>NC_051315.1:130197864-131400711 GCF_015220235.1 Choloepus didactylus | reverse complement strand
ACCTTACACTTTCGCTTCCCTTGCAGCAAAACCCCCTGAAAGACGCGCCTGTCCCTGCACTTTCCAGTTCCTCGCTGCCCCTTCTACCGGAAATCTGCTCCCAGGTTTTATTTTTTTACTATTTTGTCTTGGTTTTTTATAATTTACACTGACGATCACATTGTCTCCACAGCCAGCCCTCTCTGAGGCTTGTCTTTCTATTGTTGATGACTTTCTGACAACCTTTAGTTTTTTCATTTTTGTGCAATTAAGTCTGTAAATCCTTTTCCTCTGTTTTCTCTCCATGTTTTTATGTCTAGACATCAGAGAAATGCACCCAACTCTTCCTGGCATGTTTTAATGATTTAATGTTATCTGTTCATCTGTGTGGACTGTGGCATGCGGTGTGAGACGACAGCAGACCTGCTTTTCCTTTTCCTCTGCGCTCTCCGCCCCGTCTGTCGGCCCCACATCCCCGCGCACCTGGGAGGCCCCTGCCTCCGCCACCCCCACCCGGCAGCGCGGCTCCGAGCCCCCCACCTCACCGGTCCACAGCCAGCGACTCTGCGCTTTCCTGGCGCTTGACCCGCGGAGGGGCTGGTCTGGCGCTACCAGGCCGGGGTATTCGTCTAAAGCCGCAGGTGCAGACACCAGAGAGGAGACAGTCACACATGTCAAAGGAGACAAAAGAAAACCCAGGTTAACGCCAACACTGACCTTCAGCCAGCATCTATAGTCTACAGAATATTCAGAACATTTCACCAAACCGACAGGTTAAAAAAATGGCCATTTTTTAATCTTATATTTTTGGTGATCTCAGGTACAAAAAATAATCTTATTTAGCATAACTATCAGTAAAAAAACATGATGTGATTAAGCCATAAATTATGGATGTCCCTAAATCTCTAGAATGTTCTATATATAGTCATTCATACATCAACTACAGAAAAATTACATAAACGGTTTTTTCTTTCTTTGTACAAATACTGCCTCATAATTAAGCTCAAGCATTAAACAGCAAAAGGTATAGAAAAAGGAAAAAAGTGTTACAGCTGTGTCCCAGGTGGATTCTCTTCCAAAGTGAGGGAAGCAAAAGACACACTCACCTGCCACTGGATGAAAGCTCATTGGGGATTTCTGAATTCTCTGACACCTCTGACTTATCTTGGCCAGCAGGTCCAACTTCTCCTTCTGAACACAGGACAATTAATTCAGCAGTTCACAAAGGCAGAAACACAAACAACCAATAAATATTTGAAAACACAGCAATCTGTAATTGTAAAGATAAAGGAGCTATGTTTTTCACCTATCACTTTGATAAAGATAAAACAGACTTTTGATGTCTAAATTTGGTGAGGATTTAAAGAAAGGGCACCCTCAAGCCCTGGAAATGCAAACTGGTTCAATTTTCAAAAAGTCAAAATTCAAAAGGCAGGTCAATTAATTCAGCAATTTAAATGGGAGGAAATGCAGCCTACAAGAAGTGGACATAAATGCAGCTGCACCCGTGTCAAGGTGTCCACCCTGCCGTCGTGACCACTGACAAACAGAAGGCAACCGTCAGGTGAGGACGCAACGACCACCCTCTGGCTCACGAGCCGTGAGAAATGACGAGGGGGACAGTCACTGGCCCGGGAAGAGCGTGCCCACTGCGGCCTCAGCAAGCGCCTTCCGAGCAGGGCAGCACGGCCACACGGCTGGTCATTACGCACACACGCATGGGGCTAGAAGGACAGTCACTAAAGAGGGAGCAGCGGAACTGCCAGCGCTTTTTTATTTTCTTCTTCGTGTTTTTCTGCATTTACTTTGGGTATTTACCATATTCTTCTTATAATCTGATAAAAGTTTTCCTCATTTTGATAAAAAGAATCTAATCAATAAATAACAAGCCAAACTATTAAGGCAATTACATCTGCTTCACTATTTAAAGTAAAAGAGATTTATGCTTTACAGAGTAGTAAAAATAAATCAGAACTTGAGCAATGCAAATATAAGTTATACTCTAGGAAAAAAATCCTGAAAAGCATTATTTTGAAACTTAAAACACGTAAATTAAATCTTAAATTGGTATAGTTATGTTTCCTAAGATATCAGGTTGAGTGAAATAAGCCAGATGCAAAAGGACAAATATGTATGATCTTACTTATATGAAATAAGTAGGATATGCAAATTCATAGTCAGAAACTAGAGGACAGGTTACCAGGGGCCAAGGTGGGGGTAGGGAATGGGGGGTTAATGTTTAATTGGTACTGAGTTTTGGTTTGGGGTGATGGAAATGTTTTGGCAGTGGATGGTTGGTGATGGTAGCTGAATGTTTTGGGTTCTATATATGTCACCAGAACAAAAATCCTAAACAACCATAGGACTATACAACACAGTGAACCCTAATGTAAACTATGGACTATAATTAATAGTATAATTATATCATCATCTTATCAGTTGTAACAAAGGTGCCAAAGTGTTACTAACAGGGGAAGTGTTATTAACAGGGAAAAGTGTTGGGGGGAGGGGATATATAGGAACTCTGTACTTTCTGCATGATTTTTCTGTATACCTACAACTCCTCTAATTCAAAAAAAAAAAGATGTTTCCTTAAATTACTTTTGCTAATGCAATTTAATTATGCAAAATATAAATCCGAGGATTGTACAACTAAGTGATGATATGGATGGATTATCATGGACATAACATACGCTATGTGAACTTAGGAACCCCCTACTCTATAAGCCAAGCCCTCGATCTTAAGCTTGCTCAGGTGAAACTTATGGTTGTAAAGGGAGGGCTAAGCCCACCTATAATTATGCCTAAGAGTCACCTCCAGAAAACCTTTTTTGTTGCTCAAATGTGGACTTTCTCTAAGCCCAACTCTGCAAATAAATCCATCACCCTCCCCCTGACGTGGGACAGGAACCCCCAGGTGAATGAGCTTTCCTGGCAACATGGGACATGGATTCTGAGAATGAGCCTGACCCTGGCATCAAGGGATTGAAATGCCTTTTTGGCCAAAAGGGGGAAAAGAAAGGCAACAAAATAAGATTTCAAAATAAGACTAAGAGAATTCAAAGAGGCTGTCCTGGAGGTTACTCCTATGTAAGCTTCATCTAGATATGCCAAATGGCCACAGTATGATAAGCACAAGTCAACAGTCCCGAAAACCTTAAAGAATACCCAGATCCCTGTCTGAGACTCTATAAAAGTTTTACTCATTAAGTTTATTCTTCAGAAACTTAAACCCTTCAGAGAACTCCTACGCCAGCTAAGTTCCAAAACCCAGAGGCAACAGCCTCTTCAAGAACATCAACCAGATGTGTCCCCTTTTCTCATGAAGTCAACACCCCTTTTCAACATGAACAGGTTAGGGTGGTCACTGCCTAGACATTCCCAAAGATCGGAAAAGTGATTAAATTAGAGGAAGGCGTAGTAACAGACAAGATGGAATTTAATAAAAGATTATAAATACTGAATCTCTATATAATTTTCTTTTTCTTGGTTGCTAGGGTATTAGAATAGCTAAAAGGAAAGAATTGAAATGGTGGAACTGTAATCCATAGCATCCTTTGAAATTTGTTCTATAGTTATTTGTTAAATTATAATTTGAAAACTATCATCTTTCTGTATATACATTATATTTCATAATAAGGAAACAACTGAAACTATGGTACCATAACTCATAAAAAAAATCTGCAATTACATACTTCTATTAACATGTACACAATTTATACTAAAATATATTTATTTAAGGCCATTTCTTACCTACGTCACTGGTAGAGTCACCTAAAAAAAAGCATATCAGAAAATTAATATTTGTGTCAGTAAATCTTGAAATATTAAATGAGCATCACAGAATTAGAGAAAAACACATCATAAGTAATTGTGAATATGTACTAGGAAAAAAGTGACCTTTTCCTCTTAGCTGATTTTCTAGTTCCTATTGCCGTCATTTTACTTTCAAAGATAGAAAAAAGAGCAAACAAAGCTATGACTCATAAAATGAAATTACATGAAAATGTAATGAGGAAAGAGTAACACAGAAATAACATCAACCAAATATATTAGACAACACTGATAACACCAGGAAGCCAAGAGCAGGTCGAATCCCGGGTGTGAGGGGACAGGACGGTGCTGAACCTGCCAAAACCAAATCATCGAACCAATCTGGAGACTCTGGGTGAAAGCAAACATCAGCTCATCCTGCAGAACTGCTCAGGGAGCACCTTCCCAGCAGCTTCAAAATCAAGAGAAGAAAATTGCTCCAGCTCAAAATGCCTTCCTCCCCCTTCCGCCCAGGACCCCCTTCCTCCTGCGCTGCTTTTGGGGGACAAATGCGACCAAGGCTAAGCTGTCACACAAGGAGCTCAAGCTCCTGAGGTCACAAATGAAACGAGCGGTAGGACCGCAGGGGTGGGTTCAGTCCCGTAGGGGGATAATCTTCATGTTACACTCGAAATACACGAGCACATCTGTGGAAGAGCCCAAACTACACGTATTCATAAGAGCCAAGGACACGCCTGCCTTTTCTAGAGGCAGCCCCCGCCTCATTTCAGAGGGCTCCCCTCGAGAGTGCTGCCTCGTGTGCTCATGAGAAGCCGCCCCAAGTCCTTCCAAGGGTCAGCCAGCCAACTGCCCAGACACCCCTCGTTTGTGCTACAGGAGGGTCTAGCAGCTTCCCGTCGCCCACGGAGAGCCAGGCCGCCAGCCCCTCGGCCTGAAGACGGTGCTCTCAGGGAGGAGGCCAAGCTCAGGGGCCGTGGGAGCTGGACACCAGCGTGTGGCACAAAGGAGAAGGCGGCCAGGGGAACCCCAGGAGAGGGCTGGGAACACCCCAGAGGGAGAGATGCCCACACAAATCAGACAGACAGAGGACAGGCCTGGGACCCACAGAGCCCCCTACCAGGCCCAACGGAGGCAAGGAGCCAGTTAGGAGGGCGCAGAGAACATGGGTTCCAGACTACACCCCCAGAAGGGCTGTGTGAAAACAAGCAGCGTTGGGGTCCCCAAGGCTGATGCTTTGGGGTGAGGGGGGTGCAGGAGAGGGCATGCTCTGGAGAGGCCAGGTCGGTTATTACCGTGTGGCCTTGGGCTGAGAAACAGAGCCCGCACCCCTGACTCCAAACACCCACCTCCTAATGCAAAGCTCGGGCCTTCGGGGTGCTGGGGACAGACTGTGAGCTCACAGAGAGTCAAGAGGTGGGAGACCAGACACACAGATGGCAAATGAACAGAGATCCTGGGTCCCTGACCCAACAGGCACCCGCAGGCGCATCCTCCTGGACCCCCGGCAGCCCCCACACGCTGACACCCCTCCTCCTCTCCTGCTCGCCCCTGCCCCTCAGGTGCCTCCTCCCCACAGGCCAACGCCCAGGGCAGGCATGGCAGGCCCTCTCCCGGCCTCCCTGTCCCTCACCATGATCCATCCCTGCAGCCTGTGCAGCAGCCCCCGGAGCCCTCGCTCCAGCTCCAACCTCTCCTCTAGGCGCCCAGCCTGGCCTCTCCATCAGGGGGCTCAGAGGCAGATCCTCCAAGCCACGCCCAGGTCCAGACGACTCTGCCTCTCACACGGCCCTCGAGTCTGTCCCTGCCCCCACCCCGTCCATCATTTCACCCCCCACCATCCATCATTCCACCCCTCACCATCATTCACCCCCCACCCCATCATCATTCCACCCCCCACCATCCATCATTTCACCCCCACTGTCCATCATTTACCCCACCACCACCCATCATTCCAGTACCTCTAAGCCATGCCCACTTCTTCTCTGGAGGAGTTGCTAAGCCTCCCAAATGAAGCACGAATGCTCTTCTCATAATCTAAAGTATGTATATGTCACTCCTCCAAAAACACCATTGGCTTCCCACTGCTCTTGCAACAAACGCTGACCACCCAGGGGGACCCCAGACCTGGCCCCAGCAGCCCCAGCTCCCCACACCCTTCATCTCCACACTTGATGCCACACTGAACACTGCTCACTCAGGAGCTCTGTCCCCTCAGCCGGCTGCAAAACGCTCTCCCCACCACACCCCTGGCCCCTTCCTCAGAGAGCCTCCCTCTCCCAGCCAGGGTCTCGTTTTCTCTCCACGGCCTCAACTCCACTCGCGTGCAAATGCCAGGAAGGCTGGAAGCCAGCCCGACTCAGCTCACTGAAGCACCTACTGCCTGAGATCGTGGCCCATGAACTTCAGCATGTACTGTTTATACAGACACACACCTAAAGCACAGTCCCTCAGTCCAGCCATCCACAGCACCCTGGCCACCGCTGCCTGCACAGGCCCAGGTTCCCCACTGCAGCATGCCACAGCACAGGCCATAGCACAGGCCATGGCACCCCAACAAGCCCAGCAGGAGCTCTAGGTTACCAAAAAACAAATGCTGAGAAAAAATTACGCAGAGCACAGAATTTCATCGTTAGACAACTTAAGACACTGAAGGAACACTACAGAGAGAAAAATGCTGCTAGCAATGGTGTTTGGGTTTTAAAATGCTCTTTAATGGTGTACACAACCTACTCTCAAATGTACAGAAAACAGATAAATGGGTGGATGGATGAAAGAAACGGGGGGGAGGGAGGGAAGGAAGGAAGGAAGCAAATGTGGAAAAATATTAAAAGTTGGTGGATCTGGGTATCTGGGTGGGGGGTATGTTGGAGTTCTCTGAATGGATTTTGTAATTATTTTTGCAACTGTCCTGCAAGTTTGACGTTATTTCAAAAGCACTTTTGGAAAGTGCTCTCCGAGCGTGAAATCTGGGTGTGCCCTGCTTGCCTCTCCAGGCAGCAATCCTCACAGCTTCCCAGGCAGCATCCGTGGCGCTCACAGGACCCTGCCACGTCGCACAGCCCCAGAAGCACGTGTGGGACACACGAGTCTGCTGTCGCACGGCAAGAACCTCCGTTTGATTCCAGCGCGTTTAAAAATCCTCGGTGCCTCACCGCCCACACTCAGTGCCCCCAGAAGCCTGCAGGGCTCAACCCTCGGAGGAGGGCCTGCACAGTGGCCTCCCTCTGGGGCGCCGTCTCCTCCAGCCCCCACCCCCCAGCTGGGAAAGGTCTGAGCCGGGAGTCTTACCTTTCCGTTTCACCGCGGGGTCTGCCTCAACAGTCTCACGCCACAGACTAGCGGAATTATCATCTGAAACACTGGCTGAATTAGCACTGGCTTCTTTTGTCCCTGACACAGAACAGTTTAAAATTGGACATTCAGGCCGTGCACCTGGAGGCCAGTGGTCAAGCTTTGTTAACTCATGGGACGCTTGCTGATCTACGTCTCCCTGCGCTGTGAGTTTGCAAAGGACTGACCACAGGCAGCTTCTGAGACACCCCCTAGAACCTTACCCCCCTGCTGTGGCTATGGGATCAGAAGGGGGAGGGGAGTCCCAGACTGTGAGCAGACCATGTGAAAGCCCAGGGCCCTCGGCAGCCGGAGCAGACTCCCCCTCCACTCCCTGTTTCTAGAACCGTCTGACCACCACCAGCCCACGCTCGCCTCCCAGGCCCAGGGGCTGAGATGCTGCAAAGCGGTGGCTGAATCGGGAAAGGAGGAAGAAAAGAAAAACATCTTGGACACAGTGCAGACATGTTTAGAACTGTCAAATACTTGGTACTGGTTACAGCTGATGTTCTCGTTATGAAAACAGGAAAAAAAATCAGGTCCCCAAGAAATAAAATATTCTTCCTACTAAAAGCAAAAACTGTGGGTGGGAGGTGGTGGGGGGTGTCAGAGAAGCAGGTTTTGCACCACGGTCGAATCCACAACTGGAAAATTAACCCATTCATAAAGGGCCCAGCACTCACTACGAGGAAACCAAAAGACAAATATAAAATCGGTAGCATGTTCCCTTACCTGAAACACAGTTTTATAATTTCTTAAAACTAGCCAAATAAATAGTTTACATCAGAATCAACCTGTCATTGACTATCAGAACTCCTTTACTTATTTACAAAATACATAGTGGATGACATATAATTTTCTAAGGAAATTTTTTTCAAGCTGTAAAAATGATACTGATTTAAATAGTCTGTTAAATAACATAGTTTATTATTTATGATATTTTATAGAGGGCAGCCAAAGAGTCTAAAACACAATTGTAAAAATATGGACTTGGTTTTGATCACCATCAATTTTAGAAGAAAATACTCTAATTATTTTTAATTGTTATAATTTATTTGAAAGTGCCAAACATTTTCTATACTCGACGAAACCCACTGGCACAATAAGTAGAGCACATGTGCATCATCTTGTTTCCGTAATTCAGGGAAACCAAGGACAATTTGCCCACTTCTATCTTTTCACAGTTCTAGCAGTGTTCTTAGGGAAGCTTTACTAAACCCCAAATTTCTGCAAACAGAAAAGCCCCCAGACAGACTGTACATCCACTAATCATACTATAAACACTCTTAATCATGGAGGCAGATTAACCAGTTTGCCAACAGCAGCTTTAAAAAAATAAATAATACACTTATTTAAAAAATTAAAGTGACCGTGACTCAGCATAAAACCCCAGACAGTGGCAGAATCTGCCGTGTGGAATTACGTGGTGCCCAGTGGTCTCCGGGGGTGAGGCTGGGCCTCGGGGTTAGGTCTCCCCAAGCTGGAAAGCCTCACCCTGCCACCTGGGGCCACGCACTGTGGCTGGGCAGCCGTCAGCTGCGCAGAGGCGCTGGATATGCGCATGTCTGAATTTGATCAAACACCAGGCGTTTAAAACAAGGGTCTGCGCTCAGCACACACAAGGTGCAGAGCACCTAAGCAAGCAGGCGGAGGCTGAGCCGATGGGGGGCCTGCAGCTCAAAGCAGGGTGGGGGGCCTTGGAGGCAAGTTAAATGACACCACAAGCCAACGATCAGACAGATCCAGAAAGGGGATCATTACACAGGACAAGCAAGCAGATCTCTCCAAAAAGTCAATGTACTCAGGAAAAAGGGGTGAGAGAGGGGGGAAGTCAAGGAGAGAAAAATAATTTTAAAAATACAGAATGTTCACCTTAATTGGATCCTAGTTTAAAAAAAAAACAATCATGGAAATCATTTTTGAGACAATTTGAATGCAGTCTGGATTTTACATGCTTTTGAAGAATAATACTTCTGTTAAGCGTGACCATGGTTTTATGGCTATGTAGGAAAATGTCTTTTTGTTTAGTTTTGTTTTGTTTTTTGAGCTACGTGCTTAAGTATGTAGAGGTAAAGTGTCAAGATATCTTTAATATACTTTGAAATCGTTCATTAAAATATACAGCTCTACATGAAACACCATGGCAAAATATTAGAACTACTAAATCTAGGTAAGAGGTATATAAGAATAATTGTACCATTCTTTGTACTTTTCTGTATTTTTCATAATAAAAAAGTTTAAACAGTAAAACAAAATGTAATAAGGGAACTCAAGCAAAATAAAGATCTGGCTTTACATTCCAGAAAAACTTGACACTGTTAAACAACTGTAAAGCGAACAAGCACGTTATACAGCTTGTGTTACAGAGTAGGGGAAGAAACAGTTCATGTCTTGAAAGAGAAGTGGGTTAAGTTCCCTGCTGAAAAAGCAAAACACTGACAAAACCCACCAAGGCCCTCAAGCCGAGCTGGCAGAGGCATGCTGGCCAAGCCAGCAGCTGTGGGCGCAGGGGTGCCAGGCCTGGTCAGTCGGCTCTGCCTGGGCACGAGTCTCCCCAGAAGCTCGAGGAGTGAAGGGTCCCCGGGGTGAAAGGCTCACGACCCAGACCTGGCAGCACCGAGTCTGGAGATCGTACTCAATGACAGAAATTAAGGAGAGGAACGACTGCTGATGAACTCTGAGGTCCATGAGGCAAAAAAATGACGGCCGGCTCAAGACAGCATCTGCGAATGGCCTGGCTGTGATGACCGGACCGTGTCGGGAGAGGGGTCTGGTGGGGAGCTGGGGGGGCTTCCCACCACCCCGCCTCCCGGGGCCACACCTGTGCAGGGACTCTGCTCATGGCCGGGGGCAAAAGGCTTCAGCCCAGCCACTGCAGAAAGCTCAGGTGAGAAGCCATCTTGGCTACATTTTGTGCATCTCAACAACTGGGCTTATATTGTTTTTGGACTTATAGATAATATCTAAAAAGAGCTCAATATATTTCTAAATAAGTATTTCCATTTATTTTAACTCCACTTGTACTGTATGAGATGGAGCTCTGCCTGTCCTGATTTGGGGCTGTTTCCCAGTTCACCTGAGCAGATGCTGGATGGGAGCCTGGGACAAGCCAGCCCCATTACACACGGCACCGCATGTACCCTCCAGGAGGCATTTTACACCCATTATAGGAAAGAGGAAACTGGCTCAGCAAACCTACCTGCCCGCTCAAGGCCCCGGAGCCGGGAAGCAGAGGGGCTGGGATTCGAGGCTGGTTGCCCCATTCTGCCCGCTGGTCTCATCTGCGGGTTGTCTGGACACCACGGCCACCCAGTGGCCCTCTAGGAGACTGTCTCCCCTCAGGCTGTCAGCCCTGCCCCCTTCCCTCCCCTGCAGTCGAGGGACTGCCTGGGAGTTTCCCACCCACGCCAGCTCTGGCAAAAATAAAACACACTATCACAGACGTGGTTTGGCCCCAACGTGCATGTCCACAGGGAGAAGTGTTTCCGTCTGCTCTGGTCTAGTAACCTTTTATTCATCGTCCCACACTGCTGGAGATCTAGATGAATCACGTTTGTGGCCCATTTGGAATAAATAACTGTGTACCACCTGCTATCCCAGTGATGGAGCGGGATGTTTACACTTATGCTCCCCCTTAGAAACAGAGTTCTAAAGGGGAAAATGCACGAAGACATGCTCATCAAGATTCTAGCTACAACTACCAAAAAACACACAAAAATCAGAGAGATACAAGATAAGTTCAACCTTGAGCGATGCAAACATCACTCAAGGATTCTGATGTTTCTGAAGAATTTAGTCGAAATCACAGAAGACTAAGCTTACAGATACGTATTCACAAATTAACCCTTTTGAAATCCCACAATCATTTGTCTAATTCTTCCATTTTAGCAGAGGCGAGGACTTGGCACCAGGCAACATTGCCAGCCTTAAATCTAAATCGGCAAAAGATGGAATCAATTTCCCCAAAGTGCCATAAGCACTTTAAAAACCATTAATGAGGAACATTTCCTTCATATAATAAAGCAGAAGAGGCTGGGTATTAAAAAAAATAATTTCTCCATTTCATCATCACATCATTTTATAACATTCCAATGGTGTGATGAAGAAAGCATTTTGTTTAGATGTAAAAATAAATTAGTTATACATAAAAAGTAAAGTTTAACATACGGCTGAGTTACTTTTTATTATATAACAGCAAATTGAAGCAAACAAAACATCAAGTCATCTGATTGTAAAAATATCTGATGAACATTAATTAGAATAAAAAATAATGTAGAACTACACTGAAATGTAAGTATTTCATATCAAAGTGATGAGGAATTTAAACTAGAGAATGTATTTTTCTTACCTATTTCTGAAGTTGTAGATTCCTGATCTGGTTCATTATTTAATCCAGACACTACGGGGTCTAAAATTTTAGCTGAAATATTATCCTCCTTTCTTCCTGACACAAAATAGTTAACAACAGATTAAAATATTGTAAGGGCTTTTGTGTTTGGTTGCTTTAGTTAGGTTCTTTAAGGGCTTTAAGTCAGAGTCGCCAACAACAAGCTGTCCTGTCAGACTCAACGGTCAATCTCAGCCTCACCAACTCACCCTCCCTGAAGCCCTCGGCAAGACACCGCCCTCCTTCCGGAAACATCCTCCTCCTGGCTTTCCCCAGGCTGTCCTCTAAACTTGCTCCCCTCCTAACCTGGGAACCTCAGCAGGCTCTGGAGCACCCCAACCCCCTTCTTTACCTAGAGCCCCCCAGGTTACCACGCCAGGGCCCACGGCTGCAGAGATCACCTGTGTGCTGAGGGCTCCCAGGTCCCTGGTTTCACCTCCAGTTTCCCCAACTCTCCCCTGAAACCCAGACCTGCACATCTGTCTAGTCTCACCTCAGTCGTTTACCGGGACAGGCCTTTCAAATTTAACGGGTCCAAAACAGAACTCCCAATGCTGTCCCCATCCCACCAACCGGTTTCTCCCAAGGCCTTCCCGACTCAATGAATGGCACCTCCCCAGCTGACCTGACCTTTGATCCTTCTTCTTTCTATAACCAACATCCAGTCCACCCGCATCTGTCATCTCTACTGTCAAACAGATCTAAGCCCCGGGTGTCCTCACCACTGATGCAGGGCTGAGTCGTCTCGGATGCTACAGTGGCCTCGACGGGCCCTGGCCTCCACCTCTGCCCTGCACTGCGGCCAACATGGTCCTTCCCAAAGGCAAGTCGAATCACAACTCTGTCCCACTGGAGACCCTCTGAGGGCTTCTGCTCACACTCACCATGAAACACATGGCCCCCTGGCCCTGTCTCCTTCCCGCTGCCCCTCTGCTCCAGCCTCGCCAGCCTGGCCTCCTGGCCCCAATCGGCAGGCCTGTGCCTGCCCAGGGCCTCTGCTCTCTGCACATCCCCATCCCTCCCAGGCAGCTCTCTGCTCAGATGCCCCCTCCACTTCTCTCCACTTCATTTTCCTTCAAAAGATCCCTCACTAACTAACACTATCTATCCTGTTTTCTCTTTACTATCTGTCTTCTAGATTATAAGTCCCATGAATGTCTGCAGAATAAAAAGGAAGGCACAAACCGACCATTTCAACCAGGGTAGGAACAGCCCAGCTGGGACCAGTCGGGGCAGGGGGGGAGTCAGCCCCGGGGCCTTGGCAGGGGAGGGTACAGCGGGCAGTGCTCAGGGCTCACACCCCATCTCCAGCAGGGCCACAGCTCTGCTGCGGTACCCCTAGAGCTCTGCGCCTAGCAGCTGAAGGTTTCAACTCTCAAGCACTCATTCACAGCCACTGCCCGGGGTCCACTTGGTCTTACCGAGCTGTTTCATGGTATGTTCCTTTTTAGCTTTACTGTAGGAAGAGTTATGTTCTTTTTCAAGGGAAAGACTATTTTCATTGGTTCTAGAGTCCCTTCTTCCTGACATGAAATTGTACAATGAAAATATGTATTAAAATTAACGTCTAATGCTGCATAATTACCAATAAATGAAATTTTAAATGCACTCAAGGACTCTCTGCTCTGCTATAATGCTCTGCTTAAGGAGACCATATTCTCACACAGAGTGCATGTGGATTCTACAGAGACTCTCATAAACAGTCCGATAATGACGGAGTGCTCACACTCTGCAGGAAGTGTGGGGTAACTCCTCGAGGACAATGCTGAGGTCCTATGTTTCAGGCGCCTCCTGGATCCTGGGCATTTGCCCACATGCCTGCCCATTTCAGCGAGGCCAGGTATGAAGCCAAAGGACAAACTGGCTGTGTGAGAGCCCACAGTGAAGTCAGTGCCTCGGCCAGCAGGCAGGGAAAACCAGACTGTCCCCAGGTTTTTGAGCACTCAGTGAAGCTTAATGCACAAAGCTTACTGAACTCTGATAATAAAACCTCTCAATGGCTGTCCAAAAAAAAACCTATAGCACAAGCTCACTGGTAAACAGAGGTGCCAAACACCCAGAGTTATTGGAAAAGAAAAGCAGATGAAGGGATGGTCTAGAAAACCCAAGAGCCTCACTGAAGAATTACTGGATTAAGAGTCAGCCACAAGGCTGGATTTAAGATACATTTACAAAAATCAGTAAGGCACCTCTATGCCAACAAGAGCTGTTTTAAAAATGAGGGGTAAAAAACACCATTTCCAAGAAAACTCCAAAACAAACCAACCAACCCAGCAATCGCCTTGGTCAAGCCACAAACACAAACACACACCGCATCTGCCCAGGGAAGGGGGAAAGGCCCTCACGGACGTGAAATTAGGGGTGGCCCGTCTTCCCAAAGAATGAAAGCTTCATTCAACACTAGTCCAGATGAATCCTGATGAGTTATTTTGTTTCTTTGTTTTGTGCAGTGAAGATTTTTTAAACCATGAAGTGATTTTAAAATTCATCTGAAGGAATAAATACGTAAAATGGCTTAAAACTTTCTGAAAAGAACAATGATATGAAACTAATAGAAAACCAGAAGACAGCAAAGTGAAAAAAAACAGACTCCTGCCTACCAAGGCGTATGGGAGTCTCTCTGACAAGGAGGGAAGGGGACTGAACAACTGAGGAGTTATTCTGAAAAATAAAACGAGAGCCTTGCCACACACCATGAAGAAAACAGAGATAACTAAAAAGATTAAATTTAAAAATCCATGATAAAACACAAATCTTTATTTCTCAAATCTCTGAACAAATTACACACACCAAAACAAAACAAACAAAAGACTGGCAGTTTCTAGTACATAAAAATTAAACACTCATGCAAGTCAAAAACAAAACCAAACATTATTAAAAGAAATAAAACTGAAAAAAACACAGGATTTTTTTTTTATTGGCAGATGTCCTTCACATGCAGGGAACTCATGCAAATTAAAACGATCGCTACTGAAACTCCTGACAGAGGTGGGAAGGAGACAAGCAAACAGCAGCAAAGCCAAGGCGCACACGTAAATGCAAAAGACTGCCAAACACGGAAAAATGTTCAATCTCACTGGCAGTCAAAAGAGAAAACTTTTTCCATTGTCACCTATCAAAATCAAAACTATTAAACAAACTGGAGAAGGCATGGGGGACAGGGGACAGCTAGTGGCACAGGGCAGCTAAAATCGTACAGCGCCACACCCTCTGTGCCAGTAATTAAACTGCTGGAAATCGACCCACGGAGACCATCCGAAACAGAAGAAACAGCTTCTGGCACAAAGAAGTTCATTCAAGCATTACTTATCACTGTGAAAAGGCAGAACTTACCATCTAAGTTTAGTTGCTAAATGAAACAGTCATACTATTACATTCTCACTACACTTCTTTAACTTACACAATTTAGGAAAAGGAAGATTTTTCAGACACTACTACTGCTCATTCAAAGTAACTTTAATAGTTCAAACATGAGTGAGCCTCCAGCACCCCTGGCCTCCAACAGCACTTCCCTGCACTGGCCTGACATCCTCTCCCTGTTTACTGGACTGTTAAAAAATGAGGCAACCCCCCAGGCCATGTCAGTTAGTTTTAGTCCTACCCTCAATTCCCAATGATAACTTATTTGACTTTTTAAATGTGTAAATATCGGCCG
Source organism: Choloepus didactylus (assembly GCF_015220235.1). Taxonomy (NCBI): domain Eukaryota; kingdom Metazoa; phylum Chordata; class Mammalia; order Pilosa; family Megalonychidae; genus Choloepus; species Choloepus didactylus. Next base: position 131,385,586 of record NC_051315.1, on the reverse strand, counting down.
CCTGTATGCTCTTTATGTTCATTCCACCTCAGGGTTAAATTTAGCCTACCAATGCTGAAAGACAAGAGCCAAAGATATACGGAAATTTCTGGAAAATTAAAATCCAATCACAGCTTCTAAGAGACTCTAGATTCCAACTCAGCTCTCCAGCACACAGGGTGTAACTACCCTGCCCCCGGTGTGAGTGGGGTGGGGGTTACAGTCTGTGTACGTCCCACCCCACGGCAGATCTGTTCCCTACTAGATATCGTGATTAGTGGCAAAGAAACTAACATCAGTTCTTTCAGCTACAGAGATAATAAGCTTTGCAGTACCTTCCAGTGAATTCTTAGATCGCCGTTTTGATGCTTTTGTCGTCACTGACCTGGATGCTTTTGTGGAAATCTCAGTCTTCAAGAAAAGAGAATTTAAAAAAAAGTTAACATACGTATTAAACAGCAAAACCATTAGCAGATTAATAAACCTGCCCCAGTCCCTCAGTCCCTCATGAGGAAGAACAAGCAGGAAGAACGACTGCCTCCACACGCTTTCGCAGCGGATCTGATGCCAGCTCAACGCAACTACACACTCCCGACCCAGAGTGTGAATCAGAAGGAAGCAGAAACCTTTTACCCTAAACCTATAATGGGAACTTTCTGCTCAGCAATCTTTTTAAAGTTTTTTATTTATTTATTTTTTTAATTTTAGAGAAGTTGCAGGTTCATAAACAGTCATGCATAAAATACAGGCTTCCCACACACCATCCTATTACTAACACCTTGCATTGGTGTAGTACATTTACTACAACTGATGAAAGCACATTTTTATAATTCTACTATTAACTACATTCCATGGTTTAACTTAGGGCTTACTGTGTTGTGCAGTTAAAAATCGTATTGTACAATTCTAATCTTGATTTTTAAAATTTCTTAAAGAATAGCAAAGAGAAACATTGTAAAAAGCTCTTTTATGCAAAGAGAAATACATAAAATACATTTTTAGCCATTCACATTATTCTTGCCATTATCATTGGCAATTTGGAGGCTGCAGTATTTAGTATAGTAAACAAATAAATTATAAACATTGTGCAACCACTACCAAAAAGTATCTTGTAATACATCAAAAAATCCACAATAAAATTTTATCTACTAATGATAAATGTTCCCATTTAATCTCCTAAAGAATCAAAATTTACCAGATTAAATAATTTATGTTACGTCCATATTCTTGAATATACTACAACCATTAAAATTCAAGCTAAAAATACGTGTAAATGCATACATATAAAAAAGGTATATGCTCTATCAAGTGATTAAAGAGCAGATTATAAAATAGAACGGACCACCTTTTTAAAATGAAATAATATATGCCTGTAATTAAACAGAAATGGGCTGGAGGCACATTTTGGTGCAAGAACTATAAAAGTTTTCTACAATGAACATGTATACCTTTAAAACACAGAAAAAAAAATTAAACAAATGTTACCAGATTATCTGCCAGAAACTCTTAAAAAATTTCAGCAAAATTTGAAACATACTTAATATAACCACCTTTAAAGTTTTTTAAAGTTCAAGAATATTAAATAAATTTTATTTTTCTCCAGCTATAAAAATTATTATAAATTTCAAATGTGGGATATACATGGATAAGAGTCATAGAGTTCACAGGATTTAAAAAAAGACTTTTAGGGACTTCGGGGAAGATGGCAGAGTGGGGAGCTCCAAGACTCAGTCCTCCCACCAAAACAGCTGGAACTGTCGGAAACAACTATTTGGAAACTCCAGAGGCAGAAAGAACAAGGTACAGCATCCAAGGAAGAGCAGAGGAAGAGGCTGGTAAAGGTAAAGCCAGCTGTGGGGCACCGTCAAGCACAACATCTCCATTATGGGAGTCCCAGAAGGACAAGAAGGAAAGAAAAGGGCAGAAGGAACAGCCAAAGAAACAGTGACAGAGAACCTCCCAAGCTTAGCCAAAGGTGTGAATATGCACATCCAAGAAGCTCAGAGGACACCAAACAGGATAAACATGAAGGAAAATACAGCCCGCCATATACTGATTACACTATCAAATGCAGAGGACAAAGAGACAGTTCTGAAAGCTGCCAGAGAAAAGCAACGTGTTATACACAAGACAGTCTCAGTTACATTGAATGCCTGTTTCTCATCAGAAACCACGGAGGCAAGAAGGCAGTGGGTTGAAATGCTAAAGGAAAACAACTGCCAGCCAAGAATTTCATGTCTGGAGAGGCTCTCTTTCAAAAATGAGGGAGAAATTAAGACACTCACAGATTGTAACTGTGAAAACTTTGTGACCGACACTCCCTTTATCCAGTGTATGGACAGATGAGTAAGACAATAAATAAACAATGGGGGGGGGAGGGTACGGGATGTTCGGGGTTCTTTGTTATTTTTTGGAGTAATGAGAATGTTCTAAAATTGATTGTGGTGATGAATGTGTAACTATGTGATGATACCGTGAACCACTGATTATACACTTTGGATGATTATCTGGTATGTGAATATACAGCAATAAAGTTGCTTTAAAAAAAAAAAAAGATATTCACAGACGAGCAGAAGTTGGGGGAGTTCGTCACCCGCCCTATCAGCAGTGCTAAAGGGGGCTCTTCAGACGGAAAGGAAAGGACACGAGACGGGTTCAAAGCCGCACGAAGACCTGCGGGGAAGGAATCGTAACCCGGCTGCCCCGAGCCTCCACTCCTGAGACACACAGATCGTGAGAACGGGGGGCCCTGAAGAACCCTGGGACCCGCCACCCGCTCTGTGAAATGGCACCTTCCAGCTCCCCGAGGTGGAGCACACACCGGGGTCAGGCACGATTCGTGGAGCAGGATCTTCCAGTAAATCAAAAGGCTTATGAGGGCAATGGTGAATTTCCCTTACTCTTTTAACCCTTCCACTCTCAGCTTGCAAATGGCCAGCAAGAGTCAGCAATGCGCTGCCAGGGCTGATGATTTTCTTCGATTTTGCCCTCAGGCTCTCTCCTTCAAAACGCTTTTTTTCCAAAGTTTTCAGGGCAGGGTTGTCCAGGGACTCTCCCCCCTGCTTCTCCCCGCGCACTCCTCCCACTCCCCTCCCGTCCTCGGATGACCGGCCGCACAGCCCCGGGGGCACCGGCCCACACTTCCCACGGACAGCAACGGATTCGCGCCTCCGCAGCGCCTCTCGGGACAGGGCCGGCCGGCAGCGGCAGCCCGGGGACTGTCTTCAAGGCAGCAGAGGACCCGAGGGCAGGCGGGGCGCAGCCGGGCCCCAGGGTCCGCGCCCAGAGGGGCTCGCAGCGGCCACGGGCCCCAGACGCCCTCCCAGCATGACTGTGTCATTCACCAGGCAGAGCAGGACACGCCGAGGAGAAGAGGGGCGGCCAAATGTCTTCTTATATAGTTAGGAGAAGAGGGGCGGCCAAATGTCTTCTTATATAGTTAGGAGAAGAGGGGCGGCCAAATGTCTTCTTATATAGTTAGGAGAAAAGGGGCGGCCAAATGTTTTCTTATACTGTTGAACTTAAAAAATAGTTCTACTAAAAATGGGTAAACAGAATGTGGTACATACAGACAATGGAATATTCTTCAGCCACATAAAGGAATGAAGTTCTGATACATGTGACGGCGTGGATGAACCCTGAAGGCATGTTGAGTGAAGTAAGCCAGACCCAAAGGACAGTTATTGTATGATCTCACTGAAACGAAATAACTAGAATACGCAAATTCCAAGTCAGAAACAAGAATAAGGGTTACCAGGGGCTGGGGTTGGGCTGGAGAATGGGGAGCTAATGCTTAATTGGTAGGCTTTCTGCTTGGGGTGATGGAAAATTTTGGTAATGGATGACGGTGATGGCAGCACAACATTGTGAATGTAATTAACACCACTTCATTGTACATTTGAAAGTGGTTAAAATGGGAAGTTTTAGGTTGTATATATGTTACAAGGATTAAAAAAAAACCTGTAGAACTGTACAACACAAAGAATGTAAAATACAGACTATAATTAATAGTATACTTATAATGATATTGTTCCACCGTTTGTAACAAACTCACGTAAAATGTTAATAAAAAGGAAAACTCTATGGTGGGGTTAGAGGGATGAAGGTCACAAGGAAACTCTGAACTTCCTGCAGGATTATTCTGTAAACCTACAACTGCTCTAACAAAAACACATAGCATTTATTACAAAAAATAATAATTTTGAACTATTCTCTATAGCAAAAATACTTGTTTTCAACTATAAAAATAGAACAGCCTGGGCTAAGAGATAGGAAGGCAGAATCTTTGAGCTCTGGCTATGAGATATAAACAATTTTTGTTTATTATTCTTTAAATATTCAAAAACCAGCTGCCATCTGGAATAGGCTGTGTCCTCCCAACACAGCTATAATCACAATGTGAATTCATCTCCATCCCTGAGCAATCAGAGTGAAATCTATTCTTTGATAAAATCTGAAAATATTAATTGATTTAAAACAATAATAATAAAATAAGTGAGATGTGTGGAACTGTTTTACATTTTTGTAGATCCTTTTCATGGCTGCCTAAATAGAAGACAGCTGTGTTCTCACATTTGTTTCTGCATTCAATCTGTCTGTTGTATTAACACTGTTCTCACTGATGTACATGAAGAAAATCTAGCTTCACACAGATATGTAACTATAAAGGGAGGAGTATTTTAATGGCTTTCAGATAATCCCGGATGTTCTTCTTAGACACTATACTAAAACTCAACAAATGGTAGATTCTTAAAGGTTAGGTGGTACAATGTGGAATCTATAACTGTATTAATGAAATTTTCCTTCTCTGTTCCATTCAAATCCTTGGATCTGGTCTGGCATTCTGAAGGCTGTTTTGCTCACGCAGGATTTTGCATCATGCCTTGGCTACCTGGTAGTAGAGGTGCACTGCCTCATACAAACCTTCCCATTCATCACCACCACCACCGCCACAGCAAAAACTGTCTTTAGTATTAGAAAACTGTCAAGCTCACAGCGTGGCAGATTCAAGTTTTCCAAATTTCTAATTTTTGCTTGAAAGCTCAAATTTTATCCCTGGTGACAAATGCTGTGAGGTGTTTTCCTTCAAGTGAATAGGTCCACTTCATTGATTTTGAGAAAATACCTGGCAAACACACAAGGCTGAATAACCAGTTTGCTGTTCTTTCTTTCAAATAAAAATGGTGTGCCGTGAGAAAAGCAGCCCATTCGCCTAGCAGCTCCGTCCCCAGCACGTCTCCTTCAACAGGCAGCACACCTGGGGACACAGCAGCACAGGTGCAGACGGCCCATTTCACCACACAGAGAGGTAAAAAGGGTCAGGATTTAATAAAAGGAAAACTTTTTACTACACCGTCAGGGACATTCTTAAGTGAAACTGGTGTGCCTTGTTTTTCACTGCGCGTGTGTGCTGATGAAAAGGATATGACAAGAGCGGTTTGAAGGTGCTTCCTCGATTCACACCCGCTATCAGGGCACGTGGGCACACATGAAAAAGGCAAGGGACCACTCAGTGTCAGGGAAATGGCTTTGGCTTCACAAGCATCCTGCAAAGATCTCGGGGACCCCACAGCAACCCACTGACCTCACTGTGAGAAGCATGTCTGACCACGAGCCTGTGAGAACTCAGCCTCTTTTGCTAAATATTCAATTACTAAATGAATGTGAAAAATTACACAGCGTTTAAACAGAACACAGATCGGAGCACATGGCCATCCCATCCCTCCGGCCACTGGCACAGCTCTGGTCCCAGGACCCCACTTGGGCTGCCCCGAGGTCTCTAACTGGTCTCCAGCCTCTACTCCCAGTTCTGAGTCCACTTCCCCACAGCTGCCTGGACACTCCTCCAGAGGTGAAATCCGGATTTATGGCAGTTGGTGTAAACTGTCCAGTGGCTCCCAACTGCCTGGGGGAGTCTAACCTCCACCGACCATCCCATGCGAATATACAGGGGCCCAGTGTCCAACACACCCACGGGAAACGTTGTGGGGTGTCCCGAATCAGCCCCGCTCCTGGCCACAAGAGCTTGGAGGGGTCCTTCCCCTCCTTGTCTGCCTGGGTACTCGGTCCTTTCCCCTCCACCCTCTCCCCAGATGACTGCTCGACCGCTTGCACACCATACATCATATGTGTCAAATAAAGGTGTGATAAATCCAACATTCTCCACCAAAAACTGGAGAAGAAACACAACCCATCTCTTTCACCAGGTGGTAAACCATTTAAATCATTACTTTTGCAACAAAATAAGCATGGAGCTACTAGGTGTAAACCTGCCCGTGCTCTCCTCCTAATCTCAGTGGACAAGGAAAGGTCAAGAAGCACAGTGTTTACCACTTCAACTCAGGTATCTGTTTATGGCTCTTAAAATTATTTTTTACATTTACCTCTGTTTCAGCTTTGGAGTCTTTAAAAGATCCATCTGACAGCTTTTTAGATACTTCCCCTGAGCCGGCAGACTACAAAAAAAAAAAAAAAAAGAAATTACTTCAAACTCTAGAATATTCAAATCTGTAACATCTAAAAAATTACAGCATCCAAAAAATACATCAAGACCTTTTATACACCACTGCCCAGCAGCAAGGTCACTATTCCCCTGAGAACAACACATCAGCACCACGGGTTCGATTCGTTGTTGCTCTTGCTGCTTGGATTTCCAGAGTCTTCAAAGCGAGTGGCAGGCAGACCTCTTCCCCGTGAAGGACAGACTAAGGGGACAAGGACGTCAGAAGCCGTGTGCCTCTCCGGACACGACGTGAAATCCCTAGGCCAGGCCAAAGCTCCTGGAAACATATCCCCAGGAAACAAACCTGGGGGCTCGGGAGTGAAGCAGGGACAGCAGGAACCTCCAGCTCCCAGGGAAGGGGCTCCTGGTGGGCTCCCCTGCCCGTGGGGTGACCGTCAGTGCAGCGGGGCTCCTGAAGCAAAGGCTTCGGACTCTAAGTCGGGAAGGGACGCGTGTAACATAAATCACAGGACAACGCGAAACACCACCTCATGCCTTAAATCAACTCTCTAAAAGACATATCTCAATCTAAGGGGCAGAATAGATAACAATCATTGAGAGATCTTCTCCTCTGATGACTGAAAAGCAAAGAACATCTTTTCAATATTTCAACAGATAAATACTCTCATAACTTAATTATGAAAGTATCAGATTGTATTAGCAGTAATTACAAATCACTGCCTGTCGGGCACTTTACGCGAGCTTCCCATCTCCACCCTCATGTGATTTCCTCCTTCCAAAGGAGACCCAGCATGCACCAGGGACTGATTTTTAAATACTGCTTACAACGCTAAGATATAAACTCCTCCAAAGTCCTCACAATAACACCTGGACACAAACACAGAGGTGCAAAGCAAGACATCTTAAAGCTCTCAGCAAGAAAGTTGGGTTTCTACTGGGAATCCAAGACTGTCATAATTTTTAATTGGCATTAAAAACAAAAACAAAAACAAAACAACAGTTTCCTAATCCTATTATCGTGAAGACTAAATCATTTCAGAGAAGCAACACCAACCCGTTGTTGGTCAGGGGCAGAGGCTTTCCAGAGAGGCTGTTACCTTTTTCTCGAGCCTCTCGTGCTCCCGGCTCTTCTCCCTGTCGGGGTCTCGCGAGTGCTCCCCGTTTTTCCCTCTCCGTCTGTCCCGCTCTCGGTCCCTTCCCTTGTCGTGGCCTCGCTCCCTGTCTCGGTCTTTCCATTTCTCTTTGTCCTTCCCTCCCTCGTTCTTCCTCTCCCTCTCCTTGTCGCGCTCAGGGTCCTTCTCCCGCTCGCGGGTGACCCTGTCTCTGTCGCGCTCGCGCTCCTGCTTGGCCCTGGTCTTGCTCTTCTCTCGCTCCCCTTCTCTGTGTTTGTCTCGTTCGGGATCTTTATGTCTATCTCTGTCATTTTCCTTGGTCTTTTCCTTTTCTTTGTCTCGTTCCTTTTCTCTTGGTTTGCTTTCTTCTTGCAATTCTTCTTTCTGTTTTCGATCTCTGCTTGTACTTCTCTCTTTTATTTCAGAGTTTCTTCTATCCTAAATTAAAAAAATCAAGTAGTAGTATCACTGATAAATATTTTTATCTGAACTATAAAAAGACAACATATTTCATTTGAGAGGTACAACTTGAAAGTCACCTCTTTTTCCCTATGACTTCTGGACTCTTCTTCTTTAGCATTCTTATTATCCAGCTCTTGAGATTTCGGCATCAGTGAGGATCTTCCTTTAGCACCTCCCCTCTCTCCAGCTAAAACTCTCTTCACTGCGTCATCACTGGAGAGCTGATTGTCAAAACGGAGCAAGATAAAATGCAGGGGGAAAATGAGATTGGCAAATGTAACAAATAAGAAAGTCAACTTTCAAACATAGTTCATTACATTTTGTCTTGTCTACTGATTACATTCAAAGGATAAAATATTAAGAGAAAATTTTATTATCACAAAGTACAGCATCTCCTGATAACTATCACTTGCCAGCACTTCAAGGGTCACTGACAGTAGAATCCACCCAAGCTAAACGAATCACGGTTCAACTCCACCCAAACTTTCAAGTGTGGACACGTGCGTTGCTCAAGGACAGGTTCGCGGACCCATCCAGCTCTAAGAATACTTCGTACTTCTAACAGTTACAGAATCATGGCACCGAGAGGGCCTTAGGAGACGCGCTAACTCAAGGTCAACCAAATGAAAAAATTCCTCCTCTGGCATCCCCAACAGCCACCTGCAGGCAGGAATCACGCTGCTCCGCACACGGGCACTGAGTGACTTTCGGAACAGGCGCTACGCCGAGGGCAGGGGTGCACTGGGGGACACATGGTGGGCCGTGGGTGCACTGGAGGCTCTATGCCAGCTGGGCAGGACCAAAGGGCCAGGACTCAGGGAAGGGTACACCGACAAGCCGCTGGCGCCAGATGAAGCTGGGAGGAGGCAGTTCGGGCATGAGAAACGAGGGGGCAACAAGGCATTAGGCACGAAGCGGAGGAGGTGACTGGGTAAAGGGACTTAAGTGGGGCAATGGGGCGACAGACGGGAGAGAAGAACCTGGAGTGGCAAGAAGTAGCCGCAAATCACAGGGCCTTCTGGGCCTGCCTCGGAGCTGGGCACTGAGGCATCAGGAAGCTGGCAAAGGATTCAGCAGGGAAGACAGTCAGGTCTCCATTTTAAAAAGATGGGCAACATAAAGGAGGCAGGAGATGGGGAGGCTGGGGTCAAGGGCCAGCAAACTGGCAACACCAGCTTCGTGTCCCTAAGCCTGAGAGCTGGACCCGGGTAGAGCAGTGACCCCACTCCCCAGCCCACTCCCCACAGCCATGCAGGCTGAAAATGGCCTTTCTCTTCGTGGTCACAGCTCAGGTTAGTCCCCCAGTCCACCCCACCCCCATTAAGTACAGAAAGCACTGTATTAACCATCCTCTCCGTAAAGATCCAATCTGCTCCCCTAAAGGGGTGGCGGTGGGGAGATACTCAGCTTCCATGAAGAAGGAAGGTTTGGGGAATTATCTCCTTCAGCTTCCCAGCAAACAATGCTGACCTGGACCTAGAGAGAGCTGAGGCTGCACCTACAGAGAGGCCATGGCCAGGCCTACAGAGAAGCTGAGGCCGGGCCTAAAGAGAGGCCCAAGGCTGGACCTACAGAGAAGCTGAGGTCGGACCTACAGAGAGGCCCAAGGCTGGACCTACAGAGAAGCTGAGGCCGGGCCTACAGAGAGGCCGAGGCCGGACCTACAGAGAGGCCCAAGGCTGGACCTACAGAGAAGCTGAGGCCGGGCCTACAGAGAGGCCGAGGCCGGACCTACAGAGAGGCCCAAGGCTGGACCTACAGAGAAGCTAAGGCCGGGCCTACAAAGAGGCCGAGGTCAGGCCTACAGAGAGGCCCAAGGCCAGAAGTATAGAGAGGCTGAGGCCGGACCTAGAGAGAGGCTGAGGCTGGAACAACAGAGAGGCCAAGGCTAGATATACAGAAAGGCCAAGGTTGAGCCTACAGAGAGGCCGAGGCTGGACCTACAGAGAGGGCGAGGTTGGGCCTACAGAGAGGCCGAGGCTGGACCTACAGAGAGGCCGAGGCTGGGCCTACAGAGAGGCCGAGGCTGGACCTACAGAGAGGCCGAGGTTGGGCCTACAGAGAGGCCGAGGCTGGACCTAAAGAGAGGCCGAGGTTGGGCCTACAGAGTGGCCAAGGCTGGACCTACAGAGAGGCTGAGGCTGCAACGAGAGGCCAAGGCCAGATCTACAGAAAGGCTGAGGCTGGGCCTACAGAGAGACGGAGGCCGGACCTAAAGAGAGGCCGAGGCCAGACCTAGAGAGAGGCCAAGGCTGGGCCTACAGAGAGGCTGAGGCTGGACCTACAGAGAGGCCGAGGCGGGACCTACAGAGAAGCCGAGGCCGGGCCTACAGAGAGGCTGAGGCTGGACCTAGAGAGCGGCTGAGGCGGGGCCTACAGAGAGGCCCAAGGCTGGACCTACAGAGAGGCAGAGGCCTGGCAACCCAGACCCAGGCTCAAGATGAAGATCTCAGAAAGTAACAAACCCAGTCCCTGTACAGTTGAAACTATATTTCTTTGAAGGCAACATAACTACAACCAGGAAAAGGAGGAAGGAAGGAGGAGGAGAGGAGGAGGGGGGGAAGAGCGGGGAAGGAGGAGGGAGGAGGAGGAGGGGAGGAGGAAGGGAGGAGTGGGGGGGCAGGAGGGACACCGGGACATCCCACGAGCCCCAGGGAAGAAGAGAAGCAGCGTCTGCAGCCCCCTGCTCGGCTGGAGGCAGCCCCCAGCCCCCTGAGGTGGAGGAGGGCAGGGCCTAGAGGCCGGGGTGCACATCTGGGACCCCCTTCCCCAAGAGCGATGGCCCCAGGCAGCCCCAGTTCATGTCTAAAGGTGCGTGTGTGGTGCAGAGTGTATGCACGTCTGTTTTGCTACACAGCATTAAGATCGCCTCTCCTGCAGCTCTGGCACACCTTTCCCTGGGTCAGATTCAAGGGCAGGGTTTGAGAGACACCACCAAACACTCCTGGCTGCAGTAAGTCACTCGGCCTGGCACTGGCCGGTTTAAGATTCCCGAACTGCGTCATTACCTTGTTGATGCAGCATTTTCCAATGAGCTGCAGCAGCTCATTTGTTCTTTCCGGCTCATGTCCAGCCACAATCCGGGCTGGTTTTGCAGAGAGTGGCTCTCCTGAAACCATCATGACCACGTCGATGGCCTTCTGAAGAAAGCCAATTTTTGCATCTTTATCCTGAAATGTTTCAATTTAAAACACAAATATTAAAATACTTCAAAAAAGTTCCTGCTCATATTAACAAGTTATCTGGGGCTATAAGTCAGAAACACTGACTTCTTATAACAAAACAAATTCATTAAAGCAAATTTCATTTTTCAGCAGATAAAATTAGGGTGACATGCAGTTGCAGCAAATGAGAAAATGAAGTGAGAAAGGGTATGTGTCAGTTGATAAATTCAATCTCATACTACAACCATATCAGCATAAAAATGATACACACTGCGGTTCTGAGCCAGTAAAAACTCCCAGTCGGTAAAACAAGGACTGGGGAAGGAGGAACCCAGCTCAAGCCTACCTTTACGTTGTCGGACTTCATCTCGGCGTCCGTGTAGAGGCCCTTCATGAAGCCAGTCATTCTAATCACCTTCAGGAGATAAAGAATCACACAAAAGGATAAAAAGAAACATAATTGAGTGGGAGGGGAACCATTAAAAAAAGATAAAGAGATACATGCTATGACGTGGAAGACATCATGTTAAAAGGATAAATATTATGCAACTTGGCTTACATAAACTGCCTAGAATATGCAAATTCATAGAGACAGGAAGCAGAGCACAGGTTACCGGGGGCAGGAAAGGGAAAACAGTGAGTTAATGCTCACCGGATACAAGGTTTCTATTTGGGGCGATGAAGAAGCTGTGGTAATGGTTGGTGGTGATCGTAGCACAACATTGAAAATGTGATCAATGGTACTGAACTGTATGCTTGGAAGTGGTTAAAATGGAAATTTTATGTTATATACATGTTACCATGATAATTTAAAAAAATGGAAACAGACACAAAAAGATCCACCGCAAACACGCCACGGGATGGCCTCTTCCTCAGCCTTGTCCACTGGAGCCCGCAATTCGGGGCTCCAAGACTCCCCCTGCCCAGGACTCTAAGTCGTCCACTTAATCAACAAGCATTTGGGGTCCATGCATGCTGGGCATTGTACCTGCCAGAACCCAGCCTGGTCCTCACGGAACTTAAGTCTCCCTGGAGGACAGACGGACACATCGCAAACACCTGCTCTGCTGAGAGGCGTGGACTTTAAGGAGGTGCTCAGGAAGCACACGGGAGCAGCACCAAATCCAAACCAAGCAAAGGGCAGGCAGGCGCCTCGGGGACCCACAGCTACAGGGAGACCAGAAGGCGTGAGGCGGGAAGGGAAACTGGGGGAGGAGGTATTTAGGAAGCAGGGGCTGCTCGGAGGAAACAATTCCCGGCAGGCGCGGGGCCAGGGGCAGCCTGTCCAAGGATCAAAACAAGTCTGGATGGCAGGGGCCGAGGCCAGTGCGGCTCTCGGGGGGCCTGGCCGTGATGGCCCCCAAGCTGGTCAGGAACATGAACTCAGCCCGACGACCCCGAGGAGCCCCAGAAAGGTTCTAAAGCAGGGGAGGACCCTACCAGGCGGCAGTTACACCTACAGAACAGAAAACATCAGACTGCATCACAAGCAGCGAGGATGAACGTGCATACGTGTGCGTCCTGGGTCAGCCATGCACTGTAGTTACTACTTGAAGAAATGTTTAAAAAATCAAAAAAGGACAATCCCACTCTAACACCGGGCTCCTTCTCTGGGATCAAGCTACAAATACTTAATTTGCATTGTCAACTATTAATGAAGCTACAAGTTTCATTCCACACCAAACTACTTAAGAGCTATGTTACTGCTTTTGTTGAGAGACAAGAAGTATCCTGCATTGATTAAGAGTATCCTGCATTTAATATTCCCAGGACATTTTTGTCTTGCCCCTTTTGAAGTTTTCCCAGTTTGCTGAGAGTAAAAAATGGGAGCAATAATTGTGAACTACGAGAAACATGCATGTCAAAGGATCAACACACAGCTTTACGAAAGAGGGAGAGTTCGTTTAGCTGTAGCTAAAATACTAATATAGCGATTTGAATACAATATGCAGAGACACTGAAGAATTATCATAGAGGCTCTTTACCTATTATTCATTCCCAATGATAACCTCTTCCACACGACCCGTCTACGGGACCAGCAAAGCCCATTCCTGCTTGAGTGTTCCTCCTCTCTTTCTCATCCAGACGCCCCCCCAGCAAGAGGCTGAGCACCCCAGAAGCGGGACAAGTCCAAGGCCTACTCCCTCCACCCCGGTTCTCCAGTTCTCCAGTTCTCCGCCCAGCATTTCGGTGGGGGAGACAGGACTACTGCAGAAAATAAAAGTTAAAAGGAGAAGACTGGAGGCACCCGCTGCAGTGTGGAGGCCACCAGGCTCACGTCCTGGCCAGGCTGCCTTGCTCCCCCCAGTCAGAGGATGACACCTGCCCACTCCACAGGGTGGTCCCGGTGCAGCCCACGAGGGCACGGCCCACTGCCCAGCCCGGACTCTCCACGCAGCTCTGTCCCTTTCCCAAACACTGTCCAGGATGGGCTGGAAGTACCACCCCAGCTGGAGGAGGAGCAGGCCACGCGGGACTGCACTTGGGATTCAGGTGGGTTTTGAGAGTTTGTCAGCAGAAGCAGGATTTTCACTACCGAGGCATTCCAGGGGTGCCCAGATTGTATGCTAAGATAGGACAGGTGACGCAAGGTGCGTGGAAGAGTAAAGCAACCAACCTAGTGAAGAGTGAGAAAAATAAAGTGCAGGACCAACACCGGGCCAGATCACATAGCTCTGAAGCAACCTGATTCCCATTTCCAAAGAGCACCCCACGTTCCCTCAGGTGCACCACGGAAATGGGTGCGGCCACCCCCTGCCCACACGCTCCTGAGAGTTACTAGGAGCCCCGGCATATTCCATTCAACAACTGAACGTTTGTGGTGCAGCTTCTATGTACCTTACCTAGGGCAGGTCACCCTAGACACAGCAACAAATCAATCACAGTTCCTGTCATCCAGGAATTCACAACCCAGTGGGGGAAAGTTACACAAGCATCCAATCTCAACCTGAATTGGGCTGAACAGTTTATCAACAAATACTAACATTCAAATCGTCCTACAACTACCTCCAATAAATTCACCAACAGGTGTTGAACAAGCATCCAAAATGTGGTGACCACGATGTGGTGCAGTGGGGTGTGCAACTGGGAGGGAAAGAAAAAGAAAGGATTCCATTTTCCCGGGATTTCCCAGGCACTTTCCACGTGCAAGGCCCTGAGGGGTGAGCGAGGGGAGTGCACCAGGGCCCCTCCCCGGCTGGAGGAGGGAAAAGTCACAGAAACAGCTCTGCCCATTAGAACGGAAGGCGCGCGCCAGCCGGACACACGGATAACCGGGAAAGAAGTAAGAATGCTCCGGAGGGGCCCGGGCGTCTGCCTGTAGGAGGCGGCGCAGGAGGATGGGCGAGAAGGGGAGAGCAGCGGAGAGCGCGAGGGATTCTGCGCAGAGGCCGGGCCCAGCGGCCGCCCCTCGGGCTGCAGGTCAGGGCCGCGCAGGGTAACGCGAGGCCCGCACAGTGCCCGCCCCGACCCCAGCACGACCCCAGCCCCGACCCCCGGGCCCGGGCTCCGGGCCACATCCCCGCTCCTGTCCCGGCGCGGGCCTCACACCGGGCCCCAAACCTCACTCTGGGCCCCGGCCCCGACCCCAGCCCCGGGCCCTCCCCGGCGCCCACCTCCGTGATGATGTCGTGCAGGTAGCGGAACGGGGGCTTGTTCAGCAGCTTCTCCGTCAGCGGCGGCCGCCGAATCACCTTCCCCAGAGCCTCCTGCGTCCGCCTCACCACCGCCGCGTTCATGGCGGCGCCGCGCCCGGGCTCGCCCGCCCGCGCCCCTCAGCTGGCCCGGCCCAGCCCCAGCCCCGCTCCCCGGCCGCCCCCGGCCCAGCGCCGCCGCCCGGTCCGGCCGCCTCGGGTTCCCATCCCACAGTGCACCGGCGGACGCCACGACGCATGCGCGGCGGCCGCAGGGCGTTCTGTCGCTAGGGCGGCGCGGCCTTGGCAACGGACGCGCCGCGGCGCCCCGCCCACAGCGCCCCGCCCCGCGCCAGCAGAGGGGGAGGGTGGGGGGCCGCGCCCGGGGCTGGGGGGGTCCTCGGTGCGGCCGCCGCGCCGTTTCACCTGAGCCAGGGAACAGCCCCGGAAGCAGACAGTCCCCGGGCTACAGGGGACGCCCGAGGGCTGGTTAACAGAGACGGCGCCAAGATGCGGATTGCCAGTTTCACGGATTTCAGAGGTTTTCCTCGGCGTTGGTTCATGGGGGTGGGGGGGGGAGTGTTATCCGGAAAGACAAGGACCGGGAAACGCCTATCCCATCTGTTACTTTCTGTGTCTTACTGGGCAAGTAACTGACTTATTTTCTCTGAGGCTCCATTTCTGTTCCTTTGAATTAGGGATAATAGTGCACCTGCCCAGCCTA
This sequence comes from Choloepus didactylus, assembly GCF_015220235.1. Lineage (NCBI taxonomy): Eukaryota > Metazoa > Chordata > Mammalia > Pilosa > Megalonychidae > Choloepus > Choloepus didactylus. The sequence continues at coordinate 131,370,050 of NC_051315.1, read as the reverse complement.
CCTACATCCCAGGAAAGTGAGGCTGTGTCATCGCCCAGCGCAATGTCTGGTGGCTTTGTAACCCCTCGGAAGCTATGCCATTTGTCGGAAATAAAGCGGTGCCTGTAAGGGAATAAACGCTCTCTCGGTTCTGGAGGAGAAAAGAATTTATTTACAATCTTGCAAGATGGGGCGTCCAGCCAAACACGCGGGAGGCTGGCGCGCCAGAGGAAGAGAATGGCGATGTTTAAATCCCCTACTCCTAATTCGCAAGTCCCTCCCCTGTTTCCCCATTGACTGGGTACTACAGAGGTTACAGCCTATCCGAGAACACTAACTAATTCATCTTTTGAGATTTTAATTTGTACAGCCAATCCCAGAGAGCCAACTAGCTCATTATTGAGATTTTGAACTGATTAGCCAATGCCCCCCCAAATTTTTATTTTTTTGCTATGAGTTCCCGCCTCTGATACTACCTCATGTCTCTTTACATCAGGCAGATTCTCTCTTCTCTTTGTCTGGGGCTTGTTTAAACTGGTTTTGCCTCCATTTCCCTTATTCCATGCTGTCTCTATGTGAAAACGAAACTTATTCCTTTCTTACACCATTGTCCTACTGAGGGTGTCTGTGAGTCTGTCCCACCAGTCTTCCGTCCCTCATTCACATGCTGCAAAATCCTTCTAGCGCTTTGAAACCTTCATGAGCTGTTTTTAGTTCTTCTAATGGATACCTCTGTAACTTTTTTATTTACCTTCACTTCTACCATTTTGAACGTTCTTCATTTTTTGTATAGATCCAAGTTTCCATCCAGTACCATACTCCTGTCTGAAGAACTTCTCTTTATATTTCTTTTAGCACAGCTGCTGGCAATGAATGCTCTCACCATTTGTTTGTCTGGTGTTCTGGTTTGCTAATGCTGCCTGAAGGCAAAACACCAGAGATGGATTGGCTTTTGTAAAAGGGGGTTTATTTGGTTAAACAGTTACAGTCTTAAGGTCATAAAGTGTCCAAGGTAACGCATCAACAATCGGGTACCTTCACTGGAGGATGGCCAATGGTGTCCGGGAAACCTCTGTTAGCTGGGAAGGCACGTGGCTGGCATCTGCTCCAGAGTTCTGGTTTCAAAATGGCTTTCTCCCAGGACGCTCCTCTCTAGGCTTCAGCTTCTCTCCAAAATGTCACTCTCAGTTGCTCTTGGGGCGTTTGTTCCTCTCTTAGCTTCTCTGGAGCAAAAGTGTGCTTTCAACGGCCATCTTCAAAATGTCTCTGTAAGCTTCAGCTCCTCAGCTCCTGTGCATTCTTCAAAGTGTCCCTCTTGGTTGTAGCAAGCTTGCTCCTTCTGTCTGAGCTTTTATAGGGCTCCAGTGAACTAATCAAGGCTCATGCTGAATGGGCAGGGACTCACCTTCATGGAAATTATCCAATGAAAGATCTTGCCCACAGTTGAGTGATCACATCTCCACGGAAACATCCAATCAAAAGTCTCCAAGCCAATCAACACCAATACCTTTCCTGCCCACACAAGACTGCATCAAAGATAACGGAGTTTTGGGGGACATAATGCATTCAAACTGGCACATCTGGCAAAGTCTTTATTGCACCTTCACATTTAACAGATAGTTTTGCTGGGTATAGAATTCTGGCTTGACATGATTTTTTGTTTTTTTCAGTACTTTGAAGCTGTTACTCCACTGGCTTCTGGTTTGCATAGCTTCTGGCAAGAAATCTGCAATTCTAACTTTGTTTAGTCTATAAAGTTTCTTTTTTCCTTTGGCTGCCTTCGAAATATTCTTTTCGTCATTGGTTTTCAGAAGTTTGACTATGATGCATCTAGATGTGTTGTTTTATTTTAAATTCTGTATTTGAGTATGTGCCGGTTTGAATGTATTGTGTCCCCCAAATGCCATTATCTTTGTGGTCTTGTGGGACAGACATTTTTGGTGCTGGTTGGATTTGCTTGGAATGTGCCCCACCCAGCTGTGGAAGATGATTCTGATGAGATGTTCCCATGGAGGCGTAGCCCCGCCCATTCGGGGTGGGCCTTGATCAGTGGAGCTATATAAATGAGCTGACTCAAAGAGAGGAAACGGAGTGCAGCTGGGAGTGATGTTTTGAAGAGGAGCAAGCTTGCTGGAGAGGAACGTCCTGGGAGAAAGCCGTTTTGAGGCCAGAGCTTTGGAGCAGACGCCAGCTGCCTTCCTAGCTAGCAGAGGTTTTCCAGACGCCATTGGCCATCCTCCGGTGAAGGTACCCGATTGCTGAGGTGTTACCTTGGACGTTTTGTGGCCTTAAGACTGTAACTGTGTAGCGAAATAAACCCCCGTTTTATAAAAGCCTATCCATCTCTGGTGTTTTGCGTTCTGCAGCATTAGCAAACTAGAACAGAGTATTATTTGCGTGCAATAAAATCCACCTACTTTAAGTGATAAATTTTGATAAATTCTGGTAATTATTTACAGCCAAGGAACTACCACCAAAATCAAGGTATGGAACAGTTCTTGTACCCTAAAAAGTTTCCTCCTGCACGTTTACAGCTCATCCCCCTCTCCCCACCCTAAGTCCCAGGCAACCACTGATCTTGTTTCTTTCATTATTATAATTTTGCCTTTTTTAGAATTTCATATAAATGGAATCATACAGTATGTAGCTTTTGTGTTTGATTCTTTCTCTTATCATAAAGTTTTTAAGATTCACCCATGTTATTACATGTATCAGTGTCATTTTTTTGTGACATACAAATATGCCATAGTATTATGTACCACCATTATGTATTCACCAGTTGATGGACATTTGAGTTGCTTTCAGTTTTTTATTATTTATGAATAATGCCACTATGAACATTCACATACAAATCTTTGTGTGGATATAAGTTTTCATTTCTCTTGGATAAATACTAGGAGTGGAATTGCTGGGTTGTGTAGTAGAGTAAGTAGATTTATGTCCCTCAACAAACACATGTTCTTAATTTTAATCTGCACTGCTGTGGGTTTGAATCCATTGCAAATAGGACCTTTCAAAAGTGTTATTTTTAGTTAAGGTGTGGCCAGCTGAATCAGGGTGGGCCTTAATCCATACCATATGAGGCCTTATAAAGACAACCCAGAAGTCACAGAAGCCAGAAAGGAAAGGACATTGTCAAGTGACGGGAGGCAGAGATACAAGCCAAGGAACCCCAAGATTTGCCAGCAACCATTATAAGAATGCTACAGGCTCCAGAAAAAAAGCAAGCCTTGCCAATGTCTTTATTTTGGAATTCTTCTAGCCTCTAAACCATGAGACAACAAATGCTTGTAATTTAAGTCATATGCTTGTAATTTAAGGACACTGTGGCTCTCCCTGCCTCTGGTGTGGTATCCCCGAGGGTCTTCCTCTGGCCACTCTGTGAAAAACAGACATCCCACCCCCACCCCTGAGCCCCAGAGGGGCAGGAGGACAGAGCCTCCCAGTAAAGGGCTTGGTGGATTCCGAGCGCTGGACCAGCCTTGGTGAACAGGAAATCCAGCCATGAAGAGGTTCGTCTCACGGGTCCCCCGCCCTTTTAGAAAACTTTCTAGGAGGACTGAGGTGGGGTCCAGGTGAGAAGTGTCAGAAAATAGATGTTTGTCCCTGGGAAGTGGGATGCGTGTGGGCTGATGAGCGTGTGGACCATCAGGAGAAGGGGGTTTGGGCAGCCCTGGAGGGGGCCTCATTCACAGTGTCCATCATCAGCCTGGATTGTTCCAAGAGATCAAACTGCCAAATGCCCTGGGGCTGCCCTGCTGAGGCCCTGGACAAGGACACGGGACTGTCGTGCTGAGGGAAAGGGGGTGGATGCAGGGGTAGGACGGCTCCCAGGAGTAGAGAAAGTCGGGAGGATTCAACAAGGCATGGGTCAGAGGTCAGAAGTGCCCTGGTCAAGGGGTGGACCTGGCAGCTGGGGAGCAGGGATAAAAACAGAGGGCCCCCCAGGAGGGAAGCCAGCTGAGGGTGCAATGTGTCGGGGGCTTTTTCCCGTGGCCCCTGGGACAGTTCCACTCACTGTGGGGTGTTAACTTCTTTCCCTTGCAGGTTGTCTGTCTCTCTCTCACTGGCCCACCTGCATGGTGACATACAGAGAGAAGTAAGGTTGATGCCACCAGAGGGAGATGAGCCCTGGCCCATTACTCACTGCTGCCCAGATGATCAAAGTTCATACGGTCCAGGACGTGACTAGCGGCATGGAGAGGGGTGGCCCCTGGAGCAGTGGGCAGCAGTGGACAGAGTGGATGTTGCTCACTAGGAGGTGTGTTCCTGGTGATCTCCCTGGTACCTGGACAGTAATCGGCTCCAAGCCATGATGCAACAGATGCCCGATGGCTTTGTATGGAATACTCTCACCAAAGGTGTATAAATGGCCAAAAAGCACATGAAAAAATGCTCAAAATCACTAACCATCAGAAAAATGCATATTTAAACCATAATAAAACACTGTTAGACACCCACTACGATGACTATAGTTAAAAAGATGGGCAACACCAGGTGTTGGCATAGGTGGGGAGTAACTGCAGAGTCTATCCATTGCTGGTGGGGATGAAAAATGGCACAGCCACTTTGAAAACAGTATGCTAGAATCTTGTAAAATTAAACATATTCTTACAACGTGTCTTAGTTTGCCAGGCTGCTATGTCCTCACTCGCTGGAGGAGACTGGCCGGGACATCTTCCCTGATCTGCCCACCATGGCCACGCTGGGAACCCAAGTGCCGGACAGACCCACCCCTAAGCTCTGAACGCTGGCTGGGGCCGGCCTGAGCAGGGGCAGAGGGGAGCTCAGAGCAGTTGCTGACCCTGGCCTCTGACCCGGAGGCCCTGGACACTGCCCTTAGTCAAGACGCGCCCAGCCCCACCCCCAGGGTTCACGCCAGGTGGACTCTATCTCGGGGCCCCCCCAGCAGCCAGCTTGGGCACGAGCGGCCGGCCTGCACACGGGAAGGTGGATACGGCCATGGAGAGCCCTCCAGCCTTTGGGATCCCACCAAGGACCCCAGGCCAGCACCACATGAGGGGAAAGCCAGATTCCGGGTTCCCCCGCAGCCTGTGGAGAGCAGCGAGTCATCTAGGCCCGGGAAGCCCGTGGACTCCTGCCGTGTGCCAAGGGTCCGGGATCTGACTGCCCATTCAGGGCCACAGAGACCCCTGGCCTAGGCCTCACCGTGCGTCAGGGTCTCTGAGAGGATCCGGGAGCAAAGCTGCCCAGCCCCACAGGGAGCTGGCCTAGAGGACTTGGCCGTGGAGTGGACATACCTCATAGGACACTGAGATTCTCCCCCAGGCCCAGCTGGCTGCCACGGGTACCTCGGGCGTCAACACTGCCCCTTTGTGAACCCACAGCCTCCACTGGAAGGCGGGAAGGCGGCCCAGACCCTCGGAAAGCAGGCCCAAAAAGATGCAGCTGAGAACTCAGTCTCCAAGGCCCAGAACCAGGATGGAGCCTCCTGTGCTGGGGCCTGGCTGGGACGCAGGGGCCGCTTAGCCTAGATTACTCCAAACTCCTCAAAGAGCCATGAAAGCACTGCTGGGAAAAGGCAGAGAACATAAAAAAAGAGTCATTCATAAAAAGAGAGAACTGCATAAATAACCATAGAAAAATATCTCAAAGCAAGTGTTTGAAAAATAAAAGCTTGGCAGGAAATGCTTTTGCAATAAGTAGTTTCTGAATGAATGAATCAGATAACGTGGCCATGACTCACCCCAGAAAGGGAGAAAAACAAAGCAGGGGGGCTCACAGCCTCTGCCTCCCCTCGCCTGGGAGGCAAATATTCTGGGAGACAAAGGCCTGGGAGGCTGGCAGGGCCCAACCCTGAGTTCCACATCTGCCGAAAGCCCAGGATGTGGGTCAGACTGAGCGAAGGGGGGGAAGAGGCAGGCACTGGCAGGAGAAGATGTCACGCAGAGCCTGGGGACAGCCTTAGCAGCCCTGGGCTCACAGGGGCAGTGGGGATGGTGGCTAGGGCTGCCAGGGAAACTACAGGATGCCCAGTTCAATTAGAATTTCAGGTAAACAATGAATAATTTTTAGTATAAATAGAGCCCATGTAAATCTGGGATATACTTATACTAAAAAGCCATATTCGTTGTCTGTCTAAAATTCTAATTGAACTAGGCATCCTGTATTTTTCTATGGTAAATCTGGCAACCCTTGCTGTGGAACCAAATACCTGTCCACTGAGTGGAAGGAGGGTGGACTGGGCCCAGGAGCCCCAGTGGAAGCAGATTTCTCCCATAGATGTGACCGCTGCATCCCGCTTCACCAGCTTGGGGTATAAAATAAGGTCTCCACCCTGCTAAAATCCAGGTCAAATGTTCACGCTACATTTCCGTTTATTCTTGTGCAGCCTGGGGCGTGAGGGGACTCTGGATGCCACAAGGAGTGGGAGAGGCAGACACAGCGAACAGACAATACTACCTGGAGCTCAACCCCACACAGCCTCCTGGGGGTTGCCTCCTCACCAGGCCCTGCAGGGAGATTTCCACTACGTTGGACCTTAAGAGAAGGGCTCAGGGTCTGGGTCCCCTCCCTCCCAAAAGGCTTCTGAGCTACTCATGTCACTGTCCCCAACAATCGTTTTCATCACTCACTGATGGTAGGAATGCCACCAGGAACGCAGTGCTGGAGACCCTGCTCCCGTTTGCCTGAAAGCACAGGTCCCGCGTGAGCCAAGGAGCAGCCCACCTCTGCAGGTGGAGTGAGAGGGGCCATGGCAGGTGGAGGCTTTTGGATGATGGAGGGAGCTCCCGATCATACTCCTGCTGAACACTCTCCACTTGGAGCCCGGTTACACAGATTTTACCACGATGAGGATCGTGTAAGAAAGGAACAAGATCGTTAGTACCTGAAAAATGTTCCCTGTCGTTTCAGCTCTCGGGGCCTCAGGAGAGGCAGGACCTCAAGCCCGGTCTGCGCCTGTGCAATCTCTTGTCTTATGAGTCTTGAGGGGGTGACACTGCTTCCCACCGTGGGAGCCGAGAAGGAAAAGTCCTGAGTTCCCAGCAGGCCGGGCGCCGGGGCTGGTCATGTGACCTGGCTCCACCAATCACACACACACCTGCACCTGCCTTTGCCTTGGGAGCCGATGTTATCAGAAGTTATCAGAAAGAGTCCTCATGTTGGTGCATTGGGCTGTGCATCTCTCCCCAAGCCCCCAATTATTTAAAGGTCATTTTCTGGTGTCGAGACCTTCAGCTCTGCCTTTGGTCACTGTACTGTCCCCATGTCCACACTGTGCCTTTGGAGCAGATTGTTCCTGTTTTCCCTAGGAGCCCACCCTTCCCACCCACTACCCAGTCCAGATTAGTCCCTCCAGCCACTCTTGCACCCACACATGGGGCAGGAGCCGGAGTGGGCTTCTGACATAGACATGGCAATGGTGCAAGCTCACCTCCAGTGCAGCGTGATTTGGAGCCCCATTCCTGGCACTGTCTGCTCAAACCCGGCTCTACAGGGGATCTCACAAATTATCCCTTTCTGGTGTAATCTACCAGAATCGCTTCTGATACTTGCAACCAAGGCCCGTGACTGGCTCTGTAGCCACAGCTGGCTGGAGGGACTAATCTGGACTGGGCAGGAGGTGGAAAGGGCGGGCTCCCAGGGAAAACAGAACAGTCTGCTCCAAAGGCACAGTGTGGACACGGGGACAGGACAGTGATCGAAAGCAGAGCTGAAGGTCTCGACACCAGAAAACAACCTTTAAATAACTAGGGGCTTAGGGCGAGATGCACAGCTCAATGCACTTACAGAGGGACTCAAAAAAATACCTGCTGGGTGCTGAATGAGTGAATGAGTGAATGAATGCTGCATGATAACAAATAGTTGCTATTCACTGAGCCCTTTCTGCCTGCTGGGCAGCACATCTGCCTTATCTGTAAGAGGTACCAAGCCTGGCAGAGCAAGGACTGCTCTTTCCATTTTACAGATGATGTTCCGAAGTGGCAGCTTCAGTTCACGTGCTCATTGTAGAAGCCAGTAGGGCGATGGGAGGCAAATGGCCTGCCTGGAGACCTAGCTCAGTAGAAGCAAACAATTCACTCTTCCCAGGAACATGGGTCCATCCACAGGCAGCTCCCTCGGTATGTCTCAGTCAAGGGACAGAACTTTTGCCAGCAGGAGCCCACATGGTTCGGGAGTCTGGGGGCTGAGGGACTTAGAAGGTGAGCTACAGGGCTGAGCTGCTGCCCCCAACTTCCTCCCCGTCACACCTCGCGTGCTCTACGAGGTACAGAGTGTATTCGTCAATTGTGCATATCCAAACACATTCGGCTTAGAAAGCTATGCATTATTTTACTGAAATATGGCCAATTCCTTTGTACCTTTAGATACCTCCCTTTTGAGCCAACTGTTTCTGTAAGAAGGATTTTTTTTCTTTCGTCACCATCATCCGTTACCAAAACTCTCCCATGGTCCTAAACAGAAACTCTGAACATTTTAAGCCTTAACTCCCCATTTCCTACCCTCTCCTCATCCCCTGGTGAGCGATATTCTAGATTCTGACTCTGTGAGTTTGCTTATTCTACTTATTTCATATCAGTGATATCATACAAAATTTGTCCTTTTGTGTCTCGTTTATTTCACTCGACATCACGTCTTCAAGGGTCATCCATATTTTCACATGCTTCAGGATTTCATTCCTGTTTACTGCGGAATAATATCCCATTATGTGTAATACCACATTTTGTTTATCCATCCGTTGGCTGATGGACACTTGGTTTGCTTCCATCTTTGGGCAGTTGTGAATGTAAGAAGGGTTTTCCTCCCTAAAATAAAAGCACATTTAATGCCTTCAGAGTTCAGATTCCTTATTTCTGGTGAACTCTGAGAATTCTCTCTTTATGTAAACTCTAATTTATCTCTAAAAATCAAATTGAACACAGCTCCTTGAATTTAAGAGATGTATTTATCTAATTTATTGGTATTCTGGAGAGAGGGAGAGATACTGTATCTTCTTTTATCCTCACACAATGAGGGGAAACAGCCTTGCTGAACAGACACAGACACACAAGCACATCGAGGGCTCATAACTTCAACTGCAGGACAAAAGTCACACCAAGACTCCCCAGTCCAGACTACAAAGCACTGTTCTCCTTCCCAGAGAACGTGGACTCTTAATTGACCTGATTCACAAATGGACAAACAGACAAACACGCAAAAAGACCAACAAACTGGATTCTCCGTCTCTCACCCACAGAGAACAGATCTCCAGCATCCATCTGACAGAAGTCACCCAGTGGCCAGACCGTAAAGCCAAATTCCCACCCTTGCCACCACCACTGAGGAATAATGTATTTGTCACGAGCAAGCCAGAAACAAAACAAAAACACAAAATCAGTAGGAAAAAAGAGAGAATCAGCAAAATTAAAGTCATTTTGCTGCCTTTATTCTCTCCAGGAGCCAAGAAAAGATGTGCTTGGGTTTAAACTGCCCAAGAGGTGCACTTCCCCAGCAAAGCAGTTTACTCAGCTCTGGCAGGTGAATTCACTTGGTCAGCCCAGTGGAGACTCCAAAATTGCTAAACTGTAATTTTCAAAAAGGTAAAACCATGACTCTCGTGCAAACATAAAATGAACACATGTGAAAGAGTGTATTCATTTAATTAATAAGGAAACCAATAAGATGTTAAAACCAGGTCAAAGCACGGTTGAGAAGCCAGGATGGGAGAGAAGCGGGGAGGTCCCTGTGGCAGGAGATGTTCTAAGAGGTGGTGATGGCCAGTCCTTGGGGCCATGGAGACCTCAGAAAGGACTGCCGCTTTTCCCGAGGGAGTGGGCACCCCTGAAGTGTTCTCAGCAATGGAGGTGGCGTGATCTGACTGACATTTTCAGGGCATGTATTGTTGAGAGCAGACTCTCAGAGGGCGAGAAATAGGACAACCAGTGAGGAAGCTACTGCAATGATCCCAGCGAGAAGTCATGGTGGCAATGGCTTTTTTGGGGGGTCCAAGAAGACAAAGGTTGGAAGACATCATTCTACACAAACACTCAGAGACCTGCATCTCTCTCGGCCACCTTCCCAGGGCAGATGCCTGGATCTTAAAACATCCTACTACAGAAGATTCCTGAACTTACAAAGCCAGTATTTGTCATGGACTCTAGAACCTATCGTTTTGTCTAGAATGTATTCCCACCACCATTTTCCTAGTGACCCTCAGCCTTTCTTTTATATTTATTTCTCAGTAAATTATAACTTTTAAAAGCAGAAATAACAGTTAAAAGAAATAAGTTGTCACAGGAGAAACCCTCTTAGGGGAAAACACGATATTGGGGTTACTTGTTGAGCGGTCACAGATGACCATTTAGATATCACTGGCTTCCGATCGGGTCATTTATGAGACTGGGGCACATCCAGTGCTGTGGAGAGTATCCTGGACTAGCAGGCAGGTTAGTTCTCATCTTCGGTGGCCTTTACCCTTAACTACCTATACCAGTTTGGATGTATTATGTCACCCAAAATGCCGTGTTCTTTGATGCAATCTTGTGGGGGAAGACGTATTAGTGTTGATTGGGTTGGAATCCTTTGATTGAGTGTTTCCATGGAGATGTGACTCGATCAATTGTGGGTGAAACGTTTGATTGAATTATTTCCATGGAGGTGTGGACACTGCCCATTCAGGGTGGGTCTTGATTTAATCACTGGAATCCTATAAGAGAGCTCACAAATAAAAGGACCTCAGAGCAGCTGAGAGAGAAATTTTGGAAATGGTCTTTGACAGCAGACTTTTGCTAGCCCAGAATTTGCTCCAGAGAAGCTAAGAGAGATGAAGCCCAGAGTTTGCCCTGGGATATGCAAAGACAGGGCCCCCAGGCACTTAGAAATGTCCTGGGAAAAAGAACCAAGAACACACAGGAGCTGAGGGAGGAGCTGGAACACAACCTGGGATCAACAGATGCCAGCCACGTGCCTTCCCAGCTGACAGAGGTTTCCCGGATGACATCAGCCAGCCTTCAGTGAAGGTACCCTATTGTTGACACCTTAGTTTAGACACTTTTATGGCCTTATGACTGTAAGCAAATAAACCTGCTTTATAAAAGCCAGTCTATTTCTGGTGTTTTGCATAACAGCAGCATTAGCAAACTGGAACACTACCTGTGGGACTTCAGGAAATTCTGGCCTTTTCAGTCCTCAGTTATTCACCAGAAAAGTAAAGGGTTTGAACTAAAGAAGCTTGAAAGCCCCTTCCAACAACCATTCCTGACAGCAAGCCCTTGGAAACAACTCCAGTGGGAAGAAGTAGGACAGGCACAGAGTCTACCACCGTCCACTTAAGCTGGAAGCTCCTAGGATGGGGGATCTGATGGATAGTGGGGCCTTAAATCATGAAAATATGTGCAGAGTATTTTGTGTCAGGGCATACTTCCAGAGCAAGGGTCCAAAGCCCTCGTCCTATTTACAGAGGGGGCCGGTTCCCATATAGAGGGCCAGAACATCCGCTGTTAAGCAGAGCGCCGGAGGAGGTGCTAACAGAAGAGGCGGTTAGCCAGGGCCCAGAGTCAGTAACTATTTGCCATGACTGAGGACTGGAGTCTGTCTGGATGTCTGTCTTTTCATTCTCACCTGCCTGCCTGCTGCCACTTGCCACCTTTTTTGGGGGCAGCAATCTCTAATTTCACATATGTATCCAGGCTGATCTCCTGTGCCTTGACTTCATTTATTTTTGGAAAGGGCAAATAGTTACTGCCTGTTAGCTTTACTGCTAAAAAACAAAACAAAACAAAACAAAAAAGCTGAGCCTTCAGCGAGTCATAATCTTTTTGCTCCTAGAGGGTTTTCACTTGATGTCAATCAAGGTGGTGGTTGCCAAAGGCTGGAGTGGCTATGGCAATTCCTTAAAATAATGAAGTTTGCCGCATTGATTAACTCTTCCTTTCATGAAAGATTTCTCTGTAGCCTGCGATGCTGTTTGATAGTATTTTATCCACAGTAGAAATTCTTTCAAAATTGGAGTCAATCCTCTCAAACCCTGCTTCTGCTTTACCAACTCAGTTTGTGTAATATTCTAAATCCTTTGTTGTCATTTCAACAATGTTCACAGCATCTTCACCAGGAGTCGATTTCATCTCAAGAAACAACTTTCTTTGTGCATCCATAAAAAGCAACTCCTCATCTGTTAAAATTACATCATGAGATTGCAGCAATTCAGTCTGTTCCGGTTTGCTAAAGCTGCTGTTATGCAAATGTGCCAGTTTGAATGTATTGTGTCCCCCAAACACCGTTATCTTTGATGTAGTCTTGGGGGGCAGACATTTTGGTGCTGATTAGATTTGCTTGGAATGTGCCCCACCCAGCTGTGGGTGATGACTCTGATGAGATGTTCCCATGGAGGCATGGCCCCGCCCATTCAGGGTGGGCCTTGATCAGTGGAGCCATATAAATGAGCTGACTCGGGGGGAGAAAACTGAGTGCAGCTGGGAGTGACCTTCTGAAGAGAAGCAAGCTTGCTAGAGAGGAACGGCCTGGGAGAAAGCCATTTTGAAACCAGAACTTTGGAGCAGACACCAGCCACATGCCTTCCCAGCTAACAGAGGTTTTCCGGACACCATTGGCCATCCTCCAGCGAAGGCACCTGATTACTACGTGTTACCTTGGACACTTTATGGCCTTAAGACTGTAACTGTGTAGCCAAATAAACCCCCTTTTTATAAAAGCCAATCCATCGCTGGTGTTTTGCATTCCGCAGCATTAGCAAACTAGAACAGCAAAATACAGAAATGGATTGGCTTTTATAAAGGAGGTTTATTAGGTGACTGATTTACAGTTCTAAGGCCATAAAAGTGTCCAAACTAAGGAATCAACAAGAGGACACCTTCACTGAAGAAAGGCCAATGGCATCCGGAACACCTCTGTCAGCTGGGAAGGCACGTAGCTGGCATCTGCTGGTCCTTTGCTCACGGGTTCTGGTTTCAAAATGGCTTTCTCTAAAATGTCTCTGGGCTTCTCAGCATCTGGGAGTGTTCTCTTAGCTTCTCCAGGGCAAACTCTGGGCTTCATCTCTTAACTTAGCATCTCCAAACGTCTTTCTGTATATATCTCCAAGTATCTGGGTCTGTGTTGGCTCTTAGTTTCTCTTTAAAATGTCTCTCTTAAAGGACTCCAGTAATCTAATTAAGACCAACCCTGAGTGGGCGGGGTCACACCACCATGGAAAAGATCTAACCAAGATCTTGTGGGGGGGGGGGGTCACATCTCCATGGAAACAACCTAATCAAAATGCCCCCACAAGATTGCATTAAAGAACATGCTTTTATGGGGGGCATAATAGAGTCAAACCAGCACACAGTCCTTTCTTCAGGCTCCACTTCTAATTCTAGTTCTCTTGCTCTTTCCACCACATCTGCAGTCACTCCCTCAACTGAAGTCTTGAACCCCTCAAAGTCATCCACTGGGGTTGGGATCCACTTCTTCCAAACTCCTGTTAGTGCTCCTCTCTCAGCCCTCATAGAACTGAAGAGAGTTTGGTTCTCGCTCTGGATTAGTCTTTGGCTTAAGGGAATGCTGCAGCTGGTTTGATCTTCTCTACAGACCCCTACCGCTTTCTCCATATGAGCAATAGGCTGTTTCACTTTCTTATTCATGTGTTCACTGGAGAAGCACTTTAATTTCCTTCAAGAATTTTTCCTTTACATCCACAACTTGGCTAGCTGTTTGGCACAAGAGGCCTAAGTGTACTCATGTCTAGCTTTTGATTTAAAGTGAGAGACGTGCAACTCTTCCTTTCACTTGAACACTGAGAGGCCATTGGAGGGTTATTAATTGGCCAAATTTCAATGTTGTTGTGTCTCAGGGAAAAGGGAGGCCCAAGGGGAGGGAGAAAGATGGGGGAACAGCCAGTTGGGGAAGCAGTCAGAACACAACATTTATCGATTAATTTCACTATCCAAATGGGCACAGTTTGTGGTGCCCCAAACAGTTACAATAGTAACATCAAAGGTGACTGATCATAGATCACCATAACAGATAGAATAATAATGAAAAAGTTTGAAATAATATGATAATTACTAAAATGTGACAGAAGAAAAGTGAGCACATGTTGGAAAAATGGTGCCGATAAACTTGCTCTATGCAGGGTGGCCACAAACCTTCAGTTTGTAAAAAATGCAATATCTGTGAAGCACAATAAAGCGAAGCTCAATAAAACAAAGTAAGCCTGTCCATAAAAACCGAGTTCTGCCTGACCCACAACCCTGTGTCGAACTCCCACGGACCTCCTTGGTCACATCCTCTGGGGCCGCTTCCCTGACCTGACCTTGTGGGCCCCCCTGTCAGGCTCCCTCCCGGCCTGAACCAGCCACACTCCTACATCGTGAGTGTAAATAACACCACTGAGCTTATACTTGAAAGTGGTGAAAATGGGAACTATTGTGCATTTTACTATGCTGCCACCAAAGAAAAACAATGCAATGCAAAATAACAACCACCAAACAGCAGCTGTACTTAAAGGAGAGCTGCGTAACTGGTTAACAGTCTCCTTCCCCAGCTAGAAGGCAAGCTTCACAAAGGTAGGACCTGCTTTCTTATCTCCTCGGAGCATGGGGTAGAGATGGGCTGAAGGAACCCCTGAAAGCCTGGCGCAGGTGAGTCTCAGGCAGAGTGGCCTCTCTCTGGGAGAGACCCTGGTCACAGTGATGGAGGCTCTGGGATGCCACCCAGAAGCGTAACCGAGAAGTTAGGATTTAAAAATGATTGTGACTACTGAATTATTATATAGCTATTTCTTTTTACTTTCTCATATATTGGAATAGCCAGAGGGAAATATGTGAAATCTCTGAACTGTAATCCAGCTGCCTTGATCTCTGATAATGATCCTATAACTATCTAGCCTTTATCCTGAGATTGTAAAAACCTTGTGACTGGCCCCACATATACCCCCTTATCCTGTTTTTCAACTTTAGGGTCTTATGATCCCTACAGACAGCCCCGAATGTTTATTAGTGAAAGGCCTTGAGTCATCCCAGAACTAACCCATCCAATTCCAAAGCTATCTTGCTAGATGGAGTTGGATCCCACCAAAATTGGCCCAACTGACATGCACAGTAGCTTAGACTTTAACCTATAAGTGACTTTTACCTCATTATAATACTAAAACTCATGCCCGTCATATTAAGGCTGCCATTTTCTCACATATGTTCTGTGGCTAAGCATGCAATCAATCTATGCATGCTCAATAATTAGATCATCTCTAACCTTGTCATCTCCAGCCATTGTGCCCATTATCCTAAAACCTGCCCATCTCTTGAAACTATAAAACTATCAGAGTTTCTGCATTTCAGGGAGACAGGTTTTTAGGCCAATAGGCTATCTGCTCTCCTGCTTTGCACCCAGCAATAAACTCTCTCTCTCTCTGAAGCTCCAGTGTCTCAAGAACTGGTCATTTGAGCCCATCAGGCAGAGAACCCCTCACTTTTGATCAATATCAGAAGCCCCCTTCAGGGCCAAAGCACTCATCCCCCAGTGGCCAGGAGTATTGGTTCCTGTGGGCTTCCAGCTAAGGTCCTCTTGGGCAGCCCACCGTTAGGGCCCGATCAGGTGGGGACACACAGCCCCGACTCCCTGGCCTCAGATCCCTGAAGGGCCAACTCAGCTCCCGTGCTCCCCGAGGAGCCACCGTTCAGCCCCTCCTGCACCCATTCCTGTTCCCTTCCCTCCCTTGGGCTGTCCCCGAGCCTCTCCATACCTCTACTTGCACCCAAACCTCCACCTGGATGCCCAATTCCAGTGAACCTATCTGAAGACCACCACAGAGAGAAAATTAGGCAAAATGGCTCCACTGGAAAGGCCATTAGAAGCAATGTGATCTCCTATTTTGCAGTAGCCCAGAACAAAACCTAAAACAGTTTAAATAACTCAATCTCCAGCAGGATAAGAAAACAGGGACGAAAAGCAGGGAGGTAGCACCAGGCTGGAGCAGCCCCCTGGCCTGGAGTGTTGGGCCATGGCTGGGTGGACAGAAAGACCCCTGCGGTCTCCTGACCGGTCCAGCATTGCCCCCTCCCTGAGCCCCGATCTTGGGAAGAGAGCACCCCCCAGGAACATCAGCACAATGGCTGTGATGAAAGCAGCAGTGCCTTTGGTCTCTCTTTCCTGGGCACCAGCTTTCTGGAATGACGGCGAGGCGCAAGGAGTCATGGCGGGGTGGAGGGGATGGGGAGGAAGGAGGAGGGCAGAGCGCCTGGGAGAAATATCCTCCTTCCACTTGTCGGCCAAGCAGTGTTGCTGGGAGTCGTGGTTTCACACCTCAATAATGCAGTGACTAATTTGAACCGAGCACAAGCCGTGTCCGAGGTGCTGGGTCCGAGGTGCCGCACTAAGTGCATTCCATGCACTTTCTCATTTACTCCTCACATAATCCCGGGGGGCTTCCACTCCACCCCATTTTACAGAGGAGAGCACTGAGGCTCGGCCCGTCAGCGCCAGGCAGCTGCTTGGCGGCAGAGCTTGCCTTGGAGCTGGGCGGTGCAGTCTCCGTGAGCAGGCCACCCTACCTCGGAGATACTGACTCTGGACAGATTTAACGTTTCCTCATCCATGGCCCCGCACTGGAGGGAGAATATGCCCACTTCTGGGTCCTCACCGAGACCTAGGCCCAGGCTTGATGCATCTCTTCAGAAAGGAGATATTTGGTAAACACTTTGGACTTTAGGCTTGTCCATTTTCTTTGTTTAATCCCAACAGATGGATTTCAGATGTGCCCAGCCATTGCTAGATGAGCACACAGCATCTAGGAGAACACGGGGCTGGAGCCGCTGAACAAGACCAGGCCCACCCTGAGACCCTTGGGGATCCACATGCAGGAGAAATGGCTTATTTTAAGAGCTGAAGCAATTGTCTATATTGTAAGTGCAGTGAAATTTTACAAACAAAAACAAAGACTTCCACTTGCTGAGACTTAGTAGGCCCACGACAAATGCTGAGTGCACCCCTTCTTCTTGGCTTGGAAGCTCTCTCTGCAAATGCAGGGCATGGCAGAGCACCAGAGCTAGACCTGATGCTCGCAGGGCACCCCCAGCCCTGGGGACGGGGGCTCTCATGTACCAAAGGCAGCCCTGCTTTCAGGGTCCTCCCATTGTCTGCTCCAGACTTTGTGTCTAAGAGAGGTTCACACTGGGACTGAGAAAAAGGAAAACACAGCCTTGAAAATTTTCCAGGAAGAAAGGAGGTGAGATTGGCAAAGGCCAGGCTTCCTTCCCACCTGCTAAGACCCCACCATGCCTCTAAAACACTCCGTTCAACCAGAGACACACCTCAGGTCTCCTATACAAAGCCAAACAAAGGCTTCATCGACTGTAAAAGGTTGTTTCTGAAAATGGGTCAGTCTTTTAAAGTCGTGGAAGATGCTGGTCTCTGGTGACAGGTGCACACACATGCACACACACATGTATGCACATGCACACAACAGGCATACATGTACTTATAAACATGCATGCACACATGTGGGCACATGCACCATGCACATATATGTGCAAATGTGTGTGCACAGGCACTGCAGTTTCGTATGCATGCACCACATGCACGCACATGCTCACACACACTGGACCCAGCTGCAGCCCTGGCCCTGAGCTGCCAGGACAGAACTCAGCTCTCCCAGGTCACACAGTTGTGGCCTGAGCACCTGCCAAAGACCTGGGGGACGACCCCCAGGAGTAAGAGCTTCCCCTGCAAGCCTGCACTGAGTCCCTCCACCTGCAAGAGAGCCAAAGTTACCACATGTTGTTGGCAGGCAAAGAATTTCTTAAACAACAGTTAGTCTCTGTTGTTACACAATGTGGCCTCAAGTCCTGACAACCTGGGTATTGGGGGGAGCAGGGAGAAATGGGGATAAGAGAGTCAAGAGCAGGCCTTGGACACAATGAGGTGAAGACCATCATTGCAAACTAGGGAAGGTAATCTTATCCTGAGTGCGTCCAGAGCTGATGCAGGGAACATCCTGGGTTGTGTTGCTTAAGAATAAAATACCCCCGTCATCCCAGGTGTGGACCCATCTTGCCTGAAAGGTCAGAGCTGAGTTTAAGACAAGAGCTCCGGAGTCCTGAAGGGGTGGAAATGGACGTCAGCAAACCAAAGTGGCACAACGAGACCCGTGCGGCCGGGTCAGGCACCAACAGGAAGTGGGAGCTGGAGAAGGTGTGCACACGCTGGCACTGGGGGACTGTCAAGACTCCACTAGCAGTCACACCCAGCACCAACTGCCATTGAATGTTTCGGGGCCCCAGGGTCCTCACCTCGCCTAATCCTGGGAAAGAGCATGAGCTTTGGAGAAGGGTGGGCTGCTTCCAAAGCCAAGTGCCAGCTGGCATCAGAGGCGGAAGGGGCTGCAAAGCGCCCTGAGTGAGCCTTAGGCCAGCGGAACGCCCCAAAGCCTGGCCGGGGCTCAGTCACCGGGAGCAAGCAGGAAGCAGGGCCGGCCTGAGCCCACCCACCCACCCTAAGGAACCGCCACCCTGCCGTGCTGCCATGTCCCAGGGAGAGCCTCCAACCCCAAATCTCCACCTCAACTGCCTGAAATCCCTCCAATCCCTGGCCTTTAAGCAAACACCTTAGTTAAATTAAAAAAAAAAAAAAAAAAAAAAAAAAAGCCATTGTGCAGCTGTAGGAAGGAATGAAGTCACCATGCGTGCAAAAATGTGGATGAACCATGAGGACGTTACGTTCAGTGAAATAAGCCAGAAACAAAAGGACAAATACTGTATGGTCTCACTAATATGAACTAACATTAATGAGCAAACTCCGAGAGTTAAATTAGAGAGCATAGGTTATCAGGAGAGAGAAATTGGGTAGAGTTTGGGCAATCGATGCTTAAGGAGTACAGAATGTTTACTAAGGTTGATGGTAAAGGTTCATAAATGGACAGCACGGTACTGTGTGGTGGTAGCACAAGACCATAAGTGTAAGTAACAAAGCTGAGTGTGAGTATGATTGAAAGAGGAAGGCTAGAGTTGTGTATGTCACCAGATGGAAAGCTGAGGATTAAATCTGGGACTGTGAACTTAGAGAAACCTAGAGCAAATGATGACGGCGGTTACTTGTACAAATATAAGAAAGATTTTACATGCACTAGAACAAATGTACATCACTATTACAAGGTGTTAATAATGGGATGGTGTATGGGAAAAATAACAATGCAAACTAAGGTCTAACGTTAACAGTAACATTGTAATATTCTTTTATTCATTGTAACAAAGGCACTATAGCAAAGTTAAACATCAGTAATAGGGTGATATAAGGGAGTGGTATGGGATTCTTTTTTTTTTCCCAGAAGAAATGGGAATGTTCTCATAATGAATACTTTGCTACTGCTGCCAGAATGCAAAATACCAGAAATGGAAAAGCTTTTATAAAGGGGTTTTAATTGGTTACAAGGTTACAGTCTTAAGGCCATAAAGTGTCCAAGGTAAGGCATCAGCAATCGGGTACCTTCACTGGAGGATGGCCAATGGTGTCCGGGAAACCTGTTAGCTGGGAAGGCACATGGCTGGTGTCTGCTCTGGAGTTCTGGTTTCAAAATGACTTTCTCCCAGGATGTTCCTCTCTAGGCCGCAGCTCCTCTTCAAAATGTCACTCTCAGTTGCTCCTGGGGCTTATGTCCTCTCTTAGCTTCTCTGGAGCAAAAGTCTGCATTCAAAGGCTGCGGGACACTGATTACGTGCTTCAACTTGGCGGGCCTGGGCCAGGGGACCGGATCCGCCCCTGGGGAGGGTGGTGGGCACGGGTGACAGCGCCCTCCACAGCCCCCCAGGCCTGGGAAAGTGAGGCCGGAGGCAGGCCCCATTTCCTCACCCAAAATACCACCGTTAGGGGAGGCTTGCCGGAGGGAACCGCCTTTTCCCCACCCCCTTATCTTGCCCGGACACTCCCCGTTGCCAGTGCAACTCCCATCACCACCAGTGCGCATACATTGTTGCCAGACACCGTTGCCAGAGCAACTCCCGCCCCTTTTCAAACAACCTCCGTGCTCTCTTAAAACCAATCCTAACCTCCGCACCCTCTCAGAACCAATCCTAGCCTTTATCCCCTCAGCATTGACTTGTAACAACCCCCGCCCTCTATGCCAGCCTATATAACCTGTGCTCACCCCTAATACACTCTCTTGGCTTCTTCACCCTCAAAGAACCGTGTCCTGCCTGTTCCTTCTCGCCGCCCTCCACACCTTGCACGCCTCCGCCGGGGACCGGGCCCAGTCCCCCGCCTCGCCCTCGCCTCCGGGAAAGAGCCCCCGCCGCCGGTACCCTCCGAGCAACGCCGAGAGCCGAGGGTTCAGCAACCGGCCGCCCCCCCCCAAATAAATCAACTGCGACCGCAAAAGGCCATCTCCAAAATGTCTCTGTAAACTGCAGTTCCTCTTTCTGCTCCTTTGCATTCTTCAAAGTGTCCCTCTTGGCTGTAGCAAGCTTGCTCCTTCTGTCTGAGCTTTTATAGGGCTCCAGTGAACTAATCAAGGCCCAGGCTGAATGGGCGGGGCCACACCTCCATGGAAATTATCCAATGAAAGATCTCGCCCTCAGTTGAGTGATCACACCTCCATGGAAACATTCAATCAAAAATCTCCAACCCAATCAACACCAATATATTTCCTGCCCACACAAGATTGCATCAAAGATAATGGCATTTTGGGGGACATAATACATTCAAACTGGCACAGGTGGTGTATGGGAAAAATAACAATTAATGCAAACTAAGGTCTACAGTTAACAGTAACACTGTAATATTCTTTCATTCATTGTAACAAAGGCACTATAGCAAAACTAAATGTCAGTAACAGGGCAATATAAGGCAGGGGTATGGGATTTTTTTTTTTTTCCAGAAGAAATGGGAATGTTCTCATATTGATTGTGGAGGTGAATGCATCATTATGTGATTATACCAGAAGCCATCAATTGTACACTTAGGATGGATTATATGGTGTGTGAATAAAACTGGCTTTTTTTTTTTTTAAAAAAAAAAAGGGGGGGAAAAGAAAGAAAAAAATCTGGGTGAGGAAGAGAGCACGGGAATTAGCAAGCCCCTGCCCTGGTTGGTTTGTACAAGCAAAACAGAGTGGGGCCCCAGGGGGAAAACACTCCTTCCCTCCACCCAGATGAACCACATTGCTAGAATGTTCAATGTGGTTGTAAATATAAGACACAAACTTTCACCAACACAGTTACTTCTTTCTTTTTCTTTCACACTTATACCCATACCCATCGTTTTATTTTTACCTTTCTGTAGCATTTTGTCCTGGCATGACTCTAAAAAGCCCCAACCATTGGCTATGTGCAATCTCTTCTGAGAGCTCCTGGCTCTGATTTTAGCTGTTTGGTCTCCTTCAGTCCAATTGTCTTTTTTTTTTTTTTTTTTTTCCTTAGTCCAATTGTCTTTTATGGTTTATTTGCTTGTTTTAGCATCTGTGCCGGTTTGGATGTACTATGTCCCCCAAAATGCCGTCTTCTTTGATGCAGTCTTGTGGGGGCAGATGTATTACTGTTGATTAGATTAGAATCCTTTGATTCAGTGTTTCCATGGAGATGTGACTCAATCAACTGAGTGAAATGTCTGATTGAATAATTCCCATGGAGGTGTTAACCTACCATTCAGGGTGGGTGTTAATTGGATCACTGGAGTCATATAAAGGAATTTACAGACAGAATAACCTCAGAGCAGCTAAGAGTGACATTTTGGAGAGCAACTAAGGGTGACATTTTGAAGAGCAGCTGCAGCTAAGAGAGGACAAAACGCCCCAAGAGCAACATTTTGGAGAACGCCATTTGACACACCACTTGGGAGCAAGCGGCTGCCAGCCTCCTGCCTTCCCAGCTAACAGGTTCTCCAGGTGCCACTGGCCTTCCTTCAGGGAAGGTATACTTGTGTTGATGCCCTCGTTTGTACATTTTCATGGCCTTAAGACTGTAACTGTGTAACCAAATAAACCCCCTTTATAAAAGCCCATCCATCTCTGGTGTTTTGCGGTCTGGAAGCAATAGCAAACCGGAACAGCCTCTGACTTTCCCTCAACAAACTATTTTGTTTTATTTAATTTCTGTAAAGGTTTGAGCAATACTTGTAAGCTTTGTAAATTAAGAGATAATTGTAAGCTTTGTAACTTTCCAGCGGCGCTTGTTTGAAGTAGTGTTAACCTCATATTTATATAATTATTAAAGACAAAACCTTAGAAATAAACAGAAGTCAAATAGAAGTAATAACCTGTTAATAAGAATTCAGTACTTTTACTTTTTACTCATCTGGTCCCAGTTGTTTACCTGTATGAACACAGCTGGGTTACAAATCAAACCATTTCAAACTGATGCTAAGCATCCCATTCAAAATTAATTTTTTCTTTTATTATTTCATAGTTTATAACATTTTTAACTATATTTTTCTGATTATAAAAATGATCACATTAGCATATATCTATAAATTTTACATTAATTTTTACACAATGTAAAATATACATTAGGTAACATATATATGTAAATATATAGACTATGTAATAAATGCATATTACAGAATATATGAAGGGTACTGAAAAATATGAGGAAAACCAACATCGCCCATATTCCACGACCCAGAGATAATCACCATGGAAGTTTTGGCCTTCCTCTGCGTTTTTCTTCTGTGGACACGCACACAAACACACTCCCTGTAATAAACAGAGTGTTAACTCACGCACCCCATCTCCAAAGTCAGTCCTTTCATTGTTTTTTTTCCATGAATTGCAAATCCGGACCTCTGGGGCCAATATTCGCCGTGGAGGGCAGGGGTCTCAGGCCCCGCTCGCCCGCTGCTGCCGGTCCTTGCCACCCTCCCGTGGCCGGGAAACAAGCCGTCAGGGAGAGCGCAAGCGCCTCGAGGCCCTCGGGGACCTGCTCCCGGCCTTTGGCCCCGAGGGCTGGGGTCGGCGTGGGGCGAGGGTGTCGAGGCCAGCCCTGCCTCCTGGCTCGCGGCGCTCGACGGGCTCCGCACCCGAAAGTGCTGCGGGAGGCGAGGCCGCGGCAGGCACCTGGCCTTGCGCTGGCCCCAGCGGCTCGCGGGAACCCCGGGGGAGCTCCGCGCCGTCCCGCCGTCCCGCCAGGGCCCGCGCTCGGCAGCCGCCTCGGTGCTGGCGGAGGGCGATATGGCCACGGGGCGCGGGCGTGGTCTGAGCCAGCGCTGGTCCTCCCGGGCGGCGCCCGCCACACACCAGGTCTCAAGAGCCTCTGGGAGGAAACCCCGTTACCGCTTCTCGGGCTGGACTCCAACCGGGGCCCACCACGGCAGACCCCGCCCAGCAGACCCCGCCCACGGCAGACCCCCGCCCAGCAGACCCCGCCCATGGCAGACCCCGCCCACGGCAGACCCCCGCCCAGCAGACCCCGCCCACGGCAGACCCCGCCCACGGCAGACCCCGCCCAGCAGACCCCGCCCACGGCAGGCCCCGCCCAGCAGACCCCGCCCATGGCAGACCCCGCCCACGGCAGACCCCGCCCTGCAGACCCCACCCACAGCAGACCCCGCCCATGGCAGACCCCGCCCACGGCAGACCCCGCCCAGAAGACCCCGCCCATGGCAGACCCCGCCCTGCAGACCCCACCCAGGGCAGACCCCGCCCATGACAGATCCCGCCCATAGCAGACCCCACCCACAGGAGGCCCCGCCCATGGCAGACCCCACCCACAGGAGACCCCGCCCAGCAGACCCCACCCACAGGAGACCCCACCCATGGCAGACCCCGCCCGGCAGACCCCACCCACGGCAGACCCCGCCCACAACAGACCCCACCCACGGTAGGCTCCACCCACAGGAGACCCCACCCACGGCAGACCCCACCTACGGCAGACCCCGCCCATGGCAAGCCCCGCCCAGCAGACCCCCCCACAGGAGACCCCGCCCACGGCAGGCCCCGGAAACAGGAAGCTTCCACGACCTTGAGAAATAGCTTATAATGAACACGTTACTGAGGTTACTTGGTAACAACAGCTCCTTTCAAAATCTTCTAAGTGAAAGAGTTTGGGAAGATGGTCTTCCCGGGTGTTGAACTTTGGGAGACCCATTTGTCCACAACTGAGAGATCCGGACTCTGTCTTCCGAGGAAGCGCGTGGGTGGGCCACGCGGGCCGGAGCCCAGCTGGGGAGGGGGTCGCTTCTCCTCTCACGCGTGTGGCCTCCAGAGGCGTCACCTCTTTCCCGAGGAGGTCACACGAGTAGCTTCAAGCTGGCCGTGGGGGGGGGTGTATTGTATATTACATAACAGAAATCAGCAAATGCTACAAATCTTTTTTTTTCCCCGGAGAGCTGGTGTTAAATGTTTCCCAGCCCCTGTGAGTCCTAACTCCGCTCTGCAGTGGATCCTCCCCCCCGAGACCCTCCAGCCCCGTGCAGAGCCCCACTCTCCGTAGTTTCCTGCAGGTCCCGCAGGGACACGGGAGCCAGGCCCGCCGTTCCTTTGGTGTCTAGGCTGGATCTCGCCACAGAGACTTATGTCCCCCTGCCTTGCCCACGCTCTGCAGCTCGTCACAATTAACCACAGGTGGGAGCTTCAGTAATTGTGATGCTGCTGCACAGGAGGTTGTTATCAGGGCTTGGAAAATTATTTTCTAAGAGCCCACAGAGTAAATAA
Source organism: Choloepus didactylus (assembly GCF_015220235.1). NCBI lineage: Eukaryota > Metazoa > Chordata > Mammalia > Pilosa > Megalonychidae > Choloepus > Choloepus didactylus. Next base: position 131,345,500 of record NC_051315.1, on the reverse strand, counting down.
TTTTGTCTTTGTAGGCCGTGTATGAGCTCTATAGCATATTCTCTTTTTCCCTCCCATATGAAAGAGGCCAGGCTGAAGTTTGCTGACCCCTGGTTATTACAGTCCCACTGGCCACTAGGAATGGGGACCCTGTGGCTTTGAGACAGGTGGCAGTTCAAGTCCAAATTCAAACCCTGAGGGTCTGCTTTCTAGAAGCATTTCAATGTCAACTATCTTCTTTTAGGATCCCCAGAAAACAGAGCATGAGGACAGGCTTAAGAAGTGCTTTCTTGGAGGTGCAATCCCAGAGGAGCGAGACAGGAGAAAAGGCCAGGTGCTGGGAACCCGCTTCCTGATGAGCCACGGGGGGGGGGGTGGTGAGCCAGCTGCCCAGAGGCCTCCTGTGCTCGGCCACACGGGACTGCTCGGGACAGGCTGAATGGAAAATTGTGCCTTGGAAGAGTCCGCCGCAGGTGAAGGGAGAGGGCGTTCATCTGCTGGCTCTCTCCTGCTTCCTGACCCCCACCACTGCTCGAGCACCAGTTCTGCTCCGCAAGGTCCTCGGAGCAGACCTGCTACACTGACCTTTCTTGGGCCATTGGTGACAGCCACCTGAGCAACCATGTCCAGCACAACTGGGGAGGTCTGAGACCCCTCCACCCCCCAGCACAAGGGGTCTCCTGTTTTCCCTCCTCCCGCTCGTAGGGCTCAGTCAGTTGAGGAGGGGCTGGGGGACAGATGCCCAAGATGTGTCTCTCCCCAAGCTTCTTCTACATGGACCCAACGCATGCTCCAGCACTACCCCAGGCCATCAGGAGACCTGTCACCACCCCCAGGCGCGATGACTCCCACCCTAAGCCAACAGAAGTGAAACCCTTTTTTGGTAACCCTTTTTTGTTACCAAAAAGCGCTGGTCTTGGGACAAGTGGTGGTCAGGGTTTTACTTGCTGGCTGGCCACACACTGGCTCAGCGGGGAGGCAGACAAAGTCCGCGCTCGATGCCCCTCCCTCTCGCTCACCTGCACACTCTCCCCACCTGGAGGCTCCCCATGTGACTTGGCTGGCGAGGTGCTCCCCGTATCTCCTGACTTCCTCTAAATCCATAAAACCTCATGGGGGTGGGAATGGCTGGGGGGCACAAGTCCCTCTTGGGCTTGTCCAGCCAGCCAGGCCAGCCAGGCCCGGCTCCTTACACCTGTCTTGAGGATGACGAGAGCTTAGAGGGGCCCTGTGCCTTCTGCCTGATTCCTGGCCTGGAAGTTTTTCCTCCAGCGAACTTTGGTTTATGCCTCATTGGTGTCACTAACAAAATTTGTCCTTACCTTCTGGCTGCCCCTTGGTGTCCAACATGGAAAAACCACCACGCGGTCATTACCTTCCCACTCCCACGCCCCTCGCTCCCCAAAATGCATGGCTCTCATTTCGGTTAAATCCCTGGGTTTTCTTGTAATGCTCTTGTGACGAGGAAGCTTGAGGATTTAATCCTTTCTCAAGTGACGTGATTACAGATAGTTTCTTGGATGCAGTTAAAATCATGCCTTTAATATGTAAACTGACAATAAGAGAAGTCAGTTGGGTACATATTTACTACTGGATGGCTAGCAATAAAGAGACACAGCATCCAGGAGGCAGAATCTTGGGTCACTGCTTTTTAAATTCATTTCTATGTTCGTTTTAAAATACAATAATGAAGCAAGCAAATCTATACAGAGCATTGTATCACAGAGACAAAGCTAAGGGAGTTTAAATTATTTACAGATCTGCAAAAAAAAAAAGATTTATTGTGGGGGTATTTTAAAATAATAATAATTACCATGGATTAAAAGCTCACTGGACCCATTGATGATAAAAAAAAAAATTCTCAGCTAAATGTAATAGGAGGGAATTTTCTTTATATGATAAAGGATGTCTACAAAAAACCAAACACCTAAGGCTAATATCATGCTTAGTGGTGGAAGACTGGGAATAAAGCCTTCTAGAAGCACGGAAGTTTGCTCTCGTCACTGACCTGCTGGTTCCAGCAGAGTGTAAGTATTTTGGTGTGAGGTTGTCTTTTGCCAAAAGACCAACAAAAAGGTAGACACCAGCCTTCTAGGCTGGATAGCTTTGTGCAAAGACACTCCGGTTCTTTTCCACAGTGTCTGCCCCAGGGTGAGGTGAAGTAAGACTGGGGCTGCACATCCATCGTCAGTGTTTCAATTTTGTGACTTCTTGCGGGAAGACTGATGAGCACAAACACACACACAGGCACACACATGCACACACGCACACGCCTCCCAAAATGTGGATCTACATTTAGTTTTAAAAGCCACCCTTCTCAGTAGGTGGATATTCTTTACAGTGGTCCTGAGGGAGACACCTGCCCAGGGTCCTTCCCCATCACTGGGGGCAGGTGGGTCCTTCTTTCCCAGACACAGCCACCCGAGCTCTGAGGTCCACCTCCAGAGGCTCTCCCTGCCAGGAGCTGCCACTCTGCCAAGCCTGGGGCAGGGGGTCTGAGTGGCCCTGGGCCAGCATCAGGTGTGAGGAGGGGGAGTGAGGGTCAGACACCTACATCTCCCATGATGGGGTGTCCCTAAACCCGGAAGGGGGCCAGAAATCATGACAGTGTCTCCTCCATCTCCTTAGAGAGGACTTTCATTGTTGCCACCCCCCATTCTCTTCCTAGCCTGCTATTCTTTGCTTTCACAGCTCAACCCCCAGCTGTTGACCCCCCTCAAACTGTGTGGTGGCCAGCACAGAACCTGGTACATGGTTGCTGCCCGGTACAGCAGCCGGCTGAGTGCGTGAGCAAATGTGAGAGCCAGTGTGTTGCCTGGCAAGGCCTGGGGGCCTGGGCACCGAGGGGCCCCCAGGCAGCGTGTGGGCAGGGGTGGGCGGGGCCAACTGGGGCCAGGTCCATGGTGGAATGGGCAGGCGGGAGTGGGCTGCACAGAGGCGTAGCTGCCTTTAGCTGGGAGGCCAGCTTCTCCCACTGACAGCACTGCCCTGGCAGCTGGGGACCCTGATTCACCCTAAATACCCTAAACCAGCTGCTGAAGGGCTGGCTACCTTCTTACCAGCCTGGCTCCCCCAGTGCCAACAGCAATTTCCCTGTCCAAGAGCTCTGTGCTGGGGAGACAGCTGGTCCCAAAGCATTTCCAGGTTGGTGTAGGCTGGTTGGGAAAGGATGTGTTCCCCTTCTGCCTCCAATCTGACTTCCCCAAAACACACACACACACACATGCACATGCTCACTACAGAGGCTCAGCAAGGGGCATTGCTGGGCTCGGCCCTGTTCCTGGGGTTCGTGCCCTGCCGCATTCTCCGTTTGGAGCTGGGATGCAGATCCCCGGCCAGGTCTATCCTGCTCTCCCGGGACTGACACCCCATCTTAGAGCAAAATCGCCTTATCCTGCCAAACCTGCCTTATCACCCCTTCCATATCACAAAACTCCCTACAAGCAGGGACCCAATGAGATGTTTTTTGTGTGCCCCCCAATGTCCAAGTGTCAACAAATATTTGTGGAGTGAAGGAAAGTCTCCAAAAACCAGAAAGAATGAATGAGCTGTTTGTGTCCTTGAAATAGATTAGATTCTAAAGAGTCCTAGAAGCCCATGATGTTTGATAGTTTCCAAAATAAATTATTTCAATACCTTTCTACCAAATCCTACCAGAATTATTGGTGGAAATAGAAAAGGCTAAATTTAGGGAAGAAATGTTTAGGAAATGATTAGGCTGCAAGCTGAATGTGGAGCAGGACCAGGAAAAAGCTGAGCATGAAGGAGAATCTCTGTGAGGTGTGCCAGCTGCCTGTTTGCTCTGCTTTCCAGAACAATGGATCTTACTATTGACGTCAATGTACGTGAAGAGACAAAAGGGCCTTTGGGTGTGTGCAGGGTGCAGCTGGGCCTGGATTTGCTTGGCATTTGTCTGTGAGTGTTAGGGAGAGAGGGTGGGGAGAGCATCCGAGGTGTCAGTGTCAGGAAAACGAGGAGGGGCTACCTTCTCTGCCTGGGGGCCCCACAGCAGGCCTTCCAGGGTTCTCCTTGGCAGGACTGTACCTATGACCTGGGTATCTGCCCCGGTTTGCATCTGCGTCCAGAGAAGCTGCACACACACCTTGTGAAGGAGAGGAAGAGAAGTTGCTCACACAGCTTCTTAATGTGGGTGAGCCGGCTTTGGAAACTAGTAGCCCAGTTTGCCTGCAGGCCACGATTCATAGCTTTCCTTCCCTGTTCCCCAGGAGAGGCCGAGAAGAAAGGGAAGTGTGGGGGGAGCCACTGCGGAGGGGGGCTTTTTGGACCAACCCAGTGCCCCCGTCAGCCCTTCAGAGCCCAGGAGCCCTGCCTCCGTCATCAGGCCCTGGCTGCCCCAGATTCCCATGGAGCCTACGGGCTATCTCCTGTCCCCAAGTCCTGGCCCTTTCCCAGGCTGGGGGGTGGGTTTAGGGGGAGAGCTACTCTCTACCCAGACACTTTAGACAGAGGATCTGGGGCTTAACTGGGCCCCAAAGAATGCTTACCGAAAGAGCACATGGCTTCAGCCGAGGTGCACCAGGGCCCAGGACTGCCACCCCGGAGACCCCGCCACCCCTGGCTCGTGTGTCTCAGTGTCCGGCAGCTCTGGAAAGCCCCTCTTTTCCCATCTCCTGTCCCATCCTATCATCCTCAAGTGCTGCCTCCTCCATCAAGCCTCTGGGGATAACACTGGCCCCCTTTAATTAATTTATAACGCATGGTGCCCAATTGAGTATTTGCAGAAAAGTGTCCTTTTCCGGAGCCGGTCCTGTTTCCCTGATGATGCTGTTTGGGGCAGACAAGGACAACATCCTTGATTTCTTTTGTATCTCTCCATGGTAACAATGGTCCTACTTCCCGAGCCAAAAATTGCGACACATGCTTTCAAAACCAAGAAAGGGCCTTGGAAGCAGAGCGTCCTGGAAGGTCTGGGACAAGCTCCGACCGCGGGCACCTGGGAGCCCTGGCGCCTTCCCCTGGGCGGCCTCGGCGACAGGCCCTGAACGAATGAGTAAATGAATGAGTGGGAACGAGCAACTGAAGGATGTCCGTCCCCGAAGGTGGCCGCCTCCCTGGGGCTGGGCTTCGGCGGGGCATCGGCTTCCCAGCCAGGGCCGCGCAGTGCATTCGTCTGCCCAGCCGTCGGTCTCGGTCCCTGGAGCAGACACCCCCCCCCCACACACACACACAGTGGTACGCGCCACTCCGCGCTCCTCGGGCCCGCCGACGCGCCGAGTGTTGAATGGAAAGCGCCGAGGCCGGAAGTGGAAACGACCACTTGAGAGAAGGCGGGGGGGGTCCGAGTGCGTCGCGTCTTCATTGAGAAACCAACGCGATGAACATGGAGTTCCATGTGTGTCTTATGTAAAGAGAGCGACAAACGCCGTAGCCAATGGGCGCGAGGCACTGGCCGGCCCGGCCCCCCGGTATGCAGATGAGGCCGCGTGGCGGCCAATGGCGGGCGCCGGAGGCGGGCCCGGCACGCGCGGTCACATTTTCCACTATGTGACAGCGGCGGGCCGGCGAGTCGGCGGCGGCGGTGCGGGCAGGCGCTGCGCGGCCGGCTGTCGGACGGACTGACGCGGGAACCGACCGACGGGCGGCCGGCGGGCGGAGGACGCACCTCGGCGGTGAGTGGGGGCGCGGCCCGAGCGGGCTCGGCGGGCGCTGGAGCCGGCTGGGCGGACCGCGGTCTTGCAGCCAGCTCGGAGGTTACGTAACCGCCGCCGGAGCGGGCGGGCCCGGGCGGTCTGGGGTCCGCGCTGGGTGCGGGCGGCCGGGGGCATCCAGCTCCCACAGACCACGGAGACGCGAACCCAGAGTTCTCTGCGGTTTGGAAGCGCGTCGGGGTGCGGGCGCGCAGCAGATGCAAACTGTGTTGCTAACATGTATCGAAGACTGAGGTCCTCATTTTGCAGATCAAGTAACTGAAGCCCAGAGAGTTTACGCAGCTTGACCGAGGTCACACAGCTGCTGAGCCACCACCACATTGGGCGGTTGTTCTTTAGGTGATTTTTTTTTTTTTATTAAGTCCCCCTTCCTGCCTCTGGTGGGTACAGTCATGGCAAGGCCAGGGCCACCGTGGGTCAGTGCTCCTGTCCCGGGGAACATGGAGGGTCTCTTGGAGGGGAGGGTGCTGACTTCCTGCTCTGGAGCCAGAGAGTCAAGTCTCAGGTGGGGAGGTGCCCTCAGGAAGAATAACCATGGCTGTTGATGGGGGTGCTGGCCTGTGGGGCTCCACCTGGACAGTCCACGGGGGCCCCGGAGTGGGTGAGCAGAGACAGTAAAGTCCCTGTGCCAAGCCAGACCAGCGAAGCCCAAGGGTGGGGGTCTCCAGCTGATGTTCGCCCCCTTTGCCCATCCTGTATCCATTCCCTCTCCCCTGGCGGGTCTCCACTTTGTGGTGGAGCAGCCCTACCACCCCTCTGGGGTGTACAGAGCAGGGGCCGGGCCGTGGCCTCCTTCCCAGCCAGGAAGGCCAGGGTGACAGATGACGACTCAGTTGCCAGGGTTTCTGTAACCCACACAGCCAGTGTGGAAAGCTGATTCATACTCCCAGAACAACAGAGCCAGGAGGTACACTAGCAGTCATCCTGGGCTTGATGGAGGAGGAAACTGAGGCCTGGACGTGTGCTGGACCTCAGGCCCAGGGTGGGGTCCCCAGGATCTTTCTGTCCTGAGGGTCTCCATCTAGGTCAGGGTGGGCTCCAGAGGTTCTTTGAACCCCTGAAACAGGTGCTGAATCCCAAGTGTGCTGGGACTTGGGAGGAGGGGCCTTTGGCCCTGAGATGTTGAGGACCCCGGCACCATGGTAGAAATCCAGGGCTAATCGCTTTGTGTGCGGTGCATGAGTGAGAGGAGGACAGGGAATCCACTTCGTGTTGTTTTTTAAGTGGAAGCTCCGTGATATGCCACCGGCAGGGCTGGGTGCCGTGGGTGTTCTGCAAGCTGCGTGTTATCTGTCACTGCTACCTCCGTGTGAATCGCTGGTGCCAGCGGGGAGGTGGGAGGCCTGCTGCCAGCCGGCTGGTGCCAGGCAGATCGACTCCCCCCTCCGGACCCCAGTGTCCTCGTCCGTCTGGACAGGCTGTTTCAAGTCCCAGATGTTTGGATTCCTGCAGCCTCCTAAGGTTTTCCCAGACACTCCACAGGACACCAGGCGGCTCTGACAGGTTCTTGCCTTCGTGTCAGATGACGTCCCCCCGTGAGTTCGTGGAGGTGAGGAGGAAATAGGAAAGGGTCCTCTCATTTATTTGTGCTATTTTTCATGTACACTTAACTCTTCAGAAAAATCCTGGTAGGCACGCCTCTGTTTTCAAATGATGAGGTAACTTCACCCGCCCCAAGCAAACCGCACGGCTCCTTGGAATCATCGAGTGGCCAGCGTGCAGTCCACGGAAAGAGCAGACTTCTGACGTAGCTTTAACCTTTTGAAAAATACTTTATTAGGCAAAAGTAACTAGAAATGCACCATTACAGCCATGCAGACGTTCTGGGCCCCTGCCCTGGTGGAAAGCTTGCCTGCCTGTGGACCCAAAAGAAAACCTGAAAGTGTGGGCACGGCCCCTGGTGGGCCCTTCGGGGGTGCTGGGGCTATACCCTAAGTCCCTGAACTTTCCTGTGGGGACTTAGGCTGTCATTGCAGGGATGTGTGCTCTTCTGTACACATTTTTAACAAGTTTGTTACATTGTTTCTGAGTCTAGAGCAAATTAGAAGCAGTGCGGGGGCAGGGCAGGCGGCCCCCGCTGCAGTGATGGGGACGGGGTGAAGGCCACTGCTGGGCAGACAGGCTGGTGGTCCCGGGGCGGGGCAGGCTCCAGACCGCAGCACCCCACCCCGGGGGCCCCTCAAGGTCTCGAAGGGCTCCTCTGTCTTCCTCCGGGGGTGACAGAGAGATCAAGTTCAGTCCACTGCGTTCAGAAGATGTTCTTGAAGAAGCAGTTCTACCCGGAGCGGGTAAAGCTGGCAGATCTCAGTTAGGTAAGAAGCGAACCCCCCGGCTTCCTAGAAATCGCAGTTGCCAGAGCAACCCACTCCCTGAAGCCAGCCAGGAAGCTGACGTCTTTGCATTTTTGCTGTTTTCCAGGCTCATACTTCTACTGTTAAAGGTTTTAGAGAGCAGAGCCCAGGGTACTTAAAGGGGTCCTAATGTGGGCAAGCCGCTGCCCCCACCCCCCGTGGCGCCTTCCCCTCCATGTTTGGCAGCGCCCGCGCAGTTTCCCCGGATCCCCAGCCGTCGCCATGGAAGCACATTTGTGTAGCAGGACAAACATTTTCTCCAGATTATGGCAGTCTGGCCTCAGGGAATTGGCTTTCCTACCAGGAAGCAGCAAACTGGTTACAGTATTTGGAGTTGTAAATACCCCTGGGCTGGCAGACAGAGGACAGGCTGTGTATAAAGCCCGACATCAGCCAGGCCAGGGGCTTCCTGAGGGACCAGGTGCTGGGAGGTCCCGGGATGTCCAGGTTGTGACCTGCATCCAGCCGGGTCCAGGGGATTCGGGACTTTTCTGCGTGGATCCTGTACTTCAGGCTCAAAGCAGCGACGGCCTTAAGCACTGCTTTCTGATTTCCACAGGGAGATGGCTTCCCCCTTAGGCCCAAGAGGGCAGGGGGGCTTTGCCAGCCCTGGTGGTGGCGGTGGAGGGGGGTGCTGGGGCCTGGGCTGTACTTTTGTTCCGGAAAAAAAATAAAATTTTTTTTTTTTTTTTTTTTGCTACTTATTATGGAAAGCATTGATGCATGTGAAAGTAGAGAGCTAGTGTGAGGGACCCCACAGGCCCACCAGCCAGCGGCCACTAGTGTCGGCGTGTCTGGCCTCCCTCCTTCCATGACCACCCCCCCCCCCCCCGTATTCCTATGAAGCAGATCCCAGACGATGACCTCAGCATGGGCAGCACGTCCCAAACGGCCCTCTGTCCAGTCGCGGTGTGGCCGGGTGGCCGGCTCGGGGAGCTGAGCTTCAACTCCTTTCCTTGGGTCTGGAGGTTCTTCCCGGGCAGACAGAGTGGATGGGCATCTGCGAGGGGACAGCCAAGGGGTCTGGGGGTGCAGGAGGTGCAGGCTCATGCCCGGAAGGCTTCCTGGCAACCCTTTTCCCTCCCAGGGTCCCCAGTGGTGGAAGCTCCCCAGGGCCCGAGCGGGCTGCGGGCCCCTTGCCCTGAGCCTCTGCGGAGGCAGGGGACACAGTCCGCTCTGACCGGCCCCTTGGTTTTGCCAACTTGGCAAAGGGAGGTGGCTCCATTAGAGCTGTGGGTGCTAAGGCCGCCTTTTCTGGAACCCATGAAGTTTCTGGTGAGTTTGGTTCCATTTGTTTCTGCCATGCTTGCCTGACCTTCTTTGCAAAAATATTTCTCTTCCAGCTAAGGCAGCCCCGTGGCACCAACAAACCAGATTCCAGCACGTATCTGGGGGCAGAACTGGGGGTAGAACCCAGGCGAGCAGTGAACCCCAAGGCAGTTACATGAATGCAGAGGGGCTTGTTCTGGGGTGTGCTGCCCCCTTCTACAAGAAGTCTTTATTGCCTGGAGTAGGGGCAGCATATGAAATGCAGACCAGAGACGTTTCCTCTGGTGATGGAATCGCTCCCCCTTTATTACCTCATTGCCCCCCAAGCTTTCCTGTAGTGACCAGCAGTGATCATAAAAGCTAGGGTCGGTTGGCACTTACTGCGTGCAGGCACCTTGCAAACATGTTGCATCACTTGGTACCTCCAGGAGGCAGTGCCATTGTTATCTCCATTTTACAGATGCAGAAGCCAAGGCACAGAGAGGTTGAGGAACCTGTCCTGGGTCATACAGCCGGCAGGGGTGGAACCCGCCTGAAACCCAGGCTGCCCAGTAGCTGCCCACCAGCCCCCTGTTGCTCCCTCTGACCCCTGAATCATTCACTCGCAGCAGGAAGGACCCAGAGGTTCCCTGCCAGCCCCGCTGAACAACACTTCCTATCCCCCTTTCCTGCTTGCTTTTCCTCCTTAGTGTTTGTTATTAATATACTATACATGCTGCATTTTATCTTTACTTATTGTGCATTTCCCCGCTAGAGTGTAAGCTCCACAAGGGCAGGAAAGACATCTATTCTGTTCTCTCAAGAGGGCCTGGTGTGGTAAGAGTGGGCCAGTCTCCAGAAACACCCCGAGTGAGTTTAGAACAGTGGAGCCCTTGCCGGCAGAAGTGTTTCCATGGCCCCTGTCACTCGATGACTCGTCCATCTACCTCCCGGGCCCCTCCATGTCAGGGCTGTCGCTCCCTCTTTTTAGTGGGTGCCACCAGAGTGTGGCTGTCCCAGGGTTTCATTCCTTCAGCAACATGCGTCAGGGGCCACGTCAGACCCTGGGGACACGGCGGTGAGCGACGCCAGGCTCCTTCCCTCACCAAGCTGCCGAGCTTCTGTCCTGCAGGGGCTGTGGGGCAGGACACAAATCAGCATGGGGAAAATAAGGGAGAGCAGGGGCATCAGAAGGAAGTGGCTAGGGAAAAGGTTTTGCTGTTTCAATGGGATGGTCAGGAGATTTGGGGGAAGGGCACGGTGGCACGAAGGGGCAGTGGGTGCAAAGTCCCTGAGGCAGGAAGCCCCCCAGGCTGGGGCAGGGGGCAGGGGCTAGTCCTTGAAGGGCCTGGAGACCCTTGTTGACACGGTGACCATGAGGATGGAAGTGTTGGGCAGACACGCTGGAGAGATACAGTTAGCTCCCTGTTGATGGTGCTTTCCAAGTTCCATCATTCCCTGCACCCCGCACACACATCTGTGCGCCCGAGTACGAGCATTTGTGTGGAACAGGTTCCTAGACGTGGGAGGGCTGTGTGGGTGGTAAATGTTGCACGGCACCCCCAAACTTCCCTCCTCAAAGACTTTACCCCACCACAGCACATCATGAGAGGCCCCTTGCCCTCTGTTTCATCAACACTGGATGCAATCTGGTTAATTTGGGGTAACCTGGTGGGCAAAATAATCTCATGATTTGCATTTTCCTGATGGCTAATGAGGTTGAGCATCTTTCCATAAGTTTATGGCCTTTTGTATTTCTTGTACAGGGGATAACTTATTCGTTTAAAGGCTTTGCATTTAGTTTCTCACTTTCCAGCAGTTATTACCTTTCATTCTTTTGACAGAATTAACTAGAACTTCCATAAAATGGTAAATAAGACCAGTAGTAGTAGACGTGCTTGTTGTGTTCTGAGTATAATTGGCTGATGCTGGCGCTTTGTTTTAGGGTCTCTGCAATTTGGGGTGTTGATAAGCTCCAGCTGTCTCAAACCAGAGGATGCTGGTACCCTCTAATTGAAATTTGCCCCTTTGGGCACAAACTTTTCCTCTCAAAACTATGTGTGGGCATCATCTTCTGAAAAATTAATATTGCAGAACAGACATCCAAAACTGCTATAATTTTTCTTCCTTTGTAGGTAACCTGATTATAGCTGGGTGTTAGACTCTCTTCTCATAATTGTTCCTGGATCTTGGGGAGTCTCCCCCTGCCCTCAGCCTGATGTGGGGTCCCCTTTGAGTGCATCTTCTGCTGTGCCTGGCACCAGGATGCACTGGCCCAGGTTTCTGAATAAGGCAGCTCACCCATCCCACCTGGGAGACTTATAAAAATGCATAGTCCCAGGCAGCTTGCCCACCCCATCTGGGAGACTTATGAAAATGCCTATTCCCGGGCAACTCACCCACCCCACTTGGTGAGAGTTATAAAAATGCATATCACCCATTCACTGAGAATCTGTATTTTTCCCAAAGATCCCAGGTGACAGGGAGGCTGGGCCAGGCTGGGAACCAGCACTGGGTGGTGATGGACGATGTTGTCTGGCTGCTGACCGGGCCCCAGGAACATGCCGGGCTGTGGCTGCCGCGTCCCGCCGCCTTCCCATCTCTCGGCCTGTGGGGGCTCAGTGACCAGGAGCAGAGGACTGGCTTGAGGAAGTGACTCCTTGTGATTGCTCCCTACCGGCTGCCGCTGTATTTAGTAACACGTGGAGAGATGGTCAAGTGGGGTGCCCTGCCGACCGCCCCGGTAGTTCCCTGCGCCTGTGAGGCCTGGAAACCTCTCTCTCCTTTCCAGCCTGATTCCAGCGCCCACCATGAAGGCATTCACGGAATTTTCTCCCAGCCCGCGCAGCCCCTCCAAGGAGCCCCCGGGAGCCCCGGCCGGCTGGGCCCCGCTGCCCGAGGACGTCGACATGAGCAGCGGCTGCAGCGGAAACGAAGCCAACGACAGCTGCTCGGCGGGGCGGGCCTCGCGGGGCAGCGACGGCGACAGCGACGGGGCCGGGAAGGAGCTGCGGATGCTGGTGGAGCCACCGCTGGGCCAGAGGTGGGGACCCGGGGACCGCGGGCCGGGCCAGGTGGGCGCTCAGGTGCCTGCTGATCTGAGCGCTTCTGGAACCTTTAAATCACGAGCACCTCGTTTTCCAAGATTTTTGAAAACCTCATTAACTCAGAACAGCTAATTTACCAGGGTCCCTGCTTTCTTAACGAAGCTGCTGTTGATTTTGAGAATCCGATTGCCGACAGACAGCTGCTTAATGGGCATAAAGAGATCTTGGGGGGCAGTCGTGTCAGGTAACCCTGATGACAGCAAGGTGGTTTATAGAAAACGGTTTTGCTTCTTCAGACTTCAGTTTCCATCTCCCTCGACTTAGTTTCTCTGAAATGGGAGAGCTTTATGTTCCAGTTTTATTGTAACCTTGTATTCTTTATAAGAATTGTCCTAACCTTCCCTGTCATCCCTGGTTGGGCAGAGGGGGCATGGAGCAAATGCAACACATGTCCTTCGGAGTTTCACTGTTTCTTTTTGTGCTCGCAGCCCAGATGCCTTCAGCCTGGTGATGGGGAAGTCCGCGCACAACCCCTCTACGAGCGGCTGCAGGTGAGAGGCGCCCAGGGACGCCCTCAGTTTACAGTCCTTAGAGGAGTGGCAGCATGTGTTGTTGGAGGGGTTTTCTGGGGTGGTGTGACTGTCCTCAAGCATCTACTGAAACCTGGCTGTCCCCTTCGGGAACCCATGGGCGCCCTGGCCTTTCAGTCACGGGCTGGGTCCTTCACCATCCACGTCCCCCCCTCCAGCATCCGCCTCGCCTCCTCGGCCCCTCTCCTCCCAGCTCTACTCTCAACAGACTTCGTCTGAGTCTTAGACATGTTCATCGAGAACATTCCTCACCCTTCTGGGTATTTGTAACAAAAACCCTCGGACATTTTCTGGAGCAAAGTCCAGCCCTTGATCCCGGGCATCTGAGCTCTTCAGAGTCGCCTCCGAGACCTCTGTTTCCCATCAGCTCTGCACCCTCCCACCCAAAGAGCCCTCTCTGCCTCAGCACGTACCCCGCCCCGTCTCCCTCCCAGCTGTCAGAATCCTGGAGCTTGAAGGCACTGCTCAGACTCCCCCTCTCCTCTCCGAGGTCTTCCCGCTCTCCTCATTCCCACTGTGTACAGGTGGCCGTGTCACCATCCTCTGTTCTGTATCCACTCAGCCCTTTCCTGTCGGGGTGGGGAGGGAAGGCTCAGCCCACAAGGCAGCTGCTCAGCCAGATGCCAGCGGGCCACCCGGCAGCCCTTCCTGGCCAAAGCCCGCTCCAATCCCGGGGGAGGAAGAGCCCACAGGAGGGATGGCTCCCGGACCAGAGCCGTGATTCTTAACCGGGGCCACGCTGCCCCCAGGAGACACTTGGCAGGTGGAGACACTTCTGGTCGTTTCAGCTCGTGGCGTGCTGCTGGCACCGGGTGGGTCGGGGGCCGGGGATGCAGCTCAGCATCCTGCCTTGCACCCCGAGGAGTCACCCGGCCTCCAGTGTCCACAGTGCTGTGGATGAGGGACCCGGAATTAGAGGCAGGCGCCTTCCAAAAAGGGCCCTTAGCAAGCTGGCATCTGACCGCCAATTTCTTTCACTCCACAGCAGTGAACAGTCTGCCAAAGCAGACACACATAAAGAATTGATAAAAACGCTGAAGGAGCTGAAGGTCCATCTCCCTGCAGACAAGAAGGCCACGGGGAAAGCCAGCACGTTGGCAACCTTAAAGTACGCCCTGAGGAGCGTGAAGCAGGTGAAAGGTATGGACGCCTGTGCGTTTCCCCCAAACCTGTAAGGAGGTGTCATGTCCCCCTGAAATTACACCTCACTGTGTTGACTTTCTAAAACTCAATCCACAAATAGATGGAAATTCTAAGCTGCAATGGATCGGAAACCTCAGTTAGCTGAAAGTTTTCTATTGCTCTTGATTTTTAGAAGTGGGGGATAAAAACAAGTAAAAAACCAACTGCTAAAAGAAATCTGGTCACAGCCTAAAATGTTTGTGCTGAGGCCTGGGCCTGGGTCACGTCAGGGGACAGTCTTTCTCCTGGGTTCTCGGCAAGAGAGTCGATGTTTGGGACGGTGACCTGGAAGCCAGAAGAGGTCACCCTGAACTGGTCAGTTCCCTGCGGCAGGCAGAAAGCAGAACATCCTGCAGCATGTAGCTGAGGACTTGCCCCACGTTTAAAAAAACAACGGAAACAAGATGCAAGAGTGTTGAGGGTGTCACCGTGTCCTATCCCTAAAGCGTCATCGTCCTAGAGCTTCTCCAGTCGAGGCTTCAGGCAGTTCTTTCCTCGTTTCTCGGACAGGGCGTGAACTCCCGTCGTGGTGGACGTTTCAGCCAGAGAGGAGGGCCCGCAGGGCAGAGCGGTTATGGGACTCCTGTGCCGGGTTCTCCACACACGTGGACGGACGTTCGGGGTCTTACCATTAGATGGCAAAATACGAAAGGGCTTTTAGGGCCAGTCAGCAAAGACAATTATCTGAAAATGCACATGCAGAACTCTTCACAGATTCAGGGAAGGAATCTCTGAACACTGCTATTCCGACTGCTAACCCTGCCGGAACGGAATAGACTCGAAATGGGTTGGCTTTTACCATGGGGATTTATTAGGTTACAAATTTACATTTCTAAGGCCATGTAAACGTCCCAGTGAAGGCATCAACAAGACAATGCCTTCTGTGAAGAAAGGCCACTGCCATCCAGGGTTCCTCTGTCAGATAGCAAAGCACACGGCCGGTGGCTGCTGGTTCTCGCCCGGGTTTTGTTGCTCTCAGCTCCTGGCTTCAGTGGCTCTCAGCTCCTCCGGGGGCTTTCCTCTAAGCTTCTCTGGGTTTTTCTGTCTCTGCGTGTTTCTGGAGTTTTTCTGTCCTTCTTTCTTTCATAAAGGACTCTAGTAAAATGGATTAAGACCGACCTTGAATTGGGTGGGTCACACCTTAACTGAAACAACCTAATCAAAAGGCCCCACTCACCATAGGCCTGCACCGATTAGGTTGGATTAAAAGAACGTGGCCTTTTCTGGGTGCATAACAGCTCCAAACCAGCACAACCCCCAAGACCAGATATTCACATCATGAAGATCAGACGCTTGACTTATCAGCAAACCAGCCAGCCCCTTCAATGCCATCTGAGATGAGTTCAACTTCCTTCCATTGCTCCTGTAACTGGACTTTCCCCGGGCGCCCGCCCATCCCCTGGGTCTCAGGTCCTGCCTGCCCCTGTGTCCGGGCCTGGCAGGGTGGAGGCTCCCCCTCTCCGGACAGCTGGAAGTGCTGAGCCATGTGCAGCCACCTGCTGCTGTCGGGCCACTGACCCCGGGCTTAGCGGACGGTCCGTGCGGCCGTGCCTTTCCATCCATTGCTGGGAACAGGGACGTGAGCCCCAGTGTTTCAGGCAAACAGCAGACATCTCGGAGGACAGACAAATACACACCCGGCTGACAAGTGCTGCGGGTGCAGACGCACCCTCTTTTCACCGCAGTGGAAACCACAGCTGCTGAACGCTGAGGACTCTCCCGGTTGTCTCAGCCTCTGACAAGCAGGCAGAGACCCGAGGAAAGAACCCATCGCCTTAGAAACCCAGACACCACCCCTTGGAAGCATGCCCACCTGTATTTACTAGCAACACACAAGCTTGACGTGCTGGTGGATGGTGCATCTTAAAACACACGTGTAAAGAGGAAAACCTTAAAGGCTGACCTGAAGATGACACAGCAGCCTTGTCCTCGTATCATTAGCTGCTGTCTCAACACACAGCTTACGGTCGCCAGCAGTCTGGATATAAGTCTGTTCTTTGATTTGTCTCCGTATTTTTAAAAACGTCTGGTCAACCTGGTGCTGGGAGCAACCAGGCCACTGGTGCCAGGCCCTCATGGTCTGGCCGAGGGCTCATGCCGGGTGCAGGGGTCACAGTGCTGTGGGCTGGTGGCGCTGGCATCAGTAGGGATTCTTTTCAGCTGTGCTTTCTCTGCAGGTGCCACTCCACGCGGTGGTCTGGTTAGTGAGGGGGTTGCAGTCAAAAGGGGAGCCCCCGCCCCTGTGGTGCTCACACTGTGAGCCAGGTGGCCCTCGGAAGGGGGGTGCTATGAGGACCCCCGCCCTGCAGGCCGCCTGCCCACCCCTTCTCGGAGACCCCTGGAGTGTCTGAATGCCAAGCGGGGATTTGTCCAGTGCCCCTGGAGCGACACCCCACGCGCCACACATCTGAGACGGTCTCCATTCTGGGAAGGAGGCGGTGGACGGTCTGCTCTGCTGTCGGCGGCGATGTCCGTTTGGCAGTTCATTTTCAGCATCCACAGGAACTCCCAAACTCTGAGATGGTGTTTCCTACCCATTCCAGCCGTTCATTCCTTGCTTTGAGAGTATATTCAAAAACCCACTAGCTTCAGAAGTTTCCAGAGCTGGTGCAGCCTAGACCTGCGTTCAAAGGTGTCACCTCCGCCTTGCGGGGAGGGCATGCTGGGCAGGGCCCGGTCCTGCTGCATTGAGGCTGGACCTGGACAGGCCCCGAGAGGTGGGCCAGCTGTGTTCCGTGGGCCCCCAGGACCTCGACGCCCAGAGCCCCCTCTGGCAGGCCAGGATGCGGAGCTCAGACTGACTGGCCTCACCTGCGGGCTCTGTTCTGAACCATTTATCTCAAGGTGGTTTCTTGTACCAGTCGATTCCGTCTGGAGGGGAGTGAGTCTGCCAAGGCACCGAGCAGTCCTGTGTAAAATACCTTTGCCACCTATTCCGGTTTGCTGATGCTGCCATTATGTAAAACACCAGAAATGGATTGGCTCTTATAAAGGGGGTTTATTTGGTCACAAAGTTCCAGTCTCAAGGCCATAAAGCGTCCTAGGTAAGGCATCTGCAGTTGGGTACCTTCACTGGAGGATGGCCATTGGCATCTGGAAAACCTCTGTTAGCTGGGAAGGCACATGGCTGGCATCTGCTTGCCCACAGGTTGCGTTTCAAAATGTCATTCTCCAAAATGTCTCTGTGTCAGCTTCTCGGGGCAAACTCTAGGCTAGTACCTCCAAAGCATCAGCAGAACTCTGCTTTCAATGGCCGTCTTCAAAATGTCTTTGTAAGTTGCTGCAGCTCTTCTACAAAACGTCACTCTCAGTTGCTCTGAGTTCCCTCTGTCTGTCAGCTCATTTTTATGGCCCCAGTGATTTAATTCAGACCCACCTCGAATGGGTGGGGTAACACCTCCATGGAAATCATCCAATCAAAGGTCTTGCCTACAGTTGACTGAGTCACGTCTCCATGGAAACAATCAATAGGTTCCAACCTAATCAACACTAATACATTTACCCCCACAAGATTGTATCAAAGAACATGGAATTTGGGGGACAAAATACATCCAAACCAGCACACCACCCCATCCTTACAGGTCCTTTTGGAGCAAGTGAGCTCTGCGACTGTATTACCCTCAAGTAATTTATCATTTAAAAAGTTCTGTAATCAAAGCTCTTCTGATTTTTCAGCGAAGAACAATCCTAATTTCTGTTTGTTCATCTTGCCTTCCATTTTTCTGCACTCCAGTCTCTGTGTGCCCCAGGAACAGAGTATCTGTGTCCCACTTTTTCATTTAAAAAATGAATAACACTCGACAGTAATTAAAGTTTTCCGTCATTCCCTTGGCTTCACACGCTAAAGGTCAGCTTGTTTCTCATGCAGCGAATGAGGAGTACTACCAGCTGTTAATGTCCGGTGAGCACTGTCCCTCCGGCCTCGCCGTGCCCTCCTGCACGGTAGAAGAGATCGAGAACGTTGCCTCTGAGTACATTGTGAAGAATGGGGTGAGTGTCCTACATTGAGTCCCCCCCCCCAGCTTTATGTGCAAATGGAACGAATTCCTCATCCAGGGAAGCCTCTGCCTCCAGAGGCTTCACAGCAGGAAACTGTGGAGGTTCAGGAGATGAGTTCGTACCTTTAAAAAAAAGAGTGAATCAGTTATTCTGGAAGTAGCAGGCCTGTTCTGGATTTCTGCCCCTCTTCTGTGAAACCACTCCTGGTCCCCTGGCGGGCTCCGCCCCTGCCCTGGCGAGCTGCTGGGGTCCGGTTTCCGTGCCCCCCCACAGGGTCAGGAAGCAGGCTCGGGGACCCCGCTCACTCACCGGGGGCTGCAGGTCATGAGTGGGGGGCGCAGATCTGGACCGAGTGATGAGACTCCAGAGCTCCCGCATTCGTCACTCCACCTGCCGTTTGAGGCAGGGCCCCTTGGTGGTCCGGGGTGCAGTGAGCCTCCCTTCCCCTCTGGCCCGAGACCCTCATCAGTGAGAACTGACATGAGGTCCAGGCGGGGCAGGCCGGCCTGGGGAATGCGGCTTTGAGCCTGTGTCCCAGTGGGGGTCCTACGTCCTTCCCCGCCCCCCTCTCAGCACCCCCCACCAGCCTTCAGAGACGTGACCCCCAGGGAGCCCACCGCGCTGAGCTCGGGCTGACCCAAGGCCTCCTGCCTCCCGGGAGAGGGGCTGGTGGAAGTTGGTATGTGAGGGGCCCTGGTGGGCAGAGGGGGACTCCCCTCCTGCCTCCAGAGTCACCCCAACCTAGACGCCAGGAGCTGTGCCCAAGCGACGGGTGATCAGGCCCCTGCCAAGAACTCAGACACCAGGGATTTGTATTACGTCCGTGGGACCCTTTTTTCAAGTAATACTTTTCAAACATCCTGGTCGCTCCACTATTTGCCCTGCTGCTCCCGACCAGGCAGCCTGCCCGAGCCTGAGTCCTGAGGGAGACTGAAATGTCCAGTCCTCTCCTGACCGTGGTCACCACATTCGGTTCTTCGCGTCTAGGAGATGTTTGCCGTGGCCGTGGCCGTGGCCACTGGGAAGATTCTGTACATCTCCAACCAAGTTGTGTCCATGTTTCACTGCAAGAAGGACACCTTCACGGATGCCAAGTTCGTGGAGTTCCTGGCACCTCACGATGTCGGCGTGTTCCACAGCTCCACCACCCCGCGCAAGCTTCCCTCGTGGGGCACCTGCCGCGGCGTGGGTAAGGTCTCCCCACTGGCCGGGCCCTTCCCAGCCGTGCAGATGCATTGTCCACCTCCACGGCCAGCCTGGGGTTAGTGGGGGCTTCCCGGTGGGCGCCCCGCAGGCCTGGTGCTTGCTCCCTGCCTCCCCTCTGCTGAGAGACCCCACACCGAGCCCATCCAAACAGGCCCTCAGCCATCCTCTCTGACAGACACCCCCAAAAAGGTACTTTCTCTTGAGAATAAACTTAGAGGAAAATAAAGCCTCTGCATACATTTCAGAGAGGGAAAAATGTTGCAGGAGATTTCAGGAAATGTTAGGCACTTTAGAAGGAGTTTGTTCTGGAATGTGGGGCTCTTGCTGTGACTGGGAAGAGTGGGAAGGAGGGAGTCGGGGTGTGAGCTGGGAGCCCCATCTTCTGGCAGGCGTGTCCCCCTTTGTGACCTTGGGCTGCAGTGAGCGGCCCGCCGTGTTTCAGGTGCCTTCTGGCATCTTCTGGCCTTGGCGGAGGCTGGTTTTGAGCGTAGGGCATGTGGTCCTCCCCAGGCTCCTCCAGCTGGTGGGTGGCCTCGTGCTGGATGGCAGCAGGGCTCACGCGCCTTTCACTCGTGCACTAACCTTTGCACATCCCCGTCCTTCATCTCCAGCCAGACAGGGAAGGTTTTGAGTCCGACACAGCTCGGATGCACTACCAGCACCTGGTGCAGCCTGCAAGATAAGCAGGTGCAGGGGTAGGGGGAGGTGGCCAGAGGTCAGGCACATCCCAGCCAAAGCACAGCTGGGGGCCCGGGCCCCAGGTACTGCAGCCCCTCCATGCCTTCAATGACCAGGGCCCACCAGCAAAAACTCCCTTCTAAAGGGTAAGTCCTGCAGCCCCTACCTGCACAGTGCACCTGAATCTGTAGCCCTTTGTGGAGCTTTGGTGGGTGCCAGCTGAACGGCACCTGTGGAGCCAGGAGAGGCGAAAGGGGAGCCAACTGGGCAGGGGAGTGCCCAGGATGAATGAGGCCTGTGCGCGTTTGCTCAGGGCCAGCCCTGGCTGTGCCACCAGAGCATCCACTGCACCATCTTCAGCACGCAAGTCGGCACCTCGGCCCCTCACTTGTGTCTGCCTCCTGGCTTAGAGCTGCTGGCAGCTCGAGTACCTCCGTGTGCTGCTTGTCTCCCCATCTTCTCCCCATGAGGGTCAGGGAAAGACTGCTGTCCCCTCCTTGTCCACCACCGAGCGACAGCTGCCCCTTCTGACACTGAGCGGCTGGTGACCACGTGTGGAGCTGTGTCCAGGCTGAATTGTACAAGACAGCGTAGCTCGCTTCTGGTTCCTGATAGAATGCCGTCTGCTTTCTCCCCAAATTTCGACACACACGTGTCTAGCCAGATCGTTAGTTTGTGACCGGGGCTCCGCAGCCCTGCAGTCAACATCAGGTCACCACGCAGGAGGGCCCGTGTGTTCACAGCACGGACGGGCTGGAAGTGCCACCCAGGGACAGTTAGAGCCCGAGTTCTCTCCAAATGAATCTGGAGGGCCAGGTGACTTCTCAGGGGGCTTGCTTGTAATTTTATATCATTTTCTATAACTAGTAATTGTCTGCTACCCTCATTTCTTTTGAATAGAGAAAACTTTTTACAAATGTTCAACATCAAAGATTTCTTTCTTTTTTCTTTTTTTCAATTGGTTTATTTAAACATTATGCCAATTACTACTTTTAGCTAAGGCAACAACCACAGTTGGTCAAGCGTGGTTGTGGGGAAAGACAATGTTGAACAGTTTAGCAATAACCCACAACCCTCGGACCAACCAATTGTCCGAAGATTTCTTTTTAAAGAATATTCTTAAACTCTTACAGAAACACCCATTCCCTCATTTCTGAGGAGGTCTTCTAGTTGACCGCACGTTTTTACTGAACATTTAAAGCGTAAAGTTAGTATTTTAGCAAAAGTAGTGATGTAAGCTTCAAAATTGTTTATATGAGAACCGACGATCCCCTAAAATACGTAGCTTGAAATATTTAAGGCTCACGATGTAAGAATCCTGGACGTCTGTCAGCGTGTCTCCCAGAGTTAATTGGTAATTAGTTGGTGTGCTTGTAGCAGCATGATGTGGCGCTTCGAAAAGCATAGACTCCCTGCTGTAAAATGTTAGCATCGCATAAGTTGATGTGGGCCACATCCATGGATTGTATTTAATTATAGTCAGAAATGGAACAGAAGATTTCTAACCTGAGGGATTCACCCCATGCCTTGGTAACTACGGTTTGCACCTCGGCCATATCCTGTTGCTTCTCTTTGGCCCGCGTTTGTTGTTGAACCAGATGAGTGACTTCAGGCTCTCTTTCAGATTCCTTCACTCAAGAGTGCATGGAGGAGAAATCTTTCTTTTGTCGTGTCAGGTAAGCCCTGTGGTCAGTTTGATCAGTTCCCCGCCTAGGCTCTGCTGCACAGGTTTAGGAGGCGCGTGTGCTCCTTACCGGCTGCTCACACAGGGACGGGGTGCAGGGTGGGTGGGGAGCCCTGCCTGCTGGCTCTGCTCTCCAGGGCAGAATGTGCAGGGGGGACGGGCCCCGGGGATGCAGGCTCGCAAAGCGCAGTTAATTCATAAGTGACGGGTTAGACGCGCTCCAGGGGGTCGGCAGGGCTTGGAGGGGGCCGCCCCCGCCTGGGGGAGGACCTGGCTGTCCGGCGTCACAGGGCACCCACTGGGGATTCCTCTAGGACTCCCGGCCCCCAGGCTGCAGGGGCTGCCCTGGAGCACACACAGCCTTTTGTCTGCATGTGCAGTTTTCTGGGAAGAGTCCCACAGCTTCTCAGCACTCCCTTGACCCCAGATGGTGACTGACTGAGCCATGCTGTCGGGAGTGACCCCTGGCAGACATGGCCCCCTCGTGGTTAGGGCCTGAATCCCACCATTGGAGCCGAGTCCCTTCTGCGTGGAGCTTCCCCAGTTAAAATGCAGGCTCCTCTCAGGACAGGAGGCCGACACCTCCCACTGGCCAGAAAGGCCGGTTCCTTGATTCACCCTTTAGTGAGAATGAAAACCCAAAGGATGCAGCTGCTGTGAAAGAGCTAAACATAGAACCACCATGTAACCCGCCCACCCACTCCTGGGGATAGACCCAGAAGAACGCGAAGCAGAGACTCACACAGACATTTGCACACTGGAGCTCACAGCAGCATTGTTCACAGCTGCCAAAAGATGGAAACAACCCAAGTGTCCCTCCACAGATGAACGGATAAACAGAATGGGTGTATACACACCACGTGCCATTACTCAGCCATAAAAGGAGTGAAGTTCTCTCAGACCCTAAAGCTCTCACAGACCCTAAAGGGTGAATATCATATGCTATTCATAGGATAATTAGAATAAGTAAATTCATAGTCAGAAACCAGAACACAGGTTGCCAGGGGCTGGGGTGGGGGTAGGGAACGGGAGTTACTGCTTCATTGGTGCAAGGTTTTGGTAATGGATGGTGGTGATGGTAATGGATGGTGGTGATGGTAGCTCAACACTGTGAACATAATTAACATCACTGAACCATGTATTTGAAGGTGGTTAAGGGGGAAAGTTAGGTTGTATGTATATTACTAGGATAAAAATTTTAAAAATCTTAGAACTATACAGCAGTGAACCCTGAGGTAAACTATGGACTATTGTTAATAGTATAATTATAATACCCTTTCATCAATTGTAACAAAGGCACCAGCTAATGCAAAGTGTTACTAGGGAAAACTGGGGGGGGGGGGCAGTTATATTGGAGCTCTACTTTCTGCATGAATTTTCCGTCAACCTACAACTTCTCTTAAAAATAAACAAGAAAAGAGGAAACCCGAGGGAGGAGAAAGGGCAGGGGTGGGGGGCCCCAGCTCGGGGGTGGGGGTTAGGGGGTGCAGAGGAGGGGGTCTGGCCAGGCCAGGGGCCGGCGCACGGCCGAGGGCCCCGGCAGCTGTGAGGGAGGCCCCGGCAGCGCGGGGAGGGTGGGCCGCGCCGTCTGACCCGAGCCCCTGTCGCCCGCAGCGCCGGCCGCAGCCACGAGGGCGAGCTCCGCTACCGGCCCTTCCGCATGACGCCCTACCTGGTGCGCGTGCGCGGCCCGCCGGGCGCCGGCTGCCAGCTGGGCTGCGTGCTGCTGGCGGAGCGGGTGCACTCGGGCTACGAAGGTAACGGCCGCGCCTCCCGCGCGGGCCCCGGGGGCCCCTCTCCCCTCGCCCGTGCAGAGCCCTCCCGCCCCGTGCCCGCCCCAGAACCCCAAACCCGGCCTCACCCCCGAGAAACGAGGTGCGGGCCTTTGCATCCCACCTTCCCCGGGCTCCCCGTCCTCCCGCACGGGCACCGCCTGCCCCGCACATAGCAGCCTGCCCGGTGCCCCCTGCCACCTGCCCCAGGTTCTCTAGACTCCCAGCCTTTACTATCTCCTCTGCTGGTGGGAATCTGATCCTCATGCAGGGCTTATCTCATCTGGCCCCAGCCCCCATCGGGCCACACCCCCAGCAAAGTCTGGGGTTCCTCCTTTGAAGCCCGAGCACCCACGGTGCTTTGCCACCTTGATTGACTCCTCCTGGCGGCTGTGCCATGGCCACGCCTGCCCAGACCCGCAGGTGCTTGTCGGGGTGAACAGTCCAGTTCAGTTGCTGGGGTTCCAAAGTTAGCCACAAGGAACCCAGCTCAGTCCACATTTAACTGTACTTACATTTTCTCTCAGTGCTTAGTGATGTCTTTTTAAAAAGCACTTCTTAAAAATGACAGAAATGTGGTTTTAGGCATGTGACTTTCTTTAAAACATTTGTCATGTCCCTGCATATAGACTGTCCTCTTGCAAATACTCAGTAAAGATTTAGAGGGGTACCTTAGCTTTAAACAAATTGTTCCCTCAAATTATCAGTCTCCTTCAAGAAGGAAAACTGTTGAAATTTTGAATTTTTGTCCATGCATCTGGTAGCTGGAGGAAATTGTAGATGTGTCATTTCCATTACGCAAATTGCTCTCTCGTGTTTGCCCACCTTGGAAATCACAAAGTTATCCCCCTACAGGGGTGACATTTGCTGAGAATTTGGAATCCAAATCCTTAACTCATTGTTTTAAAATAATCTTTTCAAACCACTCTTGCTTTGGTCTTAAAAATCATGAAAATGGCCTTCATCATGATTTTGCTAGGAGAAGCCTGTATATCTGTCCTGTGGATTTATTGACGTGGCAATTCCTGGTTTACTAGCATCTATGAGCCCACAAAGAGGCTGAAAAAGGCTGCTTCCAGCGCTCTGCTGTCTGTGTGTCCAGCGCCCGTGTTCACAGTCCACGTTTTAATGTTTTTCTTCAGCTATCCATTACCCTCTGAATTTTCATGGTATTTTCTACTTGTAATATAACTCCTTTAAATATCCACTTCTTAGACTTAGAAATTTGTGCAAAATTCTTCTTTCTTTCAGCCCCTAGAATTCCGCCTGAAAAGAGAATTTTTACAACCACACACACCCCTAGTTGTTTGTTCCAGGATGTGGACGAAAGGTAAGCCGTCTCCTGTCTCTGTACTTTTCACTTGTCTTGGAGTCAGTATCCCATCCTTCCTATCATCAGATCCCTCACAAGATTCTGAGTGGCTCTTAGTTATCTGGTAGTTAATAGCAACTAAATAAAGCTCACTGGATTTTCATGTTTTTTACATTAAAGTGATTTAGATAAAGCTGAGACTGCATGTTTGTTTTACCTGCATGATAATTAACATCTATGCTTAACTACATAGAGGCAATGAAATAATTATGGAATTTTGAAAGAAAACCTCCTAAGATCTCAACACTGTGTATATGGGGCATTCCGGAGAGGTGGAAATTGCTCTGAATGAGCCTGTCTTTACTATCCTGTTTAAAACCCTTACAAACCTGAGGCGCAGACCCTGACACCGCGGTAAATGGTGGTATTCCCAGGGACGTTGTACTGGCACAATCCCAGCAGAAGCGCGTTCTCCAGCCTGCATACCCCTGGCCTGGACCCCGCTCCATGGACCCCTCCCCAGCTCCGCCCCCAGGGGATTCTGGAGCACGACATCCCTGGTGGGCTTCAAATTAGCTGGTGTTGAGCCTGCCCCCATCAGGTGCCTTCTCCCAGCTGCTCCCCCACAGATCCACGGAGACACAAACGGGAAGTGCTACAGGCCCTGCTGCTGAGTGGTTGGAGAGAGCTCCTGGGGAGTACTCAGCACACTGGGCTTTCGGAAACACCTGGGCCAGTGCCACCTCCAGATGCTGTCGGAGTACGTCCTCCCCACTGCCTACCCCTGGCCCTGGTGTTTCTACCCTGGACTTGGGCCATGGAGTTTCCTGGCGGCTCCAGCCTGGGGTTCCTCAAGTGTGTTCTGCCAGCCACCTGGGCAGAATCACCAGAAAGCCAGATCAAGGTGCGGCTTCCTGCCCCACCCCCGGCCCGTGGCCTGGGCAAAGCAGCCCCAGATTTACATGTGTACTGAAAGCTAAGAACTCCTGCTGTGCAACCTTCCACCCCACTCAGGTGTCTGTCTTACACCTGTGCAGGAGGATTGGTGGGCAGCTGCGTGTGGCATTCTGGAACCTTCCTGAATAAAGCCCAAACCCACAGAGGCTGAAAGACCAGTCCTAATGGACAAGGCTCCTCTCCTTCCTCCTCCCCATGCTTTCCTTCCTCCACCCCTCCTCCCTCTTTCTCCTCCTCCTTCTCCATTCCTCCTCCTCCCCTTCTTCCTCTCCTCTTTTCCCTCCTCCTCCTCCTTTCTTTTCCCTCCTCCTCCTCCCTTCTCCCTCCTCTTCTGGCCAGACCTTGCTTGATCTGGAAGGGTGCCAGGGACATTCTGTGCCTTCTGTCCAGAGGAAACCATGAGGTCAGAGAGGGTGTGCCTCAGGCAAGGAGAGAATCAAAGAATGTCACTGTGCCCATGAGAAAGTTCCAGACCTCGGGGCAAGGGGAAGCTTTACTCAGACAACCCAAAGGAAGAGTGTCCTTCCACGTGATCAGTTCTTCTGAAAATCTCTGTACACAAGAAAACCCGGCCTCCAAGAAGAGACTGAGAGGCTGCCCTGAAGATGATGGGGGCCGGCTGAGAAGCAATGCAGAAATGCTCCTGGAAAGAGTATGAAAGTTCCAAGAGATTCCTAAAGAGAAGGCCACTGTCAACTGGACTAGACGCCATGGCGAACATGATACGAGAAGGAAAGCTTCCTGGGCCCGGAGAAGGACCATGGATATGCTCCAAGTTTCCCACTGTCCAGGCAAAGCTCTTTTAAAAAGCCCACACCTGGGCACAGCTGGCCAAACTTACCAACGACATGAGGAAAAAAATCTTAAAAGCATTCAAGGAGATACAAAAACATAACCATGACCTACTCTTTCAGGAAATGAAACGAAACAACAGCGATTATATTATAGCAATTATGTTACAGTAGTTTTGTTTCAGGGTCACAGACTCAAGGGGATACTGTCTTCTTTTATTTCTCAATTATTGAAAAGCTTGCTGTTTCTGTTAGGCTAATTCCTAAATTGTGACTGTCTCTTTGATAATGGGTAAGATGTTCTCGGAGAGGATCTGCGCTGCTGTCCGAGCAGTATTCTAGAATGTGCCCTGTGTGTCTGCTCGCCTTCCAGGGCAGTCCCCCTCCTGGGCTATCTACCTCAAGACCTGATGGAGACCCCCGTGCTCCTGCAGCTGCACCCCAGCGACAGGCCCTTGATGCTCGCCATCCACAAAAAGAGTAGGTCCTCTTTCATCCTAAGGGTTTTTCAGAAGCTAGTGTGCTTGTTCCCGAGAACTGTGCCCAAGCTCTGAGGTCTCACAGCTGACGGATGTGCTTTTGCCTGTTCACGGAATCTGGGGTGGTGAACTCGTGTGAGTTCGTTTGTGCCCAGCTGTCCTTTGGCCCGTGGCCTGAGACCTTGGCATCCCTTTTTCACTGTTGTCTTCTGCTGGGGTGGGGAGTGGGGGGGTGTGTAGATGTGCTGCGTCCCTGGGCTCCCTTCTGGCCGGGTGCGTGGACTGGGTGGTCCTGCCCCCACCTGGATAAGACCACGGGTGGTGGGGGGGTGTCTTCAGTTAAATCCAGCCTAGGAGAGGGGGACCCTGGAAGGTCTCGACCCCATAGTATAATTGAGAGTGGAAACAGAGCCTTGGGCGCAGTGGGTTTGAAGAGGGGCGAGAGCTCTTCTTTTCAAATGATGTGTGCGGGTGTGCATCTTGACGTGTCCTCTCGGGCACTGCCGACACTGCTCTTCCTCGCTCCCGCCCTTCCCTCCCCCAGTCCTGCAGTCGGGCGGGCAGCCTTTCGACTACTCTCCCATTCGGTTCCGCGCCCGCAACGGGGAGTACGTCACGCTGGACACCAGCTGGTCCAGCTTCATCAACCCGTGGAGCCGGAAGATTTCCTTCATCATCGGGAGACACCGAGTCAGGGTGTGAGTGGGGTGGGGTGTCTGCAGCAGGTGGATCCGGGCCTGCCCATTTCCCCACCAGGCGGAGAGGTCAGGGCCAAGGGCAGGGGGAACTGGGTCACCTCCTGCCCCTACCGCTGGGGAAGGGCCTCACTCTCCAAGTTCAGTGGCCGGGGGCCTGGGGGCGAGTGGTTTGAGGGGAGGTGAGGAGGCACAGGGAGGAGGTGGGGCCGAGCAGTGTGGGGTTACTCGCAGGGCCGGGGCTGGAGCCGAGTCTAATGGAGACAAACTCACCCGTGCAGGGGCCCTTTAAACGAGGACGTGTTTGCGGCTCCCAGGTGCGTGGAGGAGAAGGCCCTGCACCCCGGCGTTCAGGAGCTCACGGAGCAGATCTACAGGCTGTTGCTGCAGGTGGGGTTACCTGCAGCGCCCCGCCCCACCCCACCCCCGCCCCGCAGTTCACGCTCTTCCCGGGCGCGCTCTACTGTCCTCTGTTCTGTCCCCGCGTGGCTGTCCCCGAGACGGCCAAGAGCACCCAGCTCTGTGTGGCCCCGGCCTTGCACCCTTGGGGCGAGCGCCCGAGAACCGGCCCAGACCCCACGCTCCGACTCGGTCCCCAGCCAGGGGCGCCCGCCTTCTGCGCGGTCCCGCGGGATGTGTCACGCTGCGGGGTGTGCGCCACATCCAGGGAGCGCGGCGACCGGCACCCAGGAGTGGCCTGCGAAAGCTTATCCCTCTGTCCCTGGGGACAGAGCGCGCCCGAGAGACTAGCGTCACCCCACCCAGTGCCAGGCCTCGGGGGCGTCAGTAGTGTAGGGATGGCAGGTGGCAGGTGCTGCCTGTCTGGGGACATCCAGTGGGGTGGGGGCTGCAGCTCCGCCTCTGGAGCCAGATGCCCGGGGACGAACCGCGGACCGACCTGGGGCGGGTCGCCGACCAGTGAAGTGGGGCGGTGTGGGGACCGAGCCCGCCGCGCAGCTCCACAGGGAGCTTGGCCGGGCCAGCTGGGCCCCTCCCCGGGTGCTGCGCCGCTCCCCGGGCCGCCGGAGCCCCCCTTCCCCGGGACCCTCCCCCTTCTCGGGACCCTGCCCGCGCGCCCGGCCCCTGAGCGCTCTGTCTGCTCCCTCCTCAGCCCGTCCCGCACAGCGGCTCCAGCGGCTACGGGAGCCTGGGCAGCAACGGGTCCCACGAGCCCCTCATGAGCCAGACCTCCTCCAGCGACAGCAATGGCCACGAGGACGCGCGCCGCAGGAGACCAGTACGTGCCCGGCGCGCCCTCCCCGCCACCCCGCGGCTGCCGCTGCACCCCTCCTCGCAGAGCTAAAAAGCCCTTAGTACTCCAGGAGACTTATACTTCTCCTAAGAGGTGAAGCAGCCAAAAACTACACTTAAGGGTTTGGAGGACAATTTTTAAAGCTGGTAAATCAAGCAAACGGAAGCTATAAACTATATAAACCATAGGACGGAAAGAAGAAAATGCAATGTGTCATTTTATTTTATTTTTATTCTTTAGGGTTATCAAAAGTTTTATCTTGCTCTGCAGCTCTTGGATTTTTTATACAGAATTTTCTTCCAGGTTGCTGGAAATTGTTTTAGCTTTTCTGTAAGATTTACTAGTATGTGGAGCATGTCTTCAATAATGTGTTCATTTTGTTTTTCTTCAAGGCAGTTTGTAAAAATGGTAACAAGGCCAAAAGCAAAAGTCATTATTCTCTTGAATCTGGAGAACAAAAGAGAAAAATTGTAACAGGTAAAAGAAAATAATAATAATACATTCAACATTTACATAACAAAGCTTTGGTAGGGCAAGGTGGAAAGAGGGGCCAGATGCGGTTTCCACTCTGGATGACAGAGGACATGTCCACTGATTTTTAAACAATGCACCCTGCAGTCCCCTTCCTGCATCCACAGAGCTCACGTCCTTGGGGAGAGAAGGCTAGAGCGGCGTTGGTTTATTCAGCCCTGTAGGTGTTCCTTACCGCGCTGGGTGCCAGAGGCCCCAGCAGGCTGGTAGGAGGCTGATAGGAGGGAACCCCAGCCTACTGCTGGGCATCCCAGGAGCTTGGCCCAGGCTCCTCGTTCTCCTGGAGCTTCCACTTGGAGGCCCACGGCGTGCACACGTGCACATGGTTGTGCACACATGTGTGCCCATGCATATTCATGTGAACACGTGCATTCACACACACAGCTGTCTCCAGGAGAGTTCTGCTTGACTGTCCTGCACACCTGCTGAAGGTGAAAGTGCCAGCTTCACTGCTAGGACTCACGGGGACCCCAGCAGCATGGGAGGCCTGTCCCCGAGAGGCCAGAGCCCACCCCTCCCTCTCCAGCCTGCACCGCCTGACTGCCGACGCCACCCGTGCGGCTTCACACCTTCAGGCTTTGCCTCATCTGGGCTCTCTGCACACAAGTGCACACACTCACATGCACCTGCACACATGTGGGTGCACACATGCTACCCAGCTGTCTTCCCTTGGCGGCTCTCACTCATCCTTTGAGCTCAGGCCTGACCTCCTCCAGAAAGCCTCCCTGGGGCAAAAGGACTCATCCCATCTGCCCCGCACCTCCCCCTGCCCAGACATGGCATGGCCAGGCCTCTTGGCCTTGGGGGTGCGCAGGTGTGCATCTGCCCTTGGTGGGCATGCTGCATGCTCAGCTCTGTGCTGGGTGCTCAGCTCTGTGCTGGGTGCTGGGCACGCACAAGTGAGCTGGACCTGGGGAGTCAGGCACCCGGAGTGGGTGGTGCGAGTGGGAATAGACTAGAAGGCTCCACAGCGAGAGACACAGGACACACACTGTCATTACCGTGGGGCTGCATTGGAAGAGATGCATCCTTTATTGAACGTAAAGTGCCAGGGTCTTCCTGCCCTGGAAGTTTGAGGAGCGCAAGTAAGACCTGGCCCCACCCACCACTGCGGCCCAGAGAGCAGCAGGCCACCTGGGCATCGGGCTGTCCCTGGGTTTTCATGTCTGCAAAGCATATTCTGGGCCCCCAGCCTTATCTTTAGGAGGAATTGAAATGCTTTGTAAATATAGACTGTACTCTTTGTGGGGAGGAGGGGAGTATTAATAGATGAAAGAGCTATTTTGTCATTATTCCAGAAGTGCAAAGTAGCTCCCCTGTTCAGCTGAACGCCGTCTCAGCTGCAGAAAGAGACAGTGGCAGTGCCAGCCTGCCCAAGGTGGGCTTTGCAGAGGAGCTGGCCTGCAGGGACCAGCCCGCCTGCTCCTACCAACAAATTAGCTGTCTGGACAGCGTCCTCAGGTACACTCACCTTCCAGCCTTCCCTTCCCCTGCTCCCCCTGCCCCAGCCTCTGGCGATGGATGAAGCTTTACAAATGCCTGCACAGGTACCTGGAGAGCTGCAGCGAGGCCGCCAGACTCAAGAGGAAGTGTGAGTCCCCGGCAAATATCCCCACGCTGAACTCCAGCGATAAGCGCAAGGCCACGGGCAGCACGGGGCTGCAGCCCGCAGGTAGTTATGGCTTCCAGCTGTTGGCTGTGTCGTGCCTCAGCCCCTCCCCAGTGCACCGGAAGTGCCACTTTGCCCCTCTCACAGTAACTCTGAATGGCTCCGGCTGATAAAAGTATACGTCAGCTGCTTTTAAGATGTTCCAAGGAGTTCAAATCAGCATCCTTCCTCCAAGCTGGAGGTAAAGGGAGTCTCTGTGGAGCCTCCTGCTTGGAGAACAGGAACCCGCGAGGGCCACTGGAGGCCCAGGGAATTCCCCTGAGCTCCTGCCCTCATGCTGTCTTTTTAGGGCAGGCCCCATTTCCAGAGAGTATGTGGAGAGGGGCAGGTGCCTGCGAATGTCACCTCAGATGAGCCCTCGGGCTGCTCCGACATCGTGGGTGTTGCTGCTAGCCATGGCCGGGATGAGAAACGGGGCGTCCTGTTGTTGAAAGAGGCAGAAAGCCAGTGGCCCTCATAGTGCGGGAATGTGCCCCAGCCTACGGAGACGTGAACACCTTCCCGGCCCCTGACCGGGAGCTCCCCAGGGGTCTGCACGGCGCCCGGCTCTAGGCAGGGCCCTCACCCAGAAAGGCCTGCTGCCCGTGCCGGGTCCCAGGGGGGTTGGGATTTCACAGCTGTCTCCTCGCCCTCCCCCCTGTGGGTGGCCACACGCCGGAGGCCACGCGTCTTGGGGATGGGCGGCGCGGCCTGCACATCCACGGGGGTAGCAGTGAGCTGGCTAGACAGACGGACTTTATGGTCGAGTGGTCCATTTTTACGGGGTCCTTGATGCTTGGTCCTGTTTCCTCGTATGAAGGGGCGGTGGCGCTGGTGCACACGGCTCTGCTGGAGCCCCCGGAGGTGAACAGCCACGCAGACGTGGGCGCTCGCTTCGCCCCCCTGGTGCTGCCTGGCAAGGCGGAAAGCATGGCGTCCCTCACCAGCCAGTGCAGCTACAGCAGCACCATCGTGCATGTCGGGGACAAGAAGCCACAGCCAGAGCTAGGTATGCGCACGGGTTTCCTGGTGAGAGCGCTAGTGGCATAACTTAAAATAAGCTTATCTAAGGCCAGGCGAGGCTGGGCCGGAAATCCAGAGCACCTGGGGCTGCGGGCCGCGCACCTGTGCCCCGCCGCTTCGCTCGGGCGCCCCCTCGTGGTGGTGGTGGGCAGGTGGGTCACAGGCCACCTGGGCTCAGGACTGAGCTAACACGGGGTCAGGGGCCTCCCCCCACTTCCCCAGATGGGGTTGCCTTCCCCCTGCCCACTCTTGTCCTCCCCTTAACCACCTTCTGCAACCCTCCCAGCAGAAGGTAAGGACAGGACAGGTGAACAGGTACAGGTTGTAACAAGAGTCACAACCAAGAGCATTCATCGCTGGATTTTCTCCTTCAGAATACTGATTAAAACAAATTTGTTCCTTACTGAATTGGCTCTTTACTAGGAAGCAGGAAATGATGGGGGGGAAGGGCCTATCAAAGATTCAGCCCCAAGCCCTCCCTCTCCAGAGGGTCCGGGGGGCCCCTCCTGTCTCCTGTGCCGTCTGTGCCCAGCTATGGTCACAGCTGTATGAAGCCCACCCTGGGGTCTTGAACCAGGAAAGACATATCATGTCTTTGTTTTGTTTTCAAAAGTTAAGGATGCCTTAGGAATATCTTGAACAGCAGAGAGTGAAACCCCAGGGTACCCCAAATTTCTGTTTCCTCAGAACACTGATTCCTGAGCCCACCAGGCCATCAGGGCTCTTTGTTGCATGTTGCCTCTCACTTAACTTTGTCAGAAAGTAAATGAGCAGGTAGAGTCTCGTCCTCCTGCCATGAGCACCCTGCAGTAATTTATACATAATGTATGTATCTTGCTCATATATAAATCTTGTCTGCTTTGGGGCACGTGCAGCTCAGCAGGTCTCTGATCTCCTTTTACAGAAATGATAGAAGATGCCACGAGTGGGGCCGAGTCCCTGGAGGGCCGGGCCGGCCCTGCCCCGAGCCGCAGCCTCAGCCCCGACCAGGAGCCCTTGGCGCAGCTGGGCCTCACCAAGGAAGTGCTGGCGGCTCACACCCTGAAGGAGGAGCAGAGCTTTCTGCATAAGTTCAAGGAAGTAAGGAGACGCAACGTTTTCCAGTCTCGCTGCCATTATTACCTACAAGAAGGATCCAAGGGGCCGCTGAGCGAGCGAAGTGAGTAGCTAGTAATTCCTGAATTACACGTGGGTTTTCAGAAAACTCTTCTTAGTGGTAGTGGGTCCCATGCTGCTTTCAAAACGTGCAGTGTCCCCAGCTTAGGAAACGCTGACTTGTCAGATAGCTGTGGGAACCTCACGAACAGCATGGTCCGCTGCTGTGGAGCCCCCCAGGTTGTGGGGCCCTCTCATGGACGTGGTCTCGTGCTATAGATGATCTCCAAGCAAGGGCCCTGTCCCCATGGAACGCGGGTCGGGGCAGTCTCGATGCTGCAGGTCAAGCAGTAAAGCCATTCGTTACCTGGTGAGGAGCCCCCCCACGCACATACGCACAACCACACACCAGCCCACCCAGGCGGGACCCTGGGAGCACCAGCTGGGCCACAAACTAGTTCACCCCCTGAGCCCGAGCATGGTGCTGTGAGCACTTAGAGCCAGGGGAACCCAGGCTGACACTCCCCAAGGGCTGTCTGCAGGGCCTGGCTGTGGCTTGCAAAGCCAGGCAGGGCCTTGGGTACATTAAGCTCCCCTTTAGGCCAAGAGCCACCAGGCAGTCTAAGGTCAAGGATGGAGCAGAACAGACTGGCTGCTTTGTCCCCTTTTCTGGGCCAGGAGCCTGCCCCCCCCCCCCCAGCCACCCTCCCAGGCCCCACAGATGCCACCATTTTTCAGCTCCCTGGACCTTGGCAGGGGGATCTGAGCTGGGGAGCCCCAGAGACACACATGCCACCAAGGACTCACCTCCTCATCATCTTCCTTGGGCAGACACTTCTCTGGGAATGTCTGAGAAATGGAAGAGACTAGTAGCCTCCTGAAGGAGGTGTCCTATCACCCCTTTCCTTTTTTTCCCACTTCCCCAGATTCAGGGTTGCTGCCAGCCTCTGTGGGAATTAGAAAATGCTGCCCCTTCCCGCCCTGGGAAGGCCCACCCTGTTACCTGGCCTGGTGCAGAGTTCCATCTCCTGCCCGCCTCCTTGACCTGGCGGTTTGCACAGTGCACAGACTGCACAGCTGTCCACAGCAGCCCTGCTCAGGGTCCCAGGGGTCCAGGGCTTCAGCTTCTGGTGCCCTCAGGGGATAGCTTTCCTGTAGGAGGCACATCAGAGTCCAGAATGCAAAACCTCCGTCCACTCCAGCAGTCTGCCTTGGGCTGGCCTGTGCACCTTCAGCACGTCTCAGAGGCTGGTCGGGATGTGTCTCACACCTGCTGCAGGAGCCCGTTACCTTACAGACCTGAGGAAATACCTGGCGTTTCCTGGAATGCATCCCATTGTCCAGAGACACCCACCAAGGCCTGGCACAACCAGCACCAGCCCGTCCCCACAGAGGGCACCAGGGATGTGCCGCGGCATCCAACCTACTGTCAGCCGAGGCCCCACCTTCCGGCGAGGGGGAGATTGGTCCCACACACAGAGCAAACGCTCCCTTCAGCCCTCTCACTTCCTCTCCTGGTACAGTCACTTTATTTGACGGTTGAGATAGGAAACATCTCTTTGTAGGGTACAATAGAGAGAAAGATTGAAAGAGTGCCCCACCGCAACTTAAAATTGAAAAAGAAGGTAAAATTGAAAAAGAAAGTCAAATGAGTTCAGTGGTTCTTTTGGATTTCAGAAACCAGTATTTTTCACCAAATATTGGGGAGCCCCGTTGACTTGCCAGCTTTCCACTTAGACATATAAAACCATTTTCCTACCACTTATGATCACTATCATTCTGGCCTTTTTTATGGAATGAATTCAGTTTTTGAAAAGCTGCCCGTTTTTGCTCTGACTTGTCTCATTTTGCTGAGGATCAGTGAAAAGCCCTAGGTGGACCTATTGGAAACCGCAGGCCTTGAACTCAAGGGTGCTTTCAAGTTTCTAAAATTCTGTCTCTGAGACTTGACCTCATAGGAATCACATCTATGTATGTTAACTCTGGTTATTTTCCCATGATTGTAGCTGCTCCTGGATTAAGAAGTACTTTTGGGATCGAGTCATCTTGGAAAAAAACTGGGAAGAACAGAAAGCTGAAGACCAAACGGGCCAGGCCCAGCAGGTCCTCCAAGAGCTCGGCGTCTGGGGGGCCGGCACCCCCACAGCCCCCGCTTGTGGGCCTCAGCGCCACGGCCTGGGCGCCATCCCAGCCCAGCCGCCCCGCGGCACCCTTCCCCGGCCCGGTGGCCGCCTTCCCGCTGCCCGTGTTCCCGGCGCCCGCGGCCCCGGTCATGGCCTTCGTGGTCCCCGGCTTCCCCTTCCCCGCCGCGCCACCGGGCCTGCCCGTGCCCCCCTGCCCCGGCCAGCCCCTGCCCGCCGCCGAGACGCCCCCGGGCCGGACCCTGCTCCCCATGCCGCCGGCTGCCGGGACCGTAGGCAGGGCCTCGCCGCTCTTCCAGTCCCGCGGCAGCTCGCCCCTGCAGCTCAACCTGCTGCAGCTGGAGGAGGCCCCCAACGGCACTGAATGCCAGGCTGGCATGGCACGGGGCCGCCCGCCTCAGGCGCCTCCTGTGGTAAGGACCCCCCGGGGCGCAGGGGTTAAAATGTCAGCCTGAGGCCACGTGGTAGAAATGACCCTTTTGGTTAAACCAGTCTCTCTCTGAGGAGGCTATTTGGAGCTTTTTATCTTTTGGGTGCTGAACAAAGCAGATGGATTGCGCGCAGGAATGCACGGTCAGGGTTCGTTGGGAAGGTTTATGGGCCTCAGATTTGTAGATGAGTATTTTAGAGATAAAGCACAATTAGTAGATGAAATAGGAGACATTATGAGGCGCACCTCTGATTGAAGCCTGGGGTCAGCCGTCGGGGAACTGGTGTGTACTCTCATCCGGTTAGTGAAATTGTCACCTCGCATCCAGTCAAACCTGTGTTTCCCAAAGAGCGTGGCTGGAGAGGTGCAGCCCGCAGGTGCTCAGAAGAAGGGAGCAGTGTTGGGGTTCTCTGCCTCTGCTGGGGTCTGAAAGGGCTCCGGGAAGAGGAAGTGGGACCTCGTAAGCTGGAGTGAGCTCTTCCAAGAGGCCTCCTTGTGGCCCTTGGGGGTCTGGGCCTACCGCGGGGACGTCCCCAGGCCAAGTCCCCCCTAATTCCCAAGGAGCTCCCCCTCCCACTGGCCTGCACCCTGTCACTGCTGAGCACCCCCATTGGAGGGGGGCCTTTGGGTGCTGTGAAGGCATTTTACTGATTCCATGTTGGCTGCCCACAAAGAAGGTGGGACAGCAGAGGATTCCCTGCTGGAATCCAAGAATCGTGGTACGTCAGTGTCACTCCTCTGGCATCAGATTTAATTAGATGGCCTTTATGGACCATCAGCAAAACTTACTGCCCTCCCAGTAACCAAGTACTCTGTTTGTTTGGCTGCCTCCTTGGTTGGCACGTGAAGGGAGTGGTTATTGTCCTCAGGGTCTGCCCCTTACTGTGGCTCCCAGGGCCTCGTTGGGATCAGCTGCCTACAGCTCTCCCCACCCCCTCGCACCCACCTCGTCCTCCGTGGCACTGGCCGTCTCCACGAGCAGCCACAGTTTCTCCCTCTGCCTGCAGCTCCGCCAGCCCACCGATGCCCACAACAGCGACGCCCTCTCCACGTCCAGCGACCTGCTTGACCTCTTGCTGAACGAAGACCTCTGCTCGGCCACTGGCTCGGCCCTGTCCGGGAGCGGGGCCTCCGCCACCTCGGATTCTCTGGGTTCTGGGTCGCTGGGCTGTGACGCAGCCAGAAGTGGGACAGGCAGGTCACGGCGCCCACACCCGAGTCGGGGAGAGGGCTGTGCAGGCCGTAGCATCCCGAGTGAGGCTGCTACTACAGTCCTCTGTGGTCCTCACTTAGTCAGAAATAGTTTTTGCATTTTGGGAAAAAAACCACAAGATTCTCGAGACATGTACCCACTTGAACTCACTTGATCTGCCCTGGCTTTTTGGTGCCTTTTCAGTAGAGAATCCTCTCGTGGCACCAGCTGAAGTCCTGTGTGTTAATTACCCAGATCATTCCAGAATTGGCAAGAGAAGGGAAAAGTCCACCATCAGAGGCACCATCACCTAAGGGCACCCGTCAGCTCCCTGCAGTTGTAACTACTGATAACCGTGGCATATAAAGTTCAATCTAGTTCTGATCCTCTGCTTGGTGTTATTACAGGCAGCAGTGACACAAGTCACACCCGCAAGTATTTCGGCAGCATTAACTCTTCAGAGAATAATTGCGGTGCACGGATGAGTGCGGCCACGGAGGACAGCCAGTGCATCCTCAAGCGCACACTCCAGGACCCCGTCTGGCTGCTGATGGCCAACACGGATGGCGGCGTCATGATGACCTATCAGATGCCTTCCCGGTAACCCCTCGACTTTTCCCCACGAACCCACCAAGGGCCCAGGTTAAGGATCTGCCAGGTGCGGCCAGGCCACCAGGCAGGCTGGGGCGCGTCCCCAGGAGCTTCATCTTAGCCTAGCTGAAGGAGCGCGGCCACGAAAGGCAGGGCCCCGATGGGAGGCCCGGGCACTGTGGGGGGCGCTCTGGTCCTAGCAGGGGCCTGCGGGCTGCAGGGGAGCCGTGCCGGGTGGCACCTCCAGGGGGTGGCCTTGGCGTTCACAAGGCATTTGTGCCACCGTGTGTGTTCTTTGTTGCCCAGTAACCCTGTGGGATAGACAGGGAGGGTGTGTGTGTGTGAGCGTGCAGGCGGGTGTGCGTGGGAAGTGTGGGAGTGTGTGTACATGGAGGTGTGAGTGCATGTGTGTACTCATGAGGTGTGTGTGTATGGGTTGTGTGTGGATGTGTGTGCATATGTGGATGTGCATGTGTACAAGCATGTGCCAGCATGTGTGCTCGGAGGGGTGAGTGCATGCATGTATCCATGGGTGTGAGGATGGGCGTGGGGTGCAAATGTGTGCAGACAGGTGTGGCTATGCACGTGTGCATGGGGTGTGCATGTGTGTGTGCAGGCATGGGCATGCATGTATGCTTGGGGTGGGGAGCTGGGCGTGGGGTGTGAGTGTGTTGTACGTGTGTGGGTGTTTTAGAGATGGAGAGGCCGAGAGTCACAGGAGGCGACCAGCCCAAGGTCACCAGTCTGACCCAGGTCCTGACTTCATATGTGGCCACTTTAACAGACGTGTCCCCTCTGTAGGGACGGACCGTTCTGGAGGGGAAGGAAGGGAGGGGGGTGCTGGATCACCCCCTGTGACTCAGCCGGGTCTCCGGGTCTCCACCTGGGGGAGGGGAAGGCTGTTCCACCTGCCCTGTCCTCAGGAAGAGCCTCCCGGGTTTGACACTGGGCAGAGCCACACCCGAGGGGTGTCGGTGGCGTCTACAGGGTACCCCACTACAGGGCCAAGTTAAAGAAGAACTAGAATCACGACGTTGTCATTTTAGTAGAAAAACTGCAGGTGATTTATCGGAGAGATTGTAACGTTAAATAGGTGTTATTAAATAAATAAAATAGTTTCTTTCAAATGAAAAGGAACAAAATCATCTAAAACTACATGAGTAATATTGAGGTAGAAAATGGACTCTAAAAAAAAACCCTCCTACGACATTCTGAAAATTACCTATTTCTAAATATTTTTTTAAGAAACTTGGAATCAGTTTTGAAGGAGGACAGAGAGAAGCTGAAACTACTGCAGAAATTCCAGCCCCGGTTCACAGAGGCCCAGAAGCAGGAGCTGCGAGAGGTCCACCCTTGGGTGCGGGCGGGCAGGCTGCCCACAGCCATCCACGTGGCGGTAAGTTCACCTAAATCCTTTTCTGGCCCTGGGTGAAAAGGCCCCATGATGGGCACTCTCAGGATGCCTCTGAGCCTTTGCTGCAAATCTAAAACTATTCCAACGTTTAAAAAGTATTCAAAAGAGAAGGTCCTGCAGCCTTACCTGTTAAGTCTTCAACGAACTTTCTTCCAGGGGCTTTTCAATATCGTTTGCAAACAGGTCTTCTGAATATCTGCAATTCCACGGCTTGCTGGAATTTGAATTTATTTTCTTTCTTGCAGTTCTACTCTGTATTAAAACCAACAGCAACAACAAACGCACACATAAAACTTCTGTCACAAACCCTCAAAATCTACACAGACAAATAATGGTGGGAATAATAAGTGGCCGCTCTTAGGTTCTCACCAGGGAGGGGCCAGAGTGCAGTCGGCCCTTTGCTCAAATCATCCTCACAAGTGGCCCAGGGATACTGCTCTCCACTCCGGGCCCCCTCCAGCCCACCCCCATCCAGCCCTCCCCATCCCCTCCAGCCCCCCTCCAGCCCCCCTCCAGCTCCCCTCCAGCTCCCCTCCAGCCCCCCTCCAGCCCTCCCTCCAGCCCCCCTCCAGCTTCCCTTCAGCCCCGCCTCCCGCTCCCCTTCTTTCTCTTGTTTCCTCCAGAGGGTTTGGATGACTTATGGGAGCTGCAGCTCCTCCTCTCCTGAGTCCGACCAGGCAGTGTCGCCCCCACCAAGCCATGGAAACTGTTCTGGTCGAGGCCAGGGTGTCTTCCCGTGACGGAATCTGATGCCATTTCTCAATCCTTGCTCTATAGAACCCATTAGCAGCATTTTCTGCCCTGCAACTCCCTCTCCGCGGAGCTCGCCTTCACTTGGCCTCCGCGCTCGTGCCCCCGGCCGGCTCCTACCTCGGCCTCCTTGCTCACACCCCCTCCCCTCCCTCCAGGGTAGGAGAGCCCCTCTGGGTGCTGGGCCCTCTTCCCTCCCCATCTACACCTGCTCCGGGACCATCTCCCCGTCTGTGTGCAGAGATTCCCTAATGTCTGCCTCCAGTCAGACCCTTTGGAGCTTGATGTGTCCAAAGCTGACCTCTGGTTGTCCTCGGAGAAAACCCAGCCCACCCCCATCCAGCCCTCCCCATCCCCTCCAGCCCCCTCCAGCCCCCCTCCAGCTCCCCTCCAGCCCCTCCTCCAGCTCCCCTCCAGCTCCTCTGCAGCTCCCCTCCAGCCCCACCTCCAGCATCTCAGTCAAGGGTGACTCCATTCTTCTCGTTGCTCAGGCCAAGCACCTTGGAGTCACCCTGGCTCTCCTCTGCCCCTACCCCATCCAGTGTGTCAGCAGATCCTGTCGGCTCCAACTTCTGGTGGATGGAAGCCAGCCACTCTCTTCACACACACACACCCACACACTATGCCCCCACGCTGGGCAAGCACAATGACCGAGACTCCACCTGGGTTGTCGCCTCCCAGCCGTACTTCCCCCTTGTCCCCTGCAGTCAGGTCATGTTCCCCCGGCCCCATATCCCTAACGAGGGCTGCGAAGCCGTACGCATCCACCCCTCCTAGCCCCGCTCCCGTCTCGTCTCCCATTGCGCTCCCCCCCCCCCTCCAGCCACACTGGCCTTTTGGCTGTTCTCCACCAGGCAGCCTCCTGCCCCAGGGCCTTTGCACTCTCCCTTCCCTCTGCTTGGAACCCTCTTCCCTCAGTTACACCCACAGCTCACTCTGGCTCCCTTGAAGTCTTTATCCACATACCACTGTGCTGGCTCTCTGTCACTCCATAGCAAATTATTCCAATATTTAGTGGGTAAAAACAGTAAACATTTATTATTATGTACAATTTCTGTGGGTCAGGAATTCTGGGTGGTTCTGGCTCAGGGTCTCTCATGAGGTTGAACTCAAGATATTGACCAGGGCTTCTGTCACCTGAAGGCTTGGAGGATCAGCTTCCGAGACGGCTGGCTCACGTGCCTGTAAGTTGGCGCCAGCTGTTTGCAGGAGGCCTCAAGGCCTCGCCGCAGGGCTGCTTGGGTGTCCTCACAACACGGCAGCTGACTCCCCCGTCAGCCAGTGAGCCAACCAGAACTTCCGCCACATTTCTCTGTTAGACGTGGTCCCAAGTGCAGCCCACTCTTGGGGAGGGATGGCAAAGAATTTGTGGACATCTTTTAAAACCACCCGAGTTACCTTCTCTGTGGCCTTTTCTCTGTGTCCAAATTAAAATTGCACGTGCCCTCCACGCACTGTCTCTATGCCCTGTGCCATTTCCCTGCTTTATTTTTTAACATAGCACTTATCTTTTAACGTACTGCGTCATGGCTCATTTATCTATTGTCCCTCTTCCCTGCTAGAAGGTCAGCTCCACTGGGGCAGGGATTTTTGTCTGTTTCATTCACTGTGAATCCCCAGTGCTTAGAACATGCCTAGATCGTAATTGGAAGATGAACAGACAAGACAGGGCCCCTGTTGTTACCCATTTTACAGATTAGAAAACTGAGATCAGAAGAGGTAGGTAACCTACTCCTGGTGCCATGGGCAGAAAGAGGCAGAGCTGGAAATTGAGCCCGGGCCGCTGGCTTTCAGCCATCCCTCACTGCAAATCCACCTCTCAGACAAGGCCCCAGCCCTGCCCTGGCCGTGCGGGAGCCAGGTGTGCTGCCCAGGGGAGCCGCTCGGCTGCATTTGCTAGGGCTGCGCAGCAGATCTCACAGTCCTGGAGGCCGGAGTCTGAAAGCAAGGAGCCGGCAGGGCCCTGCTCCCCGCCAGGGGAGCCTCCTTCCCGCCTCTCTAGCTTCTGGTGGTCCACCAGCCCCCCTTGCCTTCTGGCACTTGCAGCTGCAGCACTTCATGCTCCGCCTCCGTCCTCACCTGGCCTCGCCTCGGGGACTGTCTGTGTCGTGCCAGACAAGGGCCCCCCACCTGCAGTCTGCCTCGTCTGCACTAACTACATCTGCAGTGACCCTGTTTCCAGATAAGGTCGCATTCTGAGGTCCCGGGATCAGGAGCTCAGCGTTGCTCCTGGGGGGTGGCGGCGCGGATACACTTCCACCATAGCCAGCCCCTCAGAGGGCAGGTGGCAGCTGGCCCTGGGGGTCCCACAGCCCAGGCTGCCCGTCCCCCCGGCCTCGCTGCCAGCGGCTTCCCAGCCAACACCCGGTCCCTCGCAGCCCTCCTCGGGTTGAACTCCTTTTTGCAGAACAGAGATCTCGTTTTTGTTACATTTTCACACTTTTCTTTTAAGGAATGTGTTTACTGTGAAAACGAGGAAAAAGGCAGCA
Source organism: Choloepus didactylus (assembly GCF_015220235.1). NCBI lineage: Eukaryota > Metazoa > Chordata > Mammalia > Pilosa > Megalonychidae > Choloepus > Choloepus didactylus. Next base: position 131,303,305 of record NC_051315.1, on the reverse strand, counting down.
TTTGTGTGCGGTACAAGGAAGACATTCCTGCTGTGGGGCTCAGCGACGTGACGGATGCCAAAGAAGGGGAAAACGGACACCGCCCGGGTCAGGAAGACAAAAAAAGACGTAGAGTCCCCCTCCGCCCAGCCCCGAGGGGCAGCGACCTGCGTTAGGCGGGACTTAGAAGAGGCCGAGGAGGGTCTTCCCGTTTGTTTCTAAGGAAATGAACACATAAACATATTGCTTTTTTGTTTTAGAAAAAAACATAGTTTATCAGAAGTGATTTAAAACACTGTGGAGTCAGGGGAGGTTGGGAAGAAATATGTTTTATATCTAAAGTGTAAATGCAGAGTTTGGGGGAACAGGGGAAGAGAGTCAAGTGTACCATTTGAACTTGAGAAAGACTCTAAAACCTTGTGAGTGTGAGGGAAGTCACCTCGGCTCTCATGGAAGTCCTTCCCCAGCCAGAGCCCAGCGTCCGCTGACCCCAGTAGCGTCCTACCAGGCTGTGACAAACAGCTGGACGCCACATGTGGCTCAGCTGAGGACACTGGCCTTCCAGAACCTTCCCAAGATGTGTTGGGATTGGAGTCTTGTCCATGTCATGAAAATGTTCAGATGAAATTCCATCCTCCCTCCAGGGCTGCTTTTTATCTAAATTGTCAATTATTTGAGCTAGAAATTTTTAACACACCAAATGGAGACAACAGCCTCTCCTAATTTTATTTCAAAATGTTTCACATTGAATGGCGCGAAGCCTAGTTTGGCAGACTGGCGGCTTTGGCTTTAGGTACAGGAGTGGTAAACACCTCGATCTGATAGGGCTTTTGTTTACAGAGACCGAGCTTGAAATGCTCACGGTGGACTCAAGAAGTCTAGTGGTTTCTGTTACCAACTCTAGAAATGGAGTCATCTCCACAAAGACCCTTCCATGTGCTTCTCCTTCGTTCTTGTATCCATTTCAAACCCTGACAACCAATGCGAAGATAAAAATCTGTAGTCAGTCATCTGCAGGGTGGCTTCCCCTGCAAATCAGGCATGCAGATAAGGGCATGACTGCACTGACCACCACATTTGGAACCCATGTGTGTTTGTTCTGTTGGAGCCTCCAGACATCAAGTCTGGCCCAGCCAAGCTGAGCAGAGCTGCCGGCTGACGCCGTGCCATTCTGTGTTGCCGGGGGCACAGTGCGCACCCCACCCCGGGGCCCCTGGGCTGGAGCACCGGCCCTCATTCTTCCAATGGAGCTGACCGTGCCTGGCACAGCTCCTGGTCTCCGCCAGCTGATGTCTGTTTTCAGGGCAGCCTGGCTCTCGGGAAGAGGGAGGCCAGGCTTCCCTAGGTTTTGCAAAGCCTCAGGTGGTGTCACATACCCAAGGATTGTCTGCAGAAATTTAATAATGGTCCCTGGTGTGGATAGGTTGCCACTGATGGGACAACGGACTTAAAATTGGACTGAGCCTGTAGAGGCTTGAATGGAACAGGGTTTCCCTGGTTCTTTGATGGCAAAGCTGCTACTAGGTAGGTGAAGTCTTCATGTAACCCAGGTGGTTTTCACAGTAAACCCATTTTATGGCTGAATCTTAACCCCCATTTTTTTCATAAACTCAAGCCCAAGAATCCCGTGTTGTTGATTTTTTAATTTTCGAATGAACATCACCCTTAGATGCCCAAGATACGGTAGTAGTGTACGCTTGTGTTGGGCAAGTAGATGCTCTCAGCTGCTCCCTGCCTCTGAAATCAGGTAGTTACGGGGATGGACTGTAGTCTGAAGTTACCTTCATGTTACCTGGACACTGTCTCACTCTGCTGCTGTGGGAGGTTACCATCAGCATTATTTTATTATTTAATTTATCCCCACCGATCGTCCCGCTGCATAGCTTCGCGGCGTGCAGAGCAGTCAGCTTGTAGGAGCGTTCCGTGTCGATGTTTACATGGGGCCATGCTTCGAGTTGTGTGTTTTCTGTAGTATGTGTGCATACGTGAGTGTTTTGGAAACTTTTTCTCGATTTTAAACTGAGCCTTCTTTTTAATATGTTTCTAAAGAGATTTGTAAATAAGCTCCCAGACTTCGTGGAATGGCTTGCTGAGCCTTGCCGGACAAGTGGTTTGTTTGTGTGCAGAACAAGCTTTCCTCTCCCAGTGCAATATATTTGTTTGGCTGCTTGTGTCTTTTTATGACTTTTTTGCCTTTTAGAAAATTGGTAAATAAAGCAAGTATATTTTTATTTTTAACTGTTTGTATTTTTAATGTAGCACAGAGGATTATCAAGAGTATCAAACATTAAAAAAAAAAGAAGAAAAAAGAACTCTGGAAATTGTGCATTAGGGATTCTTCCATCACCAAGGCCTCCTGTCGCCCAGACTTGCACAGTTCCGTTCGTGCTGGTTGCCCTGCCTCTGTGTTTGTGTGCACACCCTTATCCCCTCGCTATGCAACAGAGCAGACTTTCTAAAATGCAAATCTAATCATGCAATCAGGACCTTCCACACTCTTTTCACTTGCAAATGGAGGGTGCAGTTGCCTGGCTCAGCCCCAGGCCTCTGCAGCTCTCCGCAGTGAGCCGGGCACTCTTCCCTTCATCCTGCCCGGGGTTGCCCAGCTGCCCGTCAGCTGAGGGCAGAGAGGTCTAACAGGCCTGGGCAGAAAGGACTCGTCTCCATCAGGGGTGATCCAGGCAGTGCAAGAAAATCCTCCCACCCGACCCTCCCTCCACAAACAGGGATGAAGCCACGTGGGGCCTGGCCTTGTGCCTGCTCCCCCTCCACCCACTTTTCAACCCAAGACCCTGGCTCCGGAGCAGGGAGAAGGACAGAACCCAGACCCAAGGCTGAGCCTCCCCAAAGCGTGCTGAACAAGGAGCAGCAGGAGGGTCCAGCTCTCTGCCTTCCTGGCCTGGGGTGCGGGCAGAGTCCTCTGGGCGGAGGCCACCGCAAACCTGCTCTGAATGGCCAGCTGGGGCCATTCCACTGAACAGTGCCTTTGGGACACTCTTTTAATTGCATTTTTATTTACCATATAACCCCAAAGACAAACACACCCCCTTCCTTTATTCCCAAACCAAAAGGAGTGTCTCCGAACCTCCTGGGCAGATTGCCCGTAAGGGGCCTGCATGTGGGTTGACTGGCACTGCCTGTGTGCCCCCGGGGGATTTATGGGCTGCCATCTCTGCTGCTAATCAGTCCCCCGGTGGCCCCTGCAGCCCTGCCCAGCCTCTGCTGGCCTCTGTCCCTGGCTCCGAGGGGATCAAATGGTCTAAATGCTCAGAAGTCTGTGCTTGAGCAATCTTTGGAAGAAGGCTAGGTCCAACAGACAATGGTAGGAAGTGGGTCTGCTAGGAGAGGGTGGGAGGGAGGGTTTGGTGGCCCTGGGATGGGGTGTCCAGGCCTTGGGAGGAAAAAGCCAAGCCAGCCAGCCAGTGGGTCCACTAAGGGAAATTGAGGCTGACATTGCAGACAGGACCTTGTGCAAATTCCAGTGCTCCCTGCAACTAAGGATTTTGCTAACTGACACACCATGTTTTAGCCCTAGGTTTTTTTTATCTCAAGTACTTGGTCACGCTGAGGCATATCCAGCCCTTAATTTCTTCTCCTCTCAACTCTAGCACCATTTCTCTCCACCCACCCCACCCCCCATCCCGACTCTGTAAGACAAGACTCTTAAGTTCCCCAGCCCTCCCTTCAGCCTCCTCCCCTCTTCTAACCCATGCCACCCATCCTTTTGTTTTTCCAAAGTCATCGTTATGTCACCTTCTGTAACCATAATTAAGCCATCCTTGCCTTTGCTCTAGAATGATACTAAATATTGAAACACTACAGTGTTACATTGTTGAGACTGAAAAAACTGTGTGCTGCAGAGCCAAGCAGACGCTAGGTTTCATTTCTTGTGCAGCTTTTTGTGTTTCCTGGAGTTCCTAACTGCCTTTCATTTTATGGTTACACAATTTGCCTTTTTCAAGTCCTCCTCTGACCCTCTCCCCCATGCCCAGGTCCCCTCCAACCGGCTGTTCTGGTCTTTTCCCAGAGACCTGCCCCGGGGCCCTGACCATCCTGTTGGAGTGTGAGCTGTGCCTTCTGAGCAGACAGTCCTAAAACACCCGCTTGGCATTGTTCTTTTGGGTAATGGGACAAGTGAGACTCAGTTCACAAACTTGGGAATGAAAATGTTTATTTTCCCATTTCTCAGTTTCTCAAAATGGCAGACTTAGTCACTTGGGGGGCTCCTTCCCCGGGGTGGGGCCAAGTCCTGGTGAGTAAATCCCAGGTCAGGTCAGGTTCTGGCTCCTTCGCAGCCACCACTCCAGCTGCCCACCCTGTCCACCCCTCCACCGGGAGCGAGGGCACCTGGGTCTCTGAACAGCCAGGGGAGGGCGGGAGGGAGAGAGCTGGGCTTCGTGGTTTGTGGGGGAGACAGGACAACAGGGGATGACTGTAGTAAGGGAGTGGGTTCGCAGGGAGGTGAGTGATGGTGGACTTGGGGGTGGGGGACTGTCTCAGGGGCCCTTTCAGAGAGAAAGAGGAGGGAGAGGTGACAGAGGGCCAGACGGGACTCCCAGGGGAGTATGCAGAAGTCCCTGAGGTGCAATCTTCAAACTCCAGCCAAACTCACGCTACCTGAAGGTGCCAAAGTGAAAGGGCCACCGGAGGACTGCCCGACCCACGGGGGACAGGGTGCTGGGGCCTGGTTCTGTCCTCGCCCTGGCTGTTCCCCGGCCCCTGGCCTTCCCTACTCACCAGGGCTTCCCGGGGTCAGGCTCTCTGCTCATGACTTTGGAGGGTCAGAGGCCACGGCCTGACAATTCCAAACCGGAGAGCGTCTACTGACGGCCTGGGGAAGGGCTGCTGCGGGGCTGGGGTTGGACAGGCGCGTACCGGACAAGTCCCCCCGCAATCCCGGAGGCTGAGAGAAGCCGAGACCGGACCGGTGACGAGGGGCGGCTGAAGGGGGTTCCAGGCGGGAGGCGCGGTGTGTGCCCAGGCCTGGCGGCCAGGGGGCCTCTCCGCGCTCGGGCCCCGCCGGGCAGCGGGCGACACCTGGCCCGGGGAGGGGGCTGGGCCCCCTCCGCCCGCGTCCCCCACGGCGGGGAGGGCGGCAGATGGGCGGCCCGCGGGAGGGGATCGCGGGCGTCTGGCCGACACAAACGCGCCCGACGCCGCCCGCGCGGGACAAAGCGGGCCCGAGACAAAGGCGCGGCCGACACCTGTCGCTGCTGGCGTGGCCGCCGCTTTTCTCTGCCGAAGCCGCCGCAGCTGCCAACTGTCACGGGCATCAAGTTACGGCGGGGCCAGACGGCGCTCCGCGGGCCGGGGCTGGGGGCCCTGGTGGACGGGAACGGGGCCCGGAGGGAGAGCGCGCGGCGCGGGGGGCAGCAGGAGGGCAGAGGAACCAAAGGGGGCGCTGAGAGCCCCGGGGGGGAAGAGAATGGGGGCCCGCAGGGAAAGCGCGCGGGGGGGCAGCAGGAGGGCAGAGGAACCGAGGGGGCGGTGGGGTCCCGGGGGGACGGGAATGGGGGCCCGGAGGGAGAGCGCGCGGCGCGGGGGGCAGCAGGAGGGCAGAGGAACCGAGGGGGCGGTGGGGTCCCGGGGGGACGGGAATGGGGGCCCGGAGGGAGAGCGCGAGGCGCGGGGGGCAGCAGGAGGGCAGAGGAATCGAGGGGGCGGTGGGGTCCCGGGGGGACGGGACTGGGGGCCCGGAGGGAGAGCGCGCGGCGGGGGGCAGCAAGAGGGCAGAGAAATCGAGGGGGCGGTGGGGTCCCGGGGGGAAGGGAATGGGGGCCCGGAGGGAGAGCGCGCGGCGCGGGGGGCAGCAGGAGGGCAGAGGAACCGAGGCGGCTGGGGGGAGGCGAGGGGGTGGGAGCGGGGGACCGGGAGAGCGCGCGCGGGGTGGGGTGCGTACTGCGAGGGGGCCGGCGGGGGAAGGGGGCTCGGGAAGGAGCGTCCGGAGGGGGACGGAGCGGGCCAGTCGCCCGCAGGCCCAGCCCCATCGGCCGCGAGGCGGGACGCACGAATCCGCGGGAAACTGGGGGACCCGCTGGGCCGTCCCAGCCTCGCGGCCCCGGCGGCACCACGCCAGGGGGGCTGCGCCGCCACCCCAGGCCCGACCCGAAGCCCCTTCCAGGTGCGCAGACTGCGGACCCGGCCGTGGCTCTGCACCCCAGGTCCCTGGCACCCCGGGACCCCGGCCCCGAGCGCTACTAGGAGGCGCCTTCGGGGAAGCGAAGTGGAGGCTTGAGTGAATGAAGGCGCCCCTGCGCGCACGCTCGGCAGCCTTGGGACCCCGCGCGGGGAGGGAACACGCGCCTCCCCGCCAGGGGTCGCGCTGAGGCCCGGGAGGGGCCCGCCCGCCGACCCCGCCCTCCGCCCCGCCCCGCCAGCTGCCCGCAGCCCGGGTGGCGGGGCCAGACAAAGCGCGCGGCTCCCATTGGTCGCGGCGCGCCTCGCCGAGCCCGCGCGGCCAATCGGCGCATTGAGATGCAAATAAGACGCTAGAAATGCGGTGGGGCGTCGGCGTTTGAGACTCGTCCGGGTGGGGAGGCGGGCGTGTCCGGGAGCCGGCCGCGAAGGGGCCGCGGGCTGTGGGGGCGCTGGGGAAGCCGTCCGCCCCCTGCTCCTGCGCGCCCCGGGCCGGGTGCTGGTTATGGCTCCGCCCCTGGGCCCCGGCCAGTGCCGGGCGGGCGGGAAAGACGAGGACCGCTGGGAGGCACGGGGGGATCGCAAGGTGCAGGCCGGGGCCCGGGCCGGGGGGCGGAGGGCGGAGGCCGGGCCGGGGCTCAGGCCGTGCGCTCTCTCTCAGGCCCGGAAGCCCCTGGTGGAGAAGAAGCGGCGTGCGCGGATCAACGAGAGCCTGCAGGAGCTGCGGCTGCTGCTCGCCGGCGCCGAGGTGCGGGCTGGCGGGCGGCGGGGGCTAGGAGCCGGCGGGGAGCGGGCGGGCCCGGCCTCACCACCCCCCTCCACCGGCGCCCCGCCGGGGCAGGTGCAGGCCAAGCTGGAGAACGCCGAGGTGCTGGAGCTGACGGTGCGGCGCGTGCAGGGCGCGCTGCGGGGCCGGGCGCGCGGTGAGTGGCGGCGGGGCGCGGGCGGGGGCGCGTTCGCCCAGCCCGTTCCTCTCTAGGAAGGAGGCCCCTTCTCAGGGCGCCCCCGTTCCATCGGCGGCGCGGTTAACCCCACCGCGTCGCCTGGGTGAGCCCCCTCCCCGCGCGCCGGGCTGGCGGGGAGCCCGCAGTGGCCGCTCACGGTGCCTAGCGCGGTTCTCTCCCTCCCACTCCCGGGCGCAGAGCGCGAGCAGCTGCAGGCGGAAGCGAGCGAGCGCTTCGCCGCCGGCTACATCCAGTGCATGCACGAGGTGCACACGTTCGTGTCCACGTGCCAGGCCATCGACGCCACTGTCGCCGCAGAGCTCCTCAACCACCTGCTGGAGTCCATGCCCCTGCGCGAGGGCAGCAGCTTCCGGGACCTGCTGGGGAGCGCCCTGGCCCGGCCGCCGGGAGCCCCTGGACGGAGGGGCTGGCCGGTGGGAGGGGCCCCGGGGTCCCCTCTGCCCAGCTCCCCGGGCTCGGGGGACGACCCGTGCTCCGACCTGGAGGAGGCTCCCGAGGCTGAAATGAGCCGGGCCCCTGCTGAGGAAGTGGACTTGGTGCCTGCGGCCCTGGGCAGCCTGACCGCGGCCCGCATAGCCCAGAGCGTCTGGAGGCCTTGGTGACCGACACCCGCTCGGAGTCTGCGGGAGTGGGCGCGGCCTCCCCACGCTCTACTCCCTCCCTTTCCTGGGATGGGATGGGGTGGTGCAGCGCCCTAGATGGCTTTCTGCTACCTCCAGAGGACGGCCCACCAGGCAGCCTCCCGTGCCAGCCGGCTCAGGCCCATCCTGATCCCTGTTCCTGGGAGGAGTAACTTGTGGACCCCACAGCTCAAGGGTGGGTGGAGGGAGGCAGGAGGAAGGCTCTCGTAGAGCTCCCTGGGCCAACGGATTCACCTGTCCCAGTCCTCTTCTCAGGCACTGTGTTGGGGCTGGGGCAGCAGTGACTGGTGATGCTGAGCCATGCTGGGGGGACGTCCGGCCCCAGCTGCCCAGGCCAGAGCAGAAGCTGACCTCTGGGAAAGCAGGAGGAGCAGGCCATGCTGCAGCCTCCCTTCAGGCTGCTCGATAAGCAGACTGTATATCCAGCACATACAAGTTTGTCTGTTCATTGTTGCCATCAAACGATGCAATTTTTTTGAATAAAGGATTTTGGAGCGTTAGGTACCCCTTTGTAGGATTACTGAACGATGGAGTGTCATTAGTGTGTCACATGTGTGATCACCAGGTGGCCGATGAGGTCTGGCCTGCTCTCCCTGGGAATGGTGTTAGTCCTGGAGGGGCAGGGAAGTAGCTTGTCCCTGTACCATTATCTGGTTTGTGAACTTCTAGAATAATAAAACTAATGCTTAAAGTTAGCCTTTTGGTTTGGAAGTTTCTTTCAAATACCTGCTTTTGGACCCATGTCCACCTGTGCTAGGCTCACTTCTTGATGAAGAGGCAGCTTAGCCCTGGTGCCACCGAATTCAGGGACTAGAAGATGCAGTTAATGTCTTGAAGGGTCTTAGTCTCGGGCTGCTTGGGCTGGAGGTCAGAACCGCCAGGGAAGGAGGGTAATGACCTGGGCAGCTGAGGTGTAGTGGGTGGGGAGTCCAGCCAGCTGTCAACTCCCTCCTTCCCCCTCCAGGGCCTCATAAACCTCGTTCTCACTTTGGGTTGGCAGTGCCCAGGCCTGGCAAGAACATCCTTCTCAAGCAGGCCCTGGCCGCCAGGGGGTGTTTCAGAGCATGGGGTTTCCCCCTGGCTCCCCTGTGATTCATTGTTAGACTTCAGCCACAGGGCTAGAACCAGATGCAGCCTAATTTTAGTGACAGACTGAGCTGGGGTGGGAGGGTCCATTAGACAGGGGTTTAGGAATGGAAGCGTTATTCCTGGGATGAGTCTAATCGCCCCGGGAGACTGATGTCGGGTGCACGCACCAACACATATAGCAGGCCAACCTGTGAGCCCTCCTCTGTCACAGGCAGCTCCCAACACCTCCCAGAGGTCACTGTGACACTCCATTAGGGGAGTATCAGCCAAAGCTTTGAAGGAACAGCTTTTTCCTTTCACATTCACGTTCACTGTCCTCCCAAAGGCCCTGGAAGGGGACAAGGGGAGCTCAAGACTCAGAAAGCAAGGTGCAGGCAGCTGGCCTGTGGGGAAAGAGGTCACTAACTGAGGCCAGAAGCCGCTGGATCAGAACTCTGGATCTGCACCCCGCCCACCTACACAGCAGCTTCACTCAGATCCCTCCAAGCAGCCCCTTTGCTTTCCCAGAAATGTGAGTGGCTCTGGAAGCCAGCGACCACTCTGGGTTTCCTCGGGGTGGGAGCTGCCAAGGCGCTCACCGGTGGCACAGCCTGGGCCTCCAGCTTCCTGCCCGCATTCCTTTGGAAGCCTGGTCCCACTCCAGAAAACGATGTCACACCACCCCTTGCTCTGCAACACCCAGACTCCCTCGCAGTCTTTGGGTTTGGCATTCAATGGCCTTCCCGAGGCCTTTCCTGAGACCTGCCTCTGTCCTGCCCCAAATCTCTGGCCAACTATGTCAGTTTTCTATGGTTGCCATAACAAATCATCACGAATTCAGTCACTTAAAACAACCCAGATTTATTATCTTCCAGTTCTCAAGGTCAGAAGTTAGACAAGGGTCTCACTAGGCTAAAATCAAGGTGTGGGCAGGGCTGGGTTCCTTTCTGGAGGTTTGAGGGTGAATCCATTTCTTTGCCTTTTTCAGCATCAGAGGCCACGTACGTTCCTTAGCTGATGGTCCCTCCATCTTCAGAGGCAGCGACGCTGCATCTACCCGACCCTTCTTCCGTTGTGGCATCACAGTCTGACTCTCCTGCCTCCCGCTTCCTTCCACTTTTAAGGACCCTTGTGATTACACTGGGTCCACTGGACACTCCATGGTGCTCTCCCTATCTCAAAGTCCTTAATCTTAGTCCTTAATCACATCTGCAGAATCACACAAGGCACCATATTACAGGCTCTGGGATTAGGATGTAGACATCTTGTGGGGACCACTTTTCTGCCTACCCACCCACCTGGCCTTGGCCCATGCACTCTGCCCTACATCACAGACCCGCCCTTCCCATCTGTTCAGCAACTGCATCATTAATCTCTCTTCCGGATCATTCTCATCCACAAACAAGCTGTCACATCTCCCCACATGGAAAAAGGAGGGCTAAGGCCTCCCTGGTCCCCTCACCCTCTTAGCCTCTCCACTTCTCACTTCCCACGCCCTTGTCACCCCTCTCCAATTAGGCTCATGCCTCTCCACTGACACTGCTCTTGTCAAGATCTCCAATGATGTCCAGGTTTCCAAATCCAGCCTCCACCATCAACTGTCACACAACCTCTCAGCCTGGAGGCCCTCATCTTGAAACACTTCCCTCAACCTCAAAAACACGGCACTCTCTGGGGGGTGGGGGTTCTTCTCCTTTACTAGATAAGCGTCTCTTCCCGCCTCCCAAGGCCCTGCCTCCGCCCCCCTACCACCCCAGCCCTGGTGTATTCCATGCGGTGCCCTTGATTTAAAGCCCAGCTTCATCCCATCCTCCCCCCTCCACTTAGACGTCACACGGGCACCAACACAACTGAGTCTCACCCCGCAAACACACTGTCCCTCCCCCAGTCGTCGCCGCTTCATGACATCCCATTGACGAGGCAAAAAATCTAGAGGTCACCTCCACTGCTTTTTCCGCCATCCCATTTCCAATCGATCAAGGCCGGGAGCGCTACTGCTAAACCCCATCTCCACGTGTCATCTTCGCTGCCGTCATTTCTAGCCTGGACCCCTCACCTCCCTCCTTGCATCTTGCTGGCAGCCTGATGGCCTCCTCGGGGGTCTCCTGGCCCCGTCGCGGTCTCAGCGGGCATCGCCGGGTGTCGCCTTCGGGGACCGAGCCTACTGTACCCGGGACTGTGGCCTCCACGCGCACCCTGGCCTTGGACTGGCCGCCCCGAGCTGCGAGCATCCCTGAGCGGGGGTCCGGCCGGCCTCGCTCCGCCTCTGCGCGGCCCCGGGACCACCCGGAGCCGGCGTGGGGTAAAGACGCAGGACTTACGGAGAAGCGAACCCGCGCTCGGCGGAACTCTGTGGATACCGCGCGGGAGCGTTCGGGGGCGTTCGGAGCCGCTCGGATCCGTTCGGAAAAACTCGGAAATGCTCGGAGGCGCCCGGGGCCCAGGCCACGCCCACGCCCCTTTCCCCCACTCCGCCCGAGCCGAGCCCCGAAGCCTTCTGGGAGGTGTAGTTCTCGCTCTTCGACTTCCTTTGATCCGACGCAGCCACAGGCAAAGCCGGGACTGCGACTCCCAGCGGCCTCCCGGGCCCGGCTGCCGCGCGCTGTGATGCCTGTGGCCGACCGTACTTGGCGGTGCCAGGCGGTGCCGCGAGCTCGCGCCGTTGGTTAGGCGGCTTTCCTGTCGGCCGAGGGTGGACACCCGTGGGACCAAGAGGAAGAGGTGGAGAGGCCCCAGCACCTCACCGCTCAGAGGCCCCGCGGGGGAGGCGTTGGCGAGGAGAGTCCCCCAGCCCGGGCTGCGGTCGGCTGTGGCGCCAGCCTAGGGCGGCGGGGCCGGGTCCACCAGGAGATCCGGGCCGTTGGCGTCGGGTGTGGTCCGGACGTCGGGGGTGTTGAATGCTCCCCTGGTGATTCGCCCAGCCCAAGTCGACAGCCTGAGGTCAAAGAAGGAAGAGGGCATTTCTGGCCGTGGAACGGCAAACAAGGGCAAACAAGCGAGCTTCAGCTTTTCTCAGCATTCGTTCTGCACAATATTAAGCACCTCTTGTGCACTGAGGTTCCAGGGATGATAGTAAGAAAGAAGGTCCTCGCTGTCGTGGAACTTGCCTTCTCTTAAGATCAGCAAACTGCCCAGAGGTAGACAGTGGCATTTCTTGGTAGAGAGAAGCTAGCCAGGGAAGCTCAGGTCTTATCAAAATGGTCAGTCCTTGGGTTTAAATGTGACTGGAAAGAAGAGGCCTTTACCTTTTGGAGCTCCCAAGCTTTTTGTTCTTCTATCCTCATTTAAAGCATCTGCCCTCTTTGAGGGACCTTGTCATTTGGCTACACCTGTTCTGTTCCCAGATGTTGTCATGCTACCATTGACCTGGCAATGGGTGCCACTTGGGAGCCTGTCTTCCTCTCTCTTCCATATCCTACCCCACCTTAACCTCACAAAATCTTGTGTGCCTCTTAGCCATTGGAGAGCATACCCATGGGCCTTGTCATCCCTCACGGTTGCACTAGCTCCAAAATCCTAAGCTCCAACCTTCTGCCTATCAACTCTTTCCCAGGAAACTTGAGGTGTCCTAGTTATTGTCCTATAGTTTCTTTCACAATTAAGTTTCTTGAAAATATTCTTCACCCTTATTTTCTTCATGTTTTCACCTCCTGCTTGTGCCTCACAAAACTTCAACCCAGTAATCCTTCCTACCATTCTCCTGAAAACTGGCAAAATCTCCAATGAACTAATTGCCAAGTATACACCTCAGTTCTCCTCTTACTTGAGCTTTGCAGCAGTGGACACTGTCCACCTTCTCATGCTTCCGGAAACCCTATTCTCTGTCTAGTTTTCTTGCTGCTTCTTCAGCCCATCCTTCTTAGGCACTTCTCAGCCCAGCCCTTAAATACTTCTGTGCACCATGTTTCTTTTTTTGGCCCGCTTCTCATCTCTAGAGTCTAGAATACAACTTATATGATCTCCGTGGCTTCACCAATGGTGTTGCTAACTCCAAAAGCTATTGCCAGCCCAGTACTCTCTGGAGCTCTTGTCAAGTTTATCCAAATGCCTCCTGACTGACACCTCTCATGTATCCCACAGGTTCTTCAAATTCAGTAAGTTCAAACCTGAACTGAATTTTCCTGCAAAACTGGCAACTCCTTTTGGGTTCTGAATCCCTGAGAGCCACAAGGCTGTCTGCAGTCACTCAGCCCTCACATGCGAGCAGTGTCCAGGAACTGTCTATTCTACTTCAATAGATGGAGTGAATGGATGGACGGATGAGTGTGTTTCTTATACCTGTTCCTTTCCTCTATTCCTGCTGATGGGTCCTGAGTTCAGGTTCTGTGCTCTCACCTGGAGAAGGGCACAGGTCATTCAGAAGGCTCCTTGTGTTATCACCTTCTGGGCCTCAGTCTTCTCGAAAGCCCAACCCTGCGCAGATCAGCAAAGTGCAGTAGACCCACGACTCCTGCAGGTCAAGTTAGAACTTCTGAGCTCTGCCTCGGGGACCCCCTTCTGTTCCTACCCCCTTGCTGCACTGCTGTCACCTGCTCTACTCTGCCTGCCTTTTTGTGAATATGACCCACCAAACTTCAGCCCCATACCTTTTTGCTCATGTTGCTTGCTCTGTCTGGAGTGCCATTTCCTCAATCAACTACCTGCTGAGCATCCACTTGGCTTTCAAGAGTAGCTCAGATCTCATCTCCTGTGTGAAGCTAATTCTGGGCTTCCCTGGCTTTATGGAGTTTCCAAGGTTTCTTTCCTTTCCCGATGGCGTATTTCAGATGATTTTTACTCATTCTACAAATATAGGATGCCTTCTCTTTGTCAAGTACCATGCTAGGTGCTGCAGATAAACAGATAGTTCCTCTCCAGTTTATACCCTTATGGGGAGAAACCAACAAATACAGAATATGGCAGATGGTATTTACATGCCAACAAGAAAACTGAATGAAATCAAGGGTGTGGAATGATGAGTGGAAGCAGCGTACAGTTATAGATAAATCAGATCAGGGACGGCCTTTCTGGTAGGTTCTGTTTGAGCAGAGAACTGAAAGAAGGGTAGGAAAAAGCCAGGCAGTTGGCCTGGGAAGGAATATTCTAAGTCAGTAGCAAGTGCAAAGGCCGTGAGGTGGGAATACTCACGGCCTGTTCAGGGGACCCTGTGGCTGCAGCTGAATGTCTGAAAATTATTGACATTTCCTGTGGTCTATTTTTTTAATTCTTGTTTTTTCCCTCTATTTTAATAATAGAGGAATTTATGTAAAGCATAGTACACACATGACCTTATGTCTTTAGCTGGCCCAAGCCTAAGAGGTAGGTATTACTATTCTTCGTCTCACTGTTGAAGAAACTGAGGCTCAAATAGGATAAGTGACCTTTTTAGAAACGAAGTTTCTACATAAAATCAATGCATAATCCTTGAAAAAGACAAGCATGACAATAGTTTCCTTCTGTGTGTTTAACTTGTCTGGTTTTGGTGCCAGTGTTTTGCTATGTTTATGAAAAGATGGGGAGCCTTGGTGCTTTTAAATTGGGATAATATAGTCTGTAAAGTGCTTAAAGAGTTGACCAAACTGCAGTCACCTAGGCTTGGCCTGTCGTGTTCCAGAGTGTCCTCGCAGCCCCAAGGGGCCAGGGGGACTTGTTTTGTTGGATTTTGCCTCTCGATTTTTTTAAAATTTTTTATTTATTTTTAATTGTGGTAAAATATACATTACATAAAAACCACTTTACATAGAAATTCTTTGACGTGAAGTACATGGACAATACTGTGTTACTTTCACCACTATTTCCAGACAATTTTCATCATCCTAAACCAGAACTCATACTCATTTAGCAATCACTCCCCGTTCCTCCCTGCCCCCACCCAGTAGCCACTGTTCTGCTTTCTGTCTCTATGAATTTGCTTATTCTTAAGTATTTCATGTAAGAGAAATCATATAATATTTGTCCTTTGGTGTCTGGCTAATTTCACTGAACATGATGTCTTCAAGGTTTGTCCGCGTTGTAGCAAGTTCCAGCACTTCTCTTCACGGCTGTATATATTCCGCCGTGCGTATGTGCCACGTTTCGTTTGTCCACTCATCTGTTCATGGACACTTGGGTTATTTCTGCCTTTTGGCTATTGTGCATAATGCTGCAGTGAACATTGGTGTACAACTATGTTTGAGCCCCTGCTTTCAATGCTTTTGAGTGTATACCTAGGTGTGGTGTTGCCAGGTAATATGGTAATTCTGTTTAACTTTCTGAGGAACCACCACACTGTTTTCCACAGCGGCTGCACTATTTTACATTCCCACCAGCAATGTACCCGGGTTCCTGTTTCTCCGTATCCTTGCCAACACTTCTTATTTCCAGTTTTTAAAATAAAAACCATCCTAGTGGGTGTGAAGTGTTACCTCATTATGGTTCGAGTTCACATTTCTGTAACAGCTGATGATCTTGAGCATCTTTTCATGTACCTATTGGCCATTTGAATTTCTTCTTTGGAGAAATGTCAATTCACATCCTTGGCCCTTTTTTTTTAATTGGGCTATTTGTCTTTTTGTTGTTGAGTTGTATGAGTTCTTTATATATTCTGGGTATTAAACCCTTATCAGATACATGGTTTCCAGATATTGTTTCCCATTCCATAGGCCATCTTTTCACTTTCTTCCAAATGTCTGTTATGCACACAAGTTTTAAATTTTGATGAAATCCAGTTTATTTTTTCTTTTGTTGCTTGGACTTTTGGTGTAAAATCTAAAAATCCATTACCTACTACAAGGCATCTATTACATCTACTGTTGAGAGACTCAGGTCAGGAAACATTTATACTTCCCCATCTTAGGAACCCAATCCAAATGGCATCTAAAGCCCACTGTGGCAAGGAGAGAACAGGTCTTCATTGAATCTACTGGTTCCACACTTTATTGATGCAGAAAATATTGGGAATCCCAAGTTGGACTGGTTTAAAGAACATATGAAGGATTTGACTAGATGATGAATGCCAATATGAAATCTGCTGGAGTTTCATGTAGAAGATGAAAGCAGACAACATCCAAAATGAAGAGAGGATTTCCTTAAATATGACTTAAGACATATGGACACTTGAAAACAAATAGATTATGTCTTATCTAGGGAGAAACAATTGGGTATGGAATCGAGATTCAGTTTTCATTTGGTGCATTAAATATATAGGCCATGAAATGATTAGGTAATATAAAAGCTTCCATGATTCTATTTACGTATACATTAGAAGGAACCTCCAGGTATTACTGTAAATTCTCCATGTATTGTTTCAGCTATGCTAATTTAATGCTGATAAACTCTAGATAAAAGTTTTACATTGTTAAGCTGTCACTGTTCTCTTGGGAACTGAACTCTTATTTCTGAGGCTTTGGATTTGACATTGTATTTGACTTTTTATAAATGTAATTATAAAATTGTATCTTTTTGTAATTGACATGTGCTAGTGCAATGATGTGTTGGGATCTACCCTCCAATGCAAGCATAATGTATAAATCTTGCTTTTACACTTATAAAATCAAACTGTGGGCATTTCCCATCACATTCCAACCACCAACAGCACCAGATTCATTTAGCTAAACTGATTCCAAGGAGTAGAAGTGCATTGACCTCAGTCAATTTCAAAATGCTGCTTTTTTGTTTCTGCATATGTTGAATACTTTTTCCAATTTAATAAGTGATCTGTTTTGAAAGTGAAATTGACAGGTCTTGAATTTTAAAAGGCAAATGTGAAGGAGCCAAAAATAATGTAAATCCAGTATTTGGGAAGTGTGCCAGTTTGAATGTATTATGTCCCCCCAAATGCCATTATCTTTGATGCAGTCTTGTGTGGGCAGACGTATTAGTGTTGATTAGATTGTAATTCTTTGAGTGTTTCCATGGAGATGTGCCCCACCCAACTGTGGGTGATGACTCTGATTGGATAATTTCCACGGAGGTGTGGCCCTGACCGTTCAGCATGGGCCTTGATTAGTTTACTGGAGCACTTACAAGCTCAGACAGAAGGAACGAGCTTGCTTCAGCCAAGAGGGACACTTTGAAGAATGCACAGGAGCTGAGAGAGGAGCTGCAGCTGAGACAGACATTTTCAAGATGGCCATTGGAAGCTGATGCAGACATTTTGGAGAAGACCATTTTGAAACGCAACCTTGGAGCGAGCAGACACCAGCCACGTGCCTTCCCAGCTAACAGGTTTTCTGGGTGCCGATGGCCATCTTCCAGTGAAGGTACCCTTTGTTGATGGACACTTTATGGCCTTAAGACTGTAACTGTGTAACCAAATAAACCCCCTTTATGAAAGTCAGTCCATTTCCGGTGTTCTGTTTAACGGCAGCATTAACAAACCAGAACAGGAAGTAAATACTGGAACCTATCTTGCATTAAATTCGCAAAAACTTTTATACTCTTTCTTTAAATTCTTTTTTTTTTTTAACTTTATGAATCAGAATAGCCACATTTGGAACACTTTCCATATCAGATAATATTTTTTAGATAGTTGGAAGTCAGTCCTAAGCCTAAAATAGTCTTGATTCTGGAAAGTAAATCTTTTACTACTGCCTCAATGCACAGAAACCTTTTTAAAAATAGACACCCCAAGAAGTTTTTTGTTCACGTGGTCACACACTGATGCTTAGATGTTCCAGTATCTAATATGGCCACAGTCGTCTTGATAGCCAGTCTTTTTTTTTTCCATCTTTAGAAACCTACTATTCTAGTTTGCTAATGCTGCAGAATGCAAAACACCAGAGATGGATAGGCTTTTATAAAACGGGGGTTTATTTTGCTACACAGTTACAGTCTTAAGGCCACAAAGCTTCCAAGGTAACACCTCAGCAGTCGGGTACCTTCACCGGAGGATGGCCAATGGCGTCCGGAAAACCTCTGCTAGCTAGGAAGGCAGCTGGCGTCTGCTCCAAAGTTCTGGCCTCAAAACGGCTTTCTCCCAGGACGTTCCTCTCCAGCAAGCTTGCGCCTCTTCAAAACGTCACTCACAGCTGCACTCTCTTCCCTCTCTCTGAGTCAGCTCATTTATATGGCTCCACTGATCAAGGCCCACCCCGAATGGGCGGGGCCACACCTCCATGGGAACATCTCATCAGAATCATCTCCCACAGCTGGGTGGGGCACACTCCAAGCAAATCTAATCAGCACCAAAGCGTTTGCCCCACACAAGACCACAAAGATAATGGCATTTGGGGGACACAATACACTCAGACCGGCACACCTACTCAGGAACAACCAAGTCCAACAAGCTAGTGTATGTGTGAATGGACACTCCTTTTGCTGTATATTTGAATGCTATACATCTGTTTTAGATTGTGTATTGTGCTTGGGTATTTATGCTTTCATTCATAGTAACTTCTCATGTTATGGTATGGATTTGCATTGAATACAAACTGTAAATTTAAAATGGCTAAAAGAAAAAGAAAAGCAGTGGTCAGTAATCAGACAACACACCTGGATTTTGGAGGACTGGGTCCTTCCAACCCACCCTAGCACCAGCGAGTTACACCAGGAGCCCTGGCTGCAGCCCCCACTGCTGCTTGCCACACAACTGTGGGGGTGGCGGATGGTGACCGCTGCCCAGTGGGTGAAATTCACCAACATTTGCCACAATTCACCATCCTCTTCCTCCAGCGGTCCCCTGGATGCTGCACAGTGTTCCACGAGACTCGAGTTCCAAAACAGTGGATCCAGACGCTCCTGCCCCCTCAATAGCTGTTTTCTTGAGGAACTGATTCCTGGAGTTTGTTACTCCACCATCTTCCCACAGTCCTTCTGATTGCTGCTGCTTTTTTTTTTTTAATTGAGATTGTTCAGGTACCATACAACTATCCAAAGATCCAAAGTGTACAATCAGTTGCCCACGGCACCACCATACAGCTGTGCATCCATCAACACAATTTTCTTTTTCAATTTTTAGAACATTTTCACTACTCCAGAAAAGAAATAAAGACAAAAAAAAAGGAAACTCAGATCCTCCCATACCCCTAACCACGCCCCCCTCCATTATCGATTCATAGTTTTGGTACAGTACATTTGTTACTGCTGATGAAAGAATGTTAAAGTACTACTAACTGTAGTATATAGTTTGCAATAGGTATATATTTTTTCCCTATATACCTCTCTATTATTAACTTCTAGTTATAGTGTCATACGTTTGTTCTAGTTCATGAGAGAGATTTCTAATATTTGTACAGTTTATCACGCACATTGTCCACCACAAGATTCGCTGTTTTATACATTCCCATCTCTCAACCTCCAACTGTCCTTCTGGTGACATGCGTGACTCTGAGCTTCCCCTTTCCCCCACCTTCACACACCTTTCAACACTGTTAGTTATTCTCATGATATGCTACCATCACCCCTGTCCATTTCCAAACATTTAAGTTCACCCTAGTTGAACATTTTGCTCATAATAAGTAACCGCTCCCCATTCTTTAGCCCCATTTCTATATCCTGGTAACTTATATTTCATGTCTATGAGTTTACATATTATAATTAGTTCATATCAGTGAGACCCTGCACTATCTGCCTTTATGTGTCTGTCTTATTTCACTCAATATAGTGCCCTCAGGATTTCTTCATCAACCCATTTCTTTTAAGATGGTTTTGTTCACACGCTATACATTCCATCCTAAGTAAACAATCACTGATTCTGTGTATGGTCACATATTTACGTATTGAGCACCATCGCCACTCTCTATATAAGAACATCTCCATTTCTTCCACAAAGACAGAGGAAGAGTCAAAGAAGGCAGAGAGGCAAAAGAAAAAGAAAAAGACAGAAAAGAAACAAACAAATAAAAAAACAAAAAAACAAAACTTGATAGCTAGAAAGTGACAAAAGGAAAGATAACATTAACCTAAAGCAGAATAAAGAGTCAGACAACATCACCAATGCCTGGAGTCCCATACCCTTCCCCTGTCCCTCCCCCACCATATGCATTTAGCTTTGGTATATTGCTTTTGTTACATTAAAGGAAGCATAATAACAATGTTTCTGTTAATTCCAGCCTCTAGTTTGCATTGATTGTATTTTCCCCCCAATCCCACCCTATTTTTAACACCTTGCAATGTTGACATTCATTTGTTCCACCTCATGTAAAAACATATTTGTACCTTTTATTACAATCATTGAGCACCCTAGGTTTCCCTGAGTTACACAGTCCCAGTCTTTATCTTTCGTCTTTTGTTCTGGTGTCCCACATGGTCCCAGCCTTCCTCTTTCAACCATACCCACAGTCATCTTTGTTCAGTGTACTTACATTGCTGTGCTACTATCTCCCAAAATTGTTTTCCAAACCTCTCACTCCTGTCTTTTCCTTTCTGTCTGCAGTGCTTCCTTTAGTGTTTCCTGCAGAGCAGGTGTCTTGTTCACAAACTCTGTCATTGTCTGTTTGTCAGAGAATATTGTAAGCTCTCCCTCATATCTGAAGGATAGTTTTGCAGGATATAGGATTCTTGGTTGGCAGTTTTTCTCTTTCAGCATCTTAAATATATCACCCCACTTCCTTCTTGCCTCCATGGTGTCTATTGAGAAATCCACACATAGTCTTATCAGGCTTCCTTTGTATGTGATGGATAGCTTTGCTCTTGCTGCTTTCAGGATTCTCTCTTTATCTTTGACATTTGATAATCTGATTATTAAGTGTCTTGGCTTAGGGCTATTCAGATCTATTCTGTTTGGGATATCCTGTACTTCTTGGATCTGTAATTTTATGTCTTTCATAAGAGATGGGAAATTTTCATTTTTATTTCCTCTATGATTGCTTCTGCCCCTTTTCCCTTCTCTTCTCCTTCTGGGACACCAATGACATGTAAATTCTTGCTTTTCATTTTGTCTTTAAGTTCCTAGAGATGTTGCTCGTTTTTTTCCATTCTTTTCTCTATCTATTCTTTCGTGTATAGGGTTTCAGGAGACTTGTTCTCCAGTTCCTGAGTGTTTTCTTCTGCCTCTTGAGATCTGCTGTTGTATGTTTCCATTGTGTCTTTCATCTGTTGTGTTGTGCCTTTCATTTCCATAGATTCTGCCAGTTGTTTTTTCAAAGTATGTTCCATACATAAGTATACACCTTATGTATGCCCAGTGTTTTCATTATACACTTCATCTCTTTTGCCATATCTTCCCTAAACTTTTTGAATTGACTTATTATTAGTTGTTTCAATTCCTGTATCTCAGTTGAAGTGTAAGTTTGTTCCTTTGACTGGGCCATAACTTTGTTTTTCTTAGTGTAGGTTGTAGTTTTCTGTTGCCTAGGCATGGTTTCCTTGGTTACCCCAATCAGGTTTTCCCAGATCAGAATGGGCTCAGGTCCCAGAAGGAAAAAATATTCAGTATCTGGTTTCCCTGAGGGTGTGTCTTAGAAAGTTGGTGCACCCTGTGATGCCTCAGGTCACTGTGCTTTTCTTCCCAGCAGGTGGTGCCTGTCAGCCTGTAGCTCCAGACTGGTGTAAGGAGGTGTGGCCCGTGGCTGTTTCTTCCCAGGCTCTGGAATCTGGTTCTGAGTGGAAGGTGGGTAGTAGAGCTAGGCCCCACCCCTTTCCTCTTAGAGAAGATAGACCCCCTAGGGAGAGGTCATTAGCATTTCAGTGGTCTCTCTCTGCCTTGTCTGGGTCACAGCACCGGGAACTGAAAATGGCTGAGGTTTTCTCCACTGAGCCGAAAAAGGAACAGAAAGTCCCCTTCAGAGCTAGTCCGAGGCAACCCTCTGGCTCTCCAAGGTCAGCTGGGAATTCCTCCCTCGTAGTGAGCAGTTCACACTCGCTAATTAAAACCCCAGTTGGAGCTCAGCTGAGCCGTATTCGCTTGCTGGGAGAGAGCTTCTCTCTGGCACCACGAGGCTTTGCAGTTTGGGCCGTGGGGGGATGGGTCTCCCGACTTGGATCCGCAGGTTTTACTCACAGATTTTATGCTGTGTTCTCAGGCATTCCTCCCAATTCAGGTTGGTGTATGATGAGTGGACAGTCATGTTTGTCCCCCCGCAGTTATTCCAGATTATTTACTAGTTGTTTCTGGTTTTTTTTAGTTGTTCCAGGGGGACTGCTTAGCCTCCACTCCTCTCTGTGCCGCCATCTTAGATCCTCCTCAGTCTCGATTGCTTCTTGAAGAGCTGTTTTCTGCTTTCTCTCTCCTCTTTTTGCTGTCTTGCACTTTTTTCTCTTCCTACTCTTTGTCTCTCTCTTTACACCTTTATGTCCTATCTGTTGAATGGGGGTCATACAGTGCCCGCCTCATTTTCAGGGTTACACGAGGTGATGCGTTAAGCCCCATCCCAGCAGCTCGTCTCGGTTAGAATTCCCATTCTCTTTCAGTCTCTACCTCCTTCTCTTTCCATCTCCCTCAGTTGCTTCCACGTGATTGAGCGAGCAAGAGGGGAGCAAGATTCACGGTCACCTCATTTCAGAAGTGGCATCTGTCATTTTTGCCGTATATTCCATTGGTTAAATTCACCCACAC
This sequence comes from Choloepus didactylus, assembly GCF_015220235.1. NCBI lineage: Eukaryota > Metazoa > Chordata > Mammalia > Pilosa > Megalonychidae > Choloepus > Choloepus didactylus. The sequence goes on along the minus strand of NC_051315.1, from coordinate 131,281,064 downwards.
TCAGGGGGAGGGGATGACACAGGATGTACGTACCAGGGGACAGGGTTATTGGGGCCATCACAGAGGCCGCCTGCCACAGCCCCCCATCCCACCACCTTTGGCTGTGCCCTTCCTATAGTCCCCTGGGCCTATGGGGCCGGGCCTCACCCGAGTCGCGATGTTCTCAGTATGTTGGTATTCTGGTGTACAGTGCTCTTTGCAGGCACCCAAGACTGATAATTTTTATTGGCGTTATATTGCTATTTTAAAAACTAGAACCTGAGTTTTTATGTGGTGAGAGAAATGTGCCCAGAAAGCTCTGTGCTGCAGCAACAGGAGATGCACTCAAAGTGTTCGGTCCGCATGTTGCCCTGTTTAAAGCTTTCTGAGGCATCTGATGATTTTTAATTCTGTTTCCTGAGTGACATAGAGCATCTTTTGTTAAGCTTATGAGTTAGTTGGATTTTTCACAGAGCCGGTCTGGATCCCCAGTGCTCCCTGCTGGTGCCATCTCAGGAGCGGAGAACATTAGAGAAAATCAGAGAAGGGAGGCGGGGGCACAGCTCCCCCTGGCACCCCCATGCCCTTGCACATACCCACAGGGGCCACCTGGACACGGCTGAGCCACAGCTGACTCTAAGTCGCCAGCTTCCTGGAGCCAGAGAGCCCGGGAGCTGGGGGAGCCTCTCCAGGCCATCGCCCACTGGTCTCTCTGTCCCCCACGGGAGGAGACTACCGTGACTCAGTTTCCCATTGTCCCCAGGTTCTGATGAGGTAAGAGGCTCCCTGCTTGGCCACCTCAGGGCAGAGCTGCAGGCTGTGACCTCGCAGCCATGTGCCATCATCGGGCATTTTTGTTCAGTGTCACCTGGCACAGGGGCCATGGGGAGCTTTGCTGCTCTGTCTGTCACCATCTCTGTGAGTAATAAACTGAGCAGAAAAGGGCTGTTACTTCCTGACTGGCTGCATCCATGGGCCTGGCCTGGCCTGGTGCTTGGTGCAGAGCAAGCAGGAGGAAAATCTTGGAGGATGCCAGGAGCAGGGAGACAGGGGTCCAGGCCCAGACCCCTTCTGTTTGGGGAGCACACTCCATGTTCCCTCTGCCTGGAGCCAAATTCTCTTTGCTTTCTGCCCCTTCTTTCCTCCCAGGCGTAAGCTTCCCCATGTCACCCTCAGGACAGTGTAACCAGCCAGCCTTCCTGGAAAGACTCCAAAGGCTGGAGGGACCTCGTTCCTGGGCCTTGGCCACCTCGCAGATGGACCGGCTTTTTTTTTTTTTTAAATACAATTTTATTAAGATATAATCATATAACATACAATCATTTGACGTGTACAATCAGTTGTTCACAGTATCATAGTTGTGCTTTCATCACCACAATCAAACTTTGAACATTTTCATTACTCCAAAAAATAAAATAAAAATTAAAATAAAAAAAGAATATCCCAAACATCCCATTCCCCTTCTCCCCCCAATGTTCTTTTACTTTTTTTAAAAATTCAGTTTAATTGCGATATATTCACACACCCTACAGTCATCCACAGTGTACAGTTATTCACAGCACCATCACACAGTTGTGCGTTCATCACCAGAATCAATTTTTGAATCTTTTCCTTACTCCAAAATAAAAATAAAAGCAAAAAAGAACCCCTAACTCTTTCCATCTGCTCCATCCCACTCTATTCTTCATCTCATTTTTGTCCGCATTTTTCCATTCATCAGACAGACCAGCTTTTTTTTTTTTTTTAATTAAATTCAGTTTTATTGAAATACATTCACACACCATACAATCATCCATGGTATACAATCCACTGTCCACAGTATGATAACATAGTTATGTGTTCATCACCACAATCTATCTCTGAACATTTTCCTTACATCAGAAAGAACCAGAACAAGAATAAAAAATAAAAGTGAAAAAAGAACACCCAAATCATCCCCCCATCCCACCCATTTGTCCTTTAGTTTTTATCCCCATTTTTCTACTCATCCATACACTAGATAAAGGGGGTGTGATCCACAAGGTCTTCACAATCACACTGTCACCCCTCGTAATCTACATTATTATGTAATTGTCTTCAGGAGTCCAGACTGCTGGGTTGGAGTTCGGTAGTTTCAGGTATTTACTTCTAGCTATTCCAATACATTAAAGCCTAAGAGGTGTTATCTATATAGTGCATAAGAATGTCCACCAGAGTGACCTCTCGACTCCTTTTGGAATCTCTCAGCCACTGAAACTATTTCGTCTCATTTTGCATCCCCCTTTTGGTCAAGAAGATACTCTCAGTCCCACGATGCTGGGTCCACATTCATCCCCGGGAGTCATACTCTGCACTGCCAGGGAGATTTATACTCCTGGGAGTCGGCGGACCAGCTTTTGAAGCCAAGTATGGAGGAGCAGAGCTTCTTTATTTTCCCCCAACATTTTATGGAATTTTTGGAAATTTGCAAACATACAGCTCAGTTGAATGAATTTTACAGTGAATTCTACCCACCAGGTTCTTGCACCATTCATATTCTATTGTATTAGCTTTAGCCCTTCTCTATCCAAACCTCCGGCTATTAATCCATTATATTTTTTATGTATTTCAGTGTAAATTACAGATTTAACTATGCTTCCCCCTAAATACTTCTTCATCATTTTTATCATTAATTAGCATTGATTATTCAGATTTTTTCATTTGATGTACAATGTCCATGCTATGAGATACGCTGCTCCTAAGTGCGTCTTGCAGAGTTTTGACAAATGTTTGTCGAACACTTATCAAGGTCCTCGGTGGTACCACCCCCTCCCGGACCCCCCCCACCCCGCTCCAGGCAGTTCCTTCCTGTGCTTTCCCAGTGGCCACTCCTTCCCCCCACAGGACAAGCAATACTTCAGGCTAAGGCAAAAGGAGACATGCATTTTTTAAATAGTTAATTTTTTCCCAGAATATTAAAATAGGTGAAAAAAGTTGAAAATTGGTGTATGAAAACACTTTTAAGTTTACTTGCACTCTGCTGTTTGCTGTATTGTTATTGTGAATTATAGATGCAATGTCTGTCCTATGGTCAACACAAATTGCTGCGTGGGGGTGGAATGTCGGATCTCCTGGCCCACAAGTGTCTTGAAAACTGCACATAGCAATTTGTTTGACCTAGGACTTATTCTCCTTGTAATATCAGGTGCAAACTGTAATCTACACCCAAAACTACCTCCTCCCTGAGACTCCCTGAGATACTGTTGTCTCTATAATCCTCCCCTCCTCCCTGTTGATTATAATCAACCTCTCCCTACTTTGCATGACCCCGCTCCCGGCCTTATGCTCTCACACCCATTGGAATATGGAGCCCTTATAACCAGCTTATTCAGCCACCCAAAGTGCAGACTATTTCCTCATTGTGCTCTGAACTGGCCGCCATCCAGAGAAGCTCCTGATTTCAGGGCAATGTGGCTTGACTTCCCCACCCTGTAGGTAAGCCCTATAATAAAAGATCATGTCTCATAACGTGTCCAATGCTTTCTTTAGTCCTTTGGCTACAAATGCCCTCTTGGGCCATGACACACACCCATTAATTTTTTTTTTACAGTTTTCACAAATATTTTGTTTCTTTTAGAGAAGCTGGTACAGACAGCGTCCATTTAAAACTCATATCGGCGCCCTTGCCTCTGGGCTCCTGCGCTCACACCTGTGGAGGGTTCCAGCGCTTTGTGAGCTAGGACCGGCTCACCGCCAGCCCCGGCATGGGGGACAGCTTTGCTCCTCTACGGGAACTCCGCGCTGCGAAGGGTGGATGTAGGAGAGATCTGTGGGGGTCACACGGGAGCTTTGTGAGAACTCTAGGTTATGCCTGGAGATTGCACTGGGCTTGTGAGGCTCCAGCCTCCAAGGGGTGCTGGCACTGCATTATGGAAACCAAATTTGTAATGGCCAAGAAGGGATCTGTCCAGTGTTGGAGTGGTTAGAGGCTCGTGGCTGGGTGAAAATGCTCCCCAGTGCCCGTACGTTGCAATGTGGTGCAATAGGAGTTTTTAAAAAGTGAGTGTGAGATCTAAGATGGTGGCATAGAGAGGAGTGGAAGCTAAGTAGTCCCCCTGGAACAACTGAAAAAAACAGAAACAACTGGTGAATGATCCAGAATAACTGCAGGGCGGGGGCAAACAAGACCGTCCACTCATCATACACCAACCTGAATTGGGAGGAATGCCTGAGAACACAGCATAAAATCTGTAAGTAAAACCTGCAGAACCAAGTCGTGAGACCCCCTCCCCCATAGCCCGAGCTGCAAAGCCTCGTGGTGCCAGAGAGAAGCTCTCTCCCAGCAACCGAATATAGCTCAGCTGAGCTCCAACTGGGGTTTTAAGTAGCAAGTATGAACTGCTCACTGCAGGTATGAATCCCCAAAAAATACACAGAGGCTTTGGGTGATGACTGACCTTGGAGAGCTGGAGGGTCGCCTTGGACTGGGTCTGAAGGAGACCATCTGTTTCTTTTTTGGCTCAGTGGAGAAAGCCCCAGTCATTTTCAGTTTCCAGGGCTGTGAAGCAGAGAAGGGTGGAGACAGCACAAGCAGAGAGAGAGAGACCATTGAAATGCTAATGACCTCCAAGAGGAAAGGGGTGGGGCCCTTTCCATTCAGAACCAGACCCCAGAGCCTGGGGGAACACGGCCACACCTCCTCACACCAGTCAAGAATTATAGGCTAAAAAGGAGAAAAAAATGCATGACTTGCAGCCATCTCCCGGGTGGGCAGGGGCAGTCCTGCCCGGGGCTGAACCCACAGCACAGAGCCGCACCAAGAAACCCAGTGTGATGGAGTCTTTCCTGCAGCACCGCTCACACGCCACAACATCGTCTATGGACAGTGGCCTTGAATACACCCACGGCTGATTGTCCCAGAGCTGGGAGGGCAGAGCTGTGTGGAAGGGGGAAGTTAATGTATCCCATTCAACCATCTTGGAAGCGGGCTGGGAACGCCCCTGCACAGCCCAGCGGCCCAGGGCTTCCCTGGAGGCTGGTGCGTACTTGTGACGTGGCACGGCCCTCCCTCCCTCAGCAGAGGTCCTGGAAGAGCACAGCAGGGAAGGGGGAACCACTCGGAAATCCCAGGGAACCTACGCCAATACCAAGGACTTTTGGGTCAGTGGCAGAGAACAGCCTTAAATCTCCGGGAACACCTGGGGGGGTTGATTATTAAAGCTGCCCTTCCTCCCTTACCACTCAGACGCATGCCCCTCATTCGGGGTGGACGGCACTGACAGCACACCCAAATCAAGTGCACCAATTGGACCCCACAAGAATCAGATCCCCACACACCACAAAGTTGGGGAGAACTGACTTGAGGGGAATAGGTGACTCACGGACGCCATCTGCTGGTTAGTTAGAGAAAGTATATGCCACCAAGCTGCAATTCTGACAAATTAAAGATCAAGTAAAGCAAATGCCAAGAGGCCAAAAACAACAGAAAATCTTAAAGCATATGATAAAACCAGATGATATGGATAACCCAAACAGCCAAATCAAAAGATCAGAAGACACACAATACTTGGCACAATTAATCAAAGAACTACAGACAGGTAACGAGAGCATGGCATGGGATATAAAGGACATGAAGAAGAGCATGGCACAGGATATAAAAGACATAAAGAAGACTCTAGAAGACCATAAAGAAGATATTGCAAGAGTAAATAAAAAAACAGAAGATCTTATGGAAATTAAAGAAACTGTAGGCCAAATTAAAAAGACTCTGGATACTCATAATACAAGATTAGTGGAAGTTGAACAACAACTCAGCCTCCTCGAGGACCACAGAACAGAAAATGAAAGAACAAAAGAAAGAATGGGGAAAAAAATTTGAAAAAATGGAAAAGGATCTCAGGGATATGATAGATAAAATAAAACATCCAAATTTAAGATCATTGGTGTCCCAGAAGGGGAGGAGAAGGATAAAGGTCTAGAAAGAGTATTCAAAGAAATTTTTTGGGAAAACTCCCAAATCTTCTATACAATATAAATACACAAAGCATAAATGCCCAGTGAACTCCAAATAGAATAAATCCAAGTAAACCCACTCCAAAACATATTCTGATCAGACTCTCAAATACTGAAGAGAAGGAGCAAGTTCTGAAAGCAGCAAGAGAAAAGCAATTCACCACATACAAGGCAAACAACACAAGACTGAGTAGTGGCTACTCAGCGGCGACCATGGAGGCGAGAAGGCAGTGGCATGACATATTTAAAATTCTGAGAGAGAAAAATTTCCAACCAAGAATACTTTATCCAGCAAAACTCTCCTTCAAATTTGAGGGAGAGCTTAAATTTTTCACAGACAAACAAATGCTGAGAGATTTTGCTAATAAAAGACCTGCCCTACTTCAGATACTAAAGGGAGCCCTACCAACAGAGAAACAAAGAAAGGACAGAGAGATATAGAGAATTTTAACAGACATATATAGAATATTACATCCCAGGACACACATTCTTCTCTAGTGATCACGGATCTTTCTCCAGAGTGGACCGAATGCTGGGACATAAAAACAAGTCTCAATAAAAAAAAAAATGAATTTGTTCAAAGCACATTCTCTGACCACAATGGAATACAAATAGAAGTCAATAACCATCGGAGACTTGGAGAATTCACAAACACCTGGAGGATAAAAATGAGGGGGTGATGAAAACATTCACAGATAATCAAAAGCTGAGGGACTTCATCACCAGTAGATCAGTCCTATAAGAAATGCTAAAGGGAATTGAGCAGGCTGAAAGGAAGGGACACTAAACAATTGACTGAAATTACATGAAGAAATAAAGATTTCCAGTAAATATCACATGGTAAATATAAATACCAATGCTACTATATTTTTGATTTATAACTCCACTATTTACTTTCTACAGGATCTGAAATACATAACCTGTAATGATAAATCAGTGGTTTTGGACTCAATGTAAAATATGTAATTTTTGACAAGAAATACATAAAGGTGGGGGAATGAGGGAGTAAAGGAACATAGTTTATGTGTCATATTGAAGTTAAGTTGGTATCAAAGAAAAACAAGTTTGTTATAGATTTATGACGTTAAATTTAAGCCCCGCGGTAAACACAAAGAAAGTATCAGAGAATATGACCATAGAGATGAAAAGTAGAGTAGGGGTTCTGAGAAGTGGGGAAAGGGGCAATGGGGAGTTAAGAAATGAGAGTAGGGTTTCTGTTTTGGGTGAAGGTAAACTTCTAGAAATGGATGGTGAGAAGGTGATAGCATTGCAACATTCTAAATGTGATTAATCCCACTAATGGAAGGCTAGGGAGGGGGTGGAATGGGAAGATTTAGGCTGGATATATGTTTCCACAATTGAAAAAAAAAAAAAAAGACAGTCAAAATAGATGACAATTAAATGCCAAGGATGATCCTGGATGGGATCTGAGCACGGAGGAGAGGAGGCTCAAAAGGACACAGATGGGACACAAGTAAACAAAGAAAAAAGGAAATACAGAATGTAAGCTTTATATCAATGTTGAATTTCTTGAACTTCTTAGCTGCACTTAATGGGATTGCATAAAAGAATGTTCTTGTCCATGGGAAAGGTATATGTGAATTATATTGTTTGTTCAAAGATATGTGCAGTTTGCTCTCATATGTTCAGAGGACAGAGAAATAGATGATGGATGATAGATAGGGAGGGAGGGAGGGAGAGATAGAGGGTGGGAAAGAAAAAATAGTGGTGTGACAGGATGTTAAAGATGGTGGATTGGGGTATCGGGAGAGGGGGGTCGGGGTATGATGGAGTTCTACGTATGGGGTTTGTACTGTTTTTGCAGCTGCTCCTGTAAGATTGAATTTATTTCAAAATAAAATTTATTAAATTTAAAAAAAAGATTAAAAAAAACAAAAAACCCATATCGCAGGGTAAAAAGTACAAATAAAATAAAAAAGAACAGTGTTCTGTCATATACACTTCTGCATGAATAACTTTATTAACTGTTAATGAAAATTAGAACTTTTCTGGGATCTTCTGACAAGATTGTTTTTATTCTTAAAATGCTTTGTCTCTTCAGTGAAGCCATCTTTGGAGTTAGTCATTACTCATACCATATCTGTCATCTTGATTCCAACTGATATTCCTCTTCTTTTGGTCCAGACCCTCAGATTTTAAAAGTACCTTCAAGTTAAAGAAAGGTAATTTTTCCACAGTTCAGTTCTCTGAAAAACTTCCATCTCCCACTGAAAGTCACAATCCAGGAGTGAAGCAATCACATGCTAGAACCTCAGGGCCAACTGGAAAGTCATCATGAACACTCTCACATTGGTCCATCTTATTCATCATCACAAGCCTGAAAAGGCACACTTCCGGAAAAGTGCACACATATATTTTAAAAGGAGAGGGCTATATGAAGGGAGCTGAGTTTTTATCACCAAAATCAGCACAATGAAAACAAACAATAATGATAATTGAGCACTGTAATTCAAAATACCAGATGTTTTAAAGAGATGGGATTCCAGTTTTCAATTCTGCTTTGAACACCACATTACAAAAGAACTATTTTTAAAAATAAAAAAGGATTAAGGGAAAAGAAAAAAAATTAAAGACTATCTAAACTGTTGGATGACAGTTTGTTCCTGATATACTTCAATCACATCTTCCTCCTCCGTGTCCAGTTCTTTTGGAGAGTGATTATCAGCAATTCTCTGACCTTCAAAGAGAGACCGGAGTGAATTCATTAGAACTCCCTGTCTTTGACAGCATGATTCTTTGAGTTTCTTGAGATGTGTTGTCTATTTCACCTTGAAGTGACTCTCGCTGCTCTCCTGTCCAATGACTTCCGGTTTAATGCATTCGCCTTCTTTCTTACCCCCCAAGTCCTCAGTTGAAGGTTTCGCTTCCTGGTCAGACATGGTGACGGTGGTCACCTCGGGGTCTCCACACAGCAGCAACCTCGGGCAAGCAGAACCTCTTCATTGATATTTTTAAATTCTCTTACCTTGTTGTCAACTGAGAGAATTGCCGTGTTTGACCATTTCTCTTGACCAAGTGAGTTAACTTTTAATTATCTTTGGCTTTCATAGGATACCGACGTGATGGGTATTGTTAAAAATTTCTCAAAGCCACTTTCAAAATTTGCAGATCAGGTTTAGAAGACCCAAACATGATAATTTTATGTTACAAATTATTGATATTGCATGCTGCTTTAAAGTATTCCAGAGAAATTTCTATAGGACATAAATCAGAATACAGCCAAGTCAGTGTGTCACAAGAACGTTATCACTGTAATTAAAGCTGTAGGTTTATTGAAAGAGAAATTTATTGAGCAGGGTGATTTTAAATTGGGGAAGTTGGAGTGAGACCAAAATAGTCATTTGTTCACAGACATTGATAAAGGTACTTAGAGGATTTTGAAGTGGGAAGTTATGACTTGTTGACATGTATTTTTTTTATTTTATAGGAAGGTCTTCTACAACAGGGAATAGATGTATGTTGGTTAGTATGATACATTTATTTTTGGTAGGCTGTTTTTGTTGCATCAATTTATTTCAAATAATCTTTTTCGTTTGCTTAAACTCATATTCTAAATTTCTAACATTTCCCTTCATTTCTTTGAAGATCCCTTAGTTAACTCTGAATGTGATGATAAATGTATTCTAGTAATGTCCATGTTAAGAGACAATCATTGTGTGCACGTGCACTAGAATTGGAAAGATACAGAAAATTAGCATGGCCCTTGCACAAGGATGACACCAAATTCGTGAAGCATTTCATATTTTTCCATGATTCCATAATATTTGTTCATTTCTCTCATTTTGATATTTTGAAATCAGCCTTGATTTTCAAAGTGTGGGTAGTAGGTTCTGTTGGTGCATGGTCCAGGATTCCTTATCACTTGAACCATTTCTGTGCATCCCTCTTGAATATGTGGGTGTGTGCATGTGCACACACCCACACGCACACACTCACCGATGATTCTCTTGGGAAGATGCGCTCAGTCTACTGGAGTCTTGTCATCCTGCAGGGCAGGGAGTCAGAAGTGCCTTCTGGTCTACCTTGGTAAACATTGTGTGCCCTTGAAAAGACTGGATGTCCTACTTTTGTTGACTGGAATGTTCTATAAATGTTAATAAGGTCAAATTAGTTGATAGTGTAGTTAAAGTCTTTCATCTTTACTGATTTTCTGTCAACTTGTTCTATCAATTACTGAGGGAAGGATATTGAAATCTGGCTGTCATTGTGGATTGGTCCACTTCTCCTTTTAGTTCTATGGTGTTTGCATCACATATTTTGGAGTTATTATGTGCACAAACAGTAAGAATTGTTATGTTCTCCTAATGAATTTACCTCTTTACCACTGGTGATGCTCTTTGCTCTGCAACTTATGTTGTCAGTATTTATATGGCCACTCTAGCTTTCCTTTGAGTCATGTTATCATGGTATATCTTTTCTATCCTTTTACTTTTAATCTATTTGTGTCTTTTTATTTCAAAGTGACTTTCTTCTAAATACATATAGATGAGTCTTGGTTTTCTATTCAATCTGATACTCTCTACCTTTTAATTGGGGTGTTTAGATTATTAATACTTAATGGTGTTATTGATATGATTGGGTTTCAGTTTACCACCTTGCTATTTGTTTTCTATTTGTTCCATTTCCTTTTTTTATCTTTTAATTTTTATTCTAGTAACATATACAACCTAAAATTTCCCCTTTTAACCACATTCACATATACAGTCAGTGCTGTTGATTACACTCCCAATGCTGTGCCACCATCCATTTCTATAACTTTACAATCAACCCCAGTAGAAAATCTGTAAAAATTAAGCATTAACTTCCTATTCCCTACCCCCAACCTAGCCCTTGGTAACCTATATTCTAGATTCCAAGTCCATGAGTTTGCTTGATTATTTCATATCAGTGAGATCACACAATCTTTGTACTTTTCTGTCTGGCTTATTGCAATGAACATGCCATCAAGGTTCATCCATGTTGTCTCATGAGCCAGAATTTCATTCCTTTTTAATGTTGAATAATTTTCCATTGTATGCATAGATTACATCTTGTTTATCCATCAATCAGTTGATTGGCACTTCGGTTGTTCCATCTTTTGGCAATTGCAAATAATGATACTATGAACATCAGGGTGCAAATATCTGTTCGAGTCCTTTCTTTCAATTCTTTTGTGTATATACCCAGCAGCAGGACTGCTGGGTCATATGGTAATTCTGTACTTAGCTTCCTGGGGAACCGCCACACTGTCTTCCACAGTGGCTGCACCATTTTACATTCCTACCAGTAGTGATTGAGTGTTCCTATTTCTCCGCATTCTTGTAATTTTCTGTTTTATTAATAGTTGCCATCCTACTGGGTGTGAAATGGTATCTCATCGTGGTAATAGCTAATGACATTGAGCACCTTTTCATGTTCTTTTTAGCTATTTTAGCTATTTGTATATCCTTGATGGAGAAATGTCTATTCAAGTCTTTTGTTCATTTTTCAGTTGGGATGTTTGTCTTTTTATTGTTGAGTTTTAAGATTTCTTTATATATTCTGGATAGTAAACCCTTATTGGACATGTGGTTTCCAAATATTTTCTCACATTGAGTAGGTTGTCTTTTCACTTTTGTGATAAAGTCCTTTGAGGCGCAAAATTTTAAAATTTTGATGAGGTCCTGTTTATGTATTTTGTCTTTTGTCGCTTGCGCTTTGAATGTAAAGTCCAGGAAACGATTGCCTTAAGATGCTTCCATCTAGTTCCATACATTTTCCTCTAGGAGTTTCATAGTTCTGGTTCTTACAATTCTAGTTAAATTTTGTATATGGGGTGAGATGGGGGTCTCCTTCATTCTTTCGCATATAGATTTCCATTTCTCTGAGCACCATTTGTTGAAGAGACTGTTCTTTCCCAATTGAGTGGACTTGGCAGCCAAAATCAACTGGCCATAGACACAAGGGTCTGTTTCTGAACTCTCAATTCAATTCCATTATTCTATATATCTATCCTTGTGCCAGTACCATGCTGTTTTGACCACTGTAGTGTTGTAATAAGCTTTAAAGACAGGAAGTGTGAGTCCTCCAACATTGTTCTTTTTCAAGAAGGTTTTGGCTTTTCCATTTCTGCAAAGTAGGCTGTACTGGTTTGAAACTGTTATGGACCGCAAAAGAGCCATGATCTTTTAACTCAATCTTTTTGGGTGGAAACTTTTGATTGAGTGTTTCCATGGAGCTTGACTTTACCCAACTGTGAAACCTCTGATTGGCTCATTTCCATTCTGGGTGGGTCTTAATTAGATCACTGGATTCCTTTAAGAGAGCTGAGAGCCCACAGAGAGGCAGACGCTTGGAGACACTGGGAGATGCATATAGAAGGATATTTGGAGATGCTGAGCTAAGAGATGAAGCCCAGAGTTTGCCCAGGAGAAGCTAAGCAAGAACTCCCAGACACTTAGACAGAAATGCCCCAGGAGAACGAAGCAGACAGCTGAGAGAGGCTAAGAGAGACAGAAGCACAGAGACATTTTGGAGAAAACCATTTTGAAACACAGCCCAGAGCAAAGGGCCAGTAGACACTGGCCATGTGCCTTCCCAGCTGACAGAGGTGGTCTGGACGCTATCGGCCTTTCTTTAGTGAGAGTATCCTCTTGTTGATGCCTTAGTTTGGACACTTTCATGACCTTAGAGCTGTAAATCTGTAACCTAATAAATCCCCTTTATAAGAGCCAATCCGTTTCTGGTATACTGCATAACGGCAGCATTAGCAAACTGGGACATAGGCTTTTGGAATTTGATTGGGATTGTGTTGAATCTGTAAATAATTTGGGGTAGAATTAACATCTTAACAATGTTTATTCTTACAATCCATGAACATTGAATGCTCTTTCATTTATTTAGATTATCTTTGATTTATTTTTAGCAAAGTTTTTTAGTTTTCCACATATAAGTCCTTTATATCCTTGGGTAAGTGTATTTGTAGATATTTGATTCTTTTAGTTGCTATTATAAATGGATTTTTTTCTTGATTTCCTCCTCATATTGCCCATTACTAGTGTATAGAAACACTACTGATTTTTGCATGTTGATCTTGTACCCCACCACTTTGCTGAATTCGTTTATTAGATCTAGCAGCACATGCAAGTGCTGATCATTTCTCACCTGTGGACTCAAGGAGAACCCTCTGGGGACCTATCAAATGGCAATATTACTACTTTCCTCACACGGTTGCTGAGAGGCAAAATCAAATTAACAGATGCAAAGCATCTAACTTTGTACCTGGCCCATATCAGGCATTTAGTTCTGAGCCCCTTTCTCAAAGAAAAGTTTCACAGTAAACGTAACATAGCAATCTATTTTACACATTGAGAGGGGCCTTTTCTACCATGTCCTCAAACTTCCCCAGACCAGAGTTCTGTAAAATCCCTATCCCCATCGCTGTGGAAGACAGAATCAATATTCACCATACTCATTTTTCAGAACAGTCTCACAGAGCACAAAGCAAGCACAAAGCAAATAATAACTGGACATCCTGGACCAGGATGTCCAGTTATTACTGTTGCATTACATATACCCCAGAACTTAGCAGTTTAAAACAGCCACTTAATTTTGCTCATGATTTTGTGGGTCAGGAATTCTGGAAGGGCCTCGCTGGGCAGTTCTTGCTTGAGGTCTCTCGTGTGGCTGCACTTGTCACCTTCAACATTTCTCCTGGGAATCTCCTCAGCCAGATTCATCAGTTCAATGGGTACATTTTCCATTTCTCACATTACTCCAGGCAAAAAGTTTTCCTAAACTTCCCACCGCTACATAACAAGGATTTCCTTTTCTGCTTTCTAATAAACAAATTTCTTACTTTAAGCCCTCATCAATATCCCCAAGACCCACCAACAGTTTTCTCAAGATCCTCCCAGACTTTTCCTGCTGCCCAGTCCTAAAGACAATACCATGTGTTTTGGGGTTTTGATGTGTCACCACCCCACTCTCTGTACCAAATTTCTCTACCAGGTACTACTGTTGTATAAGAAATTACCCCCAAAATGTATTGGCTTAAAAACCTCTTTTTTTGTTTGAAATTTTGTAGGTCAGGAGTTCATAAAGGGCTTAGCTGGGCAGTCCTTTCTTGGGTGTCTCAGGGGTACAGTATGATACTGGCCAGGATACAGCCACCTGAGGACTCTACTGGATGGAAGTCCAAGATGACTCCGCCACACGGCTGGTGATGCCGGCTGTTGGCTGTTAGGTCAGTCGGGGCTGATGGAGAGAGTGTCTTCATGTGATTTCTCTGGCATGGCAGTCCCAAGGCAGCTGGACGTATGTGACTAACTTCCCTCAGGGCAAGCACCTCTAGAGAAACAGGCAGGAGCTGCGGAGCCTTTAATGATCTTGTCTTGGAAATGATACAAGGCCCCATCTTCCATTCTCTGAGCAGTCATAGCCCACCCAGAATCAATAGGAGAAACACAGACCCTACCTCTTGATGGGAGGAGGGGCACAGACACATTTTAGAGGAGTGTGCAGGATAGGAGATATTGCTGCAGCAAACTTTGAAAAATACAATCTGCCACATAGGCAGCCAGTAATGCCCTGGGCCATCAGGTGCTTTCCTTGTGTCTGCTGTAAGGGAGGCAGCAGTTTATCTGCTGCAAGTGGAGAGAGCAGTAAAGGCTTCCAGCAGTGGCCAGTGGGCAGTCAAGAAGATGAAGGGCCTGAAGGCTTGCCGGGCTGTGTCAGTGCGTGGAACATATCTGTACTGAACAAGTTGAATTTATTACTCATTGCTGGAAGGGAGAATGCATTCCCTGGGGTACCTCAGTAAGAGGGTGTGCCAGTTTGAATGTATTATGTCCCCCCAAACGCCATTATCTTTGATGTAATCTTGTGTGGGCAGACGTTATCAGTGCTGATTAGATTGTAATTCTTTGAGTGTTTCTTTGGAATGCACCCCACCCAGGTGTGGGTGATGACTGATTGGATAATTTCCATGGAGGTGTTGCTCTGCCCATTTGGGGTGGGTCTAAGTTGATCAGTGGAGCCATATAAATGAGCTGACAGGCAGAGGGAACTCAGTGCAGCTGAGAGCGAACTTTTGAAGAGGAGCTACAGCCAAGAGGGACACTTTGAAGAAAGTATAGGAGCTGCAGATGAGAGACAGTTTGAAGATGGCCGTTGAAAGCAGACTCTTGCTCTGGAGAAGCTAAGAGAGGACAAATATCCCAAGTGCAACTAAGAGTGACATTTTTGAGGAGCTGAAGCCTAGAGAGGAACGTCCTGGGAGAAAGCCATTTTGAAACCAGACCTTTGGAGCAGACGCCAGCCACGTGCCTTCCCAGCTAACAGAGGTTTTCCGGACACCATTGGCCATCTTCCAGTGAAGGTACCCAATTGCTGATGTGTTACCTTGGACACTTTACGGCTTTAAGACTGTAACTGTGTAACCAAATAAACCCCCTTTTATAAAAGCCAATCCGTCTCTGGTGTTTTGCATTCTGGCAGCATCAGCAAACTAGAACAGAGGGTTTTAGAAAAGACTTAGATTTGGGTTTGTGTTAGGTTATTTAGAGTTAAGTTTAAGGAAGCAGGTCTTTGCTTTGGATTGGATGATGAAAGGAAGAAAAGGTAATTCCATGGCAGTTAATCTGAATAAATTTTACCTGGAAGGCAGGATGTAGGGGATTGATTTGTGTACCCAATTTGGACATGTTCTTAGTCTTGGTGTGCATTCTGGTGGGTGTAGACCAATTGCAAATAACATCTCTTCAAATGTCACTTCAGTTAAGGTAGTCAGGTTGGGTTTTAATCTTGATTACTGGAGTCCTTTATAGGCAGAGTCCAAGTCTGATGGAGAGAGAAGCCACAGATAGCAGTCAGAAGCCAGAAGTCAAAGGAACTGGGAGGAGAAAGAAGACATAGCCATGTGCATTGTTATGGGACCAAAAAGTCAGGGAACCTCAAAGACTGCCAGCCAGCCAGCCAGAGGATACCCACCCAGGAGAAAGCAAACCTCTGAAACCATGAGCCAATGAATTCTGACTCTTAAGCAGACCCATTGCATTGTATTTGTTTTAGCAGCTAGGAAACTTAAAACACAGGAAGACTAGACAAAGGCTACACTTGTCATTTGTAAAAAACCAAAAGTCCTTTTGTTAGCCAGGATGCGGGATGTTGGTCATGTTTGTGGCTTGCACAGTGCTCATGATTATAAAGGGTCCATTTTTGCCTTGATCTCTCAGAGTCTGATGTTGATGTCATATGACACTGTTTATGTAACACAGGAGAACACCGAGGCCTAAGCTGTGTGTGCCAGGCCAGCTTGCACCATCCTGCGGAGGTCTGGCTGACAGGACCAGGTCAGCTCCCCATATCAGTGGCTGCGCTTATCTTTCTCAGTTGTGTGGAGAAACAACTGGAACCCCCGGCCCCGGCAGGAAGAGCAGACAGGCCGTGGATGCATCCCCTTCTCTGGCATCTTATGAGGTTTCCATCCTCACGCACAAGACCACTCTACCCAAGCCTGTTCTGCAGTTTTTAAAATAGGCCAGGAATCAGTGCCTGTCCTGGTGGTGGGAAGGTGAACTGATTCATAAAGCCTTTCCAGGAATCAGGGGTCACTACGGTTGTCCTTGAGCTCGGATTCAGTCTGGAGGAGCCTTCCTGAACCTGATGGAAATCGGACGCCCCCGCCAAAGGAAGCAGCTGGGAACGCGGGCTTCGCCTCCCCAGAAACACCCGGCCAGGGCGCCGCCAGTTCCGCCACGTCAGTTACCAGCCCCCGGACGGGGCACGGAAGAAGCCCGCGCGCGTGCGCACCATGACGCCCCGCCCCCTCGCCGTGACCCCGCCCCGACTGCGCGCTCTGGAGCTGTTCGCTGGGCCCGCGGCGCGCAGGACTCTGGGGCGGCGGGGCCGCGTTGCGCGCCGATTGGTCGCGCTCGGAGCCCGCCCTTCGGGTGATTGACGGCTCCGTGTCGCCCTCGCCGCCACCGCCGCCACCGTCCGGGTGTGGGAGCCCGGCCGCCGCCCGCGGGCTGCGCCTCTGCCGCCGCCCGCGCCCTTGCTTCCGCCATGGACCTGTTCGGGGACCTGCCGGAGCCCGAGGGCTCGCCGCGCTCGGCTGCCGGTAAGCGGCGTTGCCGCCGGGCCCGCGAGAGGGAGGCTCGGGGTGGCGGCGGCCTGCAGGCCCGCGGCGGCGGAGGGGCGCCGGCCGCGGGGAGGCCCCGGAGGGCGGGTCTGGGCCTGCCTGCGGCCCGCCTGAGCGCCCCGCACCGGCCCGCCGCGACCCCGAGCCGGCGCTTCCCGCCCACCGGCGAGGGCACTGGCGGAGCTTCGAGAACGCCTTTCCGCCATTTTCGCTGCGTAGGAAGAAAAGGGCCCTTGGTCGGAGCGCGGGTCGGGCCCCGGGGCGGGGGGCTCCGGGGGCACCTCGGCCGGGTGCGCGGGGGGCGGGGCCCGGGGCCGCCGCGTCGCCTTTGTGTGGCGGGCTGACACGTGTTGCGGGGGTGACAGCCTCCGGCTGGGGAGGTGGCGACGCGAGGAGCCGCCACGTTCGCGCGGGCCCTGCTCGCCCGCTGGCCGCACCCCCGAGGAATCCCGTGCGTTTTCCCGGGGGTCTCCGAGGGACACCATTCCACAGCTTTTTGCACGTCGCCCCTTACTCAGAATTTCTGAGCTGTGCCTGCAAGTTGTCCTGGGACCCGCCTGCAGCTTTCCGGCGCGCGTAGAAACCAGTTTTGGTTTCTTTTGAACAACGATATTCTGGGCATGGTACAAGTCCGGGTGGGTTTTTTGGTTTTGCTGTTGTCTTTTTTTAAAAACTGTAGATAGAATGAATCATCAACTTGATGCTGCTTGCCTCTGAAGCCCTACACATTTTGAAGCCCAGGAGAAAGGATCCTATGGTCTTTATGATCACTAGTTGTTTCTAGCAAGTACCTAAAGTTGAGAGCAAGTGCCTCGGCCGCCCACCTGCCAACCCCCTGACCACGGGTTGACAGTGTTAGCAACATAGACGTTATTCTGTCACTTGTGTGCATCATCTGGATTAAGTCATCATGGTTTGGTTTGGCAGAACATATTCATGCTTGTAAAGCAGGACATTCAGCCAGATGCTGTAGTTGAAGGCTTTATTTCCAAACCTAACTTGGTGTCAGAAAACCTGGAAACCTTAAAAGCCAATTCAGATTTCCAGGCCCACCTCAGACCCACTGAATCACAATCCCTGGGGGTGAGGCCCCGACTCTTGTGAGCCGAAGTCCTCAGTGATTGTCCCTGGACCACCCAGCAGGGCTCTGGAGACAGTTGTCTAGGAACCACTATTGGGGGAGTATGAAGGTGTGTGTGCCCCAGCCTTTGCTTTCCAGGAGCAGAATTCTGGATGCAAGTGATCATAACTAAAGGAGGCAGAAGTTAGTGGCTGCAGGAAATGCAGAGCACCCTGAGGAGTGATATGTTGGTTGTCCACTGTGGAAGGAGGCCTCTGAGGAGGGGTAGACTTGATCTGTGGAGGTAGATGGCTGGGGGAGCAGGGAGTCTAGGAAGGGGAGCACCCCGGTGTGGAGGAGTAGTGGGACTGTGGGGTCTGCCCTCCTCGGGGCCTGGGTTCTGGCTCTCCTGGAATGCCGGGCAGTCTTCCTCAGGCCATTTGAAGTGTGTCTGTTCCTGGTAGTGGCACTGTGGCTTTTCTCCACCTACCATCCCCTGGTGGGAGGAGAGCATGTGGGTAGCTGGTCCCTGAGGCTGTGCGTGCCACTCAGGCGTTCCTTTGTGAGAGAGCCCCAGCTCTAGTTATGGGGAAAACCTCTGGCTTTGTGTGTGCAGCCTTCTTTTTTTGCCCTTTTAATGGAGTACCATTTCTACACGAATATGTTTGGGTCAAAGTTTAGATTTATAAATATGCCTGTAAACTTGTCATTTTTATCTCTGTTACTATCCCCCCCCCCTTTTTTAGTGAAGTTGTGGGTTTATAAAACAATCATGCATAAAATTCAGAATTCCCATATGCCACCCTATTACTACACTTTGCATTGGTGTGGAACATTTGTTACAGTTGACGAAAGCACATTTTTGTAATTGACTATTAACTGTAGTCCATGGTTTAACTTAAGGCTCACTGTGTAGTACAATTCCATGGATTTATTTCTTAATTTTTTGATTTTGTTACCATATATACAACCTAACATTTCTCCTTTCTAATGACATTCAGATATATATTTTAGTGCTGTTAATTACAATCCTAATGTTGTGCTACTATCACCACCATCTATTACCAAAACATTGCTTTCGTTCCAAATAGGGACCCTGTACCTTTTTTATTTTTTAATAATGAATTTACTTATTTATTTATTTTTGGATATATATATATATATTTAATTCAGTTTACTGAGATATATTCACATACTCTACAATCATGTTGGATATTTTTTTTAAATTCAGTTTTAGTGAGATATATTCACATACCGTACAGTCATCCATGGTGTACAATTAACTGTTCACAGCACCATCGTTTAGGTGTGTATTCATTACCCAATCTATTCTTGAACATTTTCCTTACACCAGAAAGAATAAGGACAAAAATAAAAAATAAAAGCAAAAGGAACACACAAATCATCTCCCCATCCCACCCTATTTTTCATTTAATTTTTGTCTCCAGTTTTCTACTCATCCATCCATCCACTGGATAAAGGGAGTGCGATCCACAAGGTTTTCGCAATCACACTGTCACCCCTTGTAAGCTACATTGTTGTACAATCATCGTCAAGAGTCAAGGCTACTGGGTTGGAGTTTGGTAGTTTCAGGTATTTCCTTCTAGTTATTCCAATACATTAAAACCTAAAAATGGTTATCTACATAGTGCATAAGAATGCCCACCAGAGTGACCTCTCTACTCCATTTGGAATCTCTCAGCCACTGAAACTTTGTTTCATTTCGCATCCCCCTTTTGGTCAAGAAGAGGTTCTCAATCCCATGATGCTGGGTCCAGATTCATCCCCAGGAGTCATATCCTGCGTTGCCAGGAGATTTACACTCCTGGGAGTCAGGTCCCACGTGGCAGGGAGGGCAATGAGTTCCCCCTGCCAAGATGGCTTAGCTAGAGAGAGAGACCACATCTGAGCAACAAAGAGGCACTCAGGGGGAGACTCTTAGGCACAATTATAAGCAGGTTTAGCCTCTCCTTGCAGCAACAAGCTTCATAGGGACCAGCCCCAAGACAGAGGGCTCAGCACATCAAGTCGTCAGTCCCCAATGTTTGTGAGAGTATTTTAATTGTGGTAAACTGTATCTAACAAAAATCATTTTAACCATTTTAAGTGGACAGTTCTTTGACTCGAAGTGCATTGACAATACTCTGTAGCTCTCTCCATTATTTCCAGACTACTTTCATCATCCTAAATCAAAACTCATACTCATTTAGCCACAACTGCCCATCCCCCCCTACCCTCACCCCTGGTATCCACTCGCCTGCTCTCTATCTCGATGAATTTGCTTATTCTAAATTTCCCATGTGAAAGAAATCATACAATATTTTTCCTTTCGTCTGGCTTATTTTGCTCAATATGTCTTCAAGATTCATCCACGTTGTAGCATGTTCTAGCACTTCTTTTTATGGCTGAATAACACACCATTGTATGACTGTACCACATTTTTATTTACCCATTCATCTGTTGATGGACACTTGGGTTGCTTCCACCTTTGGTTATTGTGAAAAATGTGCGATGAGCATTGTTGTACAAATATCTGTTTGAGTCCCTGTTTTCATTTCAATTCCTTTGGGGTATATACCTAGGCATGGAATTGCCAGGTCATGGGGTAACTCTTTGGATAGCTTCCTGAGAATCTGCCATACTGTTTTCCACAGTGGCTGCACCATTTTACTCAACAGTGTACATGGGTTCCTATTTCTCCATATCCTTCCCAACACTTCTTATTTTCAGTTTTTTAAATAAAAGCCATTCTAGTGGGTATGAAGTGGTACCTCATTGTAGTTTTAATTTCCATTTTTAATGATATTTTTTATTATGGAATACAACATATATACATAGAAGTGATAACTTTCCAAGTGAAATTTAATAAGTAGTTAGCAAATTTCAAAGAATGTTATGGGTTATTGTTCCACAGTTTCAGTTATTTCCTTATTGTGAATATAACATATATGCAAAAAGGTAATAATTTTCAAATTATGATTTAACAAGTAGTTATATAGCAAATTTCCAAAAATGTTATGAGTTACAGCACCATAGTTTCAGTTATCTGTTTTTCTAATGGCTAATGGTATTGAATGTCTCTTCATATATTTAATGGCCATTTGAATATCTTCTTTGGAGAAATGTCTATTCAAATCCTTGGCCCATTTTTAAATTGGGTTGTTTGTCTTTTTGTTGTTGAGTTGTAGGAGTTCTTCATATATTCTGGATATTAAACCCTTAACAGATACATGGTTTCCAGATATTTTCTCTCATTCTGGAGGTTGTCTTTTCAGTTTCTTGATGGATGTCCATTACTTTTTACCTGAAATTAACTTAATTCTGCTTAGGGGGTCTGAGCTGCTGCAACCTGATTGTCAGCAATGAAATAAATACTTCTAGAATGTTAAAAAAAAAAAAATTGAGATGATACAAAATGTGACAACTGTAAGTCTTACAAGTTGGGAATTAGCAACCTGTAGTTAATTCCCAACTGGGGAGGGCACATCCTGCCACTGGCATTTCCAGCCTCAGTGTCCAGCCTTGGCTGAGATGATGAAATTACGGTTTCTTTGCCAGTGGAAATATGAAGAAATAGGGAGTTGCTGGCAGGACAGCTGCGGTGACTGCTTGGTGTTCACACTGCCCTTACCTGGTAAGCGGGCCAGCAAACTGCTGCCTCAGGCTGGGAGGACTAGCACAGTCACAGGCCCTGCCTGGCCGAGCTTAAAATCGCAGGCATGCTGCCGGGTGTAATCACTAAAGTGACTGACAGAATTGGGATCCAGAGTTATCTTGACAGACAGCTAAAACCAACCAGATGAGACTCAACAGGTTAAAAAGATAATTTGGTAAGAAGTGCGATATGGTAGATTTGTATAGGTTAGAGTGAAATAGTGACACATCCCCAAGTAATTTGGGTGGAGAATAAAATATATATGCAGGGCCCCTTGAGGAGCTGGGGGAAAATGCGGAGGCGTTAGGCTTCCTCACCTGGATTGTTGTTGATGTTCTCACAAACATTGAGGACTGACAGCTTGAGGTGCCAAGCCCTCTATCTTGGGGCTTGCCCTTATGAGGCTCGTTGCTGCAAAGGAGAGGCTAAACCTGCTTATAATTGTGCCTAAGAGTCTCCCCCTGAGTGCCTCTTTGTTGCTCAGATGTGGCCTCTCTCTCTAGCTAACCCATCTTGACAGGGGAACTCATTGCCCTCCCCCCTACGTGGGACCTGACTCCCAGGGGTGTAAATCTCCCTGGCAACGCGGGATATGACTCCCGGGGGTGAATCTGGACCCAGCATCTTGGGACTGAGAACATCCTCTTGACCAAAAGGGAGATGCGAAATTAAATGAAATAAAGCTTCAGTGGCTAAGGAATTCCAAATGGAGTTGAGAGGTCACTCTTATGGGCATTCTTACGCACTATGTAGATAACCCCTTTTAGGTTTAATGCATTGCAATAGCTAGAAGTAAATACCCGAAACTATCAAACTGCAACACTGTAGCTGTGACTCTTGAAGATGATTGTATAGCAATGTATCCTGGAAGGGATTGTGAAAACCTTGTGGATCGCACTCCCTTTATTCGGTGGATGGATGGATGAGTAGAAAAATGGGGACAAAAACTAAATGAAAAATAGGGTGGGATAAGGGGGATGATTTGGGTGTTCTTTACTGTTTTTTTTATTCTAATTCTGACTCTTTCTGGTGTAAGGAAAATGTTCAAAAATAGATTGGTGATGAATGCATAACTATGTGATGGTACTGTGAACAGTTGATTGTACACCATGGATGATTGTATGGTATGTGAATCTATCTCAGTAAAACTGAATTTAAGTAAAAAAAAATCTACACTATAATTATCACACCTAAAGGATGAATAAAAATTCATGAAAATGAAGTCCAATGTTCAGGTTTCCAATGATCTTACAACAGGAATAAAAACAAATTTTTGTTTGGTTGAACAAAGCTCTACATAATGTCTAGGGAAAAAAAAAGATCATTCGAATGAGAACAGAATCTGATTTCATGTTATTGTGAAAGTGCTGCAATTTTATTTATTTATACATACACTATACTTTGTTTCAGGAAATCAGTCATATTGCTAAACTTTAAGATGGAGTGAGTGAAAGGAAAATAAAGTTGGTGACATAGAGTGGGTTGTACCCTCATGGCCCTCACACCTGGCGTGCGGGCACCACGGATTTCTAAGCTAATGCAGAGAATTATTAAAGAGACCTAGTCATTTTCACAGTCCCCAGAAAGGGCTGCTCAGGAAGTGTCATCAGACTTTTGGGTTTCGGATCCCAGCTCTGTGCATCTCATAACTGCCTTCTGTAGCTGTTACCCCATCTGTAAAACAGGTGACACCTACTGTTACACCAGATTAAATAATATACTATGTGTAAAGTGTGTAGAACAGTGTGGAACACATAGTCATTGCTTAGTAAATGTTAGCTGCTATTATGTGAACTTCTAATGTTAACATCATTTAAAGGGAGAAGAATGCAATCTTGATGGATTTGTGAAAACATTGTCTCTAAGGGAGTAAATACCACACTGCTCAGATCACCTCAAAGTGTATTTTGTTCTTTAATTTTTGTTTTGTTTTAAACATCACATCTAATGTTCCTACCTTAATTATTATGGCCTGAAGAAAAATGTAGAAAGGTATTTAGGTATTATGCTAAATTAACACTTTCATCTTAGTACTTACAGATTTGATTGCTGGGTGAATCAGGGTTTTTTTTGTTTTGTTTTGTTTTGTTTTTTAATATGTATGGTTCGCCTAGGAGAGGAAGAATGTTTTTTTGTATCAGACAGAATGGAATGCCTCTGATGTCATACCCATACAAGTGCTTTTAAGATCGACAGCTTATATTTGTCAGTCCAAACAAATGAAAAGTGTCATGGCTTAAAATTGCTTCAGCAGTAACTCGGTTTCAGTTTTATATTGAGGTTCTGTGACCTGTTTGGTTGCTACAGCAGTACACTTTAAAGCTGATCATCAGCTATCAAGGACTAAGTAAATATTTACTTGGTCAAGCCATCATAAAAGTATTGCTTTAAAAATAGTTGGAGATCTAAATATAAAATAAAGGTTTAGATATTAAATGAAAACTTAGTAATTGAAAAATGCCAGGATTAAGCAAGAAAAAATTCAGAAGTCAAAAAATTAAAATAAATTTGACTATGTAAAACTTAAAGATTTCTGCAGGACAGAAGATACCACAAAGGCAAAAGATGGAAAACACGTGCAGTACACATCACTAAGGGTTAATATTCCTAATAAGCAAAAGGCTTGTACAAATTCGTAAGAGAGAGCCCTTTAGAAAAATGGTCAAAAGATGCATCTGAAGAAGAAATGCAAATGGTCTGTCAACAGGAAATGAAGCTTAGCTTCCCTAGTCACTGAGGAAAGAAATAGCAAATCCATGTGATACCATTTTCTTCTACCCATGGAATTAGTAAAAATTGGTAATGTTGCTTGTTGGTGAGGGTGTAGAGAAATGGATAGTCCCATAAAGTGTGTTAGGAGTGGAAATTACCACAACTTTTTTGGGAATGAATTTTGGCATCTGTCAAATTTAACCTACTCATAACCTTTGACCCGCAATCTAGCAGAGTAAGGCTGTATGTATAAGGATGTTTATTGTGGCATCATTTGTCGTGCAAAATAACGGAAACATCCTGAATGCCCTTCAGGAAGGGGATTGAACAAACTAGTGTACATGCTTACCAGCAGGCAACTCCTGGAAAGAATGAAGTAGATCCAGGCATGCTGGCCTGGAGCGTGCCCTGGTGAGATAAGTGAACCACATTATACGTGAATTTATTGTGTTGTTAGAGTATGAGTCTAAGATCATTTGTGGCTTTATTGTACATTGCAACTGTTAGCTGACATGAATATGATCAACCTGAGTATTTTTTCTCAGCATGATATATGACTTTTCTGGACTTAGCTTCGGAATATAGATAACTGAAAAAAAATCCTAGACAAAATTAGCTGTAATGAGAAAACATTTTCAGTCTTACATAATTCAATATGTCGTCTTAAGTAATTCAATATGATGTAAGGTTCATCTGTGTTATAACATGTGCCAGCACTTCACTTCTTTTTATGGCTGAATAACATTTCCATTGTATGGCTATACCTCAGTTTATTTACCCAGTTGTGCGTTGATGGGCACTTGGGTTGCTTCCGTCTTTGGCCATTGTGGAAAATGTGCGATGAGCGTTGGTGTACAAATATCTGTTGAGTCCCTGTGCAATTCCTTTGGGGTGTATGCCTAGGCATGGAATTGCCAGGTCATATGGTAATTCTGTGTTTAACTTTCTGAGGAACTGCCAAACTCTTCCACAGCAGCTGCACCATTTTTCATTCCCACCAACAGTGTACGAGGGTTCCCATTTCTCCACATCCTCTCCAACACTTGTCATTTTCAGTTTTTAAAATGATCATAGCAATCCTAGTGGGTGTGAAGCGGTTTATCTCATTGTAATTTTAATTTGCTTTTCTTTAATGGCTAGTGGTGTTGAGCATCTTGAATATTTTCTTTGGAGAACTGTCCAAATCTTGGGACCATTTTTTAAATTGGGTTGTCTATCTTTTTGTTACATATTCTGGATATGAAACCCCTATTAGATATATGATTTCCAGATACTTTCTCCCATTTTGTAGGTTGTCTTTTCGCTTTGTTGACAAAGTTCTTTGCACAGAAGTTTTTAATTTTGATGAAGCCCTTTTTATCTGTTTTTTCTTCATGATGTCCCATGGTCCCTCAGGCTCTATTCACATTTCTTCATTATTTTTTCTTGTTTTTCTTCACTGAATAATTTCAGTTGTCTTGTCTTCAAATTTGCTAATCCTTTCTTCTCCCTGTTTAAATCTGCTGTTTAATCCATCTAACGAGTTTTTCATTTCAATTACTTTACTTTGCAGCTCCAAAATTTCTGTTTGGTTCCTTTTATTAATTTATATCTACATTTTATTGAGACAGTGTTTTCCTAATCTCCTTTGGTTGTTTGTATATGGATTCCTTTAACTCATTGAAAATATTTAAGACAGATGATAATGTCCTTGACTAGTAGTTCCAGTGTATGAGCGTCCTCAGGTGTGGTTCCCAGCAAAATCTTTTTTCTAGACAATGGACCATACTTTCCTGTTTCTTTGAGTATTGTAACTGTTTATTGAGAACTGGACATTCTGAGTATCATATTGTTAGACTCTGGAAGTATTAGTTCTTCCACTACTCTGGGATTGCTAGGTTGTGTTGTTTCTGAGGGCTGGTGCCTTCCTTTAGGCTGTTAAAATTATTTTTCTCCCAAATGGTGAACGGAAAGAGAAGGGGGGGCGGGGGAGGAAAACGTAGGCAGTTCTCTGTGCATTCCCCGGAGTGGGGTGGGAGCGTGTGCTGTCCCAGAGCCTGTCCCCCAGCCATCTGAAGCACCTAGGCAGTGATGAGATCAGACCACCCCCTCACCCTTGGGCCTTACAGCTCAGCCCGGCCCCAGCAAGCAGCACCAAGAGCCGGTCTGCAATCCCCAGGCTGCCTGCCACGGAGCGGGGGATGAAAATCCCCAATATTAACTGCAGTTTACCAGCTTCTTCCTTCAGGTCTTTCCTTTGTGATGCCTGTATCCATGAGACTCCATTACCCAGACTCCAGAGATTCCAAATAGTCGGTTCAGACAGTTTTTTTTGTTTGTTTGTTTTACCAGTTTACTAGTTGATTCATGGAAGGACTTATTCTCCCACCTTACCACAATCCTCTGAATTCGTGTTTGTTGTGGTTTACGTTCGTTGGTTTTTTTCTGAGTTGGTCTTTCAGTGCGTGCATCTCCTCACTTTGAACTTGGAGGAACAAGAGGTGGGAGGGAGCCTGTGTGTTGTCAGTGCTTTGAGCCCCACAAGGAAGGTACACACTCATCTTCAGTCCGTGCCCCCAGCCCTCCCGTGTTCCTTTGTGCCAGTTCATTTCCATATGTTTAATAGTTTAGATAGAATAAGCTGGAGAATAAAGAATGGCTGTTAAATTAGTACAGGCGCTTTGGAGTCTGAATCTTCAGAATTTTAGATAAAACACTTCTGGGCTTTCTCCTGAGGCTGTTTGTCTTACCTGAAATTCCTCATTCCCTGGCAAGAGATGTATTGAATGGGGCACTGCCCTGGCATTAGCATGGCCAGGTTAAGACATTTCTTCCCTCAAGGCTGTCATCCTCTCTCTGCTTGTTTGAGATGCTGGTTGCTGGTTAATCCAGAAAGCTATTGAAATAGATTGTTGAAGATGTATTTGATTTTTGAAGCCCACACTTCCCACCCCCATCTTTGATCATCTGTCTTGAGGTTCAAAATTTTCTAATTCTAGAATCAATTCTTTTCTTCCCCAAATTATCTTTTAAAGAAAGATTTTAAAATGTTTAATGCATTCAGTGATAAAATTATCAAGAAAAATATTTGTTTTCCTCAAATTACACGATGGCCCTTAGAATGCCTGTGGGGTCATCACTCATTCTTTTATGTTGTCTGTAACTGTTGGAAACAAATGTCCGGTTAAATAGAGTCAATTCTCATTATTTGTGGATTCTGTATTTGCAGACTTGCCTACTTGCTAAAACTTATTTGTAATAAATAACCCCCAAATCAATAGTCATGGTGCTTTCCCAGCCATTTGGGGACATATCTAGAGCAGTGAAAAATTCAGATTCCCAGATGGCAAGTTCCCCACTGAGGTTAAACAAGGGATTGCTCTATCTTCGTGTTGGAGCGCTCATGCTGTAAATGTGTGTCCTTTTCATGGGTGTGTATGTGTGTATTCATTTTACATGTTAACATAAATAAGACTTTTTAATGAAAAACAGCTTTCCAAAACCTTAAATCAGTAATTAAAGTGGCATTTGGTTACAGTTTTGCAAGTGCCTTTCCAATATTTGTCTATATAGAAGAGAGCTGATTCTGATATCTGCTTCTGAATTCTCTGTTGTAATATATTACTTCTATTGATCATGGCATATTTGGTGCTATGTTCTTCACGTTTTCATGCCCTTTTTTTTGTGACTTTGCTGTTTAAAATGGCTTCCAGGTGTACTGCTGATGTGCTGGGTAGTCTTCCTAAGAATGAGAAGGCTGTGCTGGGCCTGGAGAAAACACATGTTTTAGATCGGCTTCATTTTAGGCTCGAGTTATAGTGCTGTTAGCCGCGAGTTCACTGTTAGTGAGTCAGCAATATATATGAAATAAGGTGTCTTTAAATAGAAATGTACATTAAACAAGGCTATGTATTGATCAGTTGATGAAAACATTGTGACCAAAGGCTGGCGGGAACCCAGCCCTTATATTTATTCCCCAGGAGCAGTGGCTCAGTGTTTGCTAATTCATTGTTCCAGCACTTAGAGAGCATACCTTCTGCAGTGAGGAGAATCAACCCTAGGAGAATCAACCCAAGCTGTCAAGGACAATATTTTTGAAAGCAAAATTTTGTCCAACAGGGAGGAGAAAGTTTGAATTTACTAGCAAACTTACCGCAAAGCCTGGGAGAACACAAGTCTCCCCCTCTGAAAAGCTGCCCTAAACCGGGACCATATATGCCCTGAACAGCTTTTCCATGTTTCAGGGAACGAAGCTCAGAAAGGACCTCTGCTCTTTGACGATCTGCCTCCGGCCAGCAGTACTGATTCAGGTACAGTCTTCAGGCTCTCCCAGGTGTGTGTCAACGTCTCTACTCATCCTGGGATTGTAGTTGTCTCAATCTTTTTCCCTTTCCTCCATTTCAACACACAGATGGTTTAGGTGTTGGACTGTCTTAAGTTTTGAATCCATGGCATCAGGTAAGGCAGAAGATCGGCTAGTTGGTAGCTCTGAGAAGTACTGCATAAAATGTTGAGCAGTTTTCTCTGGTTCATTTGAGTATTTACTTTATTAGCTAAGATAAAATTGACCTTTTTAAGGCAGATTTCTGTTTCTTTTGAAATGATAGGACATTAAAATAAAGTAGATTCGAGATATTTGCTACAGTATGAGTTGCCACTGGATTGACAACAGAAGTTTTGAGTTTATTTCAATGCCCTTGCAAAGGTGTCCTGGTGGGATGGATTCTGAAAGCAGAGCCCCTTGCAGTCGTGGCCGGCTCACCCCGTGTTCTGCTGTGTTGCAGGAGCAGGGGGACCTTTGCTTTTTGATGATCTCCCACCTGCCAGCAGTGGTGATTCAGGTGAGTGGTGGGAAAAAATATATAAATCTAAGGTGCTGACAGAAATTACACATTATGTTTTTGTTACAGGTTTCAGAAGGACTTAGGATGACCTTACATCTTGGTATAGCAACAGGTTTCTTAAAATTAGATGGGGACCATCAGGTGGCAGCATACGTATTGGAAATGCTTCAATACTGTACCATTTTTTGGTGATTGTCTTTCATTCCTTGGGATTCAACCTGTTGGAACTGACTTCAAGAATTAAGAGTTCAGTAATTTACATCAAACTTCTATTAACCTTTTTTTTTTAAATGTCTCAGTCTGTACTTCTGGATCTCCTTGCTATGTTCCTGATAGACCAAACTCTCAAAAAGTATTCTGGAAGTATGAAATACAGTTGACAAAAATATTTTATATCCCTGAACCCATACAGATAAATAGGCATTCTGTGCCACTTATATTAAAAATAATTTTGATCTTAAGGAAATGAAGTCTGATAGGCACTGATTTGATGATCCTGGTTCAGACCATGTGTACAAATTTCCTTGAAATTCAAGACCTTAGCTAATTATTTTCCAGTTCATCCTTATATATTTTGAGATTCAAATTATTGGTTTGGTTTCATTTTTGCCAAGCCTATTAATATTGGTTCTACTGGCTCCTGTAAATGTTTAACTTTACTTTTTTATGTCCCAGTAAAATAGAATGAAAAAAATAGAGCAGATTCTACTATGCTGTCATAATGACAAATCTCATTCCATCTCTGAGGACTTCCTCTTACATGGAATTCTCCTGGGGGGTGGTGGAGGACAGCGTGTTTCATGTGCAGTTGGTTTTCTTCTGGTTAGAAAGCCTTATGTTGTCAAATACAAAACTATGTTTTTGTGTTTCTAACTCACAACCATAATCATCCAAACTGGTCTAGAAATGGCAGATTTCATTAGTACAGTTGCTGTATTTTAGAAAAGGTATTAACAGTCTTTTTTTTTTTTTTTTTGTATTGCAGTC
This sequence comes from Choloepus didactylus, assembly GCF_015220235.1. Taxonomy (NCBI): domain Eukaryota; kingdom Metazoa; phylum Chordata; class Mammalia; order Pilosa; family Megalonychidae; genus Choloepus; species Choloepus didactylus. Next base: position 131,250,756 of record NC_051315.1, on the reverse strand, counting down.
ATCTTGTGTAAGAATTCTCCTATTTTATTTTCATGGCTGTGGGCCTGTACCAAAAAAATTATAGTGTTCTCATAATTACAGTTTAGCCTGAAACCTTCCCAGTAAAGATAGTACTCTTATTTAAAATGAAAGCTAATGTGTCCAAACAGTGCTGTTTACAGATTTAAAAGGAGAAAGGAAGACTTAGCGTAGCTATCCCTTAGTTAACAGTAGGGCAAAAGACAATGATTTAGCCATGATTTAGAAGATGTCATTGGCACTATTAACAAGCTTGATTTGGGGGGGCAGAGGGGGAGATATATATATATATATATATAATTTTTGATTTCTTGAGAACATGCATTCTTCTCAAATGCATAAGAACCATTTACAAAAATTGACTGTGTATTAGGCCATCATGTAAATCCCAGCAAAGAACCGGTTTTATATACAGACCATGTTTTCTGGCTGCAGTGTAATCAAATTAGAAGCCAATGCAAAGTTAAAAAATTTCTTTATTTTGGAATTCAAAAGAAAGGAAGATACTTTTACATAGACATTTGAAAACCTGCGCACAAACAGTAAGTCACGTGATGCTAATGGAGTGACCACTGGGAGAGATTCTGTTGAAAACATTCATGAAACTTTCTCAGTTAATTTTTTATATCGTGTGGGATGGAATGTGTAGATCATGTTATACTATAGCAGAAGTCTGTCCTTTTGTAAGTAACTGAGTCTTCTTGAATCTGGGGACATTTTCTTACTCACTTTTTTTTCCCTTATACTCAGAAATGCCTGGCAAAGAGTAGATTGAATAAGTGACTGTATGCTTTTATACCTAAATACAGACAGCCACTTAAGGCCATTTAATATGGCAGCAGCTGCCATTTATTGGACACTTTGATGTACCAGGCACTGTGGCAGCTGCTTTACATACCTTGTCCCCTTCCGTTTTCAAACTACCCCCTGAGATGGACCATGCTCTGTTGATGTTACCGATGAAGAGACTGAAATTGCGAGGTTGAGTAACTTCCTTAAGGTCACACCTCTTCTCAGGGGCAGAATTGGGATTTGAACCTAGACTTCTTTCTTTCCAAAGCACATACCCATAACTCTTATTCACCACAGGAGCCTGTAGCTCTGGCTTGAGTACAGACTCTGCACTAAGCAAGTGGAACAGGTTCAGTGGCCCCATTTTTCCTTTCAGGGCTTATACAGTTCTTAAAGGCTGACATTTACCTCATTTTAAGCCTCTTTTGTCAGCCGTTACTTTTTAAATATTTTTAGAATGCATCAGTTTGTTTGCAGATTTTTTACTAAGGGCTTATGAACTTAAAACATTATGGGTATGCTAAAGCCCCAAAATATCTGTGTATGATTTTCCACTGGGCAGCCTTTCTCTGAAATTATTTCATGGTCAGCCTGACTCAGGGACTTGTGGTCTCCCACCACATGCAGGCGTGAGCACTGCCTCCCCTTAGGGGTCAGAGCTGAGCCCCAGTCCTAGTGCTCCCCGAATTTGCCGATCCTGCTTGAAGCATTATTCTGTGTCAGAGGGCTGGGATGGAGCCTGGCCTGCTAGTTACTCTTTTTCTGCCTACAGCCGTGTTTCTGTCTGGTTTCTACTTTATTTCCAGGGTCTCTTGCCACTCCGATACCCCAGACTGTAAAGACTGAAGGGAAAGGAGCAAAGAGAAAAACCTCTGAAGAAGAGAAGAATGGCAGTGAAGAGCTTGTGGAAAAGAAAGTTTGTAAAGGTTTTCAGACAGTTTGAAAACAAATGTATTAGATTTCATATTTTAAAACAACCCAGAGCAAAAACAAGCTCAACTTTCTAAATAGAGTACTTCCTTTTTATGACTATATGTAAGAAGTGGGTTAGGGTGTGCTTTCTGTGACCAGATCTCCAAGTTTACCTCTATGTTCTTTCCCTTTTTATTTTCTGTATACATCTCTGACCCTCCCTCTGTCAGATAGAAAACCAGCATTTGTTCCTCCAGAGTGAGCAATGCATGGAGTTTTTCAGTAGCGTTCTGCAGTGGTGGGCAGGTTGATTGACCACCCAGTTTCTCTCTGACTCCTGTCTTCACTCATTTGCCTTTGATTAGTACCTTGAATTTTATGAGTTAGTGCAATGGGCAGCTTCTAAGAGAGCTGAGGCTAGACAAATCAGGTGGTTTGTTGTTAGTTCTGTAACTTGTCAGCGTTGGTAGAAAAGAGAATTGAAAGTGCTGACTAAAGAGAACTTCTGGCTTTTCCTTGGCTGCCCAGACCACTTTGGCCTTTGCCGGAGCTGACCTCAGCGGAGAGTGTAGGGTGCACGTGGGGCCTGCGCACAAGCCCGCCTCTCACTGCTCTCAGGAGGTGTCTTCCACGAGGCTGGCGCTGCCTTTGGAAAAGAGCTTCATGCTCTCCAGCAGGACAGCTCTTTCCTGAGTGTTGGTTTTATTTTTTACATGGCTCCAGGTGTCAAAAATGAGCTTCAACTAGCCTCACAGTTAAATAGAAACAGGTTTCTGGCCTCCGGTGGACTCTGTTATCCTTTTCTCCTCAGTTAAAGTAAAAGCAGCTAATCTTATTCATCCATGTTCCTCACCTGCCTTAAGCATGGGAAATACATATTTTCAGTGTGTCTGACAAGGCATTTGGGATAAACTACTGACTTGCATTCCAATGAACTAGGGCTTTTTCTGTCCTTGTTAAATTATCGATAGGCCTAGATTTGCACGTAATTCCTTCCCCCAGTTTGAATCCCACTCCTGTAGATGACAGCGCATTCAGTGCTCTGGTGCCTGGATTTAATGCCTTTTTAACATGGCCCCGTTCCCTACTAACTTGTCATCTAATGGCCCTCTGCTGCTTAGCCCTTCAGGCCCTGTCCAGTAGTCCTGATTGTAGTTACAGAGGTGCAGCTGGGGGGTGCCTCGAGGGGTATTGCTTATTTTTTGCACCATTAGGCCATGCTGGAGTCAAACAGCTGTAGTTCCCTCGTTTGCTCTGGGACTAGGGCTTCCAGAGGGAAGGGCACAGTTTTGTATTGGCTTTTTGTTCTCTTCCTCAGCCTCCTCAGTGATCTTCGGTCTGAAAGGCTACGTGGCCGAGCGGAAGGGCGAGCGGGAGGAGATGCAGGATGCTCACGTCATCCTGAATGACATCACCGAGGAGTGTAGGCCCCCATCATCCCTCATGTAAGTGCCCACACCCCACGAGAGCTTCTCGGCATTCAGCTCTCCCCTCTGGCAACTGGAGATTTGGACTATATCCAGTTTGTATTTATTAGAAAGATTGACGTGTCATTTTAGTTGCTTGGTTTTACATTGGTGGTTCTCAGCCAGGGGTGATCTTAGTCTACTCCCCTATCCCCCAGGGGGTATTTAGCAATGTCTGGGGATATTTTTGTTTCTCACAAGAGGGGTGGGGGGCTGCTACTGCCATCTGGTAGGTAGAGGCCAGGAGTGCTGCTAAACTTCCCAAAATGTCCAGGTCAGCCCCAGTGCTGTTAGTGCTGAAACTGGGAAACCCTGCCAAACAGGAAACAACTCTAAGCTGGAAGACTAACCTAGAGGAGTTGGAAGCCATTGATGAAAGCAGTGAATGGTGAAAAGGGAGACTTAGTACAGATAATCCATGCCCAGAAGGAGAACAAAAAGGCTGAGTGGCATTAAAGAAAAGAAAAACAGTGAAAAATTCCCCACAACTGTGCAAATGAAATTGAAGCCTTCTGGACAAACTTTTAGGAGTGGAGTAAAAGCAACGAGAAAGTGGGACACTGAGTGGTCCCCAGTAGGTCATTAACAGTACGTAGTGCCGGACCAGTGGTGCGCGTGGCCTTTGTCTAGTCGATGAGGCCTGATCATGAAGACCAGGCGAGCCAGGAGAGGTGAGGGCCCCTTCAGAGTGGCTGGACATGTGGGGGCCTTGTAGACACACTCAGTGCTGTGGGGCTGCCGTCACTCACCAAGATCAGGAGTGTCCTCTGGGTGGCTTTTCTTGTTGGAGAAATTGTGTGTTTACAGGACAATCATGCATAAAATATAGGATAACACCCCACATAACACCCCAGCACCAACACCTCACATTGGTGTGGAACATTGTTAGATTGATGATCACACATTTTTGTAATTGTCCTAGTTATTAGAGTCCATGGGTTAACTTAGGGTTCACGGTTTGTGTAGTGTAGTCCCATGGATTTTTTTCTTTATTTTTGTTTTGTTACCATATATAGTAATCATATTCAAATATGTATTTCAGTGTTGTTAATTGTGTTCACAAGGTTCTGCTACCATCACCACCATCCGTCACTCCAATAGGAACTCTGTACATTTTAAGCCCCATTCCCTATTCCCACCCCATTCCCTAGTAACCTGTATTCTAGATTCTGACTCTCTGAGTATGCTTATTCTAATTGTTTCGAATAAGTGAGATCATACAATATATGTCCTTTAGTGTCTGGCTTATTTCATTAAACTTGATGTCTTCAGGGTTCATCCGTGTTGTCGTATGTATCAGGACTTCGTTGCTTTTTATAGATGAATAATATTCCATCATATGTATATACAGCATTTTGTTTATTCATCGGTTGATGGACTCTTGGGTTGCTTGTACCTTTTGGCAATTGTGAAAAATGCCACTATGAACATCGGTGTACAAATATCTGAGTTCCTGCTTTCAATTCTTCTGGGTATATACCTAGTAGTGGGATTGCTGGGTCATATGGTAATTCTACACTTAAGGCCCCAAGGAAACACCAAATTGTCTTCCCCAGTGGCTGTACCATTTTACACCGCCATCAGCAAGGAATGAGTGTTCCTATTTCTCCGCATCCTCTCTAACATTTATTATTTTCTGTTTTATTAATAGAAACTATTCTGATGGGTGTGAAATGGTATCTCATTGTGGTTTTCATTTGCATTTCCCTCATGGCTAATGATGTTGAGCACCTTTTCATGTGCTTTCTGGCCATTTGTGTGTCTTCTTTGGAGAGATGTCTATTCAAGTCTTGCCCATTTTTAAAATTGGGTTGTTTGTCTTTTTGTTAGGTTGAAGGATTTTTTTTAATATATTCTTTTTTTTTAAATTTTGAAATAAATTCAAAGTTATAGGAACAGTTGCAAAAACAATACTAACCCCATACACAGAATTCCATCATACCCTGACCTCCCTCCCCCGATAGCTCAATCCACCAACTTTAACATGCTGTCACATTGCTATTTCTTTCCCTCCCTATCTATCATCCATCATCTACTGCTCTGTCTTCTGAACATATGAGAGCTAGCTGCACACATCCTTGAACATACACTATAATTCACGAATACACTTCCCATGAACAAGAACATTCTTTCATGCAATCCCATTAAGTGCAGCTAAGAAGTACAAGAGATTCAACAATGATACAAAGCTTACATTCTGTATTTCCTTTTCCTAATGTCTCAACTGTGTCCCTTTGAGCCACCTGTCCTCCATCCTCCAATCCCATCCAAGTTCATCCTTGGCATTCAATTGTCATCTATTTAGACTGTCTTTTTTTTTTCCAGTTGTGGAAACATATATACAGCCTAAATCTTCCCATTCCACCCCCTCCCTAGCCTTCCATTAGTGGGATTAATCACATTTAGAATGTTGTAATGCTCTTTCCCTCCATCCATTACTAGAAATTTCTCTTCACCTCAAACAGCAACCCTACACTCATTTCTTAACTCCCCATTGCCCCTTCCCCCATTTCTCTTAAGCCATACTCTACTTTTCATCTCTATGGTTATATTCTCTGATAATTTCTTTGTGTTTACTATGGGGCTTAAAAATAACCTCTTAAATCCATAACAATCTTGTTTTTCTTTGATACCACCTTCACTTCAATAGGAAACATAAACTATGTTCCTATACTCCTCCATTCCCCCACCTTTATATAGTTGTCTAAAATTACATATTTTACATTGAGTTCAAAACCACTGATTTGTCATTGGAGTTTGTGTATTTTATATCATGTAGGAAGTAAATAGTGGAGTTACAGTTCAAAAGTTATTGACTTCTATTTGTATTCCATTGTGGTTGGAGAATGTGTTTTGAGTATATTCAATTTTTTTTTTTTTTTTTTTAATGAGGCTTGTTTTATGTCCCAGCTTATGGTCCCTTCTGGAGAAAGATCCGTGATCACTAGAGAAAAATGAGTGTCCTGGTGATTTGGGATGTAAGGTACTATATATGTCTGTTAAAATTCTCCGTATCTCTTTCTCCTTTCTTTGTTTCTCTGTTGGTAGGGCTCTCTTTAGTATCTGAAGTAGGGCAAGTCTTTTATTGGCAAAGTCTCTCAGCATTTGTTTGTGGAAAATTTAAGCTCTCCCTCATATTTGAAGGAGAGTTTTGCTAGATAAAGTATTCTTGGTTGGAAATTTTTCTCTCTCAGAATTTTAAATATGTCATGCACTGCCTTCTCACCTCCATGGTGGACACTGAGTAGTCACAACTTAGTCTTCTGTTGTTTCCTTTGTATGTGGTGAATTGCTTTTCTCTTGCTGCTTTCAGAACTTGCTCCTTCTCTTCAGTATTTGAGAGTATGATCAGAATATGTCTCGGAGTGGGTTTATTTGGATTTATTCTATTTGGAGTTCGCTGGGCATTTATGCTTTGTGATTTATATTGTGTAGAAGGTTTGGGAAGTTTTCCCCAACAATTTCTTTGAATACTCTTTCTAGACCTTTACCCTTCTCTTCCCCTTCTGGGACACCAATGAGTCTTAAGTTTGGACGTTTTATTTTATCTATCGTATCCCTGAGATCCATTTCAATTTGTTCGATTTTTTTCTCCATTCTTTCTTTTGTTCTTTCATTTTCTGTTCTGTGGACTTCTAGGACAGTGGGATGTTGTTCACCTTCCTCTAGTCTTGTATTGTGAATATCCAGAGTCTTTTTAATTTGGCCAACAGTTTCTTTTATTTCCATAAGGTCTTCTATTTTTTTATTTACTCTTGCAATGTCTTCTTTATGCTCTTCTAAGGTCTTCTTTATGTCTCTTATATCCTGGGCCATGGTCTTCTTGATGTCCTTTAAATCCTTTGCTATGTTTTTGTTCCTCGATGGTAGTTCTTTGATTAATTTTGCCAGGTACTGTGTCTCTTCTGATATCTTGATTTGTGTGTTTGGAGTTGGATTCTCCATATCGTCTGGGTTTATCATATGCATTAAGATTTTCTGTTGTTTTTGGCCTCTATGGCATTTGCTTTGCTTGATAGGGTTCTTTAGAGTTTTAAAAAAAAATACCGATCTAATTTTTCAGAAACACAGTTTGGTGGCATACACTTTCTCTAACTAACCAGCAGATGGCATCTGTGAGTCACCTATACCCCTCAAGTCCGTTCTCCACCTTGTTCCCGTGGTGTGTGGGGAAATGATTCTTGTGGGGTTCAGTTGGAGAACTCAGTTTGGTTGTGTTGCTGGAGCCGTCCGCCCTGAATGTGGGGTGTGTGTGCTGGTGGCCAGGGAGGAAGGACAGATTAATATTCAAATCCCCCAGGTTCCTGGAGATTCAAGGCTGCCGCAAGAGTCTAAGTCTTCATTTCAGTTCAGCCCCAGACCCTCTCTCGCGCTGTCCCACAAACCACTGGACTTGGCGTAGTGTCCCTGGGTTCTCCGAGCAGTTCGCCCCTCCCAGCCGCGATCCTCCAGGAGCTCTGCCGAGGGAATGCTGTGCTACATCACCAGTGCGCGCCGTCCCTCAGTGGAAGCCCCGGGCTGCCGGACCATGCAGCGACGCTCTCAGCCTGATGCAAAAATGGCCGAATGGGGCATCTCAACATCCCCCTCTGCGCACAGTTCCTCCTTCCCAGCTCCGGGACAACTTGCGGGGCTCTGGGCTGAGGGCACAGCCCTGGGCAGGAGTTTATCCAGCCCTCCCGGGAGTGAGCTGCTAGCCACGGGGCTTCTTTCTGCTTCCAACTCTCCCCTCCGTTTCCCCAGCCCCAAGGGTATGTGCAGCGGGCTATCTTCCAGGCCAGACACTGAGAGGCCGGCCCGGCCCCCTCTTGCTGTGTTTTACTGTGTGGTTCCCACTATCGCTGCTGCAGCCACTCCTGGGTTTTTCCCCTTTGTTTTTTTTTTTTTTTTTTAAAAAAAAGAGCTCTTCGGTCTCCAAACGCTAAACCCTGGCTTCCCCAGACCGCCGCGTGGCTGCGGGTCTTCCAGCCACCTTACTCACTCGTTTCAGAATGCAGACTTACGGTTTCACCAAGTATACGGCCCCTCTGGAACGAGGAGAACTTGTCCAGCTGACACATCACTGTAACCAGTATTCTGGGTCACTTTCTGGTTTTTATCTAGTGTTTTTAATGGAGGTGTTTTTTCGCCCTGTCTCACCTAGCTGCCATCTTAGTTTCTCCTTTAATATATTCTTGATATTAATCTCATCAGATATGTGGTTTCTGAATATTTTCTTCCATTGTGTAGATTGTCATTTTTCTTTCATGAAAAAGTCCTCTGAGGCACAAATGTTTTTAACTTTGATAAGGTCCCATTTATTTATTTTTGTTGTTGTTGCTTGTGCTTAGAGTGTATAATTGAAGGAGCTGTTGCCTAACACAAGGTCATGAGGATGCTTCCCTACATTTTCTTGTAGGAGTTTGATAATTCTAGCTTTTATTCTTTGATCCGTTTCGAGTTGATTTTTGTATATGGTGTGAGCTAGGGGTCCTTCTCCTTTTTTTTTTTGGCAAATGGAGATCCAGTTTTCCCAGTACCATTTGTTGAAGAGGCTATGCTTCCCCAATTGCGTGGTAATGACCACCTTGTCAAATATCAGTTGGCTGTAAATGTGAGGGTTCATTTCTGAGCTCTCAGTTGTGTTCCATTGGTCTGTATGTCTGTTCTTTTGCTGGTTCCATGCTGTTTTGATTACTCTGGCTTTGTAATAAGTTTTAAGATTGGGAAGTGTGAGTCCTCCAAATTCATTATTTTTTTTCAAGATGGCTTTAGCTCTTTGGGTCTCTTACCCTTCCAAATAAATTTGATGATTGGCTTTTCTATTTTTGCAAAGAAGGTTGTTGGAATTTTGATTGAGATTGCATTGAATGTAAACATTGCTTTGGGCAGCTTTGACATCGTAATGATATTTAGTCTTGTAATTCATGAACACAGAATAATCTTCCATTTATTTAGGTCTTTCATTTCTTTTAGCAAGCAATGTTTTATAGTTTTTTGTGTGTACAAGTCCTTTGCATCCTTTGTTGGATTTATTCCTAGATATTTGATTCTTTTAGTTGCTATTGTAAATGGAGTTTTTTTCTTGATTTCTTCTTCTTCTTGTTCACTGCTTGTGAATGGAAGCACTGCTGGATTTTTGAGTGTTGATCTTGTACCCCATCACTTTGTTGAATTCATTTATTAGCTCTAGGAGCTTTGTGTGGATTTTTCAGAATTTTTTGTGTATAGGATCATGTCATTGCAAATAGGGAAAATTTTACTTCTTCCTTTCCAATTTGGATGTCTTTTATTTCTTTTTCTTGCCTAATTGCTTTGGCAAGAATTACCAGAACAGTGTTGAATAGCAGTGGTGACAGTGGGCATCCTTGTCTTGTTCCTGATCTCAGAGGGAAGGCTTTCAGTCTTGCACCATTGAGTATGATATTATCTGTGGGCTTTTCATATATGCCCTTTATCATGTTGAGGAAATTTCCTTCTATTCCTAGGGTTCTGTATTAGTTAGCGTTCTCTAGGGAAACAGAATCAACGAGAGATGTCCATAAATATAAGATTTATGAAAGTGTCTCATGCAACTGTGGGTATGCATGAGTCCGAATTCCGTAGGGCAGGCAGCAAACTGGCAATGCCAATGAAGATGTTTGATGAACTCCTCAGGCAGCGAACTGGTGACTTTGATGAACTCCTCAGGAAACGCTTTGCTGGTCAGCCGAAGAAGTAGTGAAGGTCCGCTATCTGTCTCATTTAAAAGTCTTAAACTGATTGGATTAAATCCAGCTAACTGCATTCTCTTACTGTGGAAGACATGCCCTTTGTTGACGTAATCAGTCACAGCTGCAGCCAGTTGACTGATGATTTAATAAACCAGCCTTCTGGTTTATTAAGCAGCCACAAATGTCCTTACAGTAACAGTTAGGCCAGTGCTTGCTTGACCAGACAGCCGTGTACCATTACCTTTCCAAGTTGACACATGAACCTAACCATCACAGGTTCCAAGTGTTTTTATCAAAAAAGGGTGCTGCATTTTGTTAGATGTTGTGCTGGTTTGAATTTATTATGTCTTCCGCAAAAGCCATGTTCTTTAATGCAGTCTTGTGGAAGCAGACTTATTAGTCTTTTGATTAGGGTGGGATGTTTGATTAGGTATGTAATCCAGAGTTTATGAAGAGGATTTATTAGGTTAAAAATTTACAGTTTGAGGGCTGTAAAAGTGTCTAAACTAAGGCAGCAACAAGAGGGTACCTTCATTGAAGAAAGGCCAGTGGCGTCCAGAACACCTCTGTCAGCTGGGAAGGCACGTAGCTGGCATCTGCTGGTCCTTTGCTCCTGGGTTGCATTTCAAAATGGCTTCTCCAGAATGTCTCTGGGCTTCTGTCTCTTTTAGCTTCTGTCAGTCTCTGCTTGTCTTCTGAAGTGTTTCTCTTTAAGCATCTGGGAGTCCTCACAGCTTCTCCAGGGTAAACTCTGGGCTCCATCTCTTAGCTTAGCATCTCCAAACATCCTTCTGTCTGCATCTCCCAGCATCTCCACACGTCTGGGTCTGTGTTGTCTCTTAGCTTCTCCTGTGGGCAGATTCTGGGTTACATACCTTAGCTTCTCTCCAAAATTTCTCTTTCCGCTTCTCTGAGCTCCATCTGTCTGTGAGCTCTCTTAAAGGGCAACAGTCATCTAATTAAGACCCGCTCAGAGTGGGTGGGGTCACACTTCATGGAAACAACCTAATCACAAAGTCCCACCCTAATCAAAAGACTAATAAGTCTGCCCCCCAAAAGATTTCATTAAAGAACGCTGCTTTTCTGAGGGACATAATAGATTCAAACCTGCACATACACACACCCTTTTCATTTTCATTATTTGTATCCTCTTTTGTTCTTAGTCTAGATAAAGGTTTATTACTTTTATTGATCTTTTCAAAGAGCCAAGTTTTGGTTTTGTTGATTCTCTCTATTCTTTTTGTTTTCTATTTCATTTATCTCCACTCTAATCTTTGTAATTTCTTTCCTTCTCATTTTGGTTTAGTTTGCTTGTTTTTCTAGATCTCCCAGTTTTCAGGTTAGGTCTCCGATTTGAAGACTTTATTCTTTTATAATGTAAGAATTTAGAACCATAAATTTCCCTCTCAGCACTGGCTTCACTGCATCCCATAAGTTTTGGTAAGTTGTATTTTCATTTTCATTTGCCTCAAGATACTTCCTAATTTAATTTCTGATTATCACCCATTGGTTGTTTAAAAGTATGTTGTTTAATTTCCATGTATTTCTCTATATATATTGATTTCTGGCTTTGTTCTCTTGTGGTTGGAGAATATACATGGTATGATTTCAATATTTTTTAATTTATTGAGACTTTTTTGGTGATCCAACATATATTCTCCCCTGGAGAATGATCCATGAGCAATCGAGAAGAATGTGTGTTCTGTTTTTGCTGGGTGAAGAGTGCTAGATATGTCTGTTAGGTCCACTTGGTTTAGTGGATCATTCAGTCCTGTACTTCCTTACTCATCTTCTGACTATATGTCCTGTCCATTATTGAGAGGGGTGTGCTGAAGTCTCCTACTATTGGGGTAGAACCGTCAGTTTCTCCCTTCAAATCTATCAGAATTTGCTTCATTTATTTTGGGGCTCTGCTATTAGGTGCAAACATGTTTAAATTGTTATATCTTCCTGTGAATTGTCCCCTGTATCAGTATATAATGACCTTCTTTGTCCCTCATAACTGCTTTTGACTTGAAGTCTGTTTTATCCAATATTAGTATAGCCACACCAGCTTTCTTTTTTTTACTGCTTGCAGGGAATATTTTTTCCATCCTTTCACCCTCAACCTACTTATATTTTTAACTTTAAGGTGAGTCTCTTGCAGACAGCATATAGTTCATATATTTGGGTCATGCTTTTTTATCCATTCTGCCAATCTGCCTTTTGACTGGAGAGTTTAATCCATTTACATTTAAATTCACTACTGATAGTGTAGGACTTTCCTGCCATTTTGCTGTTAGCCTTTGTAAGTCTTATAGTTTTTTTGTCCCTCACTTCTGTTAAAGCCTACTTCTATATTAATTTGCTTTTTTGTGTTCTACCATATTGAGTGCCTTCTCATTTCTATCTGGATATATTTTTATCTATTTTCCGTGTGGTTACCATGAGGTTAAAATTTAAAATCCTAAGTAGATAACAGTCACGTTTGTTGTGATACCAACCTCACTTTGGTAGCACACAGACTTCCTGTTCTCTCAGAGGCTCTTAAAGCCGGGGCTTCAGGGGACCCCACGAGGGCGGATCCTTTGGGGATAGATTTAACTGGGAAACTGGACAGTAAACCGTGTCTGGTGAATACCAGACTGTAAAATAACAGTTCTAAGTTACAAACTAGAAGAGATTGATTTCCTCATAACTCATAATATTCTAAATGGAAAAAGAATTCCAAAAAAGTTTGAAAAAAGGGCAGTTTGGATAAATGAATAAAAGGGCAGTTTGAATAAATGTCATTTCTCATAGCCATTTTTGTTCTTTTCTTGAAACAGTTTATTATTTAATGCCAGTTGTTTCATATATATGAATTTCCTGGCAAAACTTGAAAGGGGAATAGCAATAAGACTTGATAAGATAGGCTTTAAAAATTAGGTATCGGTCAAAGTTTGAGTGAAAATTCTGGAACTTCTCCCCTGTTCTTATAAATAGAAAAGAGTCTTGACTATCTTGGATTAGTAACTGTTAATCTATGTGTTAATGTTTAAAACTAAATCTGATTTAGATTAGAAAAGTTGTGATTTTAGTTTCTTTATCTTCAGTGGAAAGTCATCGTTGACAAGTTCATCTTGATTTTTTAAACAAATGTGGGTTTTTAACAGTGAATTTTAAAATGCTGTGAAAATTACTTAAATATTTATCTTAGTTAATGTTACATTCTTTTTTTCCATTCATGACAGCATGATTGGTTTTCTTTTACCATCTTATTAATGCCCAGTGTTTGAGATGGGATTCAAACACGGTAATGGGAGTTGCAGTCTTTGCTGTGAAAATTTCATTGACTCTCAGTTGATTCTTCCAGTACTCGGGTTTCATATTTTGCGGTTTTCGATGGACATGGAGGAATCCGAGCCTCAAAATTTGCCGCACAGAATTTGCATCAGAACTTAATCAGGAAATTTCCTAAAGGTGAGACTAGAACCAAATCAGTTAATATTCATTTTGGTTTTTGCTGTTTGGGTGATTACTATGTGTCAGTGAGATACCTCATTTTGGCTTTAACAAAGAATCACAAATGAATCTTGAAAGAATGTGGCTGCGATTCATGGACTTGGAGGCTCCCAGCTGTAACGTCACATGGTAGTGGCCTAGTCCTCATGTCTCTGAGTGATTGGCCCCTTAATAAATTGTCTTTGGATACAAGTGAGTATCTTACCTTTACACTTGAGAAACTTTTACCACCAAACACAGCGGCATTGTCTTATGGGTGAGGAAACAGATTGTTTTTAGTCATCTTAGAAATCAAGTGATGGGCAAATAATAAAGCAAAACCAAAATGACAGTGGGAGGAAGATAATTTTCCCTCCTTGAGAGTTTGCTTTCTTTTGGTCCTTCTATAATAGGAGATGTAATCAGTGTAGAGAAAACCGTGAAGAGATGCCTTTTGGATACTTTTAAGCATACTGATGAAGAGTTCCTTAAACAAGCTTCAAGCCAGTGAGTATAACCAGATGAAGTAGTACAAGTCGGGGGGTGTGTGTTACTCTAATGCGTGTTGGGTCTTCTGATGATTTGATACTATGTTCACTGTTCTAAAAGTGCCTGTCCCTGAGTAAGCACTCGGAATCGTGAGCTGAGAAAAGGAAGTAGCACGGGAAGTTCATCTTAGAGTATAAGACACTTACCCTTTGACTCCGGGGGATGCTCTCACAGCGCGGGTTTGTGGGTGTTGACCGTGTTTCTGATGTGTTTCTCCCCAGGAAGCCTGCCTGGAAAGATGGGTCCACTGCTACCTGCGTTCTGGCTGTGGACAACATCCTCTACATTGCCAACCTCGGAGATAGTCGGGTACGGGGCTTGGGGGCCACCCACTTAGATAAGAGCAAGTTTTGTGGGGGAAAAACTTAGCAAGAGCTGGTTGAATATGTTTTGAATGATGATGACTGGGTTAAAATCTCTGTTCTTGTGGGGTTGTTGAAGTGTGTTCTGCTACAGAGTTTAATTTTAGGGCCTTCCTATAGAGGAACAGCTGCTAAGTTTGAAGCATTTGTTCTCTGGAAACACAGCCTATGACAGACCTCTTTTTCTATTTTCCCCAGACCCTTCCCCCTCCCCAGTCCCTCTCCTGTATGTGTACTCTGTCTAGATGGTGCTGTGGGTCAGAATGTAATCAGTATCCAAGTAGTTTAAATATTTTTAACTTCATTTTTCTGAACTCAGACAGTAAAGACTGTAAAGTATTAACCCCCTGCTCTCATAGTCATTCTGATTTCGGAATAACTGAAAAGCAATAGCTAGGAAGGTACTAGGTGATGAGTCATTCACTCATTGAGCTCAGTCCCCACGCCAAGGGGGTAATCCAGGCTGCGTGCCCCCCACTGCTGTGTGGCATTCATTCAGCCTTCAGCATGGTGCCCCGTGAGGCTGGCTTCAGTCCCTCCTCCCCTGGGGGACCAGGCGTCACCCCACTGTGAAAGCTGGTGCCTCCTGTCCTTCAGCAGTCACAGTGGCAGAGCCGCCCTTGCCTCAGTGAAGCAGCATCTCCAGACCTGGAGAAAGCTGCCCCCGTCTCCACTGATTTCGGGGTGATTTATTCATGTGTTCAAGAAAACGAATGCCAAGCCCTGAGGTACAGCACTGAGTGTGACAGGTGTCAGTCCCTGCCTGAGTGGGGCTTTCCCTCTGCTCCTCCTCTAGTAGATTCTTGTCTCTAATGACTTCAAGTCAGCATGAGTGTCAACAAAAAGACAGATGAGCAGAGGACTTGAATAGACCTTTCTCCAGAGAAGTTATATAAATGGCCAGTGAGCACATGAAAAGATGCTCAACATCATTAGCCATCAGGGAAATGCAAATCAAAACCACAGCGAGATGCCATTTCACACCACTATGATAGCTACTCTTAGGAAAACCGGAAGCATCAGGGTTGGGAGAATGTGGAGAAATTGGAACCTTGGTGCATTGCTGGTGGGAATGTAAAATGGTGCAGCTGCTGTGGAAGGCCGTTAGGTGGTTCCTCAGAAAGTTAAAGAGCATTACCATATCTCATGGCTGTCCACTCCTAGGAATATACTCAAAAGAACTGAAAGCAGGAACTTAAACAGATACTTGTTCATCGCAGCATTATTCCCAGTAGCCAAAGGTAGAAACAACCTGAGTGGCCATCAGCAGATGAATGGGTAAATACAGTGTGATCTGTGCATACCCTGGGATAATGCTCAGCCGTAAAAAGCATTGAGGTTCCTGAGATGTACTACAGCATGTTTCCAGGATGGGCCTTGAAAACATTATTCTGTGTGAAAGAAGCCAGGCACAGAAGGACAAATGCTACATAATTCCACTTATATAAAATATTAGAATAAACAAATTCATAGAGACAAAGTTGGATGGAGGTTACCAGAGGCAAGGAGGGAAAGGAATGGGTTATTGGTTAAAGGGCAGAGTTTCTGTTTAGGTTGATGAAAAAGTTTGGTAATGGATGGTGGTGACGGTAGCACAACTTTGCGAATGTAATTAATGTCACTGAATTATACACTTCAAAATGGTTAAAATGGCTAATTTTATGTTTTAAATGTCACCACAATAAAAAAAGAAATAGCAGGAGTAAAATTAGCAAAAGCAAAATGAAAATGAGTTTGGAGTCTGACCCAAATTTGCATCCTACTCCTGCTGTGTGACTTCAGGCAGGTCACTTAGCCTGCGGCCTCATTCCCTGCTCTGTGAAGGGGTCACAGTAGAGGCCCCCCACGGAGGCTGCAGGCACACAGCAGATGGGCCCGCCTTTGGGCCCTCCATCAGCACAAGCAGGCCTTCCTCTTTGCTCACCCCTGTCTCTGTCTCCTGTAGACATGGAGTAGTAATGCCAGAAGGGACCTCAGTGTTTGTTTAACGCCTCCCTTTCGTTTCACAGATGAAAAGTCCACATCCTAGAGAGGGTGAGCAATTGGCTGGGGTCATCCAACAAAATTTGCACCAGAGTTGAGCCCCAAACCCAGGGCTTCCCTCCAAGACTGACGTTTCCATGACAGTGCTTTGCGATTTGACACTCCTTTGATGCTTGATCCTCTGAACTTGTTTTTATTGCTAGGAGTGTATCAGCAGGAGGCCGAATCTGAAACTCCATTGTTAACCTTTCTCTTCAGCTGATAACTAGCTGCTGCTCTCATTGAATTTTATAAGACTATCACAATCTCCATCTTCCCAGGCAATTCTGTGTCGCTATAATGAGGAGAGTCAAAAACATGCAGCCTTAAGCCTCAGCAAAGAGCATAATCCAACCCAGTACGAAGAACGAATGAGAATACAGAAGGCTGGAGGAAATGTGAGGTAACCAGGAGGGGGAAGCCCAGGGACTGGCAGAAGCTCTAGGGAGGGGGGTAGTTCGCAGTACAGGTGTCGGCAGCGCCTCTGAGACCTCTGAGGAGGAGAACTCACTGTGCCACAGTCTTCAGCGTGACGCGATTCCTCCGTCTGGGGGCTAGAGCTGGTGAAGTCGTGGATGCATGCCGTGGGGCCGCACATGTCAGAGAGGGGGCAAAATGTTTGTAGAAGAAACTCACCCCTAAATTTGATAAAGGACAAAATCTGTCTCATTCAGGTTCACAAAACCTGTTCCTCTGTGCCTTGGAACTTTCATAGGTGACGTCATTTATCACAGCTACAGTTTCAGGAGACTTCTCCAGAGAGAAAATCTAAAGTGGTTGAGATGGTGAATGTTGGCCATGTGTGCTATCTCTAGGTCTTCTGGGAGACAGCTGCTTTGACGCAGAGGTCCATGTATTCACTGGCTCTGTCTTCAGCACTTCTACTTTCCCTCTCCCTCTTTAATCTCTGAAGACCATGTGCCTTCTTGGGTTCATCACTGGCCATCTCTCAGAGGTGCTGAAGGGGTCTTGAGTCTTTCTAGGCTTTGGGAGAATCCACGTCAAGGGCTTTGCATCATCTCCTGTCCATTTGCATTTTCTGGTTTACCATTAAAATTTTGTTGGAGACAAGAGATGTTGACGTAAGATTGCAGGTATTTGTCCTTTAAAACGTTAGCTCATCTTCCATTGTTGATTTGGAGAACTGAGTCTAGCCAGTGGAGCAGGAAGGTCTCTGGAGAGCAGTCACAATTTAGGTGGGCTTGGCGTTTGTTCACAAGCTCTTCGTAGGGAAAGAGGTGATTTGGGGCCCAGTTGCTGCCGTTTGCATAAGGCTGGTTTCAGGCCACGGGCCGTCTGTTTCCCTGCCTTGTCCTCTGGACTGCCGCCCTCACACTCTGGAGGTTGATGCCTGAGGACGTCACCCTGATTTCTGCCCTGGCTTAGAACTTTTAAACTTCTTCCCCTGAACTCCTTAAAAGGGTTTTGACATTGATGGTCTTAAGACTGAAAGTAGAGGCAGCCGTGTTGCAGTTACTGCCTGGTTCCTAGTTCCCACTTACCTGAGAGCAGTGCTTGGGAACCGTAGGAGTCTCATTTGCCAGTGTGGGCTGGGTGGGCCCCACATATCGGAGACGAGCGAGGGCTCAGAGCTGGGCGGCAGCTTTTGTTACACACAGAACTAGGACTGCTGGCCCCTTGCTTTTTCTACGCCCCCCCACATCTGTTAAAAGTTTACATAGTAAAAAAACATTTCAGAATGTATCCCCTGGATTCCGCAGTGAACCTGTTGCCTTACTTTGTGTGTGTGTGTCTGCGTGTGTGCCAGGCTGAGCAATTTGAAAGTCGGCTGCAGATATCCTGACATACTGTCCCTAAATACTTAAGCGTGCAGCTCCTGAAGGACCTTCTTGACCAGTCACCATTATCGCATTCAAGGAGAAAGTACTCTATTAGGGTTGTATTAATCTACCTGATAATCCTGCCCGTGTTCATCTTTTCCCCAGTTGTTCCCAAAGTGTTGGTTGTTGTCTTAAGCCAGGATCCAGACATGTTCACACTTTACATTTGATTCTACATCTTTTACTCTGGAATATTCGTCTCCTTTTTCCTCTAGACTCGGACCGTCTCACAGTCCAGGTGAGCTGTGGGGTGGGATCACCCACATTCCAGATTTGCCTGCTTTTTTATTTAAGTTGTTTCTCTTTCCCTGGAAGTGAGGTCTAAAGACTTCTCTAAATTCAGATTAAACGTTGTAGCAGAAGCATTTTGTAGGACGTGCCACACACTTGGTCGTCCCTCACCTCAGGCGCGTTGTCGTCAGTGGTGCCCAGTCCCGTCACTCGGCTCCCGTGTAACACTCAGGTCCCCACAGAGCGAGAGCACGGTCAGGGAGATCAACCTTGATACCTGTGACCATGCTGTTTCCCGTCAGCCCTTCAGCTGATGACTTCAGCGTCCCTTAATGATGCTTGCTTGAGTCAGTTATCTCATTAGGGATGGCAAATGATGATTTTCTAAAGAGTTCCTTCCATCTGTATTAGCAGGCATTCAGTAAAGAAAGGCTTCCCCTCATCAATAGAGGGTAACCTGTAGTTGCTTCTAAAAAAGGCAGCTAAATGTTTAATTATTTCCTTTACTTGCAGTTGGCAAAGTTAACATAGTCACCCACGATTGTGGAAATTAGGGCTTTTCTTTCACTCCTCTGTTTCTCTCCCTCCCTCCCTGCCTTGTGAGTCACTGTGGACCAGTGGGTTTTATTTGTTTAGCCTGTTAATTGTGGTCACGGAGTCGTGCTTTTTGCTGCTTCCAGTATCCTAGATGTGGCCAGTGGCAGCTCCTCCCCGATGACTCCTGTGTCCATTTGGGATAGCTGTAAAAACCAAGGTGGCGGGGAGTGTCCTGCTGAGGGCCAGCCAGATTGGCGTGTGTGTGTGTGTGTGTGAGAGAGAGAGAGAGAGAGAGAGACAGAGACTCAGAGCCACGCCCCCCTCGGGGGAAAACTGAGGGAAGTGGGGAGAGTGAGTTTTCAGTGGTTTGTTGGGGGAGAAGATGCTGCAAAACATACAGCCTTCTCTTGTGTTCACAGTCGTGCAGACATCCTTAGGAATGGGATAGTATGTGCTAGAAATGTTACTCTCAGAAAGGACCAACGCAGGCTGGGCAGAACAAAACCTGCATGTCTGTGTGGCTTATTCCTGACAAGACTAGTCAGCAGTGGTTCTATGGAACTTTTACTGAAAATTCACCAAGTGAAGGTGGTATAGACTTGCTCTCCTGTGATGCTCAGAGTTGGGAAGTGATTTGCCTGTGGGAGCTGATGCACGTGCACACGTACGGCCCAGGTCGGACATTGCGTTGGGTGGAGGCAGGGTGAACTCGTTCTGAAACGCAAGTAGCTTTTCCTGGGTCAGTAATTCTGCCTGTTAGCCTTTTCCTGCTACGCTGTTGGTTCAGTGAGTATAAGATTTTAACTTGGTGTGTGGAATTTTGCTCAGGAAACAAGAATGAAAAATGGCAGCTTCTCTGGTGTTTGTGTTTTTCTTTATTAGACTTAGGAATTGCTCCCAGCTTGCTGTGCCGAGTTTGGCCACACCAAAAATCACTGCATTTCAATCAACTCACCCCTCAGTTTTCAGTCACATCTTTAGCGTTAGTTTGGTGCACTTTGTGGTTCCTCTTGCTGTTTGTTTTAAAATTTTTTATCCCAGAAGATTGCTCAGCTCTTTACAGATGTCAGCAAATGTCTTTAGGGGAGAAAGAACTCAAGTCTGTTGTGGGTAACTGACCCCCGAGCCTTGGAGCTGGAGGCTCCCTTGTGGGACAACATAAGGGCCAGGGGCCGTGTTGAACTTTGCCTCCTAGATGGAGGGATTTCCTGCATGGGCTTTGTCTGCACAGCGTGGGCACAGCTTCCAGTTCCCTAACGTGGAAGCCTCCAGCGGTGCAAGACCCCTGTCCTGCAGCCCTTACCTCGGCCGTGGGAGTGTGTGTTGTCTTCCCCGGGGTTTTTCCAGGTGAGGGTCTTCTGAAGTGGTGAAGCCGAGGCAGACTCACCCTGGGGGCATCAGGTTGGTGGGTCTCCCGTGGTAATGGTCATCAGCCTTCGACAGGGTTACTGCCCATTAATGGGTCCTCTCCCGTCTTTCATATCTCCTTGCCTAAAAGTAGAACATGCAAAAGGATGAGGTTGTGCAGAATACCGCTGGTTAATCTTTAAGTCACACCCAGACCTGATGTCAAGAGAACGTACCTTGGAATCTAGGGATCATCACTTCTGGGTGCTTTCCCGTGGTGAGTTGATTGAAATGCAGCATCCCGCTGGGCCAGCCGTTCTTCACCCTGGCCACATGCTTGAATCACCACCAACACCTCCAGCCACCTGCCCCATCGAATCTGATCCGGATCTTTGGGGTGTGGGCCTTGGCACTAAGGGGTCCTGCGTTTGGTCCAGGTCACATCAGCGGGTGGGCCGAGCACTGCCACTTGGCAGCCTCAGGGGGCTCCATTCCCATCAGTCTGTGCAGCTGGGCCGAGGCCCCAGGGCAGAGCATCACCAAGGACTCAGGCAACGAAGAGTCAGTCTCTGTGTCACTGCTGGCCAGAGAGTGCCAGCGCTGGTTCATAATGCCAGTTAATAAGACTGCAGCTTTCACTTTTTTCCCATTTTCTGCCTCAGATTCTAAGTGCAGTGGACCCGTCACTCTGAGCTGGAGTCTGAAAATGTTTTCCTCCTCATTCTAGGGACGGGCGGGTCTTGGGCGTGCTGGAGGTGTCCCGCTCCATCGGGGATGGGCAGTACAAGCGCTGCGGGGTCACGTCTGTGCCGGATATCAGACGCTGCCAGCTGACCCCCAACGACAGGTGAGACACTGCCACGGGGCACGTGCCCCCATGCTGGCTGGCTCGCTTTCCTGACTCCTTCATGTTTGTCTGCCAAACCTTTCCCGGGGGGTGGGGTGGCTTGGGCCTGTTGTAGGCCCTTGTACTGGGCCCTGTGGGTGCCGGGATAAATAAAATGCAGTCTCTGCTCAGGTGGGGTCCACAGGCTGGTGGGGAGCACACGTGAGGGAGTGATCCCCTCCCAGGGCGCCCAGGAGGCTTTGCCTGTTGGAGAAAGGAGAAGGGCCTTCCTGGCTGAGGGACTCCACCCAGAGGCAGTTGAGCATGAAAGGGTGAAAGCACGGCGGGTTAGATGCCTCTAGGGGGTCGGGGGAAGTGGTGGCAGGGCGCTTTGGGGATGGGTTGTGAAGGGCCCTTATTCATGCTGAGGAGTTTGAACTTCAGCTTCTGATTGGTGGTGACTCATGGCAGCTTTCAGGGGGAGCCAAGAAAGATTTGGAAAGAGACTGCCTCTTACCTGTCCAGTTCCTGTTCTCAGCTGCCTAAAGTTGAGGCCCCAGGCCCAGCGGAGGGAAACCTGCGACAATGAGTCGTGAAGGAGCTGGGGCAGTGGCTAGATGGGGAGGGCCTGGACCGAGGCAGTAGCTGAAAGGAGAATAAAGAAACGCTCAGGAACGTGGGCTTCACGGGACCAAGTAGGTACAGGAGGGGAGAAAGCTCTGTCGGCTACCTGCAGCCCGGGAGTCACACCTCCCACGCACAGCCCGGTTCTGGGCTCCCAGTGCCGGGGTGACAGGCACACAGTCACTCTGGCCCCTGCTGGCCTCTGCCTCCTCCCAGCCCCTTGCCCTGGGCTCCGGGCCCTGGTGAGCTTGTTCTTGCTGACCTCCGGATCCTGGGACACGTTTTCCCCCAGCCCCCTCCTCTGGTTTCCTGAATGGTGCCTCAGGATGAACTTTTCTGACCCCAGCTAGACCAGGTCCCTTCTTTCTTGAACCGTCCTAGCTCTCTCCACTCTGCCCTCGTAGCTTTCCTTCTGTGGTCGTGATACATATTTGCATGAGGAGTTATTCAGTGTCTGGCCTAGGAGACTGGAGAGGCAGCACCTCGCTCAGCCTGGTTCCCCTCGGAGCCCCCAGCACAGACTTTGTGCTCAGTAACCATTTGTTGAAGTGATGCCCGGTCAGAGGCAGACAGCCGGGGACCTGAGTGTGCAGTGCGAAGAGAAGGGTGGTTCTGAGTACAGCTGTGAGGACAAACAGTCTTCGGGGCCGGGAAAACTGAAAACTCTCACTTCAAATTCATCATTTTTCAAAAGGGCTGCCTGAGGGACATCTTGAGGAGGGGGATCTTGAGAGGGAGGTGATGGTGACTTTTCAAACAAGAACGTGGGTGGGCACCTTGCCAGGGCCCTGGGCTTCCCCACATCCTTCACTGTGTGCAGGGGCCGTGCACGAATCTCATCTGCGTCTAAACTGATTGTCATCTTGATGTCTTCGGGAAATGTCCCAGGGCATGTGGTGACGTAAATTCAGTATACATTGGCCGTAACACTGGATCTTTTTATTTAGTGATTGTCCTTGAGTTTGTTGAAGAAAGTACAGCACCCAAGGTTTGCGTTAAATCAGAATTACATTTATTGTTGAAGAGAAGGGTAGCCCCCCAGTTGTGATATGTAACATCCCACTATGAATATTTTTAAATAGTTTTCACTTTTGTCTCATAGACGTTAAGTTGGTTTTTAAAAATCTAGACTTTGAGTAGTTGGACAAATATTTATTTACCTCCCTTGCCAGGGCCATTTTGTTTTGCAAGTTTGCTGCTAAAACCCATTTCTGTTTCTTCCCTGTGGTGTAGGTTCATTTTGCTGGCCTGTGACGGCCTCTTCAAGGTCTTCACCCCCGAGGAAGCTGTGAACTTCATCCTGTCCTGCCTCGAGGTAAGCCGTGTCCGTCTGCACTGCAGCGTCTGGACAGCAGGGTCCTGTGACCCTGTCCCGTCCCATCTCCCCCCACCGTCACCAGCTTTGTGAGGAAGCTGGTGCGCTCGTTTGCCCGTCTCGGTTGGTCCTGCCCGCCATGGTGGAGACCGTGGCTCACCCACTCTGGGCCGAGAGGCCAGGCTTGCCCTGTTCAGCTGTGCCCTTTTCCTGCCTGCGGTAGGATGAGAAGATCCAGACCCGGGAAGGGAAGCCTGCCATCGACGCCCGCTACGAGGCCGCCTGCAACCGGCTGGCCAACAAGGCGGTGCAGCGGGGCTCGGCAGACAACGTCACGGTGATGGTGGTGCAGATAGGGCACTGAGGCTGCGCCGGGGCACGGCGCAACACCGAGGTCGAAGTTCATTAGTGTGTGTGCACATGATGCGTTTTGTGTACTCCTGTGGGACTCCCATGGTTGTAAATAAAGGTTTTGTGTTTTTTTTTTCCTAGTCTTTTGAGTTCTCTTTTTATACTTTGAGCGACTCTTGACCTGTCAGACGTGTTTGCATTCCAGTGTTTTGGGCTTTTCCTCGACGAAGCCGCTATAGGCACTTGGGATTGGCTAACAGCCGCCTGCACGCTGCTCACGCGTGTGGTTTCCTGTTGATCTCAGGACCCCGGGCCGGGACTCTCCATCCTCGGGCCCCAGTGGGGGAGGTACCGGTTTCCCCATTTGAGGAGGTGAGGGTGGGGGGTACGGCTGCTTCAGACCCAGACCCAGGGCTCAGGACTTCCCTGGCTTCTGTTCTCCTTAAGAGAAGAAAGAGGCACGAGAGGTTCCGTAGTGCAAGCCCCAGCTCCTCCAAGGGCATCGACGGAGGGACTGGGCTCCTGTGTGTTGTGCCCCTGCCAGGCCCTCCAGAAACCATGGGGTCAGGCCTGCGCCCGAGGCCACTGCTGACAGATGTGCTTGGGCTGAAGGCTCCGCAGCCCTGGGTTAAGTCGTCTGCCCATGGGTCCAGGTCTGAAGTGGGCACCGTCCCTCTTGAGCAGTCCCAGTGCCACACAGAGTAGCCTCAGCACTCGAGCTGCCCGTTTCAGGAGTGCAGGCCCTGGGCTGGCTGAGGTTGGTCCCTGTGGTGGATGCATTTGAAGGGGGGCTTATGGGGAAGACAGGAAAGAGACTATTCCCAGTCAGTCTGAACAAACTTTAAAATACTTTCAAGGTGTCTGTTTATATATAAAACATGTCACTATTACCGTAATTATCTTTTAGTAAAGCAGCTCTCAGATCTTTTTGTGTAAATGTTTGGCTCAGGATTCTGTGTGGTTCTAAAAATTTGCCTCCTCCCCCCAACACTCGCCCTGGCCTTCTCGGCCGTCAGTTGAGTGCGTGTGTGGCCTTGGGTGTCCAGGCTGCAAGCACCTTGGAGGTGCAGACCTTGGATTATTCCTGGGGGTCTGCTGTGTGGAGGCCATATGTAAAACTGAATGAAGAGGCATCATCAGTGCGGCCCACCCCCATTCCCACCCCAGAGTGCCTCGAGGGCTTGAATAGCTCAGTTTGGCATCACTGAAGAAAAGAACCTCAGAATCAGGAAATAGAACAATTTATTTAGTACATCTCTTCCTCCAGCAAACCGGGGTTGGTTTGCACACTGAGAGCTCACACTTCCCAAATTACAAAATGCCCCTGTCCCCGAGCCGGGAGGGGCTTGGAGCTGCCTTCTTCAGAGGGGAGGCCCTTCTGCCTCTCGGGGCTCACTTCTGGTGGTCCTTAGTGAGCTCAGCAGCCGTCAGTTCTCTTTCAGGCTCAGAGAGGGAAGGAGAATTTTAATTTGCCTCCTTATAAATTTTTCCTAATTTATTAAGTCTCTATTTTGAGTTTGGCCCTTTCCCTTCGTAACTTTGTGCAATCATGTAATTCAGCTCTTAAGTACTTGTCATTCCATCAACTCCCGTTATATAAATAACTTCCATGTGGCAATATTATACAATAAATATTTCAGTAAATTGCTGTATGACATATACTTTTGTATTGAGACTGAAATACATACATGGCTTTTTTTCAGGGGAAAAAGATAACTTCTAAAATATCTGCCCATTGGATACAAGGTGAAACAGTCAAGGGTGTGGCTGCACCCCTGCTGTTATCACTGTGCAAGGGGAGGTCAGGGCACAGCCCGCCAGGCCCTTCCTGGTAGGGTGGGTGCCAGTCCTACCAAGAACCGGGCGGGCCTGCCCATGGGCACAGGGCCTGGTTCACGGTAGCAAGCCAGGGGGCCCTGGCTTGGAAGGAGGGGCACGCTTGGTTCTGGAGTGTGGTCACCTGGTCACCCTGAGGCCGGCTGGAAGGTGAAGATGACTGCGCCCGTGGGCCCATCTCTCCCTTGCCGGGGCAGGCAGCCCCAGGAGCCCTCTCGGGTTTCTCGTGGTCAGTTGTGCAAGGCCGGGGAGGAGGGGCAGGCTTCCCGGAAAGCGCCACTGCCCTTGGTTGGGGCCCCCAGAGGGAGCTACTGAGGGCTTCTGGACGCTCCTTCAGGGACAGTGCTACACCTTGGATAAAATGTAGCAGGCTAAATTTAAGAAAGGTGCAGGTTGACACCCCAGGGTCTCATGGGAACCCCTACCCTTGATGTCCCAGCACCGTCGAAAGAGCACAAGTGGGACTTGGGCTCAGCCTTCCCAAGACCAGCTCTCAGTCCTGGCTTCCTGCCCATAGCCCAAGCCCACGGCCACCTTCCCACCCACTTGAGAGGGCTATGGGGGGCAGCAGGAGCCCAGTCTCTGCAAAGATGCCCCTTTTATCTACTGGGTGGGGCAGGCAGTGAGCCCGCTCCGCTCCGGAGGGGACGGCCCTCCAGAGGGGAGGCCGAGCTTGTCCTTCAGGGGCTTAGCAGAGCAGGGGAGGAGATGTGGCTCCTGTCTGAAGGCGTCTTCTGCAGGGGGACTGGAGGACCTTAGAAGGGAGAGGGCTCCCAGAGTGAGGCCCGCACTCACCAGCCACCCATGGCCTCTTCCCGGCCTCCCTCCAGTCCCCCCGGAGGCCACAGGCATGTGGTGAGCCCTTGGGGGAGGGGCCCTTAAGGACCAGGGTCTCCAGCTGGAGACAGAAGGTGAGAGCAGGGTGGGGTGGTGGGCAAGGGCAGCCTCTGCTCCCCTCTGAGTGTTAAGGTACAGCTCACTCCCCCTCAGCTGCCCAGGGCCGACCTGCCACCAGGCCCGGGGTGGGCCCAGGGAGAGGGGCTGGGCAGAAGCACGTGCACCCAGGCACTGCACTGGACAGGGAAACGTCCAGTCTCAGCCCCGGAGAGCTTTCCCCTTTGAGTGAGACGGTGTCCCCAAAGCACCCCCTGCTCGGCCAGCGGGGGCCTGTCCGGTACGGTGGAGCACTGAAGCCACGGTGGACAGCCCAGGGGTGGGGGCCTCTGCCTGCGGTCCCCACCAGATCGTTGGGGCTGCTCTGTCCACCCGGGAAAGGCAGGGCCCGCAGCACTGCTCACACGCCGAGGAGGACAGCACTGAAGCGGGAGCCGCCGCGCACAGTCAGGGAGGAGCCGCTGGCATTGTCCAGGAAGACGGAGGTGTACTGCCCCAGCTGCGGGGAGGGGCCGGCACGGCTCAGGGCGCTGTCAGGACGCCAGGCCACCCCCAGCGGCGCCGAGGCCCCCCTCCTGCCCACTCAGCCCCGCAGGGAACAGAGGCCCAGGGCCTGTGACCCCCCAGGGCTCTCCCGGGCCCCACAAGGCCATGTGGGGAGCACGCCACTGCTCAGGGTTCTCTGCGGCAGAGGCTGGCGGGGGCCCCAGGTGATGGGGAGAGGGCAGCCCTCCACCCGCAGGCCAGTGCTCCGGCCTCCATGCCCGCAGCGAGCCCTTGCACCAGCACGGCGGCACCGCCCGCTGCGTCTGAACCCGCAGCTTCCCAGGATTCCCGTGGCTGTGCCGTGCCCCGGACAAACACCTTCCAGCAACTAGCCAAGCGTAGCTTTGCTGGGCAACCTTGGGCAAATTCCTTCACCTTTCTGTGCCTTGTTTGTAAAAGAGGAATAATAAAAGAGCGGGCTTCAAAGCACTGTGAGAATTAAACTGGGTAATTTATGTAAAGCACCTAGAACAAAGCCAGACTTGGTGCTTTTTAGGTGTGAGCTGCTATTCCATCTATCTGCACTTTACTTTTTCCTTTTCTAGTAAAGCCCACGTCTCTGTCAACTTTTCTACCACCTGCCAAATCTTCACAGTGCCAGAAGGAAATACCCACACTCTGTCCCCTGCAATGGCACTGTGAAAGCCTCTTATGGCTGTTGAGCACTGCGTCTCAGTATGACTGAGAAGGGATGCCCGGGAGGTCTGAAAATTGGTAACTGAGGAGCGGAATGGCTGCTGGGGGGGCAGGCATTGCAGGCAAGGGCCCCTGGAGATTGGGACATGGGTCCCAGCTCTGTCTGGACAGCACTCGTCAGGCCCTGCTCCCGAGCCTGCGCTGGAGGCTGGTGTGTCCACCCAGCTCCGCCTCCACACCCGGTCACCCTGTGGCCACGCCGTGCCCTGTCTTGCACACCTGCAGGTACAGAATGCCGTTCACGGAGATGGTGAAGAGGTCGCTGCCGTTCTCCAGACTCATGACAGCCTCCAAAGAGCTGTGGCCAGAACAGAGATGGGTCAGCCCGGGAGGAGGCAGCCCACCCCGGGACACCTCCGGCTGGAGCAAGGCACTTGCCAAGTCCGGTCCATGTCGGGGTGGCAGCAGCTAGGCCACAGCGCCCCGCCCACCTCACCACAGTGTGCTCCCAGGAACCCCGATGAAGTGCTGTGGGCACACTGGTTCTCGCCGCGCATCTTCCCAGGGAGGCGGGTCGCAAAGGGGATCAGGACAGGGCCAGCAGGGCAGCAGCCACGGCCTGGTGGTGCGGGGAAATGCGACACTGCCTGGTACGCTGGATGGGGCGCGTAGCAGGGGGACCCTGAGAAGCGGGTTTAGGCCGACGTTTTGACGGCTTCGAAAGCCAGACTGAAGTTTTGAGCATCGTCTGTCTATTCCTTCCTTCCTCTGCTGTGGGCCTGGGCTCTGGCGGGGGTGCTGGGGGTGCAGAAAGCAGAGTGCGTGGAAGAGGGGTCAGCAAAGGCCTCTGAGGAGCGGAGCCACGGTGTCCTGCGTGGCTGGAGGGCGGGAGGCTGGGGGGTGGAAGAGGCCCGCGGTGGAGGAGGGAGACCAGGGAAGGGGCCGGGAGAGGAGTCTGGGGGCTTCCAAGAGCGGATGGCACCTGATCACGCTGGCTGCTGTGAAGGGAAGGCCTGGTGGGGGCGGAAGTGAGGGAAGGAGGCGCTGGGGTCACCCAGGCCCGGGGGAGCAGCTGGGACGGAGCCAAGGGGGTGGGTCCGAGGAGCCTGGCCGCCCCCGCGCCCGCGGCCACTCACGCGTTGCGCTGGCACAGCGACCGGATGCAGATGAGCAGGCGCAGGCGGTCCCGGGGGCGCGGCGGGCCCCGCCTCGGCTGCTCCCCGAGCGCTGCGGAGAGGGCGTGGTCACGGCGGGGGCGTGGCCTGGGCGCGCCCCCGCCCCCGCCCCGCCCCCCCCCCGCCGCGCGCCGGGCCTCACCCACGTGCAGCGTGGCGGCCAAGGAGTAGAAGCCGGCGAGCGGCGCCGTGTACTGGCCGCTGGTCAGGTTCAGGCCCGGGCCGCGGCGGAAGGCGCCCTCGGCGTCGGGCTGCGGGGCGCACGGAGGGCGGACGGTCACCCCGGCCCGGGCCCGGCCCCCCCGCCCCGGCCCGCGCACTCACCAGGTAGTAGCCGCCGAGCTCCCGCAGCGCGCGCCGCTCCAGCGCCACGTCCCGGCGCAGGAGGCAGTGGAAGGCGGCCTGGACGCGCGGCGCCTGCGGACCCAGCGGCGCGGCCAGCAGGGCCAGGACGTCCGCCGCTTCCTCGTCCCGCTCCTCGTCCTCCGGGCCGCGCGGGCAGGCCTCGGTCTCCGCGCGCTCTCGCTGTCGCACCGCGCCTGGCACAGAGCGAGCCGTGGCCGCGCCGGGACCCCCACCCCCGGAGGGGTCCCATCTGACAACGAGGGAGACCCTCACTCATCACAACCATCAGTGGGCTTGCACGGGACCGGAGGCCACCAGCGCTGTGGCCTGGAGCCAGCTGGTCACATGCGCCCTCACGATCCACGGGGGACCCCGGACCTGGAGAATCCTGATCCCGCGGTTCATCCTGTTTTCCTTCACACTTTGGCCACCTGGAGGCTCAGGGCAGACTCACTGCAAATCCCAGTGCCGTGGCCCTCCAGCCTCACTTCTGTCCTATCCACTTTCCCCATTCACGTGGATGTTTTTCTGTTTCCCTTTTATTAGCTCATCGTATAAGCCAGCCCCAATCCTTTTTGGAAGAAAGCTGTGTATAAATAAATAATCATTGTGGCTCTTACGGAATAAAACCGGGGCGCTTGGGCAGCTGAAGCTGGTATGTTTAAATGAACAAAAGATTGAATTGAAGGGGGAAAATGGGCTCTCTCTACAGTGCTCTGTAATAAAATCAGTCCTAGTGAATGATGTGGGCCCCAGCCCAGCGGGGCACAGAGGGAGGGACGGTGCAGCCCAGGTCTTGCCCACCTGCCAACCACAGGAACCAGTAGGGACTTAGTTAACAAATATCCCTTTTCTACCAGCAGATGGTCCCAGGAGGGCCAGGCCCAGCATCTGTCTGCCATGCCCTCCTTAGCATGCGCCCAATAATGCGGGGTGGGGACAGTGATCTCGTGACACCTGTGGGACTCGTCCTCTGGGCACCCAGGGCCGGCGGGGGGCAGGGGGAACGTGGCTCCACCTTGTGCTGCCCCCTTACTGCCCTCCCTGCCACACGGGGCCTCTTCCCAGTGGCTCCCTGGGGACCCATGGCCGGCGGCTGAGATCTGCCTTGGGGAAGGGGCAGAGGCGGAGGTGAGGGGGGGAGGGGGGATCGTAATCAGGAGACCTGAGGTGAGTCTGTTACCTCCCTGGTTTTGGGAAAATGGGGACAAGGATGCCTCTCTGTGCCTCTGTGGGGATCAGGTGAGCCCTGCCAGCCTAAGGAGCCCTGGCCCCGCCCTGACAGCCCCCACTTCTGGGACCAGGGGCCTCTGCTGGGCTCACCCGCTTCCAGGTGGGGCGTGCGGATGCTGATCCCCGAGCACCTGTGGACACTGTGCGGCCACTGCACCGTCCTCTGGGCAGCCTCCTGTGACACATTCCTCCTGCCCCCCAGGGGACGCGAGCAAGGCCAGGGCGGGGACCCCAGCCCAGCGGCCCCTCTGTGGCCCAGGGGCTGAGGTCCTGCCCATCCCGGCTCCCCCTGATCCCCTCTCTGTGCACTGCTCACCCTGGGGGGATGTGGGTGTGCACCCCTACCTTTCAGCAGCAGCTGGAACTCCTTCAGCAGGGTCTCAGGTGGGATGTTGGGGCCTGGCGGCCCCTGGGGTCCAGGAGGTCCGGGGGGGCCTGGGAGGCCGAACTGAAAGAGAACCTGGGCAGTGAGGGTGCAGAGGAGGGGCCTGGGGACCCCGGATTGTTGCTTCCCACGGGCTGGCCAGTGGGCTTGGCTCCCAAGGGGGCTCAGCCGTGGGCAGCTGTGAGGTTCCTATCTTACTAGCTGCCCTGCTGAGGGCGAGGACCTTTTGTGATCAACTCCCAGTTGGGATCCAGTTGAAGGCCTGGAGCTGGTGGGGGTGCTGGGGCCCAGGGCAGACAGAGGGCTGCAGCCCACCCCCAGGGCTGGCTTCCCAGGGGAAGGTTAGGCGGAGGTGAGCAGGACACTTTCGGGGTCTCTGGTCTCAGGGTCTGGCATTCTTCATTGGGCCCCCACTGCACCTGGCCCAGCCCCAGGGCTTGGGGCCCTCGAGGAGCCCACACTCGGCTGGTGGGGACCCAGCACAGGAGCTCTGCCGGGAGGAGCTCTCGGGGAGCCCCCAGCTCAGCCTGGAGGGTGGTGGCCAAGGCCCAGGGTGACAGCACTGCCAGCCGCCTGCCTCAGGCTCAGAGCTTGGCATTCTAGGGTCGGGTCCCCTCCAGACAGGGTGAGCCAGCCTCCCCTGGATAGAGAAGCCCAAACCCCAAGATGGGCGGCACAGTCCAAGCTCAGGGCTTCCCGCCCCAGGGACACGGGCTGGGCGAGAGGGGCACCTGCTAGGGCCCCGGACCACCCCACCCCCACTCCAGCCTGCCCCTGGGACCCCTCCAGCTTGTTCACAGACGGCTGGGCTAGGGGACCTGCCCGTCGGGCTTCGCTCACCAAGACCCAGAGGAAGGGAGGACAGCGCCAAGGCCTGACATGCCAGGGGCATTGGGTAGAGGCTGGAGCCAGGCCCAGACTTGGGGCTGCCCTCGGCCCTGCCGTGGAGCCTTCTCCATGTCATCTAACCCAGCCAAGGCTGTGGGGTCTGTGCTTGTTGGAAATAGGGCCAGGGATGCTGGCAAGGTGGGGGGTACCGGCATGATGGTGGTGGGCTGCGGGCGCAGGGAGGCCAGCACGTGAGACCCTCCCTCCCTCCCTCCCATGCTCTCACGCACACGCACCTGCACACACACACACCTGGACTTGCACACTCACCTTGAGCCTCTTGGCCTTGCCTCTGCTCCTCCTCTTGCCGCTGACCCCGTTGATGCCCTGGTCACTCTGCCTGACGAAAAGTGTCCAGGCGTCCCTGGGGTCGATGCCATGTGTGCGCTCAGCGAGGGGCTCCTGGAACACATCCAGCCCCCAAGTTGGTTCACCCTACCTGGCACGGAGCGGGACTCAGGCTTCACACAAGGGGACTGTGAGTGGGACTCAGGCTCGGTATGAGGGACTCAGTGAAACTGGTCTTGGCTCCCTAGGGCCCCAGCAAGCAAGGCCCAAATCCTTGTCCACCACGTGGACTGCTCAAAGGCAGCACGGCCTCCCCCACACCGTCCCGTGTTTTTCTGGCACATGGAGGACGAGCCCTGAGGAAGCCCGACCTGGACTTTGCCCTTGGGGAGAAGAGGGCAGGGGACACAGGTGGAGGGAGACAGGTGTGGAGCTGGGTGGCAGTCGGGTTCCCAGCCCTCCTCCAGCTGCCCTTCCTCCACCTGGGTATGAGTGAGAACTCCTGTGCAGAACCCCCGGGCGGCCCGGGGCACCGGCACCTGTCGGGGACCCAGCCACTGGCAGCTCGCCTGCCCACCCCACACAGAAGCCCCGGGAGGCCTGGTTCCACCAGCAGGCCAGGCTGGGATGGGACGACGCACGTCCTCTACATGGGGCAGGACTTCAGAGCCAATTGACCAAGCAAGGACAGTGACGGTTCCAGAAATGTCCTCTCTCGCACCTGTCCCCATTCCAACCGACTCTGACACCAAGGAACGTTCTGGGAGGGACCTTTCAGGGAGAGGCCTTTGGCCCCCTGGCAGTTTGGGGCGGTCAGGGCTCCAGGCAGGGCCACCAGCTGGGAAGGAAATCGGGCCTGGTATGAGGTCATGGCGCTGCCTCCAGGGCCGCAGGCCACACCTGGGCGCTTAGGGCTGGCCAGGTCCTCTCGGCACAGACAGACCTGGCCACCGGGTCACTGCCCCGTGGTCTCCCAGCCGCTTGGCAGAGACCCCGTGGCTTTGCTGACTGACGCAGAGGGCAGTGCGCCATGGTGAGGGGGGTGGTGGCTTTGGTGTCGGAAGACCCAGGACTCACATCCTGCCCGGGCAGCAGGTGTTGGAGAAAAGCCTGGGAGTGCCGGGGACCCCTGCCCTGGGGTGAGGCCGCCCCAGCTGAGCCTGTTCGCTGGGCAAGAGGCTCTGAGAGGCACTGCCCCCCTGGTGGTTCCCCGGGGCCCCTGGACCCTGTGCTTCCGGGGCGGAAACACGTGGAATAAGGATTCTACACCCAGGTGCAGCGGGCACGCAGGCATGTGGGCATGCCCTCCCAGCAGCCTGGCCCTTCCAGTGGCCTGGGGGTGGACTCAGACCCCAGTTTGGTTTAGGGGAGCAGAGACAGGTGGAACCCACGAGGTAGGCCCATTGCATGTTTTGGGGCCTGGGGGTGCCAGGGGCCTCTGGTGCCTCCTTGGTCCCAAAAAGAGGATCCAGGCCAACCCCCTGCCTTGAAGCACCCTGAGCCCCTCTGCTGGTGGTTGCTGCAGGGGGGCTGTGCCCCAGTCCCAGACCTGGGTGGCGTGGCCACTGTCTGGGATGGGGGAGCTTGCCTCTGGTCCATGGGGAGGTGGCTGGGGGTGGCGGACAGGAGCCCCATGATGGCTGGGGGCTGCGGGGCTGGCCGCCATCTCCTCCTTTCCTCAGTGGACGCACCCTTGGACACTTGTGGCTCTGTGTGATGCTTGAGCGCGGAGGCTGGCCTGGCGCCCCAGTGACGCCCCGGCCTAGGCACTGCCCCCTGAGTGTCCTCAATGAAGCCCAAATGATCTGGCCCTGGCCACAGTCTCCATCTCGCTGACCCAAAGGCCCCACTACGCAGAGGGCTCCCCTGAAGGGCCACTGAGTCCCCAGCCCCCCCCCCCCGGAGGTCCCACCCTCTGCTCAGCGTTCCAGGCTCTGGGACCCTGGAAAAGGGAGCAGAGCAGTGCTAAAGACACCCCTTTGTGGCCAGAAAAAAGCCCCCCCCCCACATTCTTCTGGAGCTACAGCCCCCCCGACCCCCTACCCCCACCTGCCTAGAGAGACACTTTTTGGGGGTTCCCAGCTCTTGTTTTACAGGGAGAGCAGCACCAAATAGATTGAGGGAGGAAAGGGGACTGGAAAACAGTAATTTGCTGCCACTTTCACAAACATGTTCTTTCCAATCCATCGGTCAAATTAGTGACACTTCCTTCTGTCCCCACATGAGAAGGATCGTCCCTAGCCCAACGGAATTTTGCTTTAATACCCCCAAAGCCCGAGGGCAGGCTGCTTTTACTGCGACCCTCTGTGCCGCGGGGTGGCGTCTGCGCCCATGGGGTCTCCCCGCGCCCCGCGTTAGACCCGAGGGAGCCCAGGCCCCGCCGCGCAGCCGCGCTCCCCGCGAAGGCGCACCCGGGTGGCGGGAGCCGCGGGCTCCGGGCGGGGACGCTGAGGCCCGGAGGGAACCCGGAGCGGCCGGGCCGGGACGGCGGGGTGGAGACGTCCGTCCGTCCGTCCGTGTGGCGTCTTACCGGCGGGCGGGCGGCGGGCCCGGCGCGGCTCTCCTCGGCCCCCGGGGGCAGCTGGGCCCCGGGCGGCGGCTCCTCCTGGGCGCGGCTCCCCGCGAGCGCGCCGGGCTCCGGAGGGCCGAGGCCCGCGGCGGCGGCGGCCAGCAGGCCCGCGTAGACGAGCAGCAGGCGGGCTCCGGCAGAGCGGCCCGGGGCCATGCGGGCGGCGTCCTGTCGGCGGGGCCCGCGGCGCTCCCCGCCCGGCGCGCTCGGCGCTTATATCGCGCTTGAATCCCCCGCCGCGCCCCGGGCCGCGTCCCCCCGCGCCCCCTCCCGGCCGGGGCGCGCGCTGCAGGGAGTGGAGCGGGGTGCGGGGGGGCGCGGGGGAGGGGGTGCGGGGTCAGGGGGTCGCGGGGAGGGGGTGCCGGCAGAGGACCGGCGGGGCGAAGGGGGCGTCGGGGGAAGGAGGCCGTGCGGAGCACTCGCTGGCGGCGGCCCGAGCCCCCCGCTCCCTGTCGCGCGCGTCTGCTTCGTGGGGAGCCCGAGCGCCCTCCTTCTCCTGATCCCCCCCGCAGCCTGACGGGCTCCTCTTCCCTCTCGCAGCCCCGGGGGTCCCGCCACCCGCCCTCTGGACCCTCTTTATCTCCGTGGGCAGCCAGGGCGCCTACTGGTCCTGACCTCGGAGCACCCCTTCGCCCCTCCCTGACGCGCGCGTCCTCTGCGGGGACCCGGGCGCTGCCCCTCCGGTCTCCTGGCCGCGCCCCTCGAGGTCTGGGCCTCACAGGCTGGGAGCGTCGGAGCCGGCAGGCTCTCAGGGCTGCCCTCCGCGCCCCCTTCCCAAGCGGGGAGCCTTTCCTTCCCCGGCCTCCTCCCTGAGCCGGGGTGGGGTTGCCCCACACTGATGGTGGCCGTCGGAGGCCCGGGCTGGGAGGATCCCCCGAGACCAGGCTGCCTGCAGCCCACGGGGGTCAGTGCCCCAGAGAGGCCTCAGAGCACCCCTCCCTGGAAAGAGCCGCTTCCTCACCACCTGGCTGTTTCCTCATGTGCCTGAGGTGCCTGCGCCTGGTGGGTAGACCTAGGTTTTGTCAAACAACGGGGAAAGGTGCAGCTGGGGAAATGCACCTGCCAGGTCTCCACCAGGTCCCCTGCTAATGCGTGATTCCACCTCTCCCAAGAACAGCAGTCTAGGGGAGAGGGGCCTCCAGCTGCCGGGGCTCCCTGTCTTGTTTCAGAGTGTGGCCAAGGACTGAAAAGGAGTGCCAGGCGTCAAGATGGCGCCCACTCCCAGCCTTGGAGTTGGGGCCAAAGTGATTCCACACCCCGAAGCTCCCCCACATCAACTACAGTGTCCTGGTCACTCAGGCTTTGTCCACGCAGCTTTCCCAGGGCTGGCTGATGGGGGAAAGCAGGAAATGCTCTCTCCTTTAAGAAAAACTGTGCTATTAGGTGTCAGTCATCCCCTGTGATTCCATGTCTTTCCATGTAGAATGTGGGGATGGTGGTGGAGTTTGGAGTGGAGGCATTTAGAGGGAAAAACACCCTGCCCACTGAAAACTGTTTCCCCAGAGGTCAGGGTGACCCGTAGGCTACGCCGTGGAGATGTCTTTCAATGGCAGATTATGACTGCACAAGAGAAGTTGGTCGTTAAAGCCTGGTAAAAGGGTTTTTCTTTTTTGAGTTATCCATGAAATGAAAAGAAATTAAATTCCTATAGGAATTGCAGATCTCCAAGAGCACTTTGGGAAATACTGGCTTATATAACATGTCCTCAACAAAACACGATGCAAACATTCAGCAGCCTCAGGACCTTCATGTTCCCAGCTGGGATTCCTAGCGAGGGTCGTGAAGCCCTCTGAGTAGGGGGTCTCTGGAGCGCTCATCTCAGGTCCCACAGGAACGTCTGCTAAGGAGCCTGGCACGGGGAACTTGGCCCTGACTTGGTTACATGTGTTGGGCAGGTGCTTCCCCTGTAGTGTTTCTTAAAATTCCGTTCGGTACCAGAGTGTGGGTTATTATCTGCTGCAGTTGCCTACGACTTGGCCAGCAGAAAGGGGCCCCGGGGCCCCGGGAGCAGCGCCTTTGCGTTGCTGCAGCAGCACGTCCACACCCGGCAGCTTGCTGGCTTCTTCCCGGCCCACTGGGCATGGCCACGCGTTTCCTTACCCGGGATCTTCTGAGTTTCATCTGAACATGAGCCGTGGGTGAGCCCGAAAGGAAGAGATGCAGGTTGCAGAAAATGTGGCCTGACTTCTCCCCAAGTCAGACAGGTCCCCATGGGACAGGTTTCTTACAGGTTCCAGCTTGGGTGTGCTGAGGACCCGTGTCCAGCTGTCTTGGGCTCCAGGAAGGCGGGGGTGGCCGGGCACTCCGGAAGGCCGGGACACCTGTCCACAGCCCCCCGGGGCAGCCTGATGTGGTCTGAGGTTGGGGCGTCAGCTTTGGGGTTCACGTTCAAAGGGAGCTTTCTCGGGGTCTCAGTTTCCCCACCTATGAGCTGGGGTGAAGGCTCAGGGCCCCAGGGTCTGCCCTGAGGGAGACGGCAGCTCCCAGTGGGCAGCTGGGTGGGGCCGTGAATGAGGCTCATGCCTTCCAGGCTGCCTCGGTCGGAGGGTCCCCTGGCCTCGGCTGTGAGTGACGCAAAGACAGGCGTGAAGACACGGGGCAGGGGCAGAGCACAGTCAGAGCCCAGCAGAGACCGAGTGAGAGTCGCTTGTGGCTTGGGCCTTTAGGTGCCCCCCCACACACACACTTGGGTTTGCTGGTCTGTGAAGTGGGCACAGTAGCAGCTGGCAGCCCTGAGCCTTTGGCTGGCCCTCCGGAGCCTGCCGAGGGTGAGCGTGAGCCAGGCCAAGGCCAAGAGGAAGGGACAAGCCACCGCTTGAAGGCCAGGAGGTGTGGGGGCCGCTCCTGGGTCGCTGGCCTGGATTCTGTCTGCAGAGGTGTTTGGCCTCTCCCAGGCCCCACCTGTTATCCCAGCCAGGTGGGGTGGGGGAAGGCCAGCTGAGGGGAAGCTCAGTGGGGATGGAGGAGTGGGGGGGGATGGGGACCCAGCTTGGGGACTGGGATCCCTTAAGCTCTGTGTGTGACATTGTTTCCGTCTCACGGTGGGGGACCAGCCTGCATGAGGTCAGTGTGGAGGACAGGGGCCATGTGAAAACACTTATTTTTCCAAACAGTGATCAGCCCTATGATATCAGAGGTCCCGCCAGAGAGCCCAAATCTAATCGGTTCTGGTCCAGCCGCAGCGTCCTGTAACACTATCCGGGGTGACGACACGGCCTGGACCGGGCAGGGGCACCGAGAGGGCGGAGGCCAAAGTGGACACATTTCTGAGGCCTGTGTCCAAAAGCCTTCCTCCCAGGGGAGGGCTGAGTCGAGCAAACAATCCCACAGGGAAGGTCTCCCAGAAACGGGGTTCCACTGGCACTGGGCTCCCCTTCCCCCAGCAGCAGCAACCCACAGTTTCAGAAGCTGGGCGGCGCTTGGGGGTGCATCAGCGAGTCTCAGAGGAAGCCCTGGATGAGTGACCCGGGGACAGGGACAGGCAGAGCACGAGGTGGCCTCCCCACCACGCCTCCACGCCGGGCGGAAACCTAATCCTCATTCTTGGGCCTCGTGTCATGGCCCCGGCCCTGGCCGCCAGCCGCCTGATGCAGTCAAGCTGCTCCCCCTCTGCTCCTCCTCCAGAGGAACTTTGCGGATGAAGTCATGGGAATAGATGCTCCCTTTGCCCCCAAGAACGGTGGGAGCCTGAAGGCAGCTCGGTGGGTGGCCTCGGATGCACGGGCAGGCGCCTGTGCCATTTACCCAGCCTGTCTGAGCACACAACATCATCTGATCCTCAAATTAGGGGATTCTCTCCATTGTACAGATGAGGAAACTGAGGCTCAGCCGCAGGATTGGCTCAAAGTCGTGGAGCTGCCAAATGTAACCTGGTCCAGGTCCAGCCACCACAACTCGAGGCCAGTAGTCCTGAGGAGCCCACAGGTTCATTCAGTGAATTTATTCAGTGCATTTATTCAGTCCCCGCTGGGTCCCAGCCTGGGAGCGAGCCGCATGCCCCCTGGAGGGTCTGTGGGCAACCTGGGATCCGACAGGGGAAGAGTTCTCACTTTTACCCAGAGGGTCTCGGGTTATTTTCTACTAATTATCTCCCTACTTTGGATAGATTAATTTAAAAAATTCGTCTCGAGGTCACCTCTCGTTTTAATATGAGACGGTACATAACTGGTGGCTCTTTCTGCCATTCAGAGTAGACTCTCCCATTCTGAAGTGTGGCTGTGATCAAAACAACCCCGGCTCCAGTCCCTGAGGAAGCCGGGGGCAGTCTGTTGGCTTTGAGGAAGTCACAAGGGCTCCTGGCGTGGCCCATCCCTATCAGGGAATTAATTTCCCAAAGAAGGTCCATGTCACTGTCGTCGTCATTATTCAATCACTCAGCTTCATGCGTGGCTGCCCCCCACCCCCGCCCCACCTACCTGGGAATGAGGGAGAAGCCGCCCACACGGCCATAGCGCCACACCTTAGGGTTGGCTGAGTGACGGGCATTGTGCTGGGCATTGGTGGGTATTGAAGGCAGAGAGTATGGCCCTGCCCTGGAGGCATGGGCTTGCCTACCTGGGACATGGCTAGGCCCACCCCTCTCTGCGGTCGCAGTTGATTCGTCTGGGGGGGGGGGTGGCGGCCGGTTGCTAAATCCTAGGCTCCCAGGATTGCTCGGAGGGTACCGGCGGCGGGGGCTCTTTCCCGGAGGCGAGGGTGAGGCGGGGGACTTGGCCAGGTCCCCGGCGGGGTGGCGTGCAAAGTATGGAGGGCGGCGAGAAAGGAACAGGCGGGACACGGTTCTTTTTAGGGTGAAGAAACCAAGAGAGAGAGAGCTTTATTAGGGGAGAGTACAAGCTTATATCGGGCGTTTAGAGGGCGGGGTAGCTGTAGGGGTTAAAGGCTTGGATTGGTTCTGAGAGGGCGCGGAGGTTGATTGAAAAGGGGCGAGAGTTGCTCCGGTAACGGTGTCCGGCAACAATGTATGCGCACTGGTGGTGATGGGAGTTGCGCTGGCAACGGGGAGTGTCCGGGCAAGATAAGGGGGTGGGGAAAAGGCGGTTCCCTCCGGCAAGCCTCCCCTAACAGTGGTATATTTTGGGTGAGGAAATGGGGCCTGCCTCCGGCCTCACTTTCCCAGGCCCGGGGGGCTGCGGAGGGCGCTGTCGCCCGTGCCCACCACCGTCCCCAGGGGCTGATCAGGTCCCCCAGCCCAGGCCCGCCAAGTTGAAGCACGTAATCAGTGTCCCGCACCTCTCCTTATGTCATTAATGAATTAATTCCAGGTCAACATGCATCCTTTCAACTGAGCCGACCGTTCAACCAACCAACTGGCGCATTGATCTAAATGGACTGAAGTGCACGGTCATTTGACCATTCAGCTTAATTACAAATGGCTGCATGGGGTGTCCACTGCCCAGCTCCAGCAATCTCTGTCCCTCCTGATGCAGGGAGGATGCTTAGTAATAAAAGTCTTGTCTGGGAGGTGTTGGAAAACCCAACCTGAGGACCAGAGGGAGCTGGGACCAAGTTGGCTGTGCTGGACCAGGCTGTGGAGGGCACTGAGTGGTCACAGAAGGCCAGATGCTGCCGGAATGTCTTGGTTTATCCTGCATTGCCCACGGGAAAGACAACGTGCACCCAGTTGGCAGACCTGACTACTCGAGCTGGGGAGGTGGGTTTCACCCTCCGTGGGCCTGGGTTTGTTGGGCTTTTGCACATGTCCCAAGATTATCCATTCCCTTTTCCAGAAGCTCGTACCGCAAAGTTTCTACAGAGTCCTTGTTTTCCTGGGGACTTTGGTAATGGAAGAGGATGGCTTAGGCAGCCCCATGGACATTCCTTGTATGGATTAGTATGTTAGCGAATTAGTTTTACACGAGAATCTCTTGGGTATTTGATTAATGTGCTGGACATTCTTTGCCCATCCCGATGCCTGTCTGCACTTCTCCACCTGCTCTCTGCCCAGGAGGCTGACCGCTCTGGACTGTGGCAATGGCCTCCCTTCCCTCTGGCTTCTGGTTGGTTCTGGCCAGTGGGAGGCACTAGTGGGAAACTGAGGGGCAGGAAGGAGAGTGAGGTTGGGACATCTATCTATGCCGCTCCTTCCTCCCTGCTGGGTGGCAGTGCCTGCAGGCCTTCACCAAAGACCTCAGCCCCTGGGCAGCCCTGTCTGCACAGCTCCTTCCGGAACCTTTTACCCTTGTCCCTGGAGGTGGAGAGGTGGTGACAGTTCCTTCTGCTGCTAGCCCCAGGGAACCTCTCCGGCCCTTGTTTGATTGCCTAAACCTGGCCACAGCTGGGAAACAGCTCTCCACTAAATTCTCCTCAATTACCCAATTTGAGTGGCTGTTTTCCTCCTGGATGCTGCCAGGCACAATTGGCCTGACCCAGGCCACCCGAACCGGGGCGGCTCTGCTGTTCAGTCAGGGTGGAGCTTGGGGTCC
Organism: Choloepus didactylus; assembly: GCF_015220235.1. Lineage (NCBI taxonomy): Eukaryota > Metazoa > Chordata > Mammalia > Pilosa > Megalonychidae > Choloepus > Choloepus didactylus. The sequence continues at coordinate 131,210,189 of NC_051315.1, read as the reverse complement.
TATGATGTTAGTCTCATGTGTCCACTTGGCCAGGCAGGCTGCAGCACCCAGCTCCAGGTGTTGCTGCAGGGGCGTTGTGCAGATGTGGCTAACATCTATCATCAGTTGACTTTACGGAAAGGAAGATGACTTTCGACAATGTGGGTGGGCCTCATCCAACCAGTTAAAGACCTTAAGAGCAAAACTGAGGTTTCCTGGAGAAGAAATTCTGCCTCCAGATGACAACATCAACGCTTGCTTGATCTGCCCTACAGGTTTCAGACTTGCCAGCCCCACAGCTGCATGAGCCGATTCCTTAAAATCAATCTCTTAATACATCCATATGCCCTGTTGGCCGTGTTTCTCTGCAGGAACAGGCCCAAGGTTGAGGGCCTGCAGTGGGCTGGGATCCCCTGCACCCCATATTGACCCCACTCCCACGAGGGAGTGTGGGAGCAGACATGGGTCTTTCTCTATGGCACCGCTCTTTCCACCACCCAGCTGTGATGAAAATAAATCTCCTTTGATATTTCAAGTCTTCATTTTTAAAAAGCACTTTATTTTCATCTTCAGTAATTGCCTAGAAAACATTTCAGAAGATTTTTATCCAGAAAAAGGTTCATGGATCCCAGAAACCCTTGTGCTGGTTTTCACCCAACCCACCAGCTGACCTAGATTTTTTTGGGTCCCTGGGGCTGTTGTTCCTCAGGGAGCAAGAACCCAGGAGGTCCCGGCTCCACCTGGGCCCTTTGGGACCCAGGGCTCCTGAGCTGCCCGGCTGCCTTCTGACGGAGCCCTGGAGCGAAGGGGAGCACCACTTCAGCACCCAGGGAGCACCCCTGTGGTCTCCTTGGATACCAACACTGTCTTGTTCAGGATGAGTGACAAGGAGCCGGGAGGCTGCCCCCATTCTGTGTGGGGCCCCAGCCAGAGACTCGGGGGGCTCCAGAGCATGCCTGATTCACCACGCACCATGGTGTGAGCTGGCAGAAGGAGCCCATCAGACACCACCCTCTCTCGGGGGGCCGCCTGGGAGCCAGCCCCCAGCGTGCAGGAGAGCCACCCAGGAACTCCCTGCAGAACCTTCTGAGTGGCCCCCCCCTGGGGGGGAACTGCATTCTGAATGAAGGGCCCAAGGAACAGGGAGATCCTGGCCAGAGTTCCCTTCCCTGGGATCCCCACTCCAGCCAGAGGGTCCCTCCCCACTTGCCCCCAGGCTCTAGCCCCTTCCTTCCTGGTAGGGTGCTCTTCCAGGGGGTGACCCATGGAGAGCTGGGAGAGGGCCTCCTGCGCACCCAGAAGCAGCCTTGGGAAATGCAAAGCCAGCCAGCCAGCTGGGGCAGGGGGAGTGAGAGCCTGTGGGGGCCCCCTGGGTGTGGACCAGGAGCCTGAGGCCCAGAGAGGGGAGGCTGCCGGCCACCGCTGCACAGCTTATCCTCGCAGAATGGGGCCCCCAGCCCCCGTCCCTGACCACCCTCCCCTACAGCCTCAGCTTCCTGGGCGGCTACGTGGTCACCCCTTATTTGTGCAACTCCTCTGGAAGCCACCAGTGAGACCTGGAACTGGCGCAGCTAACAGTGGGACAGCCCGGGGGAGCTTCCAGAAAGCTTCCCCGCGCCCCTCGCCCCTTTCTCTGAAATCTCAGGACCGGTGGTGATGGTGGTGGTGGTGGGTGCGTGGAGGGGGGCAGGAGGCCTCTCCCCATCACTGTGCAGGTTTCCAGTCAGTCCAGAGTCCCAGGAGGCGCCTCCAGGGCCCAAGGCCGTGTTCTCTGGGTATCTGGGGCCGGCGCCAGCCCTGGGGGTGGGTGGCAGCTCCAGGGGAACAAACAAGCAAAACAAAAACGGGGCGTCCCCCCAGGGCAGGGCTCAGCTAGCCCTCCTCCGGGCGTGGTGCGGGAGCAGCTCCGGGGCGCCCCCAGGCCCCTTCCTCACCCCCCTCCCACCTTCCCGGTCAGGGCTCCTGGGGGGCTCCGAACGGCTGCGTCCACTTGGAGACGTCCAGGAAGACGGCCGAGGCGCCGTGGTAGAGCCAGAGGCGGGGCAGGGCGCCGCGGCGCGTCCACACGTCGCGGGCGCGGTCGTAGGCCTCCATCTCCACGCGGTAGTCGCCGTCCATGCCCTGCCAGCGGCCGCCCGTGGCGTACAGCGCGGCGCCCAGCGGCACCAGCGCCCCGTTCTCGTGCAGGCTGTGCAGGGGCTGCACCTGCGGGCGGGCGGCATCGGCGGGACCGGGGTCGGGGGACGCCCGCCTCTCCCTGGGGTCCCCCACCTCCCCAACCCCACCCACTACCACTCAGACTCTCCCTGGCCGGGAGCACCCTCCACGCCCCCTCCCTCCTGACATGCATCTGGCAGGATGCGTTTCCAGCCCCCCACTCTCACTGTCCTGGGCCCAAGTTTGCCCATCTCTGACTTGGGGAGTTGAGGGGGGTGTGGGACAGCTCAGCTTCCCAGCTGCTCTCTCGGAGGGGGGGGTGTGTCCTGTGCCCTAGGACACACTGAGGGGCGCCAGAGCCTGGGAAGCCCCCGGGGCGCTGGCTCCTGGCCCTGCCCCTGCACCCTTGGCCCTGCCTGGGGCTCTCTGACGAGCCCTGGCACTGCGGGGTGACAGCCAGCAGCTTTCTGGAGGCCGCAGAGAGAGGCGGGGCATCCAGAAGGGCCCAGGGCAGGAAGGGGGAGCCCTGGGGCGGTCTCCAAAGAAGATGGGTCATGGGGCACTGGGCCCCGCTGTCCCCCACCTGGCCTGTAGATGATGGGGTGAGGCCCAGCTCCGCTGTGACCCTGCCCAGCCCAGCAGCGAGCTCAGCCGAGGACCCAGGACGAAGGCACCCGCCTGGCAGCTGGCCCTGCAACTGTCCCCCTGCAGTGATGGGCCCCGGTCAGCTGAGCACTGACACTGGAGGACAGCTGCAGGCCACGTACTGCTGCCGGCCTGCTGTCCCTGGCCACCGCCGCTGCCGCCCGGCTGCCAGAAGGAGGGCCACTTCCTCAGGCCTCCAGGGACAGGTTAGTAGGGCAGTGGGTGGGCCCGGTTCATCCGCTTGTGGCAAGGCCTGTCCAGGCACCCCCTGGTGCCGTCCCTCCCCTGGGAGGCTGCTCTAGAGCACCGTGGAGAAGAGCCACCACCCCTGGGGCCAGGCCCCAATGAACTGGCTAGGAGAGTGGGCCTTGCCCCCCAACCCCCAAAAAACTGTCCCCTTTTCTCCCTCCTCTGGCGAGAAGCAGCTGCTCCCACCTGAGCCACAGCTCAGGAGTCCCCTCCCCTGTGTGGCCACCTCGGGGCGCAGGGGGTCTCCCTCCTGGGCCAGTCCCTGCCCCCAGCTGGCAGCACCCCATAAGCACTGCCCCATAAGGCCTGGTTTTGCTCCCTGAGAGGAGCAGGCCACCTCTCTCTGGGAGGATGGGCTGCACAACCCCCGGCACCAACTCCCCGGCCACACGGGGATCCACCAGAGAGCTGCAGGGCCCATTTCCCGGGGGGTAGTTCCAGCCCTAGGCCTCGTCGGCCTCTTGCACGCAGACCCCCAGTTCTGATGACCCCCGAGCCCCCTGCAGGGTCTCACCACCGAGGAGGGGCGCTGGGGAGGGTGGCCCTGCTGGCCTGGGGTCGGGCCTACCTTCCGCCACAGGTTGGCCCCGGGGTCGTACGTGTAAACCTTCTTGGTGTTGTCCCCGACGAGGTAGAGGGTCCCGTGCAGCGCAGCGCAGCGCGGCGAGGACAGGTACTTGGGGAGGAAGGGTGACGTGATGACACTCCAGGCGTCTGTGGGGACACGGGGTCACAGCTGCCCGTAGGGGGAGGCCTGTGGGCACCATTCTGGGGAGGGGCCGCTGTGAACGGGTCTGCTCCAAGCCCCTGGCCTCAGCCTCGTTGGCTCCGGGTCTCTGCTCCTGACTGCAAGGCCACCTGCTCCCCACCCCGGCCCCACCCGGCCTGAGCCTGCAACCCCACTCACTGCAGGGAGGGGCCTGTGCACCCTGGTGTCCCCCCACCCTGGCCCACCTGTGACCAGGTTGTAGCCACCCGTCCGCCTGTCTCCTGGGCCCCATCCTCCACTCCCAGCCATGCTGGGGCTGGACTCCCGGTCCAGCTGTCCTCTGGCCCCCCCCATCGCAGATGCCCCCAATGCCCCGCCCACCTGGGACCCGGCTGTAGCACTGCAGGGAGGGCGCCCTCCCCCCGAGGCCCCGCCCCCGCCCCGCCCACCTGGGCCCCGGCTGTAGCGCTGCAGGGAGGGCGCCCTCCCCCCGAGGCCCCGCCCCCGGCCCGGCCCCGCCCACCTGGGACCCGGCTGTAGCACTGCAGGGAGGGCGCCCTCCCCCCGAGGCCCCGCCCCCGCCCCGCTCACCTGGGTCCAGGCTGTAGCACTGCAGGGAGGGCGCCTTCCCCCCGAGGCCCCGCCCCCTCCCCGCCCACCTGGGACCAGGCTGTAGCACTGCAGGGAGGGCGCCTTCCCCGAGGCCCCGCCCCCGCCCCGCCCACCTGGGACCCGGCTGTAGCACTGCAGGGAGGGCGCCCTCCCCCCGAGGCCCCGCCCCCGGCCCGGCCCCGCCCACCTGGGACCCGGCTGTAGCACTGCAGGGAGGGCGCCCTCCCCCCGAGGCCCCGCCCCCGGCCCGGCCCCGCCCACCTGGGACCAGGCTGTAGCGCTGCAGGGAGGGCGCCCTCCCCCCGAGGCCCCGCCCCCGCCCCGCCCACCTGGGACCAGGCTGTAGCACTGCAGGGAGGGCGCCCTCCCCCCGAGGCCCCGCCCCCGCCCCGCCCACCTGGGACCAGGCTGTAGCGCTGCAGGGAGGGCGCCCTCCCCCCGAGGCCCCGCCCCCGCCCCGCCCACCTGGGACCAGGCTGTAGCACTGCAGGGAGGGCGCCCTCCCCCCGAGGCCCCGCCCCCGCCCCGCCCACCTGGGACCAGGCTGTAGCGCTGCAGGGAGGACGCCCTCCCCCCGAGGCCCCGCCCCCGGCCCGCCCCTGCCCCGCCCACCTGGGACCGGGCTGTAGCACTGCAGGGCGAGCGCGTTGTACTTGCAGGCGCTGGAGCCCACCAGGTAGAGCCTGCCCCTGCAGCCCGCGGCCGAGAAGTTGCTGACATACTTGAGGGCCGGGCTGACGGGTGTCCAGCTGTCCGTGAAGGGGTCGTAGCTCTCCACCTCCACCACGTCGAGAGTGGTGCCTGGTGGGGGGCAGGGCTCGGCTGGGTGGGGGGCAGGGTTCCCAGACCCTCAGGGACCCGAGAACAGATAGGGGAGGGCAGGGGGCTTCCTGGGGGCAGCAGGGAGCACCCTGAGAGGCCCAGGAGGGGTGGGTGAACGGGGGAGGACATGGCCTCACGGGGCAGGGGTGCTGCCACCATTTCACAGAGAGGGAGGCTGAGGTCCCCCCCCAACCAGGGAGTGACATGGTAGGGGGTGTCCCTTAGCCCAAGAATGCCGACCCCACAGTGCAGGATGAGCCTTGACCTCCCCCCAATGCTCAGGTAGGAGAGGAGCTGGGGGAGCCCCAGGAGGGTGGTGGGGGCCTTGCTGGGGGGGTAATTGAAGTGGAGTTGAGGAAGTGAGTCCTGGGGAGCTCCTGCAGCCCTGCTTCTGCTCCTGGAGGAAGCTCGTCGGCCACCAGCAGGCCCCCAGCCTTCCAGGAGGGACCGAGGTGTCAGCTCCCTTTCATTTGCCCCTCCAGGTCCACCCCACCTTGCTCTCTGCCCCAGGAGGCTTCAGGGAGGGGAGCAAGTGGGGGGGTGCACCCCCCACTCCCTCCTTCACAGTCCCTCGGGCTGGCTGGCTTTCTTCCATGGAGGTCACTGTCCCCCACCCCTCTCCCCCAGGAAGCCTGCTCCGAGCTCTGGTCACTGCGCTCCCCGTGTCCTCTCTGGACGGTCACAGCGCCTCTGCCACCAGCACCAGTGACCACAGAACCCCATGCGGTCCCTGCCTCCCCGGTGCTGTAAACAAGTCCCCCGAATGACCCTAACCAGAGCGCCCACCTGTTTCCTGTCGGGACCCACCAGCGACCCAGCTCTCCCTCCCCTCCTGGGGTCCTGCGAGCCCCTGGACTCCCTTTTGGCCTACACCAGGTTGGGTTGGGTTTCTGTCATTGTGCCCAAACTCCAGCCTGACTCGAGTGTCAGAGCCCAGAGCCCGAGCCCAGAGCCCGAGACCCACCCTTAGGCTGGCTCCTCCGGGTCCCACAGGCCGTGGGGGCCTCAAAACCAGCCTGCCAGCCATGCGGGCCAAGCCGCAACAGGGGGTCATGCCACTTAAAGCGTATGAATAATTTGCAGTTTTTTGGCTAGTCTGAGTTCTTTTCCTTCAGCAATAAGGCTTTTCTGCTGTGTAATAAAAATAGTTTGTAAAGGAGGCGACACGAACCTCAGGGATCAGACGGGTCCACGCATGCTCCAGCGCCCCCCGGGCATGTCGGGTCACTGTGCCCTGTGGCCTGTCCCTCCACTCCAGTGAGTGTCCCTGCTGCCAGGCCCTGCCCACCCCCAGCCCCTCGCAGACTCAGGAGGGCTAGTTTGGCAGCTCGTCCCGGGGTCCGCAAGGTGTTTGGGGAGATGGGTTCAGGTCTGCCATGGGTGCTCAGCCCCACATTTTGGGGTCTCCTCATCCTGTTTACTCTGCCCTGAGTGCATCAGAACCACCTGAGCAGACTTTGGGGTCCTGGGCCTGCACCGCCCCCCAGAAAGTCCAGGAACAGGTGAGGCAGCCCGGCCGTGGCTGGGAGCCCCGACGTGGGGTCTATTCGCCATGGCAGACCACAAGCTCCGGGGCAGGGACTGGTGTGGGGAGCCTCTGAGCAGGGAGAGAGGCCCCAGGCCAGGGAGAGGAGGGGTGGAGTGGGGGACCTCACCTCCGATGGCGTAAATCTCTCCGTTGAGGGCCACGCTGGCGTGGTTGGTGCGGGCCCTCTGCATGGGCGCCACGGGCCTCCAGGCCGCCTCCTTCACTGGGAAGCACCAGGCCTGCGTGGTCGACCAGGTGTCCGTCTTGGAGCCCCGGGAGCCGCCTGCCGGGAGACAGTCCGTCCACACGGGCGCCCACCAGCCTGGGGTCCCTGGACAGTGGGGCTGGGTAGTGACGGTCCCCCACCCCCATGCCATGACCACAGAAACGTTGAGCCTCTATGCTGGCACGCCCTGGGAAAGAGGTATGGCAGGGGTGGTGTGGAAATGTCCAGAATGGCCCCTACTTTTGAGGAGGTTGGTCTAGCTATGACTTTGGACAGGGTCCAAAGGGTGGTGAGATTGTGGTTTCAGACACTCCATCAGTGGGGGCTTGCCCCCACTGAATCTCACGAGGAACCCCAGCCTCTACGCTCTCAAAGAGCAGAGTGGACCCACATCACTCATTCCTTCTGGGGAGCCCCTGGCTGCGGGCACACATCTGTCCATGGGATGGTTCATGTGTCCGTGTGTGGACTGAGAATTTAAATGTCCATATTTTCACACACACGGAAAGGTCCAGAACAGTGTTGGGAACTGAGATGAGGGGCGGGTCCTCCGCTGGGTTCACTCCCATGTGGTTTGAGATTCACAGAGAGGGGTGCCACCTTCACTGGCCCCTGGCCAAGCAGCTGCACGGCCACCCCCACCTGCCCACCTGTGACGTAGATGTCGTTGTAGAGCGCCGCCAGGGAGAAGCCCCACTTGTGGTAGTCGGGGAAGTCTGGGAGCGCCATCCACCTCTCTGGCAGGAGGAGAGAGGGAGACGGGGTGAGGCACGGCCAAGTTTACAGCCGGCCCAGCCCTCGCCCGGCCTGATGGGAGACCTCACGGCACCCAGCCCCAGGCCTCAGCCCCTTCGTTGCTCTTCCAGTGGGTGCAGTGATGTCCCCTCGCCGGGCAGGGACTTGGGGTGGGACTCAGCAGGACATGAGTGGGGGGCGCCGAGGGTGGCCCTGGGCAACCGTGCCCAGCCCGGCTCACAGCCATCCCCGCCTGTCCCTGCCGCCCCTCGGAGCCCGGCCCCAGACTGAACACAAGATCACACACAGGCTTTGCCAAGTGGCCGCACAGGCTCTGGAGCCCGGCTCTCGCCTGCCCCTGCCCTTGACCCTGCTCTTCCGGAAGAGACCGTTCAGCCCCAGGCCCAGTCCTGAACCAGGATAAGGAGTTAAGTGGCCTGATCTGTGGGTGTCGCTGGCAGGTTCCAACACAACCATCATTCATTCCCTCATTCATGCATTCATCCTGCTACCTTCACAGGCAGCCAGGGGTGTGCCAGGCACCAGACAGAGCGGGGTTCGAATCCCAGTTCTCGTGCACCAGCTGTGTGCCCTGGGCAGGCCTCAGCCTCAGTTTCCTCATCTATAGAGTGGGGTGATGTCTGCCTCCCAGGCTGAGGTGGGGGCCGGTAATGTTTTGTGAGGGACAGAGTGACACACCCAGACAGGGCTGCCTGCATGGAAGTTCATGGGAGAAACGGAGGCGAGAGATGAGAAAATGCTTTGAAACATCAAGATGAGAAGACAGATGTGAGGACGGTAAATTCCTACACCTGGGCACACCTGGGCTGTCAGTGGAGGGCTGGGAGAGGGACCCGGGCTCGGCGGTTGACTGTTGACGATGATTTTTAGGCCATGCTGAATTCTGTGCCTCACTGGCAGCCAGCAGGCCCTGGCACCGGGGTCCAGGACGCCGTGTCGCCCTGACTCACGCCTGTGTCAGCCCTGGGCGGGGATCCCCAGCAGTCGCCATTCACTGTCCCCAGTGCCCTCCCCGCCTGCTCTGGGGGACAGCTGCTCCCAGGCCGAGCCAGCAGGGCTCAGTGTCTGACGTCAGCCCCAAATCCCCACTCGTCAGCCCCTGACCCGGGACGGTGACCTCCGGTTTCCTGCAGCCCCAGGCCCCCACCGAGGCCCCACTCACCCCCCCACCCCCACTCTGGGTGACCCTGCTTTGCCATGTCCACCGTCACAGCCCCGGGAGGGCCTGGGGGCCCATCTCACAGGGGAGGAGGCTGGGGGTCAGGGTGGGGGTGGGGCCTGCTCACGGGCCAGAATCAGAGCCCCAGGGGGGCTGAGCCCAAACCAGAGCCCTCACCCCCTCCCTGGAGGCCTGCACCCCCTTTCGTCCCCACAGGGCAGGGGTATCAGGAGCTGGAAGCCGGCCTGGCCGCCCACCCCTCACGCAGCACAGTCTGGGCAGCTGTTTGGACACCCCAGGGCCTAGCAGGCCCGAAGGCAGGGGCTCTGGCTGCAGGGAGAAGGGGCCGCGGGGCCCCACTGTCCAGTGACTCCCGAGCCCCCTGCCCGGCAGCCTCCGCGGCCCAACTTCGGGGCGAGGGGTGAGGGCTACTCACCGGCCTTGGTGTTGTAGAAGGTGAAGTTTGCGGAGTGGGGCGTGGGCTCCTCGGCACCCTCCTCACCCTCCTCCAGCGCCCGCCCGCCCACCACCACCAGCACCTCCTCCAGCCTCCGTGGCAGGCCCAGCAGCACCTGCGGCTGAGAGGCCAGGTCAGAGGACAGGGGATGGCCCCCGTGCCGCCCCGCTCGATGTCCCCACAGCAGCCGAGCAGGGTGTCCCCTGAGCCGGCGCCAGCTGAGGCCAGCCCGTCACAGCCCACCCACCTGGGAACCACCCACCTGAGCCCCTCCTCGCCCCCTGATGTGGCTCCACAGGAGACCCCCAGAGTGAGGCCCTGAGCCCCACCGGCTGCTTGCTTCAGCCACTCCCTGGCCGGTCACTCCATCAGGATCTGCCACCCCCCCCCAACTCCAGGTCTGCTGCCAGCAGGAAATGGCACCCCTTAAACACGTGGACGGCTTCCCATGGGGCAGGGAGTGGTAGGCCACCCTGCTCGTCCGGGTCTCCTTGTCCATGCTCAAGCCCTGACAGCTTCCTGGGTGGGTTTCCCTCCTTCTCCCCCTGCTGAGCTCCTATCCCTCCGCAAAGGCCCAGCTCAAATGCTGCCTCCTCGGGAGAGCCCTCCCTGACTGCACGCCCTGAGGACACCCCGAAAGCCTGCACACGAGACTCGGGTGCAGCTCCAGCCTTTCTCACACACACAGGTTTCTTCCAGCTTTGTCCCCAGTGAGCTTGGACTCCCTTAGGACTCGGGCCTGGACTTGTCACTTCCAGGTCCCCCCTCCCCTCACCCCCAGGGCCTGGCAGGCAGAGGGCACAGTCTGTGTTTGATGGGGGCATGGAGGTGCGTCCTCCTGGCTAACAGGCCCAAGATACAGTTGCAAGGTCGGGGGGCACCTCGGGGATGCTCCTTCCTTATTCTCTGCGTCAGGCTGAATGTTCTACCCCAGGAAAAAACGTGTTCTTAATCCCGTTCCCGCGGGGTGAGCCCTTGTCAATGTGCCCTTTTAAGATGGTATTTTCAGTTAGGGTGTAGCCAACCGAGTCAGGGCAGGTCTTCACCGTATTCCTGGAGGCCTTGGAGGGAGAGAGCCACAGGGAGGAGCCCCGTGGAAGGAGCTGGAAGGCAACAGAACCCAGAAAAGGAGAGGACATGGCCATATGTCAAGAAAGCCAAGGAACCCAAAGGTCGTTGGCAGCCTGAACGCTCCGGACCCGGAAGGAAGCGAGCCTTCTGGCTCTGAAACCACGACCCAATGAGCGCCTGCTGCTCAGCCAACCTGTTGTTGGCAGCCGGGAAGCTAAGACACCCCTCCTGTGCAGGTGGGTCTCTGGGTCTCCTCTCTCTGCCGCCCAGAGTTGGGGGCCCCTGAGCCTGCCCCCTTTCCCATGCGTCTCTGGCCCTCACTTACCCCGCCGAGGCCCCGGGACAGCGCTGCCCGGCACGCCTCTGAGTCCCGGATCAGCGGCTCGGTGGCCATCAGCTGCTGCAGGCAGGGCCCGGGCAGGGCATCCAGGTGCACCAGGCCCAGCAGCTCGGGCAGGTGGGCGGCCCGGGCCTGGGGGTCATGGTGCACCCAGCGCAGCAGCGCCTCGAGCCGGCTCTGCTCCGGCTGCACCTGCAACAGGTCGCTGGCCAGGCAGGTGGCCAGCCACTCCCGGGGCAGCTGCAGGAACTCGTCCTCGTGGGCCACCGCCTCGAAGTTCTCCCGCAGGAAGGCCCAGGCCTTGGCCGCCACGCCCAGCAGCCCCTGCTGCTCCCCAAACTCGCAGATGCCCAGGCAGTTGGTGGCGTCCAGCTGCTGCTGCAGGTAGCGGCCGCAGACCTTCTGCACAGCAGGGAAGTGGAGGCGCGCGGCCGTGCGCGTCAGGGCCTCCACGTTGTCCTGGGTGACGGTCAGCCGGCCCGTGTACACGAAGTCCAGCAGCTGCACCACCGTGGCCGGCTCCACGTCCCGCAGCTCCACGCGCGCCGAGAAGCTCTCGGCAAAGTTGCCCGCGAACATGGCGTGGAAGTAGGGGCTGCTGAGCGCCAGCAGGCCGCGGTGGCAGGGCAGCTCCTGGCCGCCCACCAGCAGCGTGACGTCGGCCAGCTTGGGCTGGGAGCGCAGGCGCTGCAGGCCGGCCAGCATGTCCTGGGCGTGCGACGGCAGGTGGAAGTCCATGTTGTCCACGTTCTGCACCATGGCTGCCGCTGCCAGCGCTGGACCCTCGGCCCCTGGCCACTCACAGCAAAGTCGGCCCGGCACTGCCCGAGCTCCTAGGGAGAGAGGAGGCGTCAGCCGAGGGGTGGACTGCCTCATCTTCCAAGTCACCCGCCCGTCCGACCGTTCATCGGTCCTCTCCATCCCCGAACAAGCATCGAGTGAGCAGCTGTGATGTACCAGGCACTTCACCTCCCCTCTCTCCTGACCGGCCTCATCAGCAACCCTGGGCCGTGGATTGTTCTAGATTGAACACCCCCGCCCCCCAATTCCATGTTCACCTGGAACCCACAGAACAGATGTGACCTTATTTAGAGATAGAGTCCTCACAGATGTGATCCATTTAAGATGAGGCCAGACTGTAGTGGGGGGGGGGTCCCTGAATCCAGTGGCTGGGGTCCTCTTAGGAGGCAGGTGAGACTCGAGGACACCTGGCACGACACCATCTGAAGGGGGGGCAGGGGCTGGAGCGATGCAGTTACCAAGGGATGCCAGGATGGCCGGACGCCACCAGAAGCTGGCAGAGAGGCTGAGGGCGGGGGGCAGGTCCCCTCAGTGTCTGGAAGGAACCACTTTGATTTCAGTCCTGACTCCAGAACCACGAGAGAATACATTTCCTCTGCTTTAAGCTGCTGGGCTGTGGGGCTTCCTTTGGCAGATCTCAGTGACTCAATATGTTATTCCCTTTTTATGGGGCGGAAATTGAGGTTCAGAGAGGGCGGGGCCCACCCACAGCCAGGGAGTGGGGGCAGGTGGGGCCAGCTAGAGACCCCCAACCCTGGGCCTTCTCGACAGCTCTGCGAGGCCTGCCAACAGCCACCTAGAACTGGGGGATCCCCCTAGCGCCAAATTCCCAGGTGGGCCCCCCACTCCCAGATCAGTCAGTGCTGGGGAGGCGCTGGGGTCGTTTGAGAGGTTTCCTGCCCCACCGATCCACACCGTCTGCGGTTGTGTGGCACCTCGGCCTGCCATGACCCTGCAGGTGGCCTTGCGTGGGCCGCGGCTCTCTGTGCTCCCCAGTTTCCCCATCTGCAGACAGACAGTGGCAGTGATGGGGGCTCCAGGGATCGTCCCCACAGCAGCCAACTCTGACCCGTGCTCCCCATGGCCAGGCCGCCTCAGGCATCGCACGTGTGTCCACCCCTCATGACAATCCTGAGAGGGGCTGCCGTGCCTGTCCCTGTTACAGGTGGGGAAACCAAGGCAAAAGAGCAAGTCACTTGCCCAAGATCACCAGACTAGGAAGTGGTGGAGCTGGGATTCAAACTCAGAGCTGGGCTTGGGGGCCGTGTGTTGTACCCCCATTTGCACGTCACCGAGTGAAGTCCAGAGAGCTGAAAACACATCCCAGAGGGTAATTTCAAGCCACATAGCAGGTTCATATCGTTTGGTTCAGCAAGTCTATTCTGGGTTGATTTCCTAGGTGTGTATTTATGTACTTCTGGAATTTTACCCTAAGATGCCGGCACCAAGAAAGAAAAAGTGTGTCATAGACGCAGCCCCACTAGGGGGTGCCTTGCCGAGCGGGGGGTGGGGGGTGAAGGCACCGCGTCGGGCGCGTCCACGGGCAAGGGGACAAATGCCCACGAGGTGGCCAGGATCGCAAGACACAGGGACCCCGTAAGCCAGGGACGCTGGTGGACAGGGGCAGGGCTGGCCTCCCGGAAGCTACGAGGCTGGGTCTGTGTTGTGGGGGTGGGGGCCCCCACTTCCAGCACCCCTATCTCCAGGCTGCCAGGAGGGGTGTCCCACATCAGACAGGTTGGGGGGCCGACGGACCCGATGCCCCAGGGCCCCGGCTGAGTGTCCATCCCACAGACCCCCTCCCAGGAGGAGTCCCCCCAGAGGCGGCTCTGCCCACCTAGGGCCCAGGCGGGGAAGGAGGGGAGGGGTGGGAGGGGGGACTCCCCTGGGCCTCACATTCCAGCCATTGCTGGGATCCCTGTGGCTGGCTGTGACAGTCGGCCACATTCCCGCTGACACCTGCCACCCTGCAGTCCCCAGTCAGGGTGGGGGCTTCGGGGGACCCGGGCAGGCTGGGAGTGGGGAGGGTCCTCAGGGCCGCAGAGCTGCCAGCTGGTGTCCCCGGCACAGAGTGGGGCATGGGGGCTTGGGGAGGGTCTCAGAGTGGTGAGCCAGGCCCACCCAGAGGAGCGAGGCTGTTGGGGGGCTGGGCAGCAGGACAGTGAGGGGCCTGGACCCCAGCATAGGCCGGAGCCCAGCCCACGTGGCCCGGCAGTAGTCGGGGGTGTGGGTCCAGGCCCCCACCCACCCACTCGACCAGCCAGGTGGCCCCGGTCCCCTTACCCACAGAGGGAAGCAGGCCTGCTGCCCCCCACCCCACCCCAGGGTACCTGTCTCAGCCTGCATGGAGGGGTCTCTCTCTAGAATCACCCAGTGCAGCCTTCTCCAGAGCCCACTGAGCTGCCCACCATAATAAGCCCTGGGCCCTGCCCCGTGTACTCACCTCCCCCCTCCGCTGCCCCCATTGCAGAGCCCCCCAACCTACCTCACAGTCCAGTCGGCGTGTGGCCCCGACGCTGAGAGCAGAGGCCCGAGAACGGGACAGCCCGGCTGGAGAGGGAGCCCGGAGAGGTGCCTGGAGAGGGCTGGGCAGGCAGGGCTGGGCCCGAGCCGGCCACGTGGGGAGCAGAGGGTATTTTTAGCCTCTGCCTGCCGGGAGAGGGGGCAGTGAGATGGGCCAGTCAGGGGAGAGCGACGTGAGGACGCCTCCCGCACTGCCCGCTCTGGAAGCCCCGACTGGCCACGTCACGTCGGGATGCCCGGGGCGTTGGTGTGACCCCTGGGCGGGGACAGAGTGGAGGCAGCCCAGGTGGGCCGGACACCATCCCAGCTTAAACCCCTCCCGGTGGCCACTGGGCTGACTCGAGCAGGTGGAATGTGGCTTCCCTACTCAGGGCGTCCCTGGGTGCCTCGGTTTCCCGTCTGTGAAATGGGGGCAGTGGAAGCCCTTGCTGGGGATTAGGGAGGTGCACGTGGAGAGCACCCAATAAGCACGCGCCTCACTGTTGTTAGTGACGGGCTCCCCTGTGGCCTCTGGTTCTTTCAAGTGGGAAAAGGAATTAGGAATAAATGCAGGTTGACTGACAAAGTTGACTTGGCTGGGTTCGTGGGGCTGAGGGAGGGTCTCTGGTTGTCAAATGGGGTGCCCAAGAGGTGGACAGGCTGGTGGCAGGGCCGCTGGATCCCAAGGCTCCGTCATGTCCCACCAGGGCCCTGGCCTGAGACTGCCTGGGGACCTTTGTCCGCAGTGAGTGCCAGAGTCGGCCCAGAGACGGGACCATTGGAAAGGACGACAAGCAGCCACCTGCGGCGCCCTCCTGCGTCACTGGGCTCTGGAACCACAGGCCTTGGCTGAGGTCTGGGACACTACCCAGGAGGCTGTGCTGGGGGACGGGGAGGGGGTCTCCAGACAGCTCCCATGCTGGTGACCACAGGAGAGCTTCCCAGCTGAGGGGCTCTGGCTGCACAGGGGAGAAGCCCTCGGCTCGGCTGCAAGGGCCTAACTACGGTGCCGTCTCCCAGGCGGCTGGGACATGGGAAGAGTCGGGGGGGGCGAGTCTGGCAGGGGCCGCCAACACTCGCCGGGGTTCAGTTTGACTCACTTTCAGGGCAGAGAAGCCTGGGTGGTCCTTCGGTGCTGTCCTCACTCCCCAGCAGGGTTAGGTCATTTGTCAAGGGTGTCACGTGTCACGACAGAAGGGGCCGGGGATGGGCCACCCCTCCCCCACCGGCTCGGCTGCTGGCCCTGCTCCTTCCGGGCACACGGGTGTGCGTGAGGAGGCCACGCCCCTGCCCTCGTGACCTGTGCACTCCAGTCAAGGAGATGCCATGCGACAAATTATTACCACAATTCATCGGCTAATGACAAGTTTGCAAGGTGCTTCCACACCCGGCTCACTCACAGGAGCCTTGTGTCCTTGCTTTGCTACCCAGTCCCAGCCCAGCCCAGTCCAGCCCAGCCCAGTCCAGTCCAGTCCAGTCCAGTTCAGCCCAGCCCAGCCCAGTCCAGTCCAGTCCAGTCCAGTCCAGTCCAGTTCATCCCAGTCCAGTCCAGCCCAGCCCAGCCCAGTCCCGTCCAGCCCAGCCCAGTCCAGTCCAGTTCAGCCCAGCCCAGCCCAGTCCAGTCCAGTCCAGTCCAGTTCATCCCAGTCCAGTCCAGCCCAGCCCAGCCCAGTCCAGCCCAGCCCAGCCCAGTCCCGTCCAGCCCAGCCCAGTCCAGTCCAGTTCAGCCCAGCCCAGCCCAGCCCAGTCCAGTCCAGTTCAGCCCAGTCCCAGCCCAGCCCAGCCCAGCCCAGCCCAGTCCAGTCCAGTCCAGTTCATCCCAGTCCAGTCCAGCCCAGCCCAGCCCAGTCCCGTCCAGCCCAGCCCAGTCCAGTCCAGTTCAGCCCAGCCCAGCCCAGCCCAGTCCAGTCCAGCCCAGCCCAGTCCAGTCCAGTTCAGCCCAGCCCAGCCCAGCCCAGCCCAGCCCAGCCCAGTCCAGCCCAGCCCAGCCCAGCCCAGCCCAGCCCAGTCCAGTCCAGTTCAGCCCAGCCCAGCCCAGCCCAGCCCAGCCCAGTCCAGTCCAGCCCAGCCCAGTCCAGCCCAGCCCAGCCCAGTCCCGTCCAGCCCAGCCCAGTCCAGTTCATCCCGGTCCAGCTCAGCCCAGCCCAGTCCAGTACAGTTCAGCCCAGCCCAGCCCAGCCCAGTCCAGTCCAGTTCATCCCAGTCCAGTCCAGCCCAGCCCAGCCCAGTCCAGTTCATCCCAGTCCAGTCCAGCCCAGCCCAGCCCAGCCCAGTCCAGTCCAGTCCAGTTCAGCCCAGCCCAGCCCAGTCCAGTCCAGTCCAGTCCAGTTCATCCCAGCCCAGTCCCGCCCAGCCCAGCCCAGTCCCGTCCAGCCCAGCCCAGTCCAGTCCAGTTCAGCCCAGCCCAGCCCAGCCCAGTCCAGTCCAGTTCAGCCCAGTCCCAGCCCAGCCCAGCCCAGCCCAGCCCAGTCCAGTCCAGTCCAGTTCATCCCAGTCCAGTCCAGCCCAGCCCAGCCCAGTCCCGTCCAGCCCAGCCCAGTCCAGTCCAGTTCAGCCCAGCCCAGCCCAGCCCAGTCCAGCCCAGTCCAGCCCAGTCCAGCCCAGTCTAGTTCAGCCCAGCCCTGTCCAGCTCAGCCCAGCCCGGTCCAGTCCAGTTCATCCCAGCCCAGTCCAGTCCAGCCCAGCCCAGTCCAGTTCATCCCGGTCCAGCTCAGCCCAGCCCAGTCCAGTACAGTTCAGCCCAGCCCAGCCCAGCCCAGTCCAGTCCAGTTCATCCCAGTCCAGTCCAGCCCAGCCCAGTCCAGTCCAGTCCAGTCCAGCCCAGCCCAGCCCAGCCCCAGGCCCTGCCGCTGCCCCAGGTTGTTCCAGGACTTCTCCCCTGGCCTTGGGCATCAGCCTCAAGTGAAGTGGGTGACCCTCATGGACGGCCTCACATCCTCAGTGTGTCCCATGCTATCATGAGGTTGGGGCGCTGCAGGGCGTCAAAGGTATCGGGCTTGCCACCGTCCCTGTTTCAGCCAGAACAAGAAGGGTTAACGCGTTCCCAGCTAGAGGAAACACAGACAGGGGCTCTGCTGACAGACAGGCTGCCGTCCTGGGAGTGGGCCCAGCTCTTGCTCCGGGGTGGTGGCCCCGCGGGAGATGCGGAACCGGACACCCAGGACCTCAAATGACAGGCCAGTTTGGGAAACTCAATACCAGGGCTTCAGCCACAGATTGCTACCGAGTGGTGCACTCGGTATTTCTTTCCATGATCATAAAAATAAAACGTTCATTGCAGAAGATTTGGAAAACACAGAAAAACATGAAGCAGAAAATTCCTCCAGTAAAAGCTAATCACCGTGGACATACTGGTTTGCTCCCTCCCAGCCTTTCACTGTTCTCAAAATTAGAATGACACTACGTATTTGGTTTTGAGTCCTGTTTTATCACTTGATACTGTATCATGGGCATGCGACGTCATTCCGAGATCATGTCTTTGAAAACAAGTTTCATCTTACGGGGATGCATCACCTTTAAGAATCTCCTATTAACGGGCACTCGGGTGGCTCTCCTTTTGCACTGTTATGACTAATAAGGCGTCGCCTCTCCGCTCTGATTTTGTCCCAGAATAAAGTCTGAGTGTGAAACTGCCAAGTTACAATGCATGGGCATTTTAAGGCCCTTGATGCACACCCGGAGGGTCCTCCAGTGTGGACGTGCGGGTTGCATGCTTGCCCCGGCAGGAGGGAAAACTACCCTCGCCTTGCACGGCCATCCCACCTCATCCAGACCCACCCGCTTGTCTTCTAGCATTTTCTGGCTTTATTTGTTCACAGCATCTCCTGAGCTGGCATTTATTTTGGGCATTGGGCACCTGAGATCATAAATTTTTTTTTTTTTTCCCAAATAGTTTACCAGTGTCCTCAGTACTCGTACTGACAGTTCTTTCCCCCGTGGATCTGCGGCAGTGCCTTTATCTCGGGCCAACATTTTTTGTGTGACGCAGGTTCCGGTCTCTCTATTCTGGTCTGTTGAGCTGAGGGACCGTCTTCTCGGGTCAGAACCACCTGTTTAAGACTGACTATTGCTCTTTCATTGTATTTTTATATGTGATGCATAAGCCTCTCTTCATCACAATATTTAACTTTGCCTTGTCTGCTGTATTATCTATTGCTGTATAACAAATTGCCCCCAACTTTGGTATCTTAAAACAGGAAATATTTACTGTCGCACAGGGTTTGTGGGTCACGGATCTAGGAGTGCTTTAGCTGAGGGCTTCTGCCCAGGATCTCTCCGTGGGCTGCGTCACAGGTGAGCGGGGGCCGCGGCCGTCTGAGGGCTGGCTGGGGTGGGGGCCTCCCCTGGTGGGCTGCTCCGCTGGACCGTTCACAACAGACAGCCGCCCCACCAAGTGGGCAAGGGGTGTCTGGGATCCTCAGGGAATTTCCTGCCTGCGGACAACAGGCTTCCAGGCCCTGGCCAGGCCTTGCACAGAGTGTGGCCCCTGCCTGTCCCAGGGTGACCAGCACCTCTCAGGTGAGCTGCTGAGTGTCAGCCCCTGCGGGCAGCTCCCAGGAAACCATGTTTTCAGGTCTCCCGGGAGGCAGCGTGTAGCTGAAGGGCACTTAGGAGGTGACTTTACTCTCCTTCCAGCCGCGAGTCTGAGCCACCTGCTGCCACCACCTGGCAGCACTCCCGGACCCCAAGTTCTCTGGAATCCTGGAGCCCCCCACCCCAGTGCTGGTGAGACACCCCCTGCCAGACTCAGTCAATCCCCTGGGCTGGGAAACTGAGGCCTGGGGGGCCGAGGAGAGACAGGCCCGAGACCACAGCCAGCAGGCAGGACCCCCAAGCTGGGTGAGCCGACTTCCTGCTGCTGCCCCCACCATCGGGCCCCCGGAACAGCATCTGTCCTGCAGGTGGCACACAAGGGGGTCAGCTCCAGGAGGGGACAGAGCACCCAGCATCTTCGGGCACCCCTGTCCAAGGGCTCCCCCAACCCCAACCCCTGCCCCGTGTCCCCAGCCGGCGCCGGGCGGTGACAGCACATTGTGGGCCAGCTGTGGTCCATCTCCAGCGGCTGCACATCGGGCCGAGCACCAGGACCTCGCTCCCGGCATCCCAGGCCTCGCCGCTGGGGGCAGACGGTGCCCCGCACCTCAGAACCTCATCCTTGACCCATCGACCCGCTGGTCTGGGGCTCGGCCCCAACAGCCCCTCCTGCCGCCGTCCCAGGCGAAGACCCCGCCCACCCGGGCCTCGTCCCATCACTCGCCCGTTGCAAAGGTGGGAAAGCCGAGGCCCCGTGGGGCTGACGGCCTTGCCCCCAGTGTCCCTGTCCACCCCAGGGGCAGGACCCTCTGTGGGCGCCGGGCCCCTCCCAGGGGACCGGGGAGTGAATAGTGCAGGAGGGGGGTCAGCCAAAAGCAGGGTCTTTATTTAACAAACTCGTGTCCAGTTTCAGCTCTACCTTGAGGCCCTGCCGCGGTGGAGGGAGCCAGTAGGGCCCGAGCCTCTAGACCAGCCTCCCAGAGCAGGCCCTGGGCGATAGCCGTGGACTGCTGTCAGCCCGGGGCCAGCCCAGTGCCACCTCCCGCTGGCCCTGGCAGCGCTGCCACCTAATATTCACACTCCCCAACCTCCTATGTCCCCAAGTGTCTCTTCTGTGCCCCGGGGGAGTGGGGGTCTCCATTCCAGCCCCTTCTGACCAGCAGCCTGCAGCCCTCCATGCTCTGCCTGGCCGCTGCCTGATGGGTATGGCAGGGCCCCTGCAGGACACTCGCCAGGCCTGAATGGCGCACGTTTGTCCCCATCACGCCCGCCTTGGCCCTAAGTGGACCTGGCTGAGGGAGGTTCCTGAAACCCCTCACCGTATCGGCCTGCTGGGCCCTTCTCACAGTTGCAGAAGCCCCTCTTCCAAAGTCCCCTTTGGGCCCTGCCCCCTCCTCAGGCCTCTTGGGGGGCATGGCCCATCCTCCTGGCTGTCATGGGGACTGCCCAGCAGGCCAAGGGGCCTCAGAGCTGGGGACGGGCCACTCGGAGCTCCCTAAGCCACCCCACTCACAGGATACTCTGCAGCCTGGGGGTCCCCGAAGCCGACTCCATCTTTTTCCCTCCACTCCTTCTCAGACCCCACCCAGCAGCCCACATCTGGAAACCCACGTGAAGTCCCCACCTGCCATGTGCCCTCCTCTCCTCACAGCCCCCTTGGGAGCAGGGTGCCGGCCCACTCTGCTTGGCAGCCCCCGTTTCCACCAGCCCCTCTCCTGTGGATGTGCTCTGGGGCCTGCTGGGTGGGCAGGAGCCACACTGGGGCCTCCCTGGGGGCCTAGGGCGACATGCCAGTCAGTGGGTAACTGCCCGTGGCTGGCATGTGCATCCGGAGAATTCCGGAGGGTGGCTGCGTCTGAAAGGAAGGCGTCTTTACCCAGTGAATCCTATTCTCTCCAACCCCCCAGCTGCTCCCCATTTCACAGACCCCTCAGGAGGTAAAGGGACTCCCCCAAAGTCACCAGACAGAACAGAGAGAGGCCTGGCCCAGGGCCGCTGCCCCGAGGCTCAGGTCGATGGCCACCGAGGGTCCAGCAGGGCCAGGGCCACCAGGAACAGGATGCTCGGGCGCCCGGGGCACCGGAAGGCGTCACACATGGCAACACCACCAGCATCCCAGGAGCTAAAGCCGGAAGCCCGAGGCGACCGCAGGGCACAGCAGCTTCAGGGCCAGCTCTGGGTGCCGGAGGGGCTTCTTGGGACTTAGTGGCGAGAAAGATTCAAAACTGTGGGTCCCAGCTTGGAAAAGGAGCACATCGGTTGTCGCTGTAGGACCGGAGGGTGGTGCCAAGTCCACGGCGCGTCTGGCAGCCTTGCCCAGGGCTCACCTGCCCACCAGGGTGGCAAGGAAAAGGAAAGGAGGAGAGAAAACCTAAATCACCCCCCAAACCCCATCCCAGAGGCCAGCCCGGCCTCACTCCCCAAAGTTGAACATCTCAGCTTCTTTCTCCTTCCAGAAGGCGAAGCTGCGGTCGATGAAGCCACAGATGTCCTCGCTGTTGAAGCTGCCCCACTGGGGGCTGGGCCCCAGCTGCTGGGCCGTGGGCTCGGGGTCACTGCAGGGGGTGGCGGCGGTGGCTGGGGACAGCAGCCCGAGCGGGGCCAGGCCCGTCTCACGGCCGGGCTCTGTGTCCCAGCCCGGACCCCGGCTGGAGCCGAAGAAGCGGGCTTTGATGTCGTCGAAGCCGTCGGCCCAGGTGCGGCGGCCAGCGGCCACCTCGTCGGTCACGGCCTTGTGGAAGGCACGCACGGCCTCCCAGCCGTGGGCACCCAGGTGCTCAAAGACCTCAAAGCACAGCAGGTGGCGCGTCCTGCGCTCCTCGGGGGGCAGCTCGCACTCCAGCAGCTGGAAGTAGCCCAGCATGAAGAGGTCCAGGGTGAGGCAGCCATAGGGCACGGGAGCCCCGTCCACGTGGGGCAGGAACTGCTCCGGGGACAGCGGGCCATGGGGCCGTCGGCTGAGCCGCCGCAGCTGCCGGGCCGGCACGTGTGCCATGATGGCCTTCCAGCTGCCCAGCAGGTGGGCAATGGCGCTGCGCTGCTGCCACAGCCGGGGGCCCCCACGGGGCGGCGGGGAGGGTGGCCACGGACCCCTGGCTGCCTCCTGGCCCCGCAGCCTGGCCTGGCGGGCTTCCAGGGTCCTGCCGATCACAGTCTTGAGGGCCGGTGTGTAGGCCGACCGCTTCCAGTGGCTGAGGAAGAGGGTGATGATGCGCTCCTTGCGCAGGCTGCCCGGGTCCAGGCGGCCAGTGCCCGAGTCGCCGGCCGCCTCTGCATTGCCCAGCCTGGGCTCCCCACCCATGGGGCCGCCCCCAGACGCCACCCAGCAGCCTCTCGGGCACTGCCCAGGCCCTGGACTCGAGGTGCAGGGTGGGCGGGGGGCCGGGGCCAGCTCGAAATGGCTGCGCAGCGTCCGCACGGACACACCACACTCGCGGATCTCGTGCTGGGCCGCGCTCTGCGGGGGGCCATCTGGGGCCTCCCGGGGGGTGTCCTGTGGCCTGTCCTCAGCTTGAGCCAGCCCGTTCATGCCCTTCAGCAGCAGGGAAATGCTGCGCATCAAGCGGACGACATGGCCGCACCAGGAGGGCAGGGGCTGCCCACCAGCCTGTGCCAGGTCCTCGGACACGGCCCCTGCAGCCTCCTCACCCTCTGGCCCGGGCACCTGGAGCAGCAAGTGGCTGTTGACAGTGATGCTGGCCAGCGGCGTGGGCAGCAGGGCCTGCAGCTCGGCCACCAGTCGGCCCAGCTCGCTCTGGTACTCCTGGCAGCGGCGCTGCAGCTGCAGGTGGGCGATCTGCTTCTCCAGGTGCACCAGGTCGTCCTCGGTCAGCAGCTCCCCAAAGGGGCCCAGGATGGCCTGGTGGGTCTGCGAGTACCGCCAGGCCACCTGCTCTGCGGACCCCAGGCCCCCGCCGCCGTCCTGGGACAGAGAGGGCCGGTCAGCGGAAAGAGGCCACACTGCGCGCTGCGGCTGGGAGAGGGCGAGCTCCCACCAGGAGACGTTCCCCGAGGTTCCAGCTCCCCCAGGGACCCGCCCAACCAGTGGTCACCCAGCTGGTCCTTGGCCTGGATGTCATGAGTGAGCAAGGTGCACCCCAGCCTCAGCCCAGAGTGTGGGGCCCAAGGAAGACCTCAGCCCCATTGGGGGCCAGTTCCCTCTTGGCAAAAGGTTGAGTTCCCCACATCTTCTCCTCCTGAATGTTTAACCCAAAGGGTCTCACTCCTCAGAGGCCTCCCAGTCCCTTCTGATCAAATTCTAGAACCTTCTGTGGTTGGGCAGCAGCCCCGGAGGACGGGCAGCCTCACCACTGGTTCTGGGTTCCCTTGATGGGCCGCTAACATCATCCAAACGAGCCCCGCTGACCTCACCCCGGCCCCGGGCTCCAGCCCCCACCCCCCGCCCCAGGCGCTCACGGGCTCCAGGGGAGGTGGACACGGAGTGGCCCTGAGCTGCGTCCCCTCTGCGGCAGGCACCGCTGTGCTGCCCGGTTCACGGGGGCGGAGACCAAGCCTGCCTTCTTCCACCCAGCACGGCCGGGGCCTGGGGCACTGTGCTGGGTGGGCAGGGGTCTGGCCCATGAGGCTCTAGCCCAGGGACCCCTAGCCTTCTACCAGGCTGTGGCCAAGGTCAATCGGCTCTGACTCAGTAACCCCAAACCTCTCCACCCTCCACCCCGGAGTTCCCAGCACCTTCGCAGACCCTTGGGCCCTTCCCCAAGCCAAGACTCTACGGGTTTCCCGGCTGAGGCTGAAGAACCCCGCCCATGCCTGCCCTTCCTTCACCCCATGGGTGACCACCCCCGCAGCGCTGTCCGGTTCGGTGTCACTGGAGGTGTCCAGTGCCGTCCACGACAGGACCACTAGCCACGGGCGCTGCCGAACCCTGGGATGCCCAGTGCAGCCAAGGAGCAGACATTTTACTTCTAACTAATGTGAGTTAATTTAAGTCTAAGTAGTCTCACGTGACAGCCCAGGTCTAGACCACGGATTGTAGAACGTGGTTCAAACACAATCTGAGGCCTCGAGGGTGAGATTCTAGAACTACTGCAGCCAGAGAGCTCCAGGAGAAATCCCAGTGAAGTCGCAGCCCTCTCTGCTCCGATCCTTGAAGGCACCCCAGCAGCCTGACAGGGGTCCCCCAATATCCGCTGCTTCCTCCCTGACCCCCCACAGCTCGCTCATGCCCTCCACTGCAGCCCTGCCCTCCTCCCCCTCAGGCAGCTTGCTCACCCCCAGGGCTTTGCACTGGCTCTGCCTAGGATGTGCTCCTCCCAAATGCCGCCCTCGTTGAACAACCCCCACCCCATCCTCTCTCTCCCTTTCCCTGCTTTGCTTCTCCCCACAGCACCTCAATCTTGCCCCCCAGGGGTGCTCAGCTGGTGCACCCGTCTTCCTGCTGGAGGTTGGCGCCTGACAAAAACCAGTTAAATTAAGTAAAAGGAGAATCGCGCTCCAGAGCAGATGCAGGGTGCCACTCAGACCCTCTGATCAGGTCGACTCTGTCTCTCCTGGAAGAGGAAGCTGAGGTCCTAGTGGGCCGGCAGTGGGGCACCTGCGTACCTGGGTCTCCGGATCCCCAGTCCTGGCTCCGGGGGCCCCACCTTCCCTCTCCCCCTGCCGGGACACCCCCCCCCCGCCCCCGGCTCCCAGCCCCGCCCCTGCGGGCCCCACCTGGGCCTCAGGCGTCCCCTCGGAGCCCAGGCGCAGTCTCCGCACCATCACCTGCCGCTTCCACTCGGGGATGGGCCGGCCGCGCGCGTCCCGCGTGGGCACCAGCCCGTCCAGGCCGCCCGGGGGCAGCGCGTCCAGCTGCAGCAACACCAGGCCGTCCGGGGCGTCCCTCACTGCCGCCGACTCGGCTCCCTGTGCAGACGCGGCGGACACCCAAAGTGCAGGGAGGGGGCAGCTGGCGGCGGGGGTGGGGGGGTGCGGGTGGGGGTGGGCCTTGCCCGGGAGCAGGACTGGGGAGGCCTGGGACCCAGCCTGGCCCACCTCCGAGGTCACGGAGGGAGCTGCTGGGTTTTGGGGTCAGCTGGGGAGGGGGACGCACCGTGGGGACAGCCACAGCAGTGGTGGGGGTCCCCTGGGGGGCTGCGCAGGCCGGCTGCTCCCTGGAGAGAGGCTGGGCAGGCTGGCGGGGCCGGGCCGGGCAGGGAGCCGCTGCTGCTGCTGCTGCTGCTGCTAGTGCCAGGAAGGGGCAGCTGGAGTCGGGGGGCCACCAGAGACGCAGGGGGATGGCGAGTGCGACACCCAGCCTCAGGGACCCTGGGCTTGGGGACAGCCGCCACACCCTGTTACTGACCCCTGAAATTCATCTGTCCCTGGGTCTTTTTCCAGGGCGTCGCCGGGGCCTGCCCCAAGCCTGGCGGATCCCAGAGGCTGCGTTTCACCCCCCCATCCCGTCCGCAGCCCTCACCCCGGCCCCCTGCGGCCTGGAAGGAGCTGGGCCAGCCTGGGGCTCGGGGGTCTGGGCCCAGTGCGGCCCAGTGCAGCCCAGTGCAGCCCGTCAGCCTGCAGAGCTCCTGCCCCCTCCCCACCCCTCCACACCCCTAGAGGCCTTGAGGTGCTTCTGCCACAACCCAGGGTAAGAAGCATCACGTCGCACTCCAGACGGACACACAGACCCACACGCAATTACACGTCTGAGCGAGCGTGCTTCCTGCGGGGGGTTTCCCTCACCACCGCGGCGCCTGCTGAGGGACAAGGCCCCGCTAGCCCGACCTGACCTCGCTCCCCCTCCCGGGACCCTCACGAGCCCCCAGATGGGTACTCACGGGTGGGGCTCCCGAGACCCGAGGCCCCTCTCCTGCCGTCCTCCAGGGCGGGCCTCGTGGCCGACAGCGGGGGAGGCGGGAAGGGCGGCGGCGGGGGCGTCAGCAGCAGCGGCACCTGCAGGGCACAGGCCTGGTCAGCGGGAGCCCGAGGGGGCCTTGACTTCGGGGGTGCCCAGCTCTTCCGGGTGGGGCTGGGGGCCGCCAGCGGGCGAGGCCAGGACCCGACCTGGGGGGCAAGCACCTCAGGGAGGGGCACAGGGGGCCAGGTCTGCAGGGGCCAAGGCCCCTTGGGGTCTGGCTCTCCCACCCCGCTCCCCTCCCTCCACCTGACGACCAGGGGCTCCCCAAACACCGCCGTGCTCGTCTGGATGCCCTCGCTCACGAGCCCTCCACCTTGACGGCCCCACAGGCCACCTCTGCCGGGGAGCACCGTCCCCTCTCCAGACCCGGCTCCCGGCTCCCGGCTCCCTCCGGGACACAGCCTCAGGGGACACTGGGTCAAGGCACGGTGGGGTCAAGGCTAGGAGTGCAGCTTGTGCTCAGCTCCCTTTGGCAAAATGCCCATGCAGGTGCACACATAGGTGCACATGCCTACACAGGTGCACACACATCCATGCAGGTGCATCCATGCAGGTGCACACACGCACACACAGGCCCACACACGGCCATGCAGGTGCACACACATGCGCAGGTGCACACACACAGGTGCCCACATGCCCACGCAGGTGTGCTCACACACAGGCTCACACATGGCCATGCAGGCGCACACATACAGGTACACAGGCACACACACGCGCACATGCAGGGAAACACAGGCACACACGTGTCCACACAGGTGTGCACACGTGAAGATATGCGCACACAGGCACACACGGGCACAGGCGCACCCTGCAGGACCGTCCCTGATGGGGATGCTGAGACGGCCCCGCTGGAAACCCCCCTCCCTGACACAAGCCCCGTGTCCGGGCAGGACAGCTCAGCGAGGGACTTGGTAAGGAGCTGGGGGGGCTGTGGACTGGGGGGGGTGGGCTGCCAACGGGCCCAGCATTCAAGGGCACAGGGCCATCACCCCACTCGGACCTGGGCTTGTCCCCCCCGCCCTGCGCTGACTGCTGGGGAGCCCACAAGATCCCTGGGCCTGGAGGTGCAGACCCGGCTCGGCCCACGGGGCCACGGCTTTCCCCGGTGAGCAACGGGAGCCGAGACGCCCACCCCACCATCTCCTGGGGGTGTCGCTGGGGACGTGAGTCCTGAGGGTGCTGACCCTGGGGGCGGTGCCACAGCACTGGGCACTGCCCGCCTCCCCTGTGTCCCTCTGCTGGCTGACACCAGCCGTCCTCCGCCGGAGCCGTGGGCACTGCCCGCCTCCCGAGGCTAAAGGCTGGACACTCGAGCAGGATGCCCCGGACCCCGGGCTGTGCCAGTGTCTCCAGGTGCCCCTTGGGCAGCTCGTTCCCCAGCTCCGAGGGCCACGTGACTCCCCCTCTCAGCCTCCCACCCGGCAGTGAGGCAAGAGCTCCTCCCCCTCTGTCCCGTGGGCAGGGAGAGGCTGGACGTGGCCCTCAGGGGGCCCAGGATAGGGCTGGAAAGAGCTCTGAGCTCGGCCGAGGACCTGGGTTCAAACCCAGGGCCCCCATTTCAGGACGTGAGGCCTGGGGACAGGGCAGGGGTCCAGGGGGAGCAACCTGTGTAGCAGCTGAGGGTCCACGCCCAGAAGGGCTCTCTGCTCGGAAGGACCCCAAGCTCAGGAGGCCCCCGCTTGGCTCATGCCCCGCCGTGGCCGTCTCGAGACTCTTTCCGTTGAGCGCTGGGCCTTGCTGGCCCTGGACCTCCCGGAGGTTGGCCCCTTGCTCTCAGCTCGGGGGGCCAGTTGTGCTCTCCACTAGGAGCCTTGCAGCCCCAAAGAAGGGCAGGTCGTCTTGGGCACCCCAGCCCAGGGGTGCCCTCAGGAGAACTCCAAGTCTGTGTCCATGGCCCACAGCCCCTTGGTCACCCCCCCTGGGACTGTCAGCCCACTGAGGCCGTGGGGTTAGGGGGAGGCCCCAAGCCCCTGCCTGGCACCATGCACCTTGCTCCTTCCAGGAATCTGGGAGCCCCAGGGTGGAGGGAGGGACGTCCAGCAGCCCAGCCAGGGGACTGCGGAGATAGCTCAGCCATGGGCAGAGGCACGTCGGAGGGGGGCTGTGCCCCAACACATTAATATTTGACGGCCAAGGTGGCTGGTGGCCGGCGGGCTCGGGCCGGGCGTGGGATCCCTAACCACGGAGCCTTTAACCCAACACAGCGCGGGGGCTGGAGAGCGGCTGACCCTTCGCGGGTGGGGGAGGGCCGGAGCAGGGAGAAACCCGGGACCCCCGGGTCACGGCAACCCTCACAGGGGCCCTTTCTGGATGGGAGACCACCCTGAGGGGTCCTCCCAGCGCCAGTACCACTCCCAGGGCCCAGTGGGGGAAACCAAGGCCCCGAGAGGGCAGCAGGCCTTCTCCAGCTCCCCCTTGCTGGAGACCCCAGTCCTTGCTCCCTGCCAGGCCCAAAGGCCCCTCGAGTCGCTGCCCCTTTGCCCCGGGGACATCAGCAGGGGCCTGTCGGGGGCCGGGGGTGGGGGCACGACACTGGGTCCCTCGTGCAGCTGCGCACCTTGCCGGGCTGTTCCTCAGGGGTGCTCACCACAAGCAGCCTCAGGGGACCGAGCGGCCACACTTGCTGCTTGCTATGAAAGGGCGGCTGTCCCCAGTCGTGACGGGAGCCTCCTGTGGACGCAGCGTCCGTGGGGTCCACGGCAGAACCCCGGGACCTGGAGGCCACGGGCACCGACACACACACCTCAGCGAAGTCCTGTGTCTCAGGTCCTCTGCTGGCATCCACAACATCCTGACGGAGTATGGACCAGGGAGGTGGGGTCTGACAGTCGGACAGACAGACGGATGGAGGAAGGCCAAGCCGGGTGGGCCCCTCGCCAGCAGGACCGCCCCACTGGCCTCCCCCGTGCCTGCCAAGCCCGGGCAGAGCACTGAGGGGCCTGGGTGGGGAGCAGTGGCCCCCAGGTGGGGGGGACGGGCGGGCAGGGAGCTGGAGGGGCAGGGACCCCTGGCCCTGGGCCCACATTCTGGTTCTGGTTCCAGGCCTTACTGACGGGAGTCCTGGGAGAGCAACCCCTCCCCACAGAGCCCGCGTCCTCAGCTGTAAATCAGAACTTTGCAGAGCTGCTTGCAAGATGAACATTCTGGAAAGCACTGGGACAGGCCTGGCACTTGGCGGGGCTTGATACGCACTTTCTTCTGCCACGTAATGATGGTCTCTGTGATGCTTCCAGGCGGTGGAGCAGCCGCGTCCCTGTGTCCCCTACGATCGGGCCGTCACACCAGCCCGATCCACATGGCTCCGGAGGGCGGCAGGTGTCCGGCTCTGCTGGGGTCCGAGGACCCCATGCTGCCCCGGGCCCTGGCACCGGGCTTCTGAGTGCCCGCGGCTGGCACCTCCCAGGGCCCGGCTCTCCCGCTTCCATACTTTTGGTGAGATTTGAGCAGCGGCTGAGTCTGCCATGCATTATGCATCGAGGGCACCGCAGTGAGCCGGGTTACAGGCCTGTAATGCCACCCGGCCGAGGAAATCATGGCCCACGGATCGGCGCTGACACCAGCCACAGCAGCTGAGATTCAATTACCGGCCAGGAGTGGGACGCGGCCAAGGAGGGCCTGCGCCCCTGGGCCTCAGTTTCCCCATCTGTAAAATGGCCTGGGCAGAGGATTAGCCGGTGCCTGGGACCCACCGTGGCAGGTGCCCTGCTGGGGCTGGACACAGATCTGCTTGCCGGTGACAAGGCTCTCCCATCCCTTTACGGATTAGGACACAAGCTCCCAGAGGCTCAGGACTTGCCAGCAGCCACAGGGCCAGAGGAGCTCAACCCGCCGTCCCCTCTGAGGCTCAGGGGCTGCCTGCCGTGCCCCCTCCCTCCCCTCCGTGCCCCTTCCCTTCCCTTCCCTCTCCCCTCTCTGCGGTCTGGGGGCTCCAGCAGGCAGGTGCAGGAGAGGGAGTGGCAGAGACGAGGGGCACGGGCCGGCCAGCCCTGGACACCCCAAGACACTGTAGGCTCGGTCCCCACACACGGGGCGGAGGAGCCTCTGTCCCCCACCCTTGGACAGAGCCACACCCGGAACCCAGCCCAGGCTGAGGGCAGAGGTGGTGGCGGGGGCTTGGCCCACCCTGTCTGGGGAGGAGGCCCCGTCGCCCGGGTTACAGCGGTGCAGAGGGAGGGAGAGGCCCCGGCCACCCGGGGCAGCACCCAGGGCTCTTCCCTGGGGCCAGGCTCGCCCGTCCTGCCCAGCCTCGCTCGGCCTGCCCCTCTGGGGCCTGGCGTCCAGTGGGGACAGGCGCGGGCCGCCCTCTCGGGGGGACACGGCGGATTCCAGCACCCCTCCGAGGCCGGGGCAGGCGACCACTGGATATTGCATTGCCGTCAATATTGCATCCGGCCCGCAGCCCCTCCCTGACAGTGTGGGGCACAGCCCGAGGACATGTGGGAAGCGGGGGGCTCCCGGCAGGGCAAGGGACCAGCACCCCCTGCTGTCCCACCCTGGCCTGCTGGCAGCAGAGCCCACGGCCTCCAGCCTCAGTGACCAGCTGCAGTTTTCCCTCCACTGTCCCCCCCACACAGGGGTCCCCGGTGTCCCTGAACCCCACAAAGCAAGTTTGACGACAGCCGGGCTGGACATGCGATGGCACCTCCCACACCAGTGGAGTCAAGACCCCAGCCAGCGGGTCCCACAGCCCCGAGCAGCCCCACCCAGTGGGCTGTGGGGTTGGTAAGGGCAGCCCACCCGGCTCTCCCTCCCCGTGGGTGCCCACGGCCTCGGCCCCTCCACGGATGGCAGAAGACAAGAAAACAGCACTCAGTCCTTAACCCCAAGCTCCCAGACGGGCTCCGGAAGCTCCTGTCAATTTGCCTCGAAAGCGAGGGTTTGGTTGGCAAGAGCTGGCAGGAGTGACCGAGGTGTGGCCCAGAGGACACACGACCCCCAGGGGCGGCACAGGTGAGCTCCTGAGAGGTTGGCCCCCAGGTGGGGAGTGGAGGCGTCACTGCTGGTCCAGAAGGGCGTGGCGGACCCTGAGGGAAGGGGCTCCCATCCCGACCCCAGGGAGCAGCAGGGCCCGGGGAGGAGGCACAGCCCTTGGGAAGAAAAACCACAGGGAGCCAGGGATGGCCCGGCCCCCACAGCCCCAGGGGCACCAGGAGAGCAACCAGAACCCCACCCCTGAGGTTCGGGCACGAGTGACCAGGAAGGGCTGGGGGTGGGAGGCAGGGGACACAGAGACCCTGCGAGGGTGAGCTGGGGGACCCCAGAGGCCAGGCAGGGACCCCTGCTGAGCATGCGCCCTCCCCAGGGAGCGAGGCAGAGCCACAGGAATGCACGGCCGCCAGGGAGGCAGGGGTGGGGGCAGCTGGAGCCGCAAAGCTCCGTCCACTGCACCAGAAACCCACCGAGCCCACCAGCTTCCCGAGCCCATGCCAGAGAGGCCACCTTTGACCGACCCACACCAATCGAATGTTTAGTAGGTAAATCAATAAACACCAAATAAGTCACTTCCAACAGTAACCGAAATTCTAGTTTCTAAAACCACTCCATGTCCCCGAGTCCCTGGGGCTGTCCCCTAATAGCAAGCATGCCTGGGGGCGCGTTTCGGTCCGGTGACAGCGGAGGCAGGAACCCTGGCTGGGGAAGTTGCTGTCGCCACCTCTGATGGCCCCAGACCCCTGAGGAGATGCCCCGAGGGGGGAGCGGGTACAGCAGCCCCCCATGTCCCGCCCCAGCCCCAGCCTCAGCCCCAGCCCTGACCCTTGCCTGAGGACCGGCCCTGACCTGGCAAATCTCGTGGTGCAGAGACAAGCCCCCCTCACCCTCCACCCGGACGAGGCCCCCGGAGGCCTTACCGGCCAGGCTGCAGCCCGCAGGAACTGGGCGCAGCCTTGGTGTCCGTGGTACTCAGCCAGGTCAGCCGCAGTGTAGCCATCTTCGTCCCTCAGGGAAGGGTCCACGTGGTGGGAGACCAAGGCCTGGCAGCACTGCGGGGGTGGGGCACATCGCACCTGGCTTCAAGGCAGGGCCCCTCCCACCTCACAGGTGAGGAGTTTCCCCACGGCCCCACCACCATTCTGCAGAACTGGATATGGGCAGTGGGGCCCTGAGCCCTGCCCCGTGCCCCCCGGCCCCAGTCCCCAAGCACCCTCCTCTGGCCCTGACAGTGCCCCACGCAGGCTGCACTTGCCCTTGTGCTGGGCAGTCAAATGCTCCATAGCAGGTGCCTGAGGCCCCTTCCCCAGGACAGTGTAAGCCACGGACCAGATGCAAAAACCACCTTCTTAAAGCATCAAAGAGGTAACAGGACAGTGAGGAATTACCGGGCCCAACTCAGAAGACAAGAAATCTCAGAGCGGGTTAGGCTAGCACTCAGAGCTGCCTTTGCCATGGGTACATTTGCAGATGCAGGAGAGACAGTGGCAAAGGTGAGCTGTGCTGGCCTCTCGCTGCTCACCTCTTCTCTTGCAAGAGAGCCCACGTGCCCTTCTGGCATGGGCTCTTAATAAATTTTCTACCTACTTGCTTGATCTGTGCTGTGCCCTTGCATTCGCTCTTGCAGCATGGCCAAGAGCCTAGGAATTCAACACCGGCAACATGTTTTTGGCGAGCCAGCCAGGAGACGCTTCTCCTTTTGACCATCCGGACGGGTGGGCCATGCCTGTCGCCCGGGAGGCTTGGCTGTGAGCTTTCACATTTCTTCTCATGGGCTCGTTGTTACCCTCTCCTGTGTCCTCGGGCCCTGAGGAATCTGGGGACTCTGGCCCGGCTCCCCCAGGACATAATCTCAGCCCACTCCAAGCTCTCTGGCTCTCTCCGCAGAGGTGGCAGGAGCTCGTCTCTGTGCCGTGCAGATCCCAGGAGACTTACAGCGGCGGGTGGTGCTGCCCTTGAGACCTGACTGGGGCTTCTCCCCGTGTCGTGCAGGAGAGCACTGGGACCCAGATCAAGCCCCCCCATTCTTCTCTCTCTCTCTCCTCAGTTCTCCGAGACTTCCCACATTCTCCCCTTTCTTCCCCTCTGGGGACCACCTCTTGATCCTCTTGCTTGATAGCATTTCCTGGCCCTTCAGGTCCTTCCTCCTGCTGGATTTGCTCCTCTCTTCTCCTCTTCTGCAGAGGGCCTCTCCTGGCCTCCTCAAGAGTCTCCCTCTTTCTCCTCTGTCTGGCTTTTGATGCTTCTGCACATTATTTCTTTTGTAACACAGGATTCTGGGCTAAGGATTCTTGTACCAAATAAGGTGTTGCCTTTGACATTCTAGGGAGTCACCTCTGGTCCACGCTCACGGGAACTAGGAACCTCCCAGGGGGAGCGTCTCCCCCCCAGGCCCAGATTGTTCAGTCTCTATGAGACCTATTACAGATGAACATAAAGCTCCCTTGTTCTAGAGCGTGCTCGCTCTTTAGCGCTCAGCAAACAGTAAACTGGGGGATGAAGGTATTCCCCAGAGCACTGTCCTGGACTTCTCTCAGGTGGGGCGAGTGTCCCCACCTCCAGAGCATGGGTCTAGACGTCTCCCATGGAGGAACGTCCAGGGACACCTGGCGACTCGACCCAGGGTCACCTGGTGACATTGCTCCCGTTTTCCCAAGAGATTGGGCCTGCGGAGAGGAAGGATTCCTCAAGAGCATTGCCCTGGAATTCTTCTAGGCAAGGCCCGAGAACCCCCCTGGAAGGTAGGTCCAGGCATCCCTCAGGAAAGGTGTCCCAGGGATGCCCAGCAACTGTACCCTCCATGTTCCCAAGAGACTAGGCCAGCGGAGAGGAAACTGCCCAGCTCTGATGTGCGTTGAGATGCCACGTGGTCACACTGGAGCTAGTGAGGCTCCTCTATGTCCTTTTCCAGAGAAAGTGGGAAACACCAAAAGTCAATATCAGCTAGGAGATGGGGAGGCCTGGCCTCCATGGACTCTCAATTACAACACCATCCTCCGGTAAACAGGGAAAGTGCTCAAAGACCCCCTCTGCCCAGACGCTTACAGCTCTATCAAGACAAGGACCCGAGAGGAACTTGTTGCCTGTGTTGTGCCTGTGTCTCAGCTTCCATTAGAGGAGAAGTTCTTGATGATCCCCTTAGCCAGTAGGGACCACACCACGGCCTGTTTGTTAGACGGCACAGGAAAGCGCACCACCAAGACAGCCAACCGTAATAAGCTGTGGGAGCTCACTCAGAGGAAAGGGAAAACCCGCCCCTGTTCAGGGGAGGCTAGTGGAGGCTCTGAGAAGCACCCTAATGTCAGCTGCACCCTTGAGAAGGTCAGATTTTGCTGGTCACCCACTTCACCAGCCAGTCTGCCCCTGATACCTGGAGAAAGCTGCAGAGGCTCACGGGCCCCACACCTCCCACTCACGACTGCTAGAAACGGCCTTTTCTGCCTTTAACAACCGGGCCAAGGCCGAGGAGGAGGAGGCCAAGAGGAAAACAGGAGACCGGGGAACAGGCTCAGCTTCCTGCCATCGCTGTTAGAGGTGCCCTGTACCCTCGAGGCCACCCAAATTGTGGCTCCAGGACTCAAGGGCCTCACTTCAACTGTGGGTCAGAGGGCCACTGGCAGAGAGAGAGCCCGAAACCTTGAGACAACCCTCGACCTTGGGACCCACAGGGGCCTTGCTCCAGGTGCTGCCAACAGGGGCAGTGGGCCAGGGACTGTGCTGTCTTCCGAGGGGGGCAGGATGGCCCCCAGAGCCCTGCTCAGGACGAGTGAAGGCTGAGGGTCCCCAAGGCCACGATGGCTCTGCGGACTTCACGTGATCATCAACCTAGAGGAGCCCTGGGTGACACTCGATGTGGCAGGTAAGACTGTTTATTTCTTAATTAACACTGGAGCCACTGGCTCTGTCCTGAGCTGCCACCCTGGACCTCCCTCCACTTGGACTTGCCTAGTCATGGGAGTGACGGTAAAGCCAAAATAAGGACCTTCACTCCCCTCTCCTTGGTAGGCTTGGAGACACCCTGAGAATAGAGCAGGGACCCGAGAGGGCAGAGAGGACACCGAGAAGAAGCCTTGAGCAAGGATGGCTGAGCAAGGCCAGGACGGCCTGTCCCGCAAGGACAACCCTCCTGGGGCTGCCACCTACCACAATACCTGGGCGGCCGACCCGCCCAAGTGCACGCGCCGCCCGGCACCACCCGGAGGGAAGGGAGTGGGGGGAAGAGCCTGACTTGTATGTTTTTCAAAGTCCTGTTTTGCAAAGACAAGACCTAATAGAGCGGCTATCAGAAAATTCTTGTTAATAAGCCACTTGGATCTAACAAGAAGGGGGAAGAGGAGAGGAGTAAGTAAAGCTAAGCAATAACAGCAAATTGCCCCCAACACCGGGGGCCTCTTGCCTCTCCGCTTGCGAGATGCCCACAGGCCCTTCCTGCGTGTGCACTGAATAAACCTTCTCCCTGTTCGCGTGGGGAAACAAGTGAGCTGTTCTTTCAGCAGCGTCATAGGACTGGGGAGAGGACTCCACCCTCAGAGAAAGGGCAAACCAGAAGTAAGCCGTCCCTCTCTGAGACCAGCAAAATCCAGGTTCAGGGAACATCCAGCTTGGATTCTGGACTAAGAAGATCCTGGGCTTGGAATGCCCATTTGTGCCTGGCAGAGGCAAATAAGCTATCGTCTGAGGCCTCAGATGACTTCTACAAATCATTTTTTCAAATATAACATCTAGCATATAGTCAAATAAAACCAGGAACACCAGGAAATAAGATGCCATAAATGAGAAGCAGAAAATCCAACAAAGAAATAGATCCACACAGACATGAGAACTCACAAACTACCAAAAAACTATGCCAACTGCTTTTAAAGAAATAAAACCAAGCTTGATAAGGAAAATGTTCAAAAATAGACTGTGGTGATGAATGCACAGCTACGTGACGGTAGTGCGATTGTACGCCATGGGTGACTGTACGGTACATGAATATATCTCAATAAAACTGAATTTAAAAAAAAACAAGCTTGAAAATTTAGACATGGAAATAAAAACTATAAAAAGTGACACAGCAGATTTGAAAAAGCATTAAATAGAGGCCTAGGAGATATCAATAATAACAAAATTAAAAACTGAAGCTGAAGAATTAGTGAATAGAAAATCAGTCAGAAGAAGTGATCCAGAATACAGCATAAAGAGACAATAAAGTGAAAACAAACAAACAAAAAAACAACAGCAGATACAGTAAGTTCCAATATATATGTAATATTAATCACCAAACGGGAGCAAAACCGAATGGGGAAGAGGTAATATTTGAACAGATAATGGCTGAGAATTTTACAGAGCAGGTGAATAACACCAAAGCACAAATTCAAGAAGCCCAACAAATCCCAAGTAGGATAAATAAAAGGATTAGACTCCTGGTCAAATCATAGCAAAACGGTAGAAAACCAAAGACAAAATGAAAATATTAAAAGTAACAAGAGAGGAGGCGGGGCAAGATGGCAGACTGGTGAGCTGTATGTTTTAGTTACTCCTCCAGGAAAGTAGGTAAAAAGCCAGGAACTGCGTGGACTGGACACCACAGAGCAATCTGTCTTTGGGCATACTTCATACAACACTCATGAAAACGTGGAACTGCTGAGATCAGCGAAATCTGTAAGTTTTTGCGGCCAGGGGACCCGCGCCCCTCCCTGCCAGGCTCAGTCCCGGGGGAGGAGGGGCTGTCAGCTCCGGGAAGGAGAAGGGAGAATTGCAGTGGCTGCTCTTACCGGAAACTCATTCTACTGATTCAAACTCCAACCATAGATAAACTGAGGCCAGACACCAGAGACTCTGAGAGCAGCCAGCCCAGCAGAGAGGAGACAGGCATAGAAAAAAAACAACACGAAAAACTCCAAAATAAAAGCAGAGGATTTTTGGAGTTCTGGTGAACACAGAAAGGGGAAGGGCGGAGATCAGGCCTTGAGGCGCATATGCAAATCCCGAAGCAAGGCTGATCTCTCTACCCTGGGCACCTTTCCTTAATGGCCCTGGTTGCTTTGTCTATTAGCATTTCAATAACCCATTAGATCTCTGAGGAGGGCCGTTTTTTTTTTTTTTTTTTTTTTTTTTTTTTTAAATCCTTTTTGCTTTTTCTAAAACAATTACTCTAAGAAGCTCAATACAGAAAGCTTCAAAGAATTGAAATTTGGGCACGTCAAGTCAAGAGCAGAACTAAGAGAGCTCTGAGACAAAAGGCAATAATCCAGTGGCTAAGAAAATTCACTAAACAACACAACTTCCCAAGAAAAGGGGGGTGTCCGCTCACAGCCACCATCCTGGTGGACAGGGGACACTCCTGCCCATCGCCAGCCCCATAGCCCAGAGCTGCCCCAGACAACCCAGTGTGACGGAAGTGCTTCAAATAACAGGCACACACCACAAAACTGGGCGTGGACATTAGCCTTCCCTGCAACCTCAGCTGAATGTCCCAGAGCTGGGAAGGGGGAGCAGTGTGAATTAACAGAGCCCCATTCAGCCATCATTTGAGCAGACTGGGAGCCTCCCAACACAGCCCAGCAGCCCAGAACTGCCCTGGGGGGACGGCACTCACCTGTGACATAGCACAGTCATCCCTCAACAGAGGACCCGGGGTGCACAGCCTGGAAGAGGGGCCCACTTGCAAGTCTCAGGAGCCATACGCCAATACCAAAGACTTGTGGGTCAGTGGCAGAGACAAACTGTGGCAGGACTGAACTGAAGGATTAGACTATTGCAGCAGCTTTAAAACTCTAGGATCATCAGGGAGATTTGATTGTTAGGGCCACCCCCCCTCCCCGACTGCCCAGAAACACGCCCCACATACAGGGCAGGCAACACCAACTACACACGCAAGCTTGGGACACCAATTGGGCCCCACAAGACTCACTCCCCCACTCACCAAAAAGGCTAAGCAGGGGAGATCTGGCTTGTGGAGAACAGGTGGCTCGTGGACGCCACCTGCTGGTTAGTTAGAGAAAGTGTACTCCACAAAGCTGTAGATCTGATAAATTAGAGATAAGGACTTCAACTGGTCTACAAACCCTAAAAGAACCCTATCAAGGTCAGCAAATGCCACGAGGCCAAAAACAACAGAAAATTATAAAGCATATGAAAAAACCAGACGATATGGATAACCCAAGCCCAAGCACCCAAATCAAAAGACCAGAAGAGACACACCTAGAGCAGCTACTCAAAGAACTAAAGATGAACAATGAGACCCTAGTACGGGATATGAAGGAAATCAAGAAGACCCTAGAAGAGCATAAAGAAGACATTGCAAGACTAAATAAAAAAATGGATGATCTTATGGAAATTAAAGAAACTGTTGACCAAATTAAAAAGATTCTGGACACTCATAGTACAAGACTAGAGGAAGTTGAACAACGAATCAGTGACCTGGAAGATGACAGAATGGAAAATGAAAACATAAAAGAAAGAATGGGGAAAAAAATTGAAAAACTCGAAATGGACCTCAGGGATATGATAGATAATATGAAACGTCCGAATATAAGACTCATTGGTGTCCCAGAGGGGAAGAAAAGGGTAAAGGTCTAGGAAGAGTATTCAAAGAAATTGTTGGGGAAAACTTCCCAAATCTTCTAAACAACATAAATACACAAATCATAAATGCTCAGCGAACTCCAAATAGAATAAATCCAAAAAAACCCACTCCGAGACATATACTGATCACACTGTCAAACATAGAAGAGAAGGAGCAAGTTCTGAAAGCAGCAAGAGAAAAGCAATTCACCACATACAAAGGAAACAGCATAAGACTAAGTAGTGACTACTCAGCAGCCACCATGGAGGCGAGAAGGCAGTGGCACGATATATTTAAAATTCTGAGTGAGAGGAATTTCCAGCCAAGAATACTTTATCCAGCAAAGCTCTCCTTCAAATTTGAGGGAGAGCTTAAATTTTTCACAGACAAAGAAATGCTGAGAGAATTTGCTAACAAGAGACCTGCCCTACTGGAGATACTAAAGGGAGCCCTACAGACAGAGAAACAAAGACAGGACAGAGAGACTTGGAGAAAGGTTCAGTACTAAAGAGATTCGGTATGGGTACAATAAAGGATATTAATAGAGAGAGGGAAAAATATGGCAAACATAATCCAAAGGATAGATGGCCGATTCAAGAAATGCCTTCACGGTTTTAACGTTGAATGTAAATGGATTAAACTCCCCAATTAAAAGATATAGATTCGCAGAATGGATCAAAAAAAATGAACCATCAATATGTTGCATACAAGAGACTCATCTTAGACACAGGGACACAAAGAAACTGAAAGTGAAAGGATGGAAAAAAATATTTCATGCAAGCTACAGCCAAAAGAAAGCAGGTGTAGCAATTTTAATCTCAGATAAAATAGACTTCAAATGCAGGGATGTTTTGAGAGACAAAGAAGGCCACTACATACTAATAAAAGGGGCAATTCAGCAAGAAGAAATAACAATCGTAAATGTCTATGCACCCAATCAAGGTGCCACAAAATACATGAGAGAAACATTGGCAAAACTAAAGGAAGCAATTGATGTTTCCACAATAATTGTGGGAGACTTCAACACATCACTCTCTCCTATAGATAGATCAACCAGACAGAAGACCAATAAGGAAATTGAAAACCTAAACAATCTGATAAATGAATTAGATTTAACAGACATCTACAGGACATTACATCCCAAATCAACAGGATACACATACTTTTCTAGTGCTCACGGAACTTTCTCCAGAATAGATCATATGCTGGGACATAAAACAAGCCTCAATAAATTTAAAAAGATTGAAATTATTCAAAGCACATTCTCTGACCACAATGGAATACAATTAGAAGTCAATAACCATCAGAGACTTAGAAAATTCACAAATACCTGGAGGTTAAACAACACACTCCTAAACAATCAGTGGGTTAAAGAAGAAATAGCAAGAGAAATTGCTAAATATATAGAGACGAATGAAAATGAGAACACAACATACCAAAACCTATGGGATGCAGCAAAAGCAGTGCTAAGGGGGAAATTTATAGCACTAAACGCATATATTAAAAGGAAGAAAGAGCCAAAATCAAAGAACTAATGGATCAACTGAAGAAGCTAGAAAATGAACAGCAAACCAATCCTAAACCAAGTACAAGAAAAGAAATAACAAGGATTAAAGCAGAAATAAATGACATAGAGAACAAAAAAACAATAGAAAGGATAAATATCACCAAAAGTTGGTTCTTTGAGAAGATCAACAAGATTGACAAGCCCCTAGCTAGACTGACAAAATCAAAAAGAGAGAAGACCCATATAAACAAAATAATGAATGAAAAAGGTGACATAACTGCAGATCCTGAAGAAATTAAAAAAATTATAAGAGGATATTATGAACAACTGTATGGCAACAAACTGGATAATGTAGAAGAAATGGACAATTTCCTGGAAACATATGAACAACCTAGACTGACCAGAGAAGAAATAGAAGACCTCAACCAACCCATCACAAGCAAAGAGATCCAATCAGTCATCAAAAATCTTCCCACAAATAAATGCCCAGGGCCAGATGGCTTCACAGGGGAATTCTACCAAACTTTCCAGAAAGAACTGACACCAATCTTACTCAAACTCTTTCAAAAACATTGAAAAAAATGGAACACTACCTAACTCATTTTATGAAGCTAACATCAATCTAATACCAAAACCAGGCAAAGATGCTACAAAAAAGGAAAACTACCGGCCAATCTCCCTAATGAATATAGATGCAAAAATCCTCAACAAAATACTTGCAAATCGAATCCAAAGACACATTAAAAAAATCATACACCATGACCAAGTGGGGTTCATTCCAGGCATGCAAGGATGGTTCAACATAAGAAAAACAATCAATGTATTACAACACATTAAAAACTCGAAAGGGAAAAATCAATTGATCATCTCAATAGATGCTGAAAAAGCATTTGACAAAATCCAACATCCGTTTTTGATAAAAACACTTCAAAAGGTAGGAATTGAAGGAAACTTCCTCAACATGATAAAGAGCATATATGAAAAACCCACAGCCAGCATAGTACTCAATGGTGAGAGACTGAAAGCCTTCCCTCTAAGATCAGGAACAAGACAAGGATGCCCGCTGTCACCACTGTTATTCAACATTGTGCTGGAAGTGCTAGCCAGGGCAATCCGGCAAGACAAAGAAATAAAAGGCATCCAAATTGGAAAAGAAGAAGTAAAACTGTCATTGTTTGCAGATGATATGATCTTATATCTAGAAAACCCTGAGAAATCAACGATACACCTACTAGAGCTAATAAACAAATTTAGCAAAGTAGCGGGATACAAGATTAATGCACATAAGTCAGTAATGTTTCTATATGCTAGAAATGAACAAACTGAAGAGACACTCAAGAAAAAGATACCATTTTCAATAGCAACTAAAAAAATCAAGTACCTAGGAATCAACTTAATCAAAGATGTAAAAGACCTATACAAAGAAAACTACATAACTCTACTAAAAGAAATAGAAGGGGACCTTAAAAGATGGAAAAATATTCCATGTTCATGGATAGGAAGGCTAAATGTCATTAAGATGTCAATTCTACCCAAACTCATCTACAGATTCAATGCAATCCCAATCAAAATTCCAACAACCTACTTTGCAGACTTGGAAAAGCTAGTTATCAAATTTATTTGGAAAGGGAAGATGCCTCGAATTGCTAAAGACACTTTAAAAAAGAAAAACGAAGTGGGAGGACTTACACTCCCTGACTTTGAAGCTTATTATAAAGCCACAGTTGCCAAAACAGCATGGTACTGGCACAAAGATAGACATATAGATCAATGGAATCGAATTGAGAATTCAGAGATAGACCCTCAGATCTATGGCCGACTGATCTTTGATAAGGCCCCCAAAGTCACCGAACTGAGCCATAA
The DNA here is from genome assembly GCF_015220235.1 of Choloepus didactylus. Classification (NCBI taxonomy): domain Eukaryota; kingdom Metazoa; phylum Chordata; class Mammalia; order Pilosa; family Megalonychidae; genus Choloepus; species Choloepus didactylus. The sequence continues at coordinate 131,168,939 of NC_051315.1, read as the reverse complement.
TGGTCTTTTCAACAAATGGGGCTGGGAGAGTTGGATATCCATATCCAAAAGAATGAAAGAGGACCCCTACCTCACCCCCTACACAAAAATTAACTCAAAATGGACCAAAGATCTCAATATAAAACAAAGTACCATTAAACTCCTAGAAGATAATGTAGGAAAACATCTTCAAGACCTTGTATTAGGAGGCCACTTCCTAGACTTTACACCCAAAGCACAAGCAACAAAAGAGAAAATAGATAAATGGGAACTCCTCAAGCTTAGAAGTTTCTGCACCTCAAAGGAATTTCTCAAAAAGGTAAAGAGGCAGCCAACTCAATGGGAAAAAATTTTTGGAAACCATGTATCTGACAAAAGACTGATATCTTGCATATACAAAGAAATCCTACAACTCAATGACAATAGTACAGACAGCCCAATTATAAAATGGGCAAAAGATATGAAAAGACAGTTCTCTGAAGAGGAAATACAAATGGCCAAGAAACACATGAAAAAATGTTCAGCTTCACTAGCTATTAGAGAGATGCAAATTAAGACCACAATGAGATACCATCTAACACCGATTAGAATGGCTGCCATTAAACAAACAGGAAACTACAAATGCTGGAGGGGATGTGGAGAAATTGGAACTCTTATTCATTGTTGGTGGGACTGTATAATGGTTCAGCCACTCTGGAAGTCAGTCTGGCAGTTCCTTAGAAAACTAGAGATAGAGCTACCATTCGATCCAGCGATTGCACTTCTCGGGATATACCCGGAAGATCGGAAAGCAGTGACACGAACAGATATCTGCACGCCAATGTTCATAGCAGCATTATTCACAATTGCCAAGAGATGGAAACAACCCAAATGTCCATCAACAGATGAGTGGATAAATAAAATGTGGTATATACACACGATGGAATACTACGCGGCAGTAAGAAGGAACGAGCTGGTGAAACATATGACAACATGGATGAACCTTGAAGACATAATGCTGAGCGAAATAAGCCAGGCACAAAAAGAGAAATATTATATGCTACCACTAATGTGAACTTTGAAAAATGTAAAACAAATGGTTTATAATGTAGAATGTAGGGGAACTAGCAGTAGAGAGCAATTAAGGAAGGGGGGAACAATAATCCAAGAAGAACAGATAAGCTATTTAACGTTCTGGGGATGCCCAGAAATGACTATGGTCTGTTAATTTCTGATGGATGTAGTAGGAACAAGTTCACTGAAATGTTGCTATAGTATGTAACTTCTTGGGGTAAAGTAGGAACATGTTGGAAGTTAAGCAGTTATCTTAGGTTAGTTGTCTTTTTCTTACTCCCTTGCTATGGTCTCTTTGAAATGTTCTTTTATTGTATGTTTGTTTTCTTTTTAACTTTTTTTTTCATACAGTTGATTTGAAAAAAGAAGGGAAAGTTAAAAAAAAAAAAAAAAAGAAAAAAGACAAACAAGGGAAAAAAAAAAAAAAACAAAACGATGTAGTGCCCCCTTGAGGAGCCTGTGGAGAATGCAGGGGTATTCGCCTACCCCACCTCCATGGTTGCTAACATGACCACAGACATAGGGGACTGGTGGTTTGATGGGTTGAGCCCTCTACCATAAGTTTTACCCTTGGGAAGACGGTTGCTGCAAAGGAGAGGCTAGGCCTCCCTGTATTTGTGCCTAAGAGTCTCCTCCAGAATGCCTCTTTGTTGCTCAGATGTGGCCCTCTCTCTCTGGCTAAGCCAACTTGAAAGGTGAAATCACTGCCCTCCCCCCCTACGTGGGATCAGACACCCAGGGAAGTGAATCTCCCTGGCAACGTGGAATATGACTCCCGGGGAGGAATGTAGACCCGGCATCGTGGGATGGAGAACATCTTCTTGACCAAAAGGGGGATGTGAAAGGAAATGAAATAAGCTTCAGTGGCAGAGAGATTCCAAAACGAGCCGAGAGATCACTCTGGTGGGCACTCTTACGCACACTTTAGACAACCTTTTTTAGGTTCTAAAGAATTGGGGTAGCTGGTGGTGGATACCTGAAACTATTAAACTACAACCCAGAACCCATGAATCTCGAAGACAGTTGTATAAAAATGTAGCTTATGAGGGGTGACAGTGGGATTGGGAATGCCATAAGGACCAAACTCCACTTTGTCTAGTTTATGGATCGATGTGTAGAAAAGTAGGGGAAGCAAACAAACAGACAAAGGTACCTAGTGTTCTTTTTTACTTCAATTGCTCTTTTTCACTCTAATTATTATTCTTGTTATTTTTGTGTGTGTGCTAATGAAGGTGTCAGGGATTGATTTAGGTGATGAATGTACAACTATGTAATGGTACTGTAAACAATCGAAAGTACAATTTGTTTTGTATGACTGCGTGGTATGTGAATATATCTCAATAAAATGATGATTAAAAAAAAAAATAGATTGGGGTGATGAATGCATAACTATATGATGGTACTGTGAACAGTTGATTGTACACCATAGATGATTATATGGTATGTGAATATATCTCAATAAAGCTGAATTTAATTAAAAAAAAAAAAAAAGTAACAAGAGAAAAAGAGATTCTCTTCAAAAGATGATATCCCAGTAGCAGCACCGGAAGCCAGAGGGCAATGAGTGCTGTTTTCAAAGTGCAGAAAGAAAACAATTGGAAACTGTCAAGCTACAATTCTGTATCCAGCAAAACTCTTCTTCAATATTGACGATGAAATAAAACTGCTTCCAGGCAAACAAACAAAACAAAGAATTTGCTGGCAGCAAACTCACACGAAGGGAAGATCTAACACATTTACTTCAGACCAAAGGAAAGGGATTTCACATGGAAGGCCTGAAATGAAAGAAGGAAGGAAGATGAAAGAAGTGGTAGATTTGTGGCTAAGTCTAAATGACCACTACCATTTACTATCATTTACTATCATTAAAAAAATGGTAGTATCAAATGGGATTCTAAAAACTGTAGAAATAAAACATAAAAATGGTGTATCATTCAGGAGGAAGGTAAAACACACAAGGGTTGCGGGAATCTTGTGTTGTGTGGGAGCAGGGTGAAAGAATAGATTAATATTAGACCTGAATAAGTTAAGGATTTGAGTTGCAATTTTAGGGTAACTGCTAAAAGCACAGAAATAGAGGGCCCACATTCTAATCTAGGAGAGGGAGAACAGGGAAATGATTTTTTTTTTTTTTTCAATCCAAAGGGACATGTGGGAGGCAGGGAAACGTGCCTCTCAGGTCTCCAGCTGCAGGGAGTGGAACTGACAGATGCCCCCCGCGGCTGTGTTCTGTACCCCTCTCTGCATTAGGTGCACCTCTCCCAGCCCTCAGCTCCTCCCCCATATGCACACCATCTCCTCCCACAGGTGTTTCCTTCAATAAATCCCCTGCACCTCTAACCCCTCCCTGGCCTCTGCTTCTTGGAGACCTGAGCTGACACAGAAGATACGACAGGAAAAGAAACATGGACTAGGAAAGATAGATAAAGAGCATAAACCAAGAGGGCAAAAATAAACTCCAAAATATTAGTATTACACTTGCTATAAATGGAACAAATGCACCAAAAGACAAAGATTGTCAGACTGGCCAAAAAAAAAAAAAAAAAAAAAAAAAAAAAGCATTTCTGGTATCTGGTCAGCACAGGTAATTCAATGGGAGATAGAAGGCTGAAAGCAAAAGTATGGAAAAAGATATACCAAGCAAAGAATTAACAGAAAGAAAGCTAGGGTATCTATAGTAATATCAGCCAAAATAGGCCAAAGACATGGCTTTAAAACACATAAAACAAAAAGTGACTGGATAGAGGGAAACACAGACAAATCCATAATCACAGTGAGAGGTTTTCAACATATCTCTGTCAAGCAATTTTAAAACAACTCACAGGCTATCCATTCTTCTTAAGAACACACTGAAAATTTATAAAAATTAACCATTCACTGAGCCACAACATAGGTGATAGCAAAGAGCCAAGTACTGAAACCATCAGAGTATAGTCTCTGCCCATAATGCAATTAGGACAGAAATCAGTAACAGATCAATGGAAAAGCTTCATATGTTTGGAAATTAAGAAAAACACTTCTGATTAATCTGTGGGTCAAAGAAGAATCAAAATGGGAATTAGAAAATATTTTTAACTAAACAATTAGGAAAACGTGGGTTACAGCTAAATCAGTACTTAGAGGGAAATTCATAGCCTTAATAATATATATTAAAAAAGAAAAAAAAAAGGTGAAAATAAGTGAGGTAACTATCCATCTCAAAAAGTTAGAACAGAGAGCAGAAAAATAGACAAACACAGATATTAATGAAATAGAAAATATACATATATTAGAAATAGCAAAGTTGAAACCTGACTGTTTGAAAAACTGAATAATACAGAGTAACCCCTGGTGAGGCTGATAGACAAAAAAATAAAGGCAAAAATAACCCATATCAGGAATAAAAAAACAGGGCAATACCCAATAGGCAATAAAGAATAATGAAGCTATTATGAATAGCTTTATGCCAATACATTTGACAATTTAGATGAAATAGATTCTTGGAACATTTCCAGAAAAAAATCTCTAGAAAAATGTAACTTATCAAAACCAACAAAAAAGAAATAGAAAACTCTAATAGTTCTATAATTAAATAAATTGAATTAGTGATTAAAAGTCTCCCCTCAAAGAAAATTCCAGATCCAGATGGCTTCTGTGCCAGGTTGAAACTTTTATGGACCCCAGAAGAGCTATGATCTTTTAATCCAATCTTTGTGGGGTGGAACCTTTTGATTGAGTGTTTCTATGGAGATGTGTCTCACCCAACTGTGGATGAGACCTTTTGATTAGATTATTTCCATGGAGATATGAACCTTCCCATTCGGGGTGGGTCTTAATTAGATCACTGGAGTCCTTAAGAGAGCTGAGAGAGACATTTTGGAGAGAAGTTAAGATATGTAATCCAGAGTTTGCCCCTGGGAGAAGCTAAGAGCTGACACAGACCCAGATGCTTGGAAATATAGACAGAAGGACATATGGAGATGCTAAGCTAAGAGATGAAGCCCAGAGTTTACCCTGGAGAAGCTAAAGGAAGCTGCCCAGATGCTTAGAGAGAAACACCCCAGAAAAACTGTTCCAGTTTGCTAATGCTGCCATTAAGCAAATACCAGAAATGGATTGGCTTTTATAAAGAGGGTTTATTTGGTTACAAAGTTACAGTCTTAAGCCATAAAGTGTCCAAGGTAATGGGGTACCTTCACTGGAGAAAGGCCAATGGCATCTGGAAAACCTCTGTTAGCTGGGAAGACATATGGCTGGCATCTGCTCCAGAGTTCTGGTTTCAAAATGGATTTCTCCCAAGATGTTCCTCTCTAGGCTGCAGCTCCTGAAAAATGGGGTGTTTGTCCTCTCTTAGCTTCTCCAAAGCAAAAGTCTGCTTTCAAAGGCTGTCTCCAAAATGTCTCTGTAAACAGCAGTTCCTCTTTCAGCTTCTGTTCATTCTTCAAAGTGTCCCTTTTGGCTGAAGCAATCTCGCTCCTTCTGTCTGAGCTTATATAGTGCTCTAGTAAACTAATCAAGGCCCACGCTGAATGGGCAGGGCCACACCTCCATGGAAATTATCTAATCAGAGTTATCACCTACAGTTGGGTGGGTCGCATCTCCATGGAAACACTCAAAGAATTACAATCTAATCAACACTAATACGTCTGCCCACACAAGTCTGCATCAAAGAACATGGTGTTTTGGGGGACATAATACATCCAAACTGGCACAAGAACCAAGCAGAGAGCTGAGAGAAGCCAAGAGAGACAGAAGCCCAGGAACACTTTGGAGAAAGCCATTTGGAAACCTGAAACTGGGAACAGACGCCAGCCACATGTCTTCCCAGCTGACAGAGGTGTTCCGGATGCCAACAGTCTTTCTTCAGTGAAGGTATCCTCTTGTTGATGCCTTAGTTTGGACACTTTTATGGCCTTAGAACCATAAATCTGTACCATAATAAATCCCCTTTATAAAAACAAATCCATTTCTGGCACTTTGCATAACGGCAGCTTTAGCAAACTAGAACAGCTTCATTAGTGGATTCAACAATACATTTAAGGAAATGTAACAATTTCCTAAAGAATAGAAAAAGCAGAATACTCCCTAATTCAAGCATAAACTTGATTCCAAAATTCAACAAGGACAGAACAAGAAAAGAACATTGCAGGCCATTCTTACTCAAGAACATAGAGGCTAAAATCCTAAAAAAATGTTAACAAATTGAATGCAGCTATATATGAAAGGGATAATATGTCATGACCAGGTTGGATTCATTCCAGGAATGCAAGGTTGGTTTAACATTTAAAAAGAAATCATTGTAATTCACACCAAAGAATAAAGAATGTAATATACTGAAACGTCAAATATGCTAAAATAATCATTGCCTCCCTCTGGAAGATGTTAAGGCACTAACTCATTATTCTGGAAATTTGTTTTTAAGAAAGGGAGAAAAGTGGTCACAACCAAGAGTAGCCTAAGGAGACATGATGACTAAATGCAATGTGGTGTCCGGGATGGGATCCTGGAACAGAAAAAGGACATTAAGAAAAACTAAAGAATTCTGAATAAAGCACAGACTTCAGTTAACAATGATGAATCAGTATTGGTTCATGCATTAAGACAGACGCAGGATACTAATGTAAGCTGTTAATAATAGGGGAAAATGGATGTGGGGTGTTTGGGAATTCTCTGTACTATATCTTCTCAATGTCTCTGCAAATCTAATACTAGTCTAAACTATTCTAAAATAAAAGTTTATTTTAAAAAGGAGATGAGGAAGAGTCAAATGCTATGCCTCCATTTCCTGGATGAAGCATGTTTCTGGAACTGTTACCAGAGTAAAAGAGCTTAGCAGACAAATCAACAACATGTGACCTCATTCAGACTCCGACAACAGTCCCCAGCTCTCGGGGATGGCAGCTAAAGGCTCTACGGAGGACACAGGGTGATGTCTCTGACGTGCTCTTAAACGACCCGGTGGGTGGGCGTGAGCTGCTGGGTGAAGACAGAACCAGAACTGGAACCGACTTGGCCATGAGATAATGGAGGTTAGGGTTGGACCCATAAATTTCCATAATAAAACGATTTCAAAGGAAAGAGTTTTTCAGCTCTGAGGCTTGAGTGATTTTATTTCCCTCTTGAGGGAGAGTGAGGAGCTGGAGGACTCCTGACTTTTCTGTCTGACGTGATGGACCCCACAGAATATTTCATTTTAGAAAAAGATTTTGCTGCTTTAAAAAAAGAAGGAAAAAAATGGAAAACCACAGAGGTGGGTCACCCCTCCCCCTTATGGAGGAGAAGCTGGGGTCTCAAGAGGGGGCTGCCTGAGCCCCCCAGCACCGGCTCAGCTCAGTGCTCTCCCTCGCACCCCGAGTTGTCTGACTGGGACCCAGCCCTCCCCCCAGAACTGCAGGTACAGAGGACCCCCGACTGGACCTGCCCCCTCTTCCCAGACCCCTTCCTTCCCCTTCCCCAGGCACCCCTGGCCTCCCCGTCATGTCCCCTCCTTCTCAGCTTCTTTTTTTAATGCAGCAGAACAGAAAGCACCATGTGGGGTATCCGCAGGCTTTTCTTTTCCCTGGGAGCCTGCTGAGGGGGTTCCCCGCCGTTCCCTCCTCATCTAGGGGTGGGGGGCTGGGGAGACAGTGCTGAGGGGTGCAAGCGTGCAGGGCTCAGTGGTGGACTGAAGGGGCCGCGGTGAGGGAGGTGCAGGGGGAGGGGAGCGCTGGGGGGAGGGGGCTTTGGGACCTCAGTGCCCCAAGTCAGAGAGACAGTTTCCAGAAGCGCTGCTGTGGGTGCCGGGCTGGACCACCAGGGTGCTTCCGCCTCCAGCTGGAAAGAGCCATCTGGGATGGGGTTCTTGGCTGCCCCCCGACTGAACCAGCCTCGTCGGGGTTGGGGGCCCCTGGTCCCAGCTCCAGGCGGCAGCAGGCCCCAGCCCCGGGGCAGCCCTGGAGCCATGGTGGCACCATATGGACCCACGTTTTGGAGAAGGTGCCGGTGAGGCCTGGGGGGGACAGGAGAGGAGGGGGACTCTGCACTGCCTCACCTAGACCAGGCCCCCGTTCAGGTGGCCCAGGGGCGGCGCCCACACCCGCTCAGCAGCACCTCCAGCCCGTCTCCGTCTACCCACCCTCCCAGCATGCGGCGACGCCTCCGTCTGTCTCCATCCCACAGCTGGGGGGACGTGCGGTCTACGGGGCAGGGGACTAAACCTCACACCTGGAGGCCGGGACCAGCAGCCCCAGGTGCTCATGGGGCAGGGGCCCTCCCTGGGGTGGATAAAGACTTGACCCACAACAGCACAGAGATCCTCTCCCGTCCGGAGCTGCCCTCCGCCCACCCCGCCGTGAGCCGCTGGCCTCCCGGAGCCCGGCCGCGATGGGACCCCGGCCCCTGCTCCTTCAGCCCCGCTGTGCCGTGCGCATGATGACGCAGCCAACTGGGGAGCACTTCCGAGGGGCCTGCACCTGTCCCCACGACGCGCCGTGCAGCCCTCGCTCCCCAGCTCCGATGGGGCGCTCAGTATGCGAGCAGCGTGCCTGCCGGCTCGGGGGTTCTGGATATCGTTTCCCTGAGTCTGAGCCTTGGGAGCCCCCGAGATTAATTTGGATAATAGCAAAGGGGCTATCGTCCTCCACTGGCCTCTCCTGCTCTCCGCTGGGCGGGCAGCGGCCGCATGTGACCACGAACGGAGGGAGCACTGTGGCGGGGACGAGGCGGGGATCTCGTCACCAGGTCTGGATCCTGCCTTTGCCACTAGGCCTTGGGCGAGAGACTCCACCCCTCTGAGCCTCAGTTTACCTAGCGGTAAAAAGGGTTGTCCTGAGGCAGACGTGACATCTTTACAGAGTGCCCAGGCCTGGGACATGCTCGATGACAGCTATCTGCGTCTCGGGGCCAGCCCCCCACCCACGCCAGCCATACCTCCATCTGCCCGTTCTCTGCCGCGTCGTGGAGCGGGGTCCCCCCCCAGGAGTCCCTCATGACGGGAGCCCCCATCAGCAGGAGCCGGTCCAGGATGGGCGTGTGCCCGCCGCGAGCAGCGAAGTGCAGGACCGTGGCCCCCTCGTTGTCCCTCGCGGTCAGGCCGATGTCGGTGAACATGACCTGGAGGGCGGAGAGGAAGGAAGAACAGGGCCGAGGGACAGACGGTCCTGCAGGCTGAGGGTGGGCGTGGTGGCCCCAGGGAGGCAGGACGGAGGGGAGCGGCGCCCGTGGGGGGGCACCGGGGCTCAGAGCAGGAGCGGGAGGCGACCTCGGGCTGTGCCTGTCCGGAATGCGGGGCCGACCCCCGAGGCCCTGGAGGGCAGGAGCTGTCAGGCGTCCCGTGACCACGGGCGGTGTGACACCCAGGCTCAGGGTGGGGGTACAGTGGGCCTCAGGGGTTTCCCTTGGAGACTCCACGGTCCCCAAATCCGCCCCAGCCCAACATCTTAAACCAAACGTCCCCAGCACCTGGTTTCACACATCAACTGAAAAAAAAATCCACCCCTGGCATCCAGGGACAGTAAATAAATGTTTGCTGATGGAGAAGGAAGGGCAAGCAGATGTCGGTGCCACCTTCCCAGGGTGTTCTCTGCACCCTGCGCCCACCCCCGGCACAGATGCTGCGGGAGGAGCAGGCCTGCCAGGTCCCTCGGGAGCACTGTACCTGGAGCCTGGGTGTCTTTGGGGCCCGTCCTCCGTGGGATGCCCAGTGGGTTCTGGCCCATGGACCCAGGGGCCACTGGGGCAGATGCTCTGGGGTGTCCAACCTGACAGCCATCACCCCCCTTCTCTGGGGCTGTCAGTGAAACACAAGCGTCACGGACAGACATGGGACCCGGTTCTGCCAGTGAGATGTGGCCTCTAGGAAAGTTTTGCCTTCCTGACCAGAGGGGTTGTGCATGTGGTATCACCCCTTCTCCCCTCTTCTCAGCCTGCATGTGGCTGGTTTTCACCCCATGGGAAAAGCCAAGAGGACAGGAGAGATGCTGGCCGGACGGCACTGACCCTCATCGAGTGGCCTGTCGCTCCTGATCAGGGGACCCGCCCCGTAGCTGCCCAGCCCCTGAGGTCAGGTTTTGTTACCTCAATGCAAAGCACTCCTGACTCGATACTCACATACGTCAGCTAGGAAAGGGACAGTGGGCAGGGAATGGAGACCCTCCCCAAGGGCCAGCTGCCCCAAAGGAGCAGGAGTCCTGTCCCGGGATGCGGAGAGCCAGGCTGGAGGCTGCCCTCCCTGCTCTACCCCACTCCCTGCTGGGAGGCTGGGGAGGGGGTTCCCGGGGGGCCACACCTGGCCCTGCGACCCCCTGGCCCTAGGTGCCTCTTCCCCAGGGCAGAGGGTTCAGCTGGGCAGTGGCCCCTGTGTGGCTCGGGGTCCCCTGTCCCCTGCCCACCCTTCCCTGCCCCATGAGGGTCCACCCCCTTTGCCGAGCACCTTCCGCAGCCAGAGATGGCGGGGACTCAGTCCACCCCAAGGCCAGGCCCCTTCCTGGGCAGCATGGTGTGCAGCGGAGGGGCTGAGCTACAGGGTGGGAAGCGGAGGACGAGTCTGGCAGAGGGACCTGGGGGGCATCCAGGAGGGCAGACAGTGCCGGCAGAGATGGGGCCCTGTGGGTGCAGGGGGTGCCGGGGGTCGGCCTGGGTCCAGCAGAGCCAGCTGGAAGAGCCGGCCCCAGAGGGAGGTCGGGGCAGGTCCTGGGGGCCTCTGGGGCCAAGGGCAGGAGGCTGCGCCTCCCCTGAGGGCAATGCAGTCCCTTAGCTTCTTCATTTGTTCCTTCCTTCGTTCATTCAGTGAACACTTCCTGAGCACCCACTGTGGGTCGGGCTCAGGAAACGCAGCAGATGGACAAAGACCCTCGTGGAGCTCCTGGACTTACACCCAGGAGGTGGAGAGAGACAACAGACAAGATGAAGTCACAAATGCAGGTGGCCGGGTGTTGGTGCCGCGAAGGAGATGAGAGCAGGGAGCAGGACCGTGGGGGCTGGGGTGGGCAGGGAAGGCGCAGCACGTGCACAGGCCCCGGGGCTGGGGGAGGAGGGCAGGGGGAGACGGGCTCACAGGGCCTTGGCCCTCTCCTGCCCCACGCGGCGGCCAGTCAGATCCTGCTGCTCCTGGCTCAGAGCCCTCCGTGGCCCCCCAATGTTCTCAGGAAAGGGCCCAGGGTCCCCCAGTCCTCTGCGTCTGCCCTGGCCACCCCGTCCACCCCTCCAGCCCTCGGCCACCTCTCCCCACCTTTGCAGGAGCTGAGCCGAGCCCGGATCTCGCACTGGGCCCTGGGCCCTCGCCAGCCACCACCCGTCCATCCTCGGTTCTGCTCCCCAATGTCACCCCTCCTCTGCACTCCATCGGGACTCTGTAATGGACCCTCAGACTCCCAGGGACCCCACTGGGATCTGGTTTTCTGCCGTGGAGGCAGGAAGCCCCCCAGCTCACCTCAGGAGTGGGAGGAAGGCACCCCCACGCCCACCCCATGCTTGGGGTCTCAGGGCTTCCTTCTGGGTGGAGGCTGCACTGACCCTCTGCAGGGGGAGGGGCAGGGCTGACCGACCCGGGCCCGTGGCTTGGACTCCTTGGGGGTGGGGGCAGAGGAGAGCCCCAGGGGGTGACGCTGGGTTCCCCACGGCCTCTGATGTGCTGGGGAGAGCCTAGGGGTGGCCAGGCAGGTGCTGCGAGCCCTGGGGTCCTCCAGAGGCCCCCACCTGCCAGCTGGCAGCCACGACCCGGGACCCACCCTGGGCCTGGCACACCTGGTGCTGGGTGAGGAGGCGCCAGTGCAGCTCTCAGCCCTGTATTACTGGCCCTCTGACCCCAAGGTTTCAGGGTGTGTGGGCAAACCAAGAGGGGACCCCCGACCCGAGCTCTGGCTCTGCTAGCTGAGAGGCCGCGCCGGGGCTGAGGCAGGGGGTCCCAGGACCCCCCTCTCCCCGCACCCCCTCCCCGCGTTGGGCGCCCCCTTACCAGCCAGACGACGAGCGAGTAGTGGCCGCGGGCGGCGGCGGCGTGCAGCGCGCTCATGCCGTCCAGGGCGCGCAGGTGCACGTCGGCGCCGCAGTCCTTCACCAGGAACTGCGCCAGGTGCAGGTGGCCCTCCTGGCAGGCCAGGTAGAGCGGGGAGGCGCCGCTGCGGGTCCGCCGGTTCACGCCGCTGCGGGGAGGGCGGGGCTCAGGGGCGCTGGGCGGGGCCGGGAGGAGCCCCCCCGGGAGGGGGAGGGGCTGCCCTGCTGAGCGGAGCCCATCCCCTCTGAGCGGCCCCAGCCGCGCACCTGCAGGGTTGCACAGGTGTGCACTGCCCCAGCCCAGGGATCACTGCTGAAAGCCAGCTCCCCCCGTTCCCATCACACTGCGGGTTCGGCTGGGGCGGGGTCACAGCACGGGGCGCTTTCTCTAGTCTGCTCGAGGGGCTGGAGAGCCCGGTGGGGCCGGCAGGTGGGCAGGGCAGGCAGCCTCGGAGCCCCAATGCCCCACTCTTACAGAGGGCAGCGTGAGTGGGATGCGAGGTGGGGTGCCCAGGCCTGGTCCCACATTCAGGCCCCTGAGTGGCTGTGCTGAGCAGGGCCTCGGGTTTCCCATCCCCCCCCCGCCCTCCGGGGGCTGTAGGGCACAGGTGAGTCCTCAGTCCCCAGTGACACGGTGGAGGGAGGGCCGGGCCTCTGCCCACCCCCTGGGGACACAGACTCCCCCACCGGCCCTGCCCGCTGCGGGGAACGTGACCATGTGTTTCTCTAACTCCTTACAGCTGCTGCCCAGGGCTCCGGGGTCCCCACCACCCCCAGCCAGGTCTCCCCAGCTGGCGAACACACCTGCCGGCTCCGCCGTGCCTTTCCTCGGGCTTCCGGGCCCAGGCCGTAAACCTCAATCTGTTCAGACCCCAAGGTCGCCATCCCGGACCCGATTCCGAATCCTTAGCTGTCCCCAGGCCCCCCTGCCTCCGTGCTCCCCTTCTGTGGCTGGGGGTGCCTGCCCCTCCTGGGGGCTCTCACTGGATGGGACGGCTGCCGCGGGGAGTTAAAAGGGGAAACGTGTGCCCCGTCTGCGAAGGCTGGTGTGGGCTGGGGGCAGTGCGAGGTGACCGGGTCCTGTCAGCCCTTCCTCCCGGACCGCAAGCTGGGGGCATGTCTCTTGGGAGGGGGCTGGTTTGTAATGAATCACTTGTGAACATCCCAGTTCTTTTCCCCACCTCTGACGACAGATCCAGCCACAGAGCTCCCCTGCAGAAGGGGAAACTGAGGCCGTGAGAGTGGAAACCCCTCCTCGGGACCCACCTCTGACCTTGGACCCCACCACCAGCCTGTCCTGCCAATGCCAGGCCCACCCGTGATCTCACAGAGCCCTGGAGGCTGCTCACGGGTCAGGAAATGCACCCCAAAGGGGTGGGGGGTGCCCAGCTCTCACCAGAGTCCCCAAGGCCCCTGACCCAACCTGGGTTGGAGCGGGCAGCACCACCAGCAGGGGCCAGGGCCAGGGGCCGGCAGGGGGACGCAGGAAGGGACGTGGGCAAACAGCGAGTGGTCGGCCCACCATGGGGGACAGTGGGCTCCAGACCCTCAGACATGCCCCTTTCTAAAGAGAAACAGGATTTGTCGGTTTCATAGGAAGTCTTCCAGCTTTCAAATGAAGGAAATGACATTAAAACCCATGTGGTCCAAGACCCCTCAGAGGGCAGCCAGTTTGGGGTCCCTGGGAAAGACCCAGGGAAGAGAACCCCCAAATCCCCAGGCACACAGACCCCAAAATAAGGCAGCGCTGTCAGGGTTTGTCCCCAAACAGGGGCAGCCACAACAGCCAGGCATCCACTCCCAAAATGGGGAGAAACAAAATCAGAGCAGAAGTTACTGAGGAGAAGAATCCAGGGGTGAGAAGAAAGGTGGTGGTTGAGATCTGGGGTTTACGCGAGAGCCCCCTCTCTCCAGAGCCGGCCCAGAGGGGGACCGTGGCAGGGCTGGGACCAAGGTGAGGTGAGCCGGACAAGGGTGCGAGGTGTGGAGGGGTTGGGGAGCTTCCTGCCGCCGCCTCAGGGACCCGCCCTTCCTCCCTGCTCACCCACCACCAGCTCCAGGCAGGGGCCTCAGAGGTGACAGACCCCCATCCTCCAGGGGCCCCGGGGCAGGGATGGGAAAGTGGGGCTGGCGCATTCGAGCTGGCCTGACCGGGCCCTTGGTGCCACCAAGTCCACTAGTTAAACAGCCTCCGCTTCCTCCATGTGCCTTAGGGGCCCCCGTGCCTCCCACCTGCCTCTGTCCCAGCTGCTTGGGGGAGCCCTGAGCATCACTCGTTCTAGCAGCTTCCTGGCTGTTCTCACTGCCCTCTGCAGTCCCACCCACCACACAGGTAAGATGCACTCACCACCATGCTGCCCCGCGGCTGCAGGATGAGGGCTGAACCCCCAGGTGGGCATCAAGAGCCCCCCCATACTTCTGGCTCCAGACTCCCCCTTTGCTGACAGGGTGCCTGCCCCACAGGGTCCTCTCAGAGACCCCAGGGCGGTTTTCCTCTGTCTCTTCCTTGGCCCCAGCTTCTGAGCTGAGTGCCCCCTCCCTCCCCCTCCCCTGCACTCCCCTCCGGCCCCTCCTGGGCCTCACCTGCCCTGGGCGGCCACCAGGAGCTTCAGGCAGGTCAGGTCCCCGCTGACGGCCGCGTGGTGCAGGGGCCAGGCCCCCTCCAGTGTCGGCAGCGCGGCCGCGTGGCCCTCGCGGAGCAGCCACTCCACCAGTGCGGGGTGGCCGAAGCGGGCGGCCAGGTGCAGTGGGGACACGCCCGAGGCGTCCTGGTCCTGCCGAGGCGGAAGGAGGACGCTGAGCCCCCAGCAGGCCCCAGCTGGCGGCCCAGGGCTGCCCTGCCCGCCCCGCCCCATCCCTCTCTCGCCCTCGCCCACCAGAGGGCCCCTGTCCCCCTGTCCCTGCTGCTGCCTCGGAGCCACCTGCCCTCCAGCAGGGACGCGGCCTCCTGCTCAGCTGCTGTCCATCCTGCCACTGGGCAGGCGGCCATCCACGGGGGGGACCCCTGCCCCTCTGAGAGCCAGGGGTTCTGACCCACCTCCCCACTGACCACCGGGTGCCCCCCGAGCTAGCACCAGGCCTTCCCCAGGGCCCTGCGATTGGAAGCACGTGTGGCTTTGCCCTGCAGCTTCTCAGTGTTTCCGGGAGAGCTGAGAGAGACACTGAGGCCTGTGGCACTGGCGGGGTAGGGGTGAGGGGACTTTCCCTCAGCCCGGTCTTCTCTCCCCAGATCCCAGGGGGGCCTCTGACCCCTCCCCCTCTGGCCTATCAGAGGTGGCCCCAGCCTCCAAAGGGCCACACACAGAGCCAAGGACAGGCAGGAAGGGAGCGGGTGGGGCCCGGGTAGAAATGGCCACCCAGAGTGGACACTGGGCCTGAGCTGTCAGGGGGACCAGGGGGCCGTCATCTACGCCAGAGCCCACAGTCCCACCCCGCAGCTCCTGATCCCACAAGTCTGACCCCACAGCCCCAACCCCACACTCCTGACCCCAGGTTCTGCTGTGGAGAACCCAAATCCCATCCATGGTGCTTCTCCTAGGATCCACTTCTAGGTCGTTTGGGAAACAGGCCCAGCTGACCAGGCTTGACCAGAGACAGGGGTCCTGAGCCCTGGAAGACCCCCGTGTCCGGGGAGGGGCTGTGGGGAGCCAAGGAGACCGTGCAGAAGAGGCCAAGTGGGAGGGGCCGATGCTGCTTTCGGGGGTAGCCCCCCCCCCCGCCACTGCCAGGGGGCGCCCCGCGGGACACCCACCCGCGCCCCGCAGCGGGCCTCCCGCTCACCTGCAGGCCGCAGCCCCCGTCGCGGACGAGCCAGCGCAGCTCGGCCAGGTGGCCGGTGGCGGCGGCGTCGTGGGCGGGCGTGGCCCCGTTGTGGGCCCTCTGGCCGCCGGGCAGCCGCGCGCGCCGCACCAGGAACTTGACGCAGTCCAGGCGGCCGGCGCGCGCCGCGTGGTGCACCAGGCCGGCCCCCCGCGCGTCCGCGACGCCGGGGCCCAGCGCGCCGCCCGCCAGCAGCGCCTCCAGGGCGGCCAGGTCCCCGAGCTCGGCGGCCGCCAGCGCCCGCTGCTCCTCCATGCTCGGCCCCGGCCCCGGCCGGCCGGCGGCGGCTCCCGCACGGGCTTCCTGTTTCAGGTGCGGACTCGAGTCCCCAGATCTGGTTACCCGACGTCGGCGGAGGGCAGATGGGAGGCGGCAGTGGGGGGGGGGGGAGGGAGAGGGAGGGGAGTGGGGAGGAGAGGGAGGGAGGGGAGGGGAGGGGGAGAGGAGAGGGAGGGGCAGGGGGAAGGAGAGGGAGGAGGGAGGGAGGGGGAAAGGAAGGGGGTGAGAGGATGGGAGGGGAAAAGGGAGGGGAGGGAGGAGAGGGAGGGGGAGGGGAGGAGAGGGAGGGGGAGGAGAGGGAGGGAGAGGGAGGGGGAGGAGGGGGGAGGGGGAGGAGAGGGGGGAGAAGAGGGGGAGGGGGAGGGGAGGGGAGGAGGGAGGGAGAGGGAGGGGAGGGGAGAGGGAGAGGGAGGGGGAGGAGGGGGGAGGGGGAGGAGAGGGAGAGAGAGGGAGGGGAGGGGAGGACAGGGAGGGAGCGGGTGAGAGGATGGGAGGAGAAGAGGGGAGGGGGCGGGCCCTCGCCGTCCCGCAGGAGCCTCTCTCTCGCCCCTTTGCCCGGGGGTTGGGGCCTGTGGCCGTGGCGGGCAGGGGGCTGCAGGGCGGCGTCTGGGTCGGGCCAGGGGGTGGCTGCCAGCCAGCCGGGACCCAGCTCTTCCTCCGCACACCCCCATTTCTCTCTGTGAAGCGCCCGAGTTCTCTGCCTGAGATGGATTTGCAGCGTGTTTACTGGGCACCCAGGTCCTCTCGAGTCAGCGGGAGGCACCCGTGCGTCCTCTTTCCACAGCGCAGTGCCAGCCATCCTGAGTGGCCGCTGGCCGGTGCCGGGCGTCACCCGGGAGACTGTTCCCCCAGTCCTTGCGGGGCCAGTGCCACTGCACGATGCGCCCTTTGGGGGACATCACCGCGTGTTTTGGATACTGAGTGCCCCCTTTGGGATGGCGATGCTTGGCTGTCACCTCCCACAGAGCTGAGTCCCCATCCTCTCTCCCTCGGGAGCCGGACTGTGGGAAAAGCATGCAAATCTGTGCCTGGTCCCTGCCCTCTCCTGGCCGGTTTCCCTTGGGGAAACAGGCGGGCTCCGTCCCTCGGCGCTCGCGGTGAGCACAGCCCTGGCCCTGGGCGTGTGGGTGCGCGTCCCACCCATCGCCGGAGTTAGTGTGAGCGCCGTGGCCCCACCCAGTCCACCCTCCAACCACAGAGCCCCAGCATCTCATTCCAGATCTTTCTTCAGTGGTGCTGGACACTCCATAATTCTTCGCCAGGGAAAGCACGGTCCCAGCTTCTTCCTGGTGGCAGGCGGGACACCGCGGGCCAGGGACCCAGGCTCCAGGGGCTTCCAGAGACAGAATTCCAGGGCGCATGTCTTAAGCTAAAGTGTAACTACCCTTCAGACTGGAACCCCGGTCAGCCCGCTAATGCCACTCTCACCGCGCTCAGTTCCACAGTTGTCCCCATGCTCGGCACAAACACACCAGCGCCCCAAGAAAGGCACCAGGGAAAGAACGCCCAGCACCCACGTGAAAAACTACAGGACATTAAACACCAGCATGGAAATAGTTTATTATTTCCTGGCAATTGATTCCTCAAGATATCATGTAGTTCTTCAGAGTTTCAAACCACACATTAAAAATGTTAATTAAAAATCAATCCTGTGCAAATGTCTCTTCAGCACAGATTATTTGGTGCGTATCAGAGTGCCCAAAACATGTGAAAGTAAGATTCCTTTTGTGAATAAAATCAAGATGGATGCTGAGTGGGAGGTGAACTGATTTCCTACCTCAGAATGGGCCAGAATCCCATGGGGCCTCGGCGGGCATCTGTGCTGCAGCCCTGAGACAGGAAGGGTGGGCCGGGGGTCTGCGGCGGGAGGGGGCGCTGCCGGCCCTGGATGGGCAGAGACCAGGGCTGAGGGGGCAGCGGTCTGGGCTCCGTGGGGGGCGGGGGGAGGGCAGGGGCTCTGCGCATGGGGGGCCACTAGAGGCCAAGCAGCACGATCCAGGCAAAGCCCCGAATCACGTTTCCTATTTCAAGTTTCCTATTTCGTGACAGCCATTAACTGACAATAGATTATAAAAACCCGGGCTTATCTTCTGGATAAGCTGGGCTCAGGCGCTCGTGGCCTATGTGTCCGCGGGCAGGGGGCCGTCGGGGCCGGGGCTGGCCTCCAGCCGGGCCACGGCCTGCTTCAGGTCCTCCACGACGCGGTCCACGTCGGCCATGGTGGTGCCGCGGCCCACACTGAGCCGGAGGGCATTCCTGGCCATGTCGTGTGGGATGCCGCAGCTCAGCAGCACCGGGGACGGCCTGGAGGCAGGGGAGAGCGGTGGGAGGCTGCGCTGAGATCGCAGGGAAGGAGGAGAAGGCCTTGCCCCTCTCCAGCATCCCGCCCGGCCTGGCCCCCATGGGGGCGCAGGGCTCAGCTCCTGCAGCGCCCAGCCCCAGATTGCAAGGCTGGCTCCCTGCCCGAGGTTCTCTGCCGGACGGAATCCCTGGATTTGGCCTTCCAACCCACCCGCTGCACTTAAACCTTTCCACCTGGGGAGTGGCCCCCTGCCCCGTTCAGCCAGCCATGCTGGGTGCTGCGCCCTGGGGATGCAGGGATTCCCGTCCTTGAGGATTTAAGCCGTCTTTGCAGGGAGACACATATTCAGGTGGATACAGCCAAGTGCCTTAACCCCAGGTATCCTCCTGGAGGGCCCATGGCACCCCTGAGCCCGTCTGGGAGTTTCCCTGGCACCTGGCACAGGCCCTGGCAGACAATACAGTCCCCCAAAGGTTTATCAACCAAAGAATCAGCCCAGAGATGGTGGCTTCCTTGAAGCAGGCCTGCGTCCCAGGCACTCAGGCAGCTCCAGCAGCCGTGACTGGGGTTGAGGGGCCCCTTGGCAGGCTGTCCTCGGACTAGATGGGACAGCCCCGCGCTGGCACCGCCAGGTGAGGGGGGCACCCCCACGTCGAACTTCCGAGTGCCCACTGATTTGGACCCTTTATTTACTGGCTTTTTGCAACCCAAAGGAATGGGTGCCACATGACCCCTGCTCACTCCACTGCTTCCCCACCAGGCCAGGCTGTGTCCCCACCCGACGGCACAGTTCTGTGAAGGCACCAGCCTGGGCCGAGCCCCTGGACACCTGTGCTGGGCACACACAGAGCACTTACCGGTCCTCATGGCCCGAGTGGCAGGCGGCTCCCACACTGGCCAGCAGTGTCTGGCACTGCGCGAGCACCAGGCGGCCTGCAGAGAAAGAGCACAAGTCCCCTGAGGTGGGAGCCCTGCGCCCCATGCCCAGGGGTGACGCCCCATTGCCCCACTCCCTTTGCAGGCTTCTTGGGCGGGGTCTCCCTTTCTCGGTCCCAGCCTCAATTCTGCTGCCCTCCCACCTGCCGGGGAGAGATATCCCGGCAAATGCATCCTTTTTCCTTGGCTGAAGAAAAGCAGATGCGGTTGTCCCCTGTCATACAGGCCTGGAAAATATTATTTCTAACCAATTGTCCTTTGAGACTCCAGAATGCTTACTGGCCGCCTTGCTTCATAATTCGCTGCCTTAGTAATATTTAAACTTACACCTGTTTTCTCAAACAGACAGACACACGTCAGTTCTTTTTATTAAGCTAGAAAGCACTTTCCTCTTCTTTCACAAACACAGAGGTTTAAAAAAAAATGACTTCAAATAGAGGGACTGAGAATATTTCTCTCATTTAAATTACCAGAGCAAATCACTGAATACAAAGTGTATCCCCGGAAGAAGGGGGAAAGATTACAGAGAACTTTAATTTTCACAGCAAGGATATCTGAAGTAATAGCAAACAAGCATTATGCTTCCTTTCAAACAAAATTGCATTTCATCAGAGACTAGGATGGCCACACAAGTTGCCTCTTTTTCAAGAATGCCTGGGCCAAGGAGGACCAAGATGGTGGCATAAAATGTTCTGGGGTGCTGGTCCTCTGTAGAGTCTTTGAACAACTAGCAAAAACTGGCAGAGCCATCGACCTTGAAACTCTGGAATGCAGCTGAATGATTACAGTGACTGGGCAAGTGCTAAATCAAGAAAACACAGCTTTAAAAATTGTAGCAGAAGCTCCTGAAGCCTAGATGATCCCTCACCTAGCACTTACCCCATGCGGTATGAAGCCAGTCTACACTCCAATTGTGGGTCCCTGGCCCAGTTCCACAGGGAGCAGTGTAACCCCTATATGCTTACTGGGGTGACTGTATGTCCCTGCCAATCTACTGGATGGCAGCCTGAAAGACTGAACCAGGAAATTCACCTCGGGCTAGCCCTACCCGGCAGGAGCAGCATGCAGACAACTAAAGCAGTGTAGGAAACACATAAGAAGTGCTTGGAGCAAAGGATTAAGACATACAATAGAGCACCAGATAGTGCAATGCAGAGCCAATTTGCAAAGACTGTGAAAGGTATTTTTTGAGTTGGGTTTGTTTTTGTTCCTGGAACTCAAGGAAATCTCTGTCATATGACAAGCTGGACACAAATGTAAGGTACAGACAGCTCACGGACGCCATCTTCTGGTTAGTTAGAGAAAGTATACGCCACCAAGCTGCAATTCTGACAAATTAAAGATCAAGTAAAGCAAATGCGAAGAGGCCAAAAACAACAGAAAATCTTAAAGCATATGATAAAACCAGACAATATGCATAAACCAAACCCAAACACCCAAATCAAAAGATCAGAAGACGCACAGTACTTGGCGCAATTAATCAAAGACATAAAATCAAACAATGAAAGGATGGCACAGGACATGAAGGACATGAAGAAGAGCATGGCACAGGATATAAACGACATAAAGAAGAACCTAGAAGAGCATAAAGAAGAAATTGCAAGAGTAAATAAAAAAATAGACGATCTTATGGAAATAAAAGAATCTGTTGGCCAAATTAAAAAGACTCTGGATACTCATAATACAAGATGAGAGGAAGCTGAACCATGACTCAGCATCCTCAACGACCACAGAACAGAAAATGAAAGAACAAAAGAAAGAGTGGGGAAAAAAATAGAAAAAATCGAAATGGATCGCAGGGATATGATAGATAAAATAAAACATCCAAATTTAAGACTCATTGGTGTCCCAGAAGGGGAAGAGAAGGGTAAAGGTCTAGAAAGAGTATTCAAAGAAATTGTTGGGGAAAACTTCCCAAACCTTCTACACAATATAAATACACAAAGCATAAATGCCCAGCGAACTCCAGATAGAATAAATCCAAATAAACCCACTCCAAGACATATTCTGATCAGACTGTCAAATACTGAAGAGAAGGAGCAAGTTCTGAAAGCGGCAAGAGAAAAGCAATTCACCACATACAAAGGAAACAACATAAGACTAGTGACTACTTAGCGACCACCATGGAGGAGAGAAGGCAGTGGCATGACATATTTAAAATTCTGAGAGAGAAAAATTTCCAACCAAGAATACTTTATCCAGCAAAACTCTCCTTCAAATTTGAGGGAGAGCTTAAATTTTTTCACAGAGAAACAAATGCTGAGAGATTTTGCTAATAAAAGACCTGCTGTACTTCAGATACTAAAGGGAGCCCTACCGACAGAGAAACAAAGAAAGGAGAGAGAGATATAGATAATTTTAACAGACATATATAGAATATTACATCCCAGGTCACCGGGACACACATTCTTCTCTAGTTATCATAGATCTTACTCCAGAATGGATTGTATGCTGGGACATAAAAACAAGCCTCAATAAAATAAAATAAAATAAATGAATTTGTTCAAAGCACATTCTCTGACCACAATGGAATACAACTAGAAGTCAATAACCATCAAAGTCTTGGAGAATTCACAAACACCTGGAGGACAAAAATGAGGGGAGATGAAAACATTCACGGATAATCAAAAGCTGAGGGACTTCATCACCAGTAATCAGTCCTATAAGAAATGCTAAAGGGAACTGAGCAGGCTGAAAGGAAGGGACACTAAACAATTGACTGAAACTACATGAAGAAATAAAGATTTCCAGTAAAGATCACATGGTAAATATAAATACCAATACTACTGTATTTTTGACTTATAACTCTACTATTTACTTCCTACAGGATCTAAAATAAACTGTAATGATAAATCAGTGGTTTTGGACTCAATGTAAAATATGTAATTTTTGACAAGAACTACATAAAGGTGGGGGAATGATGGAGTATAGGAACATAGTTTATGTGTCATATTGAAGTTAAGTTGGTATCAAAGAAAAACAAGGTTGTTATAGATTCAAGATGTTAAATTAAGCCCCATGGCAAACACAAAGAAGGTATCAGAGAATATCACCATAGAGATGAAAAGTAGAGTAGGGGTTCTGAGAAGTGGGGGAAGGGGCAATGGGGAGTTAAGAAATGAGTGTAGGGTTTCTGTTTTGGGTGAAGGGAAACTTCTAGAAATGGATGGTGAGAAGGTGATAGCATTGCAACATTCTAAATGTGATTAATCCCACTAATGGAATGCTAGGGAGGGGGTGGAATGGGAAGATTTAGGCTGTATATATGTTTCCACAATTGAAAAAAAAAAAAACAAAACAGTCTAAATAGATGACAATTAAATGCCAAGGATGATCCTGGATGGGATATGAGGATGGAGGAGAGGAGGCTCAAAGGGACACAGCTGGGACATAAGAAAAAAAAAAGGAAATATAGAATGTAAGCTTTGTATCAATGTTGAACTTCTTGAACTTCTTAGGTGCACTTAATGGGATTGCATAAAAGAATGTTCTTGTCCATGGGAAAGGTATATGTGAATTATATTGTTTGTTCAAAGATATGTGCAGCTTGCTCTCGTATGTTCAGAGGACAGAGAAATAGATGATGGATGATAGATAGGGAAGGAGGGAGGGAAAGAAAGAAACGGTGACGTGACAGGATGTTCAAGGTGGTGGATCGGGGTATGGGGGAGGAGGAGGGGTATGATGGAGTTCTATGTATGGGGTTGTACTGTTCTTGCAACTGTTCCTGTAAGATTGAATTTATTTCAAAATAAAATGTATTAAATTAAAAAAAAAACAAACAAACAGAGCTTAAGAGATCTGTGCAGCACCATCAAGCATACCAATATATGCATTATGGAAATCCCGAAAGAAGACAGAAAGGGGTGGCAGGAATATGAGCAATAACGGCAGGCCGCCGCCGCCCCAGGGAGGGAGGGAGGCCTCGCGCGCCCGCTGCCTTTCCCGGCGTCGCTGGGCTGCGGCCCCCGGGGTCCGTTTCTCCCGTTAGGCGGCGAGGCCGCGAGGGGAGGGGACGGCCGGGCAGGCGGGAGGCTGCTGCCCACGAGGGCCGCCGCCCCCGGCTCCTCCCCGCCGGCCACAGGCCTCCGCCCGCCCCGTTCCGCCGCCCGAGCGAAGCGCCGCAGGGGCTGCCCCGGCCCGGCCCGCCCGGCGACACTGCAGCGAGGCGGCGGCCGACCGCGAGGACGACCCCAGCTTCTTCGAGCGCGGCGCCAGCACGGTGGAGGACCAGCTGCTGGAGGACCTCAGGACCCGCGAGAGCCGGGAGCAGAAGCGGACCCGGGGCGCGGCGTCCTGCGGATCACCCAGCCCTGCCACCCGGCCTGAGCCTCTCCTTCCCCACCCGCGCGCCGAGCGCTCCCGGGAGGCCGTGGAGGGTGCCGCGCCCCGCACAGCCGGCACCGCACGCCCTGCGAGGGAGGCATCCGTCACCGCGCAGGCGTGAGTGCGGATGAGGGGAAAGCCTCGGCTTCCCTGATGACGTGCAGTGTGCCGTGGGGATGTGCCATTTGGGGGTGCTAAAGCTGGCGTTAAGATCAATCCCAAGAACTGTTCCGATAACGAATTGGAAAAGATCACAAGGAGGTTCACCATGGAGTTGGCAAAGAAAGGCTTTATTGGTCTGGGCATGCGCACAGGCGCGCGGGAGATGTCCCGGATTGCCAACACCTGCGCCAGCACCCTCGGGCACTACAACACTAACGCGCACGCGTGCGTCACCGGCAAGCCTGTCAGCCAGGGTGGCATCCACGGGTGCATCTCTGCCACCGGCCGCAGGGTTTTCCACAGGATTGAAAACTTCATCAATGAAGCCTCCTACATGAGCATTTTAGGAATGACCCCAGGCTTCAGAGATAAAACCTTCCTTGCTCAGGGATTTGGTAACGTGGGTCTGCATTCCATGAGATATTTATCTCATTTTAGTGCTAAATGTATTGCTGTCGTGAATCTGATGGGAGCACCTGGAATCCAGATGGTACTGACCCAAAGGAACTGGAAGACTTCAAACTGCAACATGGATCAATCCTGGGCTTCCCCAAGGCAAAGTGCTACCAAGGGAGCATCTTGGAAGCAGATTGTGACATACTGATCCCTGCTGCCAGCGAGAAGCAGCTGACCAAATCCAATGCACCCAGGGTCAAAGCCAAGATCATTGCTGAAGGTGCCAACAGGCCCACAACTCCAGAAGCTGGTAAGATTTTCCTGGAGAGGAACATTATAGTTATTCCTGATCTCTACTTGAATGCTGGAAGAGTGACAGTGTCTTACTTTGAGTGGGTGAAGAATCTAAATCATGTCAGCTATGGCCATCTGACCTTCAAATATGAACAGGATTCTAACTACCACTTGCTCATGTCTGTTCAAGAGAGTTTGGAAAGAAAATTTGCAAAGCACAGTGGAACGATTCCCATTGTACCCACAGCAGAGTTCCAAGACAGGATATCACTAAGATTTCCAGCATGATTATTCCTTTCACCAAGGAACACTAGAGCCAACACCGGATGAACAAACAAGTATGAAGCTCAGAGGGCTCGATTGATGGGGGCAACTGTGTATGGCGTGGGCATAAAAGACTATGCCTTCAATCACAGCTGGAAGGCTTTGCAGACACCAAGGACCATGCATTTGGAGTGACTGGAGGATTCAGTGCCCTGCAAAGCATCACTGACCGGCTTGCAGAAAAGAGCTGTATTGAACTGAAATCTTTGGAGCCTTCCGCTGCTTGTGTAGGAGAAGAATACACAGTGGTGGTTCAAGGAAGTGGCCTTCAGAACACCCAGGACAAGAAATCAGTTATTTATAGATTCAAGTTCAGTGACAGCACCTCTTCAGGTCTTTCCACTCCAATGAGTGCGGGCCGCAGTGTCCCATCATGATTTCTCCTTGCTGTAGATGCTCCAGAAGTAGCTGCCCGACCCAAATGGAGGGCAAACTGGACCGCCTGTGCTCCGTTTTTATTCCACGTTGCCTCCCCGTGCAACTGATATCCGCTCTGTTCAGGGTGATGGGGAGGGGCCTCTCCTTTGCCCCAGTGAGGAATCCATGCATGCTGACCGTCTGCACCCCAAGCCCGTACCCTCCAGCCTGCCATGAGCAGGTGCCCTTCTCCGTCTGCCTGCTGTGCTGCCACTCTCAACGCTCCTATTCCCAGTCCTCCAGGATGCTGCCACTTGTCCCTCCCAGCTCCCAAGAACTCTCTGCTTGTCTTGTGTGAGTCCTACCTGAAGCCCAAACTACCGGGTTAGGGTAGGCAGGCAGATTCTTAAGCTTGCTGATTTGGACACAGAGTTTACAGTCAATGGTACTGGCATTTGTTGCTGATGATTAAAAGAATTTATTAGCTGGTGAAAAAAAAAAAGAAGAAGAAGAAAAAAAAGAAATATTGGCAGAAAACTACCCAAAAGTAATGAAAGATACCAATATGGACATTCAAGAAACCCAACAAACCACAAACAGGATAAACTCAAAGAGAACCATGCTCAGACATTTACTAGTCAATCTCAAATGCCAAGGATAAGAAGAGAGTTCTGAAAGTTCCAAGAGAAAAGTAACATGTTACATACAAGGGAGTCTCAATAAGATTAAATGCTGACTTGTCATCATAAAACATGGAGGCCAGAGGCAGTGGGGTGAAATATTTAAAGTGCTGAAAGAAAACAAATGCCAAGAAAGAATTTTGTATCTGGCAAGATGCTCCTTCAAAAATAAGGGGCAGATTAAGACATTCCCATATAAGCAAAATATGAGGGAGTTCATCACCACTAGACCTGCCCTACAAGCAGTGCTAAAGGGGGTTCTTTGGACTGAAAGGAGAGGACACTAGATGGTGGATCGAGGCAGCATAAAGACATAAAGACCTTGCCCTTGGGAAGACGGTTGCTGCAAAGGAGAGGCTAGGCCTCCCTATGGTTGTGCCTAAGAGTCTCCTCCCGAATGCCTCTTTGTTGCTCAGATGTGGCCCTGTCTCTCTAGCTAAGCCAACTTGAAAGGTGAAATCACTGCCCTCCCCACTCTGTGGGATCAGACACTCAGGGGAGTGAATCTCCCTGGCAACGTGGAATATGACTCCCGGGAAGGAATGTAGACCCGGCATCGTGGGACGGAGAACATCTTCTTGACCAAAAGGGGGATGGGAAAGGAAATGAAATAAGCTTCAGTGGCAGAGAGAATCCAAAAGGAGCCGAGAGGTCACTCTGGTGGGCACTCTTACGCACACTTTAGACAACCCTTTTTAGGTTCTAATGAATTGGAATAGCTAGCAGTAAATACCTGAAACTATCAAACTACAACCCAGAACCCATGAATCCTGAAGACGATTGTATAAAAATGTAGCTTATGAGGGGTGACAACGTGATTGGGAAAGCCATAAGGACCACACTCCCCTTGGTCCAGTGTAGGGATGGATGAGTAGAAAAATGGGGGAACAAAACAAAACAAAACAAAACAAAAAGGCACCCAGTGTTCTTTTTTACTTTAATTGTTCTTTTTCACTTTAATGTTTATTCTTATTATTTTTGTGTGTGTGGTAATGAAAATGTTCAAAAATTAATTTTGGTGATGAACACACAACTATATAATGGTACTGTGAACAACTGAATGTATGCTTTGTATGACTGTATGGTATGTGAATATATATCAATAAAAATGAATAAAAAAAAAGAAATTAAGACCTGTGGTAAAGTAACCATATTGTACATGCCAGTACTATTGTATTTTTTGATATGTAACACTACTTTTTACAGGTTCTAAAATGCAAATGCATAAGAAGTAATGATAGATCTATGGTTTTGAACATACAATGTCTAAAGATGTATGTAACAAGCTCAACAAATCAACAGAGGGAGAATTAGAAAGTTCACAAATATGTGGAAATTAAACAATGCCCTCAAACTATGAATGAGTCAAAGAAGAAATCAGAAGAGAAATTAGGAAATATTCTGAGGCAAATGAAAAGGAAAACACAACATACCAAAACTTACGGCATTCAGTGAAGGCAGTGCTGAAAGAAAAACATATAGCTCTAAATGCTTACGTTAAAAAAGAAGCAAGAGCTCACATAAGAGACAATCTTACAACCGGAGGGTCTAGAAAAAGAAGAGTGAACTAAAGCTAAAGCAAGCAGAAGGAAGGAAATAACAAAGATTAGTGTGGAGGTAAATGATAAAACAATAGAGAATCAACAAAACCAAAAGTTGAGTCTTTGAAAAGATCAATAAAATCAACAAACATTTACCTTGACTAAATTCAGCTTGACTAACAAGGAAAAAGAAAGTGGGCACAGATAACTAAAATCAGAAATAAAGGGGAGGGGGCATTAGAACTGATCCCACAGAAATAAAAAGGATCTTAAGAGGATACTGTGAACAACTGTACACCAACAAATTAGATAACCTAGAGGAAACAGACAAATTTCTAGAAACACACTGCCTACTTACACTGAATGAAGAAGAAATAGAAGATCTCAAAAGACCAATTACAAGTAAAGAGTTTGAATCAGTCATCAAAAATCCCCCAACAAAGAAAAGCCCGGGACCAGATGGCTTCACCAGTGAATTTTACCAGTCAAAGAAGACTTAACACCAATTTTGCTCACACTCTTCCTAACTCATTTTACAAGGCCAATATCACCCTGATACCAAACCAGAGAAAGATACCATCAGAAAAGAAAATTACAGACCCTTATCTCTTCTAACTATATAAATGCAAAAAATCAACAAAATACTAGCAAACCAAGTCCAATAGCACCTTAAAAGAATTATATACCATGATCAAGTAATATTTATCCCAGGCATGCAAATGATATTTATCCCAGGTATGCAAGGGTAGTTCAATTTAAGAAAATCAATTAATGTAATACACCAAATTAATATAACAAAGGGAAAAAAAAAGACACGGTCCTCTCTATTGATGCAGAAAAGGCTATTGACAAAATCCAGCACTACTTCTTGATAAAAACACTTAGAACACTAGTGTGCTGGTTTGAATGTATTATGTCCCCCAAATACCATTATCTTTGATATAATCTTGTGTGGGCAGATGTATCAGTGTTGATTAGATTGTAATTCTCTGAGTGTTTCCATGGAGATGCGACCCACCCAACTGTGGGTGATGACTCTGATTGGATAATTTCCATGGAGGTGTGGCCCCACCCATTCAGCATGGGCCTTGATTAGTTTATTGGAGCCCTATATATGCTCAGACAGAAGGAGCGAGGTTGTTACAGCCAAGAGGGACACTTTGAAAAATGCACAGGAGCTGCAGATAAGAAACAGTTTGAAGATGGCCGCTGAAAGCAGACTTTTGCTCCGCAGAAGCTAAGAGAGGAAAAATGCCCCAAGAGCAACTAAGAGTGACACTTTTGAGGAACTGAAGCCTAGAGAGGAACATCCTGGGAGAAAGCCATTTTGAAACCAGAACTCCAGAGCAAATGCCAGCCACGTGCCTTCCCAGCTAACAGACGTTTTCCAGACACCACTGGCCATCCTCCAGTGAAGGTACTCAACTGTTGATGCCTTACCTTTGACACCTTATGGCCTTAAGACTGTAACTGTGTAACCAAATAAACCCCCTTTTATAAAAGCCAACCCATTTCTGGTGTTTTGCATTCTGACAGCATTAGCAAACTAGAATTAGGAATAGAAAGAAACTTCTTCAACATGATAAGCGGCATATATAAAAAGCCCACAACTAACGTCATATTCAATGGTGAAAGACTGAAAGCTTCCCTCTAAGATCAGGAACAAGACAAGGATGCCCACTGTTCTAGTTTGCTAATGCTGCCGGAATGCAAAACACCAGAAATGGATTGGCTTTTATAAAAGGGGGTTTATTTGGTTACACAGTTACAATCTTAAGGCGATAAGGTGTCCAAGGTAATGCATCAGCAATCAGGTACCTTCACTGGAGGATGGCCAATGGAGTCTGGAAAAACCTCTGTTAGCTGGGAAGGCACATGGCTGGCGTCTGCTCCAAAGTTCTGGTTTCAAAATGGCTTTCTCCCAGGATGTTCCTCTCTAGGCCACAGTTCCTCAAAAATGTCTCTTAGTTGCATTTGGGGTATTTGTCCTGTCTCAGCTTCTCCGGAGCAAGAGTCTGCTTTCAACGGCCGTCTTCAAACTCTCTCATCTGCAGCTCCTGTGCTTTCTTCAAAGTGTCCCTCTTGGCTGTAGCTCCACTTCAAAATGTCATTCACAGCTGCAATGAGTTCCCTCTGCCCATAAGCTCATTTATATGGCTCCACTGATCAAGGCCCACCCTGAATGGGTGGGGCCACACCTCCATGGAAATATCTCATCAGAGTTATCACCTACAGCTGGGTGGGGCATCTTCACAGAAATACTCAAAGAATTACAATCTAATCAACTCTGATAATGTCTGCCCACACAAGATTGCATCAAAGAATATGGCTTTTTCTGGGGGACATAATACATTCAAACCAGCACACCCACTGTCACCACTGCATTCAACATTGTACTGAAAGTTCTAGCTAGAGCAATTAGTCAAGAAAATGAAATAAAAGGCATCCAATTTGGAAAGGAAAAAGTGCAACTTTCCCTATTTGCAGATGACCTCATCTTGTATAAAGAAAATCCTGAAAAACCTACAACAAAGTTACTAAAGCCAATCAATGAATTCAGCAAAGTGGCAGGGTACAAGGGTCAACACGCAAAAATTAATAGTGGTGCTATACACTAGTAGTGAACAATGTGAAGAGGAAATTAAGAAAAAAAATCCATTTAAAATGGCAAACTAAAAGAATCAAATACTTAGGAATACATAATAACCAAGGATGTAAAGGATTTGTACACAGAAAACTACAAAATACTGTTAAAAGAAATTAAAGACCTAAATAAAAGGAAGGACATTTCATGTTCATGGATTAGAAGACTAAATATTGTTAAGATGTCAATTCCACTGAAATGATTTACAGATTCATTATAATCTGAATCAAAATTCCAACAGCCTTCTTTGCAGAAATGGAAAAGCCAACCACCAAATTTATATAGAAGGACAAGGGGCCCTGAATAGCCACAACCATCTTGAGAAAGAAGAATGAAGTTGGAGTACTCATACTTCCCGATTTTAAAACTTATTGCAAAGCCACAGTAATCAAAACAGCATGAAACTGACGCAAGGACAGATACACAGACCGATGGAACTGTGGTTTGGAACTGCATGTACCCCAGAAATACATGTTCTTAAACTTAATCCATTCTTGACGCTGAGAACCCAGTGTAGGTCGGACCTTTTGATGAGGCTACTTCAGGTAAGGTGTGACCCACCTCATTCAGGATGGGTTCTAATCACATTACTGGAGTCCTTTATACATGGGATGAACACACACACAGAGAAAGAAAGCCAGGGAAGCAAGAAGCTGAAATCAACCAAACTTGGAAGAGAAGGGAAAGACCAGCAGATGCTGCCGTGGTGCCTTGCTATGTGACAAAAGAGCCAAGGATCACTGGTGGCCAGTCTTTGGGAAGAAAAAATTGCCTTGATGATCATTAGATTTGGACATTTTTGCAGCCTCAAAACTGTAAGCTAATAAATTCCCATTGTTTAAACCAACCCATTTCATGGTATTTGCTTGGAGCAGCCTAGGAAATTAAAACAGAATTGAATTGAGTTCAGAAATAAACTCTCACATCTATGGCCAAGTCATTTTTGACAAGGCTGTCAAGTCCACTCAATGCGGAAAAAACAGTCTCTTCAACAAATGGTGCTGGGAGAACTGAATATTCATACTGAAAATAATGAAAGGAGATCCCTATCCCACACCATATATAAAAACTACCTCCAAATGGACCAAAGACCTAAACATAGCAACCCAAACTTTAAAAGTCCTAGAAGAAAGCATAGGGAAGCATCTTCAGGACTTTGTTTTAGGACTTTAAACCAAAAGCATGAGCAACAAAAGAAAATATAGATCAATGGGACTTCAGCAAAATTAAAAATTTTTGTGCATCAAAGGATTTCATTATGAAATTAAAAAGACAACCTATAGAGGAACCTAAGATGGCGGCTAGGTGAGACAGGGCAAAAAAAACACCTCCGTGAAAAATACTAGATAAAAGCCAGAAAGTGGCCCAGAACACCAGTTCTAGCGATGCACCAGCCAGACAAGGTCTGCTAAATCCACAGGGACTGTCCATTTGTGAAACTGGGAGTCTGCATCCTGAAACAAGTGAGTAAGCCAGCCGTGCTGTGGCAGTGCTGCGGTGTGGGGAAACCACGGGTTGGCATTTGGAGACGGACTAGTTCTTTAAAAAAAAAACAAAAAACCCAGGAGTGGCTGCAGATACGGCAGTGAGAACTGCACAGTGAAGCACGGCAGGAGTGGGCTGTAGTCAACGCCTCGGGGTCTGGCATGGAGGATAGTCCTTTCCACATCTGCTGCTGATTGTCTCGGGGATGGGGGGACAGAGGGGAGCCAAAAGGAGAAAGAAACCATGCCCCTTGCAGACATCTTCCTGGTGGCCTGGGGATGCTCCCGCCCGGGGCCGGACCCACAGCCCAGAGCCGCGCCAAGAAACCCAGTGTGATGGGGAGTCTTTCCCAGAGCACCGCGCACACGCCACAATATCGGCCGTGGACAGTGGCCATTAATGCACCCACAGCTAAGTGTCCCGGAGCTGGGAAGGTGGAGCTGTACAAAGAGGGGGAAATTAACACGCCTCATTCAACCATCTTTAAAGCAGGCTGGGAGCGCCCCTGCACGGCCCAGCGGCCCAGGGCTTCCCTGGAGGGTCAGTGCACACTTGTGACGTGGCACAGCCTTCCCTCAGCAGAGGTCCTGGAAGAGCAAAGCTGGGTTAGGGGACCCGCTCGGAAATCCCAGGGACCCTACGCGAATACCAAGGACTTGTGGGTCAGCGGCTGAGACAACCTGTGGAAAGACTGAAATGAAGGCTTAGACTCCTGTGACAGCGTTAAATCTCCGGGAATACCTGGGAGGTTTGATTATTAAAGCTGCCCTGCCTCCCTAACCACCCAGACACATGCCCCACATTCAGGGCGGACAGCACCAGCAACACACCCAAACTTAGTGCACCAGTTGAACCCCACAAGAATCAGATCCCCACAAAACACAAAGACAAAGTTGGGGAGAACTGACTTGAGGGGAATAGGTGACTCGCAGATGCCATCTGCTAGCTAGTTAGAGAAAGTACACGCCACCAAGTTGTTGATCTGACAAATTAGAGATCGGTATTTTTATATCCAGAAAGAACCCTATCAAGTAAAGCAAATGCCTAGAGGCCAAAAACAACAAAAAATCTTAAAGCATATGATAAAACCAGACAATATGGAGAGCCCAAACCCAAACACTCAAATCAAAAGATCAGAAGACACACAGTACTTGGCGCAACTAATCAAAGACCTAAAATCAAACAATGAAAGGATGGCACAGGACATAAAGGACATGAAGAAGAGCATGGCACAGGATACAAAGGACATAAAGAAGAACCTAGAAGAGCATAAAGAAGAAATTGCAAGAGTAAATAAAAAAATAGAAGATCTTATGGAAATAAAAGAATCTGCTGGCCAAATTAAAAAGACTCTGGATACTCATAATACAAGATAAGAGGAAGCTGAACCATGACTCAGTGTCCTCAATGACCACAGAAAAGAAAATGAAAGAACAAAAGAAAGAATGGGGAAAAAAATAGAAAAAATCAAAATGGATCTCAGGGATATGATAGATAAAATAAAACATCCAAATTTAAGACTCATTGGTGTCCCAGAAGGGGAAGAGAAGGGTAAAGGTCTAGAAAGAGTATTCAAAGAAATTGTTGGGGAAAACTTCCCAAACCTTCTACACAATATAAATACACAAAGCATAAATGCCCAGCGAACTCCAGATAGAATAAATCCAAATAAACCCACTCCAAGACATATTCTGATCAGACTGTCAAATACTGAAGAGAAGGAGCAAGTTCTGAAAGCGGCAAGAGAAAAGCAATTCACCACATACAAAGGAAACAACATAAGACTAAGTAGTGACTACTCAGCGGCCACCATGGAGGAGAGAAGGCAGTGGCATGACATATTTAAAATTCTGAGAGAGAAAAATTTCCAACCAAGAATACTTTATCCAGCAAAACTCTCCTTCAAATTTGAGGGAGAGCTTAAATTTTTCACAGACAAACAAATGCTGAGAGATTTTGCTAATAAAAGACCTGCCCTACTTCAGATACTGAAGGGAGCCCTACCGACAGAGAAACAAAGAAAGGAGAGAGAGATAGAGAGAAATTTACAGACATATATAGAACATTACATCCCAAATCACCAGGACACACATTTTTCTCTAGTGATCATGGATCTTTCTCCAGAACAGACCATATGCTGGGACATAAAACAAGCCTCAATAAATTAAAAAAAGAATTGAATATATTCAAAGCACATTCTTTGACCACAATGGAATACAAATAGAAGTCAATAATTTTTTATTTGTAACTCTACTATTTACTTCCTACAGGATATAAAATACATAAACTCTAATGACAAATCAGTGGTTTTGGACTCAATGTAAAATATGTAATTTTTGACAAGAACTACATAAAGGTGGGGGAATGGAGGAGTATAGGAACATAGTTTACATGTCCTATTGAAGTTAAGTTGGTATCAAAGAAAAACAAGATTGTTATAGATTTAAGAGGTTAAATTTAAGCCCCACAGTAAACACAAAGAAATTATCACAGAATATGACCATAGAGATGAAAAGTAGAGTCTGGGTTCCAAGAAGTGGGGGAAGGGGCAATGGGGAGTTAAGAAATGAGTGTAGGGTTTCTGTTTTGGGTGAAGGGAAATTTCTAGTAATGGATGGTGGGAGGGTGATAGCATTACAACATTCTAAATGTGGTTAATCCCACTAATGAAATGCTAGGGAGGGGTTGGAATGGGAAGATTTAAGGTGTATATATGTTTCCACAATTGAAAAAAAAAAAAAAAAGAAAAAGTCTAAATAGGCAATGACAATTAAATGCCAAGGATTATCCTGGATGGGATCTGAGGATGGAGGAGAGGGGGCTCAAAGGGACACAGTGGGGGCATAAGAGAAAAAAAAATAAAGGAAATATAGAATGTAAGCTTTGTATCAATGTTGAATTTCTTGAACTTCTTAGCTGCGCTTAATGGGATTACATAAAAGAATGTTCTTGTTCATGGGAAATGTATATGTGAATTATAGTGTTTGTTCAAGGATGTGTGCAGCTGGCTCTCATATGTTCAGAAGACAGAGCAATAGATGATGGATGATAGGGAGGGAGGGAGGGAAAGAAAGAGATGGTGGCGTGACAGGATGTTAAAGTTGGTGAACTGGGGTATCAGGGGAAGGGAGTAAGGGTATGCTGGAGTTCTGTGTATGGGGTTTGTATTGTTTTTGCAATTGTTCCTGAAGGTTGAATTTATTTCAAAATAAAATTTAAAAAAAGACAACCTACAGAATGGGAGAAATTATT
This sequence comes from Choloepus didactylus, assembly GCF_015220235.1. NCBI lineage: Eukaryota > Metazoa > Chordata > Mammalia > Pilosa > Megalonychidae > Choloepus > Choloepus didactylus. The sequence continues at coordinate 131,134,160 of NC_051315.1, read as the reverse complement.
TGAAAACCTCATACCTGATAATAGATTAATATCGAAAATATATGAATAAATCCCACAACTCAACAACAGAAAGACAAACAACCCCATTAAAGAATAAGCAAAAGACTTGAATAGACATCTCTCCAAAGAAGATATACAGATGGCTAAAAAGCACATGAGAAGATGCTCAACATCAATAGCCATTAAAGAAATGCAAATCAAAACCACAGTGAGATACCATTTCACACCCACTAGAATGGCTACTATTAAAAAAAAACATAAAATGACAAGTGTTGAAGAGGATGTGGAGAAATAAGAACACTTTTTGTTGTCAGTGGGAATGTAAATGGTGCAGCTGCTGTGGAGGAGTCTGGTGGCTCCTCAGAAAGGAACCACCAAGAGCAGAATGGCCACTTCTAAGCATGTGCACAAAAGAACCGACAGCAGGAACTCGAACAGAGATTTGCACACCGATGTTCAAAGTGGCACTATTCACAATTGCCAAAAGACAGAAGCATCCCAAATGTTCCTCAACCAATGAATGAATAAACAAAGTGTTATGTATATACAACAGAATATTATTCAGCCGTAAAAAGGAATGAAGTCCTGATACATACGACAACATGGATGAACGTTGATAACATCATGTTGAGTAAAAGAAGCCAGACACAAAAGAACAAATATTGTATAACCTCACTGATATGACATAATTAGAATAAACAAATTCATCGAGTCAGAATCTAGAATACAGGTTACCAGGGGTGGGGGTAGGGAACGGGGACTTGAGGCTTCATTGGTGCAGAGTTTCTTTTTGGGATGATGGAAAGATTTTGGTGGTAGATGCTGGTGATGGTAGCACAACATTGTAAATGTGATTTCTACCACTGAATTGCATATTTGAATGTGACTAGTAGGGGAAATTGCAGGCTGTTATGTATGTTACTAGATTTCAAATTTTCCAAAAAAGGGCCATAAAACACAGTGACCCCCATGTAAACTATGTACTATAATAGCATAATTATTATAATGTTCTTTTATCAATTTTAACAAAGGTTATCACACTAAAGCAAAAGGTGTTGGTAATCATGGGGTACATGGGAACTCTGCATCTTTCACCACTGGGGGCCTGACTACAATTCTGCCCTGACTCAGCCCCCACCCGTGTGCTGGCCCGATCAAGAAGACTGCACCCTCCAATTACCCAGGGTCCTCCTCCGAGCCATCGCAATGTGCCCACCGCGCCCGGTCATCCCAGGGCCCACTCAAGAGTGGCTGAAGAATCTGATCTCTTTGTCGACAGGGACGAGGCTCTGTCCTCTGTGGCCCCAACAGAAATATGAAAACTGCTCCTCTGCCAAAACAATGCATTCCCTCCCTGGTTCTCATCAATATGGAGCGATGGCAGTTATCCCAGGTTTTCTTCATGGTCCAAACATGCAGAACTGCCCCTTTGTTGTGTAATCCAAGAATGTGGAGAAAGCAACCGCCCTGTGTCTTCTGAGAAGCAACAAAACATTGTGCAGAAGTCACAAAACATTCTCCACGAACATTCTGGACTTGGACTCTCGGAATCAGGGTGCACCAAGTGCACATGGATTTGGGAAGGTAATTCTTATTTCCAGCACAGGGAGGCAGAGACTGCAGGAACAAAGGAAATCCACAAAGCTGCACCTAATCCTTCCTCTTAGCCATTAAAACAAAATGATTGCCTCCACATTCCTTCACCCTCATCAAATAGTTCATAAATTTGCCATCAAAATGGACAACCCAGTCTCAACTTCAATTTCATTACCTTCCAACCTTCCCAACAGCTTTTCAGGTAAATGCCAAAGACCGAGGCGACCGTGGAGCATGATCCAGTAATATGAGCAAGTCAGGGAAAGAAACCAGACGCTGACGACAAGAGCCTCAACAAACCACAGAGCGGCCGCCCCGCGGAACCTTCTAGGCTCACCGCTGGGCCCCTCCGCCATCGCAGCAAGGGCCTCCAAACGCCCCGAGCTGCCCTTGTCCACAGCAGCCCGGAGCCGGAGGGGAGGGTCCCAACCCCGACACCGCGGGGCGGCTGCGATGCAAACCCAGCCAGGGAGAGCGAGGGGCGGCGGCTGGGTCACCTTGGAGCTGGGGTCCCCGGAAGGAGAAGTTACAGGTGTTGGGAAGTCGCTCAGTCCCTGGAAACCGGCTATTCCAGTGGATTCTCTTCTCACCAAATTCAGCCTGAGGAAAGAAAACAAAATATTCGGTGACAGCTTCAAAGAAACGCTCCCTCCCCACTGTCTGAACTTTAGACTGTTCTGGGAAACAAAACCCCAACCTCAGCGTCTAAATGTTGACCTTGTCGTGAGCATCTACCTCCCACAGTTACGGGGACTGGCTGTGGGAAGTGAGGCTGATGAGGAGAATAATAAATATTCTCTCTTCATTCACGTGGTCTGGAGCCCCTCGCTGGGGGTCCGGTCCCCACTGCCCCCTCTGCCCCGCGCCCCCCGCTCACCACCAGCCTCTCCTCCAGGTGGTCCCGCACGGCCTCCATGTGGGCCTCGTAAGCCTCGCAGTTCTCGCTCACCAGCTCGGCGGCCTGGGGACGGACAGACAGACGCGAGTGCTGCTCAGCCTTCACGGCGGGTGAAAGCACGTTCACTTACAGCAAAACGAAAGAACTGTGGCTGGCAGAGGACGGAGAGTGGCACTGCCTCGCGCTGCTCACTTTCGCCAACACCCTAAACAGGCAATACTGTCAAGAGCGGCTGTGGGCCGGGAGCCACAGTGGGTTCTTGGAGTGTTATCTTCACTCCCTCATTCACCAGGAATTTACTTTTTTTTTTTTTAATGGTAGAAACATTGTAATTTATTAAATGGGTATAAAAATTTCCTAATACTTTTTTTATGGTCCATAGTTTACATTAGGTGTATTTTCCCCTATATACCACCCTCATATTAGTGTGGCACAGTTAACAGGAATTTAACATCACTTCAAAATGTTCAGATGCTGCCAGTTATGAATGTAATTTTGAATATTGAGCCCACACTGTTAACACCTTGTATTAGTGTGGCACAGTTAACAGGAATTGCCTTTAACAGGAAGTTTGGTGTCTGCAGGCTCTGGAGACACCACAGCAAGTAAGACAGAGCAGGGGAAGAAGGGAAGAGAAGGACACGTGGTGGGGATGTGGGGATGAGGGGCTGCCGCGGCCCCGGGAGGTCTGAGGAGGCCGTCCGGGGCCAGGCAGCTCATTCGGGATGGAGCAACCGTCAACGTCAACTTTTGGGCAGCTGCTCCCGCGATTCCCGCTTCAGAGGCGGGACGGGCAGGGCTCAGGGAGGTCGGTCCCTTGGCTGCGGTGAAAGAGCCCCAGAGCTGCCACTGCGGGCTCCTACTTAACATACGTTCTTACTTCTAGGGGATGAAGTCTTCGTCATCACATCAAAATGTTCAGATGTGGCCGCTGCCAGTTATGAATGTAATTTTGAATATTCAGCCCATCGGTGCATGCACTCACAGTCCTCCGAGGACCCACTGTGTGCTGCCGTCCCAGTGAACAAGGCCAAATCCTGGGGCTGACGTCCCCTTCGAGAGGGGGAGGCAGGACAAAACCCATATACACAAAACAAGAGGAAGGCTAAAAGCATGGGAAAGGATAAAGCAGTGCGAGGGGACGGAGAGATGAGGGGGACAGGAGGGCTGCTTGGCAGCATCGTCTGCCAGAGGCCGAGGGCAGCGAGGGAGCAGCCCCGAGGTGGCCGAGGCCCGGCCGGCATCCCTGCCTCGGGACCACAAAACCCCCTCAGCAGCACGGTCTACGCGGAGCAGGGCTGCCAGCAAACGAGCCGAGCCCAGGCCCCCTCAGGTGCTATCCCTGAAGAAGCTGCCTTCAAACCCCAAAGGTCGCCCCTGAGGTCAGTGCAGGCCACAGGCTGCGGCCGGGGACTGCCAGGACAGACGGGGACGAGAGGCAGTGGCCTGGCTCCTCACCTCTGCCCAGTGACATCCCTGGATTTCTTATATAGAACAGACGCGAAGAAAGGGCTTTCTCCTTTTAAAGGTTAAGCATGTACAACCCTAGAGATCTGAAAGCATCTGGTTCTCCAGGTTGATAAAGAAAATTCTAGGTTTTTTCTTCTATTGAATTACCGGGATCATGAATATGATCTTCCTAAAATCCTGGCGACTACCAACGCCGCTGGGGAAAGTGACAGACAAAGCGAGTCGTCAATCTGTTCAAGGTTACCAAGAGCAACAAAGGAGTGAGCTCGAACTTGAACCTTCTCCAAAGGTCAGTTCCCCAAGGGCAGGCCTCTTGGCCTTTCTGGAACATGCTGCCCGCCCCGGGGACCCCCAGGAGGAAGCGCAGGCTGGTGGGTGACGAGCGTGGGTGAGCCCCTGCTTACCTTCCCGAGGCCGGCAATCATCGGCGTGTTCTCTGTCCTGCAGGAGACAAGAGGTTAAATCCTATCTCCATGCACAGCAAGCAAACAGAACAAGGCTATTGCAACTGGCAATGTCCTCGGGAGCCATTCTGTTTACATGAAAGTTGTGCTGTGAAGATTTTAATAAAAAGTCACACCAACATCTTCCCCAGCATGGGCCGTGTGGTTGCCTGGATGTCAGCGGCCACCCCAGAATCCCTCCGTGCAAAGCCCTCACTGTCCAGCCTGCGGCAGGCAGAAAGGCCCACTGTGGGCAAAACGGGTGTGTGTCCAGCCCGACAATTCTCTCTGGACCCTTTTCTCCTGCAGGCCCCGGGGCCCTCCTCTGGGCGGTCTGCGGGGCTCACCGGGGCCCACTGCCAGCAGCTGTCACCTATCAAGCCCCTCAGCTGTCCACCAAATGGCCCCTTTGTTACCGAGATTTCAGGTGTCAGCTGGCCGGGGATGTGGTTGGTGGGAGAGGGACAACAGAACCCCTGCAGCCCGGTGGCTCTCACTCTAATACAACAAACTGAGAAGTAAAACTCTTCATTTTCAGGAGAAAAAAAAACAAAACACGCTAACTTAACAGAATTCTCTTAACTTTAAGTTTTGGCTAAATAAAGTTTTCTGAAATCCTCGGAGGCTGCTACTGTTTGTTTACCTGGAGAAAGTCTGATAAATGAGGAGGAAACCCGACCAAGCCGTTCTCTCTCTGCCAACAGGTTTCCCTGCTCGGCCTCTCCCTGAGCCTGGCTCGGACCTGCTTGGGACGGTGCTCAGGCACAGGGGGCAGAGTCGGGGAGGAACGGGGTACTTTGGGTGTGGGGGCTCTCAGCCCCTTTCCAGCGGCAGCTCCCTCCACTGCAGGACAATGGTCAGATCAGAAGCTGAGGAGCATAGCAAAGGCAGACGGGCCTGCACTGGCCAGGAAGGGCTGCCAGGGAGGGTCAGTCTGGGACCCCCTTGTAGGGAGGGCCTTAAGCCCACCCTGCGCTGACCCAGTCCTGCCATCAGGCCTGTCTCACCAGCCCACCTCTCCCTCCACCCAGGGTAAAAGAAACCCGCTTCCTGCTGTCTCCAACACGCTGCTGCCCAGTAGGGCTTCCGATGTTTACTTTTCTTTTTTTTATTTTGAAATAATTGTAGGTTCACATGCCATAGTATGAAGTAACAGGCAGGAGCCTGTGTCCCTTTTTCCCAGTTCCCCTCAATGGTAACATCATGGGAAAGCTCACACAAGATCACAACTGCAATACCAACACTGGGATACAGTCAAGACACAGAACCTTCCAGCTCCACGAGGGGCCTTCCCGTTGCCCTTTTATAGACACACCTGTGTCTCACCTCCTCCCCAACCCTTGCTAGTCACCAATCTGTTCTCCTTTCTCTCATTTTGTCATTTCCAGCATGTCATATGGATGGAATCAATGATATGGTATATATCTTTTCGGGGTTGGCTTTTTTCACTCTAATTCTCTGGAGATGGATCCAGGCTGTTGCATCAGTAGTTTGTTCTGCTGCATTGCTGAACTGAACTCTGTGGCATGGGGAACCACAGTTTGTTCAACCATCCACTCATTAAAGGACATCTCGGTTGTTTCCAATTTTTGGCTACTGTGAATAAAGCTGCTATAAACATTCATGTACATGGTTTTACACACACTCCATATCACCAAGTGTACAGGTTTGCTTAACATATGTCTGCATTTTTCTGAAATTCCTGGGTCATATGGGGGTTGCATGTTCAGTTTTTAAAGAAACTGCTAAACTTTTCCAGAGTGACTGAACCTTTCTACATTCTCCTCCAGCAATGTTTGAGCGATCCAGTTCTCTGCATCCTTGCCAGCATTCGATGTTGTCACTAATTTTTATTTTAGCCATTCTGATAGGTGTGCAGTGGTAGTTCACTGTGGTTTTAACTTGCATTTCCCTAATAGCTAATGATGTTGAATATCTTTTCACCAGCTTATCTGCCATCTGTCCATCCACTTTGGTGAAATATCTCTTCTTATCTTTTGCCCATTTTTTGATTGGAGTGTTTGCTTTTTTTGCTATTTTTTTTTTTCTGTTGAGTTTTGAGAGATAGCCCTTTGTCAGATATGTTTGAACATATTTTCTCCCAGTCTGTAGTTCTCTTTTCCTCCTCTTAACAGGGTCTTTCACAAAGAGCAAAACTTTTAAATTTTGATGAGGTCCAATTGATCAATTTTTCTTTTTATGGCTCATGCTTTTGGTGTCAAGTCCAAGAACTCTTTTCAGAGCCCCAGATCCCCAATATTTTCTGATTTTTATCTAAAAGTTTTACAGTTTTATGTTTCACATTTAAGTTCACGACCCGTTTTGAGTTAATATTTTATAAGGTGTGAGATGTAGTTTGAGATTCATTTTTTGCCCACGGGTGTCCAACTGCTCCAGCACCACTTGTTGAAAAGGCTCTCTCTCCTCCATCGGACTGCTTCTGCACCTTTGTCAACAATCGGCTGGGATGTCTGTGCAGGTCTACGTCTGGGTTCTCCGTTCTGTTCCACTGCTCTTGGTTTTTATACCTCTGCCAGCACCACACAGTGTTTATATACAACTTGAAACTGGGTGGACTGATTCCTCCCACCATGTTCTTTTTCAAAATGTTTTAGCCCTTCTAGTTCCTTTGCCCTTCAAAATAAATTTTAGAATAATATTGTCTATATGTACAAAAAATCTTGCTGAGGTTTTGATAGGACTTGCATTAAATTTGTGTATCAATTTGGGGAGAACTGACATTTTTACAGTAGAGTCTTGCCATCCATCAACACAGTATGTTTCCCCATTTATTTAGGTCTTCTTTGACCTCTTCCGTCAGCATTGTGTCGTTCTGAGCATACAAGTCCTGTACATATTTTGTTAGATTAACACGTACATATTTTTGGAGTGTTTTTAAGTGGTCTTGCATTTTAAATTCCATTGTCAATGTGTTCATTGCTAAAATATAGAAATACAACTAATTTTTTTGTGCTATCTTGTATCTATGAAATTGCTGTACTCACTAGTTCTAGGAGTTTTTTGCATATTCCTCAGGATTTTCTATGTAGACAATCATGTGATCTGCAACACAGACAGTTCTCCCTCTTCCTTTCTGGTCTGTGTACCTTTACTTCCTTTTCTTGCCTCGCGGCACTGACCAGAACTTCCAGCACTCTGCTGAACAAGAGCGGTGAGGGCCAAATCCCTGCCTTGTTTCCGATCACAGGGGTAAAAATTCAGGCTTTAGCCCTAAAGTACCATGTTAACTGCAAGTTTTTATAGATGCTCCTGTCAAGTTGAGGAAGTTCTCCTCTAATCCTATATTTCTGAGAGTTTTCACCATGAATGGGTGTTGAATTCTGTCAAATACTTTTTCTGCATCAAATAATATGATCATGTGACTTTTCTCCTTTAGCCAGTTAATATTATGGGTTATACCAATTGATTTTTGAATAGTGAACCAGTCTTGCATCCCTGGAATAAACCACATTTGGTTATGGTATATAATTCTTTTTACATATTGCTGAATTCTACTTGCTAATATTTTGTTAGGGATTTTATCAATTCTGAGATGTATTGATCTATAGTTTTTTTTTTTATACTGACTTTGGTTTTGTGATAAGGGTTAATACTAGCTTCATAAAACGAACTGGGAAGTGTCCCGTCCTCTTCTATTTTCTGGAAAAGATTGTGTAGATATGGTGTTAATTCTTCTTTAAACATTTGGTATAATTCTCCAGCACCAGATATTTTCTGTTTTGGTAGTTTTAAAATTATGAATTCAATATCCTTATAGTTATGGAGAAATTCAAATTATCTATTTCATATTAGGTGAGTCGTGCTAGTTAGTATTTTTTGAGGAAGTGGTCCACTTGGTCTAAGTTGTCAAATACATGTGTGTAGAGTTGTTTGTACTGTATGTTTGCAGAGTGTGTATGTTGTATATTTGTAGAGTTGTTCCCTTATCATTTTTGATGTCTTCAGGGTCTGTAGTGATTCCTCCTGTTTCATTCCTGGTAATGGTAATTTGTGTCTTTTTTCTTTTTTTCTTCATCTTGTTAGAGGTTTGACAATTTTATTGTCTTTTCAAAAGAACCAACTCTTTACTTCATTGATTTTTCTATTGCTTTTCTGTTTTCAATTTCATTGTTTTCTAACTCTTATCTGTATTGTTTCTTTCCTTCTGCTTGCTTTGGGTTTATTTGCTCCTCTTTTCCAGTGTTCTTAAGGTGGGAGCTTAGGTTGCTGATCTGAGACTTTTCCTCTTTTCTAACATATGCATTTAGTGCTATAAATTTTCCTTTTAATACTGCTTTACCAGTGTCCCACAAATTAGGATATGCTGTATTTTCATTTTCATTCAGTTTAATTTATTTTTTTTAATTCCCACAAGACTTCCTCTTTGACCCCTAGATTATTTAGAAGTTTACTGGTTCATTTTCAACTATCTGGAGAGTTTCTCATTATCTTTTTCTTACTGATTTCTAGTTTGATTGCACTGTGATTAAAGGACACACTCTTTATAAAGGTTTTAATTCCTGCAAAGTTACTGAGGTCTGTTTAATAGAGCAGGATACAGTCTATCTTGGTAAGTGTTCCGTGGGCAGCTGAATGTGGATTTTGCTGATGTTGGGCAGAGTTCTCTGTACATGTCAATTAGATCCTGTTGGTTAAGGTGTTGCTGAGCCGTTCTGTATCCTTGCTGGTTGTGCTGGTTTGGAGCTGTTAAGTAGTCCAGAAAAGACTATGATCTTTTAATCCATTCTTGTGGGGGAAGACTTATTATGGGTGGGACTTTTGATTAGGTTGTTTCCATGGAGATGTGACCCCACCCATTCAGGGTGGGTCTTAATCCCTTTGCTGGATTCCTTTATGAGAGGATAGAAGGCAGAAGAAACTCAGAGAGTAGAGAAAGATTTTTGGAGAGACATTTTGGAGAGAGAATTGAAACCAGAACCAGGAGAGAGGCTACGAGATGAAATCCGGAGTTTGCCCTGGAGAAGCTAAGAAAGGACCCACAGACGCTTAGAGAAAATGTCCCGGGAGAAGAAGGACCCAAAGGAGCTGAGAGAGAAGCCACTGAAACCAGGACCCAGGGGAGAAGGACCGGCAGATGTCACTAGGTGCCTTCTCATGTGACAGAGGAACCCAGATGCCAGCAGCCTTTCCTCTGAGGTATCTTCCTCTTGATGCCTTAATTAGGACATTTTCACAGCCTTAAAATTGTAACTCACAACTTAATAAACCCCCATTGTTAAAAGCCAACCCATTATTGGTATATTGCATTCCGGCAGCTTTAGCAAACCAAAACACTGGTTTTCTGTCTTACTGTTCTATCCACTGTTGAGAGACGGGTGTTAAAGTCTGCCATTATAACTGTGCATTTGTCTGTTTTTCCTTACAGTTCTATCAGTTTTTGTTACACATATTTTCAGCTTTGTTGGTTGGTGCATACACATTCAGGACTGCCATGTTTTCTTGGTGGAATGATCCTTTAATCATATAATGTCCTCTCTCTGTTTCTCATAATTTTTTCTCCTGTGGAGTGTACTATATCTGTTATTAACATAGCCACTCCTACCTTCCTTTGATTAATGTTTGCATGATACATCTTTTTCCATCCTTTTACTTTCAGCCTGCCTATACTGCTATATTTGAAGTGATATAGCATAAGGTTGGGTCATGTTTTTTAATTCATTCTGCAAATCCGTCTTTTTTTTTTTAAATAGTAAGGTGTAAGCAATGAAATTTATCACTGGATTTTTAAATTTAATTAGAATTTGAAGTATTTGTAAACTAGTTTCTCATATTTGAAGACCTAGTCCTACTTTTACTACTGATTATTGGGCAAACAAGAGGCTTGAGGGAGTATATCTGATAGTTTCTTTGGTTTGCTTATCAGTTCCTGACTTAGCTAATAAGTCCCATGATTTCCAAAATGAAAACAGATATTTCTGAGTATTTCCTTTACAAAAATGCAAGGCGAATCTTTGTCTTTTAATCGGTATATTTAAGCCATTTACATTCAATGTCATTATTGATATGTTAGGGCTTGAGTCTCCCATTTTACTTTTTGTTTTCTGTCTGTTCTTTCTATTTTTCATTTCTGTTTTCATTTTCCTGCATCCCTGTGGGTTACTTGAATAATTTTTAGAGTTCAATTTTGACATATATAGTGTTTTTGAGTGTATCTCTTTCTACAGTTTTTTAGTGGATGCTCTAGATATTACATTATATATCTTATCACAGTCTATTACATATATACACATATATACATATATATATACATATATTTACCTTATCACAGTCTACTGGTGCTGGTGTTTTACCAGTTTAAATCATGTACAGAAAACTTACCTCATTTAATGTCCCTTTACCTTTCCCTATTTATAATATTATCCTTAAATATTTCCTCAACACACATTTAGAACCACATCAGACAGTGTTACAACTTTTGTTTATACTATCAAACATAATTTAGAAAACTCAAGAGGAAAAGGAACCCTAGAATATTCATCAATATTTTTGCTACTCTATTCTTTCTCTCTTCTTCATCTTGCAAAGTTCTTGTCATTTTTCTCTGGTTGCTTTCCAGATTTGATTAGGAAAACATCACAAGGTCTTTGCTGGTGTAGGTGGAGGTAGCACCACAGATTTTTCTATGGCGTCTGGCTAGATTAGTGCCGTTAGTGTCTAAAATATCTGTCTTGCTAGGCTGACTCTTTCCTGGTCCTTTGGCTAGAGAGAGCAGGCTTAGGTTGTCTATGCCTATTGGGGTTTCTGGTTTTTTGGTTTCTTTCACTCAAAGCCTGAGATACATGTGGCAAAAAGAAAACCCAGAATATTCGCCATGTGTCATTACAATTTTCCCTCTTGTTATGAAGTTTCTGACAGACAAAAAGTGTGTGTGGGTAGCATCTGCTTCCCCAGTTAAAACATCTCTGCATGTGGTGGGTACACAGGAGCTATCGGAAGGGAACCCAGGTGCTGCCACCTGGCCCTGCAGTGCATCTCAACGATGAAGGTTGAGTGATGAAGGTTGGGTGGGCTGCCCCAAAAACGAGAGCAGCAAGGGAACCTGGCGCTGGCTTATGGCCCGTGCGCTGCCCCAGGTGGGAAGCCTTACAGATGACTCGGGTTCCTCACGTCAACCCGATGAGGGAGAGGCTGTCGTCAGCCCCATGTTTCGTGATGAGGCCAAGGGGGTTGATGGTGCGCTCAGCTCGTGCAGCCTGTCCGGGGCAGCACCAGGTTTTGACCCCTGGTGAGTCTGGCTACCAAGCTCATGGTTGCACCACACCTGCTGCCAAGGGAAATGGGCTGCTTTGAAGCAACGGAAAGAAAAAGATCTGTGAAGCCAATTCCGATTCAGCATTTATGTGACTTGTCCTATTACAGAAGACATACTAAAATGCTGCTTTAAGAAATCACTGCTTTACAGACAAGTGGCAGGGTCAGAACCATCACTGGCTCTCCACCTTACCCGGGCCTGAAGTGCCGCTCTTGCCCACCTCCAAACAGCATGGGGTGCAGAGGGGTGAGTTCACCCAGCCCTCGCACGTAAAGTGCTCCAATCCTGGGGCCATAGAACTGAAACGAAAAATGAGTCATTTACCCAACAAGAACCTCCCGGGTCCTACCCTGACACGTGCCAAGTGCTTGGAAGCCTGGAGAAGAGATACTTCTGAACTACACTCCCTGTGTGTCCTTGAGCCCCTCATGCTACCATCACCCCTTTGGGTGCGTAGAAGTCACAAAAGCCTAGGAGGCAGGGCAGAGGCCCAGGGTGCTGCACTCTCGTTCCCAGCTCTGCAGCAGGCAGAGCTCACTATACACCATGCAGCAAGAATCTGCAAAAGGAGAGGGGATGGATCTAGAGATGGCTTCGGGCTTTTCCTGCACATACTCCCATGTTTTCAAATTGATATTATGCCAAAATTTTAAGAGTCACAGTGTCAAGCTAACAGACACACTCCTTTGGAAACTAGTTGAGGATCGCACTTCAAAATGGAGCACTAAAAATATTTCAGGTCCTTGTCAGCTGCCAGAAAGAGGAGCAAAAGCTTCATAGGGTCCCTCCCCCCTCCACCTTAAAGATATGGGTCTCTAAATCCAAAGCTTTACATTCAGGGGCCACAGTGTGAATCAAATTAGAAAAAGCAGCACTGTCTCGGGTCCCCATCTGCTGGGACCATGAGCTGTTTGTCACCACCTCCCAGGGTCTTGCTCCTGGGAGCACTGAAGGCTAACGGATTGACAAGCACATGACAAACGGCAGCAGGCGGCGCTCTACAGCGAGCCTTTAGGCAAACACAGTCTTCCCCACAGGGAGCCCCTCCACGGTACCTTGTGCCCCACGATGGTGAGGAAGTCCACGCCCAGGTCCTCCACGTCCACACGTCTCTTGCCCAGGGCCTGCGCGGCATCCGTGTGCACCAGGACGGGGGGCAGCCCCGACGCCGCCCGCCTCTGGTTCAAGGCCTTGACGTGCTGGCTGATGGCAGGGACGGGCTGCAGCGGGAAAAGCAAACAGTGATGACATGGCCTTGGTCGGATGGTTTGATGACTAAATGACAGAAGTAAGGAGTAGTCAATGAGGACAGGCAGAAAACACTACAAAATGGGAGAACAGAGGAAAAGCAGAGGCCCAGCTGAGACGCAGGAGATCCCAGCGAGTCTGAGCCCTCCCCTGCTGGCTTCCTGAGAGAAGAGCGGAGCCGACTCACCATGATCACGCCCGTCTCGTTGTTGGCCAGCATGACGGTCACCAGGCACGTGGCGGGGCGCACCGCCGCCAGGACATCGTCCACTTCTACCTGCCCACTCACCTCGGACACTGAGACAAAGGTGACAGCTGCAGAACAGACACCAGGCCCGGGTTAATAAGACAGAGTGGACTCTGAAAGGTTGCTTAGATAGAGTTTTAAAAATCTATTTTAAAAGCAATTTGTTGTTCAAACTCAGAAAACTGTGAAGAGGGAAATATAAGCCACCCCCTATGACAGTCAGGTATTTTTGACTTGAAAGCTCCTTTATTGCAGCTTCAGCTGGTGAATTTGCCTCCAAATTCTGCTTTTCCAAAGGGGCCCACAAGGAAGCTATACACCAGTGGTGAAAGCCTGCTCGCGAGAGGCAAGAGCATCTCGGTGTGCCGAGCACACAGCCTCCACGCACTCAGCCAGTGTTTGCTCACACCTTCTACCAGGTGCAGACGGAGAGTAAGAAGTGATTACACTGAGGATTCCAGAGTACAAATGCATCTACCTCCCCTATGTGGTCCTAACATTGAAACTGCAATATTAAGAAAGGGTAACATCTGTGAACCGGGAATTTTCAGGAATTCCCAGAATATAAAAATATAATGGCATTAGATTAGTAGGAGCAGGGAAAAAACAACTAAAAACACGTAAAGGCGAAAACTAACTCCATAAAGAACATGGGAAGCTCCAGTGGCCACCAAGCTCAGGGCGAAGGGGGTGAAGGGCCGGCCCGCGACGCAGCTGAGGCGGGCACAGGGCTGGGTTCAGATGTGAAAGTGGACAGCAGGGGTCCTAACAACAAACACCACCCTCCCAGGAGGAAGGACAGGCTGGGGTGGGCTCCTGGTGGGGGGCAGGGGCTGGGTTAGGGCAGAGCTTGCAGCACCCACTGTGCAAGCTACAGAGGCTCAAAGGGGAACAAGGAAAGGCGACTCTCCTTGGGGATGACACACCAGAGTCCTCCACCCCAAAAGAGGAGCTGGTGGTATTCTGCAGGGAGGGATGGAAATATGTAGCTTGCCAGTCACCCACCTTGCCACCCTACACAAAACCCACAGTGAGCCATCTTTCAAGAGAGACAATTCCTGGGGAAACAGATCTACAACTGGAGATGAGCCCTCCCTAACCACCCACAGCAAACAGCCAAGGCCTCATTCATCTGCAGAGACAGCCAAGGATCCCAAGGCCAATGAGGAAGACTAACAGCGTGCAAGTGAGGAACCAAGAGCACCGGGCAAAGAACTAATTCTACAGCAAGGAAATAATCCCAGGAACAGAGGAAACCAAATAAAACATTCTAACCAGCATCCTCAGAGATATTCAAGAAGACATTGATCCACAGAGCAAGAACAGGCTTCGATTAAAAAGGAGCCACTAAAAAAGTACATGGAAAGAGGCTCATCTTCACTAGCTATTAGGGAAATGCAAATCAAAACCACAATGAGATAATCATCTCACACCCACTAGAACAGCCGCTATTAACCAAACAGGAAACTACAAGTGCTGGAGAGGATGTGGAGAAATTGGAACTCTTATTCACTGCTGGTGGGAATGTAAAATGGTGCAGCCGCTGTGGAAGACAGTTTGGCAGCTCCTCAGGAGCTAACTGTAGAACTGCCATATGACTCGGCAGTCCCATTATTAGGCACATACCCCAAAGAACCGAAAGCAGGGGCTCAAACAGATATTTGCAAATTAACATTCATAGCAGCATTATTCCCATTGCTAAAAGATGGAAACAACCCAAGTGTCCATCAACTAATGGATGGATAAACAAACTGTGGTATATACGTATTATGGAATACTATTCAGGCGTGAAAGGAATGAAGTCCTGATGCATGTGACAACACGGATGAAGCCTGAGCACATGCTGAGTGAAATGAGTCACACATAAAAGGACAAATATTGTATGACCTCAACCAATATGAATTAATTATACTATGTAACTCATAGACATAGAATCTAGAATATAGGTTACCAGGAGATAGAATGAGGCTAGAAAATGTGAATGGTTGCTTAAGATACACAGAATTTTTAACTAGGTTGAATAACAAATGAGTGGCAAGGGATAGAGGGGATGGCAGCACATTATTGTGAGTATAATTAACAGTGCTGAACTGCGTGTGAATGTGGTTGACAGGGGAAGTTTAGAGTCACATATGTCAACAGAAGGAAAGCCAGAGTTAAAACATGAGAGTGTACAACTCAGTAAATCCTGTGGTGGACGATGACTGTGATTAACAGTACAAATATAAATTATTTCCTCTACGAACTAGAACAAATGTATGACACTATTATAAGGAGTTAATATGGGGAAAAATGTACCTATTGCAAATTGTGGACTACAGTAGTGACTATGG
The DNA here is from genome assembly GCF_015220235.1 of Choloepus didactylus. Lineage (NCBI taxonomy): Eukaryota > Metazoa > Chordata > Mammalia > Pilosa > Megalonychidae > Choloepus > Choloepus didactylus. Next base: position 131,118,652 of record NC_051315.1, on the reverse strand, counting down.
ACATCATAGTGACAATGTATGCACCAGTGCTAGGGGTCAATGATGGGGGGAATAGGAGAAAGGATGTTTTGGGTTTTCTCTCTTTTTCTTTTTTTTGTTTCCTGGAGTAATGAAAAATGTTTGAAAATTAATTGTTGTGATGAATGCACAACTATGTGATGAAACCGTGATTATATGGTGTGTGAATATATCTCAGTAAAATTGCATTAAAAAAGAAAAAAAAGGAGCCACTAAAGAAGAAAGAACACTTAGAAATTAAAAATATGATTTCTAAAATGAGAGCCTCCCTGTACTGGCTGAATGAGAAGATAAACACGCCTGAAGACCAAGACAAAGCTGTACATTGGGAACCTTCAGAGAAAAGGACCAAAACAAACAAACAAACAACCTAGAGAAGAAAAACATGGGAGAAAAGAGAGAAATACACAATTCATCAATAATAGTTGGAGACCTTCAATACACCATTTTCAGTAATTGATACATGTAGGTAGAAGATCAACAAGGAAACAGAAGAACTGAACACACTATAAACCAAGTAGACCCCTGAGACGTCTACTTGGAAAACGCTACCCAACCACGGCAGAACACACTCTTCTCAAACACACAGGGAACATTTTAAGGACAGACCAGATACTAGCCATAAACAAGGCTCAAGAAATGTAAAAGGATTTAAATCTTACAAAGTATGTTTTATGATCACAATGGATGAAATTAGAAGTCATTAACAGAAAGCAATTTGGGAAATTCACAAATATGTAGCAATTGAACAACACATTCCCACATATAACCAATGGGTCAAAGAAGAAATCAAAAGGACAATGAAAAATACTTTGAAATAAATGAAAATGAAGACACATCATGCTAAAACTCATCAGATTCAGCTAAAGCAGTGCTTACGGGGAAATTTATAAACATCTATATCAAAAAAGAAGAAACATCTGAAATCAATAAACTAACCTCCATCTTAAGATATGAGAAAAAGCGCAAACCAGGCCTAAAGCCAGCAGAAGGAAAGAAATAATAAAAATTGGAGTGAAAATTAATAAAACAGAGAATAGGAAACAAAGAGGAAAAATAAAAAAACCCCAAAAGTTGGCTCTTTGAAAACATCAACAAATCAACAAATATTTAGCTAGGCTACCCAGAAGAAAAAGGAGAAGAACTGAATTCCTAAGATCAGGAATGAAAGAGGACACACTGCTACCAGCCTTACAGAAATTAAAAGGATATAAGGGAATACTTTGAACAACTGTATGCTGACAAATAAGATAAAGTAAATGTAATGGACAAATTCCTCCTAGAAAGACACCAAATACTGACACTGACTCAAAGGGAAATAGAAAATGTGAACAGACCAGTAAGAAGTAAACGAATTGAATTAGACACTTAGAAACTTCCACAAAGAAAAGCCCAGGTCCAGATGGCTTCAAGGTGAATGCTGCCAAATATCTAAAGAAAAACTAACACCAGTTCTTTACAAACTCTTCCAAAAAATAGAAGAGGAGGGACCATTTCCCACCTCATTCCTTGAAGCCAGTGTTACCCTCATACCAAAGCTAGACAAAGACATCACAAGAAAGGAAAACTACAGATCAGTATCTCTTATGAAAATAAAAATAATCTTCACCAAACTCAGGCAAACTGAATCTAGAAACAAAGCAAAAGGATTGTATACCATGACCACGTGGGATTCATGCCAGGAATGGAAGACTGGTTTGATATCTGAAAATCAATTAATGTAATACATCTTATCAATAGAAAAGGACAAAAACCACATGATCACCTCAATAGATACAGAAAAAGTACTTCACAAAATCCAACACCTCTTCAAGGTAAAAACTGCCAACAAACTAAGAATAGACAGAATCTTCCTCAGCCTTATAAAAAGTATTTATAAAAAACTGACAGCTAACATCATAGCGGTGAAAGAGTTTCCCCTCTAAGAGCATGAACAAGACGAGGATATCCACTCCTGCCACTTCTATTCAGCATTGTCCTGGAGGTTCTCTCCAGGACAATTAGGCAAGAAAAAGAAGTACATGTAAAAGGAAAAGAAGGAGTTAAAGTATCCCTATTTGCAGGTGACATGATCTTGTATATAGAAAATCCTAAGGAATTCCCTAAAAGCCTATTAGAAGTAATAAATGAGTTGAGCAATGGGCAGGGTACAAGATTAATATAAAAACATCATTTCTAGTTTTATATATTAGCAATGAAATCAAGAAAACTATTCCATTTACAATAGCATCACAAGAATAAAATACTTAGGAAAAAAAGTTCAGAATGTCTACTCTGTAAACTACAAAAATTGTTGGAAGAAATGAAGAGGACCTAGATAAATGGAAAGACATTCCATGTTCACGGGCTGGAAGATGTACCACTGTTAAGATGGCAACATTCCCCAAACTGATCTACAGAATCAACATCATCCTATCAAACTCCCAGTTGAGTTTTTTTTGTTTGTTTGTTTGCAAATATTGACAAGCTGATTCTAAAACGCACATGGGAATGGAAGAGACAGAACAGCCAGAAAAATTTGGAAGACTCACACTTCACATTCCCAATAATCTTAGACAGTATGGTATCAGCACCAAAAAAAAAAAAAAAAAAAAGACATAGAGATCAAGTGACAGAATCAAGAGTTCAGAAATAAACCTTTGAATTTATGGTCAATTGATTTTCAACAGAGATGCCAAGAAATTCAGTGGAGAAAGAATCATCTTTTCAGTAAATGGTGTTGGGTCAACTGAATATCCACATGCATAAGGCTGAATCTGGACCCTTACTTCATACCATACACAAAATGAACTCAAAATGGATCAGAATCCCAAATATAAGAGCTAAAACTATAAAAGTCTTAAAAAAAAGAAATAGGAGAAAATTTCCAGGACCTTGGGCAGACAAAGCCTTTTTAGATATGACACCAAAAGCACAGCAATAAAAAACAAAAAACAAAAAACAGATATATTAGACTTCGTCAAAATTTAAAACTTGTAATTCAAAGGATACCACGAAAAAAGTAAAAATCCATAGAATGGGGAAAATATTTACAAATCATATACCTGATATGGGACTTGCATCTAGAATATATAGAGAATTCTTAAAATTCAATAATAAAAATCATCCTTGGATGATTAGATCAAATATAAATGCGTAAAAGTGCTTTTCATAAATGTGCATTATTATGGAAAAGACATCAAAACTGCTGCCGTTTTCCATTCTACTGTATTTCAGTTGCAGGCTACTTTTAAGAAACTTTGTATGTATTTAAGTGTATTTACTATTATTTTAATAATGCTGGCAAAATTTATATTTGTACTATCAGCCTTCCCCTCCCTGCCTTTCATCTGTCCATTCATTCATTAAACATAACATTTATTGAGTATCCAAAAACAAGATAGCCCAATTTTAAAATGGGCAAATGATTTGAATAGACATTTCCCTAAAGTAGACATGCAAGTTGCCAATAAGCACTTGAAAAGATGTTCAACATCATTAGCCATCAAGGAAAAACAAATCAAAATCACAGTGAGATACCACTTCACACTCACTGGATGGCCATAATAAAAAAAGACAGATAATAAGTGTTAGCCAGGGTAAGGGGAAATTGCAACTGGCGGGAATATAAATGGTGCAGCCACTTTGGAAGATGAAAGGTTTAATCTCAAAAGGTTAAACACAGAGTTACCACATGGCCCAGTAAGTCGACTCCTAACTATATACCCAAGAGAAATGAAAACATATGTCCATGCAAAAACTTGTACACTTATGGTCATATTGGTATTTTTCATAATAGCCCCAAACAATCTGAACGTGCATGAAGTGAAGAATGGATAAGCCAAATGTGGTCTATCCATACAACAGAATATTATTCAGCAACAAGAAGGAATGAAATTCTGATCCTGCTACAACATGGGTGAACCCTGAAACATGATGCTAAGTGAGGGAAGCCAGTCCCCAAAGACCATGGACAGTCAGTCTGATACCATTTACATGAAATGTCCAGAACAGGAAAATATATAGACAGAAAGTGGAGCAGTGGTTGCCTAGGGCTGGGGGTGAAGGGTTGGGGGAAAGGAGAGTCACCGCTAAGGAGTATGAGGTTTCTTTTTGGGATGTGAGAATGTCCTAGAATGGACCGTGGTAATGGTTGCACAACTCTGGGACTATACTAAAAACCACTGAATTGTACACTATAAATGGTTGAAGAAACCAGTGTATGAATTATATCTTAATAAAGCTGTTTAAAAAAAAAAGGGAGGTGTGGAGGTGGAGAGAACAGTGAGGTAGTCTTAAGGGGGTCATAATTCTCATTTTTCATAAGGAGGAGTCAACGAATACATGAGGTGATAAATGAGAAATATAGAACATGGTTCTAAGTTATTTTGTATTAAATTAGAAGTATGTAGTTATATTGATAACCACAAGAAGAACTAAAAGCAAAATTGAACAGTGGTTGCCTCTGAGGAGCAGGACTGGGGCAGCAGGAAAGAACACCTTTACTTTTTACTTTCTACCACTTCAAAATGTTTTATTTCCACCACATGCGGGTTTATACTTAAAAAACACTTGTTTTTTTTTTCTTTTTAAGGCTAAATGTAACAGTAACTCATGATGAATACTAAGTTGCCCTTCCCTGTATGAGGAAGACACAGAAAAAAAAGGTACCAGGGAGTAAAAAGAACTTCAATTTAAATAAGCAAAGAAAATTGGAACTGGCTTGTTTTTTTAAGTGGTGAAAAATGTAATCTCAGAATCTAAACCCTTTGTCTGAATACCTGCAGGAAGTCATTCAGGTAAGATCATAAAAAGAACAAGTCTTCACGGAGTCAAACAGGAAAACTGATAAGGCTTTATAGTCAAGCTATGCAGTTCTGCTACAGACCCTCTAAGAAAAAATATTTCCCCCTTATTTGGCAGGTTTCCAGGTGAATTAGATAAGGCTGCCGATGTTGACAGAAAAAGGCTTTCTTATTTAAAGAAGAGCATTCACCTTGGCTCTCTGGGGAGGAGAAAAGGCCCTCCCTATGTTTGCAGAAGTTAGCAGTCTACACCCGGAGCCTGTCCCTCCTGGCAGTCTAGACCCGGGAGCCTGTCCCCACTGGCCATCTCCCCACTCTCTTTCATCCCGAGGGGCCCTCGTCTCCTGCTGTGCTGAGCTAGTTATGCAGCAGAGTCATTAATTCTTGTTTCCACTGCCCCAGGTTAGTCTATCTGATCCTTCGCCTTCCTGAAAGAGGAAGCGAGAGGCAAGATTTGATCATTAAAATCAAATAATGAAGAGCACAGTTCATCATTCATAGACACAAACCATGTAAATGTGATGTGTGGATTACATACCAGTGGCTACCAAGGTCTTCCTGCAGGACTATCTAGCGGCATTTAACCGCCTCCGAGGGGCACGCTGGTACACGCGGTGAGCACAGGCCAGGCCGCTCGCGCACGGTACACGCCACGGCCCGCGGGGCCAGCTCAGTCCATGCAGGCCCAGTCGGTCGGGGGTAGGGGTAGAGACGGAACGTCCATCTCCAGGGTCACTTCCAGGCCCTGCACGCAACAGCCCCAGCGGTCAGTCACTCACCGGCCACGTCCTCCTTCACCAGGTGCTCCAGGGTCAGCCGGACAGAATCATGCTCCACGGTGGAGGTGATAAAATGGGGCTTGTGATGCTCAGTCTTGTCCTCTCTGGAGGTTTGGTTTTCTTGGAAGTGTTTCACCACAGAATGGATTACTAAATTATTTGACTGCAGAGATACAGTAGAAAAAGCATTTACAGAAATTGTCCTAAAAATGTCTCTCCCTTGTATTTTCTTTTGTGGGTAACATTAAAAAAGAAAAAAAAAAATAGCCTCAAACAAATCCAGCCGAAGTACAAAGATTTGGGGGGTTCAAACTTTCAAAAATTTCTGAATTCATTTCCAATCAGTCATGCCTGTTTCATTACACAATGTTATGAATTTCTAAATTTTATAAATCTGTCAAAAGAGTATGTCTTCCAGGCACCCACTGCTGGTGGGACCATAAATTGATATAAACCCTAGGGTGGGCCTTTTGGTACAGCTATCAAATTATAAATGTGGAAGCCCTTGGACCTGGCAGCTCTACTCTATACTTTCTCCTACAGTTACCTATATAAAGGTTATTTATTGATTGTAGCTCTGTTTGGAATGCAAGACATTGGAAACACCCTTAAATGTCTATCAATAAGTGGAATTCATTAAATAAATTAACATCCACTCAATAGATATAAAAAATACTGAGGAAACTTTATGTGCCACTATACTTGTTAAATAACAAAAGGGAGCAAACATTATATACCATATCCTACAATTTGCCTAAAGGAGAAATACATGTTTGCTTATATATTCAAAAAAAAATCTATGAAAAGGTTAAAAATGGAAGGAGAAAAAATTAAAATCTACCTCATTTGCTTTTAATGAATGGATTATCTTCTGGACAAGAAACTAAAAATACTGGTGTCCCCTAAAGGGAAGGGAAGTGGACGACAGAGGGCATGGGATGTGAACTCTGCTTTTAAAACTTCTTCTCTTGTTAAATATAACACAGACAGCAGTGTGTGAAATAGAAATGCACCATCTAATGAGAAGGTCTAGCAGTGCATACCTGAGCAGCTGTCACCTGGGCCAAGGAAAAGGCTGCAGACGCCCCGAGGGACCCTGTCAATCAGCACCCCCACACAGGGCTCCCCACCACCCTGGTCGTCATGGCGACCACTGCCATGCTTCCTTTTACTTCTACCTCCTGTGTGAGCAGCCCCAAATGGTGCTGTTCATTTCCCCTATTTTTCACCTTTATGTAAACGGAATCAAACCAATGGTAGTTTTTTCTCAAATAAAGATTCAAGGATGTGAAAACCTTGTGATGCCTCAGATGAGCTTCTCCAAAAGGTGGATGGTTTTCACAAGTTTCTGATAACACCCTTGTAAAAAAAACCCTGACACCTCCTTAACCACAACCCACCCACCCCCAGATTCCGGGTCCAGGAGAGAAGAGCCTTCAGGCTCCCCTGCACCCCATTTAACAGGACTGGACGGGGCAGGTGGGGCTGCACCCACAGATCAGCATGGGTGGCAGTAAAAGACGATCCAGGTGAACGTGAACAAGGTGACAGTGTCCTGACCCGCTCCATGGGCTTCCCCATCAATCCACAGGGAGAACGGAGTGGAGGTACAGGCCTCCGTACCGACTGGCAGGTCCTGCCTTCCCCCACACCTCACCAGGGCAACACCACCAGTGCTCTCACCGTCTAACTGTGGTAGCTTTGACACCCAGCACCACAGCAGCTCACATAGAAAGCTCAGTGCACCGGGCCTGGGAGCACGTCCCACAGGCAGCTGTGCTGGGTTCCCGTCACACGACCACACCACGACACAGTCACTTACCCCTTCTAACTGTGAGTGCCGTTTGGATCATTCCCAGTTGGGCCACTGGGAACGTTCTTGTACATGTGCCCTAGTACATGAGTATCGCTTTTCTAGAATGTATCCTTATAAGCGGAATTGCTGGCTCAGAGGGTACATGTGTGTTCAACTTCACTAGGTAATGCCTACCCATTTCCCAAAATGGTTTTCCACTTCACATTTCTACCAGTGTTACCTGGGTGTGGCTACCCCTCTACATCCCTGTCAACACTTCGTGTCATCGGACATCTTAATGTTCACCATTCTGATGGGTCTGCAGGTGTCTACTGCAGTTTACTCTGATTACAGATAAGGCCAAGTATCTTTTCTCATGTTGAAACCATGTGGGCTTCTCTTTTGTGAATGTCTGTTCTTTTGAACTCAGGCTTCTCTACTGAATGCCTACTCGAGTTTCTTGCCCAGTTTTCTGTCTGCCTTTTCATGATTTGTAGGAGTTCCTTTATGTTCTGGATGCTAGCCTTTTGTCAGTTATGTGTTGCAAATATCTTTTCCCACTCTCTCTAGCTTTTCTTTTTTCATCCTTTGATAAACTGAAGTTTGTTGTCATTGCTGGGGTAGTGGTAGAATGAATCAATTTTTTTCCTTTGAGTTAATGTTTTCTGTATTTTATTTAAAAAATCCATTAGTCTCAAATGTCACGAAGATTTATATGGAGACATCTAAAAGCTTTCTAAAACTTACCTTTCGCATTTAGGTGTTTATTCCATCTGGAATTATATTTTCTGTATGGAAGCAGAAGTCCAATTTCCTTTTTTCTTTATGTATACAGTTGGTCCTTTCTCCCCACTCCTTTGTGCTACCTTAGCCATACAGGATGATTCCGTAATCTACTGTCTAAACACCAACAGCTGAGAGAAAAGGCGGCCCGTCATAATCACGCCAGGGCAGCAGGGGTCCAGGCCCGTTGCCGGCCCTGCCATCCACCCTCACACGACAGCCTGAGGGGCGAGAGCGTGAGCAGAGCTAGTCTTCTCCCTGGTTCGTAATCGTCACAAGTTTTGGCTATTTTTGAGCCGTTTGTATCTCTGTATAAATCCGTTTGTGAGATTCCAGCAAGAGGGTCAGAATGTCGATTGGGGTTGCATGGTATCTACAGATCAGTTTGGGAAGAACAGACGTATTTATACTACTGAGTCTTCTAATCGGTGAACATGGTCTATTGCTCCATTTACTTTCATCTTCTTGGAAGTTCTCAGTAACATTTTGAACTTTCCCAGTGGGGATCGAACACGTTTTTACATTAGATTGACACATATACATATATTGATGTTCTGGTAAATGCCGTTTGTTGTTGGTATATAAAAATACAATTGATACAATAACTGTGCTAACTTTGCTTATTAATTCTAGTAATCTAGCTGTAGCTTCTTCGGGGTTTCCTCCGTGGATAGTCAGAGCCTCTGTGGATGACAGTGGGGCTTTCCTTTCCAGTGAGGAAATGAGGCAGTGAATGTTACTAACTGAGCAGACGCTGTGACACCCTCACATCGTCTTCCAGTACCTTCTTTCAGGTTCAAAAATAAGTCCCTTTGGAATGGGCCAAACCTCCAATTCTTATTAAGGCAAACAACTTAGTAGGGATTCAAAGGAATGATTCCAGGGCAAACATGAAGGGGAAATTCTCTTTATTGAAATAACAATGCAAAGCAAGTTAATTCACACATTATATTACAAAGATTCTATCAGCCACCGGAACTTACTAGGATATATACTGGCCGATTACATGAAGCTAATTTGCAAAACAGCAAGACCAAGCACTACTGTTTCTTTAAAAAAAAACCACCAAAATGGCATCACATTCTATCTTTTATTGTAACTTACAACTTTATTGAGAAACTTTACCTCGGTGCCTCCAGACGTGAAGATTATGTCTTGAGGTTCTCCGCTGATCATCTTCGCCAAGTTCTCCCGAGCTGCCCTTATGATATCCTTGGCCTTTCTCCCTTGAGGGACAGAAAGGAAATTCATCAGTCAACACTGCTACCCTAAGTCCAATCAACACACATTTACAAGCTGGCCAGACACAGAGGAGCGAGCAGTGGAGTGGGCCCGTGACAGGAAACAGGTCCCGTCAGCAGGACACAGCAAGGTGTTACGACCTGGAAATAACTTGGCAAAGCAGAGAAACATGAGCAGATCAGTGCCAACTACTGAGATTTAGATAACTTAGAGCAAGCCACAAACAAACAAGGGAGATGTCTGAAAACCCTAAAATTCCCTAAGACATGGTTTCCTTCTTACCGGATGCTAGAGCAGAGGGGAAACTGGCCATCTGCCCCGTGCTTCCCATTCATCAAGACAGGAGAATGAAAGGATGAATAATTTGCTTAAGATCTTGCTGCAAAACAACAGACAATAAGCAAAGCTACAATGCGTGACTCCAACACAAAGCGCAACACTGCATCTCACGATGCAGGCCACCCCAGGTCCACCAGAAGGTAACTGGTGCAAGGACATATGTGCTTTCTAACCAGGAACGAGGCTCTGCAACCCAGTGACTCCCCAGTCTCACTGGTTAGCAGGAAAACACAGGAGCCAAACTTCATGTGGCATAGAAAGAGGCCTGGGATGGGAATTCCAAAAATGTGATGACCGTTCTCACTTAAGTAACCTACAGATCAGTTAGTTGTCTCCAAAGTTTTTTTGGCCATACAGTTCTAACTGTAAAAAAATTTGAGCAGGCACTCCATTATATGACTGCACTAATATGTCATAATTTATTATAGAACATATATCCAAATGAAAATGTGAAAGGATGAAATAAAAATAAATATGAAAAGTAATTTTCATATTCCTTAATTATACATAATGATGGTCTATGGTACTCAGGAAAACCTAGTCATTTTAACTGGAGAGACATTAAAAGTACAGTAATAAACTGTCAATAAATCATGGCAGGGCCACTGTTTGGCACGTGTCGTTAGCTCTGCTTAGAATATTGCACAAACTGTCCCTCAGAAACATTCCCATTCTTCCACCAAGATTCTGCTGAAGAGCCCCCACTCGGAAGCCAGCGGCTGGTTCCCGGGCAGCAGCTCTCCGCCCGCGGGACCTTCCCACTTCCCTCCCGAGGCAAACGCCGTTCCCCGTTTGGCGTGTGACCCTCCCAACCTGCCCAATGCATTTAAGACAGATACCTTCAGACAAGGATTTCATGGGGTTTTCTCTTCAAAATTGGGTTTTACAATTTACTGATTGTGTGGCAAAAACTTCATGTTTTCCATTTACCAAGTCTTGGAGACTGTTTAAAATAAGGACTCAAGGAGCTACCTGACTACCTATCAGAATGGCTCAAATGAAAAGACAGACCATTCCAAGTGTGAGCGAGGATTAGAGGACACTCAAACTCTCATACAATCCCGGGGGGGACAGAAAATGGTACAAACATTTTGGAGAGAGTTTGGCACTTTAAGTCAAATGTACGAATGTAGGCTCTTGCCATTCCCCACCTTGGTGTGTTTGGTAAGTATTAGTTACCCAAGAGAAAAGACATGAGCTGTACATCCAAAGACTTGTACACGCATGCTCACAGTGGCATTATTTGTCATAGCCCCAAACTGGAAACAGCTCACAAGGCCATCAACAGACAGATGCATGAGCAAACTGTGGTGCATCCACGCAATAGAACACCACCCCACAATGAAAAGGAACCAACTACTGAGATGCACAATAACATGGATGAGTGTCACAATATTTAAGCTGAAAGAAGTCAGACAAAAAATAACATATACCTATGATTCCATGTTTATGAAATCCACAAAATGCACACTAATCCACAGTGACAGCACATCAATGGTTGCCTGGGGTGGGGGTGGGGGCAGGGATTACAGAAGGGTACCAGGAAACTTTGGGGAGGGATGAAAATGTTTACCACCTTGAATGGGGTGATCACTTTGGAAGTACAGAGATGAGTCCAAAGTTGCAAAATCATACACTTTATGCAGTTTACTAAATGTTAATTACACCTCAGTAAGGCTATCGGGGTGAGTTTCTTTACTGCAAAGCTCATTTTCGGTATGGTTACAGACACACAAGACCAATGACTCCCCAAGAACCCAAGTGTGCTGGGCAGCTACTGAACACTGAGAATCATGTCCTCTTTGGGGAGGAAGGAAAACTGTCAGAAACAAACTGTTGGTTGTTCTTTTCATTTACTCATAATTTATATTTTCAAAAAGGATCTAATACCACTTGAAATAGAAATGTGTAATCAGGGAAGTTTGCATATGGACTGTAAATTACATAATATTATTGGATTAATGTTAAATTCTTGGGTGGGACAATGATACTATGATTAAACAGGAGAACGTTCTTGGGTGATATATGACTCAGTGTTTTGGGGTGAAACATTACACTATTTACTACTGACTTTTCAATGATTGGGCAAAAATGGGGCAAAAATGTTAACAACTGGTGAATCTGGGTCAAAGGCATGCAGGAGGCTCATTATACTGTTCTTCCACTTTTCTGCAGGTGGTACATTTTGAAAATAAAACTTTGGTAGGAGGAGTTACAAAAAGACAACTGTGAAGCATGCCTGGCAGCCACGGGTCCTCACCCCACACCCACCTGTAGAAGCGTGACTGTGGCCTGACCTCAGAGCAGGACAACACTGTCAATGAGACTCATTTCTCTTAGAGATGCATGCATGTCACCTGGATGGTGAAGCATCTCACTGGCCGCAAGTCACTCTCAAGAGGCTCAGGAAAAAAAGAGTAAACTGAGAAAGATATCACACAAATACGGCAAAACTATTGGGTCTAGGTAGAAGATATACAGGCTTCCATTCTACTAATCTTTCAATTTTTCTGAATGTTTGAAATGTTCCTGTCTTCACAATAAGAAATTAGGAAAACGCATGCATCATTAGTGTATTAAATGTAAAGAATAGAGTTCCAAAACCACAGAGGCAGAAAAGAAACAATCACACAGAGAACCTGGCACATGTAGAGCTGAGCTTACACTTAGCTCTGAATTCCTGACAATCAAAGCAAAGCATGAAACGGAATGAGTATGTGCATATGGTTCTCACTGCCCCCCAAAAGCAAGTGCTTTTCATTTGGCTGTCCCTCACACCTGAAACCCTTGGTCCTCTGCCTGGTGCCATCAGCACTTGTCCTCTGTTTCCTGTCTCCACTCCTCTTTCTGTTCTCTTTTGAGGACTACAATCAGGCCACTGACCCCCAAATCTCCTCTCCCGGGGTCTCCATGTGGCCAACTCCGGTGCTCGCCTTAGTGCTCACTACGATTACGTGTGGCTGTGGGACCAACCTCCGAGCAAGGGGCTGTAAGCCAGAGTGGCATGTGCAACTTCCAGGATTGCCCTTGAAGGACCTGGACATACCACTTGCCTCCTCTTTCTCTTTCCCACAGGCTGGAATGCTGACACGATGGCTTGAGCTGGGGCAGCCGTCTTGACCACAGGAGGAAGGTGCACATTGAGGACAGAAGAGCAACGGGCCAGAAGGTGCCAGGGTCCCTGAGCATGGTGAGCCGCCATAGGGACCCTGAACTGTGTGAGAGAAATCAGCTTCAAGCTGTTTAAGCCACTGTTGTTTTGGATTTTCTGTCTCTCACAGCAAAACTCAATAACACATTTCCCATACTTGCTCAGACACAACTTTTGCTTTGAGGGGTAAGTAGGGATAAAAATCAAATATCCTGCACATTCTCTCTTATAACCTGCTTTTTCCAGTTGAACCAGATGGTGATTCTGTCTTTCTATGTCTCTAATACAGTTCACACCAGCACTTCAGGGGGGCCCAGAGTCCACTAAAGAGCACCGCCATCCTTTACATAGACAGTCCTCTGTGACGAGCACTGAGGCGACTTCCAGTTTTTGCTACTACAAGGAAGACACTGATCAACATCCTGGGAATCTAAGATCTTACACAGCCTCAAAGTTTTTCTTAAATTCCTCCCAAAGACTTTAAATCATAACACTGTGAAGTACTTAAACGATTCTATCATAAAGGAGGTGATTTAGTTTTCCAGGTTGCTTAAGCAAATAATATGAAATGGTTCAACTTAAATAACACAAATTTATTTGTTCATGGTTTTAAGGCTGGGAAAATGTCCAAATCAAGGAACCATCAAGGCGATGCTTTCTTTCCTGAAGACCAGCTCCTGTCACATGGCAAGGCACAGGGCAGCATCTGCTGGTCTCTTCCTGCTCCTCTGGGTTTCCTTGACTTCCGCTTCCTGCTTCCCTGGCTTTCTCTCCTCAGGTCTGGATTCATTCTCCTTATAAAGGACTCCAGTAATAAGATTAAGACCCACCTGACTGAGGTGGGCCACACCTTAGCTGAAGCAGCCTCACCAAAGGGTCCACACCCAGAGGCATGGGTCACATTTAAGAACACACCATCACAGGTGGTTTTCTTCATTTTTCACACTTCTACTGGAGTATGAACAGAGAGTGATTTGCAAAGTGCTTTTTAGTTATAGTCCCTGATCTGTGGAAACAAAGGCTGTGGAGGTCACCCCTAGCCACTCGCTGACAGGGACATTCTTTCCTCTTGAAAGCTATTCCCAAACTACTTAGTGAAAAAATGCCTTTTTATCAGCACTTAATGTGCTCCACATTCTCAGAAAGATCACTTTTACTGGAAAAATTAGATCCCAGGCAACACCCAGACGATACACCTAAAAAAGCTTTTAGTTACCAAGTTGCCGTGAGACTTTTTGTGAGCAAAGTGATATGAAACCACTTTAAAAACTGCAAAGCTCTACACAGGTATTACTGAACCTAGGGGCTGGCAATATCCTGTTGGAAATGGTGTTTTAGTTCATCATGAGCCACAGGAAGAAGAATTTACCCTAATTATCCCCAATAAGAAAGAAGACTCCTGGCCTAGCCCTCTGAGAAACGTGCTCTAACACTGCCATTTAACTACCGAACTGTGGCAAAATATTTTCCAAAACCTGCAATTTAACAATAAGAAAAACTAGAAGCAAATAAGGATATTTTGAATTATAATTAAAAACTTTAAAAGTAGTTTTTATTAAAAAAGAAAAAGGACAGGATTATATATGATCCTGATGATTTAAAAGATATATTTTGCAAATTTAACAAGGATTGAGTGGTACAGACACGTGAAAGGGTTTTAACAGGTATTGTTGTTACAAAATAACTCTTAATAGGACACTTCTTTTATCTGGGAAAAGGAGGCAGGAGTGAACAGTGATTATAAAGTTTCAAGGTTATTGTATCAAAAAGGCTTAATTTACAAATCTACTCCTCAGGGAAAAAAATAACTGTCAAAATTTATAGTGAAAGATCTGAAGGTAACAGAAAACCTATTCAAAACCAAACGATCAAGTGGGGGTGTACAATTTCCCTCCAGTCCCTCGGCCTCCAGTGACCTCCGAGGTGGGCCTCTCTGCACCAGGCGTCTTCTAGAATTACCTGCTGGGTACGTGCTGCTGGGGTTCCCCCAGGCCTCCCGCATGGCCGCCTGCACCGCCTGCATGACCTCGGGCTCCAGGGGCGTGGTGGCGTTGTAGTCCATGTAGACCTGCCTGCAGGGGGGAAACAAAGACCTCAGTCTTCTGGGACACAGGTGTCCTCGGTCCCTGCCACCGCAACAGGGCCCAGTGCTGCCAAGGGCAGGCACCAGCTCCCACAAGCACGGGGCACTGCAAACCTTCATTGCCATGGAAAGCACCCGTGAAATTCTCATAATCAGTTCCTTTTAATAACTGGTAGGAGGCTGCACATGGAGATTTTCAGAAATTCCTTCCACCGCTGGCCCGGGTAATGGGTGTGGGCCCGTCACCTTCCCCGACTTCGCTGGCCCTGCCCTCCCGAGGGCTGGAGGGACAAGCTTTCCCTGGGGCCTCACGTTCCCAGGGGTTGGGGGCTATTTTTCCCTGTTTTTGACCTTTATTTCCCTGTCCCTGTGTCTGAATGGCCTGTGGCCCCTCTCACCCTCTTTGCTCCCAACCTCTGGCAGTGGCAGGTTTCCTCCTCGGTGCTGCTCCTTTGCCTGGGTGACCCTGCCCCCTACCTGACCGCTTAGGGCTCTGCCCTTGACCTTCTTGACCTCCTAACCTTCCCTGCAGCTCTATTTACAACGGCAGCGGCGGGTCCCTGCTTCCCAGCACTCCTCGTCCCTGTCACTGGACCCACCAGCTCTGCCCCTGCTTCTCATCAGCTCCACTGACCCTACAGGAGTAGCCCCACGAGCGCCCCTGGTTCTGTCCCCTTTGCCCACTGCTCCATCCCTGACTGCAAACAACGGCTGGTCCATTTCAAGGGCTCCCTTTACCAGGTGACAGAGTAAATGTCACAGGAAACACACATCTCCCATGAGAACGCTCACCCAGTAAAATGTGTCTCTTTCCCAACATCCAAACCTTCAGAAACAATAACCCCGTATGTAAATGGTAGGAACCCTATACTATTAGCTATTTTACCTGATTTTAAAAATGATGATATTTAAGCCAATCTACATGAAAATTCAAATGCAATTACTAGCTCTGGCTGTTAAGGTTTAGTTATTTTTTCTAAACTGTGCAGCATGGGGTGAATGTATGTTGATTTTAAAGCAGAGTCTTTTTTTATAAACTGTTTACAATCAACCAACCGGTGCAGGGCTTGGGGGCCCTGGGGTACCTACCTCCTTCACAACTCGGGTTAGCAGGACTCACCCCACAAGTCACCATGTCCTGTGCACCTTGTGCACTTAAATCTCTCATTTCCTGTAAATAAGGACCACCCACTATCTCAAACTGCCAGTTTTTGCAGGGAACTGCTGCAGCTTTTCAATCTGCTGTTTGTTGAGCTAATTTATGGCTTGCATTTCAGATCAATGGTTTATCTATCACTTTGATCCCTTGTTTGCTACATTTTTAAAGTGGTATCAATATTGGATGGGAAAGCTAAGCTCTATTAGTTTCATAAATAAAAGTTACAAAGGCAATGGCACCCTGTTTCCACTCAGTCACCCTAGGGGACATTTTCCCAGCCTCCTTCTTCCCGAACCAACCAAAGCAGAATGTTGAAAGAAAGGGAATTAGGCCTGGACCCAACTTTAAAAACAGCCAGACACATTCATACCTCATATTCTAAACCCAGACAGAAAGCATAAAAGTATAAGGATTTAACCCACACTGAGTTGAGAGAGAAGACTCGCCAACCCAAGAATGCATGCCCTGGTCCCGGCCCCCGAGGGAGGTGGCCCCGCAGTCTCTGCAGGGTCATCCCCACTGTCTCAGGTGCTCGGGCCAGTGGCCTGGGAGGCATCCAGCAAAAACCCCCTTTGTCCCTACACCCAACGCAGCAGCAAATCCTGTAGGTCGCGGCTCTGATACATCCACCTGTCCCCACCAAGACCACCACAACTACCTAGTTCAAGCCATCTCCTCCCTGCCATTACAAAAGACCCCCAGTGGGTGCCCATCCTCACCCCTACTCTTTCCAAAGCAGTCAGGAGGATTCCTTTAAAATACGACTGACACCACCCATCTGCACCAATCTTCAATGGACCCTTAACCTGTAGCACAAACCCAGAAGTCTCCCCAGCAGTGCCACGTGTTCTGCTGGGTCACCTCCAAGAGGGCAGAGCCAAGCAGCACCCTCCTAAGGGGCCCTCAGGACCCCAGGGGGCTCCTCTCTGAGCTCTGGGCCTGGGGGTGGCCCTTCCGCTTCCAGGCATGCTCTTCCCAGAACTGCTGTGGCTGACTTGTTGCTGCCACCGGGCTTCAGCCCAAGTGTCCCCTCCAGGGGGGCCCTTCCCAGGCCAGCTCAGTTCCCACCCGACCGAGACCTCCTCCTCAGACAGGTGGCCCAGTGCCTCATCCCTGCACAGGGCACCCTGGAGGGACGCCCGCCAGCCCCCCTTCCCAGGTGGGATCCCTCAAGAGTGACCGCCGCCGGCTGCCTGTTCTGTGTTGAAATTCTAGTAATGATCTTCAGTCCCAAAGCACACCATAAAGGTGCTGACCACGAGAATGTAAGCTAATTGAGAAAGTCGTGTCTTTACAATAACTGATAATGAGACATTTGTACAAAGAAATGACTCGGATGGCGTGGTGCCAGTCACAGGGCACTGCCTGTGAAAACCCGGCTCTGGCCAGGGTCACGCAAGTCCTCCCTGCGGTTCTCCCTGCAGCACCGGGAGCAGCACACCTGCTCGCCAGGGGTTTGGGGTGGCCACTGCGCGCCTGCTAGCGAGGGGTGACTGCTGAGGGGTGACCACCAAGGGGTGATGACCACCAAGGGGTGACGACCGCCGAAGTGGGCTCTGAGGGGTGGCCGCCGAGGGGTGATGACCACCGAGAGGTGACGACCGCCGAGGGGTGGGCTCCGAGGGGTGGCCGCCGAGGGGTGATGACCGCTGAGGGGTGGGCTCTGAGGGGTGGCCGCCGAGGGGTCACGACCACCGAGGGGTGGGCTCCGAGGGGTGGCCGCCGAGGGTGATGACTGCTGAGGGGTGATGACCGCTGAGGGGTGGGCTCTGAGGGGTGGCCTCCGAGGGGTGACGACCGCTGAGGGGTGGGCTCCGAGGGGTGGCCGCCGAGAGGTGATGACCGCTGAGGGGTGGGCTCTGAGGGGTGGCCTCCGAGGGGTGACGACCGCCGAGGGGTGGGCTCCGAGGGGTGGCCGCCGAGAGGTGATGACCGCTGAGGGGTGGGCTCTGAGGGGTGGCCGCCGAGGGGTGACGACCGCCGAGGGGTGGGCTCCGAGGGGTGGCCGCCGAGGGGTGATGACCGCTGAGGGGTGATGACCGCTGAGGGGTGGGCTCTGAGGGGTGGCCGCCGAGGGGTCACGACCGCCGAGGGGTGGGCTCTGAGGGGTGGCCGCCGAGGGGTGATGACCGCTGAGGGGTGATGACCGCTGAGGGGTGGGCTCTGAGGGGTGGCCTCCGAGGGGTGACGACCGCCGAGGGGTGATGACCGCCGAGGGGTGATGACCGCTGAGGGGTGGCTCTGAGGGGTGGCCGCCGAGAGGTGATGACCGCTGAGGGGTGATGACCGCTGAGGGGTGGGCTCTGAGAGGTGGCCGCCGAGGGGTGATGACCGCCGAGGGGTGACGACCGCCGAGGGGTGACGACCGCCGAGGGGTGGGCTCTGAGAGGTGGCCGCCGAGGGGTGATGACCGCTGAGGGGTGATGACCGCTGAGGGGTGGGCTCTGAGGGGTGGCCGCCGAGGGGTGATGACCGCCGAGGGGTGATGACTGCTGAGGGGTGGGCTCTGAGGGGTGGCCGCCGAGGGGTGATGACCGCTGAGGGGTGATGACCGCCGAGGGGTGGGCTCTGAGGGGTGGCCGCCGAGGGGTGATGACCGCCGAGGGGTGATGACTGCTGAGGGGTGGGCTCTGAGGGGTGGCCGCCGAGGGTGACCAACACGCGCCCGCTCGCGAGGGGAGCCGCCCGCCGACCCCGCTGCTGCGCTGGTCACAGCGGCAGTCGCGACCAGGCGAGCAAACAAACCGCCCCGCGCACTCGAGCCGGAGCCGCCGGGGGCCCGAGGCCAGAGTCCGCCGACCGTCCGTTCCGCGGGTCACCGCCCGCCCTCCCCGGGCCCCGGGCCCGCCACACCGCCCGCCCCCGACGGCGCGCACCTCTGCGGCGGGCTCCTGTGCCGGCGGGGCGGGCTCCCCGCGCCACCCCGCGCGTCCCGCCTCGGCGCCCCGGCTGCGTCCATCCCGCGGCGTCACGCTCCGGCCCTGCCCGAGCGCCCCGAGGCCCGCCGCGCGCCCGGCGCACCCCAGAGCCGTCGCGGGACGGGGCGGGGCGCGAGGTCAGGAGCGCTCTGGGATTGGCTGAGCCGCGCACCTGCCAATCCTCGGCCAATCGTCGAGCTTCAGCGGGGGCTTCCCGCGGGGAGGCGGGGACACCGGCACTGGGGAGGGCCGATTGGCTGCGAGAGGTCAGGTGACGCGCTGGGGGCGGGGCCCGCGGGCCCGCGGTGCTAGGCTGTCAGCTGGGCGGAAGCAGCGCCCTCGTGGCCCGGCAGCAGGTCGCGTGGCGGAGCAGTGCGGGGACCGGCCCGGCGGCAGGTCGCGTGGCGGAGCAGTGCGGGGATCGGCCCGGCGGCAGGTCGCGTGGCGGAGCAGTGCGGGGACCGGCCCGGCAGCAGGTCGCGTGGCGGAGCAGTGCGGGGACCGGCCCGGGCGCCTGCCCTGCGCGAGCTCCCCGGACCGCCCGCCCCGCCTGCGGGCCTCGGCCCCCACCTCCGGCCCGGGGGTCCGCGATGTCGTGTCCCCGCCTAGTGTTGACGAAGCGAAACCGGAGGACGGTTTACTGAGCGGGGATTTCGGGGCACGTGGGGTGGAGGCCGGGGCGAGGCTTAGGGAGGCAAAGAGGGACTCAAGCTGTGTTTAGGATGTAAAATGGGCAGGACCAGGGATGTGGGGCATGAGGAAGGGGGAGGAAACGAGGGTAACCCCGGGGACCGGGAAGGTCAGTGCGCTCGTCTGGGCTGGAAGAGAAGGCAGGAGGGGCAGATAGGAAGTTCTACCCCAAAATCAGATGTGAAGGTGGGGAGAGAGGGCGGCCACCTGGATTCTGGAATTCTAATCAAGTCATCTACCACCCCCTGCGTTTCTGACACAATAATTTCAAATTTTAATTGAGCCCTTACCATATGCAGGCACAGTTCTAAGCACTTTTCATGTGTTAACTAATTTAATCTTGATAACTATCCCATCAGGTGGGTACTCTTATTCCCATTTTACATGTGAGGAAACTGAGGTATGGAGAAGTTAGGCATTTTGCCCAAGTTCAAACAGGTGGCGGTGAAGCCAGAGCTTGGCTTCAGGAATGCTCTATCAAGAGGTTGAATGTTAACTGGCTTTTCATAGGCTTTCTCAACTCCTGTAGGGGCTTGGAAGAAGTTGACTTTTTCACGGCTGTAAGTCTCCCTGTTCCTGGACTCTTTCCTTTCATTCCCACTTGTAAAGGGACTAATTCTTTGCCGAGCTCCTTTGTTGCCCAATACAGCCAATTCCAGGGGGCACACCAACCTTTAAAAAGTGGATAGGTACAGGAGCCCGAGAATACTCAGGAGGAGGAAAGGGAACTGGGAGAGCATCCCAAAGCCACACAAGTGTCCACAATGGTGTCACGTGCAGCTGAGGAGATGGGAAAAGCATCTACTGTATGTGACAATCGGGAGGCTCTGATGAACTTAGCAAGAGAACTGCCAGTGGATTGGTGGGAAGGGGAGAGGATGAATGGGACCTGAAAAAGAATGTAGTCAGCTCTTGAAAAACTTGACTGAGAATCTACCAAGGTGCTGAAGATTAAAGGGAAATATTCTAGGAAGAGAGAGACTAAACGTGTTTATAGGCTGAAGGTAGCTAGCAGGAAGAGGGGAATTGAAGATGGAAGTGAGGGAAGAGCCGGTGGATAGCAGAAGTCCCAGAGCTGTTGAGAGGGGATGAGGTTACTTGTTCTAGTTTGCTAAGGCTGCCAGAATGCAAAACACCAGAGATGGAGTGGCTTTTATAAAAGGGGGTTTACTTGGTTACACAGTTACAGTCTTAAGGCCATAAAGTGTCCAAGGTAACACATCAGCAATCGGGTACCTTCACTGGAGGGTGGCCAATGGCGTCCGGGAAACCTCTGTTAGCTGGGAAGGCATGTGGCTGGTGTCTGCTCCAAAGTTCTGGTTTCAAAATGGCTTTCTCCTAGGATGTTCCTCTCTAGGCTGCAGTTCCTCAAAAATGTCACTCTCAGTTGCTCTTCGGGTGTTTATCCTCTCTTAGCTTCTCTGGAGCAAGAGTCTGCTTTCAACAGCCATCTTCAAACTGTCTCTCATCTGCAGCGCCTCTCTCAACTTGTGCATTCTTCAGTGTCCCTCTTGGCTGTAGCAAGCCTGCTCCTTCTGTCTGAGCTTATATAGTGCTCCAGTAATTTAATTCAGACCCACACTGAATGGGTCAGGCAACACCTCCATGAAATTATCCAACCAAAGGTCTTGTCCACAGCTGATTGACTCACATCTCCATGGAAACACCCAAAGGATTCCAAAATCTAATCAACACTAATATATCTGCCCACACAAGATTGCATCAAAGATAAAGGCGTTCTGGGGGACGTAATACATCGAACTGGCACAGAGCTGGAGGGAGCTCAGGGGCAGGTGACAAGGTTATTGATCTCAACTGCTCTTTGAACTGATTAGATAGCAAATAGAGGGTTTGTGTCCTGGGTGGATATAGTGAGTGTCGAGGTGGCATCTCAGAGACAAGGTAGTGCCCATGTGGCTGATGAAACCCAGAAGGAACAGAGAGCAACTACCTGGCTGACATAGCCCAGCTGGCTACTCATTTTGCCACTCCTCCACTCTTACTAGAAACACTGGGTGGTGCAGGATGCAGTGGCAGCAGTCACCATTCCCGGTTGGCGACAGACAATCTAACAGTCTAAGTGCCCCACAGCTGGGAACCCAGGCTCTCCGGCCCCAGAACTAGCCAAACTGCCTCTGTGTTACAGGTACTCTGCCAGGCTCTAGGGATAAAAAGATAAAACCAAAGAACAGTGTGTGTGGGGTTTTTTTTTTTAAATGTGATTTTATTGAAGAACAGTGTGTTTTGACAGAACTGTCTCAGAAAGATAGAAGGGGTATAGGGTTTATTTGTCCCAGATGACTGAGGAGAACTGGGGAGGGTAGAGCCAGAAGTAGAGTCCTCAGCCTCTCAGGAAAGTTATTTTCTCCACAGCACAGAGACCAGCATTTTTCCTTAGTGCTTTCAGTTCTGCATCTCCTCTCTCAGTTCCTGTGCCAGTTTGGATGTATTATGTCCCCCAAAACACCACTGTCTTTGATGCAGTCTTGTGGGGACAGATGTATTGGTGTTGATTAGGTTGGAACCTTGTGATTGAGTGTTTCCAAGGAGATGTGACCCACCCAACTGTGAGTGACACCTTTGATTAGGGTGTGACCTCTTGATTGAATGTTTCCATGGAGGTGTGGCTCCACCCATTCAATGTGGATCAAAATTATTGGATCACTGGAGTACTTTAAAAAGAGCCACACAGGCCCAGACGCTGCTGCAGCTAGAGAGGCATGTCCTGGGAGAAAGCCATTTTGAAACCAGGACTTTGGAGCAGATGCCAGCCACGTGCCTTCCCAGCTAACAGAGGTTTTCCAGACACCATTGGCCATCCTCCAGTGAAGGTACCCGATTGCTGATGTGTTACCTTGGACACTTTATGTCCTTAAGACTGTAACTGTGTAACCAAGTAAACCCCCCTTTATAAAAGCCAATCCATCTCTGGTGTTTTGCATTCCGGCAGTATTAGCAAACAGGAACAGTGCACCTTGAGTTCTCTCCCCCAAACATGTGTCCTCTCATCCATTTTGGGGATCTCAGGCATTTTACTGGAGAGGGGACGTCTGCATGTCTGCAAGTTCACCTCCCAGGGGTGAGCTTTGGCTCCCATGCTTGGTGCTACCCCCGTCTTTGGGTACCTTAAAATCCAGTTCTCTGCCATCACACTCCTAGTAGCTGACACAAATTGAACAACAGGGAAGGGGTCAAAAAAATAATAATAGTCTATTGATAGATTTTTTTCCCCCACAACATGGGTCTTATTTTCCTGCTTCCTTGTATACCTTGTAATTTTTTTTTTTATTTTTATCACATGCCACACATTATGAATTTTACCTTCTTGGATGCTGGATATATATTTTTAATTGAAAATTTTATTGATAAAATTGTAGATTCACATGCAGCTTTTTTCATGCTTTACATATGCTTTTTTATTATAGTTTAAACACATTTGATATTATTAGTCTTTCAAAATATCCTCTTTAGTGATCCTAAGAATTCCTCCGTATGAATGTCCTGAAATTTATCTAATTCAGCAAGAGAATGGAAGGATGATGGGAAGTGAGCCTTGTACACAGGAATAAAAGCAGAAGGCAGAGATCCAAGGGGACTTCCAGTAATTTCTGTGAGCATATCGGGAACATTTTACCATAATTCTTGTTTCCTTGTCTTTATTTCTCCCTTATTACATTTTAGAACCTTTTTAAAAAAATTTTATTCTAGTAAAATATACAACCCAAAATTTCCCCTTTTAACCACACTGAAATACACAATTCAGTGGCATTATATTCACAAGTTGTGCTACTATTACCACCAGACATTACTAAAACTTTTCCATCACTCCAAACAGAAATTCTGTTTGAATTAAGCATTATATCCCCATTCCCTACCCCTGCAAATGTGTACACTAGTTTCTGACAATGAATTTGCTTATTCTAATTATTTATCAGTGACATAATAAAATATTTGTCCTTTTGCGTCTGGCTTATTTCACTCAACATGATGTCTTCAAAGTTCATCCGTGTTGCCGCATGCATCAGGATTTTGTTCCTTTTTACAGCTGAATAACATCCCATCATACGTACATACCACATTTTGTTTATCCATTCATTGGTTGATGGACACCTGGGTTGCTTCCATCTTTTGGCAGTTGTGAATAATTCCTCTATGAATGTCAATGTGCAAATATGTGTTCAAGTCCCTACTTTCAGTTCTTCTGGGTATATACCTAGGAGCGGGACTGCTGGGTCATATGGTAATTCTTATTTAGCTTCCCAAGGAACTACCAAATTGTCTTCCACAGCGGCTGCACCATTTTACATTCCCACCAGCAATGACTGAGTGTTCCTCTTTCTCCAACACTTGTAATTTTGTTTTTTTTTTAATAGTAGCCATCTTAGTGGGTGTGAAATGATATCTCATTGTGGTTTTGGTTTGCATTTCCCTAATAGCTAAAAATGTTGAGCACATGCTTTTAGTCATTTGTACATCCTCTTTGGAGAAATGTCTATTCAAGTCTTTTGCCCATTTTGTAATTGGGTTGTCTGTCTTTTTATTGTTGAGTTGTAGGATTTCTTTGTATATTCTGGATATTAAACTCTTGGCAGATATATGATTTGCAGATATTTTCTCATATTGAGTAGGTTGTCTTTTCACTTTTGTGACAAAGTTCTTTGATGCAAAAAAAAAGTTTTTAATTTCAAAGAGGTCCCATTTATCTACTTTTTATTTTGTTGCTTTTGTTTTGAGTGTAAACACTAAGAAACCACCGCCTAACACAAGAACCTAAAGATGCTTCCCTACATTTTCATCTAGGAGTTTTACAGTCCTGGCTCTTAGGCCTTTGATCTATTTTGAGTTAATTTTTTACGTGGTGTGAGATAGGGGTCATCTTTCAATCCTTTACTTACCGATATCCAGTTCTCCCAGCACCCTTTGTTGAAAAGACTATTCTGTCCCAATTAAGTGGACTTGGCAGCCTTGTTAAAAATCAATAGGCTATAGGTATGAGAATATATTTCTTAACCTCAATTAGACTCCATTGGTTTATATTTTATCTTTGTGCCAGTACCATGCCATTTTTACTACTGTAGTAAGCTTTAAAATCAGGAAATATAAATCCTCCAACTTTGTTCTTTTTCAAGTTGTTTTTGGCTACCTGGGACTCCTTATTCTTACATATAAATTTGATAATTGGCTCTTCCATTCTTGCAAAGTAGGCTGTTGGGATTTTGGGTGGGGTTGGCAGATGGTCACCCTGTTCAGGTGCAGCACGCAGGCCCCAGGAGGCCTTGGGGGTGTTATTTTCATCTGCTTGATCCACCTTGTCTTGCTGTGACTCCCACTGTTCCTGCCTGAGAGGGCAGAAGGTGTTTCCCCAGGCCGGCCGGGGAGGGGAGCTCGGGCCTGCGGGGAGAAGAGACTGCCCGGTGGGGCGCTGGCTGTGGCAGGGCCCCCCCTCGGCACCCACCAGCCACTCCGTGTCTGTGGATGGCACGAGAGGGTCTCAGGTCAGTGGAGACACACAGTGCTCATCGTGGCAGAGCTTCTCGGCCTGGTGCCATCCAGCCACCCTGGTGCCTCGGGTGGGGGACAGAGTCTCCAGCCCAGTGAGACAGAGGCTTCCCAACTTGGCTGCTGCTCGTGGCAGCATCTGGTAATTTCTTTATTTCTGAAAATATTTTTAGGCCTTGCTCAGGACAGTTACTTAGAAACTATTTAATACTTTTCAGGCTTCCTTTTTAAGGATTTTTGGGGTGGGACCAGAGTAGCTGTCAGGGATGGTTTCCCCTTAGCACTGAGCTATGCCCGAGCCCTGTGAATTGGAGTCTGTCCGCTCTGGCCCGTGGGGACTCCCTGGCTCTGTGCTCCTTCCGGAGGGTTCTCTCCCCAACCAGTGCACATGCTCGCCAGTAGTCAGGTCAAGGCTTGGAAGGAACCTTCTGCAGATCTCCAGAGCGGTCTGCAGTGGTCTTGTGCAGTGCTCTGCCCCTAGCCCCCGCCTAGACCCCGGGTTCCGCCTGCCCCCCACCCACCCAGCCTGAGGCCTGCCAGCTCTTCAGCTTCAGCTCTTCAGGTAGAGGGCTGGGCGGTCACAGCGCATTTCCTCTCTTCCACGGGTCAGGGGCCTGCACTGCCCAGTGGCCCATGTCTGAAAAGCATCATTTCATACATTTCGTCAGGCTTCCAGGTGTTTCCCACAGAGGGAGGATCCAGTCCTCGTTACTCCATCTTGGCTGGAAGCACAAGTCCCCTCTACCCTTTGTATCTCTATCTTCTCTTTTTGTCTTTTTCTTCTGCTTTCTGGGAAATTTTCTCAAATTTGTTTCCACCTGATGGATTTGTTTGCAGCACCAGTCCTGCCCTATTTCTTGCCGTGGGCTCTATTATGATGGTTTTGTTTCCTTATCGCATCCACCTGCTTTTCATACTTCCATTTGGTTGCCTTTTTGTTTCTGCTGACTGAATTTTTCATTCTGAGTCAAAGGTTCCATTTACTGCATCCTCCTAAACGTGGATCTTTTCACTGCAATTTCTTTTTTCAATCCTACCCTTCATTTCCAGTCACATTCATCCTTCAAGACTCCTGGATATTATTTCTTCTTGTCTGCAGTATTATTTCACAGGCCCATCACTCAAAGCAAACTGTTCCGATCTGGCGATTGTCGGCCAATGAGGGTGGTTTGCTCACCTGTGTGACCTCGGCCGCCTCACCTGTGGCCGGGGCTGGCTGACGTGCCCAGCTCCTGGCAAAGCGCCTGCTCCCGCTGTGCTTGCACTGTCCTGCCTCTGCTCGTGACCGGCTCTCCAGACCAGCGTATGCTGGAAACGTCCGTGCACAGCACAGCTGCGGTCTCCATCCCTCTTTACCCGAGAGCACGCATTTCCCCATCACATGCCCATCCCACAAGTTAGCATGCCAGTTGTTTCCTGAAATTTCCAGGCTTGTTCAAGGCAGGCTGCTGGGGAGGAAGTGGGCAGTATTCTCCAGGACAGGCTCCTGGGCGAGTGGGAGCCCGTCCACTGCGCTGTGAGCAAAACCTGGGCCTCTGAGCTGGCGCAAAGATGGACAGGTAAAAAGCCATCACCTTTCTCAGAGAGACTCCAGTTTACAAAGAGGATTGATACTCTGTTCTTGGTGGTGTGGAGTTTTCATCTTTTCTTGTCTTCATGGGTAACCGACTCGAGAGTTGAGAGGCTTCAGTAGACTCACTTCTAACCTTATGCCACTCTGACTTGGCAGTCCAAAATAATTTTCTTAAGCGCCTGCTGCTACATTTACTCAACATTAAGCTATCATGTGGTAATAACCTACTCAGTTTCTGGAGACACACAATGGCTAAGACAAGCCTTCTAACGGCTTCTTGACTCCTGGGAGAGGCAGGGATACAGTGAGTAGCTGCAGCCCACAGCCCTGGCCCTTCTGAAATCCTGGTGGAGATGACGAGCGTGCCCCAGCAGGTGTCTGCGGCCGGGAGTAGCAGGCACGGCTTCACAGAGTGGCACCAACTGAAGAATCCTGACAGGAGCCCAGAGGGAAGACAGGCATCTCGGGAAGAGTGGCACCCATCCCAGGGCAGGGGAGCTGGCAGGGCTGAGGGGGGCAATGGGGAGATGTGGTGGCCAAAGTTACGTTTCAGAAACGCCCTCTTGCAGCAGGCTGGGAGGGCACCGGTTAGCTCGGGCCTTACCCAGAGGAGGGCAGGCCTCCCACACCCCCTTAGCCTTAGCCACGGCTGTGCTGCATCTAGCAACGGCACCATGGTCAGCAGGAGGAAGGCCCCAGGGGACCAGGGCCACGGAGGTGGGACCAACAGCGGTTCAAGACAGTCTTCCGAGCGGAGCATCATGCCCTGCGTGGGGTGAAGTGCTGCCAGGTCAGTAAGTCCTGACCCTGCGGTCACAGCATCCGAGGAGGGAACCACAGCGAGTGTGGGCGCCTGGCAGGCAGCCTGCGGGGAGGAAGCTCCTCTCCCCTCAGAACCGAACCAAAGGCCGAGGAGCCCATGGCAACGCCTGTGAATGTCTCCAGGTACAGGTGCCTCCCTGTCTCCGTCCCCGTGTGCGGTGGGGGTCCTTTCACAGACCCCCTCCAGCACCAGCAACTACTGGAGCACACATTTAGTCTTTTTCCAGCTGGCCCCAGCAAATTTACTGGAAGAACTCCGGCTCTTCCAGTGAATTTGACAATGAAAATAAATGGGCCCTAAGCTCAGTGTTTTTTGAAGGAGACTGTAATTCTTTACACAGCTCAAGGTCAACAAATAGACATTCTTAAAAATGCAAGGTCCCCAAATAACTTCCATCACTGGGTCTCCTCAAACCAGTTCTTTCAGTAAACCAATTTTGGCAACCTGTGGAAACCCAGGGCAACAATGCATGACTTTGATGATGATATGGATGTCTAAATCAATCCCTCCGAGCTGCTGGGAGTTTGCTTGCCGCAGGGAGGAATGAGGGATTATAGGTTTTCTAGTTCTTTGGCAAAGTAAGACATTATTTTATGAAGTCTACATATTAGCATTTTACTAGAGATATTTTATGAAAAAATAAACTTGTAGCAAACCTGAGTTTCCTTCCACACGTGAACATTTTAAAGTGGATACAGGTGGAAGCTATCCTGAGCTAAGACAGAAAATAGGGAAAGAGCTGACTTGTCGACTGGAATTAGTGGCTGACCTCTTCTTGTTGGAATTTTTACAGGAAAAAATAAACTGGATTTTGTATCAGCAAAAAAAAGCTGATGATAATGAATTTGTGATTCATTTTTAAAACCTCTTAGGGAGTATGGAGGTTCTGCTCAGCAAAGTTCAATCAGAAAGCACAATTAGTGCTGTGGGTTTTATAGGGGAAGAAACTGGAACAAAACTAATTTTAAACTGTGCCATTTGAATAACTTGTTTCAATAACTGAACAAGTTATTGGTGACCACCACTGCCCGGGAGTTTGCCTTCTGGGATTTTTTTAAAGCCCCAGAGCCTGGCAGAAGAGCTGTTTGATGTTTCTGTGGCCACAGGGATCCATGTAGGCCTGTAGCAGGAGGTGGGCTATGGGCCGGCCCTCTGCTGCCTCCTGTACCCCACAAGGTCTTTCCAGACACATCTGTGGGAATCAGATGGACAAGTCACTACCGGCCAAGGAAACATGCACCGGTGCCCCACGCTATTGAAACTGCCTAATACTAAGGCCCTTGTTCTTTCTAAAGACTATACTCCAAGATGCAGCTTTGTTCCTTATAGGAACAAAGTTTTAGCCACAGGAAGTAGTCTGAACCAGCTCTCTACAAAATTTTCAGATCCACTTTACACTGCAGCGCCTGCCCCTGGCAGGTCTGTAACCTGGTCTAATTTAGAGAGCTAGTGGATATCACACAAGCAGCCTTCTGAAGATTTCAGTCGTGGGACATTTACCATACACCAAGCCTGGGGCCAGCGCTCCATGTCGCTCAAATACAGCTGGTCAGAAACTAAGACGAGGGGCAAGGAAGAAGGAGAGGAACCCGGCCAGGAGAGGAGCGGCTGGACCCTGGAGATAAAACGTCGTCTTTGCTCCTTGGTAGGAATGCCACAAGGGTGTAACCGAGAAGTTAGGATTTAACAAACGGTTTTGACTACTGGATCATTATGTAGCTATTTCTTTTTACTTTCTAGAATATTAGAATAGCCAGAGGGAAATACCTGAAATCTCTGAACTGTACTCCAGCTAACTTGATCTCTGATAATGATCCTGTAACTATCTAGTCTTTATCTTGTGAGTGTTAAAACCTTGTGACAACCCTCACTTGTACCCCCTTGTTTTCCAACTTTAGATCACTACAGACAGCCCCTAATGTTTATTAATGAAGGGCCTTGGGCCAGCCCAGAACAAACCCACCCAATTCCAAAGCTATCTTGCTAGAGGGAGCTGCATCTAACCAAAATGGGCCCACCTGACATGCACAGTTTAAACTGTAACCTGTAAGTGACCTATGCCCCATTATAATACAAAAAACCACAACCACCAACATATTAAGGCCGCAGTTTTCTTACACACATTCTGTGACTTAGCACATAATCAATCTGCACATGCTCAATAATTAGATCACCTCTAACCTCATCATCTCCAGCCATTGTGCTCATTATTCTAAAACCTGCCCATCTAGCAGTTACTGCAGTTTGGGAAGACAGATTTTTAGGCTGCTAGGCCATCTGCTCTCCTGCTTTGTGCCTAGCAATAAACTCTTTCTCTCTCTGAAGCTCCAGTGTCTCAGGAATTGATCACTTGAGCCCCATCAGGCAGAGAACCCACAGCTTTCGACTGATATCAAAGGGGCAGTAACTTGCTGGAGGGATGTTTAAGGGAAGGTAAGAGAGATATGGGCCTTTTTCTTCTGAGAGTCCTATCCTGGAACTGTTTCCTTCCAAGTGTGCTTGGAAACCAAGCCGCTCACACGCCAAACTCTAAGGAGCCCAGGAGTCAGAAGAGCCTCCAAGCACAGCCCGGAACCAGGAAGGCAGGAACAAAGGGTGGGGATGGGGGATGTCAGGATGTCACAGCTGCCCAAGGGCTTCACTGCCCAGAGAGACTGCCCACCCTGTCAGTCTCTGGGGCTGGCTCGGTGAGCCAGGCTTGCGACCCCCACCCTGGCAGACTGGAAATTGTAAATGCTCACCCAGGCAGGTGGGGTGGGGGTGCTGTGGACGGGAGCCAGAAAGGCCACTGTGGCCCCAGGGTGGGAAGGAGGCTGAGAGCCTGGGAAATGCAGACCCCTCCCTAAACCGCAACAGCTGCTCCCCATGATGGAATCTGGGGGCTCCCAAAGAAGATAGGTTACCTGAAAATGCCATTTTCTGAACTATTACTTAATATCTGATTATCAAAGAACTATCCTATCATGCAAAGTTTGAGGTCAGAATTCACCACCAACATCATCCCTCCCACACTGGTCCGGAGGACTCCCCTGTCACGACAGGCAGTGGGGGCATTTCTTCCACTGAGGAGCTCTCATTAGAAAGCCTCCCAGCCTACATCCGTACCATCAGCAGTGCAGCGTGGGGCAGCCTGGACACTACCGGGGCTGTGATGTTACTTAGGTCTGGGCTTCGCAGCAAGTGGCGACTCCTACCCAAGCCACCGGGGTCAGGGCAGGACTGAGGAGGGGCACCTGCTGGTCCCTCACCCACCCAGCAAAAGGAAGACTCGCTGCTCACTGAGTGAGCTCCCCTGATCCTGGCAACAGTGCCAACCAGAAGTGCCTCACCCAGGCCCTGGGAGGTGGGGTTGCTGAGACAAGCCTGGACCAGCCTCCAGCCTGTCCCCTTCCTGCTCTGCGCACGCTGAGGTGTGGCCTACCAGCCGGGGACATCCTCAAGTCCAGTGGGCACAGTCGGGAAGCTCGGCTGTCAGTCCCCACCTGCTGAACCTCCACGACAGCTGGTTTCACCAGGTTATATCAACTAGCGAACATCCACCAAAGCAACAATCGCTAGATGTCAGATGGGGGGAAACCAGACATTTAAGGAGACTGTCAATAAACTGGAGTGTTAGGCAGGCAGCAAATGAAACCATACAAACATTTATTTTCCATTTGATTTCACTGGTTCAAATGTCTACACGTGGGAGTAAGTCCACTCGCCCCTCCTCAGGGTTCTGACTCTCGAGTGCGCCAGCCCGACCAGGTATGGCTCTATCCGATGTCGGGTCCTGGTCCTCCAGGGCCCAGGAGGCTCAGCCCTCGACAGTGCTGGAACCACAGCAAACACCAGAAAGCCACAGGTCCAGCTTCAGGCAGTGCCAGACACGGTGGGGCCGATCCTCGGGGCTCTCTCTCATGCCCCAGGATGCGAGGCAGCGGGGGTGTGGCTCGGGGTGACCAGCTCCCAGGTGTGGCCACTGGTCTGCAGGCCCCTCCGGCAGCAGGCCGCCATGCTCCCCTGCTGGCCTGGGGCACCGGCTGGCTTCCTTGGGCAGCATGCAAGCAAGGGCTCCCCGTGTTTTACCATTCAGGCTCCAAAACTTTCTTGCCACATCTGGACCTGAAAGTAAGAGCTCTGATTTTTAGAAGCTAGATTCTTGTTGCATTTGGAAAGAATGGATAATTTGTCTTTCATATTTTCTTTGTATTTCTTTTCAATAGTTGCTTGGACCAGCATCTTTCAGTCTGCTCTACACAATGAAAATACAAACTAAATGAGAATAGAAAAAAATAATTAAAGCATTAAATTGTACAAATTACAAGTCTGTTCCAAAATATACTTACATTAAATAAAATACGCATTTCAGTGAGAGAGATACAGTAAATGATTCTAAGCATTCTGGCAAGCTTCAGGGCATCTAGGTAGGGCCAACATTCCTGGAAGAAGCTAAGAGAATTTGCATCCGATCCCCATGTGTAGCGAGTTTCTTATGGCCGCTCTGCAGTTACATTGAACACATCATTAGCATCACTTGTCTGGGAAACTGACTTGCTTGGGAAAAGGGTAAGCAAGGTCTAGCCTCAATTCTGAGTTGACTAAAACTTTTCAAGAATGTCATCAACAGCCTATACAGTACAGTTTCAAAAAAGTAAACATGTCAAGGTAAGCAGACAACGCTCTAGAACCCAAAACACATTATCCGGCTGTATTTAAGTTGAATTCCCCTGCGCACATGGGCAGTCGGGCAGCGTTTCTTCCTGGGGACAATGCAGTACACTCCAGGGGTGGGAGGGACGTGGGGTCGGGCAGAGGAGGGTCAATCTTGTTGTTTTAAGTTAGAGAGACACATCTATAGCACGCAACCCGTGGTCCTGCAGTCTTTTCCTCGTATCATCTGGCATAACGTTTAATGTAGTCTTCAACTTTATTCCGGAAGTCCTCCTATGATCAGCAAGGAACCGGGGAGAGAAGGGAAGAGTGAGTTAGAGCGAGGGAATCGACACTTCAGGAACACGTCAGACCCACTAAAGCAAAGGGCTAACTGGGGAGCCTGCAGGGTCTGAGCGCCCCTCCCCCTTCCCCACCCCAACCCTGGGGCCTGCTGGGCGAGGGTCTGTGCGGTGGGAGGAGCACGGGGGCAGCGCACTGTCTCCCTCATCTGCAAGGGGAGAGCATGGCCCAGACAAGTGGGATCAAAGCCACATCACGAGTCAGGCCAGGACTCTCCCCACCTCAGCATGTCCCACATGCTGCTGCTCTCCGGAGACCCTGGGTTCCAGAGCCACCCTGCCAGATGGCTTCCCTGGCCTCACCGCCTGTCCCGAGGGTCCACTCCCCCAGCCCCAGCACAGCCCCAGCAGGGCAAGGGCTGCCCAGGAGGAAGCTGTGGAGCTCCCGTCTCCCACGGACAGCAGAAGGTGCCCTGGCGACACTGCCTCCTGTGAGAAAAGGAACCATCCGGGCTTCTCGAATCTGGGCCACCACCCGCCCTGAGGTCAGGAACAAAGTCCTCTGGGCTTGCAGGAATGAACACACAGCCCTTGGGGCTGGCGGGCCCTTAGAGCGCCTACCCTGGGTCCCCACCAGCAGCCCAGAGCTCCACCATAGAGACGGGGCGCCACATGGCCCGACCATCTGCTCTTAACCCCTCTTCTCCGAGGCCCCCCAGCCACACTGCCTCAGCCCATCAGGTAATGGGTGCCAGCCACGCAGCTCCACTGTGTGCGGGACACGCCACACCGTCTCCTCGCGTGTGCAGCCCTGCCAAAGGGGCCTGCCATCGTCTCTGTGCATTCCTCACATCTGGTGTGGGGCACAGGGCACAGCAGGTGCCTGAAGTCCGTGCCGGTGGCGGTGAACACAGCCTGAGGATGCCGACGTGGTGCCCTCCCGCACAGGGCCCAAGCCCGCACTGCCTCTCTCTGGCGGAGAAAGTCTGAAGGCAGACGCAGGCCTTCCTCCCCACCCATGGAGCTCAGCGACCCTCTCAAGGCTGGGGGTCCCCAGGTTCGAAGCCATGGGAGTGGTTCAGCTACTTGTTCACAGTCTTGGGGTGACAAAGTGGTGGGCTGCCGGCTGACTGCAAATCCCTCCACTCACTTAAGACCCACTCACAGGCTCTGACGCTGGCCCTTTGCCCTTGGCAACAAAAAGGGGTGTGGAGAAACCCCAACTTGCCTCCAGCAAAAACTTGATGAGATCGTTTCCTTGGTGCCCAGGAGCCAGAAAATCCCATCAGCTCACAAAGGGCCACCAAAGCAGCAAAGTGCACAGGATGTGAAATTCAGATGCTACAAACAGCAGCCGGGCCCTGCCTTCTGCCCTCGGGAGAGAAGAGGCTGCCTGCCACACGCCTCCTGCCCTGAGCAGCTCTGCCAGGATGAAGCCCGGGTCCAGGGCTCCGGAGGACACTCTGGCGTGAGCCGGCGGCTCTGCAGCCACCTGCCTGGGCTCAGCTCCTGGGCTCTGCCACCACTGGCTGGGCAACAGGCTAGGCTGACTCCTCAGTGGCCCCGCTTCTCAGCCAAGAGGGACATCACAGGACCCCCCAGGGAGGTATCCTGAGCCAGCATCCTATGGCACCTTCTAATGCCGCAGGCAATGGCAATGCAGCCTGGCACCTGTGTGGCCCGTCCAGGCTGCCGCTCCACCGCGTCACTGCTGCCCCCCCGCCCCCTTCCCTGAACCCCCATGTGTGGTCCCGCCTCAGGGCCTGCACACCAGGTGCTCACCTTCCAGAACAGGCTCCCAGTATCCACTAGGTCCACTCTCCACACAGGACCTCTCCAATCCCCTACGTAAAAACTGACACCAACGCTTGCCCCACAACACGTGTGTGCGCACGCGCATTTACCCTACCCTGCTAGAAAGTCTGCGCCATGGGGACGGGGGGGCTGTGTTCCCTGATCTCTCCGGCATTTAGCTCCACATTCTACTTGTGGAATGAAGAAAGGATCCTACAAGATAAACTACGTAGAAGGTTCAGTTTCTGTGCTCACGATCCAGCATGAGGGCGCTGGGAGCTGGGGCGCAGCGGAAGTCAGGTTGGAGTGTGACGGGGGAGGATGGGTCCATTTTACTGAGCCTTAAGTCTAGAAATCACAAAATGTCCCTTATTTTAAGAAACAAATTTCCAAGAAAAGTAAAAAGAAAAAATTTTACACAAGTCTTTCTCCGCCCGGGTGAAAGCACATTCCCTGTCGTTATCTGACAAGAGCTCTCATTCTCCAGGATTCAGAACCAGGGCCACCCCAGGCAGGCGAGGCCACCCCCAGGCACAGCCACCAGGCCCGCCGGGCAGGGCCAGGAGCAGCCTGAGCAGGCCTCCTCCTGAGGGCTGGAGAACGCGCCTGTCGGGAGCTCCTCGGCAGAGCACAGAACCCGCGGCTTCACCAAAGGCCACCAGGCCCCGTGAGGACAGCAGGAAAGCAGGTGTGTGCACCCTGAGCCGGGCCTTGCCTCGTGGGTGAACAGCCTTAGGTCAGGGGGGAAGCAGCCAGGGGCAGGGGCGGTGCTGCAGGTGACACTCCTGTAAGGCACGGTCCAAGTGAAGCAGTCAGTGAGGGGACACGAGACGAGATGGCAGGGGGCTGGGCGGGCACACAGGCCCCCTCTGGAGCAGCACGGAGAGTGGGTCTGACAGCTGAGGGCACAGTGAGGGCGCTGCCCACTGCTCGAGCCACCTCACGTGCAGGTGCTCCTCCTAAGGACCTCCAGCCTCCCGGCCTTTGGGCACAGAGCCGACGCCTCAGCAGGACGCCAGCCCCCAGCCAGCCTCCTCTGCCCACCCAGAGCCACCCGCCAAGCCCCAGCCATGCTGTGTGACTCGCTGTCACTGCTGCACCAGCACTTGTTCTCGGGGTCTGCACCTGTGCACAGGCCGGGGGGCTCTCTGCCCACTTCTGACAGGAGCCCGCACCCAGGCAGAACCCCTCCCCAGTGGCAGTTCCCTGAGCTCCCAGGCTTCTGCTCCTGGGCTTGCTGAGGTCAGACACGCCCATGTAAAGCCCACACGGTATCCAGCACACAGCAGGTCTTAAATAAAAAGAAGCAATTCCTCTTGAGGTTAGGACGGCTAGACCCCAGCGGATGGCTCTTAGAGCGCTACACTTTCGGAGCCTGTACAAGCCCATCTCACAGTGTGGCTCTGGGCTCCCCGACTACACCGTGCTCTACGCTTTGGCTGACGTGCTTAGACCAGGCCAGGCCCCGCCACCCCCAGACTCGAGATGCTGTGATGCTGCTGGCTGCACTCAGCATGAGGGGCCCGACTGAAGAGTCCTCTTCAGACCCCCTCACCCAGGCAACGCCTGCCCCCTGGAGGCCCTTCCTGCCTCCTTTACCACAGTCAGCACTGCAGATGCCCTGGCGCCCAGGCCACTCAAGCCTGGGGACATTCAAGAACCACACACATCAACTTTGGTTTTCTTGAATTTGCTCTTTACTTCCCAATAGTTCTGTGTTTTATTCCCAGGTAAATAGGCTCCTTAATCAGATGTCTTACTGGGAACACAGCAAGGTAGAAATGCAGGCTAATGGGGAAGGTCGTTAATCTGACAGAGGCCAGGCTGGTGTTTGCACAAGTGACAGGCCAAGGGTTAATGTCCCCAAGGTACAAAGACCTCCTAGAAATCAATATGGAAAAGTGCTCAGAACAGGAACAAGGGAGTCAGCGAAACAGAGCGAAACACAAGCAGCCAGCATCCACGTGCAGAGAAAGGCAGCCAGGCTCTCTGGCACTCAGACAGCAGAGTGGAACGAGGGGCAGCAAGCACCTCCCGCGCCGGGCTGGGGTAGGGACTGCTGCCGCCACGCAGACAAACGTTCCTGCACAGGCTCTTCAAATTAGCTTACACGTAATCTCTGACCCAGTAACCCAAGTTTGGGACTCTCTGTAGAAATAAAATTCAGGATGGGTGTCCAAGTGATACTATTGCATTACTGTTCACGGTTGAAAAACCTCCCATGGAAAAAACCTGAACACCCACCAAGAGAACGGTTACAGAAAGCTTGGTACAGCCACATCATAACCACTGTGTGACCCCTACCACGAGTTACGGCTAATGCCTTGACCTGGAGGAAGAAAACTTAAAAAACATAGAAAGTAATTGAAGAGTAACAGTAATAAGAACGAACCCATCCTTTGGGTTAAAATAGGACCCCAAACCAGATGTGTGGACAGGCATGGGGTCTGTGGAAGGTGTGGGAGGAGAAGTGTGGCATCAGGGGTGGGGGTGGCGGGTGCAGCGGTGCTAGTGGAAGTGACACTGCAGAATGACGAGAACCGGGCTTGGCTGTTCTTTGCCCCCGGGGAGGGAACCTCTACCTCTCCGGAACTTCCCTTGACAGCAGGGTTTCTGGTTAGTCTCGGGGGGCCCAGCTGACGGGAAGAGGCCAGGAGGGGAGGGGGCTGCAGAGTGAGTTCAACCACATGGGCTGATGCCACTGGCCACGTCTATACAACCGAGCCCCACATGAACCTGGGAGCCTGAAGCCCCGGGAGCCTCCAGGACCGACAGGACGCAGTGACGAGCTCTGCCTCCACATGGAGGACACAGAAGCTTGCATGGAGACCCTTCTTCTGGCTTCTCCTCACTTACATCCTTTTTCTGTAATAAAGCCACAGTAGTAGTTGCAGAGCCTTCAGTGTGTTCTGTGAGTCGATGTACCAGGAACCCCTGAATTTGTAGCCAGCTGTTCAGAAGTGCAGGTGGCCTGGGTCCCCCAAATGACAACAGATGCCAGCTGGGTGGTTTTGTAGGGGACTCCAGGTGGTTAGAGTCAGAACTGAACTGCTGCAGTATTTGCAGCTGGTGTCCAAAGTTGCAGAAGTTTTTGCAAAGATCTTTCTTTATATGCTTCCACAGTGCCATAAAGTAACAGTGATAGTTGCCTTATTCATATTAAATCCAACCGGAAAACTATACCTAATTAGTAACACTCAGGTAAATCTACTCTGTGACTGCTCACATTTATTACAGGTAATTTGTAAACTGTTTAAATTCCAGTCCTGCATCCCAGCATTTGTGATTTCTTCCTCATCCAATCCTGAGAAAGTAACAATCTTTTTACCAAATGCATCAGCCTAGAATGAGTCTGCTACCAACTCACCTTGTCCCGCAAATGATGTTCTGCAGCTTCAATATTCAGTGGATCATCAAAATTCAAAAGGTCCTTAAAAAAGAGAGAAATTCAAAGTTAACAATGGAAAGAATCCGTTTTTCTGAGTCATAAATCTTCATTTTATGAGGCATGCAACAGAAATCTAATTAGCAAATGGTAGAAACACCTGGAGAACTGGGAAATCCCACCAGGAACAAGAGGTTTTTGGATGCCAGAGAACCACTGTGTGGGTTTTTTTTAATGATGATTTAATGCTGACTGAATGAAGTCAGGGCCACATTCATATGTAATTATCAAAGGTTTGGTGAAAATGGAGGAGTCACAATTTCTCAAGCTATTGTTGATAACTGGAGAATGAAACCACCCTCATTATTGGCATTTCCAAATAAAACTCTCATTCTTTCTTCATAAAAAATCCATTTTCCTATCTTACTTTATTTTGTGGCTAACAACCCTGCCTTTGTAAGTGGTGCCACAGCAGCCCCTTTGTGCCCCGTGGAGCCGACGTCTGCGTCCCAGTGGAGTGCAGTCGGCACACCCTGGGACGCTGGGAAATACAGCAAAGATCATCACAAGTCTCTACAATTGTTTAGTTATAATATAAAGTTGGACTCAAGTTGGCAAAAATGTCAAGTACACATTATCTGAGGTACCCAGTGAAGTATAAAGATGCCAGTCATGCAAAATCTCTTATCTTCTTTACCATGTATTTGACCTACAATGGATATATTGGTTGGAGGAATCATCACAGTCTTAATTTATAATTTTGATTGCCTCTTCAAAATTTAGGAGGTTTGGGGTGGTTAGGGAGGTGGGCTCTCCAGCTCCAGTTGCCCTCAAATAGCTGTAGAGCAGGTTGTCAACGGAAACAATTTCACGGACTACAGAACCTGTGGAAGAACTGATGGTTCCGGAAAGGACCTGTTTGGTTGCTGATGGAAACGGGGTCCTGAGCAGACCCTGTCCCTTTTGGCCTCTTCACCCAAAGCTGAACATGGAGAGTAGCAGCACTGCCACCACACATAACCACGAGGCGCTCGGCCTTCGAGGCTCTACTTCACCAAAGAGGCCAATGGCAGGACTGTGACAAAACCACCTATGCAGCAGACAACTGTCTGGATGGCTGGAGCCTGGGTCTCATCAGGTATTGGCCTCCCACAGGGATTAAGGAAGACCCTGACAGGCCTGAGAAGAGTTTGGGGTGAGGGTGGGGGGTCTGCTTGTTACAGGAGCTCACCAGGGAGCATCAAGTGACAAGTCCCTATTTGGCAAAAGGCAGGCAGGGGTGTGTGGCTCAGCTGTGAGGCTGTGCTCTCTGCTGTCTCCCAGGGTGGTGCCCTAAATGTTGGGGTGAGGAAATGCAGAGATGACCACCCCAGGTGGCCACGCGTGTGTCTGGAGCAGGAGTGTCTACTGTCTCCACATTCAGTGACGTCCCACATGGATACAGGCCTTGAGGGGGTCTGGATGCCGGATCCTAGGAAGTTGCCCGAGACAGCCGGACGGTCCAAGGTGGGCTTATTCATTCTCATAGGGGAATCTTAGATTTTTCTACATGTAGCAAAACAATGTTATTTTTTTTCAAAGACAGAGGACTTGTTTCTTTCCTTTACGGTTTTTATGAAACAAAAAGTAGAAACTCAAAGGAACAAACAGCATTATGTAAAAGTGCAAATGATAGCATGCAGCTGCTCCCCCTTCAGCCACTGCCTGAGATCTGCTTTCGTTCTGAGAATAGCAGACTTCAGCAGCTCATCGCTGAAAGTAAGACAGCACTCCAGGGCTGTGGTCAGCAAAAGCCTTAGGTGACCATGTGATGACGCACCCAAACCAGGATACCTGAGAGCAAAGGGGCTGCTGATCAGGCAGGTGGCAGGACCCTAGGGACAGACAGAGGCCAGGCCACTCCATGCAAAGGAGGTGAAGGTGGACCATCGGGCCCGGGGACCCCAGAAGGCAGAGAGCCAGGCCAGCAGGCTCCAGTGGGCCATTCTTGATTTTCACACCAAGACGGCTCCACTCCCACCCCACACCCCACAGCCCCCAACTGCTCCCCAACACCCTCTTCAGCTCCCATCTGAGTGCTCTACTTCTGACTCATAAACGAGCAGCAGCAAGAGAGAGAAGTATGTGCAAGGGGTTGTTTTTCACTTAACCCCCTTGTGCTATCTTTGATGTTTAAAACCAGCAGTCAGGGGAATTGAGAAAAACTTGGAATTCTGATCAAAATACTTACAGTAAATAAAGAGTTTAATCCCCAAACCACATCCTGAAATGAATAAGAAAACAGAAAACAAGTTTCAGGCGCCTGTGCACTTAAAGCATTTTAAATCCATGACTAAGAAATATATAATACACATCAAAACTCATCTTCAGCGTGCTTTGTTTTTCTCAAGACAGAAATTTAAAATCACCCACTTCAAATACAACAACAAACTCTGGGAAGTTCAAAGAGATGACTAATGACAAGTAGTGACTATGCAATCAAAGAGAACATAAATGCCCCCCCCCCAAGTGAGACGAGGACCCACCAGCCCCGCACCGTGCCCCAAGAACCCACAAGCCACCGTCGGCATGCTGCAGCTTCATCTTAAACCAGCTGTTTACCTGTCATCGTCTGATATGGTTCAGACTTCTGAAGTCATCTTTAAAACAAAATCTGTTCTTTTCGGCATCTACTATCTCTTGGGGATAACAGGCTAATTACTCATTAGCCCACTGGGCCGTCTTAATAATTTTACTATAAAGTTACTTCAAGAATCAGGGAGACTAACATTTTCAAGGATCAGAGACTTCCATTAAAATAAGATTAAACACCATTTTGTTCTTATCTGAACTAACATGATTTGTGATGCAAGCACAAATTCTTTCTTGGTCTCCTCTTAATCAGTTTAAGAGTCTTGCCTTTTTTAGAACTGTTCTCACATTCTTGTGTCACACGCTCTGCTATTTGGCAATTGTAAATGCCCTTTTCTGCTTCTTCTCATTTATCCAGCAGCCCATCACCATCCATCCATCCATCCACCCACCTACCCACCCACTCATCCATCCACCACCCACCCACCTATCCATCCATCCATCCAATCACCCACCTACCCATCCGTCCATCCACCCATCCATCCATCCATCTATCCATCCAAGCCTCCCTGACCTCTCGTTGTGAGCAGGGTTCAGAGCTGGTGTTGGCGGTGATGATGGGCCCTCAATCTGGTGGAGGGGGACAGACGGGTGTGTGTCAGCAGGTGAAAGGTCATCATTTGAAGTGTGTTGCCAAAGAGGACCCTCCCCCAATGAAGTGGGGACAGCCATGTGGGTGGGGGCTAGGAGGGCGAGTGGGATCCAACCAGATAGAGGGCACCACATGCACAGAGCTGAGTCCTGAAAGGGGGGCAAAAGCAGGGTGCAGCAAGGGGCTCCAAGGAGACGCACGGGCCACATTGTCAGGGGCCAGGCCACACTTGGGAACCATAGGACAACTGCACACCGGTCTTCAGTGTCCACTGAGTGTGCAACTGTGTCAAAAACCCCTTTTCTGTGCTGGTCCCCTTAGTGCCTCCTCGGTGCTACCCAGCACCTGATGGTCCTGTCTGGCCTCGGGGAGAGGTCCATACACCATAATTTGTGGTTGTGTCCCCAGAACTGAGCAACCACAAGGGCCACGAGCCCACCCTTCGCTGGCAGCGGCTCACCGGGTGGTGTTAGGATGGCAGACCTGGCCCCTGCTCAGTGCGGGCA
Organism: Choloepus didactylus; assembly: GCF_015220235.1. NCBI lineage: Eukaryota > Metazoa > Chordata > Mammalia > Pilosa > Megalonychidae > Choloepus > Choloepus didactylus. The sequence continues at coordinate 131,077,174 of NC_051315.1, read as the reverse complement.
CCTGCAGGGCTGCAGCATGATTTGGTGCCACCTGTCTGGGCCTCGGTTTCCTCCTGCAGCACTGATGCTGTGACGGCCTCCTTTCCCTGCCAAGAGGTGGGAAGCAGGAACAAGGCCGGCCTCTGAGAAGAGCTAGTCACGTCAGCATGTGCTGGAGAAGGTTAGTTTTCTGCAGAAGTCATTTCAAAAGGCAGACCCAGGGTTACCCTGCAATGGCTCAGAGGGAAAGAAGCCCAGGCCACACGTATGGGGCAGAGCCCAAGGCCCATCCAGTCCCACTGAGGCATAGCTGCGGTCCCCGAGGGACGATCCATGCCAGTGTCTCCGTTACTAGCCATCATTAGCTTTTGTGCAGCTGACAGATACAGAGACTTACAGGTGGTTTTAATTAAAACAACGTTCATAATTGACGCATGACTGAGCCCAATTTCCCATCTGTGGAAAACCGTGATTCCTAAAAAAGGAAGAAGGAGCAGGTGCAGTGGGCCTGGACAGTCCTTTGAGACTGACCTGCAAGACTGTCCACCCCAGAGACAGAGGCCACGGTCACTGGGAAAGAGGGCCTGGGTCCTCTTTATGCCAAGGTACTATCAGCAATCCCATTTTACAGACGAGGAAACTGAGGCACAGAGAGGCAGCCTAAGTTACTAATCCAACGTCACACTGCAAGTATCAGAGCCCCAGAGTCCGTGTCCCTCACACAACACTGTCCGCCTCCCTGAGCCTATGGCCTTCCCTCCCAGCACGCAACACGAGCTCACAGAGTACAAGGAGAGAACACCTGAGGTCCCTGTTCCTCATCTTGTCAGGTTGCCAGAGTGACGCAAAAGAATTCAGGTTAACATGGCTGAGCCCGACAGGAAGGCCTCCCGCCTCGGGTCTGACCTCCTGGTCCGTCCCCGAGACCCCTCTGGGGCCGGCTGTGGGAGAGTCAGGCCCTGGGCTTTGGTGCTCAGGGGCTCTGTCCTTGGGGGGCTGGCTTTGCTGAGGGGCCCTTCCCCGCACTTAGAGAACTGTTGATACTAGACTTCAATCACAGCAATCTGAACAGGAGCAAAACTGCCTATGTGAAAAGGAATCATCATTTCCTCTGGACAATAAAGGGTCTTTCTGATCAACAACCTAAATTTAGAATCAACATTTATTACCCACTTGGACAAGACTGAACAGAATAAAGGTAGTGAGTTTATTGAAGAGGTGAAGACACAGACTCTACAACAAAATGCAAAATTCATTGGCAGTGTGAGCTCTGTGGGAGTGAGGCTGCGGGCCTCCACCAGGACCTGGCACCAGGAGAGAAGCAGCCTGCAGTCATATGTGAATGCCATAGTCCACGCCACGTGATGTCCCAGAGGCTAGACAATTTCAAGGAACGAACGGGCTCCACTCAGGAAAGACACCTCAAAATCACTCTACTTTATCGATTTTTAAATAACTCAAGAAGTGAGTAAAATTGCTGTTAAACTATAAATCTGACCCAAAGAAACTTCATCAACTACCAACTTCATCAACTACCAACAAAGAAAAATGTGAGCTCTGCAAGGGCAGAGAACGCAACCGTGCCCAGCATGGTCTCCCCGGACCCGATCCAGGGCCTGCAGATGCCACTCCCTCCACAGGTGTCTGTGAAACACACGAATGTGGCTACAAAAGAGGGCAAAACCTGAAGTCGGGAAAAGCAGCCCATCTAGGCCTCTGGGAGCCAGGCAGGTCAGAAAATGGGGCAGGGGGCAACGAGACGGGGAGTCTGCAATGGGGCAGGGGGCAACAGGATGGGGAGTCTGCAATCGGGCAGGGGGCAACGGGATGGGAGGGCTGTGATGAGGCAAGGGGCAACGGGACGGGGAGTCTGCAATGGGGCAGGGGGCTACGGGAGAGGGAGTCTGCAATGGGGCAGGGGGCAACAGGATGGGAGGGCTGTGATAGGGCAGGGGGCAACGGGACGGGGAGTCTGCAATGGGGCAGGGGGGCAACGGGATGGGAGGGCTGTGATGGGGCAGGGGGCAACGGGATGGGAGGGCTGTGATGAGGCAAGGGGCAACGGGACGGGGAGTCTGCAATGGGGCAGGGGGCAACGGGATGGGAGGGCTGTGATGGGGCAGGGGGCTACGGGAGAGGGAGTCTGCGATGGGGCAGGGGGCAACGGGATGGGAGGGCTGTGATGGGGCAGGGGGCAACGGGATGGGGAGTCTGCGATGGGGCAGGGGGCAACGGGATGGGAGGGCTGTGATGGGGCAGGGGGCAACGGGACGGGGAGTCTGCGATGGGGCAGGGGGCAACGGGATGGGAGGGCTGTGATGAGGCAGGGGGCAACGGGACGCGGAGTCTGCAATGGGGCAGGGGGCAACGGGATGGGGAGTCTGCAATGGGGCAGGGGGGCAACGGGATGGGAGGGCTGTGATGGGGCAGGGGGCAACGGGACGGGGAGTCTGCAATCGGGCAGGGGGCAATGGGATGGGAGGGCTGTGATGAGGCAGGGGGCAACGGGACGCGGAGTCTGCAATGGGGCAGGGGGCTACAGGACGGGGAGTCTGCAATGCGGCAGGGGGCAACGGGATGGGGAGTCTGCAATGGGGCAGGGGGCAACGGGATGGGAGGGCTGTGATGGGGCAGGGGGCAACGGGACGGGGAGTCTGCAATGGGGCAGGGGGCAACGGGATGGGAGGGCTGTGATGGGGCAGGGGGCAACGGGACGGGGAGTCTGCAATCGGGCAGGGGGCAACGGGATGGGAGGGCTGTGATGGGGCAGGGGGCAACGGGACGGGGAGTCTGCAATCGGGCAGGGGGCAACGGGATGGGAGGGCTGTGATGGGGCAGGGGGCAACGGGACGGGGAGTCTGCAATCGGGCAGGGGGCAACGGGATGGGAGGGCTGTGATGGGGCAGGGGGCAACGGGACGGGGAGTCTGCAATCGGGCAGGGGGCAACGGGATGGGAGGGCTGTGATGGGGCAGGGGGCAACGGGACGGGGAGTCTGCAATCGGGCAGGGGGCAACGGGATGGGAGGGCTGTGATGGGGCAGGGGGCAACGGGACGGGGAGTCTGCAATCGGGCAGGGGGCTACGGGATGGGAGGGCTGTGATGGGGCAGGGGGCAACGGGACGGGGAGTCTGCAATCGGGCAGGGGGCAACGGGATGGGAGGGCTGTGATGGGGCGGGGGTGACTGCGCCCTCTGAAATCGGAAATCCCCTTGGGAAGGCTCCTCTTCCCGATATTATAGTGTGTTCCTTGGTGCTCCAAACCTTGCAGCATTTGCATATCTTCCTGAAGTTACACTAAAACATACATGTTGGAAGGCGAGACTCATTTAAGTTTAAAAAACTAGGATCCTTGACAGTGTCATACATATCAAAGCTTAAAAATGCCCTACCTCCTGCCTGCCCTTCCTGACAAAAAATAAAACTACTTTGTAAGAACACATGTCCAAGGTGAACAAGGGGGTTGCGGTTAAAGCACCGCAGCACAAGATGACTGTCCCTGCTCCCAGCCAGCAGCAGGCACTCCCCACGGCGCATCGTGTGGGACGTGCGCTTCGGTGTCTAGTGATGTGGTGAAGCTGCCAACCCCGGACAGGACATGGGCAGGGGAAGGTGGGCCTGGGTCCGGGGACTGCTCCTTTATGTTGAGGTCCCGGGCTGTGTGGTGCTGACGGGCAGGCGGAGCTGCCTCAGAACCATGGGTCGGGCAAGCGTTCCTCCGGAAGGAGATATCCGCACAAGACTGAGCGGAAGACAGGATCACCTGGAACCACTTCACCTACTCGGTTAAAAACAAGGGTGATTCTAAAGAATTGGGGTAGCTGGTGGTGGATACCTGAAACTATCAAACTACAACCCAGAACCCATGAATCTTGAAGACAATTGTATAAAAATGTAGCTTATGAGGGGTGACAATGGGATTGGGAAAGCCATAAGGACCACACTCCCCTTTGTCTAGTTTATGGATGGATGAGTAGAAAAATAGGGGAAGGAAACAAACAGACAAAGGTACCCAGTGTTCTTTTTTACTTCAATTGTTCTTTTTCACTTTAATTATTATTCTTGTTATTTCTGTGTGTGTGCTGATGAAGGTGTCAGGGATTGATTTAGGTGATGAATGTACAACTATGTAATGGTACTGTGAACAATCGAATGTACAATTTGTTTTGTATGACTGCGTGGTATGTGAATATATCTCAATAAAATGAAGACAAAAAAAAACAAAAAAAACACAAGGGTGAAAAACCAAGAAGTGCAGACTACCAAGTGAAGGCAGCCAAACACACTGGCTTGAGCTCGTAACAAGACGAGGACACATGAAAAACCCGCAGCTGTCCCTGCAGAAAAGCCCTGTGAAGGCCCAGGGCCCCGCTCAGGCCGAGGCTGCTGGAGCAATTGGGGTCACGTTTATCCCTGTGGCACCTCCTGTGCCCCCGAGGACTTACCTCAGGCATCCTGCGTCTCCAGTCCCCCGACCCCGTCCAGCTAACTCAGAATGGACAGAGGTCACCCCACCCTTTCTCTTCTCGGCAGCTCCCCTCTTCTTAAACACTGAGACGACTGGAAGAGGCTGGGGGAGACTGAAGAGAAACTGCCAATTCTCTGCAGCACCCAGGGCAAAGGGCCGAGGAGGGAGACGATCTAACCACCCCAGGAAGAGAAAGGGGCAGAGGAGCCGAGCAGGCAAGTGCTGGCTCGCAGGCGGGGAGAGCAGGTGGAAACCGGATGGGAAGGTGCCACCCTACCTTCAGCGTCCGCGTGGGAGCCCAGCCGGTGCCGTCGATCGAGTGTTCGCGCAGTAAACTGAAACGACAGAGGCGCACGGCAGTTAGGCATGGGGCAGCAGGGCCACCCCTTCTCCCAGTCTGTCTTTGGGCTTTGTTTGTGCCACACAGATTTACTTTGCAGGTAGCCCATGCCCTCCTGTTGGGCTTCTCAGTTTATTGTCTTGCTTAAGAAGGACTTTTCTAGGCTAAACACAAATTCAATTATAATGCCTTGTTATTTTTATTTATTGTACACATAGATCTTTAACCCACAAGGACGTGGAAGTTTTAAGCAGAGAAGAGCTTGTTCAACATACAACACTGGAAGAACATTCGTTAATTTAACATCCAGAAAAATGTTGATGGTCACAAACACCTCAAGAACTGGCACTTAGGCTCCATACTTGTGTGTTGGGCATCAAGCTCCTTTCGCTCCCACGTGAGCTGGTGAGAAGGTGGTGCCATCTACCCCATTTCAGGGACAAAGAAACCGAGGCACAGAGAAGGGGCGTCCTGACATTAGGCACCCAGGAAGGGCAGGTCCTTCCAGCCAGCAGCTCACCCAGGGCCTGCATCCCCACCCAGTGCTGTGAGCTCTTGAACATGGCATTTTCGTAGCTGGTTTTTAAAAAGCTCAAAAGGGAAAACTTAAGGATAAGGCAGAGTAACCTGAGGCTCTGGGTGGTGGCTACCTCTCGGGTGGGGTGGACCACGGGAGGCACCAGCTCAAGGGTTCTGGGAACCTTGTGTCTTGCCCTGGTGCACGCATGCCGCCTCCACTGCAGTCTGTGTAAACATGCATCGTATATGCTCTTTATAAATGAGTATTCCACACTTGGAAAAATAACAGTATATGGAATTATGCCAGGATTCCTTCTGTGATGAAATTATTTTTTGCAAACTGAATTATATCATGCTGTTGTTCTCATTTGCACACAACATTTCCTAAGTTTGCATTTTAAAATCAGGCTTTAAAGGCCATAATTGTTACCTGTGAAAAAAATTTTGAATCTGTGTCCAAATTCATACAAGTTAATTTAGATCAGGAGAAAAACAAAAATATATAGAATTCAAACCAAAGCTATAATCTTAATTTTCTAAAAGGATCAGTTAGAATAAATATAACCAACATTAAACTGACCATTCAAGTTTACCCTGAACTTTTAGCTGGGTGATCAGAGGAAACGAATCCGAAAGGTGTGCGCAGTGCCTCGTTCTTGTGCGCCTTTCCGTGATTACCAACGAGACTGCACACCTCTGCGCACAAGTATTTCTTCTTTTATGTCTTACCTATTTGCAGTCTAGGCTCATTTTTCCAGAGACTGTGTACAGTTTTTTCATATTGATTTGTAAGAACTATTTACATACTATGGATACTAGCCCATGGATATTTTCTAGTCCCATATTATATGTTTCTAGAACATCTTTTAGTTTTAATGTGGTCAAATTTATTAATATCTTTCTTTAAGGTTCCTGGCTTTTGTATTAACTACCACCTGATATTCCTGTCATACTTTGTTAGTGATCTGAATTTCTAGAAGACAACACACATGACAAGGAATACCTGCTCCAGACCAACTTATTCTGATTGTGTGGGGGAACTGCGAGGGTGCAGGACTGAATCTGAGGGCCGCTGTGTCCCACGGACACTGGGGAAGCCAGGAGGCACCAGGTGAGCCAGATCCCACCTACAACTTAAGACTAAGGATATCAGATTTTAAAAATTCCAAAACTTTAAAGGACAGATACTTTAAAAAAGGTACACTCTTACAAAAATTTTTATAAGTATTTTTAACTTTAAAAAATGAAGCTGATATGAAAAGGGAGCAGTATATAGAAAAATAAAATGGAAAACAGATACTAATTGCACTTTTAAAAAGGAAAAGTGCTCTTGGTATTCGAATGTGTAACGTTAGGAGCAGGGCTTGACGTCCCGTTTCAAAGGAGACTGGACTTTACAGGGAGGAGGAGAGTGGAGGAAAGGGGAACAGGCTGGGCCTGAGGACGGTCAGACCACAGTGTTTCATGTGGGAAGGAAGGGGGTCTTCTAATGCCTAGTGCCCACACCACAGCTGTGTGAGCCACCTGCAGGTTAAATGACTCGCCCAGGTCACAAAGCTGCTGGGGGCTGGGCACTGGGGGCTGCCGACTTCTTGAGGTTGCTGGTCTCTGAGGCAGAGGACTGAGGTGTGTGGATTATTAAAGTAAATTTAGCATTTGAGCTTTGTTGTTCTGTGTCTGTTGCTTTCTCCCTTGAGGCACTGATGTTAGTTGCCTGGACGGGCTCTGGCATCAGTCCCCTTCTTGGTTCTACGTCTAAGCCGCAGGCCCCAGTGCCTAGCGCCCAGCCCCCTGCAGCCAGCCAGAGGCCAGCACCCAGCACCTGGCCCCCGGCAGGCAGTCCCCAGTGCCCAGCCCCCTGCAGCCAGCCACAGGCCAGCACCCAGCACCTGGCCCCCAGCAGCCAGTCCTCAGTGCCCAGCCCCCAGGCCCAGCCCCCTGCAGCCAGCCACAGGCCAGCACCCAGCACCTGGCCCCCAGCAGCCAGTCCCCAGTGCCTAGTGCCTAGCCCTCCGCAGCCAGCCACAGGAGAGCACCCAGCACTTGGCCCTCAGCAGCCAGTCCCCAGTGCCCAGCCCACAGGCCCAGCCCCCTGCAGCCAGCCACAGGCCAGCACCCAGCACCTGGCCCCTGGCAGCCAGTCCCCAGTGCCCAGCCCACAGGCCCAGCCCCCTGCAGCCAGCCACAGGCCAGCACCCAGCACCTGGCCCCCAGCAGCCAGTCCCCAGTGCTCAGCCCCCAGGCCCAGCCCCCTGCAGCCAGACACAGGCCAGCACCCAGCACCTGGCCCCCAGCAGCCAGTCCCCAGTGCCTAGTGCCTAGCCCTCTGCAGCCAGCCACAGGAGAGCACCCAGCACTTGGCCCTCAGCAGCCAGTCCCCAGTGCCCAGCCCACAGGCCCAGCCCCCTGCAGCCAGCCACAGGCCAGCACCCAGCACCTGGCCCCTGGCAGCCAGTCCCCAGTGCCCAGCCCACAGGCCCAGCCCCCTGCAGCCAGCCACAGGCCAGCACCCAGCACCTGGCCCCCAGCAGCCAGTCCTCAGTGCCCAGCCCCCAGGCCCAGCCCCCTGCAGCCAGACACAGGCCAGCACCCAGCACCTGGCCCCCAGCAGCCAGTCCCCAGTGCCCAGCCCCCAGGCCCAGCCTCCTGCAGCCAGCCACAGACTCAGTCCCAGCACCTGGTCCCTACTCTTCAGGCCCTGGTGTGATTCCTCTGGGCAGCAGGGCTGGTTTGGTCAACAGAGGGCATCTTAAATCCAAGTGCGTAGGGTGTTCCTGGGCCTGCGCCCATACCTTTTTCTGTATTCTTTATAATCCCCTCTTAGCTACTGCAGTTCCCCAAAGCCTGAGGTGTCCTTTGCCCAAACCTTCTCTCATAGGAGGTGACATTTTAAAAAGTCCCACATGCAAGCACACAACACACAAATGCAGAAGACAGGGAAGGAGAGGAACCTACCTTAGACATATCTCCCCCGTCTCTGTGATGTTGGGGTGCCAGACTCTGGTCAAGCACTTTACTTTGGGAGGCTGCAAGACACGGAGGAGGAGGTCACTCGGCCATCTCTCAGCCCTGGCAGTGTGCCCACGGTCCCCGCACCAGCATGCACACCGTTCCCTTGCTTCGTTGCTAACTGAGCATCAAGTCTGATTGGCCGGCACGTTTCACACTCGAATGTCGGCTCACACCACACCCACAGGAGTGTGCTTTCACAGTGATGCACCACTGCCAGCCTGGCTGATGAGAACACCCGTAGCGTGCCCACAAATGGCCCTTAACCTGCAGGCACGGGGCAGATGGGCAGTGCCTGGCGCCCGCCCTGACCTGCCCTGGGCTGCTGCTAGGAGAGAGGAAGCACCGGGCACACAGGAACTCTCCGTGAATACCCATTCCTTCCTGAGGTTTTTCGTATAGTGGGAACAAGAAACTGCTACTGAAGGACGCCTTAAATCCCTAAAACAACGTACTGTTTTCTGATTTCCTGTGGCTTATATGAAAACTATCTCAACTTATGCTAAATTTTCCCCTAAATACCTTTCCTTCCAACAACTCAGTACTTCTCCGAAAGGACAATGTCACCAACTCACCACGGATTGATGAGCAACCCAAAGAGATGGCAGAGGTCTAGATATCACTGAAGTTTGGAATTTAAGATATTGAATGCCTGGTTGTTTCTCCAGAAACTCTTCAAATAGCCCCAATTCTAAATATCTGAACTTAAACCAACTCTCTCAAGCTGCCTCTCACCCAAGACAGCACCGCAGTGTCCAGTCAAGTCAGGTTTCTTAATTTATGATTTGGAAAATAGGGACAGTCTCATGGCTAGCTGGGTGGATGGATGGCAAGTTCAACCAGGGAAATATGCATTTTAGAAAAATTTAAAATCACACTTCTTTTGTTTTTAGCCCTTGGCTTTCTAACCCTTCCTCAAACCCATCAATTAATTTCAAAAAGAACTTTTAATGTAGTAAGCCAGTGAAGGCCAATTTCCACAGAAAAAGGTTGGCCTCAAGCAAAAATATGTTGCAACTGTTAGGTTCTCGCATGGTGGTGGTGGGGGTGGAGGAGCGCACAATTACCGCAGGCAAAATAATGGGGCACCTGTTGTCCCCAACACCCACATCTTCAGGTTAATGAGACAATTTTAGCACCATCAGATTTTTCTTTACCATTTGATAGGCCTGGAAAGGTTAGAAAAAAGCAGAGAAAAAATACAAGGCCTCTCCGTAGCCCACCCCCCACAGTCCAGACAGCACTGCGGTCTCCTGAAGCACAGGCAAGCCCCCCCCACACCACCCAGCCCCCACAGGCATGTGTGGAGCTGTTCAAAATCTCCAGTGGGTTCTCACTACCAAATAGAAAATGCTCCCAAGTCTGAGTTTTCCCATTTTCTCACCACCCCCCCCCATCCTATTCTTCATTCAAGCTAGTCCAGGTGATGCACCTCACACCTGTTGTGGGGTCTTTCTCCACACTCGCTCAGGTGGGGATGCCACCTGGACACACTCGGGGGTCTGTGCCAAACCAAAGGCAGGACAACGCAAATGCTGCTTCTCCCTCAGACCTTCACTGGCCCCAACCACTTCCCCAAAGGGGTTGTCTCTTTTCCTGCTCTAAATTCCTATCATTTTTTGGTATCACTACTGCCTGCTGTTTACCGCTTTTATCCCCCACACATTCAACCTGCTGGACTTTACTTTTCATCTCCCTAAATGGTTTGCAAGCTCCTCAAAAGCAAAGACAGAATGGGATCCTATTTGGTATAATCATCACCAAGAAGGGTCTTGGAGGGAATAAAATGCAGCTGTGGGTGTAAGTTAAGTTTAAAATGAAGTCATTATTCTTTTCTGAACTTCAAAAATACACATTTTAGAGACTTCTGCAATTTTGGTGTTATACTATAAACAAATACAGTATTAAACAAAATCCTTATTCATCAGAGCCACAATTTAACAAACACTACGTCTATAAAATCCGCAGGCAGCTCACAGTAAGGGTGCTAGCCTGGGGCCAGCTGTCCCCACCGAACCCATGTACTCGCCCAGCACAGCTGTGTCCCGAGCAAAGCGCCCAGCCCCTGGGACTCGTGGAGTATTTGCTGAATCACTGAATTTCTCTAGTAAGCTCTAAATCCTGTGATGGTTGACATAAAGCACGGAAACATCAGCAGCTCAGTGCTCACCCCACGAGCGAGTGGGTGGGGAGTGGGGAGGCTGGCTGCCTGTGGTGCAGCCTGGAGCCCACTGCTGTGGGGGCTGCGCACCCCAAGACGGAAAACAAGAAGCTAAACGCCGTCTACTCACCACCATGTTGTACGCATCAGGAACTTCAGTTTCAAACTGAAATTTTCCACCCTGGTAGTAACCCTCATCTATCAAAAAACAGAACAAAACAAAAATATCCTTTAAATTAAAAGAAAAAAAAGGGGAAACAAAAGCAAACACTGTGTTAGGAAATGGCAAATACAGACCTCGGAGGTCAGAAAACGGGACTCGGCGCTCCTCCGTCCCCTCACCAGACACGCGCGCGGCCAAGTGAGTCCCGCCCCTGAACCCCCGAAGGGCTGGCCCCTGCTGTCCCCTCCCCGCTGTCCTCTGCCGGGTCCTTCTCACCCTACAGTTGCTCCCACCCGCCCTGGACCCCGTGACCTAAGGCAGCCTCCAGCGCCCTCCCACCGCCACGTCCCAGGCGGCCCCCAGGAGACCCCCTTGCAAGGTCTCAGCACTTGTAATCTCCCCGTGGATGTGCTGAGCTCGTCCACCCACGGCTGGCCTCAGGCGGGAAGGGGGGTTCCACGCGGGAGGCCGACAGAGGGGCCTGGCACACCTTCACTGAGCACACGCTCTGCAGACACTGTCCTGGGCCCTGGGGGACACGGAGGCAAACCGAGCAGACGAAAACTGCCGCCTCAGCAACCGTGCATGGCCTGCATTTGCGGAATGAGCGGCTGAAGGAGGGCTCGGCACGGCCTTCGGGAGAGGGCAGGCCCTCCGGAAACGGGGGCTGGGGGGTGTGCAGGAGGTCCAGGGTCGGGCCACGGTGCAGACCCCACGGCGAGGTACCGGCTGCCCCGACTGTGCTGCTGGCCCAGAAAAGCCGCGAATGAATTAAATTCTTTAAGTGTTCACACAATCACAGCATCTTTAAAATGAAAGTTCAATTCCCCCCAATATATCCATCATCATGAACCCATCAGGTATATTATTTTTTGCTTCCTTCATTTTTATATGGAATGAACATTTAATAGGGAGTTGTTAGCTTCAAACAAATCATCGCAGCAAGAAGTATATTTTTCCTTTAAGGGTTTTAAGATAGTACCAATATTTGTCATCCAGCAGTTAAAGTCTTAAGAAAATGAACCTGTCTCTCTCTCTATATATATGCTGCAAGTAATCTTTCTTAGTGTGCTCTTTGCTTTTTGACTTTGCTATTTCTGAAAAACCAAGTTTTTCATTTTTAAACAACCTTTCTTTGTGGTTTTAAAATTTGATATCATGCTTAAATATTCTTTTCCAATCAAGATTCGATTCTAGTAATTTTAGTGTATTACATAATACATTTAATCAATTTAGTCATTCATCTAGAACTTTCTTTATTATAGGAATAAGGGGGTCTATCTTTCCTAACTGCAACCCCTCCCCCCCAGCATTTACTATTTTATCCTTTTCCCCACAGATCTGATATGTATATTTCTAATTCTTATGTATACACTTGGATTTGTGTCAGTATAAAGTCTGTGGAAGAGACTTGTTTGGAAAAATTTTAAACTCCAGTTATGAGAACTTTTCAAGCAAGTGGCATGTTAGGTATAAAACACTCAGAGAACATTCTCGTTCCCAGCGACTCTGTAGACTTTAGCCTCACATTCTGGTACTAACCACCATGGCTCAGAAATCCAAGGTTAAGGAAACCATTCAGTACACACTGTAGCTCCAATCGCATGTTTGATTTCTAGGGTGGTTACCATCATGTTTCGGTGATACTGCTGCGTTTGCTTTGCCTTTTCTTAAGGAACGACTGCGATCCCCAGATCAGATGCCACGAGCTCTCCCCAGGGCTGTCATTCCATCCTTCCAGACCACAGTTTTTCTCCAGTTTGATTTCCATTTCACTGATTATACAGTTTCAACTCTATTGCCAACCAGTTTTAAAGATGTTATTTGGTCTAATTTGGCTTTGGTTTTGCCACATTCTCTGTCCCAGGCAAGATTATATTTAATAAATTAATTACTAGAACTATGCTTTCTCTTAACCCACAGAAAACAGACAGGAGGCAAGTTCTAATTTTTCTTCTATTTTATGGAATAAACTGCTTTCAGGAAAATGATCTCCTTCTGAGCCAATACCTCTTCCCCCTCTTCTTCTTTTTGACCTGTTCCATTCTGTTTATTACTGAAGTTGCCCCAAAATTCCACAGTCCAATTTAAAAAGCAGCTGGAGAGCAGAATGGACTGAGATTAAATTAAGAGTATTTCTTATTTGCTATAATTTTCTCAATTAGTATTCCCATTGAAGAATTCTCTGATTTGGCCTCCTGGACCTGGCACTCAGGCTTGCATTTTCTAGGGGAGGGTGGAGAGGGTCTGCCCGACTCTGGACTAGGAGAAAGAGGGTGATTAAGAGCGTGGATGACTGCACTACCGTCCCCATGGCAAAGGACACCATTTCCAAGCTTGGGACAGGTCAATGTTAAGTTGAAAATATCCAGCTTCTTGGATAACTGGCTTTTAAAACACAGGGCGGGGAAGTTCCTGACACTGGGCTCTCAATCCCCCGATCCGCCCCCACCTCCACCAATGCAGTGAGAAGAATCACCCTCCTGCCTCCTGTGCGCTGGGGCCCACAGCCTCCTCCTGCCTTCAAGGAGCCTTTACCAGGGTCTTCAGACGCTTAGGGGTATCCCCGGGAGAACAAAGACTTCCCATGGGGAGCAGGGCAGACACAGGCTTAAGAAACCCCCCTCGAGAGGGTCAGCTTCCACATGTCCTCTATCCTAAAACGAGCCTTCTTGGCCCTGCACTTGAGGGGGGGGTGTCATGTCAGCTTTCCTTTCCCACCTCCTATTTCACCTTTCCGGTGGCAAACTGATCTACAACAGATTCAATGCAGTGCCAATCAAAATGGAATCTGACAGGCTGCCTAAAATGCACATGGAAAAGCAAAGGAAGTAAAACAGCAAAATAATTTTGAAAAAGTAGAACAAAGTTGAAGGAGTCACATGACAGGATTTCAAATGTCTCATAAAGCCACAGTAATCAAGTGGCATCTGTATTAGGATAGACAAATAAACCAACGGAACGGAAAACAGCCCAGAGACAGACCCAACCTAGGTGGTCCAGTGACATCAACAAAGGCGCCCAGGTATTCAACAAGAAAAGACCGTCTCCAACAACAGTGCTGGACAGCCTGACATCCAAATGCAAAGAGAGGAAAAGAAACAAGACCCTCACCGAGGACCACAGCCAAAAATTAACTCAAAATGGATCACAGACCTAATTGTAAAATCTAAAACTATAAACTTCAAGTTAAAAGAAAAAATAGGCAGAAACATTTCTATTTCTTTAGCAAAGATTTCCTAGGCAGGACATAAAAAGCACAAACTACTTATATTAGTTTTTTTTTTTTTTTTTTGCTTATAATCCTTTTTTTAAATTCAATTTTACTGAGATATATTCACATACCATACAATCATTCATGGTGTACAATCAACTGTTCACAGTACCATCATATAGTTGTGCACTCATCACCCAATCTATCCTCGAACATTTTCCTTATACCCGAAAGAATCAGAATAAGAATAAAAAATAAAAATAAAAAAGAACACCCAAGTCACCCCCCCATCCCTTATATTAGTTTTCTATTGCTGCTCTAACAAACTCAGTGAGGTAAGTATTATGAATTTATAATCTTCTAGAGGCCAGAAGTCCAAAACAGGTCTCCTGGAACTAAAACAGAGGTGTCAGCAGATCCTTTTGGGTGGCTCTAGGGGAGAATCCATTTCATGGCCATTCCAGCTTCCAGAGGTTGCCCACATTCCCCGGCTCCTGGCCCCTCTGTCCACCTTGAAAGGCAGCCATGGCCAGTCAAGGGCTCATGCTGCATCACTCTGTCCTGCTTTCATCATCACATCTCCTTCCCTGACCTGCGTTTTCAATGACCCTTGTGATTACACTGGGGCCACCCAGATAATCCTGGAAAATATTCCTATTTTGAGGTCCACCATTAGCAATCTTAATTCCCCTCTGCCTACATATTCACAAATTCCAGGAATTAGTACATGGACATCTATGGGGGACTATTATTCTGCCTACCACCCCATTACAAAGAAAAAAAATCATGAACTGGATATCATTATATTTAACAATTTCTAGTCTCTGAAAGACACTTAAGAAAATGAAAAGACACATGCTGGTTTGAATTTGTTATGTACACCATAAATAACCGTGCTCTTTTAATCCAATCTGGTGGGGACAAACCTATTGTGGGTGGGACCTTTTGATCAGATTATTTCCATGGAGATGTGACCCTGCCCACACAAGGTGGGTCTTAATTAGTTTACTGGAGTCCTTAAGAGGGCTCAGGAGAGAAAGAGACACCTCAGACCTGACAGAAACTCAAGACACTTGGAGCTGCAGAAAGAAAGACATTTGGAGATGCTAAGATAAGAGATGAAGCCCAGAGTTTGCCCTGGAGAAGTGAAGTGAGAATCCACAGACACTTAAAGAGAAAGCCACCGGAATCAGAAGCTGAAACCAGCAGGTGCCACCCATGTGCCTTCCCAGCTGTCAGGGGTTCTGGACGCCACTGGCCTTTCTTCAGTTAAGGTATCCTCTTGTTGATGCCTTAGTCTAGACACTTTTATGACCTCAGAACTGTAAATCTGTAACCTAATAAATCCCCTTTATAAAAGCCAACTCACTTCTGGTACACTGCATTTTGGCAGCTTTAGCAAATTGGAACAACACATCATAGAGTGGGAAAAATATTTACACCACCCCCCCGCCACGATCTGAGCAAGACGCCTGTATTCAGAATATGTAAAGAACTCCTAAAATTTTATAGTGAGGAAAAAAAACTTTAACTCAAAATAGATCAAAGACCTAAAACTATCAAACTCCTAGAAGAAAACATGGGGGAACATTTTCAGGACTGTGGGAAACTGAGTCTTCCATGCTGCCTGAGGCATATCTAGGGTGGTGGCTGAGAATGCTGAGCCGCAGGCTTGCATAGAATGCCCTGCAGGCCCGCCCTGGAAAGATGTGAGCCTTGTGACTACAATAACGATATACACCTGATGCATGCGTCTTGTGACTATGATATACACCTGATGTAACTTGTGACTATGACCTTCCTGATGTAAACAAGATGTACGCACCTGATGTAAATGCATCTGATGTAAACGTAGGTATCTGGTGGGCTCTCCTGACCCCAAGGATCTTTAGCATATGCACGTGATCTGCTCTAACAAATAGCTGGAGCAAAAATGCATTGGGGTCCACTCACCCTAGAGGCAGTGGGCCCCCTGCTCCCTTAACTCTTAGCTTTGTGTCCATGTCTCATTCCTGCGTCGCCCTGGCAGCAATAAGTGGCGCCCGAACAGGGACTTAAGAACCGGACCTGGTTCCTGACGGAAGAATCGCTTGAAGGAAGGAGGTACAGCGGCGCTGGAACTCGGGGGGAGGTAGCGGCCGCGCGTTTGCGTTCCTATGTAGAACAACCCCGAGCATTAAGCAGGGTAATGGGTAATGCTGAAGGATACAATAAATAGGTTTCCTATATTTCCCTCTTACGGCAGCGGCTGCGGGCCAGTGGCGTTAAGGTAGGGAAATCACAGATTTTGGACATGGTCTTTGGTTGAGTCTGTTCTTGAAGCTTTGGGGGCTCAGAATGATGAGGAACAACATGAGTCTGATGACGATACTGGTCCCAATCCTCTTTCTGACGATGATAAGGGTAAAAAAGATCCAGTGAAATCTCAGGTTTTTTGTTCTTTTCCCAGACCTCTTTCTGCGCCTTGCTGTGGGAAATGGCCTCCGCCTTTCCCCCCCCTCCTCTTCCTGCGCCTGGCGGCGCTCCGCTGAACAGGCCCGCCGGTTTGTCGGGCGTTCAGCAGGGTCTTGCGGAGGTGAAACGGCGTGGAAATTTAGAGGCTATGAGTAATCCTGTTGCTTTCCCGGTCACGGTTACTGAGAAAGTGCCTCCTGGCCAAGATGCTAATCAATTTAAGACTTGGTAAATGGAATATGTTAAAATACAGGCTGTTAATAATCGACAAAGTGATGTAAACATATCAATTGGACATTTATTCTACCATTGATGATGATCTGAACATTGAACAAGTTTGGTGGTGGTGGTGGTGGTGGTTAAAAGCTTGGAATAGAATCGAGGCTAAAGGGAGATGGAAAATGTTAACTAATATACAGAGTGTCAACTGCTTCTTTTCCATCCCTTTAGCAAATCAAGATAAAACAAAAATTTACATCCAATAAATTTGCAGCTTTTACGGCTGCTTGGCAGATTTGTCACACCACCAGTATTCTGTATAATGAATGGACAATGCTTACTTTATTAACATGGGGAAGAGGTTATGCTTGTGTTTCCCCAGGTAACGGACGAGCACCACTTCCCATGGATACCGGCTCGATGACTGAAGCTGTACCATGAACCCAGCAAAGAAAAGAAAATTCCTATGGGACATCGAGCCACCAGTGATGCAGTTCCAGGGTCGTCTGACACTAAAGTCAACAGTGATTGGGCCAACACCCCGAACTAGGGAAGCCCGATATCCAACTTGGGGGCAGATAAAGACATTATGTCAGGACGCTTAAAAACAAGTCCAACAAGATAAGCTGCCCATGACGGGTTCTAATCTAATGGCAGCAGTGTAAGCTCTTGTTGCTATTGCTGTGAGTAAAAACAGTTCGTTCAGTTTTCCCTCCTCATTTTGGCTGCCTGGGTCCAAACCATTGTTGGGCATGAAGGCCACGGGGCATGGGCTGTCAAGGAGACAGAGCTGACCCTCTTGGGAGGTGTTGCCCCTCCGTTACATCACCCTGTATGGCCCCGGAGGATGGCTGGTTAGCCAGAGACGGGTAAGATTCCTCAGGGAAGGAACAACCTAAGACAGGCACAGTCGCAGAGGGGCCATCAGGAGAAAACTTGGGGGCCAACAGAGGTGGGGCACAGAACCTCACTCCCCCAGCTTTGTGAGGGTCTGAACCCTCATCCCTTAAGGGAGGTCTCCTGCCCCTGTGGCTACTTTGTTGCCCACGCCCAGCTCAGATCGGAGCCCAAGTGGCAGATAGATCTGGCCAGCAGCTAAAATAAAAAGGGGGATATGTGGGAAACTGAGTCTTCCATGCTGCCTGAGGCATATCTAGGGTGGTGGCTGAGAACGCTGAGCCGCAGGCCTGCACAGAATGCCACGCAGGCCCGCCCTGTAAAGATGTGAGCCTTGTGACTATGATAACGATATACACCTGATGTATGTGTCTTGTGACTATGATATACACCTGATGTAACTTGTGACTATGACGTTCCTGATGTAAACAAGATGTACGCACCTGATGTAAACGTAGGTATCTGGTGGGCTCTCCTGACCCCAAGGATCTTTAGCATATGCACGTGATCTGCTCTAATAAATAGCTGGAGCAAAAATGCATTGGCGTCCATTTGCCCTAGAGGCGAGTGGGCCCCCTGCTCCCTTAACTCTTAGCTTTGTGTCCGTGTCTCATTCCTGCATCGCCCTGTCAGCAATACAGGACCTTGTATTAAGGCAATGGATTCTTAGACTCTATACCCAAAGCATAATTATGCAACAAAAGAAAAACAGAAAAATGGGCCCTTGTCAAAATTAAAAACTTTTGTGCTCAAAGGACATTATCAGAAAGTGGAAAGAAATCCCTCTATATAAAGAAATCCTACAACTCAACCACAAAAAGAAAAGCAGCCCAAATTTTAAAATGGGCAAATAATCTGAATAGATAGTTCTGCAAAGAATAAACAAAAGACCAATAACACATGCAAATATGCTGAACATCACTGGCCATTAGGCTGTTAGAGAAATGCAAACCCCCATGCCCCACTGGAACGGCTATTATTTTAAAAATGGAAAATAACACGGGTCGGCAAGGACGCTGAGAAATAGGGGGACTTAGTACATTGTCAGTGGGAGTGTAAAACGGTACTGCCGCTGTCAAGAACAGTTCGGCAGTTCCTCAGAAAGTGAAGCATAGAATTACCATATGACCCAGCAATCCCACTACTAAGTATATGACCCAAAGAACTGAAAGTAGGAACTCAGACAATATCTGTACACCAATGTTCCCAGCAGCATTCTCCACAAAAGGTGGAAGCAACCCAAGTGTTCATCAACTGATGAATGGATAAACAAAATGTGTTTCAATCATATAATGGCATATTATTCAGCTATAAAAAGGAATGAAGTTCCAATACAAAGTGCGACAACAGGGATGAACTATGAAGACATCGTGTTGAGTGAAATAAGCCAGACACAAGAAGACAAAGATTGTATGATCTCACTGATATGAAAGAACTGAATATGCAAATTCAGACTCAGAAATTAGAATACAGGTTACCAGGAAATGGGTTGGGGGTGGGGAGAGGAGATGGACTACCAAGGGGTACAAGGGAACGCTCCAAGGTGACAGAAATATTCTACGTTTTGATTGTGGCGAGGGTGACATAACTGTACGGGGTCATCGATGTGCAGAGAACCACACCCCTAAGAAGGGTGGATTTACTACCCGTATACCGCACTTCACTAAACATCAGTTTTGAGAATGATAAAGAAAAAGCCTATCTACATAAAAGGTGCTATGAGATAGAACAAGAAACTGAAAGAGGGATGGCCACTGTTTAAAATGTCCAAAAAAAAAGAAACTTTCAACACCACATCATTTTGAATATTTTGTACACATTCTATGCATCTTTACTGGTGGGCAGTCCTCAGTGTAAGGACCATGGATCAGACACGGGAGGAGTCCCCTACCAGAAAGGACGGGAATAAAAGCAGCATCAAATCGCCAGAGTTCTCAGGTGGAGAAAGACAGCAGCAGTGATTGGGATTGTTTTCCTAACAAAACAAGTTGGATGACGCCACTACAGCAGGCAACTAGGTGTCTTTAAGAGCTTACATCACATTTCCATCACACATGAAAAAAGAGAAATAGCCATCCGTTCCTCATGAATAGTAGGCAACATTCTGTTCTTTTCAAATTTCCTCCCTCATAATGGTCATCTTCACCCTAAAATTTAATATAAGGCTAGAAAGAAGCAAGGATGAGAGTATAAAGTATGTGCGTCTGAAACTTTGATGTAAAGCTAATCTGAGCCAGAAAAAGAGAGAAGACACAAATTACCAATATCAGAAATGAAAAAGATGTCACGACAGAGCATACAGACATTGGTGGAATAATAAAGAGAGTATTCTGATCAACTTTCACATCAATAAATTCTACAACTTAGGTAAAACGGACAAAGTCCTTGAAAGAAAACCTTTCAGACCAATTTACGTAGGATTGGCATTATTTCTTCTTTAAATACGTATAGAATTCACCAGTTAAGCAATCTGGACCTGGGTTTTCTTTCTGGGAAAGGGTTTGGTTGTGAATTCAATTTCTATAATAGATACAGGGCTCTCCACCTATTATATTAACTTTGCTAAATTTCTTCTTTTAAGGAATTTGTTGCAAAAAAGAAGTAAAAATGTCTTTACAGATGAGATGATCATGTGCACAGGAAATCCTAAGGAATCTCAAAGAAGCTACTAAAAATAATAAATGAATTTAGCAGGGTCACAGAACCATGATCAATATATTGAAAAATCAATTGTAATTTTATATACTAGTAACAAACAATTGAAAGTTGAAATTTAAAAAGTACCATTACAATACATCAAAAGCCACAAAATATTGAAATGTAACAAAGTATTTACAACACATATACACTGAAAACTACAAAATACTGCTCAGAGAAGTTAAAGAAGATCTAAATAAATGGAGAGATTTACCATGTTGACAGACTGGAGACTCAATATGTCATTTCTCCCCCAACTGAACTATACATCAACAGCCTCAACCAAAATCCCAGCAGCCTCTTGGAAGAAGCGATAGGGTGTGTTCAACTGTATATAGAAATTCAAAGAACCTACACTAGACAAAACAATTTTTAAAACAAACAACAACACTGGAATACCCACACTACCCATTTTAA
The DNA here is from genome assembly GCF_015220235.1 of Choloepus didactylus. Classification (NCBI taxonomy): domain Eukaryota; kingdom Metazoa; phylum Chordata; class Mammalia; order Pilosa; family Megalonychidae; genus Choloepus; species Choloepus didactylus. The sequence goes on along the minus strand of NC_051315.1, from coordinate 131,056,638 downwards.
AAACTTACTATAAAGGTACAACAATTAAAGCAGCATGGAACTGGACTGAGAGTTAACACAGAGATCAACAGAACAGAAGAGTTAAGCAAACGGACCTACACCTATGAGCCAATTGATTTTTTAACCCCCTGTCAAGGTAGTTCAACCAAGACAAGAAAGTCTTTTTAAGAAAAGTTGTTGGAACAAATGGTATCTATACAGATAAAATAAACTTCAACCCCTCTTTTTTTTTTATTTTTATTAAATTCAGTTTTATTGAAATACAGTTACACACCATACAATCATCCATGATATACAATCCACTGTCCACAGTATGATAACATAGTTATGCGTTCATCACCACAATCTATCTCTGAACATTTTCCTTACATCAGAAAGAACCAGAACAAGAATAAAAAATAAAAGTGAAAAAAGAACACCCAAATCATCCCCCCGTCCCACCCCATTTGTCCTTTAGTTTTATCCCCATTCCTCCACTCATCCATACACTAGATAAAGGGGGTGTGATCCACAAGGTCTTCACAATCACACTGTCACCCCTTGTAATCTACATTATTATATAATTGTCTTCAGGAGTCCAGACTGCTGGGTTGGAGTTTGGTAGTTTCAGGTATTTACTTCTAGCTATTCCAATACATTAAAGCCTAAGAGGTGTTATCTATATAGTGCATAAGAATGTCCACCAAAGTGACCTCTCGACTCCATTTGGAATCTCTTAGCCACTGAAACTATTTTGTCTCATTTTGCATTCCCCTTTTGGTCAAGAAGACACTCTCAGTCCCATGATGCCGGGTCCACATTCATCCCCGGGAGTCATACTCTGCGTTGGCAGGGAGATTTACACCCCTGGGAGTCGGGTCCCACGTAGAGGGGAGGGCAGTGAGTTCACCTGTCGAGATGGCTCAGTTAGAGAGAGAGAGGGCCACATCTGAGCAACAAAGAGGTACTCAGGGGGAGACTCTTAGGCACCATTACATACAACTTTAGACTCTCCTTTGTGGTAATGAGCTTCATAAGGGCAAGTCCCATGCTCAAGGGCTCAGCACATCAAACCACCAGTCCCAATGTTTGTGACAACATACGCTAGGGGATCAGCACCTCAAAGTTTAGAGATAGGCCTTACAATTCAGGGATAGAGTTAACTGCTGTAAGAGCTTACAATCTAGGGACTATTACAATTATTGTGTCCATGTTAGGCTATGTTCTAAGATTCAATTTTGAGTTTACACATTGTAGTTAGTCCATATTGGTGAGGCATCATCCCTCTCACCATGTTTTCTCCAACACTTTTACTCCTATATATGTATTTTCCTACAATTTTATAGAGTTATATTCCCATACCATACATTTATCCACAGTGTACAATCAGTTGTTCATGGTATCATCATAAAGTTGTACATTTATCACCACAATCAGCATTTCAACCCCTCTCTTAAGCTATATGCAAAAATTAATTCAAGATGGATTGTGGACCTTAACATAAAATCTAATATCATAAAGCTTCTAGAGAAAAACAGGAAAATAGATATGCAACCCTGAAGTTTAACAGAGATTTCTGGAAAGGAAACAAAACATACTAAAAGAAAAAAATGATAACCTGGACATTAAAATTACAATTATTTTTCAACAAGATACATTAAAAATTAGTAGAAAAGCCACAGAACGGGAGAAAATATCCACCGCTCATTTGTCAGACAATAAACTTATATTCAGACCTTTCCTATGACTCAGAAATTCCACTCTTAGAAAGAAATGAAAAGAAGAAAAATATGTGCACAAAAAGGCACATGTGAGAATGCTCATAGTAGTCTTATTCCTAACAGCCAAAAACTGGAAACAAGTGTCCATCAATAGGAGACTGGATAAACAAATTATGACCTATTTGTCCAACCAATTAAAAAGAACTACTGGATAGATGCACCATGGATGAATTAAAAAAATTAAGGAAGCCAGAGATAAAAGAATACATAACATCCCATTTATATGAAATTCAAGAACTGACAATACTTATCTATAGTAACAGCAATCAGAGAGCGGGTGCAGTTGGAGTGGGGTGGGGGTGACTGCAAGAAGGCAGAAGGGAATTCTGGGAACGTGGGAAACATCAGATATCTGTACTGGGGTAGTAGTTACACAGGCGTATAAATTTTCAAAACTCATCAAGTTTGGACAGTGCAAATTAGAATAGTTCAAAGTAGTACATTATTGTACGTAATTTTATACCTCAGTAAAATTGATTTAGAAAGCAAAAGCTGAAATTAAAAAAAGTTGTCATTTAAGTCCATGTTCCCTTCAGCCTAAAACACAGACACTGATAACCAAAGTAGGACAGGCTGAGAAGCCTTCTAGAATTTGGACCAGTTCACTGAACTGCTCATTTTTCAAACTGTTCCACTAACTTCACAGAAGCCCAGGGAGTCTTCTTTTTCTTGTTTTGCGTTTAGATTTTAATTTAAATTCAGTTCCTTTCTTTTCCTCTATCACCAAATTACACTCTCATCTTTCCTCTGAAGAGAACGTTTGTTCCCAAGCATGTGGGACCATTCCAAAAATAAGAAAAACTACGAGACTGTCATCAAGTGTGCACAAGAACTGTACTGCCTTTAGCAAGTGACAGCTTTAAATTTAATTGCAGACGCAATTTCCCAGCTGACTCTCCTAATATTTGGATCACCTGTATCATCAAGTTTTCAGACCTGGTTCCAGGATTACTGGCGGCAAATAAGCCAGTTTCCTAATTATTTGCTTCATCCCTTGTTAAAGCTTTACTCCTAACTCTTTTTTTTTTTTTTTTTTTTCTCCCCAATTCTAAGAGTAGCATGTCTCCAGAACATTTTTAAGAACCGGTGATAAGAGGCAAGTTTTCAGGATGGGGACTCTGCCATCCGTTCCTCATGAACCAAGGGCAGGAACACAGCAGCTTTCGGAGTTGCCGCCTCCCCACAGTGGGGCACCTGCCTGTGCCTACCAGGAACGCTGAGAACCATTCAACTGGGATGGTAACGTCCTGATGTGCATTCTTCACAAAAGAGAAATGTTAAGCTATTGGGTACTCATAGATACCAAAACACAACTTACCTTTTTAACCAATGGAACAATGAATACCAAAACTGTAACAAATAATTGTGCTCCCTTCTCAAGGACAAGAATTAAAATATCAAAGACACTGTACTATACATAATGCAATAATGACAATATTTATGTAATTCAGTTAAAAAAAAAAACACCCCAACTTAACCCCAAATTAGACTTGCCACAAACGCATCACAAAAGACAGTGAGGAACCTGGAAAAATCTACAGAGGTCTTTGTGTGACAAAGAGCAACCACCAAGACGGTGCCTGGGAAGTGGGGCAGGGTGGCAGAACCCCTAACACTGAAAATGCCCTACAGTCTGACTGCTTGGTGAACAGAGCCCCGATCTGAAGCGCTGCAATAATTTCTGGAAACAGCCCGCACCCTGAGCTGTGGAGGAAATGGCTTCCACAGCGCCGGCTGGGAGTCTCCGAGGAAGTGCTCTAGTGTGCTCAGTCCCCCGCCTTCAAAACGGCCTCCATACTCTGTGTTTTGGGAAGGTGCAGAAGTTACAACTGCCGTCATCGCCAAGGCTGGGGTCCCGGGTGTCAGTTATCCGTCCATGCCAGATGCGTGAACGCCCACTTCTCCCCCAGCCCGGCACTGCCCCAGAGCCATTTGCAGAGCCACCGCACAGATAAAAATCAGGTCAAGTTTTTAAGCCCATTTTGAAATTGGGATTCCTCTTATTATTATTAATAGAACATATTCTATAGAAGAACCCAACCTACCTAGAGGGAGAATATGGCCATGGCTCTTGGGAGGCTTATTCTCAGCTACTGAAATTCTACATTCTCTTTCACTTTTTAATTAGCTAGTGACTCATTCTCAGTTTCTCTCATTCCCTTTCCAACCCCAAAATAAAATGACAACCTAGATTTCCTCCACAAAACTCCTTTTCCCTCTTGTTGATTCCAGTTGTCTTTTGCTCCTTTCTCAATCGATCCCACTGCAGCACCAACGGGCCAGTGTACTGAGAGGTGGGGGCTGCCACCACGCCCCAACATAAACACGGGGGGCTAGGGAAGGGACTATGCAGAATGCTGGGATCTGCAACTCTTGGAGCTGCACTTAACAAAAAAACACACAAGCCCTGCCTGGGGCCAACTTGGAGATCAGAATCCAAAATTTGTTCAACTGTCCCCTGAACATTAAAGTCCAATATAAAATGTGGGTTTGTAACAAACTGGGAAGCCCTGCCACAAAGCACCAACACTTACGGGCCTCACAGGAACAGCCAGCATCTGCTGACTGCTTCTGGTGCCTGACCCGGGCTTTGGCACTTCCCTCACGCCACCACTGCATCCCCGCAGTCCTCCCAGGAGACGGCTCCTTTCTGGTCCCCTTCAGAAGGCCCAGCAGCTGCTGAGAGGGGGAGGGACCTCCCCAGGGTCCCATTGCCGCTGGGTGGCCAAGTCAGTGTTTGGACCCAGCAGTGACTAGGAGCCCCAGGCTCTCCGCACACCCACGGTCTGCAGCCACCCGCTTTATTAAATGTGGACCTGTTACCGCGGCACCTGCTGGGGGCCTCAGGTAACATCTCCATGGTTTAAGCGACTGCATGTTTTCCCACAGGGACAGTCATTCATGTCCTCACTTTTGAAAAGGTAAGAGTGGACAAGTCAAGCCAAAGATTACAGATGTCGGCAGCCTTTAAGATGTGCTGCTTTAAAATCGCATTAGCACTTAAGTATGAAAGAATATTACCTGGGGTCACCGTTAGCTGAAAGCAATGAAGCTTGTTTGGCTCAGGAAAATGCACTTTACATGTACCTGCAAAAGAAACCACACATCAGGAAGGTCCGATAACTACTGGCAGCCTCTGTCAGGACTAACTGAAACACAGGTCAACTCTGATGGTGTGCATAGGGTGATAAGGCTTACTGACCAAGTAGGAGGAGCCCCTCTGGTTGGTTGAATAATAACTGTACCACTAGGCTAAAATTGCAACCAGTGATTTTTGCAATGTGTTTCACTCTTTAGGTCCTTTTACTAGTTAATTCCAAATTGAGATGTTTTCTTTCAACCTTTAAAGGGTCATTAAAGAGGTCTTTCTATTAATTTCAAGAGTTATGCTACTTAGTTTGAAAAGAAGAAACTGTATACACCCCAGCAAGGTTAATATACGTAGGATAAACAAACAAATGGCAAAAAAATAGAAAGAACTTGGGCCAAACTTCTAGTCTGTACACCTGGCATATAACCATTCACACTCACCATGGTACAGAATTAAAAAGAAGTACACTAGTGAAGAATTAGCTCACATGGTAAAAATTGTAAATGTTCACTATGATATTGGGAAGTTGCCCATACTCCACATCCGCCTCCCTCAAATAAATGATACCCCAAAATCATATATACCCATAGAATAAATACTGAAAAAAGTACATGTAGAAATTTTCTATATTCATCTATAAACTCAGAAAACATTGTGCTAAATTCCTTAGGTCACTACAGACTTTACTTCTTACAAGTCCCACCGAAAATTTTTGCTCAGTTTTGCAATGATATGAATTTTCATCAAAAAATAGGATGATTCTAATTTAGACTTGGAATGGCCGTAGAGCCCATCTAGTCTAGTGCTCTCAACTGGGAGATGACATGCAGGTCCAGAGAGGGTCACTGACCAGCAGAAGCTAGTTCTCAAATTAGTAACTAGTTCACGATTCTTTCCCCTAAACGATGCCTCATTTCCTTTCATTACTTCATAAACATGTTAGCTATGGGAGACTGAGACACATTACATGAAGCAGCACAGAACTGTTAGCAGGGTTTTTATGACCTTCTCAGAAAATCATATCAGAAGTGAAAGACAGATCAGTCTACAAGAGCAGGACAGGTTCTTAGAGGTCACATTCTCAACTTTCTTATTTTAAAAAGAAATAAAGAGGGGCCAATGGACTCTAGACCTTCTCCTAAGCCAGGTATTTAGAACTCTGTATGGCAAACTTAATGGATTTCAATATTCCATCTTTCCAGTGAGATGTATATATCAAAAACAGTACATGGAACTTTGAATAGGGAGTGAAATCTGGTTGGTTTGTATAGGTTAGTGTGAAGCCATGATACATCCCAAAGTAATCTGGGCAGAGAATAAAAATGTATTTGCAAAGCCCCCTTGAGGGACTAGGGGAAAATGTGGAAGTATTAAACTTCCCTACCTGGGGAATTTCTGATATTCTCACAAGCACTGGGGACTACCAGTTTAGAAGGCTGAGCCCTCTATCTTGGGACTTGCCCTTATGAAATTTGTTACTGCAAAGGAGAGGCTAAGCCTACTTAAAATTGTACCTAAGAGTCACCCCCAGAGAACCTCTTTTGTTGCTCAGATGTGGCCCCCCTCTCTAATCCCACCTGGCAGGTAAACTCACTGCCATTCTCTCTATGTGAGACATGAATCCCAGGAGCATAAATCTCCCTGACAATGTGGAATGTGACTTGCAGGGATGAGCTTGGCCCTGGCATCATGGGATCGAGAAAGCCTTCTTGGACCAAAAAGGGGAAGAGAAATGAAACAAAATGAAGTTTCAGTGGCTGAGCAATCTCAAATGGAGTCGAGAGGTCATTCTTATGCATTATATAGAAGTCTCTTTGTACTTTCTAGTGTATTGGAATAGCTAGAAGGAAATACCTGAAACTGTTGAATTGCAACCCAGTAGTCTTGATTCTTGAAGACAATTGTGTAACTATATAGTCTACACCGTGTGACTGTGTGATTGTGAAAACCTTGTGGCTCCCACTCCCTTTATCCAGCGTATGGACAGATGAGTAGAAAAATGAGGACAAAAAGTAAATGAATAATAGAGAGGGATGGAAGGTATGAGATGTTTTGGGTGTTCTTTTTACTTTAACTTTTAGTCATTCTTTTTTTGGGTGGTAATGAAAATGTTCAAAAATTGTGGTGATGAATGCACAACTATATAATGGTACTGTGAATAACTGATTGTGCACCATGGATGATTGTATGGCTTGTAAATATATCTCAATAAAATTAAATTAAAAAAAATGGACAACTAGACTTTGGGAAAGTTTCAATGGTTAACTGTTTTTAATACCATTTGTTTTTAATACCTAACATTCTCCTTTGTTTGTTTATTAAAGGTACAGGTGTAGAAACCAACTCCTGGAAAGAGATCAACTGCCAGAAAACTGGCAGTGAAGGTCTGCTCAAGAATAAAGAAATGACCAAGGTGGATTACATAACAATAAAACTACCTAAAAGAATCAAAATTTAAGGCTCAAAAAAAGGGGCAAGTTCTAACAGAAACGTTAAAAGCCAGATTTTTGCTTTAATTCAATGCAAAGGCTTTATTAAAACTCCAAAATCAAGCCTTTTCTCTACATGTAGGCATGGGTTATCTAAGAATCTAGAAATATTTCAATCCATCTGAGACATCTTTTAATTGCACATACAGAGCCCCAAATTAGTTCTCAATGCTTATGGGGCAGCCCTGCTACATGTCAAGTTATGATGTAATTATTTGCTTGCCTTGTAAGTATTTTAGAAAGACTATTTAAAAAACAGCACAAAGAATGTGGCTTCCAAAAAGAGATCTGGTCTTTGTCCTGCCTCCAGGAAGGGAACCTCTTCATCCTTGGAAAGTGAAGTATCCCTCACTCCCCAGAGTATCTTTTGTTACTCATGGAGGGCCCAGGACCACAGCTGATGGCTGTTATGGTAGTCAGGTGGGAGGCCACACCTGAGGACCAACCACATGATTAGGGGGCCAGGGAAGTCAGACCCCTGGGAGGGAACGGGGTTGGAGACTGAGTTCAACCACGAGGTCATGAATTCCAGCAGCTGCAGCAGCATCAGGAAACCCCAGGTAAACTCTGACACTGGGAGCCTGGGGGAGCTTCCATGACTGCGGATGCCACATCCTGCCTCCACGTGGAGGGCAGGGAAGCTTGTGCCTGAGAGCCTTTTAGATTCCCCCTGTGCCCATGTGTCTCTTCTTTTGGCTTCTCCTTATTTGTATCCTTTTACTATAATAAAACTATAACCACAAGTATAGTGCTTTCAGTCTGTTCTGTGAGCTCTAGCGAATGACTGAACCCGAGGGGGTGGTGGGAACCCCAAATTTGTAGCCAGTTGGTCAGAAGTGGGGGTGGCCCAGGCCTGAACTGGTGAATGTTGCCCTGCCTGAAGGGTTGTCTTTATCCTGTGACGTCTGTGAGGTCTGGCCTACTCTAAGTCACGTCAGAATTGAACTGAATTGAGCTACTTTAGTCTTTGCAGTTGATGTCAGAAGTGTCCACAGATGCTGAAGATTCATTCTTTGGTGGCTCCTTGTTTCTTTAGATTAAGGAGCTGCTCGCTTTTGGAAAGCATGGCTTGCTTATAAAAACTGATTCAGACATCGCCCCCACCCTCCATTCCCCCAAACAGGGGAGAGGGTAGAAGTTTTGAGGCCAAGCAATTCAGAAACTTTCAAGACATTTCTGATGGAAATCCACTAAAAGAAACATATTTTATATCTCAATCTGTTACAAATAAATCTATACATAAATATATATGAAAAATAACTTTTCAAGAAACAATGTCTTTCCCGAAATATACTCATATTTTCTACATGACTTTATTTTTAAAATTGCTGGGTCCTACCTACAAAACTGATTTCATAACCACTTACAGGCTACAACCTGCAATTATTGTTCCAACTTTAGATACAGGCTGGAATGGGAACGCTCATCCATATCAAAATCTAAGTTCTTTTGTAGCATTCACCCAAACCAGGGGGCCCAATCACAGAATATTCCACACACACCAACAAATATCCTCAGCCTCAGAACTATTTTTAAACTATGATGACAAAAAGGTTATAATTCAAAAGATGCTAAAATAGTCAAAGCTTTCAGATTTTGATGGTCTTATGAACCATAAAGGGTTGAGGGGTGCTTAATGATAGAAAAAAAAAAATTTCACATATATTACTCAAGTTAATTGTCTAAGAAACAAACAAGCTTCCTGAGCCTCCCACGCTCACAGGTGAGGGCTGTACAGCTGGATCGCGTACCTGGAGCAGGGAAGACCAAGCAAAGTGAGGCAACCTGCAGACTAAAAGGCAGTATCACCCTCCCACTTCAAACACAAAGGTAAGTACTAAATAAGCACTTTCTGACCCCACAAGATAGAAGCATCACTAACAAAACCAGGACTACCCATTATTGATTTATATACCTTTTCACTCCAATAAGGACACAGAATGCAACGTGGAAGAGGTACAAGCCCTGACAGAACTCGCTTCTGCCACACTACAGGGGTGTCCAGCACAAGGCGGGCCATTTAGGAGAGTGGGGACACCTCTTTCTCAGCAGGCCCTCCAAGAAATCTTGCTACCCTTTTGCACAAAATTAAAATTCATTCAAAACATAGATGAAAAGCAGGCTATGCAAGGTTATTAAAACATAGAATGAGCTTTCTCTGTGCAATTATTTTACAGTACACTTAATGTTTGGTTGGGGATGCTATACTTACAAGGTAAATTAGCTTCAAGTTCTGCAACCTCTGTAGAAACAAAGAGATTATTGTTAATATTGGTCAATTATGTCACATAAAAACACCAGTTCTAAATTGGCAATTTCCTCCAGAGCAATGAGGACACAAATAAATGAGACTACCTGAAACCTACAGTTGGCCTCAAGTTTAGATTTTAAAACCTTTTTGTTGCATCCAAACATACACACTGACTTGAAGGATGTTGACAAATGCAGTCAATGTGCTTAAAATTCATTTTACATGAATAAAAATACCTCAAATTAACATAGAAATTTCCTATGGATAAAAAAATCACAAAACTGTTTTTGAAAATCCTGCTCCAAAGTAGCTCAGTCTGACGTGCACCCTACCCCTGGTGTCCACCCCGACTGCCCCAAACCTGCCAGTGAGTTTCTGCTCTCATCAGCAGTGAGCACCCCTCGACAAGGTTCCTTCCCCTCCTGCCTTCCCACGAGGGTGCGCCCAGGTTGTGCTCAGACTTTTCCAGGGAGCGAACGCCCCACCTCCCGCTGTGGCCATTCCTTGCACAGGCCTCAGTGGACGACACTCACTGGGCCAGTGAAGCTGCCCTGAGAGCCACCCTGCCAGGACAGAGCCCTGAGCCCCAACCCTGCTGTCAGAACCATGGCTGGTGGGGAGAGGGCCACATGTAGAAATGACCAGGTGGGCAGGTTGTCTGGGCCTCCAGCCACGGGGATGAGGAAGGAGTTTTCTAAACTGGGCTCTGAAGAATAAGTAGAATTCAGTCCTGCAGAGGTAGTAAAAAAGGTATTTTGAGCAGGTAAATTAACAATGTTTCAAAAGCACAGAACCAGAGGCATCAAGCGTGGCCAAAACAAAGGGCAAAGAGCAGAGCTGTGGGAACATGGCTGACTCACGGGGGAAGGGAGGGCCCCGGGCAGCAGGTTTAGAAATCTAGGCTTCATTCTGTGGGCAACAGGGAGTGTGGGAGATTTGTAAGCAAGTTTCTAAGCTCTGCCTCAAGAAGACAGCTCTGGAGACAGCCACTGTGGCAGCCCCAAGGAGAAAGGCTGCTGAGAGCGAGCAAGCAGGCAGAACGGGAGGGGCGGGCGGAGGGGAGGCAACCACCAGATGAGCAGTGGGCAAGCCGCCGGAGGACTAGGCCAAGGAGCTCTGAATGTCGCCTACATCATCAGACTGCAGAGAGACGGAAGGAAAAGCAACTTAGCTAGAAAGCAGAGGGAGAGGAGAAGGGACTGTGACAGATGAGAAACGGGTGGGATAGTAGGAGCGAGAGATGAATGATATAGCCAGAGCACAGAAGCGGGCTTCAGCACTCAAATCAGCAGGAAAGCCCATGGCCAGATTATAAAAAAAATTTAGAAGCAAAGGGGTGGTCATAATACAGACACAGCAGGTACAGACAACCCTGTCCAAAAGTCGGGAAGGGAAGGAGAGGAGAGATGGAGAGCAGAATGTCTGCAAAACGAGGCTGAGAGCAGGTGAGTGGGCAAGCTGGCAGGTGGTCCTACTCAGAGGCTAAGGGTTTAGGAAACACACAGGCCTCTGATGTTCAGCTGTTACATGCTGTGACTGAGAATCTGGTCAAGGCAAGCCAGGCCCATTAAATCCACTGGCTCTAGGGTCCAGGCATGGAGCAGGGCCTCCAGAAAGGGTGGCAGGAGCAGGAGGAGCTCAGGAAAGGGGAGATGACAGTGCAGTATGTGGTTCCGGGGCCTCCCAGCCAGTCAGCTCGCAGGGAGGGTCCCTGCCCAGGGGGAGAAAGGGGCACATCTCCTCCAGAGGAGCTGGGCGTGGGGGGAAGAGGCCCGCACCCCCTTACTGTGGCCAGAAAAGGCCTGGGAGTCAGCCTCCCTGGTGGCCTTGGCTTGTGGTTGTTGATGCACATGCACTTCACAGAACCACCACGGCCCCGTGCCAGGGTTGCACACCCACCACGCTGACCTTTAGTCTTGTCTTCCTGAGTGTGGCCACTGGCGGCGGAGGGACACTTGTAAAGACAGGCTCACTCTGGCCCGAGGACAGGGTGTGCCCCACCCCAAGCTCACAGGGCATTCGGGTCATATGAAAAGCACAACTTTCTTCAAGTCAGTCATTCACACCAATCATATTTTTTTAATACTATCTGTTTAATACATAGCATCATAATTATGCTTTTCAAATGAACACTACTTACTATTGTATATTATACTGTTATCTACTTTTTGGTGGTACGAATTTAAAAGGAACTGTCCTGGAAGTCCCTTCTCTTGGGACTGACAAGTGCCACCAGAACCCAGCTTTCTCTGGCCTCGCCTGGCAGAGGGGGCCTGAGCGCTAGCCTAAGCAGTGGGATGACTCCGTCTGCAATCGTGTAACTCAGACTGTCAGCTCTGCAAAGCAAACAAAGGCTGGGTGGCACTGGACAATGCAGGTGAAGAGGAAGGACCACATAACGGAAGTGAAATGTTTGAGATGTGCTGTGGATGGGAGGACGGCAAGGCCACTGACCAGTGCCCAGGACTGCCACGCAGGAGGCGCAGAACAAACCGTGATGGACAAGCACCAGAGTGGGCCCTTTACCCACAGCCTGGGGGGGAGGAGGCGCATGGGGCTGGCAGACCGCTGACCCGGAGGACGCCCCACCACAGGGCAGCGCTCTCAACCTCCAGGCGTCTGGGCTGCTGTTTTTATTTTTAACAGCTTTGCTAAGGTACAGCTTACATACCATGAACAGGCCCTTTTAAGTGTCCAATTCAATGGTTTTTAGTAAATTTTGGAGCTGTGTACCCACCACCACCATCCAGGACCTGCTGAGTTTTTGAAAACGCTGATGTCCCGGTCCCACTGCAGACCAGCTCCACCCAACATCCTAGGGCTTCCCCACCCCAGGGACCGTGCACCGCTGCAGACCACTTCTGCCAGGCTACTGTTTACACACAGCTTTTCAAATAAAGGGATCTGATAGAAACTTCACAAACAGTCTAGAATCTAGAGCCCAAAGACTAGCATTATCCTTGATTCCAATGTCTGGTGGGTCTGATGCAGGAAGGGTAGCCAAGGAGGGGGTCCTTCGTGCCAGCCCAGGTCTAACAACCCCCAGAATGCCCAAGGCTCCCGCGGGCTTTGAGCCAAGGCAAGCAACACAATTCAGGGGCACAAGGGGCCAACAAAGATGCCTGGTCTTCTAGGTCAGCCCAGGGCAAGTGTGAAACAGCATGGGCACACTCACAGAGCATGAAACAACACAGGCACACTCAGCATGAAACAGCGCGGGCACACACACAGAGTGTAACAGCGCAGGCACACTCAAGAGCATGAAACAGCATGGGCACACAGCGTGAAACAGCGTGGGCACACACAGCGTGAAACAGCACGGGCACACTCAAGAGCATGAAACAGCACGGGCACACAGCGTGAAACAGTGCGGGCACACACACTGTGAAACATCACAGGCACACTCAAGAGCATGAAACAGCATGGGCACACAGCGTGAAACAGCGCGGGCACACACAGCGTGAAACAGCACGGGCATACTCAAGAGCATGAAACAGCACAGGCACACAGCGTGAAACAGCGTGGGCACACACAGCGTGAAACAGCACGGGCACACTCAAGAGCATGAAACAGCACGGGCACACAGAGTGAAACAGCACGGGCACACACAGCGTGAAACAGCACGGGCACACTCGAGCATGAAACAGCACGGGCACACAGCGTGAAACAGCGTGGGCACACACAGCGTGAAACAGCACGGGCACACTCAAGAGCATGAAACAGCACGGGCACACAGCGTGAAACAGCGTGGGCACACACAGCGTGAAACAGCACGGGCACACTCAAGAGCATGAAACAGCACGGGCACACAGCGTGAAACAGCGCGGGCACACACAGCGTGAAACAGCACGGGCACACTCAAGAGCATGAAACAGCACGGGCACACAGTGTGAAACAGCACGGGCACACACACTGTGAAACATCACAGGCACACTCAAGAGCATGAAACAGCATGGGCACACACAGCGTGAAACAGCATGGGCATACTCAAGAGCATGAAACAGCACAGGCACACAGTGTGAAACAGCGCGGGTACACACAGCGTGAAACAGCACGGGCACACTCAAGAGCATGAAACAGCACGGGCACACAGCGTGAAACAGCGCGGGCACGCACAGCGTGAAACAGCACGGGCACACACAGCGTGAAACAGCACGGGCACACTCAAGAGCATGAAACAGCACGGGCACACAGCGTGGAACAGCGCGGGCACACACAGCGTGAAACAGCACGGGCACACTCAAGAGCATGAAACAGCATGGGCACACAGAGTGAAACAGCGCGGGCACGCTCAGTGTGAAACAGCGCAGGCACACTCAACGTGAAACAGTATGGGCACACACAAAGAATGTTCCCCTTGGAGTTAGAGAAATGACAAGTCTCTTTCTAAACTTCAGACGATTGCAAACAAGAACCCATCAGTATTAGTGGTTACCAACCTTGGAATGAGAGAACAAGAAGACCAGGACCAAAGAACAAGCAAATTACAAATTACTTCACACACTCATCAAAGCTCTTCTCTCCATAACCCTCCTGCCCCCAAGGCCACTGCCTCACCCTCCGCAACAAGAAATGAGGTATTTTTAAACTGCTGAAAGTCTCACCCACGCCAAGAAGCGAACACCTCTGCCACCCACACACCCAGCCTTTCCGTCAGCACCTGGCTCCTTGCACAATTCCATGGCTGCCCAGCTTCCTTCTGTGAAACTGGGCTCTTCCTTTTCAGCTAGAGCTCAGACCATGGAGCCCACTTGAAGCGCCGGGTTGCCACAAGGCTGGCTCCCCGCAAGGCGCCTCGCCCTTCCGCTGTGGCCACTCCCGGCTGAGGCCCATGGCTGTTGCGGCCAGCCCCCATCCCCACGTTCACAGCCAGGGCTGGACCCCAGCTGGGTGCCTGGGCATTGCCTGCCAAGCGAGGGCAGGGCTCTTGGTGGGAAGGGTGCGAGCAGCCTTCTTCCTCGTGGCTGAGGACCCGGGCATCCCAAAGACCACCCGGGGGTAAGGAAGGGTCTCACCAAGAACAAGCTCCGAGCCCTCCCTCCTGGCTGCCTCCGCTAGAAGGCCGACCCCACACATCACAGCCCTCCTCTGTACTCGCAGCACCCACTCAGGGTGCCCTGGTCTGGGAAACACCCAAACCACAGTCATTAGCCACTCCACAGATCCAGCTTGGTTGGGGGTCTGAGAGCACCATGGGGGCCTGGGCCCCTACCTCAGCCCTCTTACTCGGTCTAAGGACTCCCCGGCCCCACCATGCAGGGTGTGGGCCCCAGATGCTCACACCCTGGAGGTACAAAGCTGCACCCCTGGACACCGGACAGCACTGAGAAGCAGAGACTGGCACCGCCAAGAATGGAGCCCCACGGCCTCACCCCAGCCCCATTCTGCATGGGAGCACACGCCGTGGTCTTGATGCCCATCTACACCTTCCCTGGGCCCTCTCGGCCCACCGGCTGCTCGGAACACCTAAGGGTGCTGCCACGCTTCCTTGCCAACTGCCCTGCAAACCCAGATGCTACGGCAAGTCAGACCCTGATTCCAGCTCCAAGTTCTGGGTGGGACTAGCATGAAAACGCAGTTCTGGAGCACAAACGGTTCTCTCTCTGCCCACTCCACAGGAACTACTCTGGAAGGACGCCGCTGCAGACAGTTACAGGAAGGGGAGGGTCTTCCATGAAAGGAGATACAAAGTCCATTCCCTGAGGTCATCCTAGCATCCACACTCACGGCCAAGGCCACTGGGCACCCTGCAGGCCAGGCCAGGCCCAGGACCCCACAAGCCTGGGGTGTGGATGGGCAGCCAGGGTCCCCAGGCTCTGCCAAGTGGACTCAGAGCCCAGATACCTTCACACCAGAACCCACTAGCCAAACCAGAGAACAAGGAAGCACGTTGGGGAGCAGGGGCTGCGATAGCTAAGGCTGCCCACAATCCACCCCTGCCAGTTCCTGTAATTCCAACTCTGAACTCAGTCCAATTACAAATCTACACATTCCCTGAACACTGATATAGGCAACAGGTTCCTGCCAACCTGCCTGGAGCCCCCTGAGGGGGCTAAAATGTTTGTTGAGTGAATAAGTGAAGACAAGAGAAAAACAGACGAGCATTCAGTTAACCATCCTATAAGAAGTGTCCAATTTCTGACAGGCAAGGAAGTAATTCTGCCTTGAGGGTTATTTGCGGGGTTGGGGAACACTTCCAGGCTCAGAACTTGGGGGACTCAGGGGCCCGCCCTTGTCCACTGGGAACACGACACCATCTGCTCTGTGGCTGAAAACACAGAGACACCTGACCCACAGGGCCCTGGTCAGGCCCAGTCCCATGTCAGGACCTGCCAGGAAATGTGCTCATCTGACATTCTCTCTCCACAGGGTCCCCAATTCCCCGGATTCAGGGCAGAAACATTTGGATTGTTCTCCACCCTCGAGGAACTGCTGCGGGCATCTCTCCAGTTCCAGCCTGGACACTGGCTCTCCTCGAGAGGGTCCCGGGTGCCGAAGGCACTGGTGTGTCAGCGTGGAGCTCCTGCAGGCATGCAGACCTCACCCCACCACCCCGAGGTGACTGCAGTGTCCCTGGGCTGGGGTCTGAGGGAGGTGACTCCTACCTCTCGTCTTCCCATCCAGGAAAATGAGTGGGTGCTTCAGCTGTGTGGCCTCTGGGCCTCCCTGCTTTGGGGACGACTGGCCCTGCAGCCTTCGCCTCCCTCATGCTGGTCAGCGCAGCCCTGCAGGCATTCCCTGCAGACGTCACCCACATGAAGTCAGGCAGAGCAACGGGCCTGTTAAAATATATCTTTTTGCCTGTTGGCTTCTGCACTCTCCCTTGGGTGCCCATTTCATGGCTGGGGGTCACTGTGACGCCCCAGGGCGAGGGCTGTATTCCTGTGGCTGGGAGGGCTAGAGGCAACAGCTTTTGGTGCTCGGCCCTCCAGGGATTGCCAGGGCTGCACTGACCCCTCACCCCAGGCCAGCTCTCCCAGGACAGCCCCAATCAGTAACCCTCCGATGCAGGAGTAAATGGCCCAGCCCTCTCGCCCGACAAGGGGCAGCCTGAAAGGGCCTGTTGCGGGGTCTTGGTTGCCACTCGATTTCACCCCCTGCCCACTCCTGCTCCCTGCCTCCCCCCTTCCAGAGGTGCCCCTCCAAGGGTCCAAGGACATTCCTTAACAACCGTGCTACATGCCAAACTCCCTGCTTCTCAGGAACCCAGGCTTCCACATCAAGTCCCAAAGGCACATTAACACACAACAGATTGATCCTCCTGAATAACATCTCCACGTGAGCCAAACCCACAGCCCCAGACGACAATTCTGAGGCACCAGCCTTGCTAAACTCCAACGACCTACTTTTCCTCAAATCGCCCAAAGGGGAATTTCTCCAGGAAGGGACTCCAGTCCCAGGAGCACAGGGTGTCCCTGTACAGGGAGGATGTGCCAGCCTTCCTGCCAGCACTCCCCAAACCAGCCCCATTCTGGAATGTTCCGCTGAGGAGAACCTCTCACCACAATCATGCTGCCCACTGGCTGCCTGTGCCAAGTCCCGCTTCCAGGGGCTCTGCCTCAGTCCCCACCTGGGATGAGCCCACAGGACCCCCAGGACACCTTCTCCCAGCCCACCCGTCCTCCCTGCACCTGCTCCGCAGGAAGGCTGCCCTGGCCAGGCCACAAATTCTGGCAGGACCTTCCTGATGAGGGTCCCTTGGGACTTGGCCCACGGCCAGCAGCAGACCACCTCCCTCAGCACCAGCCCATGGGAGGGCCAGCAGCCTCTCCTGGAGGCACCAGACCCTGTCCCCAGCAGCACCCCCACCACTACCTGGTGCTCCCCGAGTTGTTGCTGGATCCTCTGCAGCCCCACCCCATGTTGCTGGGACAGCGAGGTCAGCTTTTAGGAAGCTTCTCACCTGTCAGGCCCTGAGCTGGCCCCTCCTCACCACGCATGCAGAGCCGGCCTTTCTGACTTGAGCCGAGGCAGACTGGATACAGAGGCTGAGCGCCTTCCCTGGGGTCCCACAGCCAGCATGCACCTTCACTCGGATTTAAACGCAGGTCACCCCAGGTCACTCTCCCCACGGGCCCACAGGCAGAATGTGCATTGCTGGGGAAGGGTAGAGAGCCTCCTCCTGCCCCTTGCCCTCCCTGAAGTCAGTACCTCCGCCCCTCAACTCCGTCTTCAAGTTCCCAGTGCAGGCGTCCAGGCCGCGTCCTTGTCAGCCAGCTTCAATGGCACACTTAAGGCCATCACAGCCTCACCGCTACTGAAGCACCTGCCTCAGCTTCGGGAGCTCTCCAAGGCTCCCAGCTGACAAAGGCCTGGTTGACTCTTCTGCATTCCCTTTTCAACAGGTTTCACTCACCCACCAGACAACAGACTCTAGGGTGTTAGCTGCTCGGTTCTTATGGACACCTCCACTCCCACGATTTATCCCCAAGTCCAAATAACTCTGACTCCACACACCTCACCCTACCACAGCCATAGCCACGGGCTTTACCGTATCTGCACAGTGCAATGAGGGCTGGCACGTCGCAGCTGCACACGTCATTGATAACAGACCCCAATGGGAAGCCAGGCAAAGATGCCCCTAGCTGGGGACCACTCACTCACCAGAGCATCCTCTGGGTGCACCTTCTGTTTGCAGCCTCTCAGGTCAGGCCACTCTTGCCCTCACCCACACTCTACCACAGGCCCAAACTACCCCCCACTCAGCAGGTCTGGCCCAGCCAGGGCTCCACAGGAAGATGGAGGGAGCCAGGGGACCCGTGAGGGGCGTGCTACCCTGAGGTCTACTGCCCGCAGCCACCTACCTATCACCCCCAAGTGCCCTGGGCCCCAGAAACTTCATCAGCACCAGTCCCTCATGAAAACCCCCAGGTGAGTTCTGAGCTCAGGCAGGAGGAGCCTCAGACCCACCTTCCCAAATCCTCTTTTCTCTGGACTTGCGCTTCTGTTCTGCTCATTAAGTATCTGCTTGCTGGGTCTGCTCCCTTTAGCCTGCCACATGCCAATACATGGCTCTGCCCACTAAGCTGCAATATACCTGCAACCTGGGCAAGCTTCTTCACCTCTCTGAGCCTCAGTTCTTTATCTGTAAAATGGGGATGATACCGCCACCACCTGGCCAAGCTTTGCAAAGGTTCAACAACAATTACCCCCACCAGGTACCTGACCGAGGGCCTGTCCCAGCCCTATGTGCTTGGTGCACAACAGCTGCTATTAACTGTCTCAAACACAGTGAAGGAGGCCATGGCAGAAGGCAGGGTCCTCTCTCTGCCACTTCCCACCTACTCTTCCTCAGCTAAAGTCTGGGTCTCCCTCACTGCAACTTCGCAGGCCCCCAAAATACTCCCCACTCATAAGAATGTGACAACCCCCTCCCAGACCCCTCACTGGGCTTGCTTGGCTGCTGTTCTCATCCGCAATGGTTGTCTGGGAGCCAGAATCCAGAGGAAGAGGCTCGAGGAGAAACCGCAACCCATCCCGCTACTCCAACCCCAGGGCCCCTGCAGGACTTTCAACATAATCTAGGGCCTTCCTGACTCAGTGGGGAGAAAGCTTCCTTCTCCTTCTTTAACCGATTACCCATTATGCTGGTCTTTCTTAGAGCTAGATCGAGATCCAGGGGCTGAGGGGAGAACAAGGAAGTGATATGTTGTTTAAGTTTCCTCCAACCAAACCCCTTCCTGGTCCCATTCCTCCTGGAGCTCAGCAGGGGTTGGTTTCTGCAAAGGCTCAACCCATGGCTTTTACATGCACACACTCTTCTGTTATCAAACTCTCCGAGGACGTATAAATGCCAGGATTCCTCACGCTGTCTGCCTAGTAAAACATGAAAGCAGGCAGTGCTAACAAACCACTTAACCCTTGCATTCTAGCTGCTCCCACACTTAAGAAAGAAATGTAAATATCTGTTATAAAGTAACAGTGCTGCAAATCGTAAAGGCAGAAACCTTCCTCGTCACCTTGTATAGTCCTCCTGATCTAACAACTGTAAAAGTTTGCTCAGTGAACGAGTGCAAATGTACACACAAACACACAAATGCATGCGTATTCACATCCATGGTTACATGACCCCTTCCCAAGGAAAAGACTTCCTCCGTCAACACCGAAAGAAGAGACTACAGCTCTAGGAAGTGATGCACATTATTCTGTGATGAGAACTAATTTTGCACAAAGATCTCCTTAGGTTTATGACCTGAATAAAATGGGCTCTATACGGATCCTAAGAGATTGTCCAACTCAACCCCTCCCTTTACAGACAGGAAACTCTGGTGCAGAGGATTCAGGAAGAAACCACACACGCCCCAGCCAGATAATGGCGGCCCTGGACAAGGTGGGGGCCTGCCAACACCCTGACCTTCTTCTTTCCATAGCATCCCTGCAGGCCCCATGAAGGACATTTAAAGTGGGCGAGACACAGCACCGCATCTAAGACCAGGTCCTTGCCACCCCAGCATTCTCAGTGTCTGCACGGCAGAGAGTTCTTCCACTGGAGCACCAAGCAACTAGATTTTTAAGTATTTTCCAACAGGTATTTTTATTCAGAAACGGGCTCTTTACACCCCACAAGAGCCTCTATTCAAACTTGGTTGTGTTACGTGATATGCAAACAGCTCACAGGTGTGATCCTCACCTTTCACCAGGAGCTTGTCTCTCACAGAAACCCTCCGCGTGGAGTCTGAAGCTGTGGCTGCTGTTCGGGACCCTTTAAGACCATCATCCCGCTTCAATTTGCTTGCCAGAGTTAGCATTACTGCTCCTTTACCCTGAAATGCAAGAATAAGAATGGGATAAGACCTATGTCTCTAGACACTGCCCAGACATTGGGAAAAACGTGCAGCTTTTTAAATTTTGAGTTTCTTCTATACATACGAAGTGCATGAATAAAACTGGATTATCTCAATGAACTGGGGTAATTTCTCTGCCACACTCTATAGACCTCATTTTTTAAAGGGGAGGCATGCATTGAACAAATCCTCACTGGGCACCAGCTAGGTGCCAGGCATGTGCCAGGCCCTGGGAGGTGACTGTAACAAAGCCCCCTGGAGCTCACGATCCCTCTAGTACTTCCCAAACAGTGTGCCACTGCTGCAGGGCTCCACGTGGCCACCGCAGACTGGGAAGTCTGCCTTTCCCATTTGGGGTACAGCTCTAGCGACTAGCCTGCCACAGACAGAGAGAGCATTAGCCTATTGAAGGCAAGGGCACCACAAGGCATTTACTTTCCTTCTTCCTTTAATAAAGGTGTGTGAGAACCATAATTAAGCATCTTCACACTTATGTGTTGTGTCTCATTTACATTTTAGGCAACATTAGCATTAAGATGAAGTTATAATTACTGACAAACACTAGATTTCCTTCTTCAATGGCTGCTTCCAACACATCTGTGTTTCAAGTTCCACCCCTGAAAGCAAGATCCAACAGGTGGTGGATGACTGCTTGGGAGACAGTGACTGAGGAAACGCCATTGATTTTGACAGGTATCATTACTCTCTGGATCTGCCTTCTGCTTCTGAGATACACTGCCATTCATCTGACATGGCTTCATAGAGAAGAACTCTGGAACTTCTTCTGAGGGCAAATATTGGTCACAAGTCATAATTTCTCTGTGGCTTTAAAACCATTTCCTTTCAATACTGCTCTGATTCCTTATAACAGAAAATAATCTAAAAATTTCAGATGAAAAACTTGACCAAAGCCCAGAACTTTTAGTTTGAGACCAAGATCTTGAAAGCCAAAATATAAGAATACTCCCCTCTAGAGTCCCACCTTGGGACTTCTCCGTTCTCCCACGCTAGAGATCTACAGAGAGGCCCGGACCACAACCAACAAAACCCACACCTTCACAGCCATGCCCAGGGCAAGGGAGCGACTGTCCCGTTTATATGGTGACTTCTTAAAGGGAGAGGGTGGGGGCAGACAGAACAGGAGGACTATCTAGAGCTGGGGCAAGCTCCCTTGCTCCATCCCCACCTGGAGGGATTTTGCCAGGCTTCCCAGAAGCGGGTGGATCACAGAGCACCATGTGCCTGCCTGACCAAGTCCCACGGCCAAGAGCCCAGATGGGCACATGGGTCCTGCCAGATCGTCAGTCACCTGATGATGGGCCACGATACACACCCCTCACGTAGGGGTCAGAAGGAAGTAACCACACAAGGGCCACTGGGTTTTTATCTTCTGGGTGACCTTGGGATGTAAACGTGGCAAAAAATACAAAATAAAGGCACAACATGTGTAAGGAGCATTCAGCAGGCAGTACCCGAGAAAAGCCATAATGAAGAACCCTAAGGAGAAGCGAGTGCTACGGCACATGCCTGGTCCAACTAGACAGACATCCCCAGGACTGGCACTGAAGGAGCCTGCTCTGGGGATCCGGGGAAAGCAAGCACTCACAGAAAGAAAGTGGCACCACCAAGAAAGTCTCCACACCACCACAGACTGAGGACTGGACTCGAGTCTTACATCCTGTACACCCCCCCCCCCCCCCCCCCCCCCCCCCCCGCAACTGCACACTGAATTCCTCTCTGGAGGCAATATTCAAGCCCACTGACTCAGGTCCATGGCTTGCTGTCTTCAACAATGGCTCTTAATAAACCACACTGGTGTAAAAGAAAATAATGCTGGCGTTTTGTTGTCCTTAGAAGACAACATAAAATTTACTTTCTGAAAATTCTAAGAAAGCAAATACATAATTACCCTCTCTCTCTCTCCATCATCTGTATCATTACCCAAAAGGCATAATTTGGGAATGTTTCCATAAATGTTAAATTAAATATATACAAATGGATTTGAACAAAAGAGCATTCAAACTGTCAAGAGGTTAGATGAATGCCTGCAGTTGCTTCAGAATTCTGTTTTCCTTTTTCTGTATGCTTTGCATCTTGGGGACCTGGTTTAGAACTAAACTTCCCCTTTACTGCAAATTATACTCTGACTAAAGCAGCATTTTTCATAATACCTCAGCTATTTTAAATGGCGTGCTCAATCTCTAAATTCCACAAGTTGTCCAGTTAAGTTCCTCCTCCAGGTGGAACTTATTTCCAATGTTCAAAGAGAATTCTTGTGTGGTATGTTACCAGTTTCATCGTCAAGTGATATTTACTCAGCATCCCTGAAGGTAGTGGCAAGATCAGGCCATGTCACCTCTGCAGGGACACTAGGGGCCAGTCACTTTAAGGTGTGGGAAACTCTTCATTTACAACGTCTCTGCCCTGGAGGGGACCCAATCCAAGCATAACAGATGGAACAGTGGGTCAGCAGGAACACCAGAATTCGCCAGTAAAGGGGCACAGAACAGGCAGAGCACAAAAAAAGTCCACACCCCACTCTCCTTCAGAATGCCAGTGCCCAGGAATCTCCCGCCTAGCAGAGGAGTCCTCCTGGTTGGCCAACCCAAGCTTTCACTTTCAGAGGTAATAAGCCTGCCCCCTTCTGCCTTGCCTACCACCTAAATGGCACTATGCCCAAGGAGACCCCACACTACTAAACTAAGCCTGGTGATTTCTGTCTCTGAAGTCTCTCCCACCTGTCCCCTTCCCCACCCTCTTCTGGATCTCAGTCCTTCATCCCCCCACCCTCCCTCTAGTCCAGCCAAGAACCCTCTGCACCAAGCAGGCCAGTCCCCTCACGGCTCCCCAACGACACTCTGGTCATTTCTGGGAACTTCTATTCATATCTGATACCCCAGGACTGAAATGCCCTCTTTCCCTTCACCACCAAATCCTACCCTTTTCCTAAGGCCCCATCCAGATTCCAACATCTCCTCCAAGAAGCCTGGCTTCTTAACTACCCCAAACCATCCAGATCCCACTCCAGCACAGGAGGGAATGCAGAGGGGTGAGCCCACCTCCCCTCACGTGACAGATAAGAAAACTGAGCCCCAAAAGGGGAAGGCCACACCCAAGACTACAAGCCAGCAGAACCAGATCTAGAATGCTGGACTCGGGTGTATTCATCGTTCCAAGATGTCCTCCCTTCTCGGGTGAAATTGCCCAACCAGCGCGGCCGTCCGCAACTGCGGATCCGCGCCCGCTCACATGCTTTCCGCGGCAGGTGAGCTGACAGGGCGCGAGCGCTCGCTCCTCGCCGTTACCGCTTCGTACAGCCGGCGTGACTCCTACATCAGCCAGGAGTCGGCCCGCCCGCGTCCGAGGCCCGCTTCCTGCGGCCGCGCGGAGCCGGTGACCTTGGGCAGAGCGCTCGGCTCCGCTTCCCTTCCGTAAAATGGAGCGAGCAGCTCGCGAGTAAGAGGGCGGCGTCCACGCGCTGGGGGCCGTGCCGCGCCCGGCTCCGAGCCGGGCCCAGGTGCGGGCTCCTTGCAGCGGCCCTCAGCCGCCCGCTCCCCCGCTGCCCCGCGAGGCCAGCGCCCCGGCCGGCCTACACCGCCCCGGCGCCCGTCCGCGGCAACCGCCCCTCCGCGCCCACGCGCCTCGCGGGCCGGGGCCGGGTTCGGGGTCTGCGGCCAGGCGCGCGCCCGCGGGGTGCGCCCGCCGGCGCCCGGCTGTGAGGAGCGGCCCCGGCCCGCCGCCACGCGCCCCCCAGCCCGCCGGGTGCAGCACCCCACGCCCTGCCCGGCGCCCCGGGGCGTCCTCACCTGGGCCCCCGAGACAGGCGAGGCGAGCCCGGCGCCCAACACCACGCCCGGCCCCGCGGCGCGGCGGCGAGACGCGGCCCCTCACGGCGCACCGGCTCCGGGGCGGCGGGACCGGAAGTGGCGGGGCGGAGACTCGCTGCTCTCGCCGGCGGCAGACCGCAGCGGGCGCTTTAAAAAAAAAATTCAAAGTTCCTCAAGAACTTTATTTGGAACCTGACAGGCGAACAGAGGCGTGCACCGGCCGGCCGGCCGGACCTCGGTGACTGGCAGAGAGCAAGGCCAGGGGGCGGGCGCAGATCTCTCGGCCCCCGCTTATTGGCGAGTGGCGGCCGGGGGCGGGGCCGGGAGGCGGGACCGAGGCCTGGGGGGTCGTTCCGGAGCCTGCGCGGAGACCGCCGGGGGCTGTGAGGGGCGGCCCTGCCCTCCATTCATTTTTCCGGCGCTCGCCGCCCGCTGGCCGACTGCGCCCGGAGCTGGCCCGGGGAACGCAGAGGAGCCCGGCACTTCCCGCCCTGGGGCAGCGGCCAGGCGGGAACGGACAGCCTCGGTTTGTGGGGCGCCCCGCTGTGTGCCCCACGACGTGCTGAGGACCCGGCTGCTCCTCGCCGCCTGCAGCGGAGGGGGAGGGGCGGCCAGACGTGCAGACAGCGACCCCCGCCGTGCGCTTCGGGCGAGCCTGCCCCGGGCTGCCTGGGGGCTGCCTGGTTCTTAGCACTTTTATACCTTCTTTTCTCTCTTGAAACGTTTTTAAAAGTACTTTAAAAATCCGTTTCAAATTGTTCCGTTTCTGGCTCGTTGGGTACAAATCTTTCCCCTGGGCTGCGTCTCCGACCGCGGTCCCTGTGATGGGACCGGCCTAGAGGCACCATCCGAAACCGGGAAGAGGCACCGAGTGAGAGGCACATTCCAAAACCCCTGCTGGAGGGGTTTAAACAGTGAACCGACAATATCAGGTTTTCTTGCTCAAAAGAGGCCTGAGGTCTGGGTGCGAGGGTAGCCCGGCAGACAGGATGGTTAGGAAGACCCGTTAAGAATGCCACTTACGTTATTCTTTCTGCTTTGGAATCCGTTTCCCTTTCTATGCCTGCCTGCCTCCTACGCTTTCCTCAGCATAGGCATCCCTTTCTCAGAGAGGCCTTCCCTGCTCCGACCTCCCAAGTCTGTGGGGTGTGGGGGTTGCAGCTCCCTCTGTGCCTCTGCTGGAGCCCTATGCTCCCCCTTCCCCGTGCTCAACACAGTCTGTTACTGTCTGACCAAGCTCAGGACCTCAAGCCATGTCTGCCTTGCCCCCCTCCCACCCCCAAGCCCCAGGGCCTAGCCGGTAACAGGTGACCAAAACTCATCTGCTGGGCAAATAGTGCATGAACTTGTTGCATGAGTCCTGGCAAGAGAAGATAAGGGCTTGAAGCAAGGCAGTGGGTGAGACTTAAAGCCATCTCTAGCTCCATTTTATGAGGCCATGCCTTCACCCTAAGGCTTACTTAGGGCTCTAGGTTACTAGCCCATTTCATCCCCATGAAACGTGGCATTTTTTTGGGTAGTTTGCCCGATGTGGCAGAACTGGGCTTTGAACCCAAGTACCTCACCCCGGAATTTGCCCTCAACCACACACTGTGCCAGGGATGCATCTGGGAGTGTGATGATGGGGGCAGTGAGGGAAGGGGCAAAGTTGGCCCTCAGGCTTCCGGGAGAAGCACCACCCAGGGCTGCTGCTTTTACCAAACCTGCACTAGCTCAGGCACAAAAGGGGACGGACTCAGAAGACCGTAGATGTGCTTGCAGAACCACGGAGGGCAGCCCCGGGAGCCTGGGGACAGAACCAGGAATTTATTGGCCTCAGGCCTCTCTGGCTCTCGGTTGCTCCATCTGAGTCTTGGCCCCCGTGTGCTGCCTGGTCCTCCCCGCTGCCTCCATGGGCTGGAGCTGGGCCCAATTTCACAATCCCTGGGAGGGACTTGGACTGGCTGGATTTGAGTCATGTCCCCACCGTGTGCGTGCCTTGGGGAGCCTCCCAGGGGGTGCTGATGTCAGGGGAAGGGCGGGGGCAGGAGCAATCCATGCGGTGTCTGCTTGCCCCTCCCCACGTGTTCATTCCCCAGTGACCTGCAGGGTGTGCAAGAGGACCTGTCCCTTATCTGCTTTCCCAGGCCTGCCCCTGGACACAACTGCAGGACCAGTCCCAGGGGCTGTCCCCACCTGCTCCCGGCTGGCTGGCCTGGAGGACACGGCACCGCTGAGTAACTGTAACTGGTGGCCTGGATACCTCCTGGGTGAGGGGAGGGTCTCCTGGACCTTTGCCGCTGAGCTAGTTCCCGCAGGGCCAAGCTGCTGCCTCAGGTGAAGCCTCTCTCACCAGTCCATGGCTCCCACTGTCACCCTACCCAGCTGGCAAACCCCAGGAGAGCACGTGCCTCTGCCCACACCCTCCCTCCTGCCGGGAGCCTCCTCCCTGCTTCCTACCTCCCCAACCTTGCTGGTCCTTCCTTGCCCAAGGCAAGTTCTACCCCTTCTAAGAAACCCTCTGTATGGGCCAGGGCCCCCAAGAAATGGGGTCACTCAGATCAAGTAACTGAACGAAGAGTAATGAAGAGGTTAGATACCAAGAACTGGGCATGCTTAGGGGGAAGGTGATGGGGCTCTGCAGTACCCCAGGCCAGCGGGCACCCAGAGCCTGGACGCTGTTGGCAACCTCTTATGAATTGGAATGTGTCCCCAAAAGACATATTCAAGTCCTAACCACCAGCCCCATGACGGTGATCCTGTTTGGAAACGGGATCTTTGAAGATGTGATTATTTAAAATGAGGGTGGGCCCGAATCCAGTAGGACTGGTGTGTTACTTAGGGTTCTCTAGGGAAACAGAATCAAGGAGAGATATCTATAAATATAAGATTTATAGAAGTGTCTCACGCAACTGTGGGAATGCATAAGTCCAGATTCCATAGGGCAGGCAGCAGATTGGCAACTCCAATGAAGATGTTCGATGAACTCCTCAGGAAATGAACTGGCAACTTTGACGAACTCTTCAGGAAACGCTTTGCTGGTCGGCCGAAGAAGAAGTGAAGGTCCTCTATCTGTCTCGCTTAAAAGTCTTCAACTGATTGGATTAAATCCAGCTAACTGCATTCTCTCCTTGTGGAAGACATGCCCTTTGTTGATGTCATCAGTCACAGCTGCAGCCAATTGATCGCTGATCTAATAAACCAGCCTTCTGGTTTATCAACCAGCCACAAATGTCCTTGCAGCAACGGTTAGGCCAGTGCTTGCTTGACCAGACACCTGGGTACCATTACCTGGCCAAGTTGACACATGAACCTGACCATCACAACTGGTGTCCTTATAAGGAGAGGAAATGTTGAGTTATGCCACAAGCCAAAGAACGCCAGGGCCTGCCAGCCACCACCAGGACCCTACAGTCTTCGGGCGGAACGTGGCCCTGGAGACACCTTGATTTGGGCTTCCAGTCTCTGGAACCAGGAGGCGATAAGTTTCTGTTGTTTTGAGTCACCCAGTTTGTGGGACTTTGTTACAGCAGCTCCAGGAGACTAAGACATGGCCCTCACTGGGGGTGGGAATGGAAGACAGTGTCACGGAGATGCCACCCTACCCCGGAGCAGTGGAGTGCAGGGAAGGGCCACAGCCCCACGGCCACCTCCTGGAAAGGGCCCTGGGCATCTCTGGTTTCCTCCAGGTGCCACTGGACCCTGAGAGCGCAGTGGATGCAGCCACAGAGGTCAGCGGAGTGGCAGGTCTGGGGGGACACGGTCACTGTCACACACACCCTCCTTAGGTGTGACACCCGCCCTTCCCTCCGGCACTCATTGGGAAGGGGGAGCAGAGGCCCTCACTTGCCAACATTGGTTTCTCATCTTCCAGGGGCACCCCACTGAGGTAGACACTCCTGGCCCCCATTTCAGAGGAGGTTTCAGGCATTGAGGCTAAATCTCCCGCCCCAGCCCATGCAGCCTGGGTGGGTGACTTGGCTTCAGGGCCAGGCCCCTTCCTCGTTCCCGCACTGTCCTGTGGACTCAGAGCCTTCCCAGGGTGTGGCCTCAGTGATGTTCCACACCCAGCCCCCATCGTGGGGATCAGGAGACAGATACAGGGGAAAGGGTCCAACTCAGCCCCCGCCAGCACCCACTCCCACCCCATTGTATGTTGTTCCAGGTTATTCCAAGTGGCGTGTCTGGTGCTCCTGGTTGCAAGGCCCAGGGCACTCAGGAGCAGACCTGGACACACAGGGACTCAGCCTGGCTCGGTGAGCCCACTGCAACTTGGGGTGTCCCTAAAGGGCCTTCTAAAATCCATTTCAATCCAAGTCAAGAATGATAGAGTGAGAATCTACCTGAGGAGACACACAGATGAGACGCAGGCCCTGCCTCCAACGGCATGGCCTCTTGGGGAAACCAATACCCTTTACAGCATCATCGAGTCGGGGGGCCAACCATACCCTGAGGTTTGCTCTGGTGGGTGAGAGCGGAGCCTGTACTTCACTCTGGAGTGCCGAGGCTGTGGGGGAAGGAGAAGGGAAAGGAGCTGTGCTGACCACACCCCCTGCCTTAAAACCCAGCAGGGGAGGGTGAAAACAGAAGCCAAACATCCAGCTTTCCATTGACTTTTCTTGGTGCTAGAGGGGCCACAGGGTTTGTGGTAGATTAAATTGTACACCCCAATTCAGACATGCCCTTGGCCTTACCCCGTGCTCCTGGGGTGTGAGCCTGTTGTAAATGAGACCCCTTGAAGGTGTCATTTTGGTTAAGGTGTGGCCCAACTGAATGAGGGTGGTCTTAATCCAGATTCCTGGAGGTCTTTGTAAGCGGAAAAGATTCAGACACAGTCAGAGAGAGCCACAGGGAGGAGCCGGAGGCTGGAAGTCAACGGAACCTGGAAGAGAAAGGAGAAGACATTGCCAGGTGACAGGAAAGCCAAGGAACCCAAGGATCGCTGGCAGCCAGAATGATGCCAAGCCTGGAGCAAGGAGCCTTCCAGCCTCCAAAACCATAAGCACCAAATTCCTGTTGTTGAAGACAAAACCAGTTTGTGGTATTTGTGATAGCAGCCAGGAAACTAAGACAGGGGTGGTGTGCTTTGGATCAGAAAAGCTTTTGGGGGCTTTTCTGGATGAAAGGCGGTGCCCAGGCTCAATCTGGAGAGGGAAGGATGAGGCCCGAGAGTGGCTGGAAGTGGCTGTGGGATGCTGGGGGTGGTTGCCCTAGGAACAGAAGGCAAAAGGTGATACCAGGAAACCCACGCACTCTTGGTGACACAGTTCTGGAATCCTCTGAAGCATGAGGGAAGGGGCCAAACTTCTGGCAGGTGGGTAAGACAGGGACTAAAATTATTGTTATTACTGTTACCATCATCATTATTTGTAATACTTAAATAGTATGACTGTATATAGCTGGTATAATTAACTTGACTGCTCCTGCAACTAGCTACCAGAGAAAACAGCATGTTTACTTTCATTCCCTTTAAGAATAAAAATAAAATACAAGGGCCGTCATGGCTCTCTTGGTGAGAGACTGAATCAGAGTGATATTTTAAATCTTATTCTGGGATCAAGATTTTCATCATTTACCCCAAAAGCCACACTGGGCACACGTCAACGAAGGTCGTTCACTCTAACTGGGATTGAGCCGCCATATAATCGGCTGGTCCACACTCCCTGCAGGGCCACCACCCACAGGCTGCACTTGTGTGGTTCTTCCCCTTCTGAGCAGCCCTTCAGAGTGGACCCCAAGCCAGCAAGGCCCTGGCGGACAGCATGCATGAGACAATCTGCTTTTACTCTCTCGCAGAAACGTATTAAAATTGTCTGCTTTGTCACTCTCTTTCCCATTTTGCACAGAAGCATAAACTTTATTCTGTGTTAGTCACAAACCATGAACATGTTTTCAGGTGCTTCATAAAAAGTGCCACCTTTTATGATTTAGTTTTGGTAGAGGATTGTGATGGTTTGAAGCAGTATATACCCCAGAAAAGAGTGTGTTCTTTAAACCCATTCCTGTAGGTGTGGACCTATTGTAGATGGGATCTATTGAATAGGTCACTTCAGTTGAGGTGTGACCCACTTCATTCAAGAAGGGTCTTAATCCTTTACTGGGGTCCTTTATAAGAGGATAAAAGACAGAAAAAAAGCCCCAGAGAAGCTGAGAGAGAAGGACACACAGAAGCTAAGAAAGACAGACGCTAAAAGGGAGAAACATACAGAAGTTCAGAGAGGAGCCACTGAAGCCATAAGCTGGAAGCAATGAAACCTGGGAGAGAAGGACCAGCAGACGTCACCACATGCCTTGCTATGTGATAGAGGAGCCCAAACTCGCTGGCAGCCGGTCTTTGGGGAGAAGGTATTATCCTGTTGATGCCTCGATTTGGACATTTCCATGGCCTTAGAGCTGTAAACTTGTAAGCTAATTGTTCTAGTTTGCTAATGCTGCTGGAATGCAAAACACCAGAGATGGAATGGCTTCCCTGGAGGACGGCCAATGGTGTCCGGAAAACCTCTGTTAGCTGGGAAGGCACGCGGCTGGCATCTGCTCCGGAGTTCTGGTTTCAAAATGGCTTTCTCCCAGGACGTTCCTCTCTAGGCTGCAGTTCCTCAAAAATGTCACTCTCAGTTGCTCTTAGGGTGTTTGTCCTCTCTTAGCTTCTCCAGAGCATAAGCCTGCTTTCAAAGGCTGTCTCCAGAATGTCTCTGTAAGCTGAAGCTCCTCTCTCAGTTCCAGTGAGTTCTTCAAAGTG
The DNA here is from genome assembly GCF_015220235.1 of Choloepus didactylus. NCBI lineage: Eukaryota > Metazoa > Chordata > Mammalia > Pilosa > Megalonychidae > Choloepus > Choloepus didactylus. The sequence continues at coordinate 131,025,718 of NC_051315.1, read as the reverse complement.
TCCCTCTTGGCTAGAGAGCCTCTTCAAAATGTGACTCTCAGCTGCACTGAGTTCATTCTGTTTGTCAGCTCATTTATATGGCTCCGGTGATTTAATTTAGACCTACCCTGAATGGGTGGGGTAACACCTCCATGGAAATTATCCAATCAGAGTCATCACCCACAGTTGGGCGGGGCACATCTCCACAGAAACACTGAAAGAATTACAATCTAATCAACACTGATATGTCTGCCCACACGAGATTACATCAAAGAAAATGGCATTTGGGGGGACATAATACATTCAAACCGGCACACTAATAAACCCCCATTGTTAAAAGCCAGTCCTTTTCTGGTATATTGCATTTCATCAGCTTTCACAAACTAAAACAAGGATTTAAACAGCAGGGGTGTGTGTGGGGGGAGGGGCATATGTGGGAGGGTGAACAGTGATCCCTAAAGATGTCCATGATCTAATACCTGGAACCTGCAAATATGCTACTTTATATGGTAAAAGGGACTTTGTGGGTGGTATTAAATTAAGGGTCTCAAAATGAGAAGATTCTTCTGGATTATCCAGATGGGTCCCCCGTAATCACAGGGGTCTTTACAGGAGGGACACAAGAAGATCACAGCAAGTAGAAGAGTAGGAAGAAGAGGTTGGGGTGATTTGAGGAAGGGGCCATGAGCCAAGGAAAGCAGGTGGCCTCTAGAAACTGACAAAGGAAACAGACTCCCCCCTGATGCCTCCAGAAGGAACACAGCAGCCCTGCCAACACCTTGGCTTTAGATTTCTGACCTTGAGGACCATAAGAAAATAAATGTGTGTTGTTTTCAGTCACAGTTTGTTACAGCAGCAGTTGGAAACTTATACAGCCTATCCACACAAAGCATCCCCCGTGGACAGCTGCCCGGGCAGCCTGGTGTCAGGACGTTGGGGAGACCTGGTGGGGGGCAAGGCCTGTGCCCTCAGCCCAGGGCCCTCGCATTTCATATTGTAGCGGACCTAACAGTTTTTATTATTCTAAGCATCTTACATTGTCCTCTTTGGTGGGTTCTGGGGGCAAAATGCCACAAAACACCATATCCCCCTTTTAAAAATGGCTGGAAATGTGTCTCTGTTGTGGTTTATGGGAACACACACGAGGGAAGGAGGCAGGAACCTGTTGCACACAATCCCTTGGCGTCCTGAGGATCTGCAGTGGCCTGGGACACAGTCACTGCCCCACCTCGAGGCAGCCCTGCTCCAGGGAGAGCCTCTCCGCCTGCAGCCCCTGATCCCCCTTCCAAACCCCGAGGGCAGGGGTTCTTCTCAGGAGCTCACTGCAATGCCGAGGCTGCTCTCGGGAAGAGGAGGGGCCGCCTCTCCGAGCGCAGGGGCCTCTGTTGCTGGCTGGCAGCAGGTGGCCCCAGAAGAGACCTAAAAGCCTTCTGATACTTTGAGCCAGGAGTGCCTCTCTGAGGGTTGCCCTAAGGAAGTCATTAAAGAGCAGAAAAGCCCTGGACATATCTACTGTGTTATGAGTCCTACAGAACAACGGGACGCAACCTCAGTGCCCAGTGTTAGGGGAATGGACAACGAAAGCACTGTTGGTCCACTTACCAAACACCCTGTGGGGATGAGCTGTGATCATTACACAGATTATGTAGAACCGGGGGTCATGTTCATCAAATTGAGTGAAACACACAACATTCACACTGTACTGATACACGACTGCATGTCCGAAAAAGGCATAGTTATGGGCAGAGACTAGAGGTAAATGAGCAAAGATGACACAATTTTTGTATCAGAGGGGTCAGATTTTGAATGACTTCCTGTTTTCCAAACTGGCAATTATTTTATTGATACAGTCTTCACAAAATTGTCTTTAAAAATGTGATTGATCCTTAGTGTGGAGCACAGTTCTAATGTCAAAGGAGTGATTTTTAATGCCACTACTTGCTAGAGTACTCAGTGTGTAGAAGCATAAACCTCTGTGGTGGTTTGAAGTTGTGTGTACCCCAGAAAATCAGGTTCTTAAAGCTAATCCATTCATGTGGGTGTGGACCTATTGTAAGCAGGACCTTCTGATGAGGTTACTTCGGTTAAGGCGTGGCCCAGGGTGGGTCTTAATCCTCTTCCTGGAGTCCTTTATAAGAGAATGTCATTCAGACAAAGGGAGAGAAGGCCACGGAAGCAGGAATCTGACAGCGAGGAGGAGGAGAAGGGAGAGCCCAGCAGACCCTCCACGTGTCTGGATACATGACAGAGGGGTCCAGGGCCTCCGGCAGCCGGGCTGCGGGGAAAAAGCATCGTCTTGATGATGCCTTGCTTTCGCCATTTTCATGGCTTCAAAACCATAAACTTGTAAGCTAATAAATACCCATTGTTAAAGCCAACGCATTTCATGGTGTCTGCTTTTGGCAGCAAAGCAAACTAACACAGCCTTCCGGGAGGATTGTTTAAAACCAGGCAGGAAAGTGGTGGACCAAGATGGAAGGCTCCAACTCTCCAGGGTGCCATCCCCCAGAATCTTTGACCAGCTGGCAAAAACTGGCAGAGCCATCTTCTGCAAAACTCCAGAAAACAGTTAAAGGGTTGATATAAACGGGTGAGGGCTGAATAAAGAAAATACAGCTGTGAGAACAGTAGAGAAGCTTGTGGAGCCCTCACTGGTCCCTCCCCAACCTGGGGTGGTGTGGAGCCGGCCCGTGCACCCCCTGGGGACCCCTGGTCCTGCCAGAGGGAGTAGAGGGGCCCCTCCATGCACACTGGGTGCCTGTATGTCCCTGCCCGTCTATCAGGTGGCAGCTTGCTTTGGGTGGTGGGATGGCATTGGGTGGGGACAGGGGTCTTACCACCTCATAGAACCCTGAACTGTCTGTGTGTGACCTTGGGCAAGAGCTGGCAGAGGGCGGGAGCTGCAGGCGGCAGAAAGGCCTCACGGGAGGCTCCCTCTCTTCCTCCACCTGCCCAGGTACAGATGCCGTGCGGGAGCCCTGGCTGCTAATGGTGGAGCTGCCACGCACCAGGCCGGGCGGTCCCTGGGCCCCCAAGAAGGTTGGGGAGCGGCTGCAGAGCAGTGCCCAGTCCACGATGGGCAGCCCAGAGAGGCCTCATGGAGGGGCCTCGGGTGCTGAGTGGTCCTGGAGGAGGCGGTGCCCCCAACCCTGTGTCCTGCCTGCTGGCATCTCTGCACTCACACGGGCCCTGGACACTGGCCACCAAATGGAGGATGACCCGATCCGTGGAAGGGCAGCCTCCACGCGCTGACCCCGGGCAGGCGGAGGGACGCAGACCTGCCGGGCTGGGCTGGGGCCGGGAGACTTTAGGCCTCTAACCAGGGAGAAGCCGCCCACCCCGAGGGAGCCCTCGGGGCCACGTGGGAGCGGCCCCGGGGCAGGGCCGGCCGCCAGCGCATCTGCTGTCGTTATCGAGTTTTATAGGAGATCTTGATCCACAGGGAGAACACATCCCCTTTCCTCCTCCTTTTTCAGAAACGCCTCGGCTGCTCTAAGATCTTTACCCTTCCATGTGAATTTTAGAACGTTTTTCTAGTTCTTTGGGGGCAGGTGGATTTTTACTGGATTTGAATCACTGATCTTGACTAAATTAAGAAAACAATTATATTTTTGTTGGGAAGAAAGATCTACTCATTGGCAGAACCAGGTTTGTGGGGTCTGGGGTTGCTTCTACAGCTGAAGAAAGAGTAGACTCAGTTACGAATACAGAGTTAGGATTTAATGTAAATATCTACTTAGAATGAGAAAATAAATCACAAATACTGCAAACATGACAAAACCCAGAAAAACGATATTAGTACATTTAACATTTCACGTCAATATTATTACACTAAAATATTTTCTGGGTCTTGTGCTCATAATAGTCATAATTCAGTATGTGCTTTCTTAAAGAGACACCCCCCCCACCAGCTACATAACAAACCTCTCTAGAAGTTTCTATGGCCACGTACCCTTATCTACACATAGAAACCTTTCTAATGTTTCCACAGAGGAATCATAGCCTACACGAGCCCTACAGCTTGCTTCATCAGTCTTGAAGGTTCTTCCTACAAGCACATGTTGAGTCAGCCCTCATTTTACAGTCTGGGGGAGTGGGGGTGCTCCCAGAACATTCTTGGTGTGGTGCTCCCGTTTCCCAGCCCCTCTGCGGTTGGGTGGGGCCATTAACTAGTTCTTGTTCCTGGGCCGTGGCAGAAGTGACCTGGCCCGCTCTGCTCCAGGCTGGAGAGAGAATTAGAAGCCGAGTTCACTCTTCCGGGCCTGAGACTCATGCGCTGTCCTCCTTCCCCACGGAGCACGGCGCTGCGGAGAGATGCTGAGGTGGGGAAGGAGTAAAGGGCCGTGCCAGTTGCCTCCCCCAACATCCATCCTTCTCTTCAGTAACAAACCCCTGATTTTTTGCTGGGTCTCCCCTGAAGCCAAGTGTGGCAGAATGAATCACGAACCCCACAAAGACAGGTTCGAGCCCGAACCCCAGTCCTGTGGGTATAAATTAACACTAGCCAATTGTACTAGAATGTTCCAGGCAAGTACCCTCTCTCACCTCCCAGGTTCCAGCACAGGCGCCTGAGCCTCAGGGTGGTCTGCACCGGCCTTACTGACCATAATTTCCATCAGTGCCCCCAAGCCACCCCAAATAAACACACAATTGAAAAATAGCATCCTTATCAGCTGGGGACAAGTCTCCTATTTCACCCTCCCAACACCCTACTTAATTACAGTTTAGTGGCTTAAAACAACACCCCATTTTACCTGGTCAGGAGTCCAGGCCCTGGCCCAGGTGGCCCTCTGCTGGGGTCTCATAAGCATGCAGTCTAGGCGTTGGCTGGACCGTGTTCTCATCTGGAGGCTGGATGAGGAGGGATCTGCTTCCAAACTCACTCAGACTACTGAGGGAACCCTCTCCTTTCAGCCGAGGGCCCTGGCTGTTTCCTGGCTGTTGGCTGGAGGCCGAGCCTGCCTGCAAGTCTAGCCTCAAGATGGCGGCTTCCTCAAGATGGTGGCTCACTTCATCAAGTTGGCAAGAGAACCTCTCATGCATTCTAACAAGATGGAGCCTTACACATACGCCTGCATTGCAAGGGAATCATGGAAGCAACATCTCATCTCCTTTGCCATTGGTTAGAATCAAGCCACAGGTCCCACCCACACTCAAGGAGAGAGGAGTCTACAAGACACAAGCATGGGGCCACCACGGGGGTCTGCCCACCATAGCCTTCTACAAGGAAATTTTGAAGCTGCCACTGCCAGGGCCCTTGAGGAAGAGTGTGGGTGCCATGCTTCCAGGCTCAGGGGAGCCTTGCCAGTATTGTGCCCTAGCAGGCTCTCAGATACTGGCCCAGGAAGGTGCAAGGAATTTGATGTGGAAAAGCCAAATGGCTACACCCTGCCATATACAATTATGCCTGATGTTGATGGTGCCCCTGGGTTGGGCAGTGCGCACCTCCACAACTGTCCATGGCAGCCCTGAATCACATCTGTGGTTGGGAGGCTTCCTCAGGCTTCTTCTGACTCAGTCCCTTCGACGGACCATGTGCCCATGCAGCTGAGTTTACTTCACACGACATATGCTTTCTTTCATTCTCTTGGCAATCTATTCCTTGACTTTTCTATTCCTCAAATAAAACCTTAAAGCTTGTGATATTTTCTGCAGAATGTTCGACTCTGCTTTTACTCTGGCAGTTCAAAATGCACAGTTTCCAGGAGTTTGCTTATTTCCTCACTCTGCTTGGTGGGTCTCTAGAAACGGAGCACCAAAGCCATCTGGAATCTCAAATAAGAATCTCGATCCTTCCAGAGCAATGATTCACAGACGGAGTTGTCACATGGGTTGGGGCAGTCCCAGTTACAATATCACAATATGTATACATATTATATACACACCCCAAACTGTCAATTCCCTGACAACTTTGGCACAGCCCAATTGGGGGTCAACATAGAAGGTGCAGAATTTTGGAACAGGTGTCATCATTGATTGCTAATTCTTGTATCATTGTTAATTCTTATGCTTTGTGATGACAATTTATTGAGCATTTATGATGTTCCACACATGTCACCCCATTTGCTTCTCCCAATTGTCCTCTAGGTACATACTAATAGAATTCCCCACTTACAGATGGAAAACTGCGGCTGGGAGAGGTTAAGGCCCTTGTCAAGTGAAGGCTGAGCTGGGACGGGGACCTGTCAGAAACCAGCATCTTTGAATTGTGAGCACAAGTATTTCTTGTGGACCCCATGTCCACTGCACCCCCCATCATTGCTACATTCTGCAGTGCCAGTGTTAACGATTCAACAATTCAACCACAGGAACGTTTTCCTACCCAGAGCCCATCATTAAGGAGGAGAAAACCAAACAGAGGAATGTTTTTCATTTTCATGGACTGGCGGTACTCAATTTGCATTTGATTGTAGGATGACATGCTCCCACCTTTTACCTATTCTTTGACAAACGTAATGCCAAATGAAAATGGGTTCAGTGAAAAAGGAAACCAAACCTGGCCGTCAATTTCCGAAATTTCAGTTTGGGCATGGCTTTAATCGAACCTCGGCCCCACAGTGCCTTTCTGCTGCTCTCCCTAGCCGCCTTGAACCCCTGTTGGGGGACCATCCTGCCAGAACCATGACCCCAGGCAGGGGTCACCTTTGACCCCGGGGCAGAGATGCTGCCGGCAGACAGCAGCCCCCCAACCCCACCCCACTCCCAGCTTTAGGCTCCCAGCTTCCCCCTTTGTCTACAGGCTCACCCTATATTTGGCCTAGCCTTGATTCCTCTCATATTCTTGAGTAAGAAGGGGAAGATGTCCCTAGAGAAACCTAAAATTGCAAAGAACAAGATGCTGTATGTGGCACTTGTCAGAGGCAAGGGGGCTGAGCCCGTGGCGCCTGGTTTGTTTCAGGTTGGGGAAGTCCCTCATCATAATCCCTCCGACATACGTCCTCATTTCTGTTCTTCACACTCACTTTACAAACCTCAACCTGAGTTCAGTGCACCTACTCCAGGCCTGTCCCAGGATGACTGCACTTGGCTGGAGAAAAACACACACCTGTGCTGACAGGTGTCCTCCTAAATCCATCACCGCTCCACTCAACTAGGCTGCCCAGCAAAACCTTCCACACTTTTTGGGCCTGTTCATTCTTCCAGGCTCCTGGGTGATTATCTCACACCTCAGTCTCTCTCCTCACATGTCCAGCTCCTCCTCCCCATCCTCTCCCTCAGCTTCCAATGTCACTGATAAATAGAAGGGACTTCCCCACGCTCCCACAACATCCACCCGTCTCCCTGCCTGTGCCACCTGCTCTGCTTCCCTCCTGTCCGGGGACGACCTGTCCATGTTCCCTCACCTCAAGGACATCCCTTAAGCAATTATCTTCCAGCTCTCTCTGGCATCATCAATATTTCCCTCTCCTATGAGATGATTCCCAATGGCCTACAAATCTCCCACCTGTTGTGAAAACCCTCCTTTAACTCCACTCCCAGGGATCCCTTCAACTACCCATTTCTCTGTTCTCCTTTGTGGCAAAAGTCCTGGAAAAGGTGGTCTAACCTTGGGGTTCCCGATTCTCTTACAGCTATTGCAGGAGTTTTTCCAAGAATACCAAAGCCTTCCTTGTTTCCAAGGCCAGCGGCCATTGTCCTGCCGTCTAATCTGAAACTTTCCATGTGGTTTGCACACCTCTTTCTTTTTTTTTTTTTTTTTTCTTTTTTCATTTTTTTATTGTAGAATATAACACATATACATACAAGTGACAACTTTCCGAGTGCAATTTGACGAGTAGTTAGCAAATTTCAAAGAATATTATAGGTCACAATTCCAGTTTCAGTTACTTCTGTATTATGAAATATAACATATACAAAAAGGTAATATCTTTCAAAGTATGATTTAACAAGTAGATATATAGGAAATTTCTAAAGTTATTATGAGTTACAGTACCATAGTTTCAGTTAAAAATACAACATATATTCAAAAAGGTATGACTTTCAAATTACCATTTAACAAGTAGCTATGGAACAAATGCACACCTCTTTCTTGAAACGCTCTTCTCATTCGGCTTTTACTGCACTATGCTTTCTTGTTTCTTCTCCTGTTTTCACTGGGTGCTTGGTCTTGATTTCCTTGACTAATTCCCCTCCCTCTCACTAACTTCTAAACTTTGATGTGACCAAAGCTTTGTCTTTGGTCCTTCTCTACCTGCCCTCACTCCATGCTGATCCCATCCACTCTCATGACTTTAAACATCATCTCTGTGTTGGAGACTCCCAAATTTACTTTTCCAGCTGGACCTCTTCCTGGGACTCCAAATATCTACTATCTTCTCAGTATTTCCATTTGGATGCTTACAGGCATCTCATTGAACCTCTGCTTCTGGTCAAAACACACTAACAAGGACCAGATTTACCCTCTGCCTGAAACAACAACAAAAATAACCCAGAGAAAATATATGAAACAATAGCATTAGAGACTCTGTCCACCAAGCAAGGAAGGGTGTGATCTCTGAGAAATGGGAAACAAACGAGGTGAGTCCTACAACTGCCAAGCTGGCTGCCTTGAGAGAGTTTCCAGGCTGCAGCAAAGGGAGGGGAAACTGAGGCAGAGCCTGGCAGAATGCTTGAGTCGAGGAGATGAAGCTGAAGGATCAGGGAGACAAACATGGCTAGAGCTTGCAGAGAGAGGAGAGAGCTGCGAGGCAGGGGGCTCCTGAGAGCTGCAGAGTTTTCAGCCAAGTAGTCTCAGCACATGAATGCGGGGGACAGAAATGGCCAAAGGATGAGAGAGGGCAGTGCCTGGAGCCCCCAGGGAGCCGGGAAAAGTACCTGCTCCCACCTGCCAATCTGGATAACCTTATGGTTCATGGGGCATTGGGTAGAGTACATGCAAGGGCTTTGTCCCAAATTTAGAAAATAATGGACCCTAGATTGAGCACTGCTGTGGTCCCACTTGACAAATCTTAAACACAGAATCAGGCTGTTGCAATGGAACTTGAGTCCCAGAACAAAGTTCAAGGATATTTACAGGAATGCAAAAACATCCAGCACTCCATAAGGTAGAATTCACTATGCTCAGCATCCAAACAAAAATTCAGGGATGCAAAGAGGTGGGACAAAAAAAATCAGTCAACTGAAACTGACCAAGAATTGACACAGCTGTTAGAATTAGCAGACCAGAATATTAAAAGCGTTATTATAACTTGGGCCAGTTATTAATTTATGGCCTCTCGGCACCAAATACATTCTCTAATACATTTTACTCTATGGCACTGGAAAGAATTCCTTTAAGCGTTGCTCCGCTACAGCGAGCGCAATGCTCCGCTTTCTCAGCAGAGGGCGCTGGAGGGACGCTGCAGGGAGCAGGGGCGCGCCTGCCGCTTCTCGCCGCTGCGTGGCGGGGGCTGTAGGGCGCGGGTGGGGTTCTGCCCCAGCCACGTGCCCAGAGTGCGTGGGCCCTCAGCAGCCTTGCAGCAGTGGCCGGCCTGGTGGAGCCCTCCCGTGGCCCGCTCGACACAGGCATCACGCACCCCAGGCCTCCTGCCCGCACCAGCCCCCCAGTTCCCTCTGCTCACCGACTCCGGCTCGCCCGCATCCCACTTGCGCCTCGGAGGGTTGCTACCAGGCCCCCCGCTGCCTCTGCGCGCCCATGGGCTCGGCCTCCAGTTGCCGCGTGCCTGCTTCTTGCCCACGCTGCAGAGGACTGCAACCCGGCGCCTGCAGCCCGGGGACCGCGAGCCACCGCCGGCCAGGGTCGACCAGCAGGCCGCTCTGCTCGGCGGTGGGCGGGGCCTGCACCTTCTCTGTTTTTCTGGGGCTCTTCTCCCTCGGCCCTATGGTATTACATAGATTTTTCTTATATTTCATAATTTTTCTTTAGGCAGGGTTTAATAATTCTCTATAATAAACTTCCCCTCCATAAGTCACTGCATGAATTCATTATCCTGATTGGACACAGAGAGATAAATACCTGATTCCATGTGTTCATAAAGTTAAGCAGTGACATGGAAGATATAAGGTGACCTGAACGGAACTTCTCGGCCACCAGGTGGAGATGAAAAACACACTGGATGGAGCTATTGGTAGGTTTGACCTTGCAGAAAAAAGATTAGTGAATGTGAAGATGTAGCAAAATAGACACTATCTAAGATGAAATACAGAGAGAAATGAGAATTAAAAATAAAAAAGTGAACAGAGCATCATGGAGCTGTGGGACAGCTGCAGGCAGCCTCATTTACCTTTAATTGGAGACCCAGAAGAAGAGACAAGACTAAGCGACAGAAAAAACATTTGAAGAAATAATGGCCAACATGTTTCCAAACTTGATGAAAATTATAAATCCACAGATCCATGAGTCTCTACAAATGCCAAATACAAGAGGTATGAAGAAGGTTATACCAAGGCATGTCATAGTGAAATGGCTCAAAACTGGTAATAAAGAAAAAATCCCTAAAAGTAGCCAGAGGAAAAAGTTATATACAGAGGACAAAAATAAGGATTTCTCATCAGAAACAGTGCAAGGGAGAAGACAGTGGACCAACATCATTGAAAGAAAACACAGTCAACCTAGAATTTTGAACTCAGTGAAAATATCTTTCAAAAACGGAAGCAATGAGGACCTGTAAGTAATAAACTCTTAAACTTCTCAGAAAACAAAACAAAACAAAAACGGAAGCAAAAATATTCTGGAAATAGTGGTGAAGGTTATGCAACATTGTCACTGTACTTAAGGTCATAGAATTGTCCACTTAAGAATAGTTAAAATGATTTTTTATGTTAGGTATATTTTACCACAATAAAAAATTAATTAATAAAAAATGGAAAGCAAAATAAAGACAGTTTTAACTAATTCTTCACCAGCACATCTATGCTGCAAGAAATGTTAAAGGACAATGGAAAATGATACCAGATAGATTCATGGATCTCCACAGAGGAAAGGAGAACATTAGGAATGGTAATGGATGGGTAAAAATATAAGATTTTTTCCTTATTATATACATTTCTTTAAAATGTAATTGTTTAATTGAGTAGGATTTATAATATTTGTAGAAGTAAAATGTATGATGACCATAACACAAAGTTTGGTAGAGGAGAAATGGAAGTCTCTGATTACAGATTCTTACACTCTACGTGAAGTGGCATAACATCACTTGAAGGTAGATCAGGGATGGGCCCTAATTCAATCTGAGTGTTGTCCTTATAAGAAAAGGCAAATTTGGGACACAGACAGACAGACACGGGAGAACGCCATGAGAAGATGCACGCACCAGCAAATGGCCAGAAGCTGGAAGAGCAAGGAAGAGCCTTCCCTGCAGGTTTCCGAGGCGCAGGGCCCTGCCGACATCTCCAGAACAGGGAGATGATAAATATTTGTGGTTTTAGGACCCTGGTCTGTGACACCTTGTCAGGGCAGCCCTCGGAAACTGACGCCTAAGACACTTTCTTCCTTCCAGTCCATCAGAGCAATCAGCATCATGCTCTATGCACAGAAGCCGGATCGTATCCCCTCTGCTCAGATCCCACCAACAGCTTCTCATTCCCCTCAAAGTAAAAGCTCAGCTGCTGGAAATGGCCCCACGGTCCTGTTGGCTCTGGCCTCCATGTCCAAGGTGGCCTCATCCCTCACTGTCCCGTCAGCCCCCGCTGTGAGCACACCCCAGGACACTGGCACTTGCTGACCTGTCTGGCCACTTCTTCCACCCTTCCCCACCTTGAGGACTGCTCAGCGTGCAGCCCTCTCTGCCCATCTGCGTGGGCCGAATCATGGACCCTGGCAAAGGCCTGCTCCCAAGCTCCCTCTGTGCTCCGGGGCCATGACCTCATGTGTAAACGGGACCCCTGGAAGACTATTATCGGTTAGGGCAGGGACTCCTTTGCGAATAGGATCTTTAAAAATCCTATTAGGTGTGGCCAAACGGGATGAGCGTGGCCTTAGTCTGTAAGACTGGGGGCCTTGTTAAGAGAGGAAATTCGGACATAGCCAGAGGAGCCAGAAGCCAGAAGAGAGACGCAAGGAGGCAGAGAGGCAAATGAACGGACCCCAAGGACTGCAGCCGTCAGCACATGCACTCTACAGGCTTCGGTTCTGATTCCAGGAGAAAGCCCGGTTTGGCCAAGCCTTGATTTTGAACTTCTAGCTTCCGAAAACATGAGACAATAACTTCCTGTTTTTAGATCAGCCAGAGCGTGATATTTGTAATTCTGACAAACCAAGACACCATCCTGTAAAACACAGACCCCCCTCACTCTCACCCTGCCCCCTGTCTACCTCATCCTCCATGAGGAGTTATAAATGTGCTTGTTCTTTGTGTGTTCACTGACCCCCTCGCTAGAATCTAAGCCCCATGAGGGCAGGGATTTCTTTCCTGTTCATATCCCCCAAGGCCTAGAGCAGAATCTGGCATATTGTATGTGCTCAATAAATATGTGTCAAATGAATGAATAAATGTAACATCATTTTAAAATTTATTTTTAAAAAGTCTTCCCCTTTAAGAAGAAAAGATTTGTTGGTTTTTCTTTTATACAGAATCAAGAGGTCAACAAATACAAGCTTCCCATAAGGAAAACATTTTTATACAATGAAACCAGCTACCATGTTTACTGCCATTAAGTTATCTCAAAACAGGGAAAGGAAATGAGGAAGTGTTTGCAAATTACAAAGCTGAAGTTATGTTTTTGTGTTGGTTCTTTTGCTTTTGCAATTCTGAATATTTGGACATAAAGAGATACACTTTTATATATGCACGTAGTCCACCGGTTGCTTATGTGCAGGAACAATTAAATTCTTTAATTAGCAAATAGACCTAAACTTCAGCATTGTTAAAAACTGTAGGGGGGATATCTAGCTTGTAAGTGAATGTTCTGCAACTGTTATTTGATTACAAAATGGTAAGAAAAAAAGAGTCATATCCTTTGTTTGATGATGTGACCCTCTGGAAATCAAGATTAAGAGAACAGAAAGGGAGAGTGGGAGGATCACCAGGAGGAACCACTGAGCCGCCCAGCTCAGGCCCAACTCGAATGGGGTCTCCCAGGAGTTGTGCAAGCCTTGGCCAAGGGAAGGGGGGCTGGGGCCCTGGGGCGTGGTGGTGTTTTGAAACCCCATTCCAATGAATACTCTAAATTTGTCAGCATTTAGGTGATGGAGAAAGGGAAACTGATTTTTCACTTCCTCTGTTCAACACTGAGTCCACATTCTGGAAAAAAAAAAATCATCAAAACCATTCCTACCTTTTTATGTGTTTTTGTTCTCTCTTCTGTTGTAATTTGTGATTTTCCAAGACTGAAAGCTTTTTGGGAGCAATACTAAAGGTTTAAAACAATTAATAAAATGAATCACTTGAGAGTCGAGAGGCTATCCTGGAGGTTACTCTTATGCAAGCTCCAGCTAGATATCCCGAATGGCCACAGTGTGCCAAGCCCCAACCAACAGTCGTCCTCAAATACCTCGGTCCCTATCTGAGACTCTATGGAAGTTTCACTCACTAAGTTACTTTTCAGAAACTTAAATCCCCCAGAGTGTTTCTATGCTGGATAAGTCCCAAAACCCAGAGGCACCAGCCTCTCCAAGAACATGAACCAGATACAGCCCCCGTCCGCATAATGCCGACATCCCTTTTCAGTATGAACAGGTCCAGGTGGTCACTGCCCAGATACCCCTGAAGATTGAGAAAGTGATCACATGAAAGAGAGGGGTAGAAACAGACAGGATAGGATTTAACAAAGGATTATGAATAATACTGAATCTTTATATATATATATATATATATAAGAATAGCTAGAAGGAAATAACTGACATGGTGGAACTATAACACATAACACTCTTTCAAATTTACTCTTGGTGAATTGTACTTTGAAAGTTATCACTTTTCTGTATATATGTTACACTTCGCAAAAAAAATGTAAAAAAAATGAATCACTTTTGCTTGCTAAAGAGAATCATACATGCATAATTTTGTTTAGGTTTTAGCAGATTGTAATGACTGAAAAAGCCTGCAAACGGGGCGTTCGTGGCCGTCGGGGGCGTCGGTGGTGGTCGTTGGGGGTGTTGGTGGCCGTCGGGGGGCGTCAGTGGCCTTCGGGGACGTCGGTGGCCGTTGGGGGTGTCCGAGTGGGGGGGTGTCGGTGGTCGGTGGTCGTCAGCGGTGTCCGGGGCTGACGCCCGCGCGGTTTACCCGCAGCTGCGGGGCCGCCTCCCGCAGGCCCCTCGGGGCGGCCTCGGGCTCGCGAGCGCCCCTAGCGGGCGGCTGCGGCTACGCGACGGGCTGCTCGGTCCCGCCCAGCACCAGCCCCGGACGGGGGACGGGGGACGGGGACGGGGGACGGGGGACCGGCCGAGCTGCCCTGGGCTTTCCGCCCCGCGCTCCCTGCCCTCCAGGGAGCCACGTCGGGCCTAGCTGGGCCGGAGCAGGCTCGCAGCCGGCAGCCAGGCGTCCTCCAGGGCGACCAGGGCAGGACAAGCCCTCAGCACAGGGCCTGGCTTGTTTCTGAGCCTTAAAATCATTTCCTGCTGGGACTATGTTTAACTCAGTTATCTTTTTACGATCACAAGGAAACTACGAGCTAAGAAAGATCTCCTCCAAATCCAGCACCAGTTTTGGAATTTTTTTTTTTTTTTAAATGCTGGGGGTTGGGAAGAAAGGAGGGTGATGGGAAGGGCATCCCCGCGGCAGCCTTGGGGTGGGACGAGGGGCTGAGCGAGACCGAAGGGGCCCGACAGGGTCCCGTGGGAGGGTGGACGGGGTCTGCGGCGCCCCTTCCATCCGGCCATCCCCAGCTGACCCCCGCCCCCGCCCCCCGAGCTGGGAGGGGGACTGAGCTGGACTCCTGGGGACACGTGCAAATCCCATCAGCCACACTGCCTGACATTCTGGTGGTTGACCCCAGCCTTCCTGGGGGCGCAGAAGGCCGAGAGGCAGGGATCCGTCCCACGAGGGGTTCGAGAGCACAGGCGAGGCTTACGAAGCGGGTGAGGGACCTCCAGACCCTCCTCTCCTTCTCGACCACTTCTCCACAGAGCGGACTCTCTGGCTTGTTCTCCCAGGAAGGCTCAGAACCTGACGGACAAAGGGAGTGTCTCCCGGGCTGCAGTCTGGATGGGGGCTCCCCACGTGGGGCTGGGCAGGTGGCCTCCCAAAGGGTCCCCTCCGAGGGCAGCACTCGGGGACCCCAGGAGAGCGTGGCCAGCGGTGGCACGAGTCCCGTCCAGGGAAGATCGCGGTACTTTTGGCGCCCAGAGAGACAAACATGCAGTTTGTGGGGCACCTGAAGCCACCCCTGCTGGAGGCAGCCACCCCTCCCAGCCTTTACCCACCTCCACCCCCAGTTCTCGACTGTTCTCCAGCGTCCCGGGAAAGGGCGGCAGCACGGTGTAGAGAGAGAACACCTGCCTCCAGGTCCTGGCTCCGGCAGCCGTGCCCCGGCACACCTGGGCAGGGGAAGCCACCTGTCTGGGCCGCAGCCCCCTGACCTGCAGGACGGACACCGTCTCCCAGCGGATGGAGGCTGGGACTGCAGACGGCAGGAAGCCAGTCGTTCTCCTTGCTGCACCCGCGGGGGCTCCTCTCCGTTTGAAAGGCCTTACTTAGCACACTCCCTCCTTTCCCTGCGCTGCCAATGGCTGACCCAGTTCACTCAGGGAAAGCTTCCCTCGCTTTCCTCAGCCCTTGTGTCATTGTACCATTCCAAAAAAAAAAAAAACTCCCATGGGCAACCCCGGTGCCAGGGAAGAGACTGTGGCAGGCATTCAGAGAGGGAGACGCGAGACAAGCCGGGGCCGCCAGTGCCCTCGAAGGCCAAGGCCGGTCCTCTCAGGAACCCGGCGGATCTCCCTCCACCTCCTCGCGCCTTGGCTCTCCAACCAGAGCCTGTCGCACCTTGAAGCAGGTGTTTTCAGTCCTGAGATGTTTCTGTTGTACTTGCCAGCCTTTGCCACAGCATCGTTTCCTACGAGTTATCATGATGTCTCACAGCCCTTCAGTTCCGTGCGACTTCATGTCCCCACTTGAACATCATTCCCTGCTGTTATTGTCACCATCACGATGCTTCTGTCTTCGGCTCAGCTCCTGTCCTCCGTGGAATGGAGCTGGGGACACGCTGAGAGAGAGACGGACCTGGGCTTGCACATACACAGCCGGCGGGTTCCCAGGCCCTTGGCGGGACTGGATCCCCATCGCCAAGAGTGTCAGAGCGTTTGTCAGGTGCTGGATGTTGCGGCTTCCCTCACGAAGACCCCATGAAGTTCCTATTGTCATCCCCACTACAGGCAAGGAAACTGAGGCCCCTTGTATACTTGTATGTGTACAGTTCAGTGATGTAAATTATATTCACATATATTGTGCCACTATCACCACCCTCCATTACCAGGACTTTTTAAAAATCACCCTAAACAGAAACTCTGCACCCATTTGGCAATAATATCTCATCACTCCCTCGCCCCCCACTCTCAGCCCCTGGTGACCTCTAATCTACCTTCTGTCTCTAGGAATTTGCTTATTCTATGAATTTCATGTAAGAGGAGTCTTAAAACATTTGTCTTTTAGTGTCTGGCTTATTTCCCTCTACATGATGTCTTCAAGGTTCATCCAGGTTGTCACACGTGTATTGGAACGCCATTCCTTTTTACGGCTGGAGAATGTTCCATTGTAAGGAGGGACCTCACTTTGTCTCTCCATTCCTCCTTGAGGGACATCTGGGGTGTTTCCTCCTCTGGGCTATCACGAATGATGCTACAATGAACATTGGGGTACAGCTATCTGTTTGACTCCCCACTGCCAGTTTTTGGGGGTATATACCCAGAAGTGAGGTTGTCAGGTTGGCCTCGTCATTTTCAACTGGTAGAGCCCCAGGGAGTTTGGCCCCCTAGCCTCTATGCTACACTTTTATTACTATTATTTTTTTAATGCAGAGCTGTTTCCTGTCAGAAGAGGGTGCAGGATGAGGGTCCAAGGGGCATCCTCGTGTGAGCTGGGGCAGTCTGGGCAGGTGCCACCAGGACTGGCCGCATTAAGGATGGAAACCAGTCACCACTTGACATCACCATGGACCTTCAGGCAGCCCAGCCTGCCTCCCACCCCATCCTCCCAAAAGCAACCAGGGAGCAGACTGCCAGCAGGGGGTGAGCGAGGGGTGATGCTTTCACGGCTGTGCAGTGAACTGCTCCCCCCCACCACCACCCCCCCACCCCCCGTTCTGGGATTCTCTCTATACCAGCTGCATTTCTGTAACCCAGGTAAAGGCAGACAGCCTTACGGTCTGTCTCACCACATCCCGGGATGAAAACAACCAAGTCAGATCCAAGGTCACCTCCAAAAGTAGCCCTGAAAAGTAACATAGGTCTTTCCTAAAATTTTTTATAAGAGGTGCCAAAGGGCAATTATGTTCACAATATAAAACAAATAGTCCTAAAACCTCTTTCCTCTCCCTCTCTCAAAACTCCCAGCCTTCTGTGTGCTCTCCCACATTCTACACCCTTCCTCCCCAAATATGCACATCCTCTGCCCAGCTGCCCGCTCTTCAGACCATTTCTCTCAGCCTCAAAACTGTAAGATGGTAAACCAAGAAATTCCCATAGTTAAAGCCAATGCATTTCAGGGAATCTGCTTTGAGCAGCTAGGTAACCAAAACACATCCCAATATTGAGATCAACTTGAGTTCCTGTTTCGTAATCTGCTTTTTCCACTAACTACACTATGAGAAAAATTTCCCATGTACTTAATTTTAGGAAACTCCCTCAACTCCCCATCATCTGGATTTAGTCTAATTCATCGGTCCTCCTCGCTGGGCAGTGAGAATGTTTCCACTCTTTTGCTCTTTTTATAAATAACTCTGGATAGAGATCATCCCACACATCTCTGGGCCAAATTCCTAGAAGCGAAATTACTGGGAATAAACATCTTAAGACTTTTGGTACATATTTCCAAATTGCCAGGAAGTCTAGACCAATTATCATTTTTAATGAGCAAGAGGCAAATTCCAGCCCCAGGATCCCAGGGCTGTTTCTCCAGACGGAATGACTTGTTCCTGTCTCCAGCTCCTTTAGCATTTGGGCAGTGCCTCCTCGGGTGCCCTCCGTTCCCAGGCTGCCTGACTCTCCTAACTGGGGGACCCGATGGGGGTGTCCTTTTTATGACGATTCACTCAACTCAGAGCTGCTTCTTGGTTTACAGGAGACCCCGCCTCCAGCCAGTTTTATCCCTGGAAGCTCATGGACACGATCAGCTTTGGGAACAGTAACTAATATATACTGGCCAACTGCGCTTTCCCAAGTACTAAGTTATCTTCTCTTTGTCTTCTTTGACTGCTTTTAAATAATGTTTTGTATTTTTCTGAATACAAGCCCTTCATTCCTAGATATGTGATTCTTTTAGTTGCCATTACACATGGAATTTTTAAAATGGATTTCTGCTTTTGGTTGTTCGTTGCTTGTGTATAGAAACACTACTGATTTGGGGGTGTTGATCTTGCACCCTGACATTCTGCTGAATTCATTTATTAGCTCTAGTATCTTTGTGGATTTTTCATGATTTTCTGTATATAGGATCACGTTGTTGCAAATAGGGAAAGTTTTACTGTTTCCTTTCCAGTTTGGTTGCCTTTTATTTCTT
The DNA here is from genome assembly GCF_015220235.1 of Choloepus didactylus. Lineage (NCBI taxonomy): Eukaryota > Metazoa > Chordata > Mammalia > Pilosa > Megalonychidae > Choloepus > Choloepus didactylus. The sequence continues at coordinate 131,007,149 of NC_051315.1, read as the reverse complement.
TTTCTTGTCTAATTGCTCTGGCTAGAACTTCCAGTGCAATGTTGAATAACAGCAGTGACAGTGGGCATCCTTGTCTTGTTCCTGATCTTAGAGTCTTTCACCATTGAGTATGATGTTAGGGGTGAGTTTTTCATATATTTGCCTTTTATCATGTTGGGGAAGTTTCCTTCCATTCCCAGTTTTTAAAATGTTTTTAGCAAGAAGTCCTGCAGAATACTGTCAAATGCCTTTTTTTGTGTCAAAAGAGATGACCATATGTTTTTTTTCCCTTTGTTCTATTAATGTGGTGTATTGCATTAATTAATCTTCTTATGTTGAACCTTGTATACCTGGGGTAAATTCCACCTGATCATGGTGTATAATTCTTCAATGTGCTATTGGATTTGGTTTGCTAGTATTTTGTTGAGGACTTTTGCATCAATATTCTTAATTGATTTCGGTCTGTAATTTTCTTTTCTTATGGTTTCTTTATCTGGCTTTGGTATTAGGGTGTTGTTGGCCTCATAAAATGAGTTAGAAAATGTTTCTCTTCTTCAGTTTTTTTTGAGGAGTTTCAGCAGAATTGGTATTAATTCTTCTTTGTCTTGTTAAGATTCACCAATGAAGCCATGCGAGCAGAAGGAAGGCCATAAAGATTAGAGAAGAGATAAATGAAATAGAGAATTTAAAAAATGATAGAATGAATAAAACCAAAAGTGGGTTCTTTGAAAATAGCAATAAAATCAATAAACCTTTAGCTAAACTGACACAGAAGAAAAAGAGAAAGGACAAAAATAACTAAAATCAGAAATGAAAAGGGGGATGTTCCTACTGACCCCACAAAAATGAAAAGGATTATAAGATACTATGAACAACTGTACACCTACAAATTAGATAACCCAGATGACATAGACAAAGTCATATAAATGCACAAATTACCTAAACTGACTCAAGAAGAAACAGAAGACATCAACAGACCAATAGCTAGCAAAGAGATGGACTCATTAATCAATAACCTTCTAACAACAACAACAAAGTAGTTTGCTCTTCTTTATCTAGATTCCCCAGTTGTGAGATGAGGTCTGTGATTTGAGATCTTTTCTTTTTTAAATGTAAGCATTTAGAGCTATAAATTTCCCTCTGAGCACTGCCTTTGCTGCATCCCATACATTCTGGTATGTTGTTTTTCCACTTTCATTTGCCTCACAATGTTTCATAATTTCCCATGTGATTTGTTCTTTGACTCCTTGGTTGTTTAATTTCCACATTGTTGTGAATTTTCCATTTCTCCCTTTGTTTTGATTTCTAGCTTCATTCCATTGTGGTCGGAGAAGATACATTGTATGATTTCAATATTTTTGAATTATTGAGTCTTGTTTTGTGACCTTATATAAGTTTTGTGACCTATCCTGGAGAATGACCCATGTACACTAGAGAAGAATGTGTATTCTGCTGCTTTTGTGTGAAGTATAATATATATGTTAGGTCTAGTTGGTTTATAGTATCATTCAAGTCTTCTATTTCCTTATTGATCTTCTGGCTGGGTGTTATTGAAAGTGGTATATTGAAGTCTCCTAGTATTAATGTAAGACAGTCTATTTCTCTCTTCAAATCTGTTAATATTTTCTCAATATATTTTGGGGCTCTGCTGTTAGGGGCATATTTGTTTATAATTTTTACATCTTGTTGAATTGACCCTTTTATCAGTATAGAGTGACCTTCTTTGTCTGCTGTAATAGTTTCTAACTTAGAGTCTGTTCCGGTTTGCTAATGCTGCCATTATGCAAAACACCAGAAATGGATTGACCCTTATAAAGGGGGTTTATTTGGTTACAAAGTTATAGTCTTAAGGTCATAAAGTGTCCAAGGTAAGGCATCAACAACAGGGTACCTTCACTGGAGAAAGGCCATTGGCATCCGGAAAACTTCTTTTAGCTGGGAAGGCATGTGGCTGGTGTCTGCTTGCTCCCAGGTTGCGTTTCAAAATGGTATTCTCCAAAATATCAGCGTCAGCTTTCAACAGCTGTCTTCAAAATGTCTCTCTAAGCTGCAACTGAAAGCTCCTTCTGTCTGAGCTTTTATAGGTCTCCAGTTAATTAATCAAGACCCACACTGAGTGGGCAGATCCAGACCTCCATAGAAATAATCTAATCAAAGGTATTACCCACAGTTGGGTGGGTCACATCTCCATGGAAACAACCAAATCCAAAGATTCCAACCTAATCAACATTAATACATCTGCCCCCACAAGATTGCATCAAAGAACATGGTGTTTTGGGGGACATAATATGTCCAAACTGGCACAGAGTCTATTTTATCTGATATTAGTATAGCTACTGCTTTTGGAGACATTTGGAGACATTTTGGAGAATACCAGTTTGAAATGCAACTTGGGAGCAAGCAGATGCCAGCCACGTGCCTTCCCAGTTGACAGAGGTTTTCCAGATGCCAACGACCTTTCTCCAGTGAAGGTGTACTCATGTTTATGCCTTGGATTGGACACTTTTATGGCTGTAGAAGTGTAATTTGTAACCAAATAAACCCCCTTTATAAAAGCCAATCCATTTCTGGTATTTTGCATACTGGAAAATATTAGCAAACTGGAAGAGTTGTTGTTTGCATAGTATACATTTTGGAATCCTTTTGCTTTCAACCTTCTAGTGTCTTTGAATTTAAGGTGAGTCTCTTAGAAACAGCATATAGCTGGGTCATACTTTTTCATCCATTTTGCCAATCTCTGCCTTTTGACTGGAGAGTTTAATCCATTTACATTTAATGTAACTACTGATAATGCAGAACTCTCTTCTGCCATTTTGCTATTTGGTCTTTGTAAGTCTTATACTTTTTTTGTCCCTCAATTCTTCCATTAAGGCCCACTTTCATACTTATTTGATTTTAGTAGTGTACCATTTTGAATCCCTTCTCAATTCCTTCTGTATATATTTTCCAGATATTTTCTTTGTGATACCATGGGGTTTAAATTTGATGTCCTAAATCTGTAACAATCACGTTTGGTTTCATGCCACCTTAAGTTCAATATTATATACCCCTTGCTGCCCTCACCTTTTTGTTGTAATTGTTACAAATTATATCTTTAGACAGTGTATGTCCAAAATCATAGATTTATCATTACTGCGCTGATTTGAAGATGTTATGTACCCCAGAAAAGGCCATGTCCTTTTAATCCATGCCTATGGGTGCAGACCTATTATAGGTGGGACTTTTTGTTTAGGTTATTTCAAGATGTGACCCACCCCATTCAAGGTGGGTCTTAATCCTTTTTACTGGAGTCCTTTATGAGAATACAAAGAACAGAAAATGCTGAAAGAGCTTAGAGAGAAAAAGCCCCAGGAGGGGCTGAGAGAGCCACTGAAGCCAGAAGGTGAAAGCAATGAAACCTGAGACAGAAGGACAAGCAGACACTGTCTATGTGCCTTCCCAAGTGACAGAGGTGTCCCAGATGCCAGCAGCCTATTTTCAGGGAAGGTATCCTCCTGTTGATTCCTTAATTTGGACATTCATAGCCTTAGACTTGTAACTTGTAAGCTAATAAATCCCCAGTGTTAAAAGCCAGTTCATTTCTGGTATATTGCATTTCAGCAGCTTTAGCAAACCAAAACAATTACTTTTTATGCATTTGCATTTTATACCTGTAAGAAGTAAAAAGTGCAGTTATGTACCAAAAAATACAACACAACAGTCCTGGCATTTATAATTACCTATATAATTACCTTTACCAGAGGTCTATTTCTTTATGTTGCTTCGATCCAAAGGTCTAGTGTCCTTTGCTCTCTGCTTGTAGCGCAGGTCCAGTGGTGATGAACTCCCACTTTTGTTCCTCTGGTAATATCTTAATATCTCTTTTATGTTTGAAAGACAGTCTCACTAGATATAAAGTCCTTGGTTGGCAACTGTTTTCTTTCAGCACATTAAATATTAAGTCCTGCTGCCTTCTTACCTCCATGGTTTTTGATGAGAAATCAGCACTTAATTTGATTGGGACTCCATTGTACATGCTTTTCTCTAGCAGTTTTCAGAACTCTCCTCAACCTTGGCACACAACAGATTTACTACTATGCACTATGTTCTCTCTCTTTTCTCCTTCTGGGATCCCAAAATGCATATATTGGTATGCTTGATGGTGTCCCACAGATCTCTTAGGCCCTGTTCTCTTTTTTTCATTATTTTTTTTTCAATTCCTCAGCCCAAATAATTTCAATTATCTTGCCTTTGAAGTCACTTATTATTTCTTCTGCCAGCTCCATTCTGCTGTTGAAACCCTCTAGGGAATTTTCCATTTCAGTTACTATGGTCTCCAACACCCAGTATTTCTGTTTTGTTTCTTTTTAAATTTTCTATCTCATATTGTTCATTCATTGTTTTCCTGATAGCCTTTAGTCCTTTCTCCATGTTTTCCTTTATCTCCTTGAGCATTGTTTTAGTTTTCTGGCTGCTAAAGCAAATATCATACAATGGGATGGCTTAACAACAGGGATTTATTGGATCACAGCTTCAGTGGCTAGAAGGCTCTCTTCTCCCTGGGGTCTGTGTCTTCTGGATGCTGGCAGTCGTCTGGGTTCATTGGTTTCTCCATCATACGGCAATGCACGTGGTGACATCTTCTTTCTCTCCTGGGTTCCACTGACTTCCAGCATTTGGTTTTTCCTGCTGTCTTCTCTTTGCTTTAAGGGCTTCAGCTATACTGGACCAAGGTCCACCCTCATTCACTTTGGGCACCTTCAAAGGTCCTGGTTACAAATGGGTTAACACCCATAGGACCAGGGGTTGAGACCTGAATATGCCTTTGTGGGGGCATTAGTCAGTCTCCAACAAGCATATTGAGGATAATTTTTTACGAAGTTTTTGTCTGGTATGTCTAAAGTGTGGTCTTTGTTGATGGGTTCTGCATTTTTTAAATCTTGTTCCTTTGGATGGACCATCATTCCTGTTTCTTTGTCTTATAATCTTTCATTTCATATTATACATTTTATCTATTTTAATTTTTTATTCATTTTATTGAGATATATTCACAGACCATGCAGTCATACAAAACAAAGCATACATTCAATTGTTCACATTACCACCACATAGTTGTGCATTCATCACCCAAATCAATCCCTGACACCTTCATTACCAAACACACAAAAATAACAAGAATAAAAATTAAAATGAAAAAGAGCAATTAAAGTAAAAAAGAACATTGGGTGCCTTTTGTTTCTTTCTTTCTTTCTTTGTTTTTTGTTTCCCTTCCCCCATTTTTCTACTCATCCATCCATAAACTAGACAAAGGGGAGTGTGGTCCATATTGCTTTCCCAATCCCATTGTCACCCCTCATAAGCTACATTTTTATACAATTGTCTTCAAGATTCATGGGTTCTAGGTTGTAGTTTGATAGTTTCAGCTCCTTTTGGAATCTCTCTGCCTCTGAAGCTTATTTCATTTCCTTTCACATCCCCCTTTTGGTCATATTGTACATTTTAATATTTTAAAGTGTTTACTCTGGGATTTAGTCCCTGGGCTGTCTGTTCCATATGTTTGTATTCAGCCAGTGATATGACAGAGATTTCCTTGTGTGTCAGGAGTGAACAAAAGTAAACCAGGCAACCCAAAAAGCACTTTTCACAGTCTGTGCAAATTGGCTCTGTGTTGGCTGGTGCTCGCATTCAGAGTTTAGCCCTTCTATCAATACCAGCCTGAGGCAAATGTGAAGTACAGGGTCCTCTTCATCTTATCTGAGCCTGCCTCTGGTCCTGGGCTTGTGCTTGCTCATGGCCTTAGGATTTCCCCTGTTTACAGGAGTTTGAATGCTCCATCTACCCCCTATGCTATAGCACCCCACCCACCCACCCACCATGGTCTATTGTATGTCTTAAAGCCAGTAATCCTTTGCTCCTGCTCCTGGTCACTTTGGCTTAATTGTTTATTAACTGCTTTAGCTGTCCTCAAGCTGCTTCTGCCTGCAGGGCAAGTTCTGGGTGGGTGAGCCAGAGATGAGTTTCCTGGTTCAATCTTTCAGGCTGCCACCAACAGCTTGGCACTGACATGCAGGCACCCCATTATGCACATAGGGGTTACTCTGCTCCCTCTGGAACAGGGCCAGGGACCCACGATGGGAGCTCAGTCTGGCTCCACAGTGCACCAGGGAGGGTTGGGGGAGGGGCCAGCAAGGGCACCAGGAGCTTCTCCTACTGTTTTTAAAGCTGGTTTATCTTGATTTGGCACTTGCCCGGTTACTGGAACTCTTTAACTGTTTTCTGAAGTTTTAAGGAAGAAGGTTCTGCCATTTTTGCTAGTTGTTCACAGATTCTGTAGGGGTTTGGCCACCGCCATCTTGATTGATGGAAGTCCCTCTGCAGTTTCTTTGGACTCAGCCATTGGCCTGCCTTTGTGGGGGTGCACCCGTGCTGGGGGCCACTGGGACAAGGCGAGGGGCAGCACAGGTGTGTCTGGACCAGGAGGTGGTGATGTCAGATGATGGTAACCCAAAGCTGAATGGTCCAGAAAGAAGTGGCATTGGACTGCTGCAATCTGACGGTGTTCAACTGCAAGGCTGAGAGGCCAGCCCCTGAGGGGTTGGCATGTGCTCAGGGGAGCGGACATGCACTCAGTCATCTGGGAGGGGGCAGGTTGGGCCGGGAGAGCTGGAGGGCAGAGTGGGGTACGGCGATGGGTGTGGGCTGGGGGCTGCAGGGACCTGGGCTCAGGACATCCAAGAGCAAGTTGTGTGTGGGGGTTTGTGGGAGGGGGTGGGGGGGCTCCTTTGGCATGTCCAGATCCTTCCAGAAGCACACCTACAAGTGGGGTGTTTTAGCTTCCTGGGCTGCTCAAGCAAATACCACGAAATGGGTCAAGTTAAACAATGGGAATTTCTTCACTCATGTTTCAGGCTTGGAAAAATCTAAATGAAAGTGTCATCAACGTAATGCTTTCTTCTGGAAACTGGAGTCTGGGGTTGGCTGCAGGTGATCCCCGGTGCTGGGCTCCTCTGTCACATGGCCATGCCAATGGCGGCCCCTCCTGGCCTCTCCCTTTTATTCCCGATTCCCTTGGTGCCTTCTGCCTGCTCCCTCTGTCCCTCTCTCTGTCTGACTCTGAGGACTCAGGTGAGAGCATTAAGCCCCAGCTTGACTGAGGTGGGCCACACCTGAGCTGAAGGTGCCTCATCAAAAGGTCCTACTTCCAACGGGGCCATGGCCACAGGTCTCTCTTGGGTATGTACAGCTCTAAACCTGTGTAGGGGCCTTGGGAAGAAGTGCGAATGGGGTGCAGTGTTGGGGACGATTAAGGTAGCATGTATAAAATCCACCCTCAGCGATGCCGGAGATATGCAACATGACAGCTGGGGCTGATGTAACAACAGTTTAAGTTGCCCTCAGCCTTCTATGGAAGTGACAGCCGTTTGCGCCTAAGATTCACATCTAGAGTGCTAGCTTTACTACCTGCCTTCTACCCCAGCAACAGTAGCCACCAATCCTGTGCTAGCCTTACATCTGCCATCCGCCCTAGCAACAGCAGCAGCCAATCCTAGGCCGCCACCCGTTCGTACTAGCCACTCCCTCTACCTTAGGGTATATATACCCTGCCTCTTCAATAAAGTTTTGCAGCTTGATCAGAAACCTGTCTTGCTGTCATTCCTCGTGTCTCTTGTCCCATACCATTCCTCCCTCACAGGACTCGGAGCTTCCGTTGAACGTCCCGCCGGCCGGGACAGTGCAGCCCCATCTCGAGGGGAGGTGCTGGTGTGCAGAGGTGCGAGCCGGTTGAAACTCGGGGGACAGGAGGGAGGTGAGTGTGGGGAGTCCCAGGGCTGGCCGGGCTTGGGGACACAGAGGCATCCTCAGGGAGGGGATCACACCAACCTCTTCCTGTCTGAGCAGCGGTTCCAGATTGAGTGGGGTGAAGAGGCGGTGGGGGGTGCTGTCGGGCCCCCGTGGGGAGGGGGCAGGCACGTGGGGTGCTGCTGCCACGTGGGTCCTCACCAACCCACCCCATCAAGGCCCCCGTGGGGACACCTGTTAACTCCTGTTAAGGAAAACGGAACCAAGGAGTGAGTGCTTCCCCCCACCCTTCTACCCACAGGACAGACGCCCAGAAAGAAGGACACTGCGCAGCTAGGAACGTCCTTTTAATCACAAACTCCTCACCCCTGAACCCGTCCTGTCCCTGGGGGGGTGGTCGGGTTCAGAGGTCAGAACACCGCCCCGGAGGGCTCAGAAACAGGAGAAGCTGAGCTGGGAACACGGCCCCCGAAATAAATCAGTCACACCCTGCTTCCTCCCAGCGCCGCGGCTGACCTGTCCGGGCCCCTGCACCGCCCATCAGAGTGGGGGCAGCTTCAGACTGTTCTGAAATCCTGGAGCTCTTCTCAGATTAGAGGGAAAAGGGGGAGCTCAGGGCTGCCTTGCCATTACGGGAAGCGTTCCCTGAGCCAGGCCCCCGGAAACCTCCCCCAGCCCCATCCCTCAGCCTGGGTGTGCAGGGGCAGCCCTGGCATTGGGGGTCCCCCCACCCCCTTCTCTCCATCCTGGGTGTGCAGGGGCAGCCCTGGCATTGGGGGTCCCCCCACCCCCTTCTCTCCATCCTGGGTGTGCAGGGGCAGCCCTGGCATTGGGGGTACCCCCACCCCCTTCTCTCCATCCTGGGTGTGCAGGGGCAGCCCTGGCATTGGGGGTCCCCCCGCCCCGTGGGCTATATGACGCCCTCGGTGTGCTGGCTCCTCCAGACCACTAGCGCCGTGACGAGCAGGGTGACGGCAATGGGCACCACGATGAAGGGGCAGAGCACGCTGCCCGGCGGGTCCCGCACAGCCCTCCCGGACGCGGGGCAGCTCCGGAAGTAGCGCCGGTGCACAGCCAGGAAGAACCTGTCCACCGCGGGGTTGGGCCAGAAGCAGCCCAGCGTCTCGGCAGCGTGTCTGGTGCAGTCGCTGAGGTCCCCATAGGTCCTGCGGGGGAAAGAGGCCAGCAGTCCCGGGAGGGGCCCTGCACCCACAGCCTGGCGGTGCCCGGGGCCCCCCGCTCTACGGGGCAGGATCCCAGGGCTGCTGAGGGCCACCCCAGCAGGCGAGCGGGGCTGAAGGGCATCCCTCCCTGTGCCAGGGATGGCAGGGGCCGAAGGTGGACCGGCCCGTGTCCTTGGGGGACGGGGACCCCAGCCTCTGGGCCCGGAACTGTTCCCGCTACCCCCAGCTCAGGCCACCCCAGCCTGGAAGGTTCCCCCTGACCCCTGCAAGCCCCAGTATTTTCCCTGCGGCATTTATCACCTGTCATTATACCCAGCTCTGTCTCTGTTTTGTTTTCTGAATGTAAGTCCATGGGGTCAGGGGTTTGTGCCCATTTTGTTCACATCTGCCACCCCAGAGCCTAGAAGAGTGCTTGGCACAGAGCAGACACCAGTAACTTTTTCAAGGGATGAAATATTCCGTGTTGGGGGAGGTCCCCTTCCCACCCCTGATGAGTTTGTCCTTCCGTGTGAGGTGGGGCCCCGTGACCTCAAACCCCTGACCCTCCCGAACCAGGGGGGTTGAGCGGCCTCCCTGATGCGTGAATCTCAGAGAAACGGGGCCTTCCTCTTCGTGATAAACTGAATTAATGCTCCCAACTCTACACCCCGCCCTGCGTCGGCACCCTCTGCCACGCGACGTGGCAGGTCCTTCTGGTGGAGGATGGCGTTTCCCGTCCCGGCTCTTTCTTTGTCCATGAGACTCGCTTTCACCCACCAATGGGTGGGCCTGTGATGGGACCAGTGTGAAGGGCTGGTGTGACCGTGGGGCCTCTTGCAGCTCTGCCATCACCACGAGGAGAACACGGCTGGGCCAGGCCTGCCGCCCACCTCCCCCCTCACCCCAGTGGCCAGGGGACTGTGGTCAAGGAACTGGGGGGCGGGGATGGTCTCAGTCCTGGGGAGCCCACCTGGGAGGGACTATAGGGTTGAGGGCCAGTGGCCGGGCTGTCCTACGAGAGCCGGAAACTGACTAAGCTGGCAGGCTCCGCGGATAGCCCTGGGGCCATTCATGTCCCTTATGCCATCAGGCCCCCAGGGGTCTCAGTCGAGTGGCTCAGCCCCCTCCCCACCGCAGCTGCACAGCTCTGCAGTGAACTTTCAGAATCCGAGCGGCCCCCAGGTAGCAGAGAGGGCAGCCGGCTCCAAAGGAGCACAGGAGGGTCCACTTTCAGGGGTGGAGTGGCGTGTGTGTGCCCGTGTGCGTGCGAGTTCATGCATGCATGTGGGGCTGTGGCTGCATGATTCTGTACATGTGTGTGGATACCCTGTGAGTGTGTTTGCACGTCTATGGGATTCTGTGTGTGAGATTCACTGTATGATTCTGTGCATGTGAGTGTGTGTAACTGTGTGTCTGTGGGTGTCAGTCTGCGTGTGTCGGTATGACTTGGTGTGTGACTGTGTGTGTGTGTGTGTGTATGTGTGTGATCTGACCACAGACCCCGACCCTTCCCCAGAGGCCACGGGGGGTGGCTGGAGAGGCCGTGCCCACCCAGTGGCCACCCCGCTGCCAGTCGGCAGGCAGCGTGGAGGGAAGGGGGAGCAGGGGTGGAGCTGCAGGCGAGCCAGAGGAGGGGTGCAGCTGGGGGTTCCCGCACACAGGGGAAGGGCCATGGCGGGGTTCCTCTTGCCCGGGATCGCAAAACTCGGAGCACAGCGCAGCCGGCATCGCAACCCCACCTGGTCATGGCTGCACCCTCAGCCCACACGCAGCCCCAGGAAGCAGGGCCCTGGGGAGAAGACGACACTGCCCCCCAGCCTCTGAAGAACCTTCCCACACACGTGGGTTTGTGGACCCCCTTCCGAATTGAAATGGAGCAAAAGGGTTTCCAAGCAGCTCCCAGATCGGCACGTTCTCATGTCATCTTCCAACGCAGGAGGCGGGAGTCCCCGAGTCCTTTACAGTGGGGGAAACTGAGGCTCACAGATTGCACACCCAGGGCACCTGCCTCCAAATCTCACACTCCACACTCTGCCCCCGGACCTCTGGCTTGATGACAGAACCATAATTCAGGAAGAAAACCAGGGAAGCTCTCGGGGGGCCAGGGGCTGGGGCCGCAGCCAGCTCAGGGTCTGTTCTCAGGGAGCGGTGCCTTGCGAGGGCCTCGGCAGCGCTCCATCACTGTCACCATCTCCATGGCAACCCACCATCACCAACATCCACTGGGCGCTCACCCGTGCCGGGCACTGGATTGGGGGGTCTGTGCCTGGTCTCGGTTGCTCTTGGACACCACTGTTATCTGGTGTTTTGCAGAAGGAGAGACAGACTTTGGAAGGGGAGAAACTTGTCAACCACAGGGTCCACACACGCCACCAGCACCCCCCTGCCTCAGTGGCCAGACGTGCATGTGGCTTTGATGCCTCCCTGGCTGAGTCTGGTCCACTCGCTGGGGGTCGAGGCTGCAGAGGGCACAAGTGAGTCAATGAGCCAGTGCAGGCCGGTCCATCTGTTTCACTTTGCTAAAACAACTGAAATGCAATATACCAGAAATGGGCTGACTTTTAACAATGGGGATGTGTTAGTTTACAAGCTTACAGTTCTGAGGCTGTGAAAATGTCCAAATCTAGGCATCATTAAGATGATACTTTCTTCCTAAAGAAAGGCTGCCTGTGATCCGGGACTCCTCTCCCACAAGACCAGGCCCAAGGCAGTGTCTGCTGGTCTCTGTCTTCTCTTCTGGGTTTCATTGCTTCCAGCTTCTGGCCTCAGTAGTTTCCTCTCTGTGTTCCACATCCTTCTCTCTCAGCTTCTGGCTGTTTCTCTCTTTCTTTCTCTTATAAAGGACTCCAGTAAGAGGATTAAGACCCACCTGGGGCAGCCTCAACTGAAATAACCTAGTCAAAAGGTCCCACCACAATGGGTCTACACCCACAGGAATGGATTAGCTTGAAGAACATGATTTTTGGGGTCTATTCAGCTTCAGACCTGGCACGACCCCAGACCTGCAGTGGTTCAGCTCCGAGAGCTGCACCTTTGTGCCCAGGATGCAGGTGTGGCGTCTGGCACGGGGTACGAGCTCGGTCAGTGCTCTTGCATTTCAATTTGGATTTGTTCTGGCCCCACCTTAGATTTGTGCATCCAGAAAAACAAGCTTGGCAACAATTGCCATCAGTCCCTGGAGTTCACGATAGCCACATTGCAATCTGGTGTGTTGGGGCACCCCTGAGGAAGTGGGGGTGCCCCTGAGGGTCACGGTAACTCTATGGAGGTCAAATCTCAGCCCATGTGTCACACGGCTGGTGTATGAGCTGGCCGTGCAGGGGCCACACCCCACCGCTTCCCCACAAACATGTGGTGACACTGTCTGTGAACTGGGGGAGTCGGGAAGGCCTCAGCCTGCGTCCCACAAGGAGGCCCAGGGCCTGCTCTACAGTTCCTCGGCTGACTGTGCACATTAAAACATAGTCTCAAGAAGGGGAGTCACCTCTGCTCCCACTTAGAATACAGAAAGCTGTAGAATGTTAGCAAAGCTCCCACCCAAAAAGGAACGAAAGCTGGAACCACTGCAGAATTGCAGCACTTCTTGAGTCCATCAGAGAGATGAGGCTGTGAAGGAACATAAACTTCAAGGAGGGGCAACCTGCTTCCAGGAGAGATGGAGCCCAGGAAGGGTCTTGCCCGTGGCAGGGCAGTGGAAGGAGGGCCATGGGCTGCATCCTAGAGGCAGGAAGGAATCGGCTGCATGTTCCTGAGCTTCCCAGCACTAGAGAACTGGTCTGGAATTTCTGGGGCTCCCCAAACAGGGGCAGTTTGCAAGACTGGCCAGCTCTTACACAAGAAGTGCCATCATGTACTCACGAGGGAGACGGGGGGCAGGCGGGAGGTCAGCTGCCACTGGACGAGCCCCAAATGCCCTGCGTTTGCCCCAGTTCTTGTCTCCTTTGAAACAAAGGCCTCAGGCCCCCAGAGGAAGAGCAGCAACTGAGAAAGGCCCCAAGCCCTTCCCACTGCCCCAGACCCTCTCTCCCGGGAAGCAAAATCCTTACACTGCTGGGGGAGGGACAGCAAAGCCTGTCACCCCCAGGCCGGGGGAAGAATAGATGAAAAAAACTCTTTTCCCATGGGAGAGTGGCAGAATCTATCCCAGGTGGAGGTCTCCTCCACTGGGCAAGGGGCAGAAACCTCCCCTAAAACCCTCACAGATAAAAGGCAGAGTTTGGCCACTGCAGGGAGGAGGGATGAGGAGGCCAATGCCCAGGAGCACAGGGTCTATGTGAAGTGAGGCTGGACCAGGACGGAGAGGGGACCCCTCCGCCCCACTCAAGCCTAGTGTGGGGTACACGGCCCTGCAGTCCACAGTGGGAATGCTGGAACCTGAGGGTGGAGAGCTGGCACTGTATAAAGCCTCCAGCACCCCAGCCCTCACCCCAAGCATGAGGCAACAGTAGCCCATTCATTGCTAGAGGTATTTGGAGTCACTGGTGCACTGATGGTAACCATAGCAACAATGCCACTCAAGCCAAGCTCAACTCCTAATGAGGTTGATCAACTTTCACAATGACAGCCTGATTTCAATGTATATATTTTTCTGTACACTATTTACATGTCTCTGCACTACTTCCACTATTCCACACATGATGTCGAAAACTCAGTAAAAAATTATGACACACACACAAAAGCAAAAACAACAGAACAACAACCAACCCATGGTCAAGAGACAAAGTAATCAATAGAATCAGACTGAGAGATGACCCAGAAGTTGGAACTATAAAATGGGCACTTTAAAATGATTGATTTGACAGAGTGACTAGTGAAAAAGATAGACAATATGTAGCTACAGATGAGCATTTCAGCAGAGATGGAAACTAGAAGAAAGTCAGAGATAAACATAGAAATAAAAAACATGAGATAGTTATACAAACCTCCCGAGACCAGATGTGGTCTCATCTCCTCCCTTCTTAAAAATCCTTTAATGAAAAATCTAATGGTGAGGATGGAAGAAGATGGCAGCATAGAGAGGAGCTAGTTTGTCCCCATGGAACAACTAATAAACAACCAAGAACAACTAGTAAATAATCTGGAATAACTGTGGGTGGACAAATGTGACTATCTACTCATCATACACCAATCTGAATTGGGTACCTGAATGCCCGAGATTGCAGTATAAAATCTGTAAGTAAAAACTGTGGATCCAAGCTGGGAGCCCCCTCACCCCACAGCCCGAACTCCAAAGCCTCATGGTACTAGAGAGCAGCACTCTGCCAGCAAGCAAATATAACTCAGCTGAGCTCCAACTGGGGTTTTAATTAAACATGGACAGCTCACTACAAGATATGAATCCCCAAAAGCAGACAGAGGCTTTTGGTGATGACTGACCTCGGAGAGCCAGAGGGTGGCCACGTACTGGCACTGAAGGGGGATTTCTGTCCCTTTTTCAGCTCAGGGGAGAAAGCCTCAGCCATTTTTAGTCCCTAGCAGTCTGACCCAGACAAGGGTGGAGATAGCACAGGCAGAGAGACTATTCAAATGTAAATAATATCTCCCTAGGGGGTGTATGTTCCCTAAGAGGAGGAAGGTGGTGCCAAGCTTACTACCCACTTTCCATTCCGAACCAGACCCCAGAGCCTGGGGGAAAACAGCCACGGACCACACCTCCTTACACCAGTCTAGAATTACAGGCTGACAGGCACCACCTGCTGGGCAGAAAAGCACAGTGACCTGAGGCCTCACAGGGTGTATCAATCTTCTAAGACACCCTCAGGGAAACTGGCTACTATTCCCTCTTCCAAGACCTGAGCCTGTTCTGGTCTGGGAAAACCTGACTGGGGTAACCAAGGAAACCAGATGCCTAAACAACAGAAAACTACAACCTACACTAAGAAAAACAAAGTTATGGCCCAGTCAAGGGAACAAACTTACACTTCAACTGAGATACAGGAATTTAAATAACTAACGCTAAATCAATTTAAAAAGTTTAGGGAAGAAATAGCAAAAGAGATGAAGCATATAATGAAAACACTGGGTGTACATAAGGTAGAAATGGAAAGTTCAAAAAACCAACTGGCAGAATCTATGGAAACGAAAGGCACAACTCAACAGATGAAAGACACAATGGAAACATACAACAGCAGATCTCAAGAGGCAGAAGAAAACACTCAGGAACTAGAGAACAAGACACCTGAAAGCCTACACACAAAAGAATAGACAGAGAAAAGAATGGAAAAATATGAGCAACGACTCCAGGAATTGAAGGAAAAAACAAAATGCAGGAATATATGTGTCATTGGTGTCCCAGAAGGAGAACAGAAGGGAAAAGGGGCAGAAGCGATCAAAGAGGAAATAATCAATGAAAATTTCCCATCTCTTATGAAAGACATAAAGTTATGGATCCAAGAAGCACAGCATACCCCAAACAGAAAATATGTGAATAGGCCTACGCCAAGACACTTAATAATCAGATTATCAAATGTCAAAGATAAAGAGAGAATCCTGAAATCAGCAAGAGAAAAGCAATCCATCACCTACAAAGGAAGCTTGATAAGACTATGTGCGGATTTCTCAATAGAAACCATGGAGGCAAGAAGGAAGTGGAGTATTTAAGGTACTGAAAGAGAAAAATCACTAACCAAGAATCCTATATCTGGCAAAACTATCCTTCAGATATGAGGGAGAGCTTAAAATATTCTCTGATGAACAGACAATGACAGAGTTTATGAACAAGATACCTGCTCTACAGGAAACACTAAAGGAAGTACTGCAGACAGAAAGGAAAAGACAAGTGTGAGAAGTTTGGAACACAATTTTGGGTGATAGCACAGCAATGTAAGTACATTGAACAAAGATGACTGTAAGTATAGTTGAAAGAGGAAGGTTACGACCATGTGGGACACCAGAAGGAAAGAGGAAAGATACAGACTGGGACTGTATAACTCAGTGAAACCTAGGGTGCTCAACGATTGTAATAAAGGCACAAATATGTTTTTACATGAGGTAGAACAAATAAATGCCAACATTGCAAGGTGTTAAAATAGGGTGGGATTGGGGGGAAAATACAATCAATGCAAACTAGAGACTATAATTAACAGAAACATTGTATTATGCTTCCTTTAATATATCAAAGGCCACATTCCAAAGCTAAATGCATATGGGGGCGGGGCATAGGGGAAGGGTATGGGACTCCTGGCATTGGGGATGTTGTTTGACTTTTTATTCTACTTTAGTTTAATGTTATATTTCCTTGTGTTGCTCTCTAGCTGTCATGTTTTTTTTCCCGCTCTGTTTCTTTTTTATTTTTCTTTTGTTTCTCTACCTTCTTTGACTCTTCCTCCTTCTTTGTGGAAGAAATGAAGATGTCCTTATATAGATAGTGGCGATGGTGCACAACACATAAATATGTGACTATACAGGGAACCAACGAATGTTTACTTAGGACCGAACGTATGATGTATGAACAAAACTGTCTTAAAAAAAATGGGTTGATGAAGAAAACTTGAGGGCACTATATTGAGTGAAATAAGACAGACACATAAGGACAAATATTGCAGGGTCTCACTGATATGACCTAATTATACTTTGTGAACTCATAGAAATGAAATATAAGTTACCAGGATATAGAAAGAGGCTAAAGAATGGGGAGCGGTTGCGTGTTATGAGCAGAATGTTCAACTAGGGTGAACTTAAACATTTGGAAATGGAAAGAGGTGATGGTAGCACGTTGTGAGAATAACTAACAGTGTTGAATGGTGTGTGAAGGTGGTGGAAAGGGGAAGCTCAGAGTCACATATGTCACCAGCAGGAAAGTTGGAGGTTAAAAGATGGGAATGTATAAAACAGTGAATCTTGTGGTGGACAATGTCCATGATTAACTGTACAAATATGAGAAATCTCTCTCATAAACTAGAACAAATGTATGACACTATAGCTAGAAGTTAATAACAGAGGGGCATATAGGAAAATTATATATACCTATTGCAAACTATGTACTGCAATTAGTAGTATTTTAACTATCTTTCATCAACAGTAACAAATATACTAGACCAAAACTATGTATCAACAATGGAGGGGGGCTGGTAAGGGTTATGGGAGGATTTGAGTTTCCTTTTTTTTGTCTTTATTTCTTTTCTGGAGTAATGGAAATGTTCTAAAAATTGAAAAAAAATTGTTATGGATGCACAGGTGTATGATGGTACCATGGGCAACTGATTGTTCACTTTGGAACTTTGGATAATTGTATGGGATGTGAACAATCTCAATTAAAAAAAACTTAAAAAAAAAACACTTGAGACAGTCCCTTCAATGGGCTCATTAGCAGACTTGACATGGCTGATGAAAGAATCAGTGACCTTGAAGATAGGGCAATGGAAATTACTCAAACTGAAACACAAAGAGAAAGAAGAGACGAAAACACACACAGTATCAAGAGTTGTGGGACCATAACAGCAGTGTCAATGACATTGACTCCAATATGTAATTTGAGTCCCAGAAGGAAGGGGCCCCATAGAAGGAACAGAAGAAATATTTGAAGAGAGATAATGGCTGAGAATTTTCCAAAAATAATAAAGGGCATCAAATCACAAATCCAAGAAGCTCAGTGAAGCCCAAACAGGATAAAGACCAAAGTAATGGCAGCAACAGACAAAACCACATATTTTTAGCAAAGTCAAACTGCCAAAAACCAAAGATAAAGAACAAATCTTGGAGTCAACCAGAGGAGAAAAAGACACTTGCAGAAGAATAATGCTATGAATCACAGCAGACTTCTTGCTGGGAACTACACAAGCTGGGAGAGAATGGGATGGCGACTTTAAAGTATTGAAAGAAAGAAAGAAAAAAACCTGTCAGTCCAGAATTCTATATCCAGCAAAAATACCTTTAAAATATGAAGGTGAAATAAAGATCTCTTCAGAAAAAAGGGAAGCTGAGACTTGTGCTCTACAGTCAAAAGAATGTAATACCTAAAAGAGTTTTGGACCCACAGAAAGAAATGAAGAGCTTCAGAAATGATAAAAATGAAGGTTTTTAAAAGACATGTTTTCCTTATTTTTCATCTAGAAAGTGCATAAAAGGAGAAGAGGCCACAAGTTAACAGTGAGGAGACCCCCGGGGAAGCTGGAGAAGGCTGAACATTAAGGGCTGGGGTCCTTCCAGCAGCCAGGCTCCCTACTACCCCAGCCCTATCGGACAGTACCCAAATCATGAGGTCACTGCCTTCTCTCCCCGGCTGCCCTCTGGGTCCCTTACTCCAAGGGCACAGGGCATGCCGGGCCTCTGTCGGTCCATGCAAGGGTGGAGGGGGGCAGAGGCAGCAGAGGACCTGGGGTCCTGTCCCCACAACTCACTAGCACCAGGCTGTGTGGTTTCCCCAAGTGAACAGAGACGCATGTTTCAAACAGAAAACAGAAGTGGAAGAAGTCTCAGGATGGCATGACAGATGGGATCTCATGAGAAAAAAACAAAGTGGCCCAGATTGTGTGCCTGGTATGTGTCGGGTACTGTCGTTGGAAAGCAAAGTGCAGCCGTTTGAGCTGGTCTTGGCTCCACTACATCAGGGCTACGTGTCACACATGTGGGTTTGAACGGCTGTCCTCTGTCCTCCCTCCGACCCAGCACACCTGTCACAGTGGCTGGCCTTCTGCAGACTCAGCGACAGATGACCAAAGCTGAGCAAGGCTCAGCAGAGCTTGGATGGCGTTGAGGAGGAGGCCAGCCAACAAGACGGGAAGGTGCCCCTGACCCAGCAGCAGCCAGGCCACCACAGGCCCCACGCTGGGGCCAAGCACTTGGTGGGCTATTCTGAGACCAGGCACTCTCCTTGAAACGTTATCCTTCCCGTCTGCAAAGCCACCATGCCTAAAAATATCTCTACTGTGCAGTCCGCTGCCCACTTCATCCTGTTTATTTATACAAAAGTGACAGCTGAGAACTTTGGCAATGATGTGCTCAAAGAAAGAGTGCAGACATTCCTCTCTTTAAAAGAACACCGTTTTGACTGGTGGAGGGGCCTGAAATAATCCAGGAAAAATATTCTCGCTTTAACCCTCCATTTTCAGTTTTTATGTAACTGAATAATTGTCCTTTTTTGGCTAGGATGTTCTATTCTGGGCCTTTAAACAAACTTTGCCTGGAATGTTCCAGAATACTGTAGTGGAATTTCTAGCACGTCTGGGGCTTGGCACCAGGGTTCACGGCTGTTCTCTTTTTGACCAGAAAGGGTGCCCACTGCTGCCCGCAGGTGACTTGTCTGCTCCAAGGACACCCCGTGGCCCCCCAGCTGGCCCCGACTGGCCCCGACTGGCTCTGAAATGGTGTGTCTGAACCTGAGCCCTGGCAGCCCACAGACCCGGGTTCAAATCCCACCTCCACCTCTTATCCCGAGTGATCCCGAGGGCCTCCTCTCCCCTGGCTGGGCTTGGAAGGTACTGGACCTTCTGGTACTGGGCAGGTACAGTTAAAAGAGGCAAAGGGCCCGGCATGCAGGAGGTGCCCAGTAAGTGCAGTTCCCTCTCTGCTTCCTCCCTGACCACGGGCACGTAGCTCACGGGGCACACATTTCTTGTCTTCTAAACTCAAGCAAAAGTTGTGACCGAGTCCTCAGACACTCTGACTAGGAACCACTTTTGGATTTTGATTCACTTTATCTGCACTGATATTTGCCTCCCTCTGCGGGAGCTTCCGCGGGCTTCAGCAGCTGCCTGGGGGGCGGGGAGGCGCACCTGGCAGGCCGAGCAGGTGAAGCTGGTCCATCTGAGGCTGGGCTGGGGAACCTGTCAAAACCCCAGGTAGATGGGGGAGGTCTCAGGGGTGGTGGTCTGTGGGTGGGGGCAAAACACAGACTAGGACACCGGGATGCTTTTGGCTGAATGCTTCTCCTGAAAATACAAATGACTAGTGACTAACAAGTACCTGAAAATGTGTTTAGACTCACCATCATGGAAAGAAAAAAAAGCAAACATCCAAATAGCACTCATTTTAAAAACGAGAATGCTCACTGCTGGTGAAGGTTTGGTAAAATGAGGTGGGCACTTATGACCAATGCAAGATAAATTGGTAACATTTTCCTGAAAAGCAGCTTGGCTGTATGTATGGACAACCTCAAAATTGTGGATACCCTTTGACCTTGTAATTCCATTTCTGAGAATTATTCTAAGTTAATAACGTGAAATACGGAGAACAGTAACGTAAGATGTTCACTGCAGAATTATTTATCAATAGTGAAAAACAGCAAACAGTGGGGCAGAGGTAAAAGAATGTTTTAAGATGCTATTAAAATGATATTTAGCAAGAAATTTTAGAGATGTGGACAAATATTTATGTGATGCTGTTGAAGATAAAGCAGATTAGGCTAAGCTATATAAAATGTGACCTCCGCATAAAATGGCCCACCCAGAAGGAGGGGAAACACCAGGCTAAGAGCTGTCACCTCCAGGTGGAGGCAAGAGGGACTTTTATTCTCTTATCTCTATTGTTTTGGGGTTTTCCAAGTTTTTTATAATGGGCAGGCACTGTTTTTATAGTTACAAAGGGCAGCTTATATCTGTGACACACAGGGCCTTCTGACAGGGGCGCTGACATTGTGCTATGTTGAGGGATCCCCCAGTAGCTGAGGACTGAACCCCGAGGTAAGTGTGAGAGGTTTGTTGTCCCCTCCTCCAGCTCTCTGGGGACCCTGCACCTCTCTGAGCAGTCAAGGCCCTTCTCTTTCTTCTACCTGACCTTCCCCGCCCAGGCTGGGGTGAACCCTCTCCCAGACCACGGCTGCACCCCACCCTGGGGACCACCCATCTCCGGGCCTCCTGGCCCCTTGGAAGCCCTTCCTGGCCCCTCCCGGTGTGGGGAAGGAGCTCCGGGACCCCTCCCCGGACTACAGGCAACCCCAGAGGCTGGGACGCCAGAGCAGAGGAGAAGCTGAGCTTGCACCCTGGGCGCCCCTGCCCCTCACCCCTGCAAGGTGGGCAGGAACCCCGGCCCCGAGGGCTGCCTTCCCCTATGTCACCGCTGCGCCTCCACCCTCCGGGCCGGACCGGGCTTTGAACCTCCTGGTAGAGTTGGGGTCACCACAGCACCCCACGCCAGCCGCTGCAGGGAGTAAAGGCTCAACTCCCGAGGGGTCCCCAGTCCCGGGCCTGGCACCTGGGGCTTCTCCGAGCGCGCCACCGCTGGGCGCAGGGTGGGGGCCACCGAGGGGCCTGTGGGCGCCAGTGGGGGGCAGCAGGGATGGGCCCCGGTGTGGACCCCACTCTCTGCACCGGGTGCAGCGGGTCCCTCAGCGGCTCCCCGGGAGGAGGAGGCCTCCAGATGGCGCCCCCACCCCAGGCTCCCCACCTCGATCCCTCCTCCCGCGGTGGGTACGGGGCTCCTTTCCCGGGGCGCGCCTCTCCGAGCCCTGCTCCTGCTCTCCCGGGTCCCCTTCCCAGTCCCATCCTCCCCCTGCACCCACTGCCCCTCGCAGTCGGGCCCCCCATGGTCACCCCTCCCCAGCTCCCCGCCTCAGGGCGGCCTCGTGTGGCCTCGTGTGCCCCTGTCCCCGGGGCCCTCCCCGGTTCCCAAGAGAGGCGTCCACACTCCTGCGCTGGGGCGCCCCCACCCCCATCCGGAGCCTTGGCCCCGGCAACCTCCGGGCTGTGACTCCCAGGTTCCCCAGCCCAGCCCCGGGCTCAGGGCCCCAGAGGCCATCCCGTCCCCCCAGTGGCCAGGGACTCTCCCCGCCCGGTCCTGTGCTCTAGTGCCAGCGTCCAGTTCCTGGCACTGACGTGGGCCAAGGGCTCACGCCTCTCACTCCCCAGTGGCCCCCGGGTCTCTGCACCCCTGCCCCTTCCCCCTCCGAGCCCAGTGAGGGGCACTGTCACACCCCACCCTGCTCTCCAGGCCTCCGTGAGCTCCCCCAGCACAGCCTCTTCTTCCCTCTCACCCTCGCCCCTGCCCACTGTCAGCCCCGTGTCACCCCTGCGCCACCCTCCAGGGCTCCCCTGCGCGACGCTGGAGTCGGAGCCTTCCAGGGCCTCCCCCTCCCTGAGCACCGCACCCCCGCCCTCTCCCTGACCTGGTTCTGGCCACACCGGCCTGATCCCCACACCCCGGCTGCGCCGATGTTGCTGCCTCAGGACCTTTGCACCCGCCAGTCCTGCACTTGGAAAGCTTTTAACCCCGTCTTCACGAGGCCGATCCTGCCCACCCCTGCAGCCCTCACTTCAGGGCCACAGCCTTGGCACCTGTGCTTTAATTCACGTGATTATTCACTGCCTGTTGGTCTCAACAGCTCCAGGGAAAACCCTGAGGGCAGGGACAACGTAAGAAGAAAACGCAGCTCACTCTATCCTGTTTGCCAGAAAGGCACAGTGGAACCAGAGGCAGGCAGCTCTGCGGGGCAGCTGCAAGTAGAAGGACGGGGATGCCCGTCTCCACGGCACCCGCTGCAGAATCGCACAAACACCAGTGGATGCTCGCCCAGGCAGCGCGGGACACGACTCCCAGGGACGAGCCCGGCCAACCCTGGCATCAAGGGATCGAAAGCGCCCTCCTCTCCAAAAGGGGGTGAAGAAATGGAACAAAATAAGGTTAATAGATTTCAAATAGAGTTGAGGGGTCGTTCTGAAGGTTACTCTTATGCAAGCTTCAGCCAGATATTGCAAATTGCCACGATATGCCAAGCCCCAACCAAAAGTGTTCCTGAAAACCCTAAAGAAAACCCAGGGCTGTATCTAAGACACTATAAAAGTTTTACCTATTAAGTTTATTTTCCAGAAACTTAAAACCTCCAGATTGTTCCTCTGCCAGATAAGCCCTGACACTTAGAGGCACCAGTGTCTCCCAGAACATCAACCAGCTGCACCCCCCACCCCATAATGTTGACACCCCTTTACAACATGGAGTTGGAATGGCTATTGCCCAACTATCCCTGCAGACTGAGAAAATGATCAAATGAGAGGGAGGAGTTGTCAGAGAGAAGTTAGGATTTACCAAATGATTATGACTACTGAATCATTACATAGATATTCTTTTTACTTTTTAGTGTGTTAGGACAACCAGAAGGAAACAACTGAAACTGTAGAACTGTAACCCACACTATACTTTAAAATTTGCTCTATAATTACCTGTTGAACTATATTTTGAAATTTATCGCTTTTCTGTAAATATGTCATATTTCACAATTAAAAATGCTTAAAGAAAAGTTACTGGGGTGGGGAAGCAGGGGAGGGTTTATAAAAATAAAAAAATAAATTAATTAAAAAAAATCAGTGGACACTGAGCAAGTGTCATCAGCACCATAAAATATGAAGCCCACAGCTGTGAGTAATACAAGATGCAACCAACAAAATCTTCACGTGGGCAACTTTAACACACCCCTCGAGGTTAAGCAGGCAAAAAAGGAGCATGAAAATATGAAGCATAAAATTAACCCAATCTAGTGATCATATGATGAACTTTCTATTCTACAGACAAACAATCTTTTCAAAAGTCCTTGGTTTCATATTAGGCAACTCAGGAAAATGCAACAAATTCCAAGTAGAAACCATTAATCTATAGTCTTTGACCAAAATGCTAAAAACTAGACATTAGTAACAGAAAGGTAGGTTTTTAAAAATCACATCCTTTAGAAATGAAAGACTGCTCGTATAATTTGGGGATCAAATAAGCATTTAAAATGTAATTAGAGATTATTAAGAAAGTAATAATGGCAACAATACATATAAAATGAATGGAAGATAGCCAAAAGTGAATTTTGAGAATTCATAGCTATAAATTAGCTTCTTATTGAGCAAAAAGAAATGAAGTAAGTATCCAAATTAAGACATTAAAATACACCAACAAAATAAATCTCTTCAAAGGGCAAAGAATTGAAATCTACTAACAATGATTAAAAATGAATATTTATTAATACATTAAAAATAGCAAAATGGATAAGTAAATTTAATAGCTGATTCTTTTAGAAAAATAACTACAATGAAGAAGACAATTTCTAGATTGTCTAATCTAGAAAAAAAGTAGAGAAAACATACAAAACCATGGATAGAAGATTGGGAAAGGTGTGAGAGATTATCATGTATGTTAAAAATTGAAAAATCCTCGAGGAATTGGGATTCATTTTGGGGAACTATAAGCCATTAAACATTGACTCAAAAAGTAGAAAACCTGAGAAGAAAGAGAAAACAGAAAATGTTATTAAAGAGTACTTTCCCAAAAGGCAATTGATCTAGGCAGCTCTTTCCAATTCTTAACCTCAGAGAAAAAAGATGTCGGGCTTCCTAGTTAATTTTAAAAATTAACAAAACCTCGATCCAAATTCTTAAGAGGGTATGTCCTGGGGCTCCCAGCCACACACAGAGACCAACACACAGCCTTCACTTTCACCTATAAACAGACAATGCTAGCAAAGTTAATCTAGTCACATCTTACGCTTTAATGTAGGTTTCTTTCAGGATGGCTTTAAACCTTCACTATAAAATCACACTTCAATACATCAAAGAAGAAAAAAGCATATGATCATCTGAATACATGTGGAGAAGGCATTTGTTAAAATTCAATGTTCATTGCTGATTTAAAAAAAAACAACAAACATGTAACCTTTTCCTCAATGTTAAAACATAAAAACTTCTATCTCAAACCAACAACAGACACCCTTCCGTATTATTGGAAGATGAGAGGCCTTTTCATCCAAGTCAGGAATGTGTTTATGTAAATTTCAGGCGGTCACATCTGTCTCCCCCTCTGTGGTTTTCGTCCTCGGTGTCAGGCTTCCCCACCCCAGGTTTCCTAAGCCGCCGCAGGGTCCCGTCCCGGGCAGGGAGAGGCCGGTGCTGCACCTGCTGTTCACCGAGAGCCACGCGCCGAGGCAGGGGCCACTCGCCTCTAGCAGGGGCCCCGCGGAGCCCCGGGAGCGGGTGGTCCCCGTCTGTGCCCACCGTGGCCCGGGGACCGGCCTTCCTGCTCCGATTCTGCCTGGCTCTGCTGAGGCTGCCGAGACAGCACATCTTCCGTCTTCCTGGACACTGGGCAATGTAGACAGGAAATCTCGGCAATGGTTTGATTTTAAACATCATCAAACTGTCATTGGCCTGGGAAATGTTTGCTGGGGGGGGGGGGTCAGACCCAAATCTGCTGCACCTGCAATCACGCGGCACGGCAGCTGCTCCCAGCCCCTGGGGACTCTCAGAGGGAGCCGGGGACAGGTGGGTGTTGCTCAGTCACGGCTTCCCTAAATCGGGCAGGGCAGAGAGAGATCCATTCGGAACTAGGGGCAAAGCCCGGATGACCCCAGGCGTTACAAGTTGTTACGGAATCCCTGCCAGCCCAGGGCTCAGCAGTCGGCTTCCTGGAGCGCTCTGAAACGTGCCATGATCGCACGCAGGTGGGTACTTTCGGATGGCTCTCTCCCAGGTTTTACCTGAGTTTACCGCCTCAGGTTGGATGACTGGGCCTTGGGACATCTTATTAGCAAACCCGTTTCCCCAGCTCCACACCTATCCGAGGAATTAGAATTCACCGGCACCCACTGCCGAGTTCCCACTCATACCCTTGGGTCAACAAATAACAGAAAACAACACGACAGGCCTGAGCAAATCCTCCCTGCACTGCGGGAGTAAATGCCATTTCACGACTTCATCCCCAACTTGCTGGCGAAGCATTTTCCCAACTGCTGGGGACATGCTGAGCTAAGAGGCTAAAAGCCTCTCACTCGGGAAAGTTAGGAAGATGAATTAGGCTTCGGAGAAAAAGACCCTTGGGAGGGTTCACAGTGACATGAGGAAGTCAAATGGCAAATGGGTCCAGTTTTTTCCCTGCTGTGTGGAGGCAACAATGTCCCAGGAATCCTCACTGCCAATTTCGAACACGCAGCCAGTTGATAAATAGCAGAGCGAGGTGGTGAGCGATGACAAGCTGACTGGGAACCCCACCGTCCTCTGCTCTCTTTGGACTACGGCAAACAAACAGCGGAGAGCACCTCTGGGTCACCGTCTCCCCGTTCCTCTGTCTCCTCCCACGCTGGGGCCTTGATTCTGTCCCTTCTCACGTCTTGCTTTTCAGCCGTGTCTTCTTTTCTCCTGGCCCCAGGTGAGGCTGTTCTCCAGGCCCCTGGATGCTCCACGAAGGAGAAACTTGAATCAGCTTCCAGGGTTGTGTGACTTTACCTGTGACAAATTACCACACACTGGGTGGCTGAAAGCCACCGACATTCACTGTCTCAGCTTTAGAGGGCAGAAGTGGAAATCCAGGAGAAGTGGCCACGGCCTCCAGAGGCCCCAGGGGAAAACCTGTCCGTGCCTCTGCCAGTCTCTGGTGGCTCCGGCCACATCACCCCAAGCTCTGCCTGCTGTCCCATGGCCGTCCTCTCTCGTGTCTGTCTGTGCCCACATTTTCCTCTTCCAGTGAGGACACTGGTCACTGGATTTAGGGTGTGTCCTAGTCCAGTATGACTGCATCTCAACACCTGCAGAGACCTGCTTCCGAAGGTCACATTCACAGGTGCTGAGTGTTTTAGCTTCCCAGCTGCTAAAACAAACACCAGGCACTGGGCTGGCTTCACAACAGGGATTCATTGCTCACAGTTTCAGAGGTGGAAGGCTGGCTTCTTCCTGGGGCTGATATCATCTGGCTGGCTGGTGATCTTCAGGGTTCCTTGGCTTTTCTGTCACATGGCGATGCACAAAGAGGCGTCTCCCCTTTCTCTTCCAGGTTCCGCTCCCTTCCGGCCGCTGGCTCTTGTGACTTCTCTCTCCATGGCCTTCCCTACAAGGCCTCCAGGACGGGATTGAGACCTGTTCCAACTGAGCCGGGCCACCCTCAGCTGAGGAGACCCCATCAGAGGTCCTACAACGGGTCCACACCCACAGGAATGGGTTCCGACTGAGAACATGTTATTCTGGGGGACACAGCGCCGAGCCACCATGGGGGGCTAGGACTTGAGGGTATCGGTTTGAGGGACACAAGTCAACCCCAGTGAGCGGGTGTGGGAAACGCTGGTTAGAGGGGGACTCGCCTCCCACAGGGTGCAGCAAGGCCCTGAGGGGCCCTCGGGAGCCCAGCGCTCTCAGGACGCGCGACCTTGGGCCTTGTTTCCCCCGGGACTGAGTCACACCTCCAGGAACAGCGTCCCACAGACATGGAGAACCACCGGCCCCGACACCAACACCCCCCAGGTCTGTGCTCACATAGGTCTCATCTGTGCACTCCGGAGACCTGGTTAAAAATGACCTGCTCCGTGACACCCTGAGGCCGTGCACGCGTTTTCTGTGTCCTCTTCTGGAGCGGAGGCAGCTTCGACAGCAGGGCGGGTGGGTGCGGCCGGGGACAGGCAGCTGTGGGTGGGAGGAGTGGGATCCGAGCGCAGGGGAACGGAAAGGACCAGGCGGGGGGCAAGTCACAGGTGGGCTGGGGCCTCTGGAGCCGGGGCAGGTGGCGGTTCTGGAAGCAGGGACCCCACCCAGGGGAGGCGGCCCCACAGCGACCCCCTACTAAGGAGTCGGGCGGCTGAGGGCTTTGCAGAAAGGGGGTGCAAGGGTGCATGGACTGCCCAAGAGCTTCCCACGCAGCAGATGCAGTAAATGGGAACCCGTGGCCACACCCTCTGTCCAGCACCCAAAAAGCACTCGGCACACGTGACAACCACAGCGCCCTCCGTGCAGAAGGAAGGAAGGGAGCACAGGCCAACTTTACAGTTCCTATTTTCAACTTCATGGACATTGCAGCACAGGGGGGTTTGACGCTATTGTTTGTCGTTAACTGGAGAATAGGAACCAGAGCAGCGTCTCTGGTAGGTGTCAGGCACGGCGGGGGATCCTGGGGCAGGTCGGCCTGAAGGGCCCAGGACACAGCCGCGTCCTCAGAGCCAGACCCAGGCCCGGGGCGCGACACGGCACCGAGTGGCACGTTTCCTGTGGCTGCTGCCACAACTCACTGCGGAGGGGTGGCTGCAAGCAGCACGTTTATTATGTGACAGCTCTGGAGTCAGAGGCCCTCCGTGGCCCTCACAGGGCTAAGGTGAAAGGAGGGAATCTGCTCCCGGCCCTTTCCAGCTTCTAGAGGCACCACATCCTCGGCCCTCGCCCAGCCTCTGCCCTCGCGCCTCCTTCCCTGACTCTGACCCTCCTGCCGCCTTCTCATAAGGGGTGACACGGGCCTGCCACTCCCACCTCAGGACCCTTCGCTCAGTCCCACCTGCAAAGCCCCTCATGCTGGGTGAGGCAACAGTTGCAGTTCCCAGGATGTGGACTGGGATGTCTTTGGGGGATTGACTAGGCTCCCACTTACCTGTGGAGTTGCTCAGGCCCTATTCAAAGGACCCTGAGCTCAGAGGCACCCACGGTTGGTTTAATTCTCTGCTGTCGCTGTTCTGGAATTCCTGACACTTTTTACCCAGTGGCCCTACAAGCCAGGCTCAAACGCCTCCTGACTCCAGGTCTGCAGCAGGGAAGCCAGCGTCCCCACCCGGCGTCCCCACCCAGAGTCCTCACCCAGTGTCCAGGCTCCCTCCAAGGGGCAGCCGCCGGGGACCAGAAGCACCAGGGAGGAAGGCTGGGGGCTGAAGGGGCGGAGGGGCTGCCTGGGTCCCACTCTGGGAGCTCTGATTCTCAGGGACCCGAGGCCAGAGACGCAGAGGAGGGGGAGCCAGGATGGGCAGCAGCACCAGCAGGTGGGCAGAGCCGGCTGGGAGCCACGGGCCTGTAGGGTCTGAGTTCCAGTCCCAGCCCCTGGAGCAGGCAGCCTGGTGGGGCTGAGGGACACCCCATGATGGCCTAGGGGGTCCCCACTGTGAAGAGCAACACAAGGGAGCCAGGCAGTGAGCTGGGGGCCTGCAAAGGGGGCCCACTGAGGCTGGGGTGAACGACCCCACATGCCCTGTGCAGCTGGCCGGGTCCTTCCAGGGCAACACATGCACTCAAGACTGTCCAGGGGGCTGGGCCTCTGCCTTTCCAAAGGAAATACCAGGAACAGGTTCCTCGGGCTGTGCCAGGCCTGGGTGGGCTGACACCTCCCCGCACCCCGGGGCCAGGAGCTCCTACCCTGCAGACAGACGGGGGGCTGGGGGCTGAGGTGACCAGTCCAGGTCCCCGAGGTGGTGTGTGGCATTAGTGCTGGCCCAGGGACTGCCTCGGAGAAAGCTGTGGAGATTCCAGGCACCTGGGCTAACCCCAATGTGGTGGGCAGGGGTCCTGGCCGCCTCCACCCTCCTTCCTGCTCTAACAGCTCTGGCATCTCTGCCTGCGGCTGGGCAGAAGCGAGGGTTTCCAAACCCATTCCTGCCCCAGTGTGCAGCCGGCTCTGGCACCAGATGCGGCCCAGGAGCTGCCAAGCCAGTGGTGGGGTGGGGGGGCACAATGCTTCCTCTCAGATGCACCCCGGCAGGAAGCAGGCTCTGGGCTGTGCGGACGGGACGGGGCTGCAGCTTTCACACTCGGAGGGCGTCCGAGGCGAAGCCACAGGCTGTCCCCGCAGGCCCAGCATCCCAGGCCCGGAGAACTGGGGGTGCCCTGTCCCCCATGGCCCTGCCTCCCAGGTCCAGAATATTGGGGGTGCTCTGTGCGGAATGAGAAAGCAGGCAACAGGCGAGGCCCACGTGCAGCTTCGCCAACACATGAGGACACCCAGGTCCAGGCAGGTGAAGCCCCTGCCTGGCCACAATCCCACCCAGGTCCAGAGGGTGGGCAGGCATCCGAGCCTGACAGCTGGGCCGCTCCGGCGCTCTGGAGACATTGTCCTCGTGAGGCAAGGCCAGGGGCTGCAAGAGATGGGCTTTTTCCTCGCCCATCCTTGTTCCCCAGATTGTGAGCACTGCCTGCTCACCCTCTCCATCTCCCCAGTGGCCCTGGATTCCACAGGGACTCCCTGTGGGCTCCCCTGGCCTTGAATGGTCCCCTCGCTCCTGCCCCCCAGGGGCCCCTGACCATGGGGCGAGGGGCTCACCACCACCCACATGCCCCCACCTCGTTTGGAGCTCACAGGCCTCACCCAGCGTGGGGGAGGGGCAATGTTCACGGAGCTCGCGGCCTCCCCCATTAAATGGGGGCAGGGGTCCCGGCTCACAGTAACGGTGTGATGACCCCCTCTCCACACACACACGGTAGGAGGTGGTCGTACCCAGGATGAGGACCACCCTTTGGGGGCTGCCACCCACCCCCTCTGGGGGTACCCTTGTCAGCACTGTCCTTGGTGCAGCTGTGCCGCCACCTTCACCTGCCCCCCGCCCACCAGCGCCTCTGGCCGGGGAGCCCCGAGGGGTGCCCCTCTCCCGGCACCTCACATGGGGCCCAGCCTGGGGGGCTGAATAATATTTGGCCTCCCCCCTCCCTCGTAGCTCAAAGGTGCCCCTGAGACCTGCTGGTAGGTGAGATCACTTACAGGTGGAACCTGCATGAGCCTCAGCGGCCAGGCAGGGAGGGCCTGCACCCTGAGACAGCCCCCCACCCCCTAGTCGAGCCCCAGGGCTGCAGGGCAGCGGGTCTCTGTGCCAAGTCTGAGGCCTGCCCCTTTGCCCCGGCCACTCCGGGTCCTGCTCTGTGGTGGCACCAGAAGGGGACCCTTGGCGAGACCCTCACCCTCAAGCATGTCCTGGGTGCCTGGGGCATCCGGGCACCGTGCAGTGCCGGGGGCAAAGGCCCAGCTGGGCGGACCCCGTCCCTGCCGTCCCGGGGTTCTTGGTGGGTCAGGGGTCCAGCGTGTGTGTGTGTGTGTTGGGGGGGGCAGTGGTGCCGAGACAGGGTCACACGGGGTGCTGGGAGCACAGATGCGAGCCAGCCGCCCAGCGATGCTCTGTTTCGGCCTCCCTGCCTCTGTCCCGGGGCCCCTGGGAGATCTCTGCCGCCTGCAGGGCGGGGGCTGCCTGGGCACCGTGGACCGGAGGAGGCTCCGGGGGGGACCCACGTGGTGAGGGGGCGGGGGGCTCCCCGGCAGGGTCGGCGGCTTGTGCTGCAGCCACACGGATCAGGCTTGAGCACGTGCTGGAACCTGTGCCCGACATCTCACCCCAGCCTCAGGGAACCCCCGTCTCCCCACTTTACACACCAGGAAACGGCTCAGAGAAGCCGAGCACCCTGCCAGCCAGGGGCTGACGTGTCCCCACAAAGGCGTCCAGGTTCTCACCTCCGGTCCGTGGATTAGGGTGAGTCCCCACACACCAAGGCTGGTGGCCCTACAGGGAGATGGAAGCAGGGACTAGAGGAGCAGCCCCCGCGAAGGCAGAGGCAGAGCCTGCCCGGCAGCTGCGAGCCGAGGCACAAGGCAGCAGGGGCTGCAGGGGCTGCAGGGGCTGCAGGGGCGGGGAAGGAGGCTCCCTGCAGGTGCGGGGGGTGGGGCGCGGCCCGGCCGTCACCTGGATTTCACATTATGGCCTCCAGAACTTGAAGATGATAAATCCTGTGCTCCCACAGCCTCCCGTCCCCACCTTCCCCCGTCCCAGACACCCCGAGGCCTACCTCACCCCACTGGCCGGGTCAGACATGACCTTCCTGCTCTGACAAGCTGGAGTCCCCGTCCGCCCTGGGGAACTGGGGGGCCCAGGCGAGGACCCCTCCCACCCTTGGCAGCTCTGCCCTGCAACCAGGGAGCAGAGGACCCCAAACCCCAGGGGTCGCCAGCCAGGAAACCGAGGCAGAGACCCCCGCTGGGGCTGACCCCCCTGCAGTTACCCCAAACCTGGACCTGGGGCAGCAGGAGTGGGGAGGAGAGGCCCCTGCTCCCCAGCTGAGACCCCACAGAGGGGACAGGTGCGGTGGGGTCTGGGGGTGGGGGGGGACAAGGGTGGAGGAGGTAAAACTCACGGGGGTCTCACCCCAGTGGGCGGAGGCTGCCCTGGGTTCAGACGCAGCCCTCGGCGGTGGCTGCTGGTCAGGGCGGCGCGGGCTGGGGGGCGGTGCAGACCCCGGTGGGGAGGGTCCTGACCCTGCCGGCCCCACTGGCCTGGCACCCACCATGGCCTCGGCACACAGCCGTGCAGCTGAATTAGATGCCCAGCTTCCCCCTCCCCAGGGCACCGGGGTACCCTTCCCTAATGTTCTCAAGGGGAAGGACCGAGACAGGGTAGGGACAGGAGCCCCCTCCCGGCGAGCACTGTCCGTCTGACCAGGCTCTGACCATGGCCTTGGTGAAGGGAACCACTGCCTCGGCCTCCCGCCCCCTCCCCACCTCCCCACTGCCTCCCACCCACCCCCACGATGGATGAACTCTGAACTCCCGGGCAAGAGGTCATGAGGTCCACTAAGCTTGGGGATAAGAGAAGCTTTAACTCACTGCTGTAGCATCAATATCAATTGCAATATCCTAATTAAGAACTCTTCTGGAAAGCGCAAAAAGCAGAATGTATACCACAGAAAATAAAAACAGGTTATCTGGAAAAATAGATCCAGAAAGTGGCTGAATCGAGAGGTGCCAACAACCCCAAATATGATAAAGGACCCAAAAAAGAGCCCACTGAATTGCAACAGATGATGCAGGGGCTCTCGGAAGGTGCCAGAAGAACAAGGTACAGTCCCTCCCTGAGTGTGTAAGGAAACGTCCCGCCTGCCAAGAGCACAGGTGGCCCAGCACGAGCTCCAAGCCCCACCGGATTCAGCGGAGCCGCCTGGAGCACATGCCCATGGAGGACGCTGCCGGCAGCCGGCGGAGAAGGAGCCTGATTGTAAACACACACACAGGCATGCACACACACACACATGCACACACACACACACACACATGCACACACACGCACGTGCACACACACACCAACACCGCCCACCTTCCCTGATGACACCGGGGTGCGCACCTCTAGGCAGGTGGCTGCTCGGTGTCTCACTGTTCTCGCCTGCAAGGCTGTCACTCACCAGCGCAGGCGGCAGAAAGCGCCTTAGAAATGTTCGCATTCTGAGAAGGTATTAATCACACGGCTTATTTCTAGGCTCTGCTTCAAACAGCTGTCTCTGTTTAAAAGACACATGTACGAGGGAAGGATGATGTTAAAAATAAGAAGTCAGGCTTGAATTAACAAGAGGCCTGCCAGAGCCAGGGTTGTTGCTGATGAAAGTATCAGTGAGTGCAGCTGTTAGGAAAAGCTGAGTGGAAAAACTGACAGAATCCAAAGAATGGGTTCAATCACATAAACTGAAATCAATAAGGGGAAGAGGGAGTGGGAGGAGGGAGAGGAGGAGGGGGAGGAGGGGAGGAGGGAGGGGGAGGAGGGAGGTGGAGGAGGGAGGGGAGGAGGGAGGGGAGGAGGGGAGGAGGGAGGGGAGGAGGGAGAGGAGGGAGGGGAGGAGGGAGGGGAGGAGGGAGGGGAGGAGGGAGGGAGGAGGGAGGGGAGGAGGGAGGGGAGGGGAGGAGGGAGGGGAGGAGGGGAGGAGGGAGGGGAGGAGGGAAAGAAGGAGGGAGGAATGGAAGAGGATGGAGAGAAAGTGAAAGGGGAGGAAGTCACCGAGCTGGAGACTCCCGTTCCTTCACAGAGGAGGGGTCAAAGGACACTGTTTGACAAAGTAAGAAAATGAACACAGGAATAAGAACATCTGTTTGTTTCACATTTCACAGCTGTGAAAAACAGCTTACTGATATTTCAACTTCATTTAAATGATAAAAGAAAGCACAG
Source organism: Choloepus didactylus (assembly GCF_015220235.1). NCBI lineage: Eukaryota > Metazoa > Chordata > Mammalia > Pilosa > Megalonychidae > Choloepus > Choloepus didactylus. Next base: position 130,973,681 of record NC_051315.1, on the reverse strand, counting down.
AATGACTCAACAATAGGGAGAATAGAGAAAAAATACTCAGTGCTGAAAGATATAATCAAGAAGCCAAAAAACGGAGTGCCTGAAAAAGGCTCATCACTCTCTGGATGAAAAATAAAATCCTGCAATAAGCTGACTGCAAGAGAGATAAGACAGAAATATATAAGATGACTAAAAAGAGTTAAATTCACCTAGTTGGAATGCAGGGATTTCTGAATTAATATGAGGCAATAAATAAAGGCAAGACTATTAAAATGGGATATGGGCAGCAGAATCAGATTAAATTTAAATATTATAAAAACAGAGCAAGAAATGTACATAAAATCCTGCTAGAAAAGTAAAGAAGAACTGAAAAAAGTATAATTGGAATTAGAGAATCTAATGCTCCATAATCAAGAAAACAAAATATTCAGCAACAAGCAAAAGAGCTGAATAACACAATGCAGAGTGAATGGCTGCTTTGGTGACAATTCAATAGAATGAACAGAACATATTTCATTTTCAGTGTTCCTGGTGCGTTCCCCACAGGTCACCATGTCCTAAGTCTCAAAGAAGATCTCTGTAAAAACACAAAAGCAGCGATTCTTCATTCTGTGGAAAGTGATGAACAAGGTCCTAAGAGAGAAACATCACATTTTAAAATGCCTTTAACGTGTTAAAATACATCAGGAAAAACAATGAAGCAAACATTGAAATTATTTTCTTGGAAAGAAACAATTTTTTTTGAGAAACTACAAACAGTGGCTTTGCTATATATAAAACCTTTCTCAGCCTCTAAAAAGACTACAAAAATGGGCGCATTCAACTAAAAGAAAGTGGGTCTCCACATTTCCTTTTCATGAATGAGGTAGCACCTGATTAAAGAAAGAAAGGAGAAAAGCATAGATAAAACAAAAACGGAGACCTAAACTTGAACATATGGCATATCAAAATGTTTCAATGAACTGAGAAAGTGGAGCAAAGAAACAGATAAAATACAAGCATTAAACCAAGAAAGAGAAAATCAAATAAATCAAAAGTGGAGAAAGAAACCGGAGAACACAATCCCCCAAACCACCCAGATGTGATGGTTTTAGAGACGGTTTTCAAACTTCTAAGGAACAAGTAATTCTCACGTCACAAAACTGTTCCCGAATCTTGACCCCAATGGTCAGCTGGCACACATATTCCATTAGGCAAATGTGAACCTGACCCTAAAACACGATTAAGGAAACCCATAAAAAAGAAAATCAGAAGCTGTCAATCTTTGCTTCATTACGCCATTTCACCAGGAAAGAAAGGGAACCTCAGCATCTAGGGAGTGATGGGTCCCACTGGGAACCCCGAGTTTCCATGCCCGGTCCCCTGTGTCTTGATGGGTTTTCTACCAGTTGCCAAGAGGCAAAATCCAGGGGTGACTATCACGCAATCAGACAAGGCCGGCTGGCAACCCTGCGGATAACCGGGAGGCTCGCAGTAGCTGCGGGTAACACTCTCCAGCCCGCCGGCGCCTCCCAAGCCGATTCACTGATGATTGGCCAACTCGAGTGATTTCTCAATGTGAAATTTTTTAAGGAATTAGATAAAATGGCTCTTAAGTTCTTTTGGAAAAATAGATAACATATCAGGGAAAATATAATGCAAAACATAATGCAAAATATAATGAAAATGGAACAGGATGAGAGAGGCTGAGACCTTCTAAATCGCAGAAAATATTACAAAGCAACAGTAATTTAAGTGGTGTGGTGTGACCCCAAAACATAAGTAAAAATTAATTGAGTGGACTCTAATACTTAGAATAATGTGTTATGTATTCAGTTAAGCATAATAAAATAATCGAGGAAGAAAACATTATATAACAAATTATGTTAAGATAATTGAGACAGTAAGGAAATACATTTTAATTCATACCTTAATGTAACTACCCACTCTATTAGGAATCTAAATATTATTTTGAAACACAGAACAACTAAAATGATACAGAACATACCACTCTCTGGCCATACGACTCTTGCAACTGAGGAAAATGAATTTGGGAAATGGATACAACTGTGCCAAAATCAAACTGTCCCAGATCTCTGGGAGTGAGTCAGAGGATACGTATGTTAACTGATTAACCAATCTGCAAAACATGGAAAACAAACATTATCAAGATAAACACAAATGAAACAAGGAGAGAAAATATTTACAACAAAATGACAATGAGTTAATATCAACAATATTTAAGGGTTTGTAAAAGAAGATTAAAAATACCCTCCATGACTCAAAAGATAAATAGCAAAGGCCATGGTCAGAAAATCTGCACTGAAGAAAAAACAAATTGAAAACAACTGTAGGGCAACAGTTCAGCCTTCCTAATAACCAAAGACATGCAAAGTAAAGTATTTTCATATGTTGTTGATAGAAGTCTAAATTGGCAAAATTCTTTTGAAGGGCAACTGGGCAAAAGCTGTCAAGAACCATGGAACGTTCGTGTTGCATGCTTGTAGTAATCCCACTTGCAAGAACTCTTATTTCCCCCAGGAATTTCTAACAGGGAAATTAGTGAAAAGAAGAAGGAAGCTGATGTGCACAAAAGTTCTTACAGAGGTGTCATTTGTAATAGCAAAAACTAGAGCTGCCTCGCCTCGAGCACGATCCGGGAGCTGCAGCACGTCAGCTGGGCCTTCCTGCCCGGTGTGCAGCTCGCCAGCCCTTGCTCCTCAGGAGGGTGTGCCTAACAAAGTGGGTTCTGGGGCACTGACTGAAAGCAGAAGCTGGGAGCCGAGGGACCCCTGCCCTGTGCATCCCATGGACACTCCGCACAAGTGCCCAGGGCTGATGTCCCTGAGGACACTGCAAGGAAAGGAGTCCTCAAAACACACGTGCAGGGCAGGGGCCTCCCATCTGGGGCTGAGCCTACCCCTGGTCCTGTCCGACACCTGCCACGGAGCATGGCTGCCCGCTCAGAAGGCCATGCTGGTGTGACTGACGGATGGACGTCATGGGGACCCTGCAGCCGGGCATGGGGTGGCGGGATGAGGAAGGGGCTCTGCTCATTGTGGGCCCCGCACACAGAGCGTACTGTCACCCCGTCACTCCCACCAGGTGCGGTCACCCCAGGAGGCGGCCCGAGCCGGCCTGAGGGAGCCGGTGGCAGCAGGCCCGGCCCGACGGCCAGCTGGGATGGCTCTGGGCTCTCCGCCCGTGGGTTTGCCGCAGCGTGTCCTGGGGAGGCCGGGGGAAGGGGGCCCTGCCAGCGAGACGCAGGCCACCTGCCCACCCTTCCGTCCCTGGCGCGGATCTGCTCCGCAGCGCTCTGCTTCTGACCTGCACGTCCTGACTCGAGCCGGATTGCCTCACCAAACCACAGGGCGTGCGAGACAGGCGGCGCGTCACCCGGAGGACAGATGCTGCAGGCCCGGCGTCCCCTCACTGCATCTGGGGAAGACTGGGGGAGCCGAGGGCAATGCAGGGGTACTCTGGGCCTGGGGCAGCGGGTCCTCCCCCTGGCCCCCACCCCCCCCGGCCTCTGCAGACACAGTTCTTGGAGAGCTGGGAAAGGAAATGGGTCCCTCCTCCTGCCCCCCAGCGCCCCCAAGGCCGGCAGGTGGGTGTCGGGGGGACCTGCAGTGGAGCAAGCTTGCGGAGTGCTCAGTGAGGGCCACGCCCAGGATCCCCCCCCCCACCAAGTGGCTCGTCCAGTGCACCTGCTCCTCCCTGAGCCCAGCATTTGGGCCATTCATTAGAAACACTCATGGCAAGAGAGGGATCTGCAAACACTGCAAAGCCAGGCAAATAGTATTTTTTGCTTTAAGCCGACATGCATGTTTCATCTTGGCATGCTCTGGGGAAGGAGGAGGCCCTCAAAATCCCATGCCTGTGCCAACCATCCTTCCTCCTGCTGCTTCTGAACCAGGGCCAGCGGGCAGGGCACAGGGTGAGTGGACGGAAGGTGAGGGGGGCCTGGAAATCTCCCCCGGGGGAGAGGGCTACAGGGTCCACCAGAAGCGACAGGCTCTCGCGAGCTGTGGCTGGGTGCCCCGAGGCTGCCGGCAGTTCCCCCAGCCGGAGCTGGAGAGACAGAGGGGACCTGAGTGGCCGAGGGGTGGGCACGCAGAGGCCAGGAGGGCATGGCCAGCACTTACAAATCCCAGAGCTTAGGGCAGGAGGAGGGAGCCCGGCTGGAGGTGAACACAGAGGTGAGTTCCCTGGTCACGAGTGGGTCGTGGAAGGTGGTTCCCCCCCCCACCCGCCAGGTGACCTCTGACATCTCCCATGGCCCAGGGTGACCCCTCAGGCACCAGCGCTGTACAGGAAGCTCTTAAATCAGCCTACATTTCTTATTTCGGTGAGAAAATCTGATTTGTGGTTACTTTAAAACTGACCATTTTCTACTTGAATTCTGGAATGTGCCAGAATCTTTCACCTTCCTGCTCTGCTTTCCTCCCCCACCAAGACCCCCAAGAAGGCCTCTGGAAATGAGACTTCCTGGTGATGCATTTTTCTGTGTTCTCTATACCCTCCCAAATTAGATTATACTCCGGGTAAATGCAGTAAATCACATTAAAGTTCCATCAGCAGACCAGGGCTGCAGCTGCTGGAGCCGAGCCCGGTGAACGAGCCGCCTGGACTCCTGCTCGCTGGACCAGGCCCCGCTGCCTGGCGAGGGGCCAGACACCCCCGAATTTCAGACCCTTCGAGGCCGACCCGAGCCTCCTCAGACACAAAGGGAGATAGGAGCCGACCCCCCTCGATAAACTCCATTCACCCCAGAATGAATCAAAGGGCAGAGCTGATGGGGCAGTCACGGTCAAGGGCTGTTGACCGCATCAGTTCACCTCCAGGACCGACGGTGCTCCCACAGACCCGGGAGAAACTGACACTACAGACATCGACTGTGCATGACAGGGCCCACGGTGCTGTGGCCGGGCACTCGGCACTGTCCGCTGCCCTCGGAGGGCACAGCCTGGAGGCTCCCGGTGACTTCTGCTTTCCTTCTGGAGCTTTCTATGTCTCAGCAGCATGCCCAGCTCTGCTGAGAGGCACTTAAGAAACGATGCTGCACCTTCATCGAACGTCCCCACCGCAGCCGGCTGATGGGGGCCTCCAGTCTGTAGATGACCAGCCAGGGAGCCCCTGGACACCGGGGCATGGGCTCCCCCAGGGCACCCCCCACTCATTCATTCCTGTGCACACACATGTCCTCTGACAGGCTGGAGGGCCACATCTGTGCCTGTCACTTACTGCAAAGGCCAGTCCCCTTCTGACACGCGGCTGCTGCTGAGCTGTTTCAGAGGGTCCCTGAGCTTTCCTCGCCGGCTTTCCCTGCCCTGGCCGGACCCCATGTTCTTGCCTGGGAGAACAAACTGGGCCCCAGCTGCACCCTCCTCCAACCCCAGGCAGCCCCGAGGCCCCCGTTCCGTTCATGACCCCCTGTCCCTGAAGGACACCGGTCAGTATTTTGTGGAAAGTCCCTCCACTTGGGCTTGTCTGTTGTTTCCCACTGGGGGATCCATTTTCTGGCAGGAATTCCTCAGATATGATGGAATCCCCTTCCGAGTGAGTCCGACCAGGGGCGCCTGTCCTGTTTCCGAGATGCTACACCTGATCGCTGGGTTGAGGGCGGGGTGTGGGCCTCCCCACTGTAAAGGCACTACGTTTATGAATCTCGTGGGAGACAGGGTAAGACGCAAACGCCCTGCTTTTTGTCATACTTTTCGCCCCTAATTTTGGCAGGTATCATGGCTCCTGCCTCAACAGCTATTACTGTGGAGTTTTCCTGAGGGCATTTCTCTATCTTCATCTCTCCTTCTGCATTTATCACTTGGAATTCTAGTAAGGAAGAGCCATCCCCTTCCTCTGTTTATTTATTCAATCATTTGCATCACACTGGACTCCTGGGTATTTATTCTTCTCTGTGGGTTATAATCAGACGCTGTCAGCTGTCATCGTTTGCTGCTTGAACCATCCCAGCCTTGCTGGGAGGAACTTCAGATTGGCTTTTTTTTTTTTTTTATCTTCATTTTATTGAGATATATTCACATACCACGCAGTCATACAAAACAAATCGTACTTTCGATTGTTCACAGTACCATTACATAGTTATACATTCATCACCTAAATCAATCCCTGACACCTTCATTAGCACACACACAAAAATAACAAGAATAATAATTAGAGTGAAAAAGAGCAATTGAAGTAAAAAAGAACACTGGGTACCTTTGTCTGTTTGTTTCCTTCCCCTATTTTTCTACTCATCCATCCATAAACTAGACAAAGAGGAGTGTGGTCCTTATGGCTTTCTCAATCCCATTGTCACCCCTCATAAGCTACATTTTTATACAACTGTCTTCGAGATTCATGGGTTCTGGGTTGTAGTTTGATAGTTTTCAAGTATCTACCACCAGCTACCCCCAATTCATTAGAACCTAAGAAGGGTTGTCTAAATTGTGTGTAAGAGTGCCCACCAGAGTGACCTCTCGGCTCCTTTTGGAATCTCTCTGCCACTGAAGCTTATTTCATTTCCTTTCACATCCCCCTTTTGGTCAAGAAGATGTTCTCCGTCCCACGATGCCGGGTCTACATTCCTCCCCAGGAGTCATATTCCACGTTGCCAGGGAGATTCACTCCCCTGGGTGTCTGATCCCACGTAGGGGGGAGGGCAGTGATTTCACCTTTCAAGTTGGCTTAGCCAGAGAGAGAGGGCCACATCAGATTGGCTTTTATATCCCTTCCTGCCCTTTCTCCCACCTGACCTGTGCCAGTCGCCCCCGCTCCCCCCCTCACCACCCCACCTGCACCCGCATGTGGTCACTTGTCCTCATCTGGCCCCTGCCCTTGTCCTCCAAGATGCCACCCCAGCAGTTCTCGTCCCTCTCTGCCAGCACAGACAAGCCCAGGCCCCTCTCCCTGGAAAATAATCAGCTCCCCTTCTGTGACCCCTGTGCAGCTGGACCATCTCTGCAGCCTTCTCATCCCTTCTTCCTCTTCCTCTCCGGCTGCCCCCCATTCCATGAGGCTGCCCGGCAAGAGCACCCGCTAACACCTTCTCCCCCCCACCCCCAGTGTCCAAGTCTCGGCAGGGGCCCTGCCCCCTCCCGGTGTCCATCAGGAACGTGGGGGCCGCCTCCCCGCACCCCCACTGGGACCTGAACCACAGACCAGCCTAATTTCCTACTTGAAGGCCTCCAGCAGAAACTTCCGGTAGAAACACGGTGACGGTTTGCTGAGTGGAGGTGGCCAGTGGTCATGACCACGGACAGACCCCTCCTGCCGGGTGGGACCCAAAGTGCTGGCCCCCCATGTTCCCAGCCCAAGAGGGGTCGGGGTTGCACACCTCAGGTGGTCTTCCACCGACCAGAGCCGGGGGGCTGCGGGGGACCCGGCGGCCCCTCTTCAGCAGGGCTGCCCTGGAGTTCAAAGCCAAGTGCAGGAGGGAAGCCCGAGCCTTGAAATCCTCCCTGGCCACCTCTGACTGCCCTGTGCCATCCTATTTCCAGTTCTCCCCCACTCCTCCCCGTCCACCAGCCCGACCCAGACCTGACCGTCTGTCCACATCACAGCCAGAAGTGCTGACGGACCAGGAAGCCCGGATGCCAGGGCCTCACGTCCCCCTGGAGGAGAATCCAACCGTGTTTCTTCCCCCTGGGCTCGGCCTGTCCGAGCTCCACTGGCCTGCAGCAGGGCCCAGAGCCTGGGGTCAGACAGACTTGGGTCAGAATTCTGAATTCTGGGTCCACCCTTGACAGCTTCAGAGCCTTGGGCAAGTTCATTCTCCCTTTGGGTCACCACTGGAGAAGGTCCAGCACTGCCCAGCCCGGAGCAACCACAGTAAACCACGCACTGCTTCTCCGTCCAGCATTTTCTGGGCACTGGCCCTACCTGAGGGGCCCACGGTGGGTCTGAGAGGAAATGGCCGTAAGATGTGATGACGCCACATCAGAGCCAGGGCCCCATGCTTGGAGAGCACAGAGAAGGAGTGCGATTTGCCTGGGAGTGTGGGGGAGGCTTCGGGGAGCGGAACTTGCAGGATGGTTGAGAGTTCCTAAAGGGGCGGAGGGCAAAGGCAGGAGGTGTGGAAGGATGTGATGGGCTCAGGGAGCTGAGCACATGTGCTGTGGGGTTCGGGGGACTGGGGGTGGGGCTCAGGGCCAGGGAGAGGTTCAGGGGTTGGGGTTGGGGTTTGGGGCTTGTGAATGAAGTTCAGGGGCCTGGGGAAGCCTAGGGTGGACCTGGGTTCAGGGACCTGGGGATGGGGTTCAGGGGCTGAGAGTTGGGGTTCAAGGGCCTGGAGGGTTGGGAAGAAGAGGCTGGAGAGATGGGGTCCCGGCCCCGGGAGGCCTCGGCTGGGCTGGCAGGTGGCCTTGCAGCTCTGCTGAGGGTTCCTGGGTTTTCCTCCCTGCATGTCATTTTCTTCCCTCTACCTTACTTTCTTCTCTTTCAGTCTTAGCCTTGGGATAGATTCTGGGTTTGCTGGAAGACAGTTTGAGTGAACTGTGGAGTGTCCAGAGGATGTGTGGAGACCCCACTTCCAAGGTTCCTAGAGCCAGCTAAGCTGGGCCTTCTGTGGGGAGAGGGTCCTCAGTCATGGCTCCCAGGGGCTGGCAGGGCCCTGCGTCTGCTTCCTGTGGCTGCTACAGGACCACAGCCGTGGTGGTTTCAAACACACCTTTGTTCTCACACAGTTCTGGAGGGCAGGAGGGTCCTACGGGGCTAAGTCCCGGTGCCGCAGGGCTGGTTCCTTCTGGAGGCTCCAGGGGAGAGCCTGTTATCTTGCCTTTTCCAGCTTCTGGAGGCACCTGCAGTCCTTGGATTGTGGCCCCTGCTCTGTTTTTGTGGCTGGCACCGTCTTCAAGCTTCTGATGTCTGACCTGTGTCCGCTGTCACATCTCTCCCGGCTGTGACCCTCTGCCTTTCTCTTACAAGGACCCTGCGATACCCTGGGCCCTGCCGGTAGCCCAGGACAACCTCCTCACCTGAGTCATCTGCTTGGCAACCCGAATGCCGCTCGTCCTGGAACCCAGCACGTTTGCAGTGCCAGTTTACAACGAGGCTACATCAGGGCGTTACCCGCCGACCCCAGGCCCCAGGGCGGGGAGGCTGGTGGACGCGCCGAGATGCTGTGATGACAGGGTCTCTGCCTGGTGGTCCTTAGTTATCTTGATTTCCTTTTTAAATGAAGCACCCCTGCACAGCCTCATCCCCCCGCAGCCTCGTCCCCTCGTAGCCTCTCCCTTGGCTTCTACGTCCGCTCCATCACTGGCTCTGAGGGTGGCAAGCTCTCCCCTGGCCCGAGGACTGCCCATGCCTCTCTGCGCTTCTGGCACCATCAGCAGCCTCTCTGGTGGCTTCCGTGTCTCACCACGTATCACCGCAGCTGCTCCCAGAACCCGGCTCCGACTGCCCAGCAGCTTCCCTGAAGCCGCCTCTTGGTGACCGGCCTGGACGCACAAGGCTTATGCGCAGCAGCGGGGTGGGGGGAGTGCGTGCCTGTCCCCTGAAACCCCCACTCCTGGGCCGTAATAAAACACAATCTTTGCTTTAAATACAAATGACTCAGCGGAGGCAGAAGGCAGTTAGCTCCCAGGACAGGCCGTTCTGATTTTAACTCCTGGCTAATTTCCCAGTGTAGACGGCGAGGCCCTGGAGCCCCGGGGCGGCTGGGAGCCCCACGGAGGGAGACCACCCAGGGGACCCTGCGCCGGACGAGCCAGGGGCTGGGGGAGCAGAGCGCTGAACACACAGGGACCCCGACGCCGGGGAGGAGGCACCAACCCCCCGCCGTCTCCCATGCGATGAGAATAAGACCAGCGGCCCTGCGTCACCCTCTCAGTCACAGGCGTCTCTGGCGTGGAGTCAGCGCTGCCCTGGGCTCCCCTCCGCCCGCAGGCCGAGGCATGAGCTCCAGCTGCTGCGACCCCAAGACCCCCAGAGCAGAGGGGGCTGCGGCCGGCCCCTCCGGGGGAGCCACGGGACAGCCCGTGGGAAGGAAGAGGCACAGGGAGCAAAGGACAGATCCCAGCCCGGAGCCCAGGCCTTAACCTCTGCCCCAGCCCTCGGGGTCCTGGGTAACTGCGCCCTTGCAGGGGCTTCTGGTCCTGGGTAAGAAGCCCTGGGTTGGTCCTGCCGCCGCAGCCTTGGGTAGAGCAGTCCTCCACCCCAGAACTCTACCAGAGGGTGTGCGGCTGTTTATTTTTCTAAGTCCCAGTACTTCATGCGTGCACAGCTCCCCTGCCTGCACAATTTCTCATCTTGGGGTCCCAGGTGAGGTTCCCTTCAACTACCAGGCAGGGAGCACTGGCCTCTGCTGAGCATGACGGAGCTCTGGATACGGACACCACAGCTCTGCCATCGGGGGGTGTGCGGCCCAGAGAGAGCTCAGGGATGGGACAGAGGTTCCAGGCATGACCGGGTGAGAGGACAGCCCATTCAGCAGACATGGGTGGGCTCTGCCGGATGGAGCGGGGAGGCTGCCTGTGCGCCAGCCCTCAAAGGGAGGATTGACCTCCACAGGAAGAGCTGGAGTTGGGCAGGCACATCCGTGTGTACAAGGGACAGAGAGATGGACCCACAGTTGCACCTGTGGGCACTGGGGACAAAGGGGTGGACCCCCAGCTGCGTCTGTGTGCATTGGGGACAGAGGGATGGACCCCCAGCCCTTGAGCACTGAGGACAGGGACAGACCCACAGCCGCATCCATGTCTGTAGGGACAGAGGGACGGAACCCCAGGACTCACCCAATGGTCCTGTCCCAGTCGCACCAGAGCGGCTCCCCGATGGCCTCCATGTCCAGCTGGAACTGGGCCAGGCAGAGCTCCTGGATGACAGTATCGAAGGTGGAGTCCCGGCAGGCGGTGACCACGAAGAGCTGGTGCACTGCAACGGACAGTGGCGAGGGGCTGTCACCGCCGTCTCCCCTCCCTATGCCCCCAGGCCCACCCACAGGCCCCCTCTCCACAGCCTGCTGGGGGCCCAGTGGGGTCCTCTGAGCAACCCTGGAGGGCGGGTGCCCCCACATCTATCACCCTTTGTACCAGCCAAGGTCCTGCTGCCTAACAGCCAGGGGGGATCATGCCCTTGCTCCACGTGGGGTCAAGGTCAGAGCGACCTTGAAGGTTGTACTTCCGTCTGCACTACTAACGACCAGCTGCGTGAGATCACGGCACGTGTCGCCTCTGGGTGCCGGCACTTACACACGTACACACAACTGCACCGACCCTGTGCTCCGCGTGCTGCCACATCCTGGCTCAGCACGGCCCGGGACAGCGGGATGTGACCAGGCCTGTGGGCCCCGAGTCTGGAGCTGATCCACAGCCAGGCCATCCTCTCGGAAGGAGGAGGACAGTTCCCACCAGGGAGCGGCAGAACGAGGGGGACCGGAGAGGCGCTGGCCTGTACCCATTAGGGACGCTACCCGTGGGCAGGGCTGCACCACCCAGCACCAGGGAGGGACCCCCAGCCCCGGGGAGGATCTTCCTCCAGCCCCAAGGAGACCCCCAGCCCAGAAAGGGTCCCCCAGCCCCAGGGAGGACCTACCCCAGCCCCAAGAAGCCCACCCAGCCCCAGAGAACCCCCACCCTGGCCACCCCCAGCCCATGGAGCCCAGGGCCAGGGGCTCCCAAAGGCCCACCCCCATTGTTTGCATGTTTACAAGGGATAAACCAACTAACAGACCGTTACATAAACCACACTCTGCCTCTTACTTTGATAAATAAAATCTGTGCAACCACAGTATCAGAGACTGTTAACGGTGCATTGTACAAAATCAGCGTTTATTTGCCACAAAGCCCTGCTCTGGCAGCTGGCAGGGAAAGCGTCTCCCTTGACCCCCCCATCCCCTGACCCTGCTTCCTCCTCAGGCTGAGAGTCCATTTCCTCAGCCTCTCGATAGGGAGGGGGGTCTGACTTACCTACTTCCCAAGCCCCCCAGGCACCCCTATGCAGGACACCCTCTGCCCACGAGGCCCCCAGGCCCCCGTCAGCACTGCCTCTCCAAGTTCCTCCAAGGAGCCTGGAGCTGGGGGGCCTGGGCTGCGCCTGGAATTCCCTGACTGGCCCTGGCTGGCCTTGGGGTGAGCCCTGCCCCCAAGCCTGGCCCCGGCTCCATCTCTGCCTCTCCAGCCCCCAGGGGCTCCTGCCCGGTGTGGACACCCCGTGGCCCCTGGCAGCCTTCCGGCTGAGAGAGCACTCGGTGGGTGGGTGGGCTGACCTGGGGGGCCACAGCCGTTGGGCAGGTTTGTGGGCCTGAACTCAGGTGGGCTCCTGCTCCCCAGGCCCATCTGTGTGTGTAACTGGGTCTGGCCTCAACACTTCACACAGTGTTTACCCCGCACAGCTGCCCCGAGGGTCGAGCCTTTTGTGGGCATCTGTTTCCACATAAGGCAACTGAGGGTTCCGGGCTCCGAAGCTGCCCCAGGTGCCATGGCTGGAGGTGGTGGGAGCCAGAGCTGACCGCGGGCTCCATCCTGTGGGGCTGGACCAGCGGGAAGCCGGCAAGTGCCGCACAGGGGGCTGCCCCTCGCTCCAGACCTGTGGGGAATGGCTGCCAGGGCGCCGGGGAGCGCCATTCGGCTGCACAGGGCCTTGCAGGGCTGCCCACTGCCCGGCCCCAGGGGGCTCAAGGTGAGTTACTGGATGGAAGGATGGATGAATGAAAGAATGGGTGAATGAATGAATGGACCAACGGATTCCACAACCACGACCTGGGGAGCTGCCCCTGGTCCGGAGCGGAGCACTGGAATGGATCACTCACCAGGAAGCTGGGGCCTTGGGCTGGGCAGAGGCGACAAGAAGGAGCCATGTTGAGTTGGGGGAGAGGAGGAGAACAGGTCTTTTAGGTAATGGAGGCGGCTGGCTGGCTAAGGGAGGGGGCGAAGGCTGGCACGGGGGTGTCTGGGTGGTGGAGCCACGTGCAGGAAGTTGGCAGCACAGGTGGGTGCTCACCTGAGATCACCCCAGCCAGGAGCAGGAGCTGGGGTAGGAGCGCCCGAGCTTGGGCTGGGACCCACCCGGCCTAAGTCTGAGCTTCTGCAAGTCAGGCCTGTGGGGACGAGCAGCCCCTCAAGGCCGTGGGAGCTCCTGGAAAGGGGACGGGGGGTGGGGAACAGGGGATCCCCCCCAACAACTCCTGCCAATGGCTCATCTCCCCGCCTGGCCGGGCAGACTCGACTGTGTCAGGCTTGCAGGTCTGGATGAGCTCTGATATCCAGGTGGTGACATGGGAACCAGGGCTGGGAAGGATCCCCCAGGGTGCCCCGAGTGGCGGCCCACTGGCTTGCCTGGCCCCGTCCTCCACGTTCCTCCAGGATTTTCGTGGGATTCCACGTGAGCGTGGGACAGCTGCAGGAGGACAGAACCCAGGCCCACACAACTGGACTGGGCGGGCCAGACCCACGTGATGTTTCATAGCAATAAAGGCAATTATTTAATTATTTTAGCTAAAAGTAAATCCCCAGCTCTTGTCTGGAGGACGGTGGGAAGGGGGCGGAGTCGGAGCTCCAGGACTTGGTCCTTCCATGAGAAGAAACCACACAACAGGCAGGAACGGTCTGTACGGCTGTTTTGAAACTCTAGGGGCTGGAGGAATGGGGACCAGCCCCCAGGGAGGAGTGGGAGGATGAGGCGGAGAGACTGCAGTGGGGAACCGTGAACTGCTCTCCGCCCAGCCCCTACCAGCGCCCACCCCCCTCTGGCGGCAGGAGGCCGCGGGGTCCAGCCCCTGGCTGACCGCTGCTGACAGAAAGGGACATAAAAATCCTCCTCTCCAAGAACAGGGTTGTGCGTGGCCGATCGCTGATCACGGCTTTTGATTAGGGCCTGGCCCTGAGGGCACCCACTGTTCCCACCCACCCCCGACAAAGGCAGCGGGGGAGACTCGGAGACGCTGCATGTCCTCAGCGCCACAGGGACCAGTCCAAGGGCCACATTTACTGGGCAGGTCAAGAAAGCACAGCTTTGAGGGGCCAAGAAGAAGGCTCCTGAGAGCCGTTCGGAGCCGGTCTGCACCCCCGTCGTGGGTCCTGCTCTGGCTGGGAAAGGCTGACTCGGGAGAGTCCTCTGCAGCCCCCCACGCCTCCCCCAGGACATGCCTCCAGGCGAAAGTAGCTTGAGACAAAAAAGGAGTGTAAGACACCACAAAGAACGACAGCTCAGGGCAAAGACTTGCCTGCTTTAAACCCCTGGAGAAGGCGGTCTCCTGGGAAGTAGTGGGGGCATTCAGACTCCTGCAAACGGGGGGATTCCAAAACAACTAACATGCCCAGGACCAGACACACGCCCAGGAGAGGGGAGAACCTGCTCGCTGCATTCACCTGGGGTGGACCTCCCCTCCATCCCCCAGAGGGCTGAAGCTCAAGAAAACGCCTGTCCTATCACCAGCTGGTTACAAAACCAGGAAACAGACATCCCAGGGAATACACCTCAGAGTTAACATTTTAAAATATTAAAATATACAGCATACAACAAAAGAGCACAAGACAAAGAAACAGGAAATGATGGCCCATCCAAAGAAAGAGGATAAAAATCCAGAAAACACCAGAAACCAGAATATGGATATAACGAACAAAGCCTTTAAAAAAAATGATCTTAAAAATGCTCAAGGGGATGAAGGAAAAAACAGAGAAAGAACTAAAGGATATCAGGAAAACAATGAATGAGTAATATGAGAATCTTAGTAAAAAAACAGAAATTTTAAAAAGGAACCAAGCGGAAGTACTAGAGATGAAGAACACAGTAACTGAAATGAAAAGTTCCCAGGATTGCTGCAAAGGAGAGGCTAGGCCTCCCTGTATTTGTGCCTAAGAGTCTCCTCCTGAATGCCTCTTTGTTGCTCAGATGTGGCCCTCTCTCTCTGGCTAAGCCAACTTGAAAGGTGAAATCACTGCCCTCCCCCCTACGTGGGATCAGACACCCAGGGAAGTGAATCTCCCTGGCAACGTGGAATATGACTCCCGGGGAGGAATGTAGACCCGGCATCGTGGGATGGAGAACATCTTCTTGACCAAAAGGGGGATGTGAAAGGAAATGAAATAAGCTTCAGTGGCAGAGAGATTCCAAAACGAGCCGAGAGATCACTCTGGTGGGCACTCTTACGCACACTTTAGACAACCTTTTTTAGGTTCTAAAGAATTGGGGTAGCTGGTGGTGGATACCTGAAACTATTAAACTACAACCCAGAACCCATGAATCTCGAAGACAGTTGTATAAAAATGTAGCTTATGAGGGGTGACAGTGGGATTGGGAATGCCATAAGGACCAAACTCCACTTTGTCTAGTTTATGGATGGATGTGTAGAAAAGTAGGGGAAGCAAACAAACAGACAAAGGTACCCAGTGTTCTTTTTTACTTCAATTGCTCTTTTTCACTCTAATTATTATTCTTGTTATTTTTGTGTGTGTGCTAATGAAGGTGTCAGGGATTGATTTAGGTGATGAATGTACAACTATGTAATGGTACTGTAAACAATCGAAAGTACAATTTGTTTTGTATGACTGCGTGGTATGTGAATATATCTCAATAAAATGATGATTAAAAAAAAAAAGAAAAGGAAAAAAAAAAAAAAAAAAAAAAATTTCCCAGGAGACTCTGAACAGCAAATTGGACCTGGCAGAAGAAAGAATCAGTAAACTTGAAGACAAGACACTTGAAATGAGTCAGACTGAGGAGCAGAAAGAAAATACAAATTATAAAAAGTGAAAATAGCCTTAGACACCTCTGGGACACCATCAAGCACACCAATATACCCATTATAGGAGACCTAGAAGGAGAAGAAAGAGAGAAAGGTACAGAAGGAGTATTAAAAAAAATGACAGATACTAGTAATCCCATTATAAATTTTTTGCTATCTAATTTAAGTTACCATTTAACCTGCTATTATCAAACAATTAACCCCAAATTCTTAAGTAGGACACAACATTTCACAAAACTGTGGTGTTTAAAACAATCATTCTAAGGTCCTATAAACTCCTCAAATGACTAACCATCAGGAATTACATAATACTAATTGGTAGCTTCCTATGAAGCAGAACCTATTGAATGCCCAAGAATTACTAATCCTTTAGAATCCCATTTCACAAAACTGTTCATATGTAATAACCTGCAAATATTTAACACTGATTTACATTTCCATACTATGTAACCTTTCACCCCAAATCCACAGACAACAGATGTTAAGATTTCCTAGCGATAGGTTCATTCTCCCAAACGTTAATCTAAAATTAATATCAAAGGAAACACAAGAGCAATATGACAAAAGTATATTGTTATGTTACTTGGGAATAACAATTTGGGCAACTTTCACTTCCTGGATATGCAAATTTTCAGTTAAGATTAAGGCTTTTATTTGGAGAAGTACACTTGCTAAGAATAACTCCAAAAGGAAGGTTGTCTTCTAATACGATCAGCAGCAAAGTAATCTGACCTTTCACATTATCCAATGAGAATTTTTCACAATAGTACTACCTGAGAAATATTAACATTTTACAATCTACAAAAGCCCTCAATCCCCTAACAACCCTGAAAATTAGTAGGCAAAGCAGACATCATTAATCCTCATTCTATAGGGGAACCTAAAACTCAGAGAGGTTAAATTAGGTATTCAAAACCAACGAATTACCGCTGGAACCCAGATAATTTCTAGATGTTTGCGCTATATCACATCTGCCAAAATAGGAAATGTCCTAACAATCCTTACTTACAATGTAACCTATGCCCTTTAGATATAAATGGAGAAAAGAGTTAAACACATTTCACAGCTTTAGCTGTCTACAGCTGCTCCTCCTGTTTATCCGCCCACTGTCCTTGCAAGGTGGAATCTCAGGGTTGGAGGCTCCTAAAATAGTCTCATAATTTGTTACCAACTGGCTCTGCAGTTAAGGAGCAAAGGATAGAGGGCATGTAAACATAAAAGCTTGTCAGTGCCTTATGTGGGCATAAAAGCTATAGTCAGAGGTGGAGACTTGTTTCAAATGTTTCAGATTTGGGCAGGTTAGTTAGGCCTGTCTAATAGGCTGTAAACTCAGGAGCATCCGGCCAATGGAGAAACAGGGGAGGGACTTGCGTGCTGGGCTTAGGGCATAAACAGTGCTGTGTTCTGTGTGCCACCCACCACCATTTGGTTGCCGCCCGTTTGTGCACGATCATGAATAAATTTCTTTTCTTCTCCACAACCAAAAAAAAAAAAAAAAAAAAATGACAGAAAGCTTCTCAAACATAGCAAAAAACACGAATATGCATATCCAAGAATCCCAGAAAACGCCAAACAGGATAAACATGAAGAAAAATATACCCTGTCATGTACTGTTGGATGCAAAGGAGAAGGAGAGAGTCCTGAAAGCTGTAAGAAAACAGCAATGTGTTATATTCAAGGGAGCCCCAATTAGATTGAGTGCCAATTTCTCAAGAAGGCAAAAAGCCTGTAGGTTGAAATACTTAAAGTGCTGAAACAAAACAACTGCCAAACTAGAATTTTATATCCAATGAGCTTTTCTTTCAAAAATAAGGGCTAGATTGACAAAAGCTGTGGGAGTTCATCACCACTAGACCTACCCTACAGGCAATGCTAAAGAGAGTTTTTCAGACTGAAAGGAAAGGACACGAGACAGGGGTTCGTGGTGGTGTAAAGAAATAGAGACCTCCAGTAAAGGGAACCATTTGGGTAATTATAAATGCTAGTGTTACTGTATTGTATTGTTTGGCATGTAACTCCACTTCATACTTTCTACAGGTGCTAAAATGCAAATGTATTAAAAAATAATAATACGGCTATGGTTTTGGACATTCCATGTACAAAGATGTAAGTCATAACAAGCACAAAAAAGGGTGGGGAGATGGAGGTATAGGAAAAGTGTATTTGTATGCTATCAAAGTCAAGTTAGTATCAAACCAAATATGATTGTAATATATTTAGGATATTAAATTTTAACACCATGGCAACCACAAGGAAAATATATTAAAAATATATCCAGATACAAAAGAGAAGACACTAATATGTTATAACAATAACAACAACAACAAAAAAAACAAATATAAAAGCAGGCATCAACAGAAGAAATGAGGGATAAAAAAAGGTATAAGACTTAAAAGGTTAAATGGAAAAATGGCAGAAGAAACTTTAAATGTAAATGGATTAAATTCTCCATCAAAAGACAGAGACTGGCAAAAAAGCATGACCCAACCATATGCTGTCTGCAAGAGACTCACCTTGATTTCAAAGACAAAAGTTGAAAGTGAAAGGATGGAAAAAAATACATATCATGCAAGTAGCAATCAAAAGAGACCTGGGATGTCTGTACTAATGTCAGATAAAATAGATTTTTTAAGTCAAAACAGTTATGAGGGACAAAGAGGTCACCCTATACTGATAAAGGGGTCAATTCCACAAGAAGACTTAACAGTTTTAAACATATATGCTCCTAAAGGCAGAGCCCCAAAATATATGGAACAAATATTATCAGATTTAAATGGAGAACTAGATTGTTCCACATTAATAGTAGGAGATTTCAGTACATCAACTTTCTATAATGGGTAAAACACCCAGCAGCAGATCAGCAAGGAAAGAGAAGACTTGAACGATACTATAAACCAACTAGACCTAACATATATAGAACACTTCACACAAAAGCAGAATATACATTCTTCTCTAGTGCACATGGATCATTCTCCAGGTTAGGTCATATCTTAGGTTGCAAAACAAGTCTCAATAAATTAAAAAAAAGAAATTGAAATCACACAATTTATCTTCTTTGACCACAATGGAATGAAGCTAGAAATTAAAAACAGAGGGAGAAATAAAAAATTCATAAATATGTGGAAATTAAACAACATACTCTTAAACAACCAATGGGTTAAAGAGGCAATCACAAGGGGAATTAGGAAATATCTCGTGGCGAATGAAAATGAAAATACAACATAAGAGAACTTATGGGATGCAGCAAAGGCAATGCTGAGAGGGAAATTTAGAGCTCTGGATGCTTACATTATAAAAGAAGAAAGATTTCAAATCAGACACTTAACCTTGAAACTGGAAGAACTAGAAAAAAGAAAAGCAAACTAAATCCAAAGTAAGCAGAAGGAAGGAAATAACAAAGATTAGAGTGGAGATTAATGAAGTAGAGAGTTAAAAAAAATAGAGAGAATGAACAAATGGTTGTTTGAAAAGATCAATAAAATTGACAAACCTTTAGCCAGACTGACAAAGAAAAAAAGAGAGGACATAAATAACAAAAATCAGAAATGAAAAGGGGGACATTACTATTGACCCTGCTGAAATTAAAAGGACTATAAGAGGATACCATAAACAACTGTATGCCAAAAAAATTAGATAATATAGATTAAATAGACAAATTCTTAACAACAAACTACCTAAACTGATACAAGAAAAACAGATCTCAACAAAACAATTACTAGTAAAGAGACTGAATAAGTAACTAAAAACCTCCCAACAAAGAAAAACCCAGGACCAGATGGCTTCACAAGGGAGTTTTACCATTTTACCACACATTTCAAGAAGGTTAAACACCAATTCTGCTCAAAGTCTTCCAAAAAACTGAAGAGGAGGGAACACTCCCTAATTCATTCTATGAGGCCAACATCATCCTCATACCAAGGCCAGATAAAGATACCACAAGAAAAGAAAGCTACTGACCAATAGTGCTTATAAATATAGATGTAAAAATCCTCAATAAAATACTAGCAATTTGGATCCAACAACACTTAGAAAAAATCATACATTATGATCAAGTGAGATTTATTACTGGTATGCCACAACATATGAAAATCAATTAAGGTAATAGACTACATTATCAGAATTAAGGGGGAAAAAAAACATGATCATCTCAACTGATGCAGAAAAGGCATCTGACAAAATCCACCACCCTTCTCGATAAAAACATTAGGAATGGAAGGAAACTTCCTCAACATGATAAAGGACATATATGAGAACCCACAGCTAATCTTCTGCTTAATGTTGAAAGACTGAAAGCTTTCCCTCTGAGATCAAGAAAGAGACAAGGATGCCCACTGATCATACTGAATATTCTTGTCAGAGCAATTAGGGAAGAAAAAGAAATAAAAGGCATCCAAATTGGAAAGAAAGGAGTAAAATTTTCCCTATTTACAGACAACATCCTATATACAGAAGATCCTGAAAAACCCACAATAAAGCTCCTAGAGCTAATAAACGAATTCAGCCAAGTGGTGGGATTCAAGATCAACACCCACAGACCAGCAGTGTTGCTTAAACAAGCAATGAACAATTGAAAGAAGAAATCAAGAAAAAAATTCCATTTATAATAGCAACTAAAAGAATCAAATATCTCAAAATAAATCTCACCAAGGATGTAAAGGACTTGTACACAGGAAACTACAAAACATTGCTAAAAGAAATCAAAGAAGACCTGAATAAATGGAAGGACATGCTGTGTTCATGGACTGAAAGAGTAAATATTAAGATGTCAATCCTTACCAAAATGATTTATAGATTTGATGCAATCCCAATAGAAATTCCAACAACTTTCATTGCAAAATCAGAAAAACCAATCATCAAATTTATATGGAAAGGTAAGAGGCCCTGAATAGCCAAAGCCATCTTGAAAAAGAAGAATGAAGTTGGAGGATTCAAATGTTCTAATATTGAAACATATTACAGAGCCACTGTAATCAAAACAGCATGGTATGGGTGCAAGGACAAATATATAGACCAGTGGAATTGAATTGAGAGCTCAGAAATCAACCCTCACATTTATGACCAACTGATTTTTGAAAAGGTGACTGTTCTAGTTCGCTAATGCTGCCAGAATGCAAAACACCAGAGATGGACTGGCTTTTATAAAGGGGATTTATTTGGTTATACAGTTATAGTCTTAAGGCCATAAAGTGTCCAAGGTAACACATCAGCAATCGGGTACCTTCACTGGAGGATGGCCAATGGTGTCCGGAAAACCTCTGTCAGCTGGGAAGGCACGTGGCTGGCGTCTGCTCCAAAGTTCTCGTTTCAAAATGGCTTTCTCCCAGCACGTTCCTCTCTAGGCTGCAGTTCCTCAAAAATGTCACTCTCAGTTGCATTTAGGGTGTTTATTCTCTCAGCTTCTCTGGAGCAAGAGTCTGCTTTCAATGGCTGTCTTCAAAATGTCTCTCATCTGCAGCTCCTGTGCTTTCTTCAAAGTGTCCCTCTTGGTTGTAGCAAGCTTGCTCCTTCTGTCTGAGCTTATACAGTGCTCCGGTGATTTAATTCAGACCCACACTGAATGGGTGGGGCAACACCTCCATGGAAATTATCCAATCAGAGTCATCACCCACAACTGGGTGGGTCACATCTCCATGGAAACACTTAAAGAATTATAATCTAATCAACACTGATATGTCTGCCCACACAAGATTACATCAAAGATAATGGTGTTTGGGGGGACATAATACACTCAAACTGGCACAGTGGCAAAGAATACTCAACTGGGAAATAATAGGATCTTTAACTATGGTGTTGGGAAACTGGGTCTACATTTGCAAAAGAAAGGGGGACGACCCCTCTGTTCTTGTTTGCTAAGCTGCCAAAATGCAATATACTAGAAACGGACTGGCTTTTATAAAAGGGATTTATTAGTTAACAAATTACAGTTCTAAGGCCATGAAAATGTCCCAATTAAGGCATCAGTAGGACGATACCTTCTCTGAGGAAAGGCAGGTGGCACCTGGGGTTCCCTGTCACATGGGAAGGCACATGCCAGAGTCTGCTGGGCCTCTCCTGGGGTCAGATTCTGATTTCCGTTGCTTTCTCCAAAATGTCTCTCAGCATTTTCTAAGCATCTCTGAGCTTCTCTGAGTTCTCTCTCTCTTCTGAGCTCTCTTAAGGACTTCAGTAAACTAATTAAGACCCACAATGAATGGGCGGGGTCACATCTCCATGGAAATAATCTGATGAAAAGATCCTACCCACAACTGGTGGGTCACACCTCCATGGAAACAACCTAATCCAAAGATCCCACCCATAACAGGTCTGCCCTCACAAGACCGCATTAAAAGAACATGGCTATTCTAGGGTACATAATAGATTCAAACCAGCTTACCTACCTCTCACCTTATAGAAAAATCAACTCAAAATGGATCAAAAGCCTAAATATAAGAGAACTATAAATCTCTTAGAAGGAAATTTGGGGAAGTATCTTCAGGACCTTGTGTAAGGCAATGGTTTCTTGGACTCTTTACCCAAAGCACAAGCAACAAAAGAAAAAATAGATAAATGGGACCTCATCAAAATTAAAAACTTTTGTGCCTCAAAAGACTTTATCATGAAGGTAAAAAGGCAATCTACACAATGGGAGAAAATATTTGGAAACCACATATTTGAAAAAGTTTTAATATCCAGAATATATTATGAAATTCTTCAATTTAACAACAAAATGACAAACAACCAATTAAAAAGTGGGCAAAAGACTTGAACAGACATCTCTCCAAAACAGATATACAAATGCCCAGAAAGCACATGAAAAGTTGCTCAACATCTCTAGCCATCAGGGAAATGCAAATCAAAACCACAACGAGATACCATTTCACACCCATTAGAATGGTCGTTATTTTAAGAAATGGAAAATTACAAATGTTGGAGAGGATGTGGAAAATTAGGAACCCTTATTCATTGCTGGTGGGAATGTAAAATGGTGCAGCCACCATTGAAGACAGTTTGGCAGTTCCTCAGGAAGCTAAGTATAGAATTACCATATGACCCAGTAATCCCACTATTAGGTATATACCCAAAATAACTGAAAGCAGGAACTTGAACAGATATTTGCATATCAATGTTCACAGCGGCATTATTCACAACTGCCAAAAGAAGGAAGCAACCCAAGGGTCCATCAGCTGATGAGTAGATAAAGCAAATGTGGTGGATGTACACAGGGGAATATTATTCAGCCGTAAAAAGGAATGAAGTCCTCAACATGTGACAACTTGGATGGACCTTGAAGACATCACGTTGAGTGAAACAGGCCACACACAAAGGGACAATTATTTTATGATTTCACTGATAGGAAATAATTAGAAGAAGCAAACGCATAGAGTGAGAATCTAGAATATAGGATACCAGAGGATGGGGTGGCAGTGGGGATGGGATAGGGAATGGGAAGGTAAGGCTCAAAATGTGTAAAGTTCCTATTTGGGACAATGGGAATGTTTTGGTAATGGATGGTGGTGATGGTAGCAGAACATTGTGAATGCAATTAATGACACTGAAATATAGATCTGAATGTGTTTGAAAGGGAAATGTTAAGTTGTATAATTGGTAATAGAATTTAAAAAATCCATTGAACTGAACTACAAAAACAGTGACCCTAAGTTAAACCATGGAGTATAGTTAATAGAATAATTATTAAAATGCGCTTTCATCGATTGTAACAAGCGTCCCATACCAATGCAAGGTGTTAATAATAGGGTGGTATATGGGAAATCCTGCATTTTATGCATAATTGTTCTGTAAACCCACAACTTCTCTAATAACGATAATAAAACACACACAAACCCCAAACGCCCCACAGCCACCCTGCTCGTGGAGGCAGAGGCGAGGGCTGGCAGCAGTGGGGCGGAAAGCTCCAGGGGCCCTGGCTAAGGCCATCCCTGTGCACCTGCCTCAAGCGTGTCCCCACGGGCACGCTGCCCACCAGGTCTGGGCAGATCCCCCTGCAGGCTGGCGTCCCGCGTGGGGGGCACTGTCCTAGGAAGGAAACGTGGGAGCACGCCTGGGCGCAGGCAGGGCCGGGAGAGGGCCCGTGCCCAGGTTGGAGGGCGCCCCGGGCTCATCTGAAGAGGGCCGGGGCCGGGACCCAGTGGGGCTCCCGTCTGGGTTTCCCGGCTGCTAAACAGATAGCAGGCACTGGGGTGGCTTAGACAACTGGAATGTACTGGCTCATGGTCAGAGGCTGGGAGAAGTCCCAAATCGAGGTGTTGGCAAAGTGCCGCTTTCTCCCCGAAGACTGCGGGGTTCTGGGGCTGGCTGCCGGCGACCCTTGGTCCTTGGATTTTTTGTCACACGACAGTGCACGTGGCGGCGTCTTCTTTCTCTTCCGTGTTCCGCTGACTTCCAGCCTCCGGCTGCTCCCCGTGGCTTCTCTTTCTGGGTCCAGCATCCTCTGCTGACAAGGACTCTAGTCCTATCGGAGGAAGGCCCCCCTCACTCAATTCGGGCACCTTTACTAACAGCGTCTCTAAAGGTCCTACTTATAAATCGGTTCCCACCCACAGGCCTAGGGTGGGCCCTGAGCGGGCCTTTTGTGGGGGGCGTGATTCAGACCCCAACAGCTCCTGAGGACAGGGGAGGCTCTGGGGTTCCAGCCCAGGAAGCTGGGAGTAACGGTGGGAGGGGGAGGGAACAGGGCAAAGCCTGGCAAATGGGCAAACGCTCCTCAGAGGGGCTCAGGATGGGGGGCACTGGTCCAGCAAGGCCGTCATCACGCGGCCCCAGCAAGACTCCCGCACCTCGTTCCGGGGGCCCCGCGGGAAGGTGCAGCCACTCAGCAGCTGGAGGTGGCTGCTGGCCCTGGGGAAGCCCGGGGTGGGGTCCCTGCATCCCTCCTGAGGTTCTCCAGGGGGCAGGTCGGGGGCAGTGGAGATGCTTCTGGGCACCAAGGCCGGCAGGACAGACCTAGGCAAGGTCCCCGTGGCTGGGTGAACGCTCAGCCGCTGTTCTAGTGAGCAATGCTGCACCGTGTGTCCAGGGCTGACGGACACCACAGGCCTCTGGTCTGTCCTCCCAGGGGCAGTTTTACAGGGTGATGGGGCCACTTTACCTGTGCACTGAGGACGCCAAGGTGAATGGGACACGGCCCTGCCCTAGGGCTCCTGCACCCATCCTGAGCCATGCCACCATCCAAAGCCCACCTCTGCCCTCCCCGGGGTCCACAGGGCACAGTGGGTGCACCCCGGGGACTGGCTGGGCCAGCTGCTGGTACACTCGGCACAGGCTTGGGAAGGGCTATTTCTGACACCTGCTTAATCCCACACCTGCCCTATGTAACACCTGCTTACTCCCACACCTGCCCAGCCGCACACCTGCTCCACCAAGATGTCCCCGGAAAGCCAACCTGCTGTGCACCACCTATGAAGTGCCAGGGGCAGGGGGTAGTATTTTTGGGGGGGTGTCAGACACTGGCTTGTTGGAAGGACCCCCAAGCTTCCCATCCAGCCTCACCCCGAGGGCCCACCCGCCCCACGCCATGCTCCTGGAATGTCTGTCCTCAGCAACCCCCAGCCCCAATCCCACCTGTGCTGGATTCAGGGCCTCCTCCTCCAGGAAGTCCCCCGCTGCCCCTCCCTGGAAGCCTCTGCCCCACCCCCAACCCCAGCACACTTCCTTGGGGCCTCCAGGACAGGGGAACTTTCTCTTTTCTCGGAATGACTGTTGTCGCCCCCCCACACCCCCTTTCTGACTCATGAGTGCCCCCTCCCCGAGGAGCTCTGCATGCCAACATTTGTCAAATGAATGAATGAACAAGGAAACGAGCCAGTGACAACCAACTTTACTGGGGTGCTCTGCTGGGAAGTGAGGCACAGTGAGGTGGCAGGCTGGGGGGAGCACCAGGGACCCCTCCGCAAGGGCCGTCTCGGAGGAAGTGAACCCGAGGGCGGATGGAGACGGAGCCATCTCCGTGCTGTGGCCGGGGTTCTGGGCTGCAAGGAAACCAACGCGCTCACAGAGGAGGCTGGTGACAGGACACTGAGGGGTGCAGGAGGTGGGGAGCTGGGGCTGCCTCCTCTGGGGGGAGAGTCCCCAATTTGGGAAGGGGCTCAGGGGCTGCAGGCCGGAAGGAATAACAGCTTCCTCCAGGGTTGAATGGCCTCTGAGGGGGATCCCCAGCCCTTAATTGCTGTTGCGAGGACCCTCCGTGTCACCTTCAGCTCAGCCTCCCCTGTTCTGAGCTCCGCAGCTACGAGAACGGTCACCCCCACCCCGCTGCTGGGACCCTGGACAGCCGCTCCGACCTGCAGCTTCAGGGCCACCCCGGCCAGCTCTGGGTCTTTCCCTCTCCCTCCACCCCACCCTGTGTCCCCAAGGGGCGCCCCAGCTCCCCCCAGCCCCAGGCGCCCCTGCCCCTGGGACACAGACCCGCCCTCGGGGAGGGGCCGCAGCTGTCTGGACTCGCAGGGGCGGGGAAGCTGTTCAGGCGCATCTGGAAACCAGTTTCATTTTTCAGCTGCAGGAGAAGGTTTACATGTTTCCTGAATGGGCCTGATGCGGTTGCTCTTACTGGAGAAGAGAGGCAACATCATCATCTTAAAACTGGACAAAAATGCCAGAAGTTTTAAGATGAGCAGTGTGGGGCCAAGGGGGGGCTTCCTCTGGGAGCCGGAGGGGTCACTGTCCCCTGGCGAGCTGGGCTGCGAGCCCCCCACCTTGCGCATGGCTCAGCAATCCAGTGCTCCTTCTCTCCAGGGCAGGAAGGTGCCCCGGAAATGAGGAGAAATGGCAGCCGCCCCCCAGGCAGTAAGGGGCCCTCAAGCAGAGCTGGGGCCAGAAGGCAAGGGGGGCTGCGTGGCTCCCCCGGGGGTCCTGGGCTCTGCCCACCCGGGCCATGGTGCAGCCGACACTGAGCACCCACCAGGAGCTCACCCGTCCCCAAGGTACAGACAGAGCTGCCGCCACCACACCGGGCCACCTGGGGCTGGGAGCTGGGCAGGTGCAGCCCCCGACCACCCTGGATGGCGGCCAGTGCGGAGCGGGGCCTCCCTTCCAGGAGGTGTGGATGAGCCCTGCTGGGGGCTCGGGCGGGCTGCTCCGACTCCCAGCCCAGGAGCCACTTCCAGAGGATGTGCTTGCCCAGGCGGTCCCAGCCCCAGCCCCGTGGGGTCTGCAGTGTCAGCTGAGCATGGCAACCCTAGGACACCCAGGGACCCAACCCCAGGACAGAGTCCCAGAGGGAGGTGGGGTGCAGTGGGGGAGGCGTGGGGATGGCGGATGGCAAAGGGGCCAGGAAACTTCCAGAGACCGTCTCCAGCATGGTGATGGTGTCACGTGTGTGCAGCACCCGAGCCTTTCATTTGGTGCGCTTTACACACAGCCAGGCACTGTGTCAGTGCAACGGCAAAAAAGCTGCTTAAAAAGAACACCCGGGAAGCAGGCGTCCCCGTGGGCTGTCTCTGGGTGGTGTGGCTACGGCTGGTCTTTATTCTCTGCCTATATGCCATTCTATGTTCTCCACAGATGAGATACACCATATAATTTGTAAAATATTATCTGTGTTCCGTGGCTCTTCTCCTAGTTGCCGTCAGAGAATCCTAGCTCTGCAGGAGCTCACTGCAGCCTTGAACCATTTCCTGCTCACAGCCGGGTCCCCAGGGTGAAAACCACACCATTCCCAGGACATCCCCAGCCACAGGAAGCTGCGTGCCCGGCCTCGGTCACAGAGGGCCCCAGACAACGGCGCAAAAAGAACTTGTTCTGAGCGTGCTGCCCTCTGCCTTCCTCAGCCTGTTCCGAAAAAAGAAAACAAAAATCAAGAAAAACCAGACTGAGAAAAACAAAAATAAACTACATCCGCCCAGTAAAAACTCCTACTCAACCCTCAAAGCCCAGTGGGCGGTCACCATCTGCGGGGTCCTGGAGCCTGCCATCAGGGGCTTCTTGCCAAGCTCTGGAGCTGACGAAGACCAAGTGAAGGGGCGAATGTCCCACCGCCAGCCAGCGGCAGCTCCCTAACTCTGCAGCTCTGCTCGGCTTCTAGAAAGCTCAGAGCGGTTTCAGTCTCAACCTCCTTAACCTTTCTTCAACCGGGGTCTCTTGAAGTGGTTTTCCTCCCCTCCCCCTCTAAACCCTCTGCCCGTTTGACCTTCTCTTAGTGGGCTTTGGGGTTACGATAGCGGTGTCTCTGCCAAGAGCTTCCATACATCCTCTTGGGAAGCAGGTTGTATACGAAAAAATGAATAGAACATCTGTCGGATTCTGGATCAGATCATGTACCATTTCCAGAAGACTTGCCACCTCCTGCCCACGGCCCTGCTGGGAAAGCCCCCGCGGTACGAACCGTGGCTGCTGCATTCTAAGACCCGCAGGAGCCTATTGACTCTTACAAGGAACCAACATGGCAGGTGTTATTAGTCTCCCACTTCATGGATGGGGACAGCAGGGCCCAGAGAGGCTGAGTCACCTGCCCAGAGTCACACAGCCCTGAAGTGTGGGGCCGGGATGCCAACCCCAGTGTGCTCACCCCAGAACACCCAGGCAAGACCGTGAGTGTGGTGACCTCCATGCCAGAGACACCAGGAGCCCCCAAAGGTGGAGGCTCCAAGACCCCTGGGATGAAGGCACTGCCACAGGGGTCTCCTCAAGGCTCATATGCCCTTCCCACGGGTGGTCTCGAGGGGTCTCGCTGGAGAGGAGGGTGTCCCACGAGGTGACAGTGGCCTGACCCCTGTGCACCGACAGCTGGCAGCCTGCAGGTGCCGAGGACATGGGCCTAGGGATCCCCACTAAGGAGCCTGGACCAAGAAAGACCCCAAAGCAAAGGTCTCCCCACTGGGGCTCCCTCCTGGTCCCAGAGGGGCCGGCACCTTCCGGCTGACCAGGTGGGACGATGTGACCACTTCACTCCCCCGGAAAACCGTGGAGAAGCTTAGGACAGACACGGTTGTGGGATGGGATGGCAAAAGGAGTTTTGTGATTTTGAACAAAATAATTTTAACATCCCATCATTTTTTAAAAAGAAACGGTGTGTTTGCTTTAAACTCAATTTACTGTTGAATTCCCCGTGCCCGGCACAGTGCCTGCTCACAGCCAGGGCTCCAGGTCTGCTGAAGATGGTGGGGGCATCTCTCTGTGCATCCTGCCCCGGCCTGTGATGTATAACATCCAGTGTGGTGGCATCTGCGTGTGACTTGTAGATAAATATGCAGATGCCGGAGAAGCGTGTTCCAGGCGTTTCTCCTGATGGGTGCAGGATCAGAGGAGTCTGGAGACGCCTCTTCCGGAGGGTGGAGATGCCCCGGCTCCAAGGAGGAGCTTGTCTGTCTGGAAGCCCACGGGCCTCGGAGCCTGGGGGACGGTGCTGGACAGGGCTGCCCACTGCCCCCGACGTCCAGCTCCTCTGAAGGGGACCCTCGAGCTCTCAGGGCGTCCCCATCCTCAGTGGACGGTGAGGGTCTGCGGTCACATGCTCCCTCGTGGGCTCTGTGATCTGTTGCGGGCACCCGGCACCTCTGGGGGGTTTTCCTGGGGGCTTTCTCTGAGCAGCTCCCTCTCCCTGGCCCCCACGCCCTCCGTCCCCATCGAGGCCTCTTGCTCCAATATCACGGGAAACGTGCCCTTCCGCCGAGGCCCTCTGAGAAGAGAGGAGACGCGCGCTCTGTTTCTTGCCTTCTCCACGCAGATTCTCCTCCTGATGCCACCCGATGTCACCCTCCCCGTCGGCCACCCCTGCCCCTTGCACCGCCTCTCGCTCCCTTCTGGACCTGCATGCAGTGGCTCGTGCCCTGTCCGACGTCCCCTGTCCCCCCCTGTCCTCTGGGAAGGCCCCGCCCGCCCATGTCCGCTCACCGCGGCCTCCTCTCCTCGGCGGCCTCCCCCAGGGTGTTTGTTCCTGGAGACGGAGCTTCAGTCCGAGCCCCGGGGCTTGACCCAGTCCTTCTGCGAGGGGCTCGGGGACCCCATCCAGGGGTTCCCTGCACGCGGGGCCCCCACTCCTGCTCTCTTCCCTCTGCACGACCGCCACCCGGCAAGATCCCACCACTACCAGCAGAGACACTATTCCCTTCTGAAGTTGGCAAAGTTGGCAAACCAAGAAGCAAGCAAGTGTTCTGAAGTTATAACAGAAAACTCTCGTTAAACTAAAACCAGACTGCCCACCTGCCAAATAACTAGAGAGAAAAAAGGAAAAGAAAAATACAAGCCACAAGCAAAAGTAGGAGGGAATTAGAGGTACCAAGCTACAGACATAAGATGCTAGAATTAAGTCCAAGCACATTTCGAGAAAAGTGGACAGAAATTGTCCAGACTGGGCCCAAGCACCTCACACACAGACGCTGGGGACACTCACGTGTCCTGGGGCTCAGAGCTATATGTCGCCTCCGACCATCCGATGAAGCCCCGGGGCACCGAGATGGTAGGTCATTGGCCCTAGGTCACCCACCCAAGGTCACCAGGTGCCAGGTGGAAGCGCCAGAGGGGACCCCGTCAACACCTCCATCGGAAGAGCCACTCGACGCTAAGCTGGCTGTTCTAGTTTGCTAGTGCTGCCGGAATGCAAAACACCAGAAATGGACTGCTTTTATAAAGGGGGTTTATTTGGTTACACAGTTACAGTCTTAAGGCCGTAAAGTGTCCAAGGTAAGGCATCAACAATCAGGTACCTTCACTGGAGGATGGCCAGTGGTGTCCGGAAAACCTCTGTTAGCTGGGAAGGCACGAGGCTGGCATCTGTTGGTTCTTTGCTTCCGGGTTCTGGTTTCAAAATGGCTTTCTCCAAAATGTCTCCAGGCTTCTGTCTCTCTTAGCTTCTCTCTCTCAGCTCCTGTACATCCTTGCTTGTTCTCCCAGGGCATTTCTTTCTAAGCCTCTGGGGGGTCCTGTCTTAGCTTCTCGGCGGCAAACTTCGGCCTTCATCTCTTAGCTTAGCATCTCCAAATGTCCTTCTGTCTGCATCTCCAAGCATCCCCAAGCATCAGAGTCTCTGTTGGCTCCTGAGCTCTCTTAAGTACTCCAGTGAACTAGTCACTAATAAGGATTAGTAAACTAATCAAGACCCACTCAGAATGGGTGGGGTCACATCTCCATGGAAATAATTTAATCAAAGGTTCCACCCAATGGGATGGGGTTAAAAGATCACGGCTCTTCTGTGTCTCTAACAGTTTCAAACTGGCACATCACATAAGGAACCCATTCTCTGACCACCATGCGGTAAAACTAGCAGTGTCGGGGGAGACACCAGGGAGTAACTCA
This sequence comes from Choloepus didactylus, assembly GCF_015220235.1. Taxonomy (NCBI): domain Eukaryota; kingdom Metazoa; phylum Chordata; class Mammalia; order Pilosa; family Megalonychidae; genus Choloepus; species Choloepus didactylus. Next base: position 130,942,813 of record NC_051315.1, on the reverse strand, counting down.
TGTGATAAAGAGGAAATAACAGCCCCAAACACAGAAAACCCAGACGCCAACAACGGACATGAAACCAAAAACTCAGGGATGCTGCCGAGAAGCCGAGGGGAGGAACGACTCTGCTCGCTTCATTCCCAAACAAGACAGAATAAAGGGTCAAGTGCTTGTGGGGAAAAAGGAGACCAAGTAAACTTAAGAACTGGTCCTTGGAGGGGAGAAAAAGGCTAATAACAGAGAGAAACCACTGGCCATTCTGATCAAGAAATAATGTGGAAATGCTGATTAATACAATTAGAACTGAGAAAGGGCAAATGTCCACAGATACAAGGGCGACGAGAAAAATAAGCGACATACCTATGTCATTGTGTGTTGGGTAAGCTGGGGAAGTTCACAGGAAAACACAGAACTGCCTCATCAGTGTAAGAAGATACAGAAAACCCGACTGGACACGAACCATGAGAGACCTGAGGAGGCCATGGGTTATCTTCACCTCCAAGACAGCCCAACCCAATGGGTTTGAGGGAGAAAATGAAGATGCTTCCAGTCTTCAAAGTTCCTGATACAAACTGTCCTGGCACTGAAAGAACCAGAGTTACCATACCTATTTTGAGAAAAAAACCCAAGCGTGATGATAAAATCCACCAAAGAAAGCACAGAGCAAGCTCACTTAGGAATAACGAAGCAAAAATCCTTAGTAAAAAAGACCCAGATCTGTTAAAAGGCAGCAAGGCAACATCAGGGGGTCTCCTTTCATCCTGAAAACACGACAAAACCCACACTGGCCAGCTCACCTACCCCCCAACTCCCCAGGGCCTTCCCAGCCATCATGCAGGGAGTTCTCAGCGAGGCAGGTTGCTATGTGTGCAACAGAACGATTTTGCTTAACATGATAAAAATATATTTTACACATGCAAGAATACTCCTTCTCTACCCCAGCCGCCTGCCTCTCTGCAAAAATAAATTTAAGAAGCATCCTGCCTGTGCTAGCTTGTATTATGTACCCCAGAAAAGCATGTTCTTAATATTAATTCATTCCTGCGGGTGTAGACTCATTGTAAATCGGATCTTTGAAAATGTTCTTTTTAGCTAAGGTGTGGCCCAATTGAATTGGGGTGGGTCTTAATCCTATTAGTGAAACCTTATAGAAAGAAGTCAGTGGGAACCGGGAAGAGAAAGGAAGACGCCACCACGTGACAGAAAAGCCAAGGACAAAGGATCACTGGCAGCCGACCCCAGAACGCCAATCTCTGGGATAAAGTGTTACCTGGTGACTCCTCGATTTTGGACTTCTCAAAACTGTGAGCCAATAAATTCCCATCATTTAAGTCAACCCACTGTGTGCTATTTGTTTTAGCAGCTGGGAAGTGAAGACACTGTCCAAAAGGAGAAAGATGGCAGGTTTAAGGGCAGTGTTGTCCAGGGATGGGAGCGAAGGAAGGTAGCCGCTGTTGCTGGGACAGCGGAACCCCCTTCACGGCAAGTTTAGTGAGGGACTGGGCACACGCTCATGGAATTCTCTGGTCTTACCCTGGTCCCCATCATCCAGAGGCAGCTGGGTTGATAGAACGGTGGAATGGCCTGTTGAAGACTCAATTACAGCACCAACTAGGTGGCAATACCTTGCAGGGCTGGGGCAGTGTTCTCCAGGAGGCTGTGTATGCTCTGAATCAGCGTCCACTCTATGGTGCTGTTTCTCCCACAGCCAGGATTCATGGGTCCAGGAATCAAGGGGTGGAAATGGGAGTGGCACCACTCACTATCACCCCTAGTGATCCACTAGGAAAACTTTGCTTCCTGTCCTCATGACCTTAAGCACTGATCTCTGCAAGTCTTAGTTCCAAAAGGAGTGCTCCCACCAGAGACACAATGATAATTCCATTGAACTGGAAGTTAAGACTGCCACCTGGCCACTTTGGGCTCCTCATGCCTCTGAATCAACAGGAAAAGAAAGGGATTACCATACTGGCTGGGGTGACTGATCCTGACTATCAAGGGGAAATAGCACTGCAACTACACAATGGAGGTAAAGAAGAGTTTTCCTGGCATACAGGAGATCCCCTGGGGCGTCTCTTAGTACTACCATGCCCCGTGATTCAAGTCAATGGAAAACTGCAACAACCCAATCCAGGCAGGACTACCAATGGCCAAGAAACTTCAGGAATGAAGGTTTGGGTCACCCCACCAGGCAAAGAACCAAGGCCAGCTGAGGTGCTTGCTGAGGTAAAGGGAACATGGAATGGGTAGTGGAAGAAGGTAGTGATAAATATGAACTATGACCATATGACCAGTTATAGAAATAAGGACTATAATGATTATGAATATATCTTCCTTGTTTTGAGTATGTTTGTATATAGACATAAAGCAAATACTTTGTTTTCTTCTCTCATCACCTGACATAAGTTGTGTTAGCTTCATATTGTAGTAGTTAAGTTATAGGGTATCAAGTTTAAGAGTGAATTTTACCCAAGGACTTGCTCCTTATACTGGGGAGAGTGAGCACATTTCTGGTTATACGCAGGACAGTTGAGTATTACTAGGCGAAAAAAATGACTGTTACTGTTTTTATTTAGAGATAAGTATGGTTTACGGAGATCTGCATGGGTGCCAAGTTGACAACGGGTCGACTATGATGGTAATTTCATGTGACAACAGGGGATAGTGTCCAGTTGTTTGTTCAAGCAAGCCCTGGCCTTATTGTTACTGTGAGGATAGTGCATGGACTTAAATCATCAGTAAGCTGATTGCATCTATGGCTGAGTCCATCTACAATCAACTGAGGAGATGGCCTTCAGCAACGAGAGATGTCTCATCCAATCAGTTGAAGGCCTTGAAAGGAGAAGTGATGATTTCCACAGTCAGAAGGGAGAATTTCCTTCTTCTCTTCAGCCTTTCCTGGGGAATTCATTGAAACCTTCATCAGAGTTCCCAGCTTGCAGCCTGCCCTACAGAATTTGGACTTGCCCATCCCCACAGTCGCATGAGATAATTCTTATAAAAATCTCATAATATTTACTGTTAGATCTCCTATTGGTTCTGTGTCCCTAGAGACATCTGTGGGTTGTCGTCCAACACAGTTAGACCAGAGAACAAGATAAAGAGCGTCAGAACTGGGGAGGCGGTGGCCAAACAACCCTTAGTTACAGAAGACAGAATGCTCTACCTGAAAAAGCCAAGGGGCAGAAAAATGCAAACAAAACACAAAACACAAGCACACAGCTGGATGACCAACTATAAAATAAATATACAGAAGAGCAGCTTTCTTATATTCCAACAATGACTAGTTGGAAAATAAATGGGAAAGAATATCCCATTCAAAGTAGCACCAAAAAAACATAAAACTCTTAGAAACTGATCAAGTAATATGCAGAAAAAATGATAACTCTCTACGGAAGGGCATCACTGAAGATGGGAAGGATGGGGAAATCCTTGAACAGGCAGTCTTCATATGGATCCTTCCTAACCAATCAATAAATTCAGCTGATGTGCTGGTCTGAATGTATTATGTCGCCCCAAATGCCATTATCTTTGATGCGGTCTTGTGTGGGCAGGAAATGTATTGGTGTTGACTGGGTTGGAGACTTCTGATTTCATGTTTCCGTGGAGATGTGATCACTCAATTGACGGCAAGATTTTTCACTGGATAGTTTTCATGAAGGTGTGGTCCTGTCCATTCAGTTTGGGCCTTGATTGGTTTACTGGAGCACTATATCAGCTCAGACAGAAGGAGCGAGCTTGCTACAGCCAAGAGGGACACTTTGAAGAACGCACAGGAGCTGAGAGAGGAGCTTCAGCTTACAGAGACATTCTGGAGATGGCCTTTGAAAGCAGACTTTTGCTCCAGAGAAGCTAAGAGAGGACAAACGCCCCAAGAGCAACTAAGAGTGACATTTTTGAGGAGCTGAAGCCTAGAGAGGAACATCCTGGGAGAAAGCCATTTTGAAACCAGAACTTGGAGCAGAGGCCAGCCACGTGCCTTCCCAGCTAACAGAGGTTTTCCAAACACCATTGGACATCCTCCAGTGAAGGTATGCAATTGTTGATGCCTTACAGCCTTAAGACTGTTAACTGTATAAACAAATAAACCCCCTTTTATAAAAAACAATCTATCTCTGGTGTTTTGCATTCTGGCAGCATTAGCAAACCAGAACAGCTGATTAACCTATTTTAAAACCACAGAAGCCCAGGAGGAAACCCACGTTGGGCATGCTTTCTGGTGCCACCCCTTTCTCCACACCCCTTTCTGGAAACTTCTGCAGATGTTTCCCAGCAGGTATCTTCCACCTGACCTTTTCCTGCCACCTGCCTCCACCTGCCGCCTCCCCCAGCCTCACCCTGGGACCCTGAGCTCTGCATCCATCCACACTCAGACGGGCCATTGCTTCCATCTCCGCGGGTTCACCTCCATCCGATGCTGATGCTGCCCCAAATGTTGCCCCAGGTCATGCCTCAATGAACCCTGGATTTACACGGACACCTGCCTACCTGCCACTGTCTGGGGGGTCACCTCACCCAACGTGGCTGCTGTGGACAGGGTTGCCAGAGTTAGCAAATAAAAAACACAGGACACCCAGGTAAAGCCCCATTTCAGATAAACAACACACAAAACATTTTTTGGTATAAGTATGGCTCACATACTGCATGGGGCCTACTTCTGCTAAAAGAATTTTGTGGTCGTTTATCTGAAATTCTAACTCACCTGGGCACCCTGGTCTTACCTGGCAGCTCCTGCCGGGAGCTTGACTTCCCCACCCCCACCTCTTCCATGCTCGTCTCTGACTTGCACCTGCAACAGGTGCCTCGTGGCTGTTCTTGAGTCCCCCACGTTCACCTCTGAACCTGGAGGGGCTGCTCCTCTGCCCTTACCCCAGGCCGGCCTGGGCTCCCTGCTCCACTCTCGTTCCTCTGACAAATGCTCTGCGCGGCCAACTGAGGGAAAACCTTCGTTAGATTGTGCCACCCCCTGCTGAATCGCCTTCTCTGGGGCCAGCTTTGGTTCAAGCCTCTCCTGCCTCCCAGGCTTCAGTCACAGAGGCTTCCAGAAGGTTCTAGGAACCAGGGCTGTGGCACTGCTCTTCTCGTGCCCTGGAGCTTCGCTCCCAAGCAACTTGGGGCTTGCATGGTGCCGAGGCCGAGAGCCCTGCTCCGCTTCACCAGCACGTAGAAATGGCTGTTTACTCAGGAGGAAGCACTCAGGGACTGGCCGAGGGTAGAGCGGGAGGGGTGGGCCGCGCTCCGAGGCGGGGGCTGTCCTGGGCGTCGTAGGGTGCTGAGCAGCTTTCCAGGTCTCACCCACGAGAAGCAGAGGCAACCCCATTGTGATACTCTATGACCCCCTTGTGCGACGGTACAAATAGGAGGCACCAGGAGAAACCCCTCACCGCCAGCCACCCCGCCAGCAGCCATCTTTCCTTTCATGGAGGGATGCGCAGAATCTTGCGGATAATAAGATAATCACCCGAGTGAGGGCCCATCTTGGCCGTTGGTGTTGCCCAGTTTCTATCTGGGGGCTGTGGTTTCCCCCCAGAACTTGGGGCTCTGCTTCACGGTGCCTGAGTCACTTCCACGCCAGCCCGTGACAGGGCCTGTGGTGGTGCAGGCAGGGTCACTGGGCAGATGTCACTCCGTGGGGACGCTGCTGACCCGTCCCGCCTGGGGTGCAGCCCGGCCCGGGACAGTCCCACCTGGGCAGCCCCCGGCAGGTGAGGCTGAGCGTCCTGGGGTGGCCCTGGGCTGGCTCACTCGGCCGTCTGCCCACCTGGACCCTGCAGACCCTCAGCTACCAGGGTGCTGACAGGAGGGGCCCATGGAGGCGGGCGGCCCAGGGAGTATGGGGGTCCATGGCAGCAATGCGGTGTATGAGGGCTCTGATGGGGATGTAGAGGGGCATGGCAGAGGGTCCCCCACCCCCTGGGAGGCTTCCCGGAGGCTGGGCAGGATCTCAGTGGGGGTGGAGGTGGCACTGACCCTGGAAGGGCCTATGAGGACTGGAGGGTGTGAACGGGGGGCAGAGTGGATACAGGCAAGGTGGGAGACCCAGGTGAAGTGGAGGAGGCAGGTGAAGTGGAGAGGATGTGGGGGAGGAGGGGGAGAATGTGGGGGAGGAGAGGGAGGAGGGGGAGGTGGGGGAGGCAGAGAGGAGGGCGAGTGGGGGAGGAGGGGAAGGAGGGGGGGGGAGGAGGCACATGGAAGACGGGAGAGGCAGCGGCCAGCTGTCTGTCCCTGCGCCACAGAAGCCACGTGTGGGAGCTCCATATGGGAGGATGGGAAGTGATTCTGGAGCGAAGTAAAGCAAAGTGAGGCCTAATAAGGAAATAAAATCAGAAAGGCCTGCCTGTGCCAGCAAAGCTGCTGGAATCCTTGCTTTAGACAACCACCGAAGTGACGTCTTTCAGGTGTCAAAGAAAATACTGAAATAAAATCATCTCAAGGAAAAAAAGCTTTCCCCATGAATACCAATATGCTCGTTAGGCTAAAATGAGCAAGGCCCTGTTTTCGTTTTGCCGTGTGACCCCCGCATCAGTCCTCTGGAAAGGTTAATCCAATCCTGGACACGGGGCTGGTGACAAGGACATCCTCCAGGGATGGTGGGGGGTGCTGGGGGTGGGAGTGGGCAGGCAGGGCCCAGGGGAGTGGTGGGCTGGGTGGGCCGGTCCTGCTGGGGCAGAGCAGGGCCCGGGCAGTGCAGAGGGGTGGCCCACAGCTCAGGATGGGGGCAGAGCCACCTGGCCACCTCTGCCCCGGCCCCTCTCCCCATCTCCACCTCTGCTGGGTCCTCTCGGCTGCAGCACCCTCCTCCCCCAGGCCTTCCGAGAGCGCCTGCACCCCCAGGCACCAGCCCTGCAGGGGATGCTGCCCGGACAGTTCTGTCTGTCCCTCGCCACATCACAGACAGGTGTCCCTCCACGGCTCACGGGTGGAGTCCGGAGCCCAAGGCTCGGCTCCAGCCTGGAGGACAGAGAGGCCCCACGCCACCCCCCAAAGGCTCCAGCAGAAACCCTAGTGCTCAGCCTGGGTCACCCCCATCCCTGAGACAACCGCGAGGCCCCCTGAGAGGAGAGCCCCCCTCCCCAGGACCCTCAGAAAGAGGGCTCTGTGCCTCCAAGGGTGGCGGGGGGGTTGGCAGCCAGCCAATGGGGCTCCCACTCCAGGAGGTTTAGCATTTTAACGGGATCTCACAGCACACCACATGGCACCCAAATCACACATTCAGCCAGACGCCAGTTTAACTGAGGAGAAGCCGTGGAGTGGGGTTCACTCCAGGTGAAAATATCAGGAGACGTGGGCTTTCCCAATTAACTGTTTGCCTTAAGCAAAGATCCCACCTAAAGCATTTCCTCCACGGGTGCTTAACCCCACTTCCGGATGGGACAGAAACATTTTTCAAAACCCTAGCCCAGAATCAACCAGATGCACCCTGACAGAAGAAAAAACTCAGAAACATCTCCCCGCAGCGAATACCCAGAGAGGGCAGACAAACACACTCAGCTGATCAGCAAATCAGAATCCTTCAGATTTGGACCCCGGGCTTACAAGTGCCTACAGATTTAAGGACCACGACGGGCGGTGCAGTCATCATGCGGAAACGGCCTTCTTTTCTGATGGAAGCAAAACTTCAAGTGCATCTGGCCAGGGACTTCTCACCACCAGGAAAGTACACATGCTGCTCGAAGCTGACAGGAATTGCATATATGCTGAGCTCTTAGTAACGAGAACGTGAGCAGACTGCAGAAGACCGACTGCTTGACTATGCAACAGCCCCAGCAAGGCTCTTCACCTACGGAGCAGCCTACTTTTTAAGAAAGCAGCTCCACACGGCCACGCTGGGCGGCTCATCTCCATTGCCAAGGAGGTCTGGCCAGTGCTGCTGCTTGGGAAGGAAGAGAACAGCGTGTGCTCGGTCATTCTACTAATTGCTGCTGGGCTCCAAGGACATTAATTTAGTGATAACCTCATAAAGTTGTGTTTGTTCTTCCAAGATATAACGTTAGCCAGACCACTCGGAATAATGCGATGCTTACAGAGACTTGGGCCTTTCCCCAGAACGAAAGTCCTTTCCTGGGTAAACAAGGTCTTTTTTATACGGGGACATGACTTAGGGTTTTGCTTCCGCGCGCTTCAGAGGGGACGGCCTCGGACGCCAACAAACCTCGATTTATTTGTTTAGTCATGTGAAGAAACATCACAGGACCTCCTCTCTGCCATGCCGACAAAGTTAGTTTCTTAGGAAACTAAAACAGTCAGCTCCACGTGAAGCCAGAGCTTATGCACAACAGAGGAGAATAATGCTATTGCAAGATTTTGCTTTTCAGGTAACTTCAGCCGTTTGGGGAGTATATTTTATTTAATCAGATGCAAACGATTTCCGCTTGTGGGGGTTTTTATGCAGATGAGGCAATCCTCGGTGAGTGTTTGAGTGTTTCAATTGGGGAGACCAGGAATTTCCCAGCTGTTGTGAAGTCCTCAGGGCCCCCTCCTCACCGTGCTTGAACCACACTCCACAAACACAAGCGGCTTCCAAAGCTCCAGAAATGCCAGGACTGGGGACCTGTGCAACAGGGGCTTGGGCCAACAGCACCTGTCCTGGGGAGAGTCACAGATGCCCGTGGTGGCTGCGTGCCAAGGACACCGAATTCTCGCCCAAGTGACCCCTTGGGCTTCCATTAAAAGACAGCTAGCCAGTGCAACGAATCCAATAGATAAAACAGTTTAAAAGGTTTCTCAACTTAGCGTTTTGTGAAAACATTACAGGCAGGAAAGTGAAGATGACATTTCTGGCGAAATCTTGCTAAGTGTGGTGGCGGCGTTTCCATTTATAATCTCTCAAAACTGAACAGCGAGCACGTTCCGCCACCTCACCAAGAGTCCAGCCCTCTCTGAATTTCCCTCAGCCAGAAGTGCCAAGTTAAAAAAAAGCTGCAGAAACGTCCCCGGAGAGGAGCCGGCGGCCCTCGTTTCCGCAGAGGGTACCCCAGGAAGGTTTACGCTCAAGGCACTAAGTGCCGCCCGGGACAGAGTCGGATTTTCAGTTTTAACTGATCTCCAGGTACACGGGCTGCGGTTCCGACTCCCCAACACTTACCCGCCGGGGCCCGTTTCAGATCCTCCTAGGAGCTCAGGGTCGCCGCGCGGCGCCGGAGGGGCAGGGTGGACGAAGGGGAAGCCCGCGCGCTCTTGCCATCCCGCCTGACAGTAAGTTCCCCGGGTGCGGGGAAGAGCTGCCCGGCGCCTTTCGGCACGCCCTGGCTCCCAGACGCCCCCAACGTTGCCCCTCTCCCCCGTGGGAGGCCCGCCAGGGGACCCCTCCTCGCCCGGGACCCCGCGCTGGAGACGCCGGCCACCGGCTCCAGGGCAGCGGGTCCGCGCGTCCCTCCGAGAGTCGGGCCGGGCTCGAGCACGCCGCCGGTGTCTCTACTCACCGAGGAGCAGCCAGAGGCCCCGCCGCGGGAAGCCGCGCAGGCCCGGGGCCATGGCGCGCCGAGCGGAGCCGAGCCGAGTGCGCCCGCTGCGCGCCCCGGGACTGAGCGCGGCGCGCGGGCGAGGAGGCGCGGCGGGGCGGGGGCGGGGGCGGGGGCGGGCCGGCCCACTGCGGGCCGCGGGGGGCGGCGGGCCCCGGGCCAGGGGGCGGACGGGCGAGCCCAAGCACCTGCCCGGCCGGAGGCGCCCGGACAAGCGGCTACAACGCTTCCTTCCGTCTTGGGCAGCCTGAGCCCACGGCGAGCATGCCCCGACATCGCGGAAAGAGCGCCCAGGTCCCTTCCTCGAGGCACGGCGTCGCCACCCACAGCATGGGCGCTCCTGCAATGTTCCCGGAACAAGTGGACACTCAAAAGTAGGGTGGGTCTCTAGACAGCTCGGAGCGGGAGGCACCTCAGTCCCCACCTGAGCACCACCCCCTTCCTCTCCCCCTAGTTCTGGCCACGCTTGGCCCGGGGTCTGCTCTACGCCTGGCCCGGGGTCTGCTCTGCAAAAGGCCAAGGCCACACTTCCGCCTCTATGGGGGCAGATCCGTAGTAATCTAGGGGCACGCGGGCACGGTGACAAACTGAACAGACCCAGAGGCCGAAAGGAGGGACCGCGTGGGTGGAGAGAAGGGCACGGCAGGCAGTGGTCCTGGGGCTCCGGGGCCTGAAGGGTGGCCAGGGTGGCCTTGCTGTTCAGGATGGTTGGCGAGAGGGGCGGGGAGGCCGGCAGGAGGCTGTGCGAGCCTCGGTCAGAATCCTGACGCCGAACTTCACCTTCGTGGCAAGGGGAAGCTTCTGAGTAGAAGGTAAGGTTAGATTTGCCCTGGGCGCTGCGTTCTGGCTTCTGTGTGGACTGACTGATGGGAGGCAGGAGTGGCCTAGACTGGGTGTATGAGCTTGTAAGAAGTGGCCAGAAAAGGGCTCCCTATGTGGCACCTGAGCGCCGGTGGGGAGGGGAAACCTGGGAGGGGGTGGGTCTGACCTGGGGGCGTCAGCCCAGGGCAGCTGGGCGTGGCTCCCAAAGCCCTTGTGGTGGCAGGACTTCTCCTTGGGCTGGTTCTCTCTTGGAGCTGGCTTATGCCCCACAGCCACCGGGAGGGGAAGGCCCACGACCCTTTGTGTGGCCACACCTGTCTCCTGAAGCTTCATGCACTCAGCGCAGTGCCTGGCAGGCCACACAGGTGGATCAGTACCTCCGGGGTGAACTGACCTCCTCGGGCTGAGGGAGAGGCAGCAAGGCCTGAGGCCGAGGTAGCTGCCACCTGCTGTAAGGTCCCAGCAGAGGCGCCACACCTCCACTCTTCAAAACCAGCAAGCGGGGAGGGCACCAAGGGCTGTGCACCTGCAGCCTGGGAGCTCCAAAGGCCCTGGGAGAGGGGTGGGGGCCAGATGGCAGGGGAGGGCAGAGTCTGTCTTGATCAGCCCCACTTCCTGACCCCCACCTCCTTCATCTAACAGACACAGGAGCGCCCGTGGCACACAAGGTTGCAAGGTTGAGCACTGCAGCTCTGCCTCCTGTTGGTGAAGACTGCAGTGGATGACCCCCCACAAACTTGGGGCTGATATGAGCACCAGGATACAGGAACCATGTGGGGTGATGGGCACAGAAGGCCTCTACCTCTCCTGCATGGTAAGGAGAGGACAAAGGGAGATGGGAGAAAATGCAGCCCTAGCAGACCTTGAGGGCAGGCCGGGAGAAGAGAGACTTGGCCAGAGCAAAGGAGCAGTGGCAGGAGGGCAGGCCCTGCCCCAGGCATGGTGGCCGGGAAGGCTGGAACACAGCCAGGGGGAGCAGCGCCTGCGCTAGCCCAAGGCAGGTCCACGGAGCCTGCTAAGATCGCGCTCAGCCCCCAGGTAGGGGCAGCTCTCCTTTGGGTTTCAGAAGCTGCACCTCTGCTGCTGCGGGACTCGTCCTCCCTCCCAGGTCTCCTCTGACATGAACCTGTGGCTCCGCTCTTGGCCTATGGCCTTCTCTGCGCCTTCTTATAGGAGCCTGTGGTCATCACCCAGCACACTGGGGATTCCTGTACTTTCGTCCTCAGGCTCAGCAGTCATCTTTCTTGCCAGCAGCATTTTCTTGTTGGAACCCAACTGTGATAAGGGACAAAGCTGGGGTGAGGGAAGCTCCTCACCACCCCCCCCCCCCAGCCCCTCCGTCTCTCTCTCACACACACTAGCACACCCGTAACAGATACAAGACTGCAACAAGACAAGGTACGTGTCTCAAGTTCTCATGCTTTGGGCATTCACAGTCCTCTCCACAATGCTAAGTGTGTGTGTGTCCCTCTCTCCTAATGCTCCCCACACCTGCGCCATGCATCTTGGGAAGAGATGGCCCAGTAGTTATGATGGCTTCCTCTCTGCAAAGGTAGAAAAGTGGTGCTGCTTCTTGAAGATGTGTCCCTGCAGTCCCATGATACATATCACAAGAGCACACAACCCTTAGCCCTTGGCTAGATTTTGCCCCATTTATTTGTATTTCTTAATGGTAAAAGGTAGGACAGAAAATCAGTCTTCTCGCAGGGCCCCACCATCTAGATGGGCACTGGGTCACCAATGGACAAGGCAAGATAATGGCCAGTGATTTAATACATGAATGATAACTTTAAAGATACTTTCTAGAGAGGTCAATGTGTACTGGTTATGTACTAGTTATAACTATATATAACTATAAAATGTTATGACTGGAGTACAAGAATATCAATAATTACCTACTGAAAGAAAAGAGACTTTAAATTTGACTCTACAAAAGAAGACCTAACTATATGCTGTAAGCAAGAGACACATCTAAAACATCTTAATAGGTGATAGGGGATGGGAACTGGCACATGGGCTGGGGGTTTGCATCAGAGAGCGCCTGTGTGGGCTTTCTTGTTGGCTTGCTTAGTCGTGGTAAGATGGGCAAGGGGGAGGTGGGACTTTAAAGCTGCCAGCAGCCAAACTTCAAAACGTGTCAGAAGTGTGATGGTGAAAACCTTGTGGATTGCACTTCCTTTACCCATTGTATGGATGGATGAGTGGAAAAGTGGGGACAGGGACTAAATGAAGATTGGGTGGGATGGGGGGATAATTTGGGTGTTCTTTTTACTTTTGTTTTTTATTCATTTTTTCTGGTGTAAAGAAAAGGTTAAAAAATGGACTGTGGTAATGAAGGCACAACTATATGATGATACTGTGAACAGTTGATTGTACACCACTTATGAATGTATGGTATGTGATTGTATCTTAATAAAACTGAATTAAAAAAAGTGTCAGACTCTATTATATGGGTCTACGATTCTTCCTGTAGAAACTTCAAGTGGAAAAATACATGAAAAAAAAGTTTTCACAACATTGAATATCATGTGGTGAAGGAGAGTGATCCTTGAGAGAGGGCAACAAATGAAGTAAGCCCCACAACTGACTCAACTTAGCCTCGAGAAAGTTGTCAGGCTGTGGTGCAGGGAGAAGGAACTCACAGACATCCCGAGTGGAGAAGACAGAGGTGAGAGTCCAGGGGTTCCAAGGCAGCTAGAGTTTGCAGGGAAGGGGACTGGAGACGGAGCGGCAGAGAGAAGGCTCCAGAGGTCTAGAGAGTGCCCCCTTGAGTATGGAGGAGTCAGAGTACTGACGATCACGTGTTCATACCTGTGAGAAAATTTCCCAAAGGCTTATAAAAGAACCACATGAAAGGACTATCAGGAACAATAACCGGATCTGATGTAGGGCTGGGAGTGTGCTACAGGGAGATACATAAAATAATCCTAAACCTTTATGCCCCAAATAATATTACATCAAAATACCTGAACAACCTAATTCACATCTATAGAACACTACAATAAACATCTGAATACATACTCTTTTCAAGTGCTCATGAAACATTTATCAGGATAGACAGTATTCAGATCCATAAACAGTCTCAATAAATTTTTAAAAAATGATAGTCATACAAAGTATATTAGCACTATAATAGAATTCAGTTAGAAATCAGTAGCACAAAGTGTCCTGGTTTGTTAATGCTGCCATTATGCAAAATACCAGAAATGGACTGGCTTTTACAAAGGGGGTTTATTTGGCTACAAATTTACAGTCTGAAGGCCATAAAAATGTCCAAACCAAGGCATCAACACAAGTTTACCTTCACCAAAGGAAGGCCAATGGCATCTGGGAAACCTCTGTTAGCTGGGAAGGCACGTGGCTCGCATCTGCTGATCCTGGGTTGTGTTCCAGCTCCTCTCTCAGCTCCTGTATGTTCTTCAAAATGTTGCTCTTGGGGAGTCTGGCCCTCTCTTAGCTTCTCTGGAGCAAAATGTCAGCAAAAGTCTGCTTTCAATGGCCATCTCCAAAACGTCTCTCTTGGCTGTGACACCAAGCTCCTCCTGTCTGAGCTCTTAAAGGGCTCCAGTGATTTAATTAAGACCCACGCTGAATGGATGGGGCCACACCTCCATGGAAATAATCCAATCAGTTATCACCTACAGTTGGGCAGGTCACATCTCCATGGAACCAACCCATTCCAAAGGTTCCAACCTAATCAAGACTAAATACATCTGCCCCCGCAAGATTACACTGAAGAACCTGGCACTTTGGGGGACATAAAACATCCAAACCAGCACATTCCAACCCTCTGGACCCCAAAATGACATGATCTTTCCATATACAAAATACATTCATCCCATCACAATATCATAAAATTAAATCATTTCAGTAACAATAGGTAAGTGCAAGATCTTATCAAAATCAGTTACATGTGTAGACTTGTCCCAAAGCAAAATTCCCCTCTGGCCGTGTACCTGTGAAACTTGGAACAAGTTATCTGTTTCCAACATACAAAAGAGGGACAATCATAGGATAAACATCCCCATTGCTGTAAGGAGAAACAATAAGGAAAGCAGGGCTTAAGGGACCAAAACAGTTCCTAAAACCCACAGGGCAAACTCCATAAGATTCAAAGTCCAAGAGTAATTTACTGAATGTTTTATGCTTGAGGCTTGAGAGAACGGCTGTGCCACCCTTTCCAAGGGCCTTCAGGGCAGCCCTCTTCTCTCCAAATGCTGGGGTGAGTGCTCCAACATATCCACACACTGGGGAGACCACCTTCTTCTCAGCCCCACCCTCCTCAAGCATCGAAGTGCTACCCAGACTCTTCCTCTCCAGGGCAAAGGCTCTCTCCTTTCTGAACAGTGGGGTGGCGGCCAGGCTCTCCCCAATCCCTGGGGAATGTGCTCCACCCTCTCTGGGGCCTAGGATGGCAGCACTCTTCCTGAGCATCCAGGTGGAAGGCCCACTCTCTGCCTCCAGGGCAAACTCACTCTTTCCACATGCATGGGTTGCTCTGCTCTTCTGGCCCAAGATTTCTTGACTCCAGATACTTCAACTTCCATGATTATGTCTTTGAAGAAATTTTTCCTTCAATTTGTTCCTTCTCTGTCCCCTCCAGTGCAGGCCAGCAGTGGCTCCGTCTATACAGATCTTGCAAAAATCTTGTTGGCTTGGCATGAAGCACACACAGGTCAAAACTGTCAGACAACAGGAGTTTCCACAGATGCTTTCTGGATAACTCCATCTCCAATCCTGGCTTGTACTGAAATGGCTGGATGGTTCCAGTTTTCATTAAATCCTTGCACAGGGCACTATCTTCTGGGGTCTCATTTCCTGGAAGCCCAGAATCTTCCAAATCATCAATTTTTGGTTTGTTTGTGCCCAAGAGTTCATTTCTCAGCTTATCTCTGTCCTGTCACATTTTACTATAAGCTGCAAGGAGAAGCCAGGCTACATCAGTTAAGTATCCCAGCTCGTTGCTTTCAAATTCTGCCTTCCACCTGACACCAGGGCACAATTTTGCCAAATTCTCTGCCACTTTAAAACAAGGATCGCCTTTCTTCCAGTTCGTAAAGGACACATTCAACATTTCTGTTCAAGCTCTCATCAGAAGTACCTTTAGAGTCCATATTTCTACCAACAGTCTCTTCCAAGCAGTCTGGCCTTTTCTATCAAGCTCCTCACAATTCTTCCAGAATCTTCCCCTTATCCATTTAAAAAGCCATTCCAACATGTTTGGTATGTGCAAACTGAGCAGCACCCTACTCCTAGTACCAAAAACTGTTCCAATTTGCTAATGCTGTGGTTATGCAAAATACCAGAAATAAACAGGCTTTTATAAAGGGGGCTTATTTGGTTACAAATTTACAGTCTAAAGGCCATGAAAATGTCCAAACCAAGGCATCAACACAAGTATACACAGAAACATACCTGGAAAGCCCCAAATGTTTGGAAAAGTAAGTAACACACTTCTAAATAATCCATGGGTCCAACAAGAGATCAAAAGGAAAAGTAAAAAGTATTTGAACTGAATAAAAATAAAAACAGAACATATAAAATATTTTGCAATGTCACTAAAGCAGCACCATTATTTAAGTGGAAATTTATAATCATTAAGTGCCTATATTAGAAATGAAGAATGTCAATTATACCTCAAAACAATGACCTCAGCTTTCACCTTAAGAAACTGAAAGAGTAAATTAAACCTTAAATAAGCAGAAAAAGGAACTAAACAATGGAACAGAAATCAATGAAACATAAAAAGAGAAGAGAAAATTAATACAACTAAAACTTGCTTCTTTGAGATCTGTAACATTGACAAACCTCTAGCCAAAATGATTAGGGAGGAAAAAGAAAAAAGGACGATGACAGCATTACGAATATTAGGAATGAGGACAATACCATCACAGATTCCACAGTTATTAAAAGGAAATAAAAGCTTTCTAAGATTAATATTATGCCAATGAGTTTGAAACACTGAGATGAAATTTGCTGGACAAATTCTTTGAAAGACAAATTAATGAAAGCACACAGAAGAAATATATATCCTTACTAGATCTACATCAGTGTTACTCAAACAAAAGCATGAGCCATAAAAGAAAAAAAATGTTTAAATGGGCTTTGTCAAAATTAAAAACTTTATATTCTGCAAAAGATACTGTTAAGATAATGAAAGGACAAGCCACAGACCAGGGGGAAATATGTGTAAGTCATATACTTGATAAAGAACTTATATTTTGAAAAGCCTCCTAACATCATTAGCCATCAGAAAGATGCAAATTAAAATCATAACGATATACTACACTCACTAGAATGACTAAATTTTAAAAGACTGACCACACTAAGAGTTGACAAATATTTAGAGCAAGTGGAACTCTCATATACTGCTCATGGGAACGTAAAATGGTAAAACTACATTGGAAAAAAACAGTTTAGCAGTTTCTTAAAAAGTTAACCATATAGCCCAGCCATTCCACTACTAGGTATTTATCCATGAGAAATATGTGCAAATGAAACAAATGAACAAAGGTGCACCAGGCAACTGTAGGGGGTGATGAATATATTGTGGGGATGGGTTTACCGGTGCATACCAAAGTCAAAATCTGTACTGTACAGTTTAAATATATGCAATTAAATGTGATAACATTTCATCATACTACACACCAAAAATATAAACGTACATGTAAAAACTGGTGAAATAAGATTAGAATAGAGTCTTAATTCAGCTAATAGTATTGTATCAATGTTAATTTCCTTATTTTGCTAATGCTCTTTGGTTATATAAGCTGTTATCTTTGGGCAAACCTGGGTGAAGGATACTTGGGAACTCTGAACTAGTTTTGTGACTCCTTGTGTGTCTTAACTTCTTTCAAAATAAAAAATTTACAGAATTACGTGCAGTTTGTTGTATGTCAATTGTACCTCAGGAAGGCTATTAAAAAGTCTTAAGATACCACTTCTGACTGGTAAGATTGGCAAAAATTAATGAGTATGACAACACATCCACTTGGCATGGCTCTGAGGAAACAGGCACTGACTGCCACGCACTGCTGGTGGAATGCAAATTAATACAGTCCTTCCAGGAGAAAATTCTGCAATGTCTGAATTAAACTACATATGCACTTATCTTTTGACCCAGCAATCCCACTTCTAGGACTCTGTCCTGAAGAAATACCTCCAACAATGAAGGCAAATACATATGTACAACATTGTCTGTTATCACAAAATACTGAAAACAAGTGAAAAGCTAAACGTGTACACAGGAGAAGGGATGAATAAATTATGGTACATCCACATACTGGAGTATAATACAGCTATTAAAAAGAATGAGGGAGATCTCTATGAATTGATTTGGAGTGATTTCCAGGTTATTCCTGTTGCGTATAAAAACAAAATGCAAAAAAAATCTATGTATACTATGTTACCATTCATGTAAGAAAGAAGAGGATATAAGAATATACATTTATATCTGATAATTTGTGCAAAAGAAATACAAGAAGGGTAACTCAGAAACTTGAGATTAGCAGTTTACAAAGGGGGGTGCACAGGGACTGAAGGAGGGGCGGCGGCTGAGGGAGTTCCCCAAGCACACCTTTCTGTATGGCTTTGACCTAGAGGCTCAGTCATGGTTCACAGACTCCCCATCAAGGAGCGTGTGAGGGGAACTCAAAATGAAATACAAACAGTAACCAATGCACCCAACTGTATTACAAATGAGTACCATAATGCACAGCAGGGAATGGAGAAGAAAAGATGTAACCTGAATAAATTTAGAAAACTGTATACGGTCAGGCTAAAGACAAAAAGAATGGTATGTAAAAACTATTCTAGTTGGTAAACCTGTTTCTCACAGGGATGGATCAGCAATTTTGTAGTGAATTTATGCATATACTAGGACTGAACCAATAACTAAATGTATTGTGGATACTGCAAGCCAGGTTTATCACTGTTGGTAAAAGAAGGTACAAATAAAAAAGGAGTGGAATTAAAAATTATCAGTATGAACTCATGGTTTTAAATACATACACAGATATACACACATAAGTACCGATGCGTATGCCCGTAGATTAATATACATACACCTGTTTCCTAGCTCTGTCCCGAGAGGGCCTCAGGCCGGTGACACCCACGACAGCAACGAGAGCACCTACTGATCAGATCCTGGTTTCTAAATGTCCTTCTCCAATAAAAGGAAATTGGGCTTCTTGGGGAAATGGCTGATTTCAAGGCCAGGACAGGGAATAGACATAATGAGCCTAAAATATCCTATGATGTTACAAAGTAAGTACTTGAAAGAGGATCATGAATGTCAAAAGGACACGGAAGCCAACCCGAAGAAGCTCCTAGAGGCTAAGGCTGGGATCATCTGAGCAACAAATATGCAATGGTAGTACTGTATTAAAAACCACAGAACAAACTAAACAGCAATAAGTCCATAATGAAATAAAGAAATAAATGGGGCAGCAGGAACAGTGTTTCCTTAGATTTCCAAGTAATAAATGTGGAAGGCATGAGGGACATACAAAATTGCATTAGGCAAACACCACAAAATCTGCTGATGGATGCTAAAATTTGTGAGTGAAAGTTTAAGGAAAAGCAGATATTTGCAAAGTCTCAGAGATCTCCCTCAATGACAAAGGAAAAATAGTAACTTAACAGTGGATAAAGCCTGCAGAAGCTACCTGAACCATGCCATCAAGGATAACACCCCCTGTTAAAGATCTATCACAAACCATCATACCCTGAGGGATGAAGGCATAAAGAAGACACAATAAATACATGCTTATGTGTGATACTGGACTGGATCCTGGATCACAAAAAGAGCATTAGAGGAAAAACTGGTGAAATTTGAATAAGGCCTGTGGTTTAGTCAATAATATTGCATACCATGTTAATTTCCTGGTTTTGCTAATTTTACAATAGTTATGTAAATTGTTCACATTAGGGGAAGCTGGGCGAAGGGTATACATGAACTCTATTATTTTTGCAACTTTTCTGCAGTCTAAAATTACTGCTAAATGAAAAGATAAAACAATTGCATACCAAACACATAACTGGAAATGTTCAAACCAAGAATCTGAACACTGCCTGTTTACTTTATAGTAGTTCTTTCCCTAGTGAGAACTGAAACTATCTATTCCTAACTACCCAGGTATGTGTGTGTGTGTTCGTGTGAGGTAGAGGGACAGGGAGGGAGAGAGGGAAGGAGAGAAAGTGACTCCTCTCAAGCTGAAGTCATGTCAAGCTGAAGCTTTGTATTACCAGAAGAAGGGAAAATGCCTCCTATCTATTCAGCTTCTCCCTGGGGATCACTTCTCTTCTGTTCTCTGGCATCCCTCATCCTCGTGGATGGACACACAACCCAGGCATGTCATCTAAATTTGCCTAATCGGAGTGGTCCTCCCTGGGGATTTTGCTGCAGTTACGACAAAAGAGTGCCTTTTTATTTTGGTTTTAGGATTGGTAACTCCAAGAACTGCATGCATTGCATAAACCCATGTGATTAGATTGGGCCTACCCAGATAATCCAAGAATATTTTTCCATCTCTGGTCAGCTGATCAGCAATCTTAATTCCACCTGCAACCCTAATGCCTTTTTGCCAGGTAAGGCACAGTCACAGGTTCTGGGATCTCTGGAGGCATCTCGGGAGGACCATTAGTCTGCCTACCACAAGAGCTAACAATTAAACATTTACTATGTGCCAGGCATATACTCGATCATAAGTAACAACAATCAGTTGTGAAAAAGCAGAAATAAATTGGTATCTACAGAATACTGGCTTGAGAACTTTTTTTTTTTTTTTTTTTAAAGAAACTATAAGATCAGCTTCAGGCAAAGCTGGCTGGGAATTTTTAGTGATAGTCCTATGCTATCTACAACATTCCAGTTTTTTGGTTGTCTCCAAATATTCTGGGTGATATAGCTAACATGCTCTTTCGTATCCAATAACATAATACAAAAGAAAACAATTTTGGGCAATAATGTAAATAAGCTAAAATTGTCTGAAACTTTACCAGTGAAGACATTTGGAAACTTGGACAACTTTATCAGTCTTAAAAAAAAAACTACAACATTAAAAAGAAATTGAAGAATGTTATATTAGAAATTGTAGAGAATAATATAAAAATTTATTTTTCACTCGAGGTTTCAGAAGATTCATGAAGAATGACTCCATTTCTAAATTTAATTTGGGAAGCTTCGTAACAACTATCAATTTGCTGGTACAGCTGAAAGCCCTTTGATCTAAAAAAAATGCCTGATCCTTACCTTCAGTTTTCAGAGACAAGGACTTCTTTATTTCATAATACCTGAAGATTATAATTTCAAATCACCCTTTCTCTATATTCCCCATATCAAATGCAGTAATTTCATTTATATTCTAAAAGGGAATTCCACTTCACCAAATCCTTTCAGAAACAAATGACTATGCTTCTTATTGCTGCTAGTATGTTGAAAATAATGTCAATTCCAGTCTATTCCATGTTTCAACTGTATTTAACGCTAACTCTGAATGTAGCCTTTTAATATAAATAACCATATGATTCAACATATGGGGGAAAACATAATTCTAGGATTCTACTAATTTGATGTATGGCCGAAACCCAATGATTCTCCAATTTAATTTAACAGAATCCTTTTCAATTAATTTTCACAGTATAGAACCCAAGTCCTAGGAGACATCTGGAGATGATCCGGTAATAACCAGAGACAAATTAATATATGAAACATAAGCTCATTATCAAAACTCTTAAAAAGAGCAAAACTTTGGAAACCAGCAGTTAGATTTTCTTGCCTTACCATCCATGTGTATTCCCCATATACCCTGGTAGGTTAGTTTACACTTGGAAAATGAGATCAAGTCTGCAGAAAGTATTACATTTACAATGATTCTAAAAGTTAACTGTCTTTATTAAATATAAATGCATCAAATATAAGTGTTAAATGGGTAATTTTTAATGATGTAACAACAACTGATTATTGAATGCTCTAAACATCTGAAGAAGAAAAACATACTTAAATGTTAATCTTACTATTAATAAAAATGCAACTTTTCACAGTATGTTACTTTAAGATAGTAAGCTATTAAATAAGCCTATATTATTTATTGCTATCAGATAAGGCAAAACATTAGGCTTTAAAAATTGTTCCAACTCATCCCCTAATTTAATACAACAGAATTTAACACAAAATGAATGCAAGCAATCTGCTGAACATTTAGGTACTTTACCAAAAGCACGCTTCGGTTCATTCTCAGTGAAAACAGGAACAATACATTTGAATGTTTTATACTGCAATTATAATGCATAAAATGCATTAAATATATCACAGTAGTAAGGTAATAATCTTGGAAGCTTAAAAATATACAAGTTCCAAAATTTCTTACATCTATAAATTCAGTTTATTTATTATCCTATGGTCCAAGAGTCTTGGGCAATTAGAAAAACTGGAACCAAGACACAAACTTCAGATGATTCACATTTTTCATCTATAGAAATAATTACAAAATTACATTTTTCCTCTGTGGAAATCATTTAATGAACTCTGAAACAATAATAAACCTCTCATGCACTATTTTGATAAATTGATTCGACAAAGGTGTTTTTTCTTTAATGGAAACTATACCATTTTTCCTGATCCAAAACATGTAGCTTAAAGTCTCTAAGTAACAAGTTTGAAATATAAAGCTTATAAACTTATTTAAATTATCTTTTAATTTTATATACAGATGGTCTTAATACTGAAGAAACAACAGTTGCTAGGTTTTTAAGGGAGGGCTAAAAAGTAAAACATAAACAGCAAAATCTGTTGATAATGCCTATTTAATTACTTCATCTTGCTGCTACCACACTTTTTCCTAAGTGCTGTGGAACATTCTCTGGAGAAGGGCACTCATGCGTTCCAAGAAGAGTCTAAAGAGTGAGGAAGAAAAGGGAGAAATCAACAATGTGTTGAGTATATTAAATCAAATATTCCAGAAAAGCACATACTTATCACTACATTCTACCAGTAAACCAGTCATTATATCATTAAGCTTTTATCATATTTATGAGCATAACATATACTCATTTACCATCAAACTCTATTCCTCAACCAATCATATCATTAAAAATTAAATTCTATTGAAAGATTAATAATAGAAATAGGCCACCAGGTATATATACAGACAACTAACTGGACTGCCATCATGGTAAAAACGTGGTAATGATCTGAAGAGTAAACAACCTGAAGGCAGGGGTTAATCCATCTTCATTTACTGTGAAGCACCTAACACAGTGTCACAAATATAGGCTCAAAATACTGGTTTACTAAAGAATATCTATTATACTATTTTTAAGACAAACATGACCACGGGAAATAAATCTAAAGGAAATACTATATGTCTTTGAGGAAATTTTGTATTCTCAGCAAGTCCCACATATAAAAGCTACCCTCCTTTAAGTGGGTGCCCTCTTTCCCCATTGCTCTGCTGTATTTTCTTTGTAGAATTTGTCACTATATGAACTTATCTTGTGATTTTCCCTCTCTAGAATATAAGTTCCTGTGAACACGAATTTTATCTTTTCATTGCTGAATTCTCAGCACCTCAAGGTCAGAGAGGTGGTTACCGGTGGGGGAGGTATGTGTGTGGTGGTGGGGGGAGGGTGCGTAAAATTGAGAAGAGGCACACAGAAACCTTTTGGGGTGCTGGAAATATTATATATTCGACCTGGTATATAGACTTGTGTATAATGTGTAAAAATGCATTGAGCTATAGTTAGGACTAGTATCTTTTATTGCATGTATAGTATATTTCATTTAAAAATAATTATAAAGGGGAGTAGGTTCTAAGTGTCAAATATAACAAAACAGTTTAGGGGGTGTGCCAGTTGAAACCATTATGGACCCCAGAAGAGCCATGATCTTTTAATCCAATCTTGTTGAGTGGAACCTTTTGATTGAGTGTTTCCATGGAGATGAGACTCACCCAACTGTGGGTGTGACCTCTGATTGAATTATTTCCATAGAGATGTGACCTTGCCCATTCCGGGCGGGTCTTAATTAGACCAGTGGTATCCTTTAAGAGGTGACACAGACCCAAACGCTTGGAGATGCAGACAGAAGGACGTTTGGAGATGCTAAGCTAAGAGATGAAGCCCAGAGTTTGTGCTGGAGAAGCTGAGAGAGGACTCCCAGATGTTTAGAGAGAAATGCCCTGGGAGAAAGAAGCAAGGATGCAGAGGAACGGAGAGGGAGAGCAGCGAAGACAGAAGCCCAGAGACATTTTGGAGAAAGCCATTTTGAAACACAACTTGGGAGCAAAGGACCAGCAGATGCCAGCAAATGCCTTCCCAGCTGACAGAGGTGTTACCGATGCCATTGCCATTCTTCAGTGATATCTTACTGATACCTCAGTTTGGACACTTTTATGCCCTCAGAACTGTAAATTTGTAACCTAATAAATCCCCTTTATAAAAGCCAATCCATTTCTGGTATTTTGCATAACAGCAGCATTAGCAATCTGGAACAGAGGATGAAGAATGAAGAAAGTACTTAGTTGATTAGTTGGGAATGAACTTGGAAATTATCCAGATTAGGCTGACTAGATTACTGGGGATAGAAGAAAGAAGCTAGTTAAGAAGATGATTGTTAAGAAAGCAAATACAATGCAAGTCTATTCAAATGTTTGGATGCAAAGAGAAATAAAAGAAAGTAGGAAATGGTATTCAGAGACGACAAATTGGATGCTGGTTCTATCATTGGGTTGTCACTGCTTCTAAGTGTTTTCAGTGGACACAGCTATTTTTGAAAAACAAAATATGAATATAAATTTCAAACTGAAATATAATAGTACAGAATTTTTATTCAACTTTTGATTTTATACTTGCATCTATATTCTTGTACACCAAAGATCTTGGTTCCCAATAACACTGACCAATTATATATTCTCTAAACAAGTTTCAAAATAATAATACCAACAGTACCACTGTCAGACTAGGAACACAGTTTAACATATCTTTGCAGCTTTAATTGTCCTTAGAATATATACCTAAGATGTATAGTCAAAATGTTGTATTAATGTAATAGAAGTCATTCTTTTCTTCATGTGGTTATACCACCAATTCAATATATGGTTAGTTTCATTCCTTTTAGTTGTGTTTTCATTTTTTAGGACTGATTTCTTTTTCTTTTTTTGATCCAACTTTATATTTGCATGTACAAAGCATTTATTTCCAAAGCCCAAACTAATTAAGGTATATGTTCAGAGAATTCTGCTTCTATCTCTATCCCCTCCCTCCCACCATAATTTTATCAGCTTTTCCTTTACCCTGAGTTTCTTTATACAAATATTATTCAACGTCTGTGTGTGCACGTGAAGGTGTGAATGTGCGTGCATGCATGTGTGTACATTCAGTAATATCTACCCAAATTGTTTATGTATTTAATCTTTGCCCCAGAAATCTACTTCTACCAGTTTACAGCAGGCTGAGCTGAAATACTTCCCTCTGGATAAAAGAGGCTGGTTACCTGGAGTGAGAGAAAGTAACTCAACCAAGCTCCAACTGCGGTTTTAATTAAGAAATCTGGACTACGGAATACAAGCTACAAGCACAGCTAAACCTGGAGCAAGCAGGAAAGGAATCTGAGGTTCCTCCAGCAGAGAGGAGGCAAGGCTGACAGAAAAAAAAAAAAACATAAATAAATAAAAACAGAAACTTTTGGAGATGGCTGAGCTCAGAATACTGGAAAGTGGCTGTGTCTCCAGAAAAGAGGCACAGAAAAATGGGTACCAACACCAGTCGACTGGCAAAACTGAAAAGGGGTTTTTGCACTTTTTCCTTTTTTTTCCCTCTCATGCTAAGCAGCTCATTAGAGTTAGCCTCAGGCATTTCCAACTGTCAGCTCTGACCCAGGCAAGGGTGGAGTTAACAGAGTCAGAGAGACAAAAGAGGAATTCAAGAGGAGGATATAACTACTTAAAGGATGTATTTCCCTAAGAAAAGGGGAGTGGGGCCCAGCTCAAGTGGCTGCCCTCCCTCAGAGAATTCAGGCCCCAGGGCCTCAGGGAAAACAAACAAACAATTAACAACTTAAGCCTGGCTTCTGATACCCTCAGCCCCTGGCTAGGACAGGGTTCACTGAGAACTAAAGGGACTGCACCTCTTTATGCCAGTAGGGAGCTGTGGGCTGACATGATAGGAAAAGCACTGAGTCCAGAAGCCTCACAGGAAAGTCTGAAAATCTTCTGGGTCTCACTGTCAGGAAAACCTGATACTGAATACAGGCTCCTCCTGAGACCTGGGCCTGTCTGGTCCAGGAAGATATGACTGGGGTTGTGGCAAGCCATGGCCTGAGCAAAACAGGCCTGCAGATCTTTGGTGCACAGCACTCTGCGTGACCAAGGTAGCTAATGTTTAACCTATTGTCTTTGTAAGCCAGTAAGGAGAAAAAGGGTAAACTGACCTTCAAATGTAACTTTATGGGAAGCAGGCAGGAAGTGAGAGACTCTTAGTCTCACAAAAAGAGCAAAATGTAATTGTTCAAGTGTTATTCTAGTCCTTCCTGCACCACCCCTCAGGTCAGAGTGACCCATTCCTGCATCTATGCTCCTCCCACCCTTAGGAATGTCTTTGTCTAAAACCCATATAAAAGGGCTTGCTGTTCTCTGAATCACGTGGCCAATTTTCCCTGCAAAAGTGGTACCTGCCGGGTGAGAGAAAAGCCATTTAAATTCTGCCTCCCTGTGGGTAAGCCCTAAATAAAGTTCATGTTTCAGCAGATGCTGGGTGTTTTCTTTGGTCTTTTGACTGGTAAAGCCCCCCTGGGCTGTGACAGGGGTAATCAAGGAAACCAAATGCCTAGATAACAAAAAATTATAAGTCATATTAGGAAAAATGAAGATACGGCCCAACGGAACAAACTTACACTTCAACTAAAATACAGGAATTTAAACAACTAATTATTACTCAAACAAATCTCCTAAATCAATCCAAAAATCAAATCAACAAGTTGAGGGAAGATATGGCAAAAGAGATGAAGCATATAGAGAAGACATCGGGCGAACATTAAGTAAGAACTCAAAAGTTTGAAAGAACAATTGGCAGAACTTATGGGAATGAAAGGTACAACACAGAAGACAAAGGACACAATGGAGACATACAGTAGCAAATTTGAAGAGGCAGAAGAACAGATTCATGAAATAGAGAATAGGATATCTGAAATCCTACACATAAAATAAGAGATGGGAACAGAATGGAAAAATATGAGCAACATTTCAGGGAACTGAATGACAAAATGAACTGCAAGAATGTACACGTCATGGGAGTCCCAGAAGGTGAAGAGAAGGGAAAAGGGGGCAGAAACAATAATGGTAGAAGTAATCACTGAAAATTTCCCATCTCTTACGAAAGACATAAAATTACAGATCCAAGAAGTGCAGTGTACCCCATACAGAATAGATAGATCTGAATAGACCTAAGCCAAGATACTTAATAATCAGATTATCAAATGTCAAAGACAAAGACAGAATTCTGAAAGCAGCAAGAGAAAAGCAATTCATCATATACAAGGAAGCTCAGTAGAAACCATGGAGGCAAGAAGGCAGTGGGGTGATATACTTAAGACACTGAAGGAGAAAAACTGCCAACCAAGAATTCTATATCCGGCAGAACTGTCCTTCAAAAACTGAGGGAGATTTAAAATATTCCCAGACAAACAGACACTGAGAGAGTTTGTGAACAAGATACCTGCTCTACAGGAAATACTAAAGGGAGCACTACAGACATATAGGGAAAGACAGGAGTGATAGGTTTGAACACAATTTTGGGTGACGGTAGCACAATAATGTAAGTACACTGAACAAAGATGACTCTGAGTACGGTTGAAAGAGGAAGGTTAGGGGCATGTAGGACACCAGAAGGAAAGACAGAAGATAAAGACTGGGACTGTATAACTTAGTGAAACCTAGAGTGGCCAATGATTGTGATTAATGTACAAATATGTACAAATATGGGAGAACAAATGAATGTCAACTTTGCAAGGTGTTAAAAATGGGTGGCATTGAGGGGAAAATACAATCAATGCAAACTAGAGTCTACAGTAAACAGTAACATTGTAATATGCTCCCATCAATTGTAACAAAGGCAATATACCAAAGCTAAATGTTTGTAAGAGGGGGATATAAGGGAGGGGTATGGGATTCTTGGTGGTGGTGGTGTCTGACTTTTTTATTGTATTTTAATTTGTTTTTCTTTTTTGCTTCTTAGTTGTCTTTTTTTTTTCTTTCTTTTTCTTGTGTCTTTTTACTTTTTTCATCTCTTCCTCTTTCTCTGTGGAAGAAATGGAAATGTCCTTATATAGACAGTGTTGGTGAATGCATAACTATGGTATTATAAAGGGAACCACTGATTGTTTACTTAAGATGGAATGTATGATGTAAAACTGTCTAAAAAATAAACAGGGATACAAGTGCTGGAGAAAATGTGGAGAGAACGACATATCTACCTACCATTGATGGGCAAGTCGAATGGTGCAGCCCATCTGGAGGGCAGTGTGGTGGTTCCACAGGAAGCTAAGAATGGGTTTGCTATATGATCCTGCAACCTGGTTACTGGGTATATACTTGGAAGAACAGGAAAGAGGGACATGAATGGACATTTGCACAGTGGGGTTTATGGTGGCAGTATTCACGATTTGCCATAGATGGAGGTGGCCTAAGTGTACACCAACTGATGAACAGAATGGTGAACTGTGGTGTATACATACAATGGAATATTAAGCCGCTACAACGGACACTGAGGACAGTATGTTGAGTGAAATAAACCAGAAATGAAAAGAAAAACATTATAATGGACTAACTATAATGTACAAACTCTGAGAGGTCTGAGTACATAGGTTATCAGGGAAGGCTTACTGTAAAGTTTCCTAGACTGTAAGCTCTTACAGCAGTTTCATCTATTTCTGAGTTGTAATGGTTATTTCTAAATTCTGAGATGCCGAACTTCTTGTGTATAATCTAGTAAGTCCTTGGAACTTTGGCTATCTGTGTGACACCTGAGATTCAGAGCCAGAGTCCGGCAGCTATGAATGTCAGCATTACCCCATACAGCAAATATTAAGGAGTCTGAAAAAACAAATCAGACTTCAACTAGAGATATGAATGAAATGGACTTGGTTAGGACTAAGGTAAATTAGACTAAAGGGTAAAGAACAATATTGACGGTGTTTTTAAAACTTCAACTTCTGTGTGAGACCAAAGGAAGAGATGTTTATTAGGTGCAAAATCTGTTATTTTTTTGTAACACAGTATGCAATTTAACTTGTATGGTCAGTTTATTCAAACATAATTACATGGAACATTGAATAGGGCATGAAATCTGGTTGGTTTGTACAGGTTAGTGTGAAGCCTTAACACATCCCAGAGTAATCTGGGCAGAGAATAGAGGTGTATTTGCAAAGCCCCATTGAGGGACTGGGGTAAAATGTGAGAATATTAAATTTCCTCACCTGGGGAATTAATGATACTCTCACAAGCATTGGGGACTACCAATTTAGAAAGCTGAGTCCTTGATCTTGGTGCTTGCCCTTATGAAGCTTGTTACTGCAAAGGAGAGGCTAAGCTTACTTAAAATTGTGCCTAAGAGTCAACCCTAGAGAACCTCTTTGTTGCTCAGATGTGGCCTCTCTCTCTAAGCCACCTCGGCAGGTAAACTCACTGCCTTCCCCCCTACATGGGACATGACTCCCAGAGGTGTTAATCTCCATGGCAACATGGGATATGACTCCTGGAGATGAGCTTAGCCCTGGCATCGTGTGATTAAGAAAGGCTTCCTGGACCAAAAGGGGGAAGCAAAAGGAAACAAAATAAAGTTTCAGTAGCTAAGAAATCTCAAATAGAGTCGAGAGATCATTCTAGAGGTTATTCTTATTATATAGATATCCCTTTTCGGTGTTTAGTGTATTGGAATAGCTAGAGGGAAATAGATGAAACTGTTAAACTGCAACCCAGTAGCCTTTATTCTTGAAGATGACTGTATAACTACATAATAGCTTACACTGTGTGACCATTTATTGTGAAAACTTTGTGGCTCCCACTTCCTTTATACAGTGCATGGACAGATGAAAAGAAAAATGAGGACAAAATGTAAATGAATAGGGGGAGACGGGGGTATGAGATGTTTTGGGTGTTCTTTTTTACTTTAACTTTTTTTCTTATTCTTTTTTGTGTGTGATAATGAAAATGTTCAAAAATTGATTGTGGTGATGAATGCACAACAATATAATGGTACAGTGAACAACTGATTGTATACCATGGATGACTGTATGGTATGTGAATATATCTCATTCAAATTGAATTTTAAAAAACATTTTAATTTATACTTTTTTCATTTTGAGTAAAACAGAAATCTTTTCATATGTTTAAGGATCATTTTCATTTCTTCCTCTGTAATTGTTAACACTGCCCCATTTTTCTATTATTTCTATGATAATCGGTCTGTTTAAACTTTCTATCTCTACTGGGATTTATTTCTTCAAATTATATTTTCCTATAAAGTTAGATCTACTTCATCCGGATTTTCAAATTTTTTCTGCAAAAAAAAAAAAAAAAAAAAAAAAGACACATGATTTTCCAAATTTCCTATTTTGATGCTTCTTTACCCTGTTACATTTCTTATTTTGTGTATGTGTCCCATTTAATATTAAGCAAGATAATGATGTTTGGTTGATTTTTTTTTTCTGAAATGTGCCATTTATGATCCTCCTCATGGATGATTTCTAATGCTTTAATCTCCTTTCCTGGGCCATTGTTTCCTGTTTCTTTGTATGTTTTGTAATCTTTTGTTGAAACCTGAACATTCTGATACTTCGTGTTGTTGCTGTAATTTAGACTCAAATTAAATTAAACAAAGTAAACACATAATCCAGTTTGAGTTATGACAGAGCTTTCTTTGAATGCCAGAAGCTAATACACACACACACAAAAACACTTCTCCCAGTCTTTGCAGATTGATCCGTACAGACGATCTCCTTCAGAGATTATCCCATACAAGGAGTTTAGATACCTCCAGGCCGAGGCATATGGGACGCCCTGGTCCTTTTTGCAAATGTATCTTGTCTTGGACATGTGGAATGGCCCTGACAATTTCCCCTTTACATGGATATAAATGCCCCATTTTCTCTAGGAGACCGTTTCCTCATGGTCCTGTGCCCTGCACTGCTAGGTCCTACAACCAGTAATCCCTCGTCCCAGGCAACCACCTGACTGCTCTCTTACAGTGTTCTGTAGGAGACTCTGTGAACTGCCTTCTACATGCATGGCACTTTCTAGGACAGCAAGTCCCTCAGGTCACCACCAGACAGATCACACCAGACTTACATGTTCCCATTATGAACAAGAGGATTACTCTGCTCCTTCTGGAACTGGGACCAGGGATCCACACTGGGAGCGTGCACCAGCTCCACGCCAGGTTGGTGACAGATGGAGGAGGGGCCAGGCAGGGTGCCACTGGATCCTACTGCTGTTAAGTAGTCTCTTTCTTGTTTGGCACTTGACCTATTATGACAGCCCTTTATTCTGGAGCTTTGAGAAAGATGTTTCTGACAGTTCTGGCTGGTTGTTCAAAGTTCTGTGGGATACAGAGCCCTGAACTGTCTCACTCTGCCATCCTGCTCCAGCCGCAGTGACCTCTCTCTCTAATTCTCTCTTTGGCTATCTGTGTAATTTGCTGTAGAATTTATTGAATTTAATTTCAGTTATTTTATTTTTCATTAATGGAATTTCAGTTTTTAAAATATTTTCAGTTCTTCCCTAAAATTCTCAATCCTGTCTTTTATCTCTTTAAACACAATGCATCTGAATCAATTTTTGTTGTGTATCAAACTACCTTCAAAACTTGGTAGCTTAAAACAATGACCATTTATTTTGCCTATAATTCTGCCAGTTAATTTGGGATAGAATCATTTGGGTGATTCTTCTAATCTTGGCTTGGCTCACTTGTGCACCTAAAGTAATTGTCATGTTGGGAAGGTGGATTTGCTGATGCAGGATAGATTCTCTCACATGTTTGGGGTCACTGGCTACAGGCTGAAATGCCTTGCTGATCCTCCATGTAGCCTCTAGTCCTCAAGCAGACTGTCTGAGCTTCTTCCCATGGCAGTGGCAAGAGAGAGAAGAGTGACCAAGGCTTCTTGAAGAATAGGCTTGAAACTGGGCACAACATGTAAAAGCAAGTAAAAGGGCCAGTCCAGATTCAATGGGGTGGGAAAATAAACTAATTCTTGATGGCAGGAGCTGAAGGTCATGTTGCAAAGGGGCATGGATACAGAGAAGGGAATAATTATGGCCATGTTTGCAAATACGCTATCACACATAAGCAGTTTTTTTTAAGACGTCCCTACTTACCATTTTTTAAAAAGGAGTTCTATGTTTGTGTGGTAATTTAAAAATACAACAAATTCTTTGATATTCCTCTCTCAGAGGTAGAGCTAATTCCCCTCCCCACAAGTGTGGGCTGCATGTAGTGAGGCACATCCAGTGAAGAGAATGTGGCAGAAATGATGGAGTGTGATTTCTGAAAGTAGGTCACAAAAGACAATGCAGCTTCTGCCTTGCCTCCTTTCTGGTCTCTCTCGCCATGGGGGAAGCCAGCTGCCAAGATGCAAACACATTCAAGCAGCCCTGTGAAAGGACCCACGTGGTGAGGAACTGGGGCCTCCTGCCAACTGCCCCATGAGGGGCCTCATCATAGCAGGTCCTCCAGTCTCAGCCTTCGGGTGACTACAGGTCTGGCTCCCATGTGGGGAACCCTGTGCGAAAACCATCTAGTTAAACCACTCCTGAATCCAGACCACAGAAACTGTGAGATAATAAATGCTGTTTAAGTCACTCAGTTTTGGGGTAACCGGTTTTGCCTTAAGAGTTAACTAACACAGCAGGTTTACTTTTTCATATATTTTTTTATGGGAAAAAAGGAAATAAATATCTTAAAATTTTAAAGTAATATCTAGCTATAAATGAATACCACCCACTTACCTCTTTATTGCTTCTTTTATTCCTAAGCAGAAGCAGAGTTTTCCAGAACAGATGAAGTCATTTCCACAATAGTATTTATAGATAAGCCATTCAGAAAACCTTTATGATTTAATCTCACTTCTTGAAGAGCATCTATAATACGATCTCTACGCAAAATGAAAACATACATGAGCATCTGTCCTTTTTCAAAGCAACACATTCATTAAATGGTTAAGTTATTCATTTGAACTTTATGTTCACATAAAAAATTTAAAACCAGTTACAATATAATTTTAGTCATTACCTGCTGACTTCTGGATGTAACTCAGCCAGTCTCTTCATGATCTTGGTAAAGCTACGCAAGTTCAAAGTATTTGGAGGTATGAATTGAAGAATAGGTGCATCAGGTAACAATTTAGTAGATTCAATTTGTTTACAATTCTTCTTCACGTTCTAAATAAGCATTTTAGAATTTTTAATATCATTAAATAAGGGCCATTACCTACAGAAATCCAGCTTCTTAAATTAAATTTCAAAATTATAAATAAAATAAAAATCTTAAGAAATTTACTTTGATATGGAATTATTTATAAAAAGTAGACTGACTTGAACTGTGTACAGGGCTGTATTTTAAAAAACATGCAAAACATGTTTTTTAGTAGTGGTGAAATGTATGAAGCTATGTCTAAACCAGACTTTCTCAGCTGGGATCCCTTACGTGAACTAATAAAAACACAGAATAAATAAGGACAGTAACGTCAAAGGAATGTGAAGTCAAGTGAAAACACGTTGGGATTAGGAAGAGTTGTGTGTGAGTGCAAATAGAGAGAAAAGCCTTGCAAGTGAAATGGAGTGGCCAATGGTAGAGAAAAGGAACGGGTAATTCCAGGAATTAAGGAACAATTCCTTTATCTTCTTAAGGGGAAAATCTAGATTACTGCTTCAACAAATATATATTCTTTCATCTACCTGATTTCAAGACTTACTATAAAGCCACAGTAATCAAGACAGTGTAGTATTGGTGAAAAGATAAACAGATCAATGGAATAGACAGTGCAGCAAAAGACCCAAAGAACAAATGATGCTGGAACAATTTCATGTGCAAAATAAAAACCAAAGAAAAAAACACCTCAACTCATATCCCACACAAGAAATAAAGATTAACTCTAAATCTCTGTGAGCCTGGCTTAGGCAATGATTTCTTAGATACCACAACAAAAACACAACTTGTAAATGAAAAAAATCTGAGAGACTGAACTTCATCAAAATTAGAAACTTTTGAGAAAGATAGTAAGATAATGAAAAGGCACTGGCTGGGAAAACATATTTATCAGTTACATATCTCTCTGGTAAAGTCTTAAAACTCAAATGTGCAAAAGACATGAATAGGAATGAACTACTGATGTATTCGGCATGGTTTCCCCCATGGATATACCCAACATAGGTCCATCTCAAATGCACTAGGTGAAGCAACAGTAACAAGACTCATAAGGCTACACAGTATGATTCCATTGATACGACATCGTGGAAAAGGCAAAACTATAAGAATAGGAAGTAGATCAGAGCATGAGAGAATTTTTTAGAATGATGGAACTGTTCTGTATCTTGATTTTTTTGGCAGTTACTTGCTTATATCCATTTGTCTAAACTCACAGACACCGAAAAGAGAGAATTTACTGTATGTAAATTAAAAATAAATTTGCTGAATGCCTCCTGCATGCCAGGCATTTTGCTAAGCAGGGCAGGTACAAGAGTGAACAAGGAGAACTTCACCACTTTCCACATGGTGTTTAAAACCCTAATGAGGTGAAGATGAGGGAATATTAAAATAGAATGACTCATCAACAGTAAATAGGGACATCCCTCTCTCCATGTTTTCTCCAGCACTTTTACTCCTATTTATATTTTTTCCTACAATTTTATAGAGATATATTCACACAACATACAATTATCCACAGCGTACAGTCAGTTGTTCATAGCATCATATAGTTGTACATTTATCACCACAGTCAGCACTTGAACATATTGATTACTATGAAAAAGTGTTTTTTTTGGTGAATAATAAAAAAGATAATAATAAAAGGAAAAAAAGCGTCATACAATACAATATATTAGTAAGGACAGAAAACACCACCACTACCAAGAATCCCATATCCCTCCCTTATATCCCCCTCTCATACACATTTAACTTTGGTATACTGCCTTTATTACATTTAATGGAAGCATATTACAATGTTACTATTGACCATAGACTCCAGTTTGCTTTATGTTTTTTTCCAAATACCATCCCTTTTTCAATACTCTGCATGGCTGACATTCATTTGTTCTCCCACATGTGAGAACATTTTTCTATTTGTAGATTTACTAACAGTCATTGGCCACTCCAGTTTTTGCTAAGTTATACAGTCCCAGTCTTCATCATCTATCTTTACCCCTGGTGTCATACATTCTCCTATCCCACCTCTTTCAGCCTTACTCACAGACATCTTTGTTCAGTGTATTTACAATATTGTGCTACCATCAACAGTATTATGCTATCTATTTCTGGGTCTTTACAATCAATCCTGCTGAACATTCTGTAGTCCTTCAGCATCAAATGCCTGATCTCTACCCTCTTTCTATCTCCTGTGTGATTGTGAAAACCTTGTGGATTGCACTCCCTTTATCCAGTGTATGGATGGATGAGTAAAAAAGTGGGGACAAAAACTAAATGAAAAATAGGGTGGAATGGGGGGGATGATTTGGGTGTTCTTTTTT
The DNA here is from genome assembly GCF_015220235.1 of Choloepus didactylus. Classification (NCBI taxonomy): domain Eukaryota; kingdom Metazoa; phylum Chordata; class Mammalia; order Pilosa; family Megalonychidae; genus Choloepus; species Choloepus didactylus. The sequence goes on along the minus strand of NC_051315.1, from coordinate 130,907,814 downwards.
ATTTTTATTTTTTATTCTTATTCTGATTTTTCCTGGTATAAGGAAAATGTTCAAAAATAGATTGGGGTGACGAATGCACAACTATATGATGGTACTGTGAACAGGTGATGTACACCATGGATGACTGTATGGTATGTGAATATATCTCAATAAAACTGAATTAAAAAAAATAGAATGACTGTATTTTGTGGTTTTAACAATTACGAGGTAAGATTACCTGTGAAAAAAAGAATGATGGCAGTGTAATTAGCTACTTAAAGCACAGTACTGTCCAGGAACAAAGAGAAAGATAAAAAGACCACGAAGCATTAGCCAAGAGCCTCGCTAAAGTTAAAGAGAATGTGAGGTCTACAAAGATCGATGTTTTCCCTCAGGAGCAACTGGCACCGTACAAAAGCAGGTTAGGGTGGATCCAACGTTAAAAATGATTCAGAATTAATGCTCTCACTTCCACTTCAAGACTGCTGAGACTAGAGTTATTTATTCTATAAAGCTACTTACAGCAAATATGACAGGTACAAAGACTATTGAAGGGATCCATCAAGAAAACTAACCTTATGGTCCAAAGGGAAAAACTCACTGTCCTGCTCAGATGCCAACTGCCTCGGTCTAGTTCTGGGCAATCTAGAAAGAGAGGAGGGTGAGTTGATTTCTTTGTTTGTGCTTTTCTCCAAATTATTCAAACTAACTCTACTTCCATTTTTGGAGGACATTGGTGATGTATATTCTCCAGGAGTTTTAACAAGCCGCACGTTTACTGACTTTCCGTTTATTTCTATTCCATTCATTTCTTTTGCAGCAGTCTTTGCATCACTGTTTTTTTTAAAAGCAAGAGATGCATATCTAAAATATAAAAGCAGAAAACCAAAAGGTTCTATGTTAATGACTTTAAATTGCTTCAAACTTAATTTCATAACTATTGGCTAAAAATATGTCTTTCACAAAAGTAACAACTCTTAAAAACCAGAAGTTATTACATTTACCTTGGAATTATGAAAATATTTATTTAGGATAACTAAATAAAAAACAAATTAAAGATGATAAATACAGGATAGTAAAGCTTTATTCAACATTTTTTATGTATTATCCCCTAGTAATTTTATATTAAAATGTAATATTTTAGGAAACTCAAAAGAATTCCTAGTCCAATTATTAGAAATATTTTTGGACATAAGATAAAATAATCAACTGCATTTCTACTCATCACCAGTGAGAAAAAATAATTTTTAAAAAGACAATCTTTAAAACAATACAAAGAGGTAAACAGGAATAAATCTAACAGAAGATGTGTTGAGAGCTGTTTGTACAAAAATAGAAAATGGAAAAATATACCATGCTCATGGAAGGGAAGGATTCAATATTAAAAAAACATGAAATTTCCCCAGATTTATCTATAGATCTAATACAATTTCAATCAAAATCCCAAAAGGTTTTACTGTGGAACTTGACAACCTGACTTTAAAATATGGAAAAGCAAAGAACTGGAGCATCAAGATGCTACACATATATGCAAAGCTGACATATGACACAGCCATACAGATTAGTGGACTAGGGACAATTCGTTATCCCTAAGAAAACTGTTTAAATGAATCCGTGTATACAAACATGTATATATAAACTCCAGATAGATCAAACGTGAAAGGAAAAATTTAAAAACATTTAGAGAATATATGAGAGAATGCCTTTATGACCTTGGAGTAGGAACATATTTCTTAAATATACAAACAGCACAAATCATAAGAACTACCAGTTGTCCATTCATCAAAAGATACCATAAAAATAGAAAAGACAAGCCTCCAAGTGAAAAAAGATATCTGCAACATATGCAACTGCCAAAAGTTAGTATCCAGATTATATTAAAAACTCTTAATCAATAAGAAAAATACAAAAAATTTAAAAGAAAAAAAAGGAGCAAAGAAAATGATAGGCACCCCACAGAAGAGATACAAGAATGGTCAATAAAAGATGTTCAACCTTATTAGTGATGAAGGAAATGCAAATTAAAACCAAGAGCTACTATTTCATGCCTACCAAATTGGCAATACTGACACTCCTGCTGGAGAGAGTGTAAATCGGCACAACCACCAAGGAAAGAGTTTGGCATTATCTAATAGTGCTGGGTTTGCACAGATGCCGAGACTTATCAGTTTTACTTTGAGGTATTCATCTCAGAAAACTCTTGCATATGTATGACCAGGAAACAAGTAAAAGACTGTTCCCAGCAGCACTTGTTTAAACAGCAAAACACCAGAAACAACTCCAATTTCCAATGATAGTAAAGTGAAAAAACAATGAAAATGAGCAAGCCTCAGCTAAACATATCACCATGGATGAATTTCAAAAACAACGTTGAGTGAGAAATAAACTGCAGAAAAATACAGAGTATGATTTTATTTATATAAAATTCAACAACAGTAATACCTAAAAGGTATACTGTTCAGGGATATATCTATACGTTATATCTGTACCTCTATACAGAAACTATAAAGAAAAGCAAGAATGATTAACACAAAATCAGGAGAGTGATTGATCTCTATGGTGAAGGGCAGGAAGTAATCAGACAGGGGGCTTCAGGAGGCAGTAAAGTTCCAATTCTATGCTGGGTAATGGTTACATGGGTGTTCTCTTATGATTTTTTTCCTTCAAGTGTACATATATTATATATTACCTGCCCCAAAGTACATACACTTCATAATATAAATGTTTAACATTCTATGTTTTAGATATTTTGATTTGGAGATAAGTTAAATTCTATTATTTTAAATTCTATAATTTATTCCTGTTAGAGTATAAGGAAGAGATACAAAGATTATCTTCAGCGATAGGATTTATTTTAAGGAAATTCATGGAATGAGGCAGCCAGGACCATGATCTCACAATAACACCATCACTCTAGGTGCCAGTGTGCTTCAGAGAGAAAGCAGCAGCAGCTCATGGGTGTTCAGGTTATAAAAAGGAGCCCGAGTATTCAACCCAACCAGAGCAGCATTTATATCTGGAAAGAATATAAATGAAATATATATATAAAGAATATATATATTCTTTATATATTTTATATGTATATATTTATATATATATTTATATTTTATATATTTATATATTTAATATATTCTTTATATATATAAAGAATATATATATGAAGAATATAAATATAAATGAAATATATATATAAAGAAAAAATCTGGAAAGAATCCCAGGCTTTAATGCTATCTAAAAAGGAAGCTCCTTCCAGGTCAGATTTTCATGTCAAGTTACCTCAGAACGGGCTGGTTGGCTTCCCTTGAGTCAAAGGTACACATGATATGGTTGTGGCCAAAGTACTAATTAATGTAAATGGAATATATTCTCCTATTAATGGAAAAAGATTATAGAAGAGGTCAATATGCAAAACAGAAGCATATATGCAGTACCTACATAAAAGAGATTCTGGAGCAAAGAAAGAGGCAGACCAGGCAAATGCAAACTAAAAGAAAGTAAGGGTCCTAATATGCATTCAGAAAAGGACCAATTTAAGGCAAAGAGCATTAACCAACAAAAAAGACATTTAATAGTAACAATGCATTCAATCCCCCCCAAAAGAGAAAAGTAACGACTCTTTAAGAACCAACGAACAAAATAAAAACTATAAAAAATGAAAGCAATAAAAACACACACAGTATAAGCAGCAGACTTTAACTCATCTTTCAGCCTACAATTAATCAAGTTAAAAAAAAAAATGCTAGAGAACAGTTGATGAGGCTAATCTAATAAATACATAACAAACATTATGCCCTCCCTGTTTGACCAGCTTAGGTCAAAAGGAGGCAGCATGTACACAGATGTCTTCGTGGAATGAAGAGGGAGAGTAATTCTCTTTAAAGAAGGAGAGAGGCTTCCACAGAAGGAGTAAGGATTCTTCCAGTAGAAGATTTGGTTTTAAGAACATTCAAATTCTTACATCCTTACACTACTAAATAAGGAAGAATGACAAAAAAAAAGCACATTTAATTAGAAAAAAATAGAAAAAGAAAATAAATGCAAGAAAACAAGAAGGATATTAACATAGATGAAGAAATCAGAAAACAGAAACAAATCAATCTAAGAACTAGTTCTGTGCAACACGCAATAAAGCTGATAAGCACTGAAGTAACAAAACCAAGAAGAGATAAGGTGTATTAGAAGATGATAAAATTAACCCAAATGAGGAATGGAAAGGGGCAATATTCACAGATACCAAAAGAATTACATTTTTAAAGAAAATCATCTAAGTAGGGTTTAAAGTTTACTGACAGAAGGGGTGTGCTAAGTATTAATTCTTTTAAATTGACAATATAGACCAAAACCAGAGAAAACCTAAAAAGAATTTCAACCATATAACTAAGAAAGTTGGCAAGAGCTATCCCCCTAAAAGTACCACCCCTCACAGTGTCAATGGAAAGATGATATACATACTGAAGAATGGCTGTTTTTGAATGATGAAACTATTGATAATGTTTTATTACCTCCTTGTATTTACCTGTGTTTTCTAAATTTTCACAGAATTTTTAATATTTCAAATAAGAAAAAGCACATTAAAAAAAAAAAAATTCAACAAGATACTAAAAAAATCGTTCACATCAAGTTGTACTCCCAGGATTACAACACTACTATAATGTAATGAAATGTATTAACACCATATCAAATAAAGCCAAATAAATAAAATAAGAAAAAAAACATGATTTTAATAGATTCCATTTAAGACAAATTTCAACAACTATTTTTAATATACTTCAACCTCAACTACAAATAGAATCCTTTCTTAACTGATAAAGATTTTTATATATGAAATAAACAGCTATCATTTGTAAGGATGAAAGAGTAAAGGCATCTCCATTAGCTATAACTATTATTATTTAATACTTTTGAAAATTCTGGCAGTATCACAAAACAGAAAGGATCAATGTAAGAATTGGAAATGATGATTTGTAAATGAAATAGTTATCTAAAAATACAAAAGCATCAGCTTGTAAGTAATCAAAATCAGATTAATGAAACTAAGTACAATGTTCTGGGTGCTCAGGACATGCAGGCTCTGCCCTGAGAGGTCTGCATATTTGAACTCTAGCAGTGCCCCAGTAGTGCTAGGAAAGGGCTAGTATTACCTCCACTGGACAGACCAAGGGTCTTGAGATACAGAAACCTGCCCAAGTTGTCTAGCTCTAGAGTCCATTCTCTTCATTAATGCATGCTACTGCTCCCTCAAAATGCTATGACACAAGATAAAACACATAAAACTCAGGAACTATTCTATGTGCCATCAATAACAGATAAAACGGAATAGAGAACAGCACTGGTTAAGGACTGTAGTTATTTGTAAATGTGTCTCCTCTGAGTCTGGGATCTCCCTAGGGGAAAGGCCCTTGACTTTGTCACTGTCATAGCAGATCTCCAGTAAAGAACTTGTGGTACACAGCAGGCACCCAGTAAATGCACATTTCTTGAATCTGGAAAACATACCTGTAATTAGAATAATCATAAATTGAAATTTCAGAAACTTGGTATTTTTGGAAATGAGACCTTAAATCAGCCTAGAAGAAAAAGAAAAGCTTGTTAAAGTAGAAAAACAACAAATGATCAAAACAAGAACAATTAGTAGATTTGAAAATGAAGCTCCAAAAGGAAACCCTGGCATACCTCAGATACTGAAGGACAGAGACCACCAACGTGTATCAAATAACCTTTATCTCTTCGTAAAGGTTCAAAATTCTTCATTTCTGCTTGTAGAGAAACATAATAGAAACAACAGAAAATGACCACTACGCTTCCAAAATTGTACTGATATTTTTAAGAGAAAACGTGAGAACTGTCAAATATTTCATTTCCTTTTTTTTTTTTTTTTTTTTTTTTTTTACTGTCACAAAGCTTATTATAAAGTTATTAGCAATTATCAGCACTAGACCCCAAGACTGGACGTTTGGAGTATAGTTTTAGAATATCTGGGCCCTAATCACATCACCTTAAAAATAAAGAGCTTGGATTTGTTGATATTAAGTTCCTTGTACTAAAAAATGCATCAGTAACACACAAGCATAGTGGTCATTTACATCATAATGAAGAAAAGTGTCTTTCACTTGTCTCTGGTTAGAGAAATGCTCTCTAGAATGCTGGATGCATCCTAACTTGTGCCAGTGTTAAGGCTGGCTACAGCTAGTGATCCCAGAGTTCTCTTTATGCACCTTCCTTTTCTGGGAAAATATCACACCAAGAAAACCTTTAAATCAGACAAATGTCAACAACATTTATCTAGCTTGACCACTCTAGCTGATGGTATTGGCACATAAGGAAAAAAATGGGGGAGCGGGGAGGAGTAACTTGATTCAGATAGCACTATTTTAGAAACCACAAATATTAAGATTATAGATTTTTCTCTTGCATTTTTATGGTTTCTATTTTGAAGTAAGGAGAACCTAATCTTAAACCAAAAAGGATTCATGGAGTTGAGATTCTTTCAACATTATTAATAGTATCTATACCTGGGACATAGGAGGTTCTCAATAAATATTTCTTGAATGAATTCTAAGAATAGCTTTTATTTATGTTTTATAATTTTTATATTGTAATGGGAGATTCATACATTTTTTTCATCAAATAATAATAAGAAGAAGAATAGCCCAACAATTATCAGGTGCTTCCCATGTTTTAGGCGTATGCCAAGCACTTTATAAGAATCGTCTCATGTACGCAACTACCCCAGATGTAGGTATTGATATTTTCATTTTATAGATGAGATTGTGAGGTCTCAGGAGTTTAGGTCACACATCTAGCAAGTGGCAGTGCTGGGATTCAGGCAGAGACCTTCATTTATAGGCAAATAATACCTACCCCTCCTTTATTAATTTACTTCATTTAACTTGTTAATCTCTGGACTATAACGTATTCTATAGAGAAAATAACGAAAAAATTTATCTTTATAATCGATATTTTTACATATGGATGAGAAGGCAGTGAGGAGCTACAGTATAGTAATAAAAGGCCATGAATAAGAAACAGAAAACATACGATCTATTCATCAACTTCCCTTTCACCAGTTCAAACAAAATGTTTATTGAACACCTGGTGGGCCAGGCATCATACCTAGCACTGGGTATAGACAGTGAACAAAACATATGAATTTCTGACCCCCACCAAGCTAAAATTCAAGTTTGGGCAGCCAGTCAACATATCAAATAAAATATACAGAAGGTGATAAGTAGTATCAAAGAAAACAATCAAGGAAAGAAACAAAGTAGTTATGGTAAAACTAAGTAATATTTATTTTAAATTGTATATGTGTATTATAAATTTGCATACAGAAATGCATAAAAGAATGGTCACTGAAATATTAATAATGGTTACTGTAGGGTAGAGAAACTTCAGTTGATTTTAATTTTCTTAACTTTTCTACTTTGTTCAAAAATCTTCAGCATTATTTATACAATCATAATACTACCACTGCTATTTTGGAAAATAAAAGAAAAATACGCAGCAGTACATGGGAAAAAATAAAAGAAAGTAGCACAGATATCATCAGAAATGACAGAAGAGCAAAAATCAGATTCCCAAGGAAATTTCAAGACTATTTTAAGCAATTAAGGACTATCTAAAGAGGAAAACATTCCTGAAATGGACTATATTATTGAAGGGAGGGAAAGCAGCTTCCATCTCTCATGCCAGGCTGACAGATGAGTCCTGGCTGCCTGATGGATCATCATGTTTCTCAGGCCGGGAGAGTGCCTAACAAGGCGCAAAGGAAAAGGATGCCCAGGGGAGGCACAGATGCTGAGCCTCTCTCCCTGCTAACTGGATCCCGGATTTAAGGAGGCAGTCTTCTGAAAAAGAACATTTTCTTAAAAAAAAAAATCTCCAAATGTTCAATTTTCTGTATTTGTATTTATAAAGTGAAGCCACTAACAGGTGTTAAACGTTAAAACAGCCCAGTCTGTCCAAATAACAGAAAAGAGAAGCATTATTTACAAATAAGCTAGGTTAGGATTTTTCAGTAAACTCCTATGAAACCCACCTAGTGTCAACTTCAGATTCCGTCTGTCTTGTTCCATTTGATTCTCTTGTGTTCCTGAGGAGTCAACTACTGTAAGGTTCTCTTTAGCATCAAACCAGTCTTCACTTAGTTCTTGATAATTTTTACAGTCTAAGAAATTGAACATAATTAGCTATGAATTGTGTATAATGTGTCCAACCCTCTGAGAAGTTATCTAAAAAATACGGATGAATCAGCATGATGATGACTATTAGTTTTTGTATACATCTAAACAATAATGATTAGAAAAATGCAAGAACCAAGCATAAAGATACTCTGAGTAGGGATTTCCAACAGTCCCTGAGTAAAAAGTACTTTTTGGTCTGAATGATCTGCTTCCCAGTTTTCCTTTAACACTGATTCCCAGCTAAGTAAAAGCCTTACTTTTCTGATTTTTAAATTGTTCCTTTTTGAAGCAGAAACATATTATCCTTATAAAAAGAGTAATAAAAATCTTTAAAGGGATTAAGCAGTGTTACTGCTTTTGAACTCATAAAAATTGAATTAATGATCATTTTGGAATGATCATAATCTCTTTTCATAGAGGACAAAACCAAAAAATAAACACATACAACTTACAGAGACACAAATTAGACATAAGAAACAATTTTCAGACTGGAAAACATGACCAGAAGAATAGAAGTCCATACTATTATTTGGCATTATCAGATATATTAAGTAACCTTAAAGTTGTCAAAGAGAAGTAACACAAACATACTTAACATTCATAATCAGAATGATGCCATTTGGTCAATTAAAATATTTATTTTTATTTAATCAATAAGAATTAGGGATATTTTAAGCTTATTATTTATTTTCTGGCAATTATATATAAGAATATATTATGTTTTTATCCTGACCTTTATCATCAAGTTTCAGTTGACTAAAGTCGACATTTATATCACCATTATTTAAACCATCATTCTTAGGTGACGTATCTTGTTTGGGATGACAATTGTCAGATAATAAAGATATCTGAGGATTAAAATAATGAAAACAACAATATTAAGTAATGACTAACATTTAATGCACTCTTACTATGTGACAGGCACTCCTCACTGACATTATTTAGCTCTCACAACGAGGATGAGGAGAGAAAAACTATTATCAACCCCACTTTACAGTGAGAAAACTGAATCTAAGCAACTTGTTGCTTCTGTCACCCAGTCAACGAAGGTTAGGACAAAACCCAGGCAATCTGCGTACAGTGACACTACCACTATTGGGCAAAGTATGGAATACATGCATTAGAAGTTCTTGAGGTAATTTTTGGAGGTACACATATAAATATTTTTACATTAGCATATAACAATTGTATAATTAATTTAATGTATGCTAATATATAACTTTAGGTTATAGAAAGTAATATTTCTTTTCCATATGTAATAGTGACAGTTACTCTTTACACTTACTTTTTTTAAAAAAGGAGAATCATTTAAATAAAAACACAAAGAAAATAACATAGGTAATATATAGCCATGGTACATTCATGGTACATAAATGACTGAATTTTATCAATAGTGCACTATGCTGTACTGACTTTCATACATAACTTAATAAGATAAATATTACAGTGTAAATCCAATGTGAAATAGTTTTATAACACAAAACTAAAATTATAAAAAGTATGTTGTATCTGCAACTTGAACTTTTGAAAATTATTTATATTTCTCCCTAAACAAACACTACCATTACAATGATGGAAAACAAAACCCTCCAGAATATCATGTCATTAAGCTGAAAAGTTTTTTAAGCAAACTATGCAGGAAATTTGAAATAAATGTGAACTTTGAAATAAAAATCTAGTTTTGGATATAGATAATTGAGAATTTATTTATTTTTAAAAAGAACAGAACAGTGGAATAGATAATTTGCTAAAGTAATTTACTTATAATCATTTGAGTTTACAGAAAGGAACACAATTTAATAAAGTATTTCATTTTTGGCTTTGGAATGCATGTTATTATTCAAAACTACCCAAATAATGACACTTCCGGGTTAAGAACAAACAAAGCCAGAAAGTAAAAACAAACTTCACCTTCCCTCCCACATTTCCTTGCTTGATAATGGGATATAACTTATGTTTCTATATCGCATCACCATTTGCAGATTGCTCTCACACAGACTATGTCATCTGACAAACATTTACTTAGGGGAGCAAGAGAGGCTGAGAAAAGCTTATAAAAGGCATTTTGGAACCATTTTAATCATTTCAATAGAGGAGGAGTTAAAGCTTTCCCCTATTTCAAATAAATGGAATATAGTTGTCTTCTACCTCACATGACTTAAGTGCAAGATATGAGCTTTAACCACATTGGCTCGACATGATGATGGCCACACATCATGGGTCTGTTTGGGACAGGCTTGGTTAATACCTATTGTCGTGGAATTATTAACATCAGTATCAAAAATCTCCTGGTTTGATGATAAATTATATGGTCATCCTACTCAACATATCCTACTGATATCTGTTTCATTAGGACCGAACTTAAAAATACCATTATGTTCCTTTTAATCAGTTATAACCCTCAAATTGTGGTATACAAAGTAAGCCTGTTGAGTGAAAAGAAGAGATTCTGAAAACTATTGTTTACTATGCTTAAGCAATAAAACTAAAGATTTACACTGCTGAACTACTTTTGAAAAATCTCACTTGAGAGGGCGTCTTTTTCAGACTTGAAGAAACACCGTCACATGCACTTTGATTATCTAGTCTGGAATCTGCTCCTGAAAAGCTAAACAGGTAAATATTTAGTTAAAAGAAATTACCAATGTCCTGAAAAACAACCAAAACAGAAAACTTAAGTCAACTGAATTAAGCAATTTTTAAGATCTAGCGAATTCTAAATTAGATGAAATCATAACTTACACTTGTGATTCTTCTTTCATTAACTGGGAAAAGAGAAGAAAAATCTTTAAAATTGTTTTCTGTCTAAATGAAGTAAAAAATTTATTCCTAACACATACATACATACCCTTGAAGCAAAAGTAGAGAAGGTAGATAATAACTTTGATTCCACTGACAGTGGGGGCAGCTCTTCCAGTGGTATGCCTTTGTTTATTTTTTCTTTCAAACTTGCATATCGAACTTTTAAGTCTCCCCAAACAGATAGTAGTGCTGATCCTAATTCCTTTTTAGCAGAATTACTTGATAACCTCCTGTACAAAAATTAAGTTCATAAAATTAAATTATTTAGGCCCATGTCATTATATTATACACTTAGCTCTAACTCTAACAGGATCTTTAAAATTTTTTTCTTTTAAAGTTGTTTAGTAAAATCAAAAGAACTACGGTAGATATGCTTTTCTAGGGGCAGTACAAACCACCCTCAAAATATGAGCCAGACAGGATGCAGCAGAATGTCATGCAAACCCCTTTAACATCAAATCTTTTTACTGGACTCTTCATCCCAACCATGCAGTGTTGCCATTCCATGGAATACAAAAGTATTACTTTTTTAAATTCCGTTATCTCCAGGTCAGCTAACAAACCCACTTATAATCTACCCCTCATTTGGCCCTTCAAAAATAAAAATTCAAGAATTTTTCTAGAATAAATGTAAAGCTAGTACTAAGTATCTAAGAAGATACAGGTTTAAAATTAATAAGCACCTATCTGATCCTTCCCTATTTTCCAACACAAGTTTATAAATGTCACAACAATGGTGATAACACATCTGATAGTGAACGTTTAGAAGGTGCAGCTCTGCTTTCATGGCCCTCTGCATAATTTTCTGGCAGCACTTTGATGGCAAATTCTCCATCTCTTTAGAAAGCTGAAATTCTCTTTAAAAGAAAAGATAGGATTAGTTAAGATCCCAAATATTTTTCTATGTTAATGACATATCTCGTAAAACAGATTTCAAATTCCTTACATTTCCCTGTCAAGTATGAATCTCAACTAAAGAGGGAATTGCAGGAACACATTAGAAAACATTCCTAGTAGTCAAGGAGGCAAACAATTCTCAAATACATACTTTCTGTAAGATCTTGGTCTTCTTTTATTAAAAAAAAGGACTCCACTATAAAGTAATGACTTCATTTATCCAGAATCAAGGAATTTCCTACCTGAATCAAGCTTTGGCCAAGATTTTTCAAAGCTGTAAGCATTTTAGATGGAAAGTGTTCTTAAATGTATTATCTTTTTGATAGAAAACAGACAGGTTTTTCTTAATAATGAAGGGTCATTATTATAAACAAGTATCTTTCTAGGCTGTTAAACAAACAAAATTCCCAAGTCACTATGTTTTTGAGTTTCAATAGTGTTTGGAGATCTTCCCTTGCTACCAGTGGCCACTTCCAGCTGTTCTCAAATGCTTCTGCCTCTGGAAACCAACTCTTCTATTTCATGTTATGTGTCGGAATTCTTGTTAGAAGAAGAGTGAAGCGAAAAGTAAAGGACCTTAGAGAATAATTAATCTGGCTTCTCAGAGACCTTCCCTTTCCTCCCCCTCCTATGGGTTCTCTATTGTGTTCTGAATTAGAAGAATATCAAATAAATGCAAAGTATTTGCATTATACAATGAACTAAAAATCAAAGTCAAAATACCATGGCACAAGTAGCTATTTATTTCTTCAAACATATGAAGTTTTCCAAAGGTAATAATCTGGTTTGGTCTACAGGGGGGATCAAATGAAAAAAAATGTAATAATCATATCAGTATGGATTTGGACCAAATAAGTAAATATAAAATGCCATGAGCTTTTGAAGGAATTACCGAGATTAAAATCTCAATAAGTGAAGAGCGTCAACATTCTATATTGTTTTAATACTTATTTGTTTGAAGGCAAATGGTTGAAGCAGATGATCTCTTAGATCCTTTTTAGCTATTACTTTATATGCCTAAGAATGCCAGACAAAAAGCCAAAACTATTTTTGTTTTTTCCACGTGTATCTGCAAGCTTATACATATGACATACCTCTCAGAATTCTGTTTCTTTAAGTCTGTGTTATCAAATGTTTTTCTTAATTCCAAGGAATCCTGAAAATATTATTTAAAATTAAATTAGAAATCCATGACATATAACATATCTTATATTTGGAGTTCCAAACTGACAAAGTGTAAAACCCAATTTCTAATTCACTTTGTGGCAATAGCTGTCACCAGAGGACAGAGCTAGTAGCAATCTATCCACCCTTTCCCCTCATCTAGCATTTTCTCACAAAACCCTTGGGAACCCCTGCTATAATTCAATGAACCAAACATTAACATTAGCAAACCCTGCCTCTTTATAAAGTCAAATAAAATTTTATCAGTCATCATATAGGTGTTACCTTATTTAGGAAATTTCCATAAGGTTTTAAACTGTCAACTGAGAGGGATTTTCCCAGTCCTTTTGTCATAGCCATCTGTGTATCCACACACTCTTGACGGTATGACCAATCTGTGTTACAAGCCACACTTCTGTGTTTCTCACTCTGCCATTCGCCAGGCCGTTTTTTACTCATCATTGTTATCTCTGTATTGCTCGATGTAGATACTACTGAAGATCTTGCACTTGTCGCCCTGCTGGTTGTGAAACAAGCCCTAAAATCAGTGCTGACGTCCACTGTCTGATTAACTGTAACTGTGCAACTCGCTGCATCTGTCACCAGTTTAGGACATGTCCTTTCCATATCATGAAAGCATGCTTTATTTGTGGTAGTACAATTAGTAGCTTTTAGGGAGCTATCTTCTTCTGTTGCCTGATTATCTTTCACTGCAACCTTTGGCAGAGTGACTGAAAAATCCAAGGTTTGGTCAGGTGTGTTTTGCAGGACTTTAAAATGTGAATAGCCACAGGCAGAAATCACTGAATCATCAAAAATAGAGGTCCAGGAAGCTTGACAATCTTTACAGGATTGGAGTAATGTCCCGAAAGCTTTGTTGTGTGATAATGCACTAGAATTTTCCAGCTGCTGTAGGACATTGTTCCCAACAATTGTATTTCCACAGAAATCTTTACTTTCAGTTATTTGAGATTTCATTTTATCAGTATTAGACTTAGTTTTTACTGCTTTTTGGAGGTTCAAGAAACCAATCTTAGACTGAGATTCCTGGGTATCAGGAGAACTACTTCTTAGTACAGTTTCATCAAACACTGTGTGGTACATTAAACTAGTCTCTTGTTCCTTACATTTTTCACGCTTTAGTTCATGATATTCTCTTAACATCACAGAATTCTGAAATTTGGAGCCATCAGGTGAATCTTCTTGTCCATAAACATCAACTGAATCTAAAGAAATGATAGAACCACTTTCTAATCTAACATGATTATCTTCTAGATTGCTAGAACATTTAACTTCATAAGCTGAATTTCTTAATTCCACACTTTTGGGATTACATATACTCAATGTTTTTGCTCGGTCAAAAGATAAATTGTTACTTATATATTCTTGTTCTTCTGCACTGTGATATTCCTGCTGTGAGTCCTCATTTATATCATGCTTTTGCATATCTTCAGCAGTTCCTTTATAATCATCATCTGAAATCTTGAGGCATCTTTCCAAGCCACTGGTCTTATTACCTTGATGTTCCAAAATATCAAAAAATACCTCCCTTTGTTTCTGCATTTCAGGTTGTAATTCTGAATTTAAATGAATAGGACTTTCGTTATTTACCTTTGACTCTGCAAAATGTATAGAGTATGTTTCATTCAAGAAAGCACAGTCAATACTGTCTTCAAACTCACTTGACAGAGAGTGAATACTTTCTACGTTAGTATCTTGACTTGGTGAAAAAGATGGCTCCAATAAATCTATCTTATGAATACTGTCGATTTCTTTGTTGTTAATTCTTTGTTCTAAGGACAAGGAATCCCAGTCATCTTTGTCTTCTTTAACAGTCAATTTGTCTTCATTACAACCATTGGACGATAACATGTTTTCTTTCTTAGGATTAGACAGTTCATCTGATTAAAAAGAAAAGGATAAAATGTTAACAGCAGCAACATTACAGAATCTAAGCCCTAGAAGAGACCTTAGACATGATCTGATTCAAGTTCTCTTCCTGTACAGGAATACTTTTCTCATTACCCATGACAGATGTTCATGATGGTACTCAGGATTCTTCTTAAACTCTTTCAGTGGCAAGGACTTTCTTATTTGTAAGAAAGCCACTCCATTTGTAAACAGATCTAGTAAGACACTTATTTATTATAAAAGCATTTAATAAATCATTGGGTGCCTCCTAGCACTAGCTCTAGGCATTGTAGAAACAAAGGGAAAGAAGACATGGGTGCTATTCCCTAATGCTTACAGCTTTCATGAGGGCAATAGAGAAGCACATATAGTGTATATAAAGAAGAGAGCTCACAGAGCCGTGCTGATGGAGTAGGTAAATGCTTGGGAAGAAAGAGGAACTGTGCTTCAAAGAAAACTTTACATTCTAAAAGTGTTCTGAAACAAAATAGAATAAATTATTTTAGGCAAATTAAACAGTACATGCAAAGTTTGCTGCGTGAAAGAACAAGGCATTCCCTGGAAATTTTAAGCCAGCTTGACTAGAGTGACAGGAGATGTGAACAGAAAGATGCATGAGGCAGGTTGTGAAAGGCTTTTCATGATTGCTAAGGAGTTTGGCTTTTATTCTGAGGCAATGGAGGATGACCGAAAGTTTCTCCAAAGGGTAGTCATGTGACTGGAATTGAGTTTCAGACAGCTCTGGCAACAGGAAGAATAAAGGCCTGAATGGGGAGACTGGAGGCAGGCAGGCCAAGCATGCAGAAGTGGGGCTGGAGAGGAAAGGACTGGTACAAAATATTCACAACTGACAAGTCTTGGCAGCCACTTAGAAATGCTAGATGAGGGAGAATGAGGTTGTTGGCTTTCAAATATTTTTTCTGACTGAGACAACAAGAAATACATTCTATATCGTAAATCAGAATATACATTCATATGTGTGTGTATATATATATAAGTAAAACAAAACTTATATAAAACGTAATTACTCCAACTATGCCCAATGTACTCTGGTATACATTGGTATATCTGGTATAAAAGAAAAAAAGCAGATCACAATCAGCTAAACTGATTCCATGACTTACCAATTAGCTACCAACTGCTTAAACATCTCTCTAAGATAATGCTAAGGTTATAACTTGGTACCAAAGTTGAGTGGTAATATTCAGAGTTAAAGAGACAGGGACTCTATGAAGAAGAACAGATTTAGAGGGGGAAGAGGAAAAACAAGGAGAGGAAAACAATGAGTTCATTTCCATGCAAGTGGAATTTGAAGTTAGTAATAAAACACTCAGGTAGAAATGTCTAGTGGGCCTTTATAGATAAGGGTTGGAGCCAAGGACAGCAGTGTCAGGTTCAATTATAAATTTCTGGATTGACTGTGTTTTCCTTAGAGATTTGTAGGAGTTATATTTGGGTACAATCCTTTGGTTTTTACATTCCCCTAGTTTCCTGCTTATCTTTTAACTTTTTTAAAAAAAACAGTATTTTGTCATACCAAACTTTTTTTTTTCATGGTATCATCACATAGTTGTGCATTTATCACCACAGTCAGCACCTGAGCATATCATAACAAACTTTCAAAAAGTGTTTGTTAAAAGGAACATTCTTTCCTTCTACGTCTTCTGGGTTTTGTGACTTTGTCCTTCCCTACCACATGATTATAGAAGTATTTTCTTATTATTTCTTCTAATTCTTTGGGTGCATTTTTAAAAAAACACTCAGTCTTTTAATTCCATGTAGAATTTGTTTTTCTCTCTAGTGTGAGGTAGAAATCTAAATTTTTTTCCAAAAAGAATGGCCTAACACCATTTGTTGAATAATTCAGTTTTCCTTCTGATCTGAAATGGCAAGTTTACCATACTCTAAAGTCTTCCTAATTGTTTTGTTCATAATTTCCTAACAGTTTATTTCTATTAATTCTGTTTTATTAACCAGTTTTCATTTTGTACAACAATATCATACCACTTTAATTATTGCAGTAAAAGGTGATGTTTTAATATCTGGATTAAGTTTCTTCTTTTCTTTCTTTTTTTATATTTTCTTGGCTGTGTATTCTTTCACATTTTCTCCTCCACATGAATTTTTAAAAGTTCATTTTTGGGGAAAATATTTCAAATTCCGTGACAAATCTTATTGGAATTTACTAGCAACAAGAGATAACCATGTCTAATCATGTTCAATCTCCAGCAGCCTTTCCCTAATTTTCCAACATTTACTTTATACATAGAAATTATGTTGTTTAGTACACTAGGGTTCAGGCTGATAGCTTTATTGTATAATAAAACTTTATCACTTTACAATGATGCTCTTTATCTTCTCATAATACTTTCTGCACTGATTATACTCAATATTATCACTTCAAATTTTTTAAGTTCATTTGTCTCTTAAACTTGCTCATCCTTTAAATTTTCCCTTTTTGTTTTGTGTCACATGAACAATGTAGAATGGAATTTTTACATTAATCTACAATGTCAAGTAATAGTTAAAACCATATATATTTATAAGCACTTAAAGTTTAGGCTTCTTTGTTTTTATGCTCTCGCCATTTCTTATTTCCTCTTCTACCATTAATGCAGAAAAAAAAATTTCAGATTTCTATGGAGACAAAACATATATAATTGGCTGGGAAGCAGAGGTCAACCTGACCACTTTCCACTTCACTTATTACCCTGAAAGCAACTATGCTGGCCAGCACTTCCTGAGAGCCTGGCCGGGCAGAAACCCTCTTTTCCTGCTCATCTTCTCTTTTCCAAATCTTCCATTTCCTGAAGAGTTCCTGTCTAGGTGGCCTTTATTAACCAGAACTCACCAGAGTTTTGCCAAGTTTAAGATACATTGACTCTTACCAATAACAGGGAAGAAGGTTTGAAAACTGGCAACACTGGAGGGGGTACTGTCTGGACCAATTACAGGTAGCACCTCTCCCCAAACAAAATAAAGTCAATGGCCTGGAACCTCACCTTTCTGGAGGTTTCCTCCATTACTGAAGTAACCTTTAACAGAAGCTGTCTCCATCACTGCAGTAACCTGCATCACTCAATGACGTATATCCTGGAAAAAGTATAAATAATGAACTATTATATACTTAGCATATTCAAAAAAAATATTAGGAAATAAGAATTTGATAAAGTAGCAATTATAGTAAAAAATTCTAATATCAGAGGGCTAATAAACAATAAAACTGGAGGACCACCTGAATAACTCTTTTAGGGCATGAATTAACAGCCACATAAAGGACTGGGCTATTGTGCCAGTTTGGATAAATTATGTCCCCCAGAAAAGCTATATTATTTAATGCAATCTTGTGGGGCCAGACTAATTAGTCTGTTAATTAGAGTGGAACCTCTGATTGAATTATTTCCATGGAAGTGTGGTCTGCTCATTCAGGGTGGGTCTTGATAAGTTCACTGCATATTTAAGAGAGAAGCTAATGGCTGACACAGACCCAGATGTTTGCTAATGCTTGGAAATGACTGGAGATGTGGACAGGACGTTTGGAGATGCTAGAAGACCAGAGTTTGTCCCAGCTAAGAGGACCCCCAGACGCTTAAAGAGAAACACCCTGGGAGAAAAAAGTAAGGACGCATAGGAGCTGAGAGGTGTGAAGACAGAAGCCCAGAGACATTTTGGAGAAAGCCATTTTGAAACACAACCCAGAAGCAAAGACCAGCAGACGCCAACCACGTGTCATCCCAGCTGACTTAGGTGTTCCGGAAACCATCAGCTATTCTTCAGTGAAGGTATCCTCTTACTGATGCCTTAGTTTGGACACTTTTATGGCCTCAGAACTGTAAATCTGTAACCTAATAAATCCCCTTTATAAAAGCCAATCCATTTCTGGTATTTTGCGTAACGGCAGCTCTAGCAAATTGGAACAGCTATATAAACAGAAGATGTATTGTTTTCACATTTCCAAGGAATGCTTAAAAAAAGAAATCAATGTATTAGGACTCTGAAAAGCCATAATCTAAAAAACAAAAAAGGAGTCTTACAGGCTACAATATGGCCCCATTTATGTCAAACCTCAACTGACATGTTTCCAAAACAAATTTCAGACTTATTAAAAATCAATAACCTCGAATATCTATTCAATAAAAAGGAATGGAGGAGGCGGGGTAAGATGGCAGACTGGTGAGCTGTATGTTTTAGTTACTCCTCCAGGAAAGTAGGTAAAAAGCCAGGAACTGCGTGGACTGGACACCACAGAGCAATCTGACTTTGGGCATACTTCATACAACACTCATGAAAACGTGGAACTGCTGAGATCAGCGAAATCTGTAAGTTTTTGCGGCCAGGGGACCCGCGCCCCTCCCTGCCAGGCTCAGTCCCGGGGGAGGAGGGGCTGTCAGCTCCAGGAAGGAGAAGGGAGAATTGCAGTGGCTGCTCTTACCGGAAACTCATTCTACTGATTCAAACTCCAACCATAGATAGACTGAGGCCAGACACCAGAGACTCTGAGAGCAGCCAGCCCAGCAGAGAGGAGACAGGCATAGAAAAAAAACAACACGAAAAACTCCAAAATAAAAGCAGAGGATTTTTGGAGTTCTGGTGAACACAGAAAGGGGAAGGGCGGAGATCAGGCCTTGAGGCGCATATGCAAATCCCGAAGCAAGGCTGATCTCTCTGCCCTGGGCACCTTTCCTTAATGGCCCTGGTTGCTTTGTCTATTAGCATTTCAATAACCCATTAGATCTCTGAGGAGGGCCGTTTTTTTTTTTTTGTTTTTTTTTTTTTTTTTTTAAAATCCTTTTTGCTTTTTCTAAAACAATTACTCTAAGAAGCTCAATACAGAAAGCTTCAAAGAATTGAAATTTGGGCACGTCAAGTCAAGAGCAGAACTAAGAGAGCTCTGAGACAAAAGGCAATAATCCAGTGGCTGAGAAAATTCACTAAACAACACAACTTCCCAAGAAAAGGGGGGTGTCCGCTCACAGCCACCATCCTGGTGGACAGGAAACACTCCCGCCCATCGCCAGCCCCATAGCCCAGAGCTGCCCCAGACAACCCAGTGTGACTGAAGTGCTTCAAATAACAGGCACACACCACAAAACTGGGCGTGGACATTAGCCTTCCCTGCAACCTCAGCTGAATGTCCCAGAGCTGGGAAGGGGGAGCAGTGTGAATTAACAAAGCCCCATTCAGCCATCATTTGAGCAGACTGGGAGCCTCCCAACACAGCCCAGCAGCCCAGAACTGCCCTGGGGGGACGGCACTCACCTGCGACATAGCACAGTCATCCCTCAACAGAGGACCCGGGGTGCACAGCCTGGAAGAGGGGCCCACTTGCAAGTCTCAGGAGCCATACGCCAATACCAAAGACTTGTGGGTCAGTGGCAGAGACAAACTGTGGCAGGACTGAACTGAAGGATTAGACTATTGCAGTAGCTTTAAAACTCTAGGATCATCAGGGAGATTTGATTGTTAGGGCCACGCCCCTCCCCGACTGCCCAGAAACACGCCCCACATACAGGGCAGGCAACACCAACTACACACGCAAGCTTGGGACACCAATTGGGCCCCACAAGACTCACTCCCCCACTCACCAAAAAGGCTAAGCAGGGGAGATCTGGCTTGTGGAGAACAGGTGGCTCGTGGACGCCACCTGCTGGTTAGTTAGAGAAAGTGTACTCCACGAAGCTGTAGATCTGATAAATTAGAGATAAGGACTTCAACTGGTCTACAAACCCTAAAAGAACCCTATCAAGGTCAGCAAATGCCACGAGGCCAAAAACAACAGAAAATTATAAAGCATATGAAAAAACCAGACGATATGGATAACCCAAGCCCAAGCACCCAAATCAAAAGACCAGAAGAGACACACCTAGAGCAGCTACTCAAAGAACTAAAGATGAACAATGAGACCCTAGTACGGGATATGAAGGAAATCAAGAAGACCCTAGAAGAGCATAAAGAAGACATTGCAAGACTAAATAAAAAAATGGATGATCTTATGGAAATTAAAGAAACTGTTGACCAAATTAAAAAGATTCTGGACACTCATAGTACAAGACTAGAGGAAGTTGAACAACGAATCAGTGACCTGGAAGATGACAGAATGGAAAATGAAAACATAAAAGAAAGAATGGGGAAAAAAATTGAAAAACTCGAAATGGACCTCAGGGATATGATAGATAATATGAAACGTCCGAATATAAGACTCATTGGTGTCCCAGAAGGGGAAGAAAAGGGTAAAGGTCTAGGAAGAGTATTCAAAGAAATTGTTGGGGAAAACTTCCCAAATCTTCTAAACAACAAATACACAAATCATAAATGCTCAGCGAACTCCAAATAGAATAAATCCAAAAAAACCCACTCCGAGACATATACTGATCACACTGTCAAACATAGAAGAGAAGGAGCAAGTTCTGAAAGCAGCAAGAGAAAAGCAATTCACCACATACAAAGGAAACAGCATAAGACTAAGTAGTGACTACTCAGCAGCCACCATGGAGGCGAGAAGGCAGTGGCACGATATATTTAAAATTCTGAGTGAGAGGAATTTCCAGCCAAGAATACTTTATCCAGCAAAGCTCTCCTCCAAATTTGAGGGAGAGCTTAAATTTTTCACAGACAAAGAAATGCTGA
The DNA here is from genome assembly GCF_015220235.1 of Choloepus didactylus. NCBI lineage: Eukaryota > Metazoa > Chordata > Mammalia > Pilosa > Megalonychidae > Choloepus > Choloepus didactylus. Next base: position 130,886,251 of record NC_051315.1, on the reverse strand, counting down.
GAGAATTTGCTAACAAGAGACCTGCCCTACTGGAGATACTAAAGGGAGCCCTACAGACAGAGAAACAAAGACAGGACAGAGAGACTTGGAGAAAGGATCAGTACTAAAGAGATTCGGTATGGGTACAATAAAGGATATTAATAGAGAGAGGGAAAAATATGGCAAACATAATCCAAAGGATAAGATGGCCGATTCAAGAAATGCCTTCACGGTTTTAACGTTGAATGTAAATGGATTAAACTCCCCAATTAAAAGATATAGATTCGCAGAATGGATCAAAAAAAATGAACCATCAATATGTTGCATACAAGAGACTCATCTTAGACACAGGGACACAAAGAAACTGAAAGTGAAAGGATGGAAAAAAATATTTCATGCAAGCTACAGCCAAAAGAAAGCAGGTGTAGCAATATTAATCTCAGATAAAATAGACTTCAAATGCAGGGATGTTTTGAGAGACAAAGAAGGCCACTACATACTAATAAAAGGGGCAATTCAGCAAGAAGAAATAACAATCGTAAATGTCTATGCACCCATCAAGGTGCCACAAAGTACATGAGAGAAACATTGGCAAAACTAAAGGAAGCAATTGATGTTTCCACAATAATTGTGGGAGACTTCAACACATCACTCTCTCCTATAGATAGATCAACCAGACAGAAGACCAATAAGGAAATTGAAAACCTAAACAATCTGATAAATGAATTAGATTTAACAGACATCTACAGGACATTACATCCCAAATCAACAGGATACACATACTTTTCTAGTGCTCACGGAACTTTCTCCAGAATAGATCATATGCTGGGACATAAAACAAGCCTCAATAAATTTAAAAAGATTGAAATTATTCAAAGCACATTCTCTGACCACAATGGAATACAATTAGAAGTCAATAACCATCAGAGACTTAGAAAATTCACAAATACCTGGAGGTTAAACAACACACTCCTAAACAATCAGTGGGTTAAAGAAGAAATAGCAAGAGAAATTGCTAAATATATAGAGACGAATGAAAATGAGAACACAACATACCAAAACCTATGGGATGCAGCAAAAGCAGTGCTAAGGGGGAAATTTATAGCACTAAACGCATATATTAAAAAGGAAGAAAGAGCCAAAATCAAAGAACTAATGGATCAACTGAAGAAGCTAGAAAATGAACAGCAAACCAATCCTAAACCAAGTACAAGAAAAGAAATAACAAGGATTAAAGCAGAAATAAATGACATAGAGAACAAAAAAACAATAGAAAGGATAAATATCACCAAAAGTTGGTTCTTTGAGAAGATCAACAAGATTGACAAGCCCCTAGCTAGACTGACAAAATCAAAAAGAGAGAAGACCCATATAAACAAAATAATGAATGAAAAAGGTGACATAACTGCAGATCCTGAAGAAATTAAAAAAATTATAAGAGGATATTATGAACAACTGTATGGCAACAAACTGGATAATGTAGAAGAAATGGACAATTTCCTGGAAACATATGAACAACCTAGACTGACCAGAGAAGAAATAGAAGACCTCAACCAACCCATCACAAGCAAAGAGATCCAATCAGTCATCAAAAATCTTCCCACAAATAAATGCCCAGGGCCAGATGGCTTCACAGGGGAATTCTACCAAACTTTCCAGAAAGAACTGACACCAATCTTACTCAAACTCTTTCAAAACATTGAAAAAAATGGAACACTACCTAACTCATTTTATGAAGCTAACATCAATCTAATACCAAAACCAGGCAAAGATGCTACAAAAAAGGAAAACTACCGGCCAATCTCCCTAATGAATACAGATGCAAAAATCCTCAACAAAATACTTGCAAATCGAATCCAAAGACACATTAAAAAAATCATACACCATGACCAAGTGGGGTTCATTCCAGGCATGCAAGGATGGTTCAACATAAGAAAAACAATCAATGTAGTACAACACATTAAAAACTCGAAAGGGAAAAATCAATTGATCATCTCAATAGATGCTGAAAAAGCATTTGACAAAATCCAACATCCGTTTTTGATAAAAACACTTCAAAAGGTAGGAATTGAAGGAAACTTCCTCAACATGATAAAGAGCATATATGAAAAACCCACAGCCAGCATAGTACTCAATGGTGAGAGACTGAAAGCCTTCCCTCTAAGATCAGGAACAAGACAAGGATGCCCGCTGTCACCACTGTTATTCAACATTGTGCTGGAAGTGCTAGCCAGGGCAATCCGGCAAGACAAAGAAATAAAAGGCATCCAAATTGGAAAAGAAGAAGTAAAACTCTCATTGTTTGCAGATGATATGATCTTATATCTAGAAAACCCTGAGAAATCAACGATACACCTACTAGAGCTAATAAACAAATTTAGCAAAGTAGCGGGATACAAGATTAATGCACATAAGTCAGTAATGTTTCTATATGCTAGAAATGAACAAACTGAAGAGACACTCAAGAAAAAGATACCATTTTCAATAGCAACTAAAAAAATCAAGTACCTAGGAATAAACTTAACCAAAGATGTAAAAGACCTATACAAAGAAAACTACATAACTCTACTAAAAGAAATAGAAGGGGACCTTAAAAGATGGAAAAATATTCCATGTTCATGGATAGGAAGGCTAAATGTCATTAAGATGTCAATTCTACCCAAACTCATCTACAGATTCAATGCAATCCCAATCAAAATTCCAACAACCTACTTTGCAGACTTGGAAAAGCTAGTTATCAAATTTATTTGGAAAGGGAAGATGCCTCGAATTGCTAAAGACACTTTAAAAAAGAAAAACGAAGTGGGAGGACTTACACTCCCTGACTTTGAAGCTTATTATAAAGCCACAGTTGCCAAAACAGCATGGTACTGGCACAAAGATAGACATATAGATCAATGGAATTGAATTGAGAATTCAGAGATAGACCCTCAGATCTATGGCCGACTGATCTTTGATAAGGCCCCCAAAGTCACCGAACTGAGCCATAATGGTCTTTTCAACAAATGGGGCTGGGAGAGTTGGATATCCATATCCAAAAGAATGAAAGAGGACCCCTACCTCACCCCCTACACAAAAATTAACTCAAAATGGACCAAAGATCTCAATATAAAAGAAAGTACCATTAAACTCCTAGAAGATAATGTAGGAAAACATCTTCAAGACCTTGTATTAGGAGGCCACTTCCTAGACTTTACACCCAAAGCACAAGCAACAAAAGAGAAAATAGATAAATGGGAACTCCTCAAGCTTAGAAGTTTCTGCACCTCAAAGGAATTTCTCAAAAAGGTAAAGAGGCAGCCAACTCAATGGGAAAAAATTTTGGAAACCATGTATCTGACAAAAGACTGATATCTTGCATATACAAAGAAATCCTACAACTCAATGACAATAGTACAGACAGCCCAATTATAAAATGGGCAAAAGATATGAAAAGACAGTTCTCTGAAGAGGAAATACAAATGGCCAAGAAACACATGAAAAAATGTTCAGCTTCACTAGCTATTAGAGAGATGCAAATTAAGACCACAATGAGATACCATCTAACACCGGTTAGAATGGCTGCCATTAAACAAACAGGAAACTACAAATGCTGGAGGGGATGTGGAGAAATTGGAACTCTTATTCATTGTTGGTGGGACTGTATAATGGTTCAGCCACTCTGGAAGTCAGTCTGGCAGTTCCTTAGAAAACTAGAGATAGAGCTACCATTCGATCCAGCGATTGCACTTCTCGGGATATACCCGGAAGATCGGAAAGCAGTGACACGAACAGATATCTGCACGCCAATGTTCATAGCAGCATTATTCACAATTGCCAAGAGATGGAAACAACCCAAATGTCCATCAACAGATGAGTGGATAAATAAAATGTGGTATATACACACGATGGAATACTACGCGGCAGTAAGAAGGAACGATCTGGTGAAACATATGACAACATGGATGAACCTTGAAGACATAATGCTGAGCGAAATAAGCCAGGCACAAAAAGAGAAATATTATATGCTACCACTAATGTGAACTTTGAAAAATGTAAAATAAATGGTTTATAATGTAGAATGTAGGGGAACTAGCAGTAGAGAGCAATTAAGGAAGGGGGAACAATAATCCAAGAAGAACAGATAAGCTATTTAACGTTCTGGGGATGCCCAGAAATGACTATGGTCTGTTAATTTCTGATGGATGTAGTAGGAACAAGTTCACTGAAATGTTGCTATAGTATGTAACTTTCTTGGGGTAAAGTAGGAACATGTTGGAAGTTAAGCAGTTATCTTAGGTTAGTTGTCTTTTTCTTACTCCCTTGCTATGGTCTCTTTGAAATGTTCTTTTATTGTATGTTTGTTTTCTTTTTAACTTTTTTTTTCATACAGTTGATTTGAAAAAAGAAGGGAAAGTTAAAAAAAAAAAAAAAAGAAAAAAGACAAACAAGGAAAAAAAAAAAAAACAAAAAAACAAAAACGATGTAGTGCCCCCTTGAGGAGCCTGTGGAGAATGCAGGGGTATTCGCCTACCCCACCTCCATGGTTGCTAACATGACCACAGACATAGGGGACTGGTGGTTTGATGGGTTGAGCCCTCTACCATAAGTTTTACCCTTGGGAAGACGGTTGCTGCAAAGGAGAGGCTAGGCCTCCCTGTATTTGTGCCTAAGAGTCTCCTCCTGAATGCCTCTTTGTTGCTCAGATGTGGCCCTCTCTCTCTGGCTAAGCCAACTTGAAAGGTGAAATCACTGCCCTCCCCCCTACGTGGGATCAGACACCCAGGGAAGTGAATCTCCCTGGCAACGTGGAATATGACTCCCGGGGAGGAATGTAGACCCGGCATCGTGGGATGGAGAACATCTTCTTGACCAAAAGGGGGATGTGAAAGGAAATGAAATAAGCTTCAGTGGCAGAGAGATTCCAAAACGAGCCGAGAGATCACTCTGGTGGGCACTCTTACGCACACTTTAGACAACCTTTTTTAGGTTCTAAAGAATTGGGGTAGCTGGTGGTGGATACCTGAAACTATTAAACTACAACCCAGAACCCATGAATCTCGAAGACAGTTGTATAAAAATGTAGCTTATGAGGGGTGACAGTGGGATTGGGAATGCCATAAGGACCAAACTCCACTTTGTCTAGTTTATGGATCGATGTGTAGAAAAGTAGGGGAAGCAAACAAACAGACAAAGGTACCTAGTGTTCTTTTTTACTTCAATTGCTCTTTTTCACTCTAATTATTATTCTTGTTATTTTTGTGTGTGTGCTAATGAAGGTGTCAGGGATTGATTTAGGTGATGAATGTACAACTATGTAATGGTACTGTAAACAATCGAAAGTACAATTTGTTTTGTATGACTGCGTGGTATGTGAATATATCTCAATAAAATGATGATTAAAAAAAAAAAAAAAAAAAGGAATGGATTACTGATGTAGCCACTTCATGGATTAACCTAAAAAATATTTGGCTAAATGAAAAGATGTCAGACACAAGAGACCACATATTGTATGATTCCATTTATATGAAACATCCAGAAAAAGCCAACGTATAGATATAAAAAGAAGGTTGGTGTCTGGCAGGGCTTGGAACAGGGATTAACTATAAATGGGCATGAAGGATCCTAGTAGGGGGGTGAAAATATTCTAAAACTGATTCATGATGATCATTGCACCACTCAATAAAGTTACTAAAAATCATTGAGTTGTACATTAAATGAGTAAAATGTACCTCAATAAAGCTGTATTTAAAAACTTAATGACTAGGTGGAAAGATATTCTGTGTTCATGGGTAGGAAGGCTAAACATCACTGAGATGTCAATTCTACCCAAACTCATCTACAGATTCAATGCAATTCCAATAAAAATTCTAACAACCTACTTTGTAGATTGGAAAAGCTAGTTATCAAATTTATTTGGAAAGGAAAGGGGCCTCAAATTGCCAAAAACATCTTAAAAAAGAAGAATGAAGAGGGAGGAATTACACTTCCAGACTGTAAAGCCTACTATAAAGCTACAGTGGTCAAAACAGCATGGTATTGGCATAAGGATAGACATATTGATCAATGGAATCGAATTGAGAGTCGGAAATAGACTCCTAGATATACGGTCAACTGAATTTTGATAAGGCCCCCAAATCCACTGAACTGGGACAGAACAGGCTCTTCGACAAATAGAGCTGAGAGAACTGGATAGCCATAGCAAAAAGAATGAAAGAAGAACTCTATCTCACACACTATACAAAAATTAACTCAAAGTGGATCAAAAACCTCATTATAAGAGAGAGTACCATAAAACTCCTAGAAGATAATCTAGGGAAACATTTTCAAGACCTAGTATTAGGAGGTCACTTCTTAGACATTACACCCAAAGCACAAGCAACAAAAGAAAAAATAGATAAAGGGAACTCCTCAAAATCAAAAGTTTCTGCACTTCAAAGGAATCTGTCAAAAAGGTGAAGAGGCAGCCAACTCAATGGGAGAAAATCTTTGGAAACCATGTATCTGTTAGGAGACTAATATCTTGCATATATAAAGAAATCTGACAACTCAACGACAATAGTACAAACAACCCAATTATCAAATGGGCAAAAAGATATGAAAAGATATTTTTCTGAAGAGGAAATACAAATGGCTAAAAAGCACATGAAAAATATTCATCTTCACTAGCTATTAGAGAGATGCAAATCAAGACCACAATGAGATATCATCTCACACCAATCAGAATGGCTGCCATCAAACAAACAGGAAACTACAAATGCTGGAGAGGATGTGGAGAAATTGGAACTCTTATTCATTGCTGGTGGGACTGTATAATGGTACAGACACTCTGGAAGACAGTTTGGCAGTTTCTCAGAAAACTAGATATTGAATTACCCTATGATCTGGCAATTCCACTTCTTGGTATACACCCAGAAGATCTGAAAGCACTGACACGAATAGACATTTGTACACTGACGTTCATGGCAGCATTGTTCACAATTGCCAAGAGATGGAAACAATCCAAGTGTCCTTCAACAGATGAGTGGATAAACAAAATGTGGTACATTCATCAGATGGAATACTATGCAGCAGTAAGAAGCTACAAGGTCTTGAAACATATAGCGATATGGATGAACCTTGAAGATATAATTCTGAGTGAAATAAATGAGACACAAAAGGAGAGATTTTGTATGTTACCACTTCTATGAACTATCTGAATAATGTAAAATCAATGTCGTATAAGAATATCGGGGATCTAGTGATAGACAGTAGCTAGTGAGAGGGGATGATAATCTAATATGTTCAGATATGTTGATGGTGAATTCAAAGGTGTGCTAATGGGTAGGGGTGACGATTGTTGAACCTAAATTCTTCAGAGTGCTCCTATGCCAGCTAAGTCCCCAAACCCAGAGGCAATAGCCTCTTCAAGAACATAAACCAGATATGTCCCCTTTGCTCATGAAGTCAACATCCCTTGTCAACATGAATAGGTTAGGGCGGTCACTGCTCAGATATTCCTGAAGATCGGGAAAGTAATTAAACTAGAGGAAGGGGTAGCAACAGACAAGATGGAATTTAAGAATTATGAATACTGAATCTTTATATAATTTGCTTTTTCTTAGTTGCTAGGGTATTGGAATATATAGAAGGAAAGAATTGAAATGGTGGAAATGTAACCCGTAACATCCTTTGAAATTTGTTCTATAGCTACTTATTAAATTGTAATTTGAAAGCCATACCTTTTTGTATATATGTCATATTTCACAATAAGGATATAACTAAAACTATGGTACTATAATTCATAATAATTTTGGAAATTTCCTATATATCTGCTTGTTAGATCATACTTTGAAAGACATTACCTTTTTATATATATGCTATATTTCATAATAAGGAAATAACTGAAACTGCGGAATTATAACCCATAATATTCTTTGAAATTTGCTATTTGTTAAATTGCACTTGGAAACTTATCATTTTTATGTATATATGTTATATTCTACAATTAAAAAACATCTGAGGGGGAAAAAAAAAGAGACAGTAGCATAAAACTCCTAGAAGATAATATAGGGAAACAAACCTTCAAGATCTAGTAATAATAGGTAGCCTCTTAGACCTTACACCCAAAGTACAAGCAGTGAAAGAAAAAACAGATAAATGGGAACTCCTAAAAAAGCAAAAGCTTCTGTGCCTCAAAGGACTTTCTCAAAAAAGTGAAGAGGCAGTTAATGGGAGAAAAATTTGGAAACCATGTTTTCTGTTAAGAGACTGATATCCAGCATATATAAAAAAATCCTACAATCAACATCAAAAGAACAAAAAACCCAATTATAAAATGGACAAAAGATATGAATATAAATTTTTCTAAAGGGGAAATACAAATGTCTAAAAAGCAAACGAACAGTTTCATCTTCACTAGCGATTAGAGAAATGCAAACCAAAACCACAATGAGATATCATTTCACACCAATAAGAATGGCTGCCATTAAACAAACAGGAAACTATAAATGCCGGAGAGGACGTGGAGAAATTGGAACTCTTATTCATTGCTGGTGGGAATGCATAATGGTACAGCCCCTGTGAAAGACAGTTTGGTGTTTCCTTAGAAAACTAGATATCGAGTTACCCTACTATCTGGCAATTCCACTTCTCGGTATATACTCAGAAGATCTGAAAGCAGTGACATGAACAGACATTTGTACACTTATGTTCATAGTGGCATTGTTCACAATTGCCAAGAGATGGAAACAATCCAAGTGTCCATCAACAGGCAAGTGCATAAACAAAATGTGGTGTGTGTATATATATATATATATGATGGAATACTATACAGCAGTAAGAAGGAATGAGGTCCTGAAACATTTGACAACATGGATGAACCCTGAAGACATAATGCTGAGTGAAATAAGTCAGACACAAACGGAGAGGTATTGTATGTTATCACTAACATGAATGCCCTGAACAAAGGAAAATGCAAAATCAGTGTCATATAATGCAGAATACAGGTGGAGAGATAGAAAGAAGCTAGTGAAGGGGGAATGATTACCTAATATGTACAGACATATTAATGAGGGTAAACTTAAAGGTATGGGAATGGACAGAAGTCATGATGGTTCGTTAATGGGATTATAAGTATCAGTGCCACACTGAAGGCAAACATGATTGAAAGGGGTTGTTTAAAGGCATGTATCCCACAGATAAGCACTAAAAATATAAATAAGTGCTTGCATGATCTACTTCTAAGGGATGACACTGGTACAAAGAGTTAACAACAGAATGGTATATGGGAAAAACTACCTATTGCATATTGTAACTATATTTAATACGAATACCTTACCAGTACCACACTAATGCTCAGTATAAATAATTAGAAGCTGATAAGAGTTTTGGGGTATTTTGGGTTATAATTGTTTCAAATTGAGAGTGACGATGATTATACAATTAAGTGAAGATAATGTGAGACACCAATCGTTTATCTTTGACAGAATAGATGTTATGTGAAATTAGGAGCCTCCTGCTTAATAAATAAGTCAAGCCCTCAATCTTGATGCTTGCTCTTGTGAAACTTACGGTTATAAAGGCAAAGCTAAGCCCACCTATAATTAAGCCTAAGAGTCACCTCCAGAGAACATCTTTTGTTGCTCAGATGTGGCCTCTCTCTTTCTAAGCCCAACACTGCAAATAAATTCATTACCCTCCCACCTACGTGGGACATGACTCCTAGAGGAGAATCTCCTGGGCAACATAGGATATGACTCATAGGAATCGTGGTATCCATGACTCTGGCATCGAAGGATTAAGAATGCCTTTTTGACTGAAAGAGGGAAAAGAAAGGTAACAAAATAAGGTTTCAGTGGCTAAGAGATTTCAAATAGAGTTGAGAAGCTATGCTGGAGGTTCCTCTTATGCAAGCTTCAGCTAGATATTTCAAATGTCCACCGTAAGCCAAGCCCTAATCAATAGTAGTCCTGAAAATACTAAAGAATACCTAGGTCCCTATCTGAGACTCTATAAAAGTTTCACTCACCAAGTTTACTTTTTAGAAACTTAAATCCTCCAGAGTATTCCTATGCCAGGTAAGTCCCAAAATCTAGAGGCAACAGCCTCTCCAAAAACATCAACCAGACGCACTCCCCCTTCCCCATAATGTCAACATCCCTTTTCAATATGAACAAGTCAGGGTGGTCACTGCCCAGATACCCCTGAAAATTCAGAATGCGATCACATGAGAGAGAGGGGTAGAAACAGACAAGCTAGCATTTAACAAAGGATTACAAATACTGAATCTTTATATAAATATGTAATTTTTAGTTTCTAGGGTACTAGAATAGCTAAAAGGAAATAACTGACATGGTGGAACTGTAAACCATAACATGCTTTGAAATTCGCTATATAGCTACTTGTTAAATCATACTTGAAAGTGATCACATTTCTGTATATATGTTATATTTCACAATAAAGAAATAATTGAAATTGTGGAACCGTAACCCATAACATTCTTTGAAATTTGCTCTCTAATTGTTAAATAGTCATTTGAAAGATAATCACTTTTCTGTATATGTTACTTTTTACAATAAAAAAAAGAAAAAAAAAAAAGAAAAAAAAAAGTTAATGACAGTGGCTCGTGGAACCCAACTGCCATATTAGGAAGTCCAAGCTAGCAACTTACAGGAAAACCAAGATACTCCAGTGGTATCCCCAGAGAAAACCAGCACAAGAAATATCCAGCCAACCCACAAAATTATTTTGAACCCTCTGACCCTACTTACTACTTACCTTTACTGTCCATACCACTAAGAAATAGAGGTATTCTTCAATGGAGTTCTGTGATCAGACATTGCAAAGTTTCTGATGAGTTTGAAAAGAAGAACTGATTTTTGTTCTAATTCTCAATAAACTATTTCAATCAGTGATCCTGAACAAATCATTTAAGTTCACTCTTCCTGTTCTACAATGAGAAGACACTATAAAACTGCAGTAAGAGCTCAGTTCCACAGAGGCAGCCTGTTGAATCCTGCCTTTGCCACTTAATAAATGGTGTGAATTTGGGAAAAATTTTTTTAAATCAACAACGAGAAATTGGAATATCAAAACCTCTGAGACATGGCTAGTTAGGACCAAAAGAAGTCACAGCTTTAGATGCTTTTATTATTAAACAAAACTAGAAATAAACAATTTAAGCAGTCAACTCAAGATTCTTCAAAAGAAAATAAACCAAAAAGATTTAGAATAAAATTAGTTAAGATAAAACCACACAGTAAAAATAACTAAATTTGAAAGCTGTTTTTTAAAATGATTAATAAATGTAGATAAATAACTGACCAACCTCACTAAGAAAGGACTAAAACAAATAGCAATAACAAAAAGAGCATTTTAACAAGATATAATGAGGTACTTTTAAACACTGCGACTGCTATATATGTCCCTGACAAATAATTTAAAATTTCAATCAAAATAAGCAATTTTCTAGAAAAATAATTTTTTAAGAAAGACTCAAGGACAAATAGAAGAAGCTGAATAGAGAGCAAACCATAGAAACAAACTGAGGGCCATCAAACTTTCTTAAAGCAAAGAAGAAATGGTGACAAGCTCCCTTATTCAGCATAACCCTTGTTCTAAAACCTAGCACAAGAAAACAACAACCATGTCTCTCTTTTTCTCATTCATTCAGTAACTGCTTATTTGAATGCCTACCATCTGCCAGGCTGAAAAAAAAAAAACACTAAAAACTGAAAGAAATAAACTCTTGCCCTTACATTACTCATACTCTTCTGGTAGAACACAAGAAATGAACAAACAGGTCAAAAATATAGCATATCTGACGGTGAAAATATTGTGGAGAAAAATTAAGCATGAAAGAGGTTAGAGAATACTGACTCTATTAAGGTTATATATTTATGTGTGTGAGGAGGAGAGGTATGCAATTTTTTTAAATGAAGTTTTATTGAGATATATTCATATACCATACAATCGTCCATGGTGTACAATCAACTGTTGACAGTACCATCTTATAGTTGTGCATTCATCACCCCAATCTATTCTGAATATTTTCCTTACACCAGAAAGAATCAGAATCAGAATAAAAAATAAAAATAAAAAAAGAACACCCAAATCACCTCCCCCCCCACATCCCACCCTATTTTTCATTTAGGTTTTCTCCCCATTTTTCTACTCATCCGACCATACACTGGATAAAGGGAGTGCGATCCACGGGGTTTTCACAATCACACTCTCATCCCTTGTAAGCTACATCATTACATAATCATTTTCAAGAGTCAAGGCTACTGGGTTGGAGTTTGGTAGTTTCAGGTATTTACTTCTAGCTATTCCAATATATTAAAACCTAAAAGTGTTATCTACATAGTGCGTAAGAATGTCCACCAGAGTGACCTCTCGACTCCATTTGGAATCTCTTCAGCCACTGAGGCTTTATTTTGTTCAATTTTGCACCCCCCTTTTGGTCAAGAGAATGTTCTCAATTCCATGATGTTGGGTCCAGATTCATCCCTGGGAGTCATATCCTGTGATGCCAGGGAGATTTACACCCCTAGGAGTCAGGTCCCATGTAGGGGGGGAGGGCAGTGAGATTACCTGACAAGGTGGCTTAGTTAGAGAGAGAGAGGGCCACGTCTGAGCAACAAAGAGACACTCAGGGGGAGACTCTTAGGCACAATTTTAAGCAGGTTTAGCCTCTCCTTGCAGCAACAAGCTTCATAGGGGCCAGCCCCAAGACAGAGGGCTCAGCACATCAGTCAGTCCCCACTGTTAGTGAGAACATCAGCAACAATCCAGGTGAGGAAGTCCAACACCTCTGCATTCTCCTCCAGCTCTTCAGGGGACCCCGAATATATATTTTTATTTGACACCCAAATTACTTTAGGATGTGTTCTAGTTTGCTAAAGGGGCCAGAATGCAAAACACCAGAGATGGATTGGCTTTTATAAAAGGGGGTTTATTTGGTTACACAGTTACAGTCTTAAGGCCATAAAGTGTCCAAGGTAACACATCAGCAATCCGGTACCTTCACTGGAGGATGGCCAATGGTGTCCGGAAAACCTGTGTTAGCTGGGAAGGCATGTGGCTGGTGCCTGCTCCAAAGTTCTGGTTTCAAAATGGCTTTCTCCCAGGATGTTCCTCTCTAGGCTGCAGTTCCTCAAAAATGTCAGTCTTAGTTGCTCTTGGGGCCTTTGTCCTCACTTAGCTTCTCTGGAGCAAGAGTCTGCTTTTAATGGCCATCTTCAAACTGTCTCTCATCTGCAGCTCCTGCGCTTTCTTCAAAGTGTCCCTCTTGGCTGTAGCTCCTCTTCAAAATGTCACTCTCAGCTGCACTGAGTTCCTTCTGTTTGTCAGCCCATTTATATGGCTCCAATGATCAAGGCCCACCCTGAATGGGTGGGGCCATGCCTCCATGGAAATATCTCATCAGAGTTATCACCTACAGTTGGGTGGTGCACATTTCCATGCAAACAACCTAATCTAAAGGTTCCAACTTAATCCCCACTAATATGTCTGCCCCACAAGATTGCATCAAAGAATATGGCTTTTTCTGGGGCACATAATACATTCAAACAAGCATAGGATGTGTAGCTATTTCATTCTAATCTGTACAGACCTACCACAGCTCACTTCCTAGTCAAAGTTCCATGTAACTGTAGTGTGAACAAACTGACTGTAAAAGTCATATTGTTTAGAAAATATAGATCCTACACCAAACAAACATCTCTTCCCTTGGTCTCACTAGGAAGTTGAAGTTTGAACACAGTCAGTTTCAACCTTTACCCTTTGGCCCGATTTGCTCTAGTCTTAACCGGATCTGCTTTATTCATCTCTCTAATTGAAGTCTGGGATCTATTTCAGCTTTTTTTTTTTTTTTAACAGTTGCTGTATGCGTTAATACTGATATTCATATCTCCGAGCTCTAGCTCTGAGTTTCAGGTGTAACACATATACCCAATGTTCCAGAGACCAATCAGGTTATACATTAAGGGATCAACATCTCAGAGTCTGGAGATGGCCATTAGAATTCAGGAATAGATTTGACTGTTTTAAGAGCTTACAATCTAGGGACCATTACAATAATCATTTCCCTGTTAGGCTGTACTCTAAGATTTAATTCTGAGCTTACACATTGTAGTTAGTCCATATTGGTGAGGCATTATAGTGTTTGCCATGGTTTCTGGTGTACTTCACTCAACATGCTGTCTACAGGATCCATTCACCTCATTGTATGTCTCACAGGTTCACTCATTCTCGCAGTTGCTCAATATTCCACTGTACACATACACCACAGTTCACCATTCCGTTCCTCAGTCCGTGTACCCTTAGGCCACCTCCGCCCATTGCAAATCATGAATACTGCCTCCATAAACACCAGTGTGCAAATGTCCATTTATGTCTCTGCTCTTGGATCTTCCAAATACATACCCCATAATGAGATTTTAGGACCTTATGGCCCCACATACTTAGCTTCTTGTGAAGCCACCACAGTGACCTCCAGAAAGGCTACACCATTCTGCCTCCTCATCAACAGTAAACAGGTACATCCTTCTCTCCATGTTTTCTCCAGTACTTTTAAGAGGTATGCAATTTAAACAGAAGTCAAGGAACACTTCTTCGAAAAGTAATACTTGAAAAAGGAACTGAAGGAGAGGGAGAGAGTCACACAGATACCTAGCCAGGTGGGAAGCCACTATAATAATCTAGATGAAAGATGGCATGCTGGTTTGAATCTGTTATGTACCCCAAAAAAGACTAAGGTCTTTTAATCAAATCTTGTGGGGGCAGACCTATTATGGGTGGGATCTTTTGATTAGACAGTTTCCATGGAGATGTGACCCCACCCATTCAAAATGGGTCTTAATCCTTTACTGGAGTCCTTTAATAGAGTTCACGGATAGAGAGAGTTCAGAGAAGCTAAGAGAGACAGAAGCCAATAGACATTTTAGAAACAGCCACTGAAACCAAAACGAGGAGAGAAGCTAAGAAATGTAAACCAGAGTTTGCCCTGGAAGAAGCAAGCAAGGACCCACAGGAGCTGAGACAGAGGCCCAGAGACCTTTTCAACAAAGCCAGTAAAACCAGAAGCTAAACTCAGGAGAGAAGGTTCAGCAGAGCCAGCCATGTGCCTTACCATGTGACAGAGGAACCCCAGATGCCCTCAGCTTTTCCTCGGAGAAGGCATCTACCTCTTGATGCCTTAATTTGGACATTTTCATGGCCTTAGTTAGAATTGTAAATTTGCAAGCTAATAAATCCCCATTGAAAATAACAATCCATTTCTATCGTATTTCATTTCAGCAGCTTTAGCAAACTCGGACAGGTGGCAATGGCCAGGACCATGGTGACTGCAGCAGAGGTGGCAGGAAATGATTAGATCTGGGATACTTTGAAGTTACAACTGAGAGGATTTGTTTCTGCTATTGTTAGAATGGGTGTAAACTGTGAGAGAAAAAGGAATCAAGAGTAACTCCTGAAAGGTTTTACACATGTTAACTTTAAGATGTCTATTAGACATCCCAATGGAGATATAGAAGTCTAGAGATTAGGGGAAAAGTTACCTAGAGCTGTGCTGTTCAATAGTCTCATGCAATTATCCAGCATTTGAAATGTAAATAGGGTTCACTGAGATGTGGTATAAAAACACACACCTGGATTTAAAAGTCTCAATTAAAAAAAAATTATATTTGCGGTATATTGGGTTAAAATATATTAAAATTAACTTCACCTGTTTCTTGTTGCTTTTTAACATGGCTACTAAAAACTTAAAATCACATATATTGCTTGCATTGTATTTCTACTGTACAGCACTAATTAGTACTATAAGTTTGGGAGACATCAGAATAGAGAAGCTATTTCACTCTGTACATAAACCTAACCATGATCTCCTGCACTGAATGTAAAAATAGATAGAGAAAATGCCCAAGGATTAGGCACTGAGGCATTACAAAATTTAAAGGCTGAAGAGACGAGAAACTAACAGAGTCTGAGAAGGAGCACCATGTATGGTGGGAGCAAAGCCAATAGATGCGTGAACAATCCACCGGAATACAAGTGAAGAGGGTGTTTAAAGAAGGAGGGGTATAATTGACATGGAGTGTGATGAGGACTGCAACTCATCACTGTATTTGGCAACTGAGAGGACATTAATAACCTGCACCAAAGATTGATTTGGTCAAATAATGGGATGAATGACTGGAGTAGACTTAAAAAAGAACTGGAGACAGTAAGAATATACAACTCATACAAAACTTTTTGCTGTAAAGGAAAATGGAAAAATGAGGTAACTGGAAGGAGATGGCGGGGATGTCAAGGAAAAAACTTTTTATTTTTAAACAATTAAAATAGAAAGCAAAATTAAACAAAATGACAAACTGAGGGAAACCATTTCAAACTGGGTAACAGGCATAATGCATAAAGTGCCCCTGCAAGCTAATAACATACCAAAAGAAAAGTGTATAAAAGTTGTGACCAAGCAATTCAGAAGATGCCTAAGAGTCAAACACATTAAAAAGATACATAATTTCATTATGGATCAAAACATGTAAATTAATATGGATGTGGTTTTGCTTATCATGTTAGCAAAGACTGATCATACCTTGCATCATCAAGAGTACAGGGAAATAGACATTCATATGAGAATTTACATTGTTCCAACATTTTGGAAGGTGATTTGGCAATGCTAAATTTTAAAATGCACCTATTCTATGACCTAGAAATTCTATTTCTAAGAATATTCCTATGAAACAAGATGGTACCAAATATTTGAATAGATGCATAAGGATGTTCACAGAAGAATTATTTTTTAGCAAGTATTTTTGAAAACAATCAGAACTTCTGTCACAAGGGGATAAGGCCTTTTCATAGAATGGTATATCTATCATGCAGCTTAAAAAAAAAAGAGGTATATCTATTTACTGACAGGGAAAATGTTTATAAAATACTATGGAGTTTTAGAAGTAATTTCCTTTATGGGACTGCAATTAAACCCATGTTAAACCTTTTCACTATATTCATCACATCACATTGCTTCTGTATTTTTCCAACCTTTTGTCTCCCCATGCTTCAGTCTGGTTAGTTTCTTCTGACTTACCTTTCATTTCAGATTATCACTTCAGTTGTAACTAATTCTGGTTTGAAACCCACCTAAATATGTTTATTTGAAATTTTCAGTTCTAGAATTTTCATACAGTTCTTTTTCAAATCCGTGAGGTTAATTTTTATGTTGTCCAGTTTGTAGTAAAATTTTTAATACTGGTTATTCTCTCCCTAAAGAAAGTAAATATAGTTGTTTTATGGTCTATATTTCATAATTCCAGTAATTGGAATTCCTGTGGATCTGTTTTTGTTGTATGTTGTTTTCTGACTCATCACATCTTAACTCCTTGGGTGCCTGCTTATATTTTGATTGTGTGCTGAATGCTGTATTTGGTAATTTGCATATATAAATAACTTTAACACAAGGATGATGTTATCTTCCTTCAGAGGGAATTTTTGTTTGCTTCTGCTAGATGCCATGGGGAATGAGTAATCTAGAATCCCTTTAATCCTACCAGGAGTTGAGATTTCCTAGGCTACCTGTAGGAGGGCTGCTTTACTTGCAGTTCACCTTTAATTCTAGGGCACAGCCCTTTGGTTTAATAAGCACACTGGAAAGGACAGTTAACCTGGTTCCTGACCTTGATGGAACAAGGAATATGACTTTTGTCATTTCAGTCCAATGGGGATGTCAAATGCACAGTTTAGTCTTTTAGCCATTTCTTCCAAATTAGCAAATACCTTTGGAACAAAAGTCATTCCTAATTTAGGCTTAAGTCTTGGGGTTCCCATTTTTTCCAGGATCATGGCCTAGTGGTCCCTCCTTATATTGTTAGTTTTTAGATTCTTTTAGAAAGAATTATAAAAAATAATCTTCTAGGTTTTTAGACTGTCTTCATTTGGTAATAGGCCTGAAATTACTTACCCTGGCAATTATCGTTAATATTTAAATTTAAAACTAGTTCTTATATGACACAAGTGAAATCTCCTGATTTAAGAGCAAACCATTCAAATAAGCTATTTTAGAACATTTACCAAGTTTATCTACTTAGAAAACAGGGGAGGACATCGGGAAAGATGGTGGAACGGGTGAGGCACAGCGGGCTTCTTCTCTGAGAAAGAAACTAAAGAGAGGCTGGAGACGCTCGGGTCTGTGGTTTTGGGGTGTGACTGGTCACAGAGGGACCCCTACAATATGTGAAGGGGATGTGGAAAAAAAAAATGGAGAGACGGCACTGCAAGGGATGGGGTGAATTTCTTTGGCCAGGACTGCCTCCTGGGGCCAGCAGTGGTGAGACGGCCGCCAGGCAAGGGAGTGAACAGAGGCTCTCCACTCCATTGCACCCATCTTGGCAGTTAGTTAGGGAGGTGATCCTCAAAAGCCACAGGGCTAGGAGCTTCCATGAAAGAACATGAGAGGCAGCATTTACTCTCCCCACACGGAAGTCCGGGGTGCACTGGCAAGAAGTGGGAATAGGAGGACACCATACAGAGGTACCAAGAGCCCCTCCCACACCCGAGGCTTGCAGGCACATGGCCCACATCGCATGGAGAACTGGTGCATAGGGGTCCCACCCGGTTAGGACCCCACGCAGAGTATAGGAGAAGTTTGGGGAAGACCAGTTTGAGAGCAAAAGCTGGCTCAAGAGCACCACCAGCTGGTGGGATAGGGAACCCGCACTCCAGCAAGCTGTAATTCTACCAAATTATATATAAATGCTCAAATAATCCTGCATTTCCCAAAACAACCTTATCAAGAGAAGCAAATACCCCAAAGCCAACAGAAAATCGTAAAGCACTTGAAGAATCTAGAACATATGGACAAGCCAAACAAACAAATTTAAAAGCTGGAAGAGACACAAAATTTGGAGCAATTAAAGAAGTACACACAAATCTCCAAAACAATTTCAAAGAGATGGCTGAAGACATAAGGGCATCAAGAAGATTCTAGAAGAGCATAAAGAAGAATTTGAAAGAGTAAATTTTAAAAAACAGCAGATCCTGTGGCAATAAAAGACACTGTGGATCAAATTAAAAATATACTAGAGGAGGAGGGGCAAGATGGCAGCATAGAGAGGAGTTGGATTTAGTTAGTCCCCTGGAGCAACTAATAAACAACCAGGAACAACTAGTAAATAAACTGGAACAACTGCTGGGGGAGAACCATGACTGTCCACACATTGTATGCCAACCTGGATTTGGTGGAATAGCTGAGACCGCAGCACAAAATCTGTAAGTAAAAACTGTGGAACTACACTGGAATCTCCTTCCGCCTATGGCAGGGAGCTGCAAAATCTCACTGTGGGAGAAACCAGCAGTCCCGGAGCAAGTGAATACAGCTCAGCCCAGCTCCAACTAGGGTTTTAATTAACAAATGTAGACTGCTGAATGCAAGCTACAAACGTAGACAAACCCCTAACAAGCAGACAGAGGCTTTTAGTGATGACTGAATTTAAACAGCCAGAGATCTCCCGTGTCCTGGGAAAGGGAGCCCAGAAGACCAGGTGCTATCTCTGGCCGATGGGCGAAACTGGGGGCCCGTGGACTGGCTCTAAAAGGTGGCTTTCCTTCCCTTTTTCTCTCTCTCAACCTGAGTGGCTCAGTGGAGAGAGCCTCAGCCATTTTCCAGTTCATAATGCTCTGCCCCATACAGGGGTGGAGATAACACAGTCAGAGAGACAAAGAAGCAATTGAAATGCAGAAGATAACTCCTGAGGGGGTATATCTTCCCCAAGAGGAAGGAGGTGGGGCCAAGCTCTACTATCAGCCTTCCCTTCAGAACCCAGACCCCAGAGCCTGGGGAAAAACAGCCAAAACAGAAATTAAAGTGGCCACACCTCCTTACACAAGAGGGGAGCAACAGGCTGACAGGTGCCACCTGCTGAGCAGGTTAGGAAAAGTACAGCAGCTAGAGGCCTCACAGGAAAGTCTGTCAATCTCTAAGACACACCTGCAGGGAGACTTGAAACTGAATATAACCCCATTCTGAGATATGAACCCGTTCTGGTCTGGGAAAATCTGACTGGAGTAACCAAGGAAGCCAGATGCCTAGACAACAGAAAACTACAAACTACAATAGATAAAACAAAGATATGGCCCAGTCAAAGGAACAAATTTACACATCAATCAAGATACAGTTGAGATATTGTTTAACTTTAATGAAACATTCAATTAAAGATTTTCAAAGAAATATGCTAAATCAAATCAAAAACCAAACCAACAAGTTCACGGAAGATATGGCAAAAGAGATGAAGGACATAAAGAAAACACTGGGTGAACATAAGGTAGAAATCAAAAGTTTGAAAAAACTACTGATAGAATCTATGGAAATGAAAGGCACAGCACAAGAGATGAAAAACACAATGAAGACATACAACAGCAGATCTCAAGAGGCAGAAGAAAACACTCAGGTACTGGAGAATAAGACACCTGAAATCCTACACATAAAAGAACAGACAGGGAAAAGAATGGAAAAATATGAGCAACGTCTCAGGTAACTGAATGACATCATGAAGTCCATGAATGTACGTGCCATGGGTGTCCCAGAAGAAGAGAAGGGAAAACGGGGAGAAGCAATAAGAGAGGAAATATCAACGAAAATTTCCCATCTTTTATGAAAGACATAAAATTAAGATCCAAGAAGCGCAGCGTATCCCAAACAGAATAGATCTCAATAAACCCACACCACAACACTTAATAATCAGATTATCAAACGTCAAAGACAAAGAGAGAATCCTGAAAGCAGCAAGAGAAAAGCAATCCATCACATGCAAAGGAAGATTGACAAGACTATGTGTGGATTTCTCAGTAGAAACCATGGAGGCAGGAAGGAAGTGGGTTGATATATTTAAGATAATGAAAGAGAAAAACCACCAGCCAAGAATCCTATATTTGGCAAAACTGTCCTTCAAATATGAGGAAGAGTTTAAAATATTCTCTGATAGTCAATGAGAGAGTTTGTGAACAAGATACCTGCACTACAGGAAATACTAAAGGGAGCACTACAGACAGACAGGAAAAGACAGGAGTGAGAGGTTTGGAACATGATTTTGGGTGATGGTAGCACAGCAATGTAAGTACACTGAACAAAGATGACTGTGAGTATGGTTGAAAGAGGAAGGTTAGGAGCATGTGGGACACCAGAAGTAAAGAAGAAAGATAAAGACTGGGACTGTATAACTCAGTGAAATCTAGAGTGCTCAGCAATTGTGATAAAATTTACAAATATGTTTTTTCATGAGGGAGAAGAAATGAATGTCAACCTTGCAAGGTGTTAAAAATGGAGTGGTATTGGGGGAAAAATACAATCAATGCAAACTAGAGACTATATTAACAGAAACATTTTATTACACTTCCTTTAATGTAGCAACGGCAATATACCAAAGCTAAATGCCTATAAGAGTGGGACATAAGGGAGGGGTATGGGACTCTTGGCATCAGTGACATTGTCTGACTCTTTTATTCTACTTTTAGTTTAATTCTATCTTTCCTTTTGTTGCTTTTTAGCTGTCATTTTTTTTCTTTCTTTTTCTTTTGTCTCTCTACCTTCTTTGACTCTTCCCCCTTCTTTGTGGAAGAGATGGAGATGTCCTTAAACAGATTGTGGTGATGGTGGTGAATGCATAAATACGTGATTATACAAGGAATCATCGGTTATTTACTTAGGACAGAATGTATGGTAGGTGAACAAACCATCTTAAAAAGGAGGGCTGATGAAGAAACCTTGAGGACACTATACGGAGTGAAATAAGTCAGTCACATAAGGACAAATATTGTGTGGCCTCCCTGATATGAACTAATTATAATATGTAAACTCATAGACATGAAATATAAGTTACCAGGATATAGAACGAGGCTAAATAATTGGGAACAGTTGCTGATTATGAGCATAATGTTTAACTAGGTTGAACTTAAGTGTTTGGAAATGGACAGAGGTGATGGTAGCATGCTATTGTGAGAATAACGAACAGTGCTTAATGGTGTGTGAATGTGGTGGAAAGGGGAAGCTTAGAGTCACGAATGTCACCAGAAGGAAAGCTGGAGGTTAAAAGATGGGAATGTATAAAACAGTGAATCTCGTGGTGGGCAATGTTCATGATTAACTGTACAAACACTAGAAATCTCTTTCGTGATCTAGAACAAATGTATGACACTATAACTCAGAGTTAATAATAGAGGGGTGAATAGGGAAAAATATACCTATTGCAAACTATGTACTACAGTTAGTATTTTAACACTCTTTCATCAATAGTAACAAATGTACTATACCAATACTATATTGATATATTGATCAGATTGTCAGATTCTGAAGAGGAGGAGAAAGTTCTAAAAGCAGCAAAAGAGAAGCGATTCACCACATACAAGGGAAACAACATAAGACTAAGTACTGACTATTCAGCGGGCACCATGGAGGTAAAAAGGCAGTTGCATGACATATTTAAAAATCTGACGGAGAAAAAATTGCCAGCCAAGAATTCTTTATCCAGCAAATCACTCCTTCAAAATTGAGGGAGGGTTTAAAATTTTCACAAACAACTGTTGAGAAAATTTGTTAACAAGAGACCTGTCCTGCAAGAAATACTAAAGGGAGCTCTACCAGCTAAGAATGAAACAAAGGGAGGCGGGGCAAGATGGCAGACTGGTGAGCTGTATGTTTTAGTTACTCCTCCAGGAAAGTAGGTAGAAAGCCAGGAACTGCGTGGACTGGACACCACAGAGCAATCTGACTTTGGGCATACTTCATACAACACTCATGAAAACGTGGAACTGCTGAGATCAGGGAAATCTGTAAGTTTTTGCGGCCAGGGGACCCGCGCCCCTCCCTGCCAGGCTCAGTCCCGTGGGAGGAGGGGCTGTCAGCTCCGGGAAGGAGAAGGGAGAACTGCAGTGGCAGCCCTTATCGGAAACTCATTCTGCTGATCCAAACTCCAACCATAGATAGACTGAGACCAGACACCAGAGAATCTGAGAGCAGCCAGCCCAGCAGAGAGGAGACAGGCATAGAAAAAAAACAACACGAAAAACTCCAAAATAAAAGCAGAGGATTTTTGGAGTTCTGGTGAACATAGAAGGGGGAAGGGCAGAGCTCAGGCCGGAGCCCAGGCCCTGAGGCGCATATGCAAATCCTGAAGAAAAGCTGATCTCTCTGCCCTGTGGACCTTTCCTTAATGGCCCTGGTTGCTTTGTCTATTAGCATTTCAATAACCCATTAGATCTCTGAGGTGGGCCCTTTTTTTTTTTTTTTTTTTTAATCCTTTTTTCTTTTTCTAAAACAATTACTCTAAGAAGCCCAATACAGAAAGCTTCAAAGACCTGCAATTTGGGCAGGTCAAGTCAAGAGCAGAACTAGGAGAGCTCTGAGACAAAACGCAATAATCCAGTGGCTAAGAAAATTCACTAAACACCACAACTTCCCAAGAAAAGGGGGGTGTCTGCTCACAGCCATCATCCTGGTGGACAGGAAACACTCCTGCCCATCGCCAGCCCCATAGCCCAGAACTGCCCCAGACAACCCAGTGTGACGGAAGTGCTTCAAATAACAGGCACACACCACAAAACTGGGCGTGGACATTAGCCTTCCCTGCAACCTCAGCTGAATGTCCCAGAGTTGGGAAGGGAGAGCAGTGTGAATTAACAAAGCCCCAATCAGCCATCATTTCAGCAGACTGGGAGCCTCCCTACACAGCCCAGCAGCCCAGAACTGCTCTGGGGGGACGGCACTCACCTGTGACATAGCACAGTCATCCCTCAACAGAGGACCAGGGGGTGCACGGCCTGGAAGAAGGGCCCACTTGCAAGTCTCAGGAGCCATACACCAATACCAAGGACTTGTGGGTCAGTGGCAGAGACAAACTGTGGCAGGACTGAACTGAAGGATTAGACTATTGCAGCAGCCTTAAAACTCTAGGATCACCAGGGAGATTTGATTGTTAGAGCCACCCCCCCTCCCTGACTGCCCAGAAACACGCCCCATATACAGGGCAGGCAACACCAACTACACACACAAGCTTGGTACACCAATTGGACCCCACAAGACTCACTCCCCCACTCACCAAAAAGGCTTAGCAGGGGAGAACTGGCTTGTGGAGAACAGGTGGCTCGTGGACGCCACCTGCTGGTTAGTTAGAGAAAGTGTACTCCACGAAGCTGCAGATCTGATAAATTAGAGATAAGGACTTCAATTGGTCTACAAATCCTAAAAGAACCCTATCAAGTTCAGCAAATGCCACGAGGCCAAAAACAACAGAAAATTATAAAGCATATGAAAAAACCAGACCATATGGATAACCCAAGCCCAAGCACCCAAATCAAAAGACCAGAAGAGACACAGCACCTAGAGCAGCTACTCAAAGAACTAAAGATGAACAATGAGACCATAGTACGGGAGAAAAAGGAAATCAAGAAGACCCTAGAAGAGCATAAAGAAGACATTGCAAGACTAAATAAAAAAATGGATGATCTTATGGAAATAAAAGAAACTGTTGACCAAATTAAAAAGATTCTGGACACTCATAGTACAAGACTAGAGGAAGTTGAACAACGAATCAGTGACCTCGAAGATGACAGAATGGAAAATGAAAGCATAAAAGAAAGAATGGGGAAAAAAATTGAAAAAATCGAAATGGACCTCAGGGATATGATAGATAATATGAAACGTCCAAATATAAGACTCATTGGTGTCCCAGAAGGGGAAGAAAGGGGTAAAGGTCTAGGAAGAGTATTCAAAGAAATTGTTGGGGGAAACTTCCCAAATCTTCTAAACAACATAAATACACAAATCATAAATGCTCAGTGAACCCCAAATAGAATAAATCCAAACAAACCCACTCCGAGACATATACTGATCACACTGTCAAACACGGAAGAGAAGGAGCAAGTTCTGAAAGCAGCAAGAGAAAAGCAATTCACCACATACAAAGGAAACAGCATAAGACTAAGTAGTGACTACTCAGCAGCCACCATGGAGGTGAGAAAGCAGTGGCACGATATATTTAAAATTCTGAGTGAGAAAAATTTCCAGCCAAGAATACTTTATCCAGCAAAGCCCTCCTTCAAATTTGAGGGAGAGCTTAAATTTTTCACAGACAAACAAATGCTGAGAGAATTTGCTAACAAGAGACCTGCCCTACTGGAGACACTAAAGGGAGCCCTACAGACAGAGAAACAAAGAAAGGACAGAGAGACTTGGAGAAAGGTTCAGTACTAAAGAGATTCGGTATGCGTACAATAAAGGATATTAATAGACAGAGGGGAAAAATAT
Organism: Choloepus didactylus; assembly: GCF_015220235.1. Classification (NCBI taxonomy): domain Eukaryota; kingdom Metazoa; phylum Chordata; class Mammalia; order Pilosa; family Megalonychidae; genus Choloepus; species Choloepus didactylus. Next base: position 130,861,017 of record NC_051315.1, on the reverse strand, counting down.
GACAAACATAAACCAAAGGATAAGATGGCCGATTCAAGAAATGCCTTCACGGTTATAACGTTGAATGTATATGGATTAAACTCCCCAATTAAAAGATATAGATTCGCAGAATGGATCAAAAAAAATGAACCATCAATATGTTGCATACAAGAGACTCATCTTAGACACAGGGACACAAAGAAATTGAAAGTGAAAGGATGGAAAAAAATATTTCATGCAAGCTACAGCCAAAAGAAAGCAGGTGTAGCAATATTAATCTCAGATAAAATAGACTTCAAATGCAGGGATGTTTTGAGAGACAAAGAAGGCCACTACATACTAATAAAAGGGGCAATTCAGCAAGAAGAAATAACAATCGTAAATGTCTAAGCACCCAATCAAGGTGCCACAAAATACATGAGAGAAACACTGGCAAAACTAAAGGAAGCAATTGATGTTTCCACAATAATTGTGGGAGACTTCAACACATCACTCTCTCCTATAGATAGATCAACCAGACAGAAGACCAATAAGGAAATTGGAAACCTAAACAATCTGATAAATGAATTAGATTTAACAGACATATACAGGACATTACATCCCAAATCACCAGGATACACATACTTTTCTAGTGCTCATGGAACTTTCTCCAGAATAGATCATATGCTGGGACATAAAACAAGCCTCAATAAATTTAAAAAGATCGAAATTATTCAAAGCACATTCTCTGACCACAATGGAATACAATTAGAAGTCAATAACCATCAGAGACTTAGAAAATTCACAAATACCTGGAGGTTAAACAACACACTCCTAAACAATCAGTGGGTTAAAGAAGAAATAGCAAGAGAAATTGCTAAATATATAGAGACGAATGAAAATGAGAACACAACATACCAAAACCTATGGGATGCAGCAAAAGCAGTGCTAAGGGGGAAATTTATAGCACTAAACGCATATATTAAAAAGGAAGAAAGAGCCAAAATCAAAGAACTAATGGATCAACTGAAGAAGCTAGAAAATGAACAGCAAACCAATCCTAAACCAAGTACAAGAAAAGAAATAACAAGGATTAAAGCAGAAATAAATGACATAGAGAACAAAAAAACAATAGAGAGGATAAATATCACCAAAAGTTGGTTCTTTGAGAAGATCAACAAGATTGACAAGCCCCTAGCTAGACTGACAAAACCAAAAGGAGAGAAGACCCATATAAACAAAATAATGAACGAAAAAGGTGACATAACTGCAGATCCTGAAGAAATTAAAAAAATTATAAGAGGATACTATGAACAACTGTATGGCAACAAACTGGATAATGTAGAGGAAATGGACAATTTCCTGGAAACATATGAACAACCTAGACTGACCAGAGAAGAAATAGAAGGCCTCAACCAACCCATCACAAGCAAAGAGATCCAATCAGTCATCAAAAATCTTCCCACAAATAAATGCCCAGGGCCAGATGGCTTCACAGGGGAATTCTACCAAACTTTCCAGAAAGAACTGACACCAATCTTACTCAAACTCTTTCAAAACACTGAAGAAAATGGAACACTACCTAACTCATTCTATGAAGCTAACATCAATCTAATACCAAAACCAGGCAAAGATGCTACAAAAAAGGAAAACTACTGGCCAATCTCCCTAATGAATATAGATGCAAAAATCCTCAACAAAATACTTGCAAATGGAATCCAAAGACACATTAAAAAAATCATACACCATGACCAAGTGGGGTTTATTCCAGGCATGCAAGGATGGTTCAACATAAGAAAATCAATCAATGTATTACAACACATTAACAAGTCAAAAGGGAAAAATCAATTGATCATCTCAATAGATGCTGAAAAAGCATTTGACAAAATCCAACATCCCTTTTTGATAAAAACACTTCAAAAGGTAGGAATTGAAGGAAACTTCCTCAACATGATAAAGAGCATATATGAAAAACCCACAGCCAGCACAGTACTCAATGGTGAGAGATGAAAGCCTTCCCTCTAAGATCAGGAACAAGACAAGGATGCCCGCTGTCACCACTGTTATTCAACATTGTGCTGGAAGTGCTAGCCAGGGCAATCCGGCAAGACAAAGAAATAAAAAGCATCCAAATTGGAAAAGAAGAAGTAAAACTGTCATTGTTTGCAGATGATATGATCTTATATCTAGAAAACCCTGAGAAATCGACGATACAGCTACTAGAGCTAATAAACAAATTTAGCAAAGTAGCGGGATACAAGATTAATGCACATAAGTCAGTAATGTTTCTATATGCTAGAAATGAACAAACTGAAGAGACACTCAAGAAAAAGATAACATTTTCAATAGCAACTAAAAAAATCAAGTACCTAGGAATAAACTTAACCAAAGATGTAAAAGACCTATACAAAGAAAACTACATAACTCTACTAAAAGAAATAGAAGGGGACCTTAAAAGATGGAAAAATATTCCATGTTCATGGATAGGAAGGCTAAATGTCATTAAGATGTCAATTCTACCCAAACTCATCTACAGATTCAATGCAATCCCAATCAAAATTCCAACAACCTACTTTGCAGACTTGGAAAAGCTAGTTATCAAATTTATTTGGAAAGGGAAGATGTCTCGAATTGCTAAAGACACTCTAAAAAAGAAAAACGAAGTGGGAGGACTTACACTCCCTGACTTTGAAGCTTATTATAAAGCCACAGTTGCCAAAACAGCATGGTACTGGCACAAAGATAGACATATAGATCAATGGAATCGAATTGAGAATTCAGAGATAGACCCTCAGATCTATGGCCAACTGATCTTTGATAAGGCCCCCAAAGTCACCGAACTGAGCCATAATGGTCTTTTCAACAAATGGGGCTGGGAGAGTTGGATATCCATATCCAAAAGAATGAAAGAGGACCCCTACCTCACCCCCTACACAAAAATTAACTCAAAATGGACCAAAGATCTCAATATAAAAGAAAGTACCATAAAACTCCTAGAAGATAATGTAGGAAAACATCTTCAAGACCTTGTATTAGGAGGCCACTTCCTAGACTTTACACCCAAAGCACAAGCAACAAAAGAGAAAACAGATTAATGGGAGCTCCTCAAGCTTAGAAGTTTCTGCACCTGAAAGGAATTTCTCAAAAAGGTAAAGAGGCAGCCAACTCAATGGGAAAAAATTTTTGGAAACCATGTATCTGACAAAAGACTGATATCTTGCATATACAAAGAAATCCTACAACTCAATGACAATAGTACAGACAGCCCAATTATAAAATGGGCAAAAGATATGAAAAGACAGTTCTCTGAAGAGGAAATACAAATGGCCAAGAAACACATGAAAAAATGTTCAGCTTCACTAGCTATTAGAGAGATGCAAATTAAGACCACAATGAGATACCATCTAACACCGGTTAGAATGGCTGCCATTAAACAAACAGGAAACTACAAATGCTGGAGGGGATGTGGAGAAATTGGAACTCTTATTCATTGTTGGTGGGACTGTATAATGGTTCAGCCACTCTGGAAGTCAGTCTGGCAGTTCCTTAGAAAACTAGAGATAGAGTTACCATTTGATCCAGCGATTGCACTTCTCGGTATATACCCAGAAGATCGGAAAGCAGTGACACGAACAGATATCTGCACGCCAATGTTCATAGCAGCATTATTCACAATTGCCAAGAGATGGAAACAACCCAAATGTCCTTCAACAGATGAGTGGATAAATAAAATGTGGTATATACACACGATGGAATACTACGCGGCAGTAAGAAGGAAAGATCTCGTGAAACATATGACAACATGGATAAACCTTGAAGACATAATGCTGAGCGAAATAAGCCAGGCACAAAAAGAGAAATATTATATGCTACCACTAATGTGAACTTTGAAAAATGTAAAACAAATGGTTTATAATGTAGAATGTAGGGAAACTAGCAATAGAGAGCAATTAAGGAAGGGGGAACAATAATCCAAGAAGAACAGATAAGCTATTTAATGTTCTGGGGATGCCCAGGAATGACTATGGTCTGTTAATTTCTGATGGATATAGTAGGAGCAAGTTCACAGAAATGTTGCTATATTAGGTAACTTTCTTGGGGTAAAGTAGGAACATGTTGGAAGTTAAGCAGTTATCTTAGGTTAGTTGTCTTTTTCTTACTCCCTTGTTATGGTCTCTTTGAAATGTTCTTTTATTGTATGTTTGTTTTCTTTTTAACTTTTTTTTTCATACAGTTGATTTAAAAAAGAAGGGAAAGTTAAAAAAAAAAAAAAAAAAGAAAAGAAAGACAAACAAGGAAAAAAAAAGATGTAGTGCCCCCTTGAGGAGCCTGTGGAGAATGCAGGGGTATTCGCCTACCCCACCTCCATGGTTGCTAACATGACCACAGACATAGGGGACTGGTGGTTTGATGGGTTGAGCCCTCTACCACAGGTTTTACCCTTGGGAAGACGGTTGCTGCAAAGGAGAGGCTAGGCCTCCCTATAATTGTGCCTTAAAGCCTCCTCCCGAATGCCTCTTTGTTTCTCAGATGTGGCCCTCTCTCTCTAGCTAAGCCAACTTGAAAGGTGAAATCACTGCCCTCCCCCCTACGTGGGATCAGACACCCAGGGGAGTGAATCTCCCTGGCAACGTGGAATACGACTCCCGGGGAGGAATGTAGTCCTGGCATTGTGGGACGGAGAACATCTTCTTGACCAAAAGGGGGATGTGAAAGGAAATGAAATAAGCTTCAGTGGCAGAGAGATTCCAAAAGGAGCTGAGAGGTCACTCTGGTGGGCACTCTTACGCACACTTTAGACAACCCTTTTTAGGTTCTAAAGAATTGGGGTAGCTGGTGGTGGATACCTGAAACTATCAAACTACAACCCAGAACCCATGAATCTCAAAGACAGTTGTATAAAAATGTAGCTTATGAGGGGTGACAATGGGATTGGGAAAGCCATAAGGACCACACTCCACTTTGTCTAGTTTATGGATGGATGAGTAGAAAAATAGGGGAAGGAAACAGACAAAGTTACCCAGTGTTCTTTTTTACTTCAATTGCTCTTTTTCACTCTAATGATTATTCTTGTTATTTTTGTGTGTGTGCTAACGAAGGTGTCAGGGATTGATTTGGGTGATGAATGTACCACTATGTAATGGTACTGTAAACAATCGAAAGTACGATTTGTTTTGTATGACTGCGTGGTATGTGAATATATCTCAATAAAATGAAGATTAAAAAAAAAAAGAATGAAAGAAAGAAGAGAGAGAGGTCTGGAGAAGGGCACAGAATTGAGGAGTATTAGTAAGGGTAACTTGAAAAAAAAAAAAAAGTGAGGGGGGAAAACAGATCTGACAACTAAAAACCAAAAGATAAGATGGCTGGTTCAAGAACTCCCTACAGTTATAATTTTGAATGTGAATGTATTAAACTCTCCAATTAAAAGATACTGGCTGGCAGAATGGATTAAGAAGTATGACCTATCAATATGCTGTTTACAAGGGACTCCGACCTGGCAACACAAAGAGACTGAAAGTGAAAGGATAGAAAAAATATTCTACTCAAGCTGCAACAAAAAGAAAGCTGGGGTAGCAATACTAATATAGGACAAAATATACTTTAAATGCAAAGATGTCGTAAGAGACAAAGAAGGACACTATATATTAATTAAAGGGACAATTCACCAAGAAGAAATAACAATCATAAATGTTTATGCAACCGATCAAGGAGTTCCAAAATACATGAGGTAAACTTTCACTAAACTGAAGGGAGCAATAGATATGTCTACAATAATAGTGGGAGACTTCAATACACCACTCTCTTCTACAAAGGACCAATAAGGAAATTGAGAACCTAAACAATGTGATAAACAAATTAGACTTTACAGACATATACAGATCATTAGATTTCAAAGTACCAGGATATGTGTTCTTTTCTAGTGTCCATGGAACATTCTTCAGGATATATCATATACTGGGACACAAAACAAGTCTTAATAAATTTAAAAAGATTGAAAGTATTCCAAGCACATTCTCTAACCATAATGGGATGCAACCAGAAATCAATAATCTCCAAGGAACCAGATATTTCAGAAATATATGGCAGTTAAACATACTCCTTAACAACCAGTGGGTCAAAGAAGCAATGGAAGAGAAATAGGTAAATTTCTAGAGATGAATGAAAACGAGAACACAACATACCAAAACCTATGGGATGCCGCTGTCATCTCCTGGGAGGTCCACGTTCAAGCATCCCCTCCCCCTAGCCAGGAGGCCACCCAGAGACAGGTCTGCTTTTATGTTTCTCTGGTTTCCTTGATGCCGGAACAACTCCCGGTACTGAGTTATAACACAGTCCAGGGCAGATCTCTGGTAGCAAAGCAATCTTCTTATGCCACTCGTTCACTTTGTGACCGTGGTCAAACCCAGGTAACCTAATCCCAAATCCATTCAACAAGGTGCGAGTACCACCGCCACGCTGTTCGTGTGCTCGCTGCCCCCACCGGCACCCCACCGGGCAGGGCTGCCTGCCCTCGCTTTGGGACAGCTCCCACAGTGACCAGCACGCGCCACCAGTGTTGACACTGCTGGATGTCGGTCAGGGGCTCTCCGCTTCACACCCAGCGGGGCCACTGGAGGCCCTGATTCCTTCACTGCGCTCCTGCTGGGAGGGCGGGCCCAGTCCCCAACCAGAGGCCACGGTCATGCCATGAGGACAGATGTCTTCGCTTTTCAACCACCAGGCTGAGAAGTTAGTCGCATCCCAGCGTCTGCACTGCCCTGGAGGCCACCCCACTGCTGGGGCAGGGGCCTGGGCTGGGGCCACAGTGTTGAGCTCCACCTCCACCAGCTGCCGCCTCAGGGAAGGGAAACCCCACCAGGGGTGTGTCCTCTGCGGGGCAAGCTGCGATGTTAGGGCCCTGTGCCGGGGTGGGTATATTATATCCCCCAAAAAGAAATCTTGTTGGGACAGACTGATTAGTCTGTTGATTAGGGTGGAAATGTTTGATTGAATTATTTCCATGGAGGTGTTACCCCACCCACTCAGGGTGGGTCTTAATTAGATCACTGGAGTCTATAAGAGCTCACAGACAAAAAGAACTCAGAGCAGCTGAGAGAGACATTTTGGAGAAAGCCATCTTGAAACCAGAACCTGGGAGCAAAGGACCAACAGACGCCAACCACGTGCCTTCCCAGCAGACAGAGGTGTTCCGGATGCCATCAGCCTTTCTTCATTGAAGGTATCTTCTTGTTGATGCCTTAGCTGGAACACTTTTATGGCCTCAGAACTGTAAATTTGTAGCCAAATAAACCCCCTTCGTAAAAGCCAAAACAAAACAAAACAAAACAAAAAACAAAAAACCTATGGGATGCAGTGAAGGCAATGCTGAGAGGGAAATTCATAGCTCTGAATACATATATCAAAAACAAGAAAAGAGCTTATACCAAAGACCTAACTGAACAACTGCAAAGGCTAGACAATGATCAGCAAACTAACCCTAAAGCAAATAGAAGACAAGACATACCAAAGATAAAAGCAGAAGTAAATGAGCAGGAGAACAAAAAAAACAATAAAGAGAATAAATAAAACCAAAAGTTGGTTCTTTGAGAAGATCAACAAGATTGATAGACCCTTAGCTAGACTGACAAAGTCAAAGAGGGAGAAGACTGAAATAAACAGAATCAGAAATGAGAGGACAATACAATAGATTCTGAAGAACTGAAAAAAAAATCATAAGTGGATACTATAAAGAACTGTATGCCAACAAGCTAGAAAATTTAGAGGAAATGGACAATATCCTGGAAACTTAAGAACAACCTACACTGACCCAAGAAGAAACAGAAGACATCAACAAACCAATTACAAGCAAAGAGATCCAACCAGTCATCAAAAGGCTTCCTACAAATAAAAGCCCAGGGCCAGATGGCTTCATAGGGGAATTTTACCAAACTTTCCAAAAAGAATTAATACCATTCCTACCCAAACCCTTTCAAAAAACTGAAGAAAAAGGAACACAAAGGAACACTACCTATCTCATTTTATGACACTAACATCACTCTGGTACCAAAACCAGATAAAGATACCACAAAAAAGGAAAACTATTGGCCAATCTCCCAAATGAATATAGATGCAAAAATCCTCAACAAAATACTTGCAAATCAAATCCAAAGGCACAATGAAAGAATTATACACCATGACAAACTGGGTTCATTATTGGCATGCAAGTGTGGTTCAACATGAGAAAATCAATTTATATAATACAACACATTAACAAATCAAAAGGGAAAAATCAAATGATCTCAATAGAGGCTGAAAAAAACATTTGACAATATTCAACATCCCTTTTTGATAAAAACACTTCAAAAGGTAGGAATTGAAGGAAACTCCCTCAGCATGATAAAGGGCATATATGAAAATCCCACAGCCAGCACAGAACTCAATGGTGAGAGGCTAAAAGCCTTCCCCCTAAGATTGGAAATGAGACAAGGATGCCCACTGTAACTTCTATTATTCAACATTATGCTAGAAGTTCTAGCCAGAGCAATTTGTCAAGAGAAAGAAATAAAAGGTATCCAAATTGGAAAGGAAGAAGTAAAACTGTCATTACCTGCAGATGATATAATCTTATATTTGGAAAAATCTGAGAAATTGAAGAAAAAGCAACTTTAGGTAATAAATTCAGCAGAGTGGCAGAATACAAGATTAATTTACTTAAGTCAGAAATGCTACTAGAGACCAGTAATGACCTAACCAAAGAGGCAATAAAAAAATTCCATTCACAATAGCAACTAAAAATATCAAGGATCTTGTAATAAACTTAACCAAGGACATAAAAGACCTCTACATATAATATTACTAAACTTTACTTCAAGAAACAAAAAAGGACCTAAATAGGTGAAAAGGTAGTCCATGCTCATGGACAGGAAGCCTAAACATTGTTAAGATGTCAATTCTACCAAACTGATCTACCGATTCAATGCAATTCCAATCAAAATTCCAATGACCTACTTTGAAGACTTGGAAAAGCTAGTTATCAAATTTATTTGGAAAGGAAAGATGTCTTGAATTGCCAAAAACATTCTAAAAACTGAAGAAAGAAGTGGGAGGACTTATACTTCCAGCCTACTATAGAGCCACAGTGGTCAAAACATTAATCAATGGAATCGAATTGAGAGTGTGGAAATAGATCCCCAGATCTATGGTCTACCAACTTTTTTATAAGGCCTCCAAATCCAGTGAACTGAACAGAACAGTCTCTTAACAAATGGGGCTAGGAGAAATGAATATCCATATCCAAAAGAATGAAGGAGGACCCCTACCTCACACCCTGTTCTGGTTTGCTAATGCTGCCCTTTTGCAAAACACCAGAAATGGATTGGCTTTTATAAAGGGAGTTTATTTGGTTACAAAGTTACAGTCTTAAGGCCATAAAGTGTCCAAGGTAAGGCATCAACAAAGGGTACCTTCACTGGACAAAGGTCATTAGCATAGGAAAACCTCTGTTAGCTGGAAAGGCATGTGGCTGGTGTTTGCTTGCTCCCAGGTTGCATTTCAAAATGGCGTTCTCCAAAGTGTTGCTCTTGGGGTGTTTCACCCTCTCTTAAGCTGCAGCTGCTCTTCAAAATGTGCTCTGCATCTGGGCCCACATGGCTCTTTTTAAAGTACTCCAGTGATTCAATAAAGACCCATCCTGAATGGGTGGGGTAACACCTCCATAGAAATGATCCAATGAAAGGTCTTGCCCACAGTTGATTGAGTCATATCTCCATGGAAACACTGAACCAATAGGTTCCAACGTAATCAACACTAATACTCAGCCCTCCACAAGACTGCATCAAAGATAATGGCATTCTGGGGGACATAATACATCCAAAGTGGCATACACCCTATACAAAAATTAACTCAAAGTGGATCAAAGACCTCAATATAAGATACAGCATAATAAAACTCTTAGAAGATAATATAGGGACACATCTTTAACACCACACCTCCATGGAAATAATCTAATCAAAGATATTACCCACAGTTGGGTGGGTCACATCTCCACAGAACAACCTAATCCAAAGATTCCAACCTCATCAACTAGTATGTTTGCCTCCACAAGACTGCATTAAAGAGCATGGCATTTTGGGGGACACAATACATCCAAACCAGCACAGGTGGTCACTGCCTAGACATCCCTGAAGATTGGGAAAGTGATTAAACTAGAGGAAGGGCTAGCAACAGACATGATGGAATTTAACAAATGAGTATGAATACCAAATATGTATATAATTTTCTTTTTCTTAGTTGCTAGGGTACTAGAATAGCTAGATGGGAAGAAATGAATTGGTGGAACTGTATCCCATAGCATTCTTTGAAATTTGCTCTATATCTACTTGTTAAATTGTTATTTGAAAGTTATCACCTTTTGGTATGTATATTTCACAATAAGGAAATAATTGAAACTACGGTCCTGTAACTCACAACATTTTTGGAAATTTCCTATATAACTACTTATTAAAGTGTACTTCAAAAGTTATTACCTTTTTGCATATATATTATATTTCACAATAAGGAAGTAACCACAACTGTGGAACTGTAACCCATAACATCCTTTGAAATTTGCTAACTACTTGTTAAATTGCACTTGGAAAGTTATCACTTCTACATATATATGTTATATTCCACAATAAAAATTATGATAAAAAAAGAAAATAGGCAGTTTGGGGAAATTTAAGGAAAAAAATAAGAATCTTCCAAAACCGAGAAATGTTAAAGTAGATACTCTGGCAAATAAAGGGGTATTCACCTAAGTTTTTCTACTCCCTATATTCCTCACCACGTCTAAAAACTGCTTGTCACATGACTCCTTGTGGACAGGGTGCTTTGAGCAGAGGAAATTGGAATCGCTCTAAGATTAAAGCATAGAATAGCCTCAAATTTACATGTTACCACAGATGAACATAGTAGCATTTGACACGTCTCAAGGGGACCTCATACACATCTGGGTCCGAAGGCCTGTCCCCCACCCCTAAGGGAAATAGCAGCAGATGGCTATTTCCTTGCTTGGGGAATGGCTGAAAACTGATACAGCTGGGAGTCCTCTGCCACAGGTGGAGTGGGGGACAAGCCCCACATTGAGCCAGGTTTTGGCCAGCAAAGTGAGGGCATAGGAATCCTGCAGTTTCCGCTCGCCTGTGCAGACGCAGCCTGTGCTTAGAGGCAAACCAGCCGCTGAGGATAATTAAGTTACTAAACAGTACCATTTGCTGGACAGTCCAGAAGGTGCAAGGGAATTAAAACACTTTTTAAAAGATGCTCCAGACCATCTCTTAGGACCACGCGTGCTGGTCTGCACTCACTGCATGGAAATCCAGCCCTCTTTTGGCTGAGAAATAGAGACACCCAACTGTTAAAACAGGGCTCTGAAACAAACCCAGGTCTTGTGGGCCAGTAAAAAACAGCACTACTGGAAAACAGCAGATTTGTTTTACCACACGCAGTGAACTTGCTGGGGTGTCCAGTGTCTACCCCCCATCCCTGGCAGAGGACTCTGCGGGCATCTAATTTTTGGAGGGGGGAACTGGGGAGCAGAGCCAGTCTGACTACTGACAAGTGAGAGAAACAGAGAACACATAGAGATCAAAGACAACCCACAAGAAAACCCTAGGCAAAAGAGAGAAAAAGACCTCCAGAATAAACTAATTAAGAAAATCAGATGCCTAGACAGTAAAACATCACAAGTCACACCAAGAAACATGAAGATATGGCCCAGTCAAAAGAACAAACTAACACCTCAATTGAGATATAGGAATTGAAACAACTAATTAGAGATGTTCAAACAAATCTTCTATATCAAATCAATGAGTTGAAAGAAAATGTGGCAAAAGAGAATATAAAAAAGACACAGTATCCAAACAGAAGAGCTTGAAAACTTGAAAAAAACAAATGTCAGAACTTATGGGAATGAAAGGCACAACAGAAGAGATGAAAAACACAACAGAGACATACAACAGCAGACTTGAAGAGGCAGAAGAAAGAATTAGCGAACCAGAGGACAAAACATCTGAAATCCTACATGCAAAAAAACAGATAGGGAAAAGAATGAAAAAATACAAGCAGGGTCTCAGGGAACTGAACAACAACATGAAGCACACATATATACATGTTATGGGTATTCCAGAAGGAGAAGAGAAGGGAAAAAGAGCAAAAAGAATAACAGAGGAAATAATCAATGAAAATTTCCCAACTCTTATGAAAGACATAAAATTACAGGTTCAAGAGCAGCATACCCCAAACAGAACTGATCCAAATAGACCAACTCCAAGACACTTACTAATCAGACTGTCAAATGTCACAAAGAGAGACTTTTGAAAGCACCAAGAGAAAAGTGGTCCATCACATACAAGGGAAGTTCAGTAAGACTAAGTGAGGATCTCTCAGCAGAAAGCATGGAGATGAGAAGGCAGTGGTATGATATATTCAAGATACTGAAAGAGAAAAACTGCCAACCAATAATTCTATATCCAGCAAAACTGTCCTTCAAAAATGAGGAAGTGTTTAAAATATTTACAGATAAACACTGAGAGAGTTCGCGAACAGGACACCTGCTCTACAAGAAACACTAAACAGAGTGCTACAGACAGGAAAAGACAGGAGAGAGAGGTTTGGAGAAGAGCATAGAAATAAAGATTAGCAGTAAGGGTAACTAAAAGGGTAAAAAGAAAGAAAAAAAAGGAAGCGCTAAGGTATATTCAGTAAATGGAGCTAGAGCAACCAGATTTTTGCTAGGGAAAAAAAAATGCCTGGGCCCCTATCTCACACCAAGCACAATAACAAAACTGAGATGGATCATATTTCTGAGTGTTAAAATCAAATCTATAAAGTTTCTCAAAGAAAACATAGGAGAATATATTCATGACTTTAGGGTAGGCAAAGATTTCTTAGAATACAAAAAGCATTGATCAAAATGTCAATTAGGACTTCAGCAAAATTAAAAATACTTCTCATCAAAAGACACTGACAGAACAGTGAAAAGACAGGACAGACTGGAAGAAAACATTCACAATCCATAAATTCAACAGAGAACTCATATCCATATTATATAAAAAAAACTCCTACAGATAGAATTTTTTTAAAAAGGCAATCTAATTTTAAAAAGGAAAAAAAAACTGGGATATTCACTTCTCTCATACACACAAAAGGCATACAAATTTCTCTTAAGCATGTGAAAAAGTGCTCAACTTCATTAATCATCTGTGAAATGCAAATTTAAACCACTAAGATACCACTTCACGCTTACTAGAATGGCTAAAATAAAAAAAGACTGATATTGGCGAGGATGTGGAAACACTGGAACTCTTATGCATTGCTGGAGGGAACGTAAATTGTTAAAACCATTTTGGAAAACTGTCTGGCAGTTCCTAAAATTCATCATAGACCTCCCCTATTACCCAGCAATTACATTTCTGGTTTCAGGGATGAATACCCTTCTCTAGGGAAACATTCTTTAATATATTATTCAATAATGACTGAACCTCTGTTTATTAAGTCATGCAATAAGTGTTGAGGACAGAGCAGAGAGGTATTCAATCCTTGCTTTAAGAAGCATGGCAAGCACATGCAAGCAAGTAATTACCAAAAATGGAATGGGGGGTGGTGGGAAGGATGCACATAAATCTTACTACAGAGTACTTTCCTCTCAAACTTGCCTGACCCTAGAATCACTTGGAGCACTTGTTAAAAAATACAGATTATTCTGTAGCCTACATTGGGACCCCAAAACAACAAATACCCTAGAAAATTCCTATAATCTGGACAAAAGTGGTGACAATGTTAAATTTTACCTGAGCCTTGTGATCCTGAAAAATAGCAAAGGTTAAGAAATATTCCCCATCCCCTCTGCCACTTTGTATTCCAGAAAACAGCTTAATGCAAAGAACCACTGTACAGAGGAATAGAACTGACAGGATGTATATGCACATGTATGCAAATATTATGTGATTTATTATAGGAATTGGCTCACGCAACTGTGGGATGGGCAAGTCTGAATTCATCCAGTGAAGGTTTTGATGAATTCCCGAAGAGAAGCTGGCTCGTTGAAGTGCCAATTCATGTACATGAATGTTTATAGCAGCATTATTCTTAATAGCCAGAAAGTACAAACAATCCAAAAGTCCATCAACTGGTGAACAGATAAAGCAATGTGGTACATCTATACAATTCAATATTATTCAGCCATAAAAAGAATGAAGTTCTGTTACATGCTACAACATGGATGGAGCCTGAAAACATTATGCTAAGCGAAGTAAATCTGCCAGGCACAGAAGGACAAATATTGTAAGAATCAACTGATATGAAATGCCCAGAACAGGCAAATCTATACAGACAGAAAGTAGATTAGTAATTGCCTAGGGCTGGAGGCTGGAGCTGCACATATGATTGCCAATAGTCATTTTCATTCCTGTTCGGTCTATATGCATGCACACATTTTCAGCACTTCCATTAGGAAATGTATCACGTAGAGAAGTCTGTGATTCTCTGCTAGTTTCTGAACCAATTGGGAAATGCTGATTTAGACAAGGCCATCATCTGTCTCCACTGCTGCTACAGATGGCCAGGTGAGCATCCCTTGTTTCCCAGGGCTCACTGAATGGTTCATACATGGTCATTTTATGTTTTGTAGTTGGTAGGGCAGGAGTACTTGACACCAATATTAAAGCTAAATATGTAGGCTAGAGACATTTCTACATTTTCTTATGTCTGAATTTTATTACAATTTTTACAGCTGTATCTTCACTGTGCTTTTAAAATAATAATCATGATATGACTATAGTCATTTTACCCAGATCTGACTTTCTTTTTATTCTGTTCTTCCAGTCCTCATTCTCCAAACTACTTCTTCCAGTGTTTTCAATCCCAGGGAATGGGACCACCAAAACCAAACCAGAAATTGTAGGAAACCCCCTTGATACCTCTCTCATCCCTACTAGGTCTTGTCAATTTTAATCCCCAACACCACCTTGGTCAAATGACAACTGACTCTTGTATCTGGTCAGAATAATCTTGCCAAAATGCAGATCTCATACTTCACCCCGTTGCTTAAAACTCTTCAACAGATCAGTATTATTCTTAAGGTAAAGATTAAAAACCTAGTAAGGCAGCCCTGATCAAGATGGCAGTATATGAAGCTCCAGGGCTCTGTCCCCTACAGAAGTTTGGAACAACCATCAAAAACAGAAAGAAACATCTTTCTCTCAAAGTTCCAGAAATAAAGGAGCACACTAACAGGACAAGCACCAAATGAAAAAAGAGGCAACTTAAAAGTGGTAGGATCCCTAGGGCCCTGGCAGGCGCCTTCTCCCCTCACTGCTAAGCACAAGCTGGCCCATGCTCCCAGAGTAGGCCACTGGTCCCAGTACCAGAAGGAGCAGAGCAACCCTCGTGTACATACTGGGAGCATATATGTCTGGTCAGTTTGTTTGGTGACAGTCTGAAGGACAACATCAGGACACTCGTCAAAGGCTTGCTGTCCCAGAATCGGCCCTGCATGTATTCTACAGAACACTGTAGAACAGCCAAACTGCAATGGCCTGGGGCAAAGGTTTGCTGGCTGTGGGTCATATAAAGCAGTGCCCTGCACTTTAAGGAAACACTGTTTCCCAGGCAAGAGGGAACATATGGGTCCATATAAATAAGGGATATGTGCACATGCTCAGGACAAGACATATGTGCAGAAAGGATCCAGGAGGACACTATGCTTTAGTGTCCTATTCTTTTTTTTTTATTTGTGTTTCACTTAATTTTTTAAATGCAACTTTATTGAGATATACTGACACAACATATAATCCATCCAAAGCATATAATCAATGGCTCACAGTATCATCATATAGTTGTGCATTCATCACCACAATCAATTTTAGAACATTTTCATTACTCCAAAATAAAAAATAAGAATAAAAAAGAACACCCAAACCACCCCATATTCCTTATCCCCCTATTATTTATATATACATTTTGTCATTATTTTAATACTCATCTACCTATACACTGGGTAAAGGGAGTGTCAGTCACCAGGTTTTCACTATCAGATGGTCACATGATACAAGTTATATACTTATTAATTATCATCAAGAATCAAGTCTACTGGATTACTGTTCAACAGATTCAGGTATTTTCTTCTAGTCAAGCTATTCTTTAAACTCATTGTATGGGTAAGCTCTGAAGGGGAGCACTCACTCAGGCCAATCTGCAAAGACTGGGGAAAGCATTTCCTCTTCTTTTTTTTTTAAACGCAATTTTGTTGCGATATAGTCACATAACATACAATCCTTCAAAGTGTACAATCAGTGTTCACAGTATCATCACATAGTTGTGCATTTATCACGATCAATCTTTGAACATTTTCATTACTCCAAAAGATAAAATAAAAATTAAAATAAAAAAGAACACCCAAAACATTCCATTCTCCTCCTCCCCCCAATGCTGATTTACTTTTTTAAAAAATTAAATTCACTTTTAATGATATATATTCACATACCATACATTCACCTATGGTTTACAATCAACTGTTCACAGTACCATCATATAGTTATGCCTTCATCACCCCCATATATCTTTTACCCCTTTCCTTAGATCAGAAAGAATCAGAATAAGAAATAAAAGCAAAAAGAACACCCAAATCATCTCCCCCATCCCAACTTATTTTTCATTTAATTTTTGTCTCCATTTTTCTACTCATCCACCCATACACTGGATAAAGAAGGTGATCCTCAAGGCTTTCACAATCACACTGTCACCCCCTGTAAGCTACATTGTTATACAATCATCTTCAAGAGTCAAGGCTACTGGGTTGGAGTTTGATAATTTCAGGTATTTACTTCTAGCTATTCCAATACATTAAAACCTAAAAACTGTTATCCATATAGTACATAAGAGTGTCCACCAGAATGACCTCTTGACTCCATTTGAAATCTCTCAGCCACTGAAGCTTTATTTCGTTTCATTTCACAGCCCCCTTTTGGTCAAGAAGGTTTTGTTTTTGTTTTTGTTAACTCCTGGCATTCAAGGAAAGCTGTGTCATAACACTTCCTGCAAATAAGCTTAAGGGACAGATGCCAAATTTCAGCAAATAATACATTAAGATATCAAAATGTACAGGTTTCAACAAAAGATTATAAAACAGACAAAGAAATAGGAAGCAATGGCTCAGGCAAAGAGAAGATTAAAGCACTGAAACCATCAACAAGATGGACTAGACTTGGGATATACCAGATAAACACTTTTAAAAAAAAATGGTCCTATAGCACTACTTCCTTAGTTTGCTGTAGAGAATAAGTAACTTAAATTTTAAAAATGGTCCTAAATGTGTTCAAAGAACTAAAGGAAAATATGGACAAAGAACTAAAGGACATCAGGAAAATGACAGATGAACACAAAGACAGCATCAATAAATAGGGATTATGAAAAGGAACCAAACAAGAGCTGAAGACATCAGTAATAGAAGAAAAAAAAAAATATCCCCTACAGGGGTTCTTCCACAGATTGGAGGTGGCAGAAGAATGAGCAGTGATTTCAAAGATAAAGACAATTGAAATAATTCAGTCTGAGGAACAGAAAGGAAATGGGAGAAGGGTCAACAGAGATGGGGAATCTGTAGGACACCAACAAACATTTCAATATACACTGTGGGAGTTCCAGAAGAATTAAGAGAGAATGGGCCAGAGAAAACATTCAAAGATACAATGGCTGAACAAACACTTCCAAATTTGACTAAAGACATGACTATACACATCCAAGACACTCAACTAACTCTGAACAGGATAATCCCAAGTAGACCTACACCACAACATATTATAATCAAGCTGTCAAACGCCAAAGAGAGAATTCTGAAAGCTGTAAAAGAGAAGCAATGTGTCATGTACAAGGGAGTCTCAATAAGATTAAGTGCCCATTTCTCATCAGAAACCATCATGGAGGCAAGAAGGCAGTGGGAAGACATATTTAAAGTGCTGAAAGCAAAAAATTTTGAACCAAGAGTCCTATATCTGGCAAAATTGTTTTTCAAAAAGGAGGGGAAGATTAAGACATTTCCACCTAAACAATAGCTGAGGGAGTCCTTTACTACCAGGTGGGCCTGAAAGATGCATGGGAGTGGCTGAGACAGGAATGTATATGTTGTATATAAGTTTCCTCAATTAAAAGAAGGAAAAAAAAAAAAAGAGCAACTAAAGAGACAATGCACTTAAATGCAACATCTGAGCCTAGATGGGATCTAAGAATGGACACAAGGCTCCAAAGGAAATTAGAACATAATTAAAAAAAAACCAGACATATAGACTGTAAGCTTTATATCAATGTTAAATTTCTTAAACTTGAAAACTGGACTTATGATGGTTACATAAGTGAACATCCTTGTTCTCAGGAAATGTACACTGAGGTATAAAGTATTCAAGGAGCATGATGTATACAGCCTACTCTTAAATGTTCAGAAAACTGATAGACAAACACAGATGGATTGATAGAACGATACAGCAAAGGTAGACAAAATGCTGAAACTGGTGGATCTTGGGATCTGGGGGTACATTGGAGTTTTTGATGTGGGGCTTGTGTTATGTTTGCAACTAACCGGAAGTCTGAAACTATTTCAAGGCAAAGAGCTTAAAGAAAAAAATTTATATGAAAATATGAATTGAAAAAATAAAGAGCAAATTTTTTTTTTTAATAAAAGCTCTAGCATGGCTTACAGAACCCTACAGTGTCTGGGCCCTGCCTCATTCAACCCGGACACCCCCCTATTCCAGAAAACACCCGCCTTTCTTCATTTCCCGAACAAGTCGGGCCGTGGACACGCATTCTCTCTGCCTACCCCATCCATCCCTTTACTTCCTGTTCAATGCTCAGATCTCACCCCAAATATTCATTTCTTAGGGAAACCTCCCTAGCCGTTGGTCAGACTCCGAAACAGCCTACACCTCCGCGAAGCGTCCCATGAGGCTGGGGAACTCACTGCAGATCCAGCCTCCCTCTAGACAATGTTTCTGTCGCTGCTGCGACCTGTGTCCGACCGTTGCAAGGGCTCAGGAAATAGTTGCTTCAAGACTAAACACGAATTTCCACCTTCCCCAGGAAAATAACTACATTCACACGACAGGTCCCACCACTCGGCTCCAAGGAGCTTCGGAGGTCCACCTCGGCGCACGCGAGGAGAGGCCGCGGGAACTCGCTTGGAAGCGAATGTAAATGTGCCAGAATTGGGGGGTTCTGGAACGCCAAGCCCACCTGACCGAACCGCAAACCCTGCTGGGCCCCGCAGCCCCTCCGCAGACCAGGCTTCCCTCCTGGGACCTGCCGGAGGAGCCGACGGCCAATTTCGCCCCGCCGTTTGGAGGCGCCGCGCCCGCAGCCAGGACCGGGCCTCCGCGCCGACCGCCCCTGAAGGTCCTCTGCCGCCTACCCTCGGCGCCCGCCGCCCCGCACTGCCCCGCAGCCCCGCAGCCCCGCTCCGCTCGCCCCCGCGCGTCCGCCCCCGCCACACCTCGGAGCGCTTTGCCGCCACCACGCGTGAAGCGTCCGCTCCTCGCCAGCGCCTCAGCGAGAGAAACGCGCGTCCAGCCGCGAAGCCTGTCGGGTAACGGCCGCCGCCGGCCTGCCCACCGCTGGGCGGGGCGCACTCCCATTGGTCAGGGCGAACAGGGGCGGTGCCGTGGTTGGCCCGGGTGTGCGGTCTCGAAAAGCGCGGGAAGGTGCCCGAGGCCTTGGACTTCGAACTTGTGGCGCAAGAAGCCCGCGCTGGGGCGGCGCGGGTGGCGGATCCGCCAGCAGAGCCACGGGCAGAAGACCTTCCTGCTTCGCAGCCCGAGACCTTGGTCTGGACCGCGCGGCCGAGCAAAGCCACCGCATGAAAACGTAGGGAGGCGCCGCCCCTGCCAGCCGAGGCCAAATCACCGCCTCATGTCCGCGGGAACCTGGCCCGGCCACAGTGGCCAGAAAACCTTCTTAGGTCGTTTTCACGGTCATGAATTCCCCTTCTCGTGTTCAACACAACCGTGGCTCAGCCAGTCATCTCACAGTGTTTTTGAAATGCCCGTAGCCCAAGGAATAGGGTGAAGTGGATGAGACCTTGGGTGCAAAATCTGAGGGAGTGCTAAGAAACTCAGGAATCAAGATAAATGATATTTAAATGCATTTGGCTAAAAATCAAAATTAATGCAAAAAAAAATACAAGATGAACCAAATATCCAAATTCTAAATAAAGATAGGTTCATTAACAGTGCCCTGTGCAGCCAAAGTAGGGCTGGAGCAAAAAGGAAAATCAGGAAGGCTGATTTGGATATTTGGTGCATCTTGTTTTTTTTTTGCATTAATTTTGATTTTTTAGATGGTTGCATTGAAATATTTTTGATTACTGAGTTTTTGGGCACTCCCTTGTATTTTGGGTGCACTCCCAGCCTGATAGAGACCTTATTTTAACTTGCACAAAAAGAAACAATTTTGAAGGGATGCTGATAGTTTGGAGCTGCACATGGCTTTATTAATTTGTGTGAATATGAGCTTGGCTTTTAAAGAATAATGCGTGACCCTTTGGATAAATGGCAGATTGAAGAGGGGGACTATAAAGCTGTGTCTACACCCAAATTATCCCTCCAAAGGAGGCTGTAGGCCTCTGAAATGCACTGATGCACTCCATTCATTCATTCACCACTTATTCACCAGATTTTTAGGGGCCTACGGGGTCCCAGCTCCTGCGCTGGGCCCTGGGGGGCAGTGGCAAATGGCACAATGAACGGGGCATAGCCAAAGTCATCTTGATGTGACTTAAATTTCCTGCTGGTGGGTGAAAAGAGCAACCAAGCAGTGACATGCCAAAGCTGCTGACAAGATCCTGAAGTCTGACCTTTCCTATCAAGAAGGGTCCAGATTGAGGGTCATATTAGGCTGGACACTGTCCCCTGGGCTGGGCAAACAGCACCTGGAGCAGGGCCTCTTGTTCTGAGCCACAGTGACCTGGAAAGTGCCCATGAGATGACAGCCTTGATGAAAGACAGTGGAAAACCACATTATACTCTGAGCTCCTGGCCCTTCTCACAAAAGCCCCTCCAGTAGTTAGAATTTTTTGAAATTTCTTTCCTATGCTGAACAAAAGTCTGTCAACTGTAAATTGAACTGTTGGATCCATCTCTACTCTGTGGGTCCAACACAGAATCCGTGAAATCTTCGCTTCACAGCACTGAAGACAGGGGTCATGACAATCCTTCTGGATGACTATCGAGGGCAGGGAGTGGAGAGAAGCACATCTTGAGGGTGACAGAGATGGTGTTAAAAGGTAAGCTGTGCTGATTGTGATGATGTCGCTTACAGACAAGCTGCCGGGCAGGGCTGCCACGGTTGTCCATGGCAGGGAGGCCGGTGAAAGGTGGAAAGGATGAGCCACTTGAACAGAAGACACTCAGTCACACGTTATTGCAGGTGAAAACACATGCCTGTGTAGTGACCTCAGCCCCGTGTGACTGTGGGCTCCAGTGCCCTTGCTGTGCTGGCTGCCTTCCTCTGACCCTCTTTGAATTTGGGGGACACTGTCTCCAGATACTCCCTGTTCTAGTTTGCTAATGCTGCAGAATGCAAAACACCAGAGATGGGTCCAAGGCAACACATCAGTAATCAGGTACCTTCACTGGAGGATGGCCAATGGCGTCCGGAAAACCTCTGTTAGCTGGGAAGGCACGTGGCTGGCGTCTGCTCCAAAGTTCTGGTTTCAAAATGGCCTTCTCCAGGACGTTCCTCTCTAGCAAGCTTGCTCCTCTTCAAAAGGTCACTCACAGCTGCACTGAGTTCCTTCTCTTTGAGTCAGCTCATTTATATGGCTCCACTGATCAAGCCCCACCCTGAATGGGTGGGGCCATGCCTCCATGGGAGTATCTCATCAGAGTCATCACCCACAGCTGGGTGGGGCAAATTCCAAGCAAATCTAATCAGCACCAAAACGTCTGCCCCACAAGATTGCATCAAAGAATATGGCTTTTTTTTCTGGGGGACATAATACATTCAAACCGGCACACTCCCCAACAGCCTTGGAGGCAGAGGGACCCTTGCTTCTCTCAGTCTGGGTCCCCCATGTCTGTACACCAGGCCAGCCCTACCAGGTCTGGACTTAGGACATCGATTTGAGGTTTATGTTTTTTTTTTTTTATGTGAAATTTTACATTTCTATGAAATCCTCAATTATTTTGTGATGTACTTCAGTGTTTTTAGCAAGGAAATCTTACCCCATCTCACATGCAGAATAATAGTATTCACACAATGTTTTCTATTTGTTTTTTATGGTTTGATTTCTTACGTTTAATTTTTTTGCTTATATTTTAAACTAGTTTTAACGTTATTAAAGTCGTGTGTTTAATATAGAAAATGCAGAAAAATGTGCAGAAAAAGACAGACATCTCCTCCGATCCCACTTCTCACCGAGCCTCACTGTGGATGTTTTGGGGGAGTGGATGGGAACACGCTGCCATCTTCTCCACGTTGTCGGCATCGCCCATACACATATCCAGCTTCTGTACAGGAGCCGCTGGATTTTTATTCCACAGACATCTACTGAGTTCATGCTGTGTATCAGGCAGGCCCTGAGGGCAAAGCATAAGGAACATCTTCTCAAAGACCGTGCAGTCCAGCTGATGCCAGAGACGACTTAGCTGGGGCTAAATGTGTGGCTCAGACGCAGGTGGAAGAGCCCGGCATCTTCGGAGCAGTCTCAGGAATACGGAAGCCGCGCCTTGGGAACCCGAGGGAAATGCGGAAAAGACAGCGGAAAGGCGGCAGGCTCGCTGGTGAGCCAGGCGGGCCACCCCATCGCAGGGCCGTGTGTGTCCTTGACCTTTCTAACCTGCCTAAAATACCTGCAGGAGGCCACGCACTGCTCCCATCCCATCCGCATTCAAGATTATCTAGGCTAGGCGCAATGTTGGTTTTTTTTCCCTTCCAGAGGAATGTTAGAATAATTAGAATACTTTTTTGAGACTATCCTCAAAGAAATCTTAAAAGTGATTTTCTTAGGAAATGAATTAAATCTATACATTTTGGAGAAAACTACATCTTTTTTTTTTTTTTTTATAATTGACAGAAATATTGTATTATGCTTTCTTTTTTTTTTTTTTTAATCATCATTTTATTGAGATATATTCACATACCACGCAGTCATACAAAACAAATTGTACTTTCGATTGTTTACAGTACCATTACATAGTTGTACATTCATCACCTAAATCAATCCCTGACACCTTCATTAGCACACACACAAAAATAACGAGAATAATAATTAGAGTGAAAAAGAGCAATTGAAGTAAAAAAGAACACTGGGTACCTTTGTCTGTTTGTTTCCTTCCCCTACTTTTCTACACATCCATCCATAAACTAGACAAAGTGGAGTTTGGTCCTTATGGCTTTCCCAATCCCATTGTCACCCCTCATAAGCTACATTTTTATACAACTGTCTTCGAGATTCATGGGTTCTGGGTTGTAGTTTAATAGTATCAGGTATCCACCACCAGCTACCCCAATTCTTTAGAACCTAAAAAAGGTTGTCTAAAGTGTGCGTAAGAGTGCCCACCAGAGTGATCTCTCGGCTCGTTTTGGAATCTCTCTGCCACTGAAGCTTATTTCATTTCATTTCACATCCCCCTTTTGGTCAAGAAGATGTTCTCCATCCCACGATGCCGGGTCTACATTCCTCCCCGGGAGTCATATTCCACGTTGCCAGGGAGATTCACTTCCCTGGGTGTCTGATCCCACGTAGGGGGGAGGGCAGTGATTTCACCTTTCAAGTTGGCTTAGCCAGAGAGAGAGGGCCACATCTGAGCAACAAAGAGGCATTCAGGAGGAGACTCTTAGGCACAAATACAGGGAGGCCTAGCCTCTCCTTTGCAGCAACCGTCTTCCCAAGGGTAAAACCTATGGTAGAGGGCTCAACCCATCAAACCACCAGTCCCCTATGTCTGTGGTCATGTTAGCAACCATGGAGGTGGGGTAGGCGAATACCCCTACATTCTCCACAGGCTCCTCAAGGGGGCACTACATCTTTTTTTTTTTTTTCCTTGTTTGTCTTTTTTCTTTTTTTTTTTTTTAACTTTCCCTTCTTTTTTAAATCAACTGTATGAAAAAAAAAGTTAAAAAGAAAACAAACATACAATAAAAGAACATTTCAAAGAGACCATAACAAGGGAGTAAGAAAAAGACAACTAACCTAAGATAACTGCTTAACTTCCAACATGTTCCTACTTTACCCCAAGAAAGTTACATAATATAGCAACATTTCAGTGAACTTGTTCCTACTACATCCATCAGAAACCAACAGACCATAGTCATTTCTGGGCATCCCCAGAACGTTAAATAGCTTATCTGTTCTTCTTGGATTATTGTTCCCCCTTCCTTAATTGCTCTCTACTGCTAGTTCCCCTACATTCTACATTATAAACCATTTGTTTTACGTTTTTCAAAGTTCACATTAGTGGTAGCATATAATATTTCTCTTTTTGTGCCTGGCTTATTTCGCTCAGCATTATGTCTTCAAGGTTCATCCATGTTGTCATATGTTTCACCAGCTCGTTCCTTCTTACTGCCGCGTAGTATTCCATCGTGTGTATATACCACATTTTATTTATCCACTCATCTGTTGAAGGACATTTGGGTTGTTTCCATCTCTTGGCAATTGTGAATAATGCTGCTATGAACATTGGCGTGCAGATATCTGTTCGTGTCACTGCTTTCCGATCTTCCGGGTATATACCGAGAAGTGCAATTGCTGGATCGAATGGTAGCTCTATATCTAGTTTTCTAAGGAACCGCCAGACTGACTTCCAGAGTGGCTGAACCATTATACAGTCCCACCAACAATGAATAAGAGTTCCAATTTCTCCACATCCCCTCCAGCATTTGTAGTTTCCTGTTTGTTTAATGGCAGCCATTCTAACCGGTGTTAGATGATATCTCATTGTGGTCTTAATTTGCATCTCTCTAATAGCTAGTGAAGCTGAACATTTTTTCATGTGTTTCTTGGCCATTTGTATTTCCTTTTCAGAGAACTGTCTTTTCATATCTTTTGCCCATTTTATAATTGGGCTGTCTGTACTATTGTCATTGAGTTGTAGGATTTCTTTGTATATGCAAGATATCAGTCTTTTGTCAGATACATGGTTTCCAAAAATTTTTTCCCATTGAGTTGGCTGCCTCTTTACCTTTTTGAGAAATTCCTTTGAGGTGCAGAAACTTCTAAGCTTGAGGAGTTCCCATTTATCTATTTTCTCTTTTGTTGCTTGTGCTTTGGGTGTAAAGTCTAGGAAGTGGCCTCCTAATACAAGGTCTTGAAGATGTTTTCCTACATTATCTTCTAGGAGTTTTATGGTACTTTCTTTTATATTGAGATCTTTGGTCCATTTTGAGTTAATTTTTGTGTAGGGGGTGAGGTAGGGGTCCTCTTTCATTCTTTTGGATATGGATATCCAACTCTCTCAGCCCCATTTGTTGAAAAGACCATTATGGCTCAGTTCGGTGACTTTGGGGGCCTTATCAAAGATCAGTCGGCCATAGATCTGAGGGTCTATCTCTGAATTCTCAATTTGATTCCATTGATCTATATGTCTATCTTTGTGCCAGTACCATGCTGTTTTGGCAACTGTGGCTTTATAATAAGCTTCAAAATCAGGGAGTGTAAGTCCTCCCACTTCGTTTTTCTTTTTTAGAGTGTCTTTAGCAATTCGAGGCATCTTCCCTTTCCAAATAAATTTGATAACTAGCTTTTCCAAGTCTGCAAAGTAGGTTGTTGGAATTTTGATTGGGATTGCATTGAATCTGTAGATGAGTTTGGGTAGAATTGACATCTTAATGACATTTAGCCTTCCTATCCATGAACATGGAATATTTTTCCATCTTTTAAGGTCCCCTTCTATTTCTTTTAGTAGAGTTATGTAGTTTTCTTTGTATAGGTCTTTTACATCTTTGGTTAAGTTTATTCCTAGGTACTTGATTTTTTTAGTTGCTATTGAAAATGGTATCTTTTTCTTGAGTGTCTCTTCAGTTTGTTCATTTCTAGCGTATAGAAACATTACTGACTTATGTGCATTAATCTTGTATCCCGCTACTTTGCTAAATTTGTTTATTAGCTCTAGTAGGTGTATCGTTGATTTCTCAGGGTTTTCTAGATATAAGATCATATCATCTGCAAACAATGAGAGTTTTACTTCTTCTTTTCCAATTTGGATGCCTTTTATTTCTTTGTCTTGCCGGATTGCCCTGGCTAGCACTTCCAGCACAATGTTGAAGAACAGTGGTGACAGCGGGCATCCTTGTCTTGTTCCTGATCTTAGAGGGAAGGCTTTCAGTCTCTCACCATTGAGTACTATGCTGGCTGTGGGTTTTTCATATATGCTCTTTATCATGTTGAGGAAGTTTCCTTCAATTCCTACCTTTTGAAGTGTTTTTATCAAAAACGGATGTTGGATTTTGTCAAATGCTTTTTCAGCATCTATTGAGATGATCAATTGATTTTTCCCTTTTGAATTTTTAATGTGTTGTAATACATTGATTGTTTTTCTTATGTTGAACCATCCTTGCATGGCTGGAATGAACCCCACTTGGTCATGGTGTATGATTTTTTTAATGTGTCTTTGGATTCGATTTGCAAGTATTTTGTTGAGGATTTTTGCATCTATATTCATTAGGGAGATTGGCCGGTAGTTTTCCTTTTTTGTAGCATCTTTGCCTGGTTTTGGTATTAGATTGACGTTAGCTTCATAAAATGAGTTAGGTAGTGTTCCATTTTTTTCAATGTTTTTAAAGAGTTTGAGTAAGATTGGTGTCAGTTCTTTCTGGAAAGTTTGGTAGAATTCCCCTGTGAAGCCATCTGGCCCTGGGCATTTATTTGTGGGAAGATTTTTGATGACTGATTGGATCTCTTTGCTTGTGATGGGTTGGTTGAGGTCTTCTATTTCTTCTCTGGTCAGTCTAGGTTGTTCCTATGTTTCCAGGAAATTGTCCATTTCTTCTACATTATCCAGTTTGTTGCCATACAGTTGTTCATAATATCCTCTTATAATTTTTTTAATTTCTTCAGGATCTGCAGTTATGTCACCTTTTTCATTCATTATTTTGTTTATATGGGTCTTCTCTCCTTTTGGTTTTGTCAGTCTAGCTAGGGGCTTGTCAATCTTGTTGATCTTCTCAAAGAACCAACTTTTGGTGATATTTATCCTCTCTATTGTTTTTTTGTTCTCTATGTCATTTATTTCTGCTTTAATCCTTGTTATTTCTTTTCTTGTACTTGGTTTAGGATTGGTTTGCTGTTCATTTTCTAGCTTCTTCAGTTGATCCATTAGTTCTTTGATTTTGGCTCTTTCTTCCTTTTTAATATATGCGTTTAGTGCTATAAATTTCCCCCTTAGCACTGCTTTTGCTGCATCCCATAGGTTTTGGTATGTTGTGTTCTCATTTTCATTCGTCTCTATATATTTAGCAATTTCTCTTGCTATTTCTTCTTTAACCCACTGATTGTTTAGGAGTGTGTTGTTTAACCTCCAGGTATTTGTGAATTTTCTAAGTCTCTGATGGTTATTGACTTCTAATTGTATTCCATTGTGGTCAGAGAATGTGCTTTGAATAATTTCAATCTTTTTAAATTTATTGAGGCTTGTTTTATGTCCCAGCATATGATCTATTCTGGAGAAAGTTCCGTGAGCACTAGAAAAGTATGTGTATCCTGGTGATTTGGGATGTAATGTCCTGTATATGTCTGTTAAATCTAATTCATTTATCAGATTGTTTAGGTTTTCAATTTCCTTATTGGTCTTCTGTCTGGTTGATCTATCTATAGGAGAGAGTGATGTGTTGAAGTCTCCCACAATTATTGTGGAAACATCAATTGCTTCCTTTAGTTTTGCCAGTGTTTCTCTCATGTATTTTGTGGCACCTTGATTGGGTGCATAGACATTTACGATTGTTATTTCTTCGTGCTGAAGTGCCCCTTTTATTAGTATGTAGTGGCCTTCTTTGTCTCTCAAAACATCCCTGCATTTGAAGTCTATTTTATCTGAGATTAATATTGCTACACCTGCTTTCTTTTGGCTGTAGCTTGCATGAAATATTTTTTTCCATCCTTTCACTTTCAGTTTCTTTGTGTCCTTGTGTCTAAGATGAGTCTCTTGTATGCAACATATTGATGGTTCATTTTTTTTGATCCATTCTGCGAATCTATATCTTTTAATTGGGGAGTTTAATCCATTTACATTCAACGTTAAAACCGTGAAGGCATTTCTTGAATCGGCCATCTTATCCTTTGGTTTATGCTTGCCATATTTTTCCCTCTCTCTATTAATATCCTTTATTGTACCCATACCGAATCTCTTTAGTACTGAACCTTTCTCCAAGTCTCTCTGTCCTGTCTTTGTTTCTCTGTCTGTATGGCTCCCTTTAGTATCTCCAGTAGGGCAGGTCTCTTGTTAGCAAATTCTCTCAGCATTTGTTTGTCTGTGAAAAATTTAAGCTCTCCCTCAAATTTGAAGGAGAGCTTTGCTGGATAAAGTATTCTTGGCTGGAAATTCCTCTCACTCAGAATTTTAAATATATCGTGCCACTGCCTTCTTGCCTCCATGGTGGCTGCTGAGTAGTCACTACTTAGTCTTATGCTGTTTCCTTTGTATGTGGTGAATTGCTTTTCTCTTGCTGCTTTCAGAACTTGCTCCTTCTCTTCTATGTTTGACAGTGTGATCAGTATATGTCTCGGAGTGGGTTTATTTGGATTTATTCTATTTGGAGTTCGCTGAGCATTTATGATTTGTGTATTTATGTTGTTTAGAAGATTTGGGAAGTTTTCCCCAACAATTTCTTTGAATACTCTTCCTAGACCTTTACCCTTTTCTTCCCCTTCTGGGACACCAATGAGTCTTATATTCGGACGTTTCATATTATCTATCATATCCCTGAGGTCCATTTCGAGTTTTTCAATTTTTTTCCCCATTCTTTCTTTTATGCTTTCATTTTCCATTCTGTCATCTTCGAGGTCACTGATTCGTTGTTCAACTTCCTCTAGTCTTGTACTATGAGTGTCCAGAATCTTTTTAATTTGGTCAACAGTTTCTTTAATTTCCATAAGATCATCCATTTTTTTATTTAGTCTTGCAATGTCTTCTTTATGCTCTTCTAGGGTCTTCTTGATTTCCTTCATATCCCGTACTATGGTCTCATTGTTCATCTTTAGTTCTTTGAGTAGCTGCTCTAGGTGCTGTGTCTCTTCTGGTCTTTTGATTTGGGTGCTTGGGCTTGGGTTATCCATATCATCTGGTTTTTTCATATGCTTTATAATTTTCTGTTGTTTTTGGCCTCGTGGCATTTGCTGAACTTGATAGGGTTCTTTTAGGGTTTGTAGACCTATTGAAGTCCTTATCTCTAATTTATCAGATCTACAGCTTCGTGGAGTACACTTTCTCTAACTAACCAGCAGGTGGCGTCCACGAGCCACCTGTTCTCCACAAGCCAGTTCTCCCCTGCTTAGCCTTTTTGGTGAGTGGGGGAGTGAGTCTTGTTGGGCCCAATTGGTGTACCAAGCTTGCGTGTGTAGTTGGTGTTGCCTGCCCTGTATGTGGGGCATGTTTCTGGGCAGTCGGGGAGGGGGGGGTGGCTCTAACAATCAAATCTCCCTGGTGATCCTAGAGTTTTAAAGCTGCTGCAATAGTCTAATCCTTCAGTTCAGTCCTGCCACAGTTTGTCTCTGCCACTGACCCACAAGTCTTTGGTATTGGCATATGGCTCCTGAGACTTGCAAGTGGGCCCCTCTTCCAGGCTGTGCACCCCGGGTCCTCTGTTGAGGGATGACTGTGCTATGTCACAGGTGAGTGCCGTCCCCCCAGGGCAGTTCTGGGCTGCTGGGCTGTGTAGGGAGGCTCCCAGTCTGCTCAAATGATGGCTGAATGGGGCTTTGTTAATTCACACTGCTCCACCTTCCCAGCTCTGGGACATTCACCTGAGGGTGCAGGGAAGGCTAATGTCCACGCCCAGTTTTGTGGTGTGTGCCTGTTATTTGAAGCACTTCCGTCACACTGGGTTGTCTGGGGCAGCTCTGGGCTATGGGGCTGGCGATGGGCAGGAGTGTTTCCTGTCCACCAGGATGGTGGCTGTGAGCGGACACCCCCCTTTTCTTGGGAAGTTGTGTTGTTTAGTGAATTTTCTCAGCCACTGGATTATTGCCTTTTGTCTCAGAGCTCTCTTAGTTCTGCTCTTGACTTGACGTGACTTGACGTGCCCAAATTGCAATTCTTTGAAGCTTTCTGTATTGGGCTTCTTAGAGTAATTGTTTTAGAAAAAGAAAAAAGGATTTAAAAAAAAAAAAAAACAAAAAAAAAACGGCCCTCCTCAGAGATCTAATGGGTTATTGAAATGCTAATAGACAAAGCAACCAGGGCCATTAAGGAAAGGTCCACAGGGCAGAGAGATCAGCTTTGCTTCGGGATTTGCATATGCGCCTCAAGGCCTGAGCTCCGCCCTTCCCCTTTCTGTGTTCACCAGAACTCCAAAAATCCTCTGCTTTTATTTTGGAGTTTTTCGTGTTGTTTTTTTTCTATGCCTGTCTCCTCTCTGCTGGGCTGGCTGCTCTCAGAGTCTCTGGTGTCTGGTCTCAGTCTATCTATGGTTGGAGTTTGAATCAGTAGAATGAGTTTCCGATAAGAGCAGCCACTGCAGTTCTCCCTTCTCCTTCCTGGAGCTGACGGCCCCTCCTCCCCCGGGACTGAGCCTGGCAGGGAGGGGCGCGGGTCCCCTGGCCGCAAAAACTTACAGATTTCGCTGATCTCAGCAGTTCCACGTTTTCATGAGTGTTGTATGAAGTATGCCCAAAGACAGATTGCTCTGTGGTGTCCAGTCCACGCAGTTCCTGGCTTTTTACCTACTTTCCTGGAGGAGTAACTAAAACTTACAGCTCACCAGTCTGCCCTGCCTGTGCTTTTCCGTATTATCGAAAACTACATCTTTATGATATTTATTACCAGTTTGCAGGCTACTTTTTTTCAAACCTTTTCTATCTCTTAGCAGAATGTATAGATTTCCTAATATAGGTCCTTAGATTTCTTGTTAAGGTCGTTAATATTTTTTATTTTTGAGGAGATTGCTTTTTGGTTTGTTTTGCTATCATGAATGAGATTTTACTCCATTGTCTAATTCTAACTATTCAGTTTTGATACATGGGAAGGCTATTGATTTCTGTATATTAATTATAGATCCTAATCTTTTAAGGAATTCTCATTAAACTCAATATGGTGTCAACAGATGGATTCTGTTCAAATGATTTTTTTCCTGTGTACCAATATAACATTCTAATGTGTTTATTTCATTGTTTCATGCAGACCACAGAAGTTCCAATAATATATGTGTGTATATATATGTGTGTGTGTATATATATATACACACACACATATATATAGTATTTGGTAATTAAATGGAGGTGCTTATGATTTTTAAAATTATAATTATTTATCTAGTTAAAAATAAGTATGAACAAACTTTTAGATTTAAAACAAAGAAGTACTACTGATTCACAATCAAGTGGAGCCCCAGAAGATAACACTATGACCAGAGCAATAAAGGAAAAAGACTGGAAGAAGAAATGTTGCAAATTTCATGAGGAAGTGTTCTGGGAGGAGCAAAATGCAAAAACTGTTGTGTTAAAACATGTCTGTAGATAACAAGATGCACAAGATAATCGAGATATTTTGAGGCAAATACGTATGTAAAAATATGTCCGCAAATTCTTTGATGTTCTTCTCCTCAAGAAGGGAAGCTTAATTGCCTTACCTTGAATGTTGAAGCAATGGGATGCCACCAGCAAGGTTAGGTTCTCAGAAGACAGCCCTGCCCACCTTGGGTTCTCTCCCTCTCCCGGCTCTCTCCCTCTGGAGGAAGTTGGCTGCCACCTCCCGAGTCGAGACTCCCTGGGCCAGAACCACCAGCAAACCCCTCCCAGACTCCTGACCCACAGATGCCGTGTGAGTTAAGAAATGTTTGCTGTTTCAGGCTAGCAGGTTATGGGGTAATTTGTTACACAGCAATAGGAAACTAACACACAGTGAATTGATAAGACATTTCTTCTTAATAGTCCGAATAGGATCAACAAAATTAGTCACCTGGATAAAGAATTAAACACCCAATAAAAAAAATTTTAAGTGATATTTTGCAGGATCTGAGCTTGTAACTGTTGGCCAGCTATAAAATGGCTTGGATTCTTGCCCATAAAAGAAAAACATTTTTAAATGGAGATGGAAATTTTGTTAGAAAATTACGAGGGATACACTTAAAGATATTTCATAAAAAGTAAAAAATCTGCAGTTAAGCCACCTGTACAATTGCTCATATAATGCAAAACCTTCCTAACAGTCCCAAAGAGTGACTGTTTCAAAATTGGAAAAATTGCAAGTGTTTTTCTTTAACTTTAGAGAAATCATTTGATATAAAAAAAATTACGTTGGGTACATTTTGTTTCAAAGGACTTCCAAATTTACAAAGGAATATCAATTGACAGCCTAAAAGATTGAACTTGTGACCTCTGTATATTTCAAAGAAGAATTTTAGCTGGATTTGAAAAAATTAGTTTCTTTCACGATCGATGGCAGTCTGGATATACAGAGTCAAAAATCTGGATTTACAAGAAACGGATGACCCCTTTATTGCTTTGTTTCCCCTTCATTGCTTTGACACATACTGAAAATATTTGTTCTGAGTTTCCTGAAGCAGTCTCTATGAAAAGGTTCATGATACAGTTGTTCAAATCATTCAGTATATGCATGAAAATGTTGTCAAGCTCTGCCAGTTAGTTTATGAAATGGTTGAAATAGAAAACAGTAAATGACAATGATTTAATGATCTTATGTTCTTTGCTCATTGTTTAAGTCGTGAAGGATTTTTACAGATTTACTGTGCTCTTAACTTCAATTTTCTTGAAACAAAAGAAAGATCAGATATTCAATAATCAAGATTTAAAAAATGGCAGCGTGATTTGTGTTTTCTCATGTCACATCACCTATGAGCAAGCTAAATCTGAAGCTCCAAGAGGAGAAAATGCTTATTTGTGACTGATCTAAGTAGGTACAGGAGTTTGTGTTACATTCTATTACTTCATAGTGGAATAATAATGATTTCTACACATGAATCCATATGGAGAAGATTTTAATTGTAATCAACAGCCTCATATAAATTAGTTACAAAAACTACAAGAAAAATTTTAAAAATGCTTTGTTGATATGGATAGATTTTGAGTTGCTTTTCAATGTATGCAATATCTCTTTGAATTCAATGATAATAATCCAGAATCAACATAGAGTTGATACATTTACTTAACTTGGACAGATAAAATTTTGAAACTGATTTCTTTGTGCTTCAAAGTCAAATCAATTCTTCCAAAAAAGGTGACTCAGTTGTCAGTGCAGGTGTTACAGGAAAGTGATGTTTTTGTACTGGATTTGATTACTGGAAAACTTTAAAGCATGTTTGGAACAACTCAGGGATGTGAATCTAGTTTTTCATCAATACATTTTATGACATCTAAGGAAGATCAAGTATTCCCCATGAAAATTTAGTATCTAAATTGAAATGTGCTGTAATTATTAACTATATACCAGATTTGAAGAATTAGTGTGAAAAAAGAATGTAAACTATCTCATTAATATTTTAAAAATGTTTATTACATGGTGAAATGATAATATTTTGGATATATTATTAAAATTAATTTCACCTGTTTCTTTTTATTTTTTTAATGTGGCTACTAGAAATTTTTAAATTAGCCACATGGCTCATATTATGTTTCTGTTGGACATA
The DNA here is from genome assembly GCF_015220235.1 of Choloepus didactylus. Lineage (NCBI taxonomy): Eukaryota > Metazoa > Chordata > Mammalia > Pilosa > Megalonychidae > Choloepus > Choloepus didactylus. The sequence goes on along the minus strand of NC_051315.1, from coordinate 130,827,252 downwards.
CTGTGTTTCTATTGGACAGCACTACTACAAACTTTCAAATGTCACCTACTCCATGAAGCCTTCCCTGACTACCCAGTAAAGCAGCAGTCTACCCTGCTCTACTCCCGACCACACACACACCAGCTCATTCTCTATCCCATTGCCTGGTTTCAGCTTTTTCATAGCACTTTTCACCATCTGAAATGTTATTTACTTTTTATTTGCCAGTCTATTGTCTACATTCCCTGCTAGAATAAAACTGCTGTATCCCTAATGCTTGAATAGGGACTTGATCAATATTTAGTGAGTTATAATGCACTCCAGAGAGGACTTCTTCCAGAAAATGTGGAAGTCTTACTTGATAAAATGATCACACACACACAAACATACACACACACACACACACACACACACACACTAGGTGTTTAAGAATAAAAACAACAATATTAAATATATTTTTAAAATCACAGTAAAGACAAGACATCTGCTTCTAACAAAAAAGAGATCTGGAGACATTAAAAACCTGCTCTGGCAGTTCTACCCTCCCCTGACTCAGCTTCTTCAGTTGTCTATACTGCTGCAGCTCCCTTTTCAGATCTGCTAAATCAGATTTTCCCATGTATTTTCTTTTCAAACATGCCCTTACTGCTGTCGTATTTTGTCAAATGCTTTTTCAGCATCTATTGAGATGATCATTTGATTTTCCCTTTTGATTTGTTAATGTGTTGTAATACATTGATTGATTTTCTTATATTGAACCATCCTTGCATGCCTGGAATGAACCCCACTTGGTCATGGTGTATGATTTTTTTAATGTGTCTTTGGATTCGATTTGCAAGTATTTTGTTGAGGATTTTTGCATCTGTATTCATTAGGGAGATTGGCCGGTAGTTTTCCTTTTTTGTAGCATCTTTGCCTGGTTTTGGTATTAGATTGATGTTAGCTTCATAAAATGAGTTAGGTAGTGTTCCATTTTCTTCAATGTTTTGAAAGAGTTTGAGCAAGATTGGTGTCAGTTCTTTCTGGAAAGTTTGATAGAATTCCCCTGTGAAGCCATCTGGCCCTGGGCATTTATTTGTGGGAAGATTTTTGATGACTGATTAGATCTCTTTGCTTGTGATGGGTTGGATGAGGTCTTCTGTTTCTTCTCTGGTCAGTCTAGGTTGTTCATATGTTTCCAGGAAATTGTTCGTTTCCTCTACATTATCCAGTTTGTTGCCATACAGTTGTTCATAGTATCCTCTTATAATTTTTTTAATTTCTTCGGGCTCTGCAGTTATGTCACCTTTTTCATTCATTATTTTGTTTATATGGGTCTTCTCTCTTTTTGATTTTGTCAGTCTAGCTAGGGGCTTCTAGCTTCTCAAAGAACCAACTTTTGGTGATATTTATCCTCTCTATTGTTTTTTCGTTCTCTATTGCATTTATTTCGGCTTTAATCCTTGTTATTTCTTTTCTTCTACTTGGTTTAGGATTGGTTTGCTGTTCATTTCCTAGCTTCTTCAGTTGATCCATTAGTTCTTTGATTTTGGCTCTTTCTTCCTTTTTAATATATGCATTTAGTGCTATAAATTTCCCCATCAGTACCTCTTTTGCTGCATCCCATAGGTTTTGGTATGTTATGTTCTCATTTTCATTCGTCTCTATATATTTAGCAATTTCTCTTGCTATTTCTACTGCTGTCGTATTAACACATTTGTACTTGGCATTCTCCCTTGTTTTACTTTGCATAACGCTAAATTTTAACCTTGCTAACTTTATGCAATCTTGGTATTTAGGGCAGTTTTTTCGGTGTCTGATCCTTTATTTTTGGGGGGATGAACGGGAGAAGCCAGACAACTTCTCTTTTTACATTACCCCACAGACTGCCCATGTGGTTCATGGGAGAAGGGAGCAACAATTGTTTTGTTCTTTTAAGGCATCCATGATGGTTAAGTTCATATGTCAACTTGGCTAGGTTATGCTGCAGGCAAGCACTATTCTGATTGTTACTGTGAGTGTATTTCATAGATGGATTCGTATCTATAGTCATTTGATTGCGTCTACAGCTAATTGCATCTGCAATCAACAAAGGAGATTGCCGTCAGCAATGAGGGGAGTCCCCTTATCCAATCAGTTGGAGGTCTTAAAGCCAGCACTGGGGTTTTCAACAGTAAGAAAGAATTTCTGCCTGTGTTTCAGCCAGCTTCACCTGGGGGAATACAGATTTGCCGGACTTCAGCCTTATCTTTATCAGCGTTTCTAGTTTGCGACTTGCTCTACAGGGTTTGGTCTTGCCAGCCCCTTGGTTGCATGAGCCTAGACCTCATGATAAATTTGTTTCTCTGGAGAATCCCAAGATAGATCTGAATCAAATTATACCTAGATTTTAAAAAGATAGTGGATTTAAATTTTTGATATGGAAATATTAAGCCACATTATCTTAAAACCATGGTTGATGAAGAATGACTGCGCTGAGTATCTACAAAATTCCAGCCTGGCTAAGAAAATCCCGGGAAGCAGTGACATTGTGGCCACGTTTCCCTGGGGCTACATGCCAGTGGCTGGGCTAACAAGGATGAGGGAAGTCCAGGCAGGGAGAACTCAGCACACCTGGACTGGTGGTGGGGAAATGATTTATTCCAAGCCATGGTGAGTCAGGTAGGGGTGCTGTGGTGGGGGGCCAAGATTGGGGGGGGACTCACGAGTGCCATGGTGATGGTGGGCCCAAAGGCCAGGGTAAGGGAGAAACACCGAAGGGGACCTCTTCCCTCAGTGTTGCTGCCTTCCACATCCCAGCACAGTGAAGGGACCTCTTGGCATTTAGGTTAATATCAAGCTTTACAAAGTCCTAGTTCAGTATGACTGCCACCAGCTGTTGTGTTCTTGGGGGGCAGTTGACAAGGGAGACTAATCCAGCCAGGTTAATGCAACTTTGCTCAGGAAGAGTGGGGGCTGCTTAGCATTCAGCGAGCCCGGGATCCGGGCAGGAGCCCTCCAGCAAGTGGTAACCATGATGTTCTGCCAAGAGGGGAAGGGGGCAGGGCTAAGGAGTTGGGGAGCAGCCATAAAAGGAGACACACAGCAGCGAGCAGACAGGCAGTGGCCTCGAGAGATGTGGCTGCAGACACTGGAGAGCTAGCTGGGGACCACCTCCTGGAGACTCATGGGCACAAGGGCAGAGCCAGCTGCCTGCTGAGCTGCGCTCCTCTAAATCCCCATGTATCCTGGACACTGGGGATCTGGGGCTCCCTAAGTGTAGCCGCAGGGAGCTGGGCAGGTCAGTAGATATCACCTGTTACCTTCACACACCAAGATGGTCTTGTGGACACCAGGGGCCACATCTGGACCGCAGGTTAGAGAGGCACTTTCTAAAAAATTGTCAACAGTAACTTTGGATTCTCTAGTTTATATTATCTAAAAATTAATATGGACTATTAAGGTGGGAAATAACAGGTCTCTGCAGTTCTGAACTGCATTTGATTGATGTTGCCCATCCCGATGTCTTTTGAGTGTCTATGTCGTATGTGTCATTCCGTTTTGAGAAATGAGAACTATTTGCAAGAAACCAACAGTAGGGATCCTGGTCCAGGTTTTCAAATGCCTCTTTTCTCCTCTCAATCTTCTAATTCAGGTAACAGCAGTGGTTCTTGATGGGGAGCACATTTGCAACCCCTTCTCTCCCCCATCCCCGGGACTATTTGGAAATGCCTGGAGACATTTTTGGTTGCAGTGGTGGGGTGGGCAGCTCCTGGTATCCAGTGGGTAGAGGCCAGGGAAGCCGCTCGACGTCCTTTGATGCACAGACCCTCACCTCAAAGAACCATCCGGCCCCAGAGGTCCATAGCGCCGAGGTTGAGAACACCGGGTTACAGGGATAAAAAGAGCCAGAACAATTCCCAATAGCTCCATTAGGAAGTTTTAATTTATGAAGCAAATTTAAAAACTATATCCTTTTTTTGCTTTGGATTAGTGAGTATGGCAGATTGAGTTATGCACCCCAGAAAATAAAAACAACATGCTCTTAATCTTAACCCAAATTCCCGTGAGTATGAACTCACTGTCAAGAGGAACTTTTGAAGATCTTATTTTTAGTCCAGGTGTGACCAGCTGAATCAGGATGGATTTAATCCTATTACCGGAGCCTTACAGAGAGAAAGCCATGGGGAGGAGCTGGAAGCTGGGGGTCAACAGCACCTGGTCAAGAAAGGGGAAGACGTTGCCATGTGATGGGAAAGCCAAGGAAGCCAAGGACGCTACTAGGCCCCGGGAGGAAGTGTGCCTTCCAGCCTACGAAACCCCGAGCCGATACATTCCTGTTGCAAAAGTCAGCCCACGGTGTGTATTTGTCATAGCAGTTGGGATACTAAGGCTGGACGTGTGTGTAATACTGGTTTCCTGTTTGGGTCAGGATCCGCGAGAGAGGGGGCGACTTAAGGTGTGCCTTCCTCAGAGCCGCTGTTCTGGAAAACACCCCTTCCTGGTGCAGCTGAGGCCACTGTGAACCGTGGCTGTGCAGCTGTGTGACCACAGGCCAGCCACGGAGCCACCCGGGGCTCTGTTCCCTCATCTGTAATATGGGTTTCACAGTAGCATCTATCTCATAGGATGCAGCGGGAATTAAATGAATGAAAATATGCAGAAGTGTTAGACTAGTCCCCGACGTAAGTACTATATAATTGTTTGCTACTATAATTATTTGCGACTTAAATGGATGCATAGGTGCAGCGTGCCTGTATTCCAGGATACTAAAGCAAGTGTTTCCTCTTTGTGGCTGGCAGATTATTATCAGCGGAGGGGGCTGGGGGGGGGCATTGCAGGGTGCAGGGTCTCCCTCCCTGGTTCCGCTGTGCTTCCTTCCATCTCCTCGTTCACTCTGTCCGCGGTGTGTGAAGCTGGTCACCCAGTGGCACCCACCCTCCAGCAAATTCTACACCCCCATCCTGGCCCATAGTCTCCTGCTTGCCAGCCTCAGCCCAGGGAACCCAGGCCACTTCTCTGTCATCCCGTGTCTTTGAAGCTCAGCCTTGGGGAAGGGGAGGGAGCCACTTCCAAGTCTGTCCGTCCTTGCTTGGGCTTTCTCAGCAGCCCGAGGGCCCCCTCTGGAACGCATTTTCATTCCTTCTTAATGGTTAACCTCTGGTTACAGATTAATCTATCTTGGTATTAAGATTTTCCTGTTCAAACTGGATGGTTCCTGTCTCTGACCAGACCCTGACTGATACAATTGCATTTTTTTAAAGAACTTGGATCTCTTCTCTCTTACTGAACAGAGTTTTAAACTTAAGAGAAATCTCTTAAAATAAAATCATTCTGAGACTTGTTCTGACAAATCCTAGGTCAACAGAAAGCCATACTGCTGCAAAGAGTAGGTGCTCTCTCGGGCCCAGTGCAGGGGTGATTCCTGTATAAAAGCTCTGGTTTTGAATGAAAGCAGCTAAGCTGCAACACCGACAGGGGGTTAGCAGCTGGATGACTTTACCCACCAGAGTAACCGAAGAGGAGGAGGAGATCCGAAGTAACGAACTTCTCTCTACATTACCTACTCCAGACCAATGGGATGCTGGAGACTGCACTCGCGCTGCCTCTACAGTAGGACATGGGAAGTGTTTTCTTAATTATTTACACTCAACCCCGTGGGCCCCGGGCCCCAGGCCCCAGGCTCAGTGAGCAACACTACACACAGTTTTGGATGAAACCGTGTTGGCTTGCACCTGCTACTATCCTGAAAAGCTGGCTTGCTTAACCAGCCATGTTTGAAACACAAAATAAACAACTAGCAATTAAAAATTAGCAAAAGCATGCACTTTTAACTGGCCAAACTCTCTCTACCTCTGTCCTTGAAGATATGGCAATAGCTTCTACTTTGGTCTCCTTTTTGAAGAAAGTTCACTTTCTGTTCCAAGTGCAATGATTCTGTGAATGTACCTTTTTCTTAAACAGAGAAAGAAAAATGAATAGAATTTATATGCTTATAAAATCCAAAGATGACCCAAAATATATACAGTAATACATATGAAATCAGTTAAATGAAGATCTTCTTTCTCCAGGGGAAAAAATAAAAACCACATTGCTAAATTCTTTTAACATTTCATTTTTTAATTTTTCTAATAGTACATTCTTTAAAAGAAGTTGTTCACTTCAGCTCCAAATATAAGGATTAAATAATGCAAACAAAAAGCTGTCATTTTCAGTGAAGCTATTGCCGAATTACCCTGAAAAAAAGAAAGTATTCTTATGACTGAACTGATGCAAAAATCCCTTAGAAAAACGTTTGTTGCCTGTAAAGAGTCTTCTTAAGGCCACTTTTACGTCTAAGAACTTCCCCTTGTTTCCAGTGAGTTTTGCTTGGTAATGGCTTGTGGTTCCACAGTGTTTCGTGTAGGAAAAGCGGAGTCTAAGATTCTACTGAAGTCGCTCAAATGGCAGTTTTGCCATCAAAGGGATTCCCAGCACTGTAAGATTCCCCTTAACTTTCAGCAAGACACAACGGAAAGAAAACGCAGTCCCGCCTTCCTCTTGACTGACTGCCATTGGGAACAGTACCAGGAGGCGGCCCAGTGGCCGAGCAGCCGGCTCTGGAGCTCGCGGGGTCCCAGTGTGCTTGTCAGGTGAGCTGCAGGCCTGAGAGCTGGCCTGAGCTCGCCGGGGGCTGCAGACGGGCATCCGGTCCAGGGGACCCCACGAAGCTCTGCTCTCAGACTCAGGGGAAGAAGCGGCGCCCCCAGACGGCATCAGGGAAAAGCTGGGGGTACAGCCCTCTGCCCGCCGACTCGCTGCTCAGAGCTGGGGTTCACTGCTGGGACAGGAGTGCACTGCGATTTGCTTTCATTTTTTCCAGACGCTTCACTAAGTGGCCGTTGCTCACCTCGAGCTCCTCTGTTTTATCCAACGCGGAGCGAAGCTGCAAACAAAGAGGAAAGACTGTGAGCTTTGAGGAGCTGGTTTCCTCCAGACGTAGCAGGCCTTTGCACTGCCAACATTCTGATCCTACTGAAAAATACGGCTAGAACTCGGGCCTCCTGAAATACTAAAAGTACATACACGGGTACATGGATTTCTATAAATTCATGTGTGTATTTCTTAATTTAAAAAGAAATGCAAATTCAAGGCACATGATTCTGGCATCACGAGTAATTACGGACACTTCCTTCTCTGAAACTACTAGACCTCCTATCTGGCATACTCTGTTTCCGCTGTCAGATGTGGAATATGAAATTAAGAGGTACAGGGCGCGATTACAAAGTTAGTAGACACAGACACACAGCAAAAAGCCACCAAGAATAAATATACTTAGTAAGAAAAAAAGGAACATTTAAAGGTGAAGTGGAAAATCCACCCCCCCCCCCAAAAAAAAACATGCAGACCTTATGCAACAAAAAAAAAAAGGTAAGGAGATGAAAAATATGAGGGCGAGGTGGTTAGGAAATGTGGAAGCTGCACTAGGAGGGTCCAGTATCCTCTGATTAGAGACCCAGAGGGGAAAGTGGTGAGACTACAGAAGAGCAATCATTTAACAAGATAATGGTTGGAAATTTTCCAAAGTTGATTTAAAAAAATGAAGTCACAGATTCAAGAAACACCACACATCCCAAGCAGAATAAACAAGAGGGAACCCACATCTAACACATTAAGTGTAACTGCAGAAGATCTAAAAAAAACTTGACAGCAGTTAGAGACAAAAACAAAACAAAACAAACAGATCACCTCCAAAGGTACAATAGTGAGACGGACCCATTTCCCCATGGCCTCCAGAAGAGGGCAGCATAAAAGCCAGAAAACATGGAGAGAAAATGACTCCCAGAATCACACATCCCACAAAACTGATGTTCAATAACTTGGGAGAAATAAAAACATTTTATAGACAAAAAATAAGGGAATTTACCACCAAGAGGAGGGTTCTAAGGAACTTCTAGAGGATGCACTTTAGGAAGAAAGAAAACCCCAGAAATACAGTCTGAGAAGCAAACAGGGACGGTACATAATATGGCAAATATGTGGACATGTCAAAACAAACAAGGTATGTATAAAACAGAATAACGGCACTGCCCAATAAGTGTTTTTAAAAATGCAAAATATTTAATTTATGTCTGTGTGTGAACATACATAAAATATATGTCAGGAAAGAGAAAACTGAAGCAAAAACATTCAAAAGTCCTTTTATTGTACAGGAGGGGAGTAAAGATATTGTTCAAAGTTAAGACCTTTTAAGTTAAATATGAATAATAATCTGAGCAGCCATTTCTCCTTCCTCTTCCAAGCTGTGACTTCTAGTTCGCTGTCTCTCCAGCAGTGCTCCTGCCATGATTCTAGAACTTCCAATGTCCTGGCCCTCCAGATCCGGCCTCCCTGCTCCGGTGATCGCGCCCACCTCTCCTTTCCGGCCGCCCACTCCCGTGGAAATCCCAGGTTGAGAGCTGTCTTCACCACCAACCACAACTCCCCTGTACCTCCATTTCTAGCGGCTGACTCCCCAGTTGTCACCCCTATCTTTCCAATTCCTCCAGAACCCCAAACGCCAACAACACTTCAAGTGCATGGAGACCGAGGGGCTCTCGATGCCCCAGCAGCATGGCCGTGGCTCCCTGCTGCCCTATCACCCACACCCCACCCCAGCTTCCATCCATGTGCCATGGTTGGTGGCTTGTGTGCATACACCCACTGCTCCTTCCTGCCCTCAGCCTTGACCATTCTCACCCAGCAAACCCCCAAGCCTGGAGTCTAGCCCTGCACCAATTCTGGGCCTGCTCCCCGATGGCCGAACCTATCTGAGCAGAACTCCAGGCCGTGCTGACTGGTCTCCCCTCGAATGTAAGATTCCAGGGAGCCCCTGATGCCTCCCAGCAACTGCACTGCATTTTTAGTGGGTCCGAGCTCTCCTTCTCCCCACTCAACCCCCACAACATCCTTCCCCTGCCCTCACTCTCAGCTGGTGACCCTGCTTTCCATCCAGTTCACCGAGAGCACAGAAGCAACTGGAAGCTGCCTCTCCCAAGCTCCACAGCACCTACCCCAGCCTGCATCGGCACCTTGTCCCCTGCCTTCCTCTGGCGCCGGTGGATGAACTCCCCAGGCTGTGAAGCCACCCCCTCCTCCTCTCCCGGGATTCCTTCTCTTTAGGCTGGCTTCTACCAGCACCCAAAGATGCAGGGGCTCTCATCTTTAAAAGGTTCCCTTGGCCCCAAATGCTCCTTCGGTGCACCCCGTCTTATCCCCTTTGCAGAAAAGAGGACAACTTCTTGAGAGAGCTGTCCCACTTCAATTCCTCTCCCGTCGTGCCCCTTTTCCCTCCACGCCCTCCCACCACTCTACCAGCACCGCTTTCCCAGAGGCTCCCAAGCCCTCCTCCCACTAACTCCAACAGCCTGTCCTTCATCTTCATCCCACCTTCTCCTTCCACCCCTCCTGACGCCCCTTCTCCCCCGGCCCTTCCTCTCGCCCTCGCTCACTCTCTCCTCCTCACCTCCCTGCCCGTCCCCTTGGGAGGCCCACAGTCGGCCCTGCTGTTCTCTTCTTGATCTCACTACGCTGGCGCAGCCCCGGCTCCCATGTGTTTCATGCTCTGTCTGCACTGAGGACCCCCGAGGATTGCAAACCCTGCACCCCAGGTGTTCGTGTAAGCACCTACCCAGCATCTCTCGTAGGAGGCGCTGAGTCATCTCAAACTTAACAAAACACGTTCTGACACCCACTAAAAACAAAACAAAACAAAACCAAAAAAGAAGAAAAAGCAAAAGGCTAAAAGTTGCTCCAACTGGGCTCTTCTCTCTCCGCCACCGGACGTTCAGTCCATCATCACATGCTGTCGGCACCAGCCTCAAAGGACACATGGCCCACCCAGAGCTCACCGCCCCCGCCGCTCCCACTTGTCAAAACTACCATCGATTCTCCCTCGGATCATTGCCCCCACTGCCTACTCGTCTTCCTAGCTCTGCCCCCCTCTCCACAGCCTTTTCTCACCACAAAAGTAGTCATGTTGTTCCTACTGAAACATCATTGTGTCCACTCTGCTCAAAGCCCTGCTGTGGTTCCCCATTTTACTTCCAGTAGAAGTCGGGGTCCTTTCAATGGCCCTGCAGTCCCTCCTTATCTGGCCAGCCACCGCTCAGAGGCCTCCATTTCCTCTTGCCCACCCTCTCTCCTCACTGTGCCTCCTTCCTGGTTAATCCCTTTCCACCCCAGGGCCTTTGCACTCGCCCCTACACATGGCAGGCCTCCCTCCCAGCTCTGTTTGGCTCTTTCCCTTCCCAACCTCAGGCCTTTCCTTCAATGTCGCACGACATGAGGTCTTCTTCAGCCACCTATTTAAAATTGTCCCCACCCCACTGTCATGGACTCCCAGTCTCCCTTTCAAATGCTGTTGTTCCATTTGTTGGTGACCCCCTCCTCCAAAGTGTACGCTCTAAGAAGGCAGGGGTTTTGCCTGGACAGTTCACTGTGCCAGACCCTAGCACCAGACCCGGGCCCGGCTCCCACCCAGCAGATGCTGCAGAGAATCGCTGAATGAACGACTTAGCCAAGTGGCTTCATAAGGGAAGATACAAGGCATTTTTGGAAAGAAGGTTGGGAGCACGGTGCTCTGCGGATGTGGCCGACTGGTGGCGTGTGTGCAGCTCAGCCTTCCTGAGGGCACTTTCCATGGGGGCATTTCAGGTAGTTCTGGCCTTGCTTCCCTGCAGCTGCCAAAGCAGGAGCTCATTTCTCCTGAGTTCTGGTCTGCCCAGGCTCACGTTGCCCGACAGACTATACTGAGCCTAAGAGCCCCGGCTACCCCTTTATCTCATTAATTCTCTGACAGCTGAACCAGAACATGCCAACGACGATTCCTAAGCCCTGAGGGCAGAACTAGGATTTCCTTTATGAAGAGGGGAGTCTGGCCCCTCCAAATCGTTTGGGAGGATGTGAAAATGAAAACCTCCACAGCAGATCTAACCGGAGTGAACCCTCCCCCTCTGCTTTCCCAACTGTTAGCACTACTCATTCTTTTCCTGGGAATAGCTTGTAAATTTACCTCTCTTTGGAGTTTTCGTTTTTCAGCCTTAAGTTCGTCTTCTATTTTTTCTGCATTTTCAGCAGCTGATTTATATCGTGATACTTGACCCTCTAACCTTATCACCTAAAAGGAAGAGAAAGACCACGTGCATCAACCAACAGCCCAATTTCTTTCTTCAATTGCTTTTATTATATTTGGGTTCAAAAGGGTGTGATTTAATTATGAGATACCATTTGCGGCCATTATGTGGCTGCTAGCCAAGCAAGCTACTCACTCCTAATCCCAGCACTCTTCCTCACTCCAACAAGGATTTATATTCTCTCTCACCCTAATCCAAAAGGGGGGGTCCCCACAGGGCTGACCCCTTGCTGCCCTCGCGTCTCCCCCTCCCCTTTGTGGGGTATTCTGGTGGAGAATGGGCGTGCTGAGCAGAGCTGGTAAGGCAAAGCCTCCCCCAGGCCTCAGCTCCAGGCTAATCTCTCCCAGGGGCAAGGGTGGAAGTAGGAAATAGGGGAGGTGAGGAAGGAAATAACAGGGGTGGAGAAGGCAGTGGCTTTGGGATGGCGTTCCACAGCCCAGGGCTGGAGGGGAAAGACAGGGCGAAAGCCCCCGGAGGCTTTGTTGTCAGGATCCAAAACCGTGCTTAGTAAAGCGCTGTCACTTCTGTGGGTGCTGTCCTCACTTCTGATTACCATCCCCCGAGGCTCCAGCCATGTATACCCACAACGAAGGGGAAAGGATATGTTTTTCCCTCCCCCTTTGCTGAGGGCACAGCTGTCCCAGGACCTGGCACACTGCAGGCGGGAGTATCCCAAATCTAGAAACCACCGGGGCCTGGCCCGGTGGGGAGAGAAAGGCTGAAAACACAGGCGAGAGGGACGGCCCAGCATGAAGTGTGTTTTAATTAATTGAATTATTTTTAAAGAATGGATTTTTAAAAACTGCCTAGCCACATTTGCTACTTTCTACATCTAACCATTATGGATAAAGGGCAGAGGATTAGTATCAATTATAACAACCTGAGTCTGAATACTTACCTTTTCTTCCTCCCTTTTTCTCTCTGAGAGACATAACATTGAGAAAATCGATGCCTTAATTTATCCGTCCCTCCTCCCCCTCCTCCGGGAACCTTTTTTGATTCTAAAATAAAATCTTTGCTTCCTTTTGGTCCTGAGTCTCTCAGGGGCTATTTCTAGCAAACAAAACTTGAGTTAATCATCAGCTGAATGTTATTTGCTGAAAAGTACACACATACATTTTGTTCTAAGGCAGTTATCTCTTGCTCAGATTTTGCAAGTTTAAATTTGAGGTCGCTGATCTGTCTGTTGGCATCCCCTAAAAGGAAAGAGAAGGAAAAGCTGTTAAGCTCTGGGGCTTTTAAAAAGTTAAAGCAATAGTTACTCGGAACCAAGCCTTACTTTATCATTATCTTGCAAATTTCTAAGTTCTGGTCTGGGGCTCCCCAACTCCACAGAGCTGAGAACGGGGAGAAGGTGCCCTCTCTTCAGACACCTGAGCTAGACAAGTGCTTTCGGTGCCTCTGCACAGGGGCCTGAGAGCCCAGGGAAGAGAACGCTCGGGAGCAAAGATGACAAAGGAATGGCGGGGGTGGGGGGAGGTGGCGAGAGACTGGGCAGGATGCTGGCTCCCCCAAGCCTGTTTCTAGCTTACTGGCGTAGAAAACAGTCTGCCAATTTTCCCAAACAATCAGCAGATCAAAAGAACACTGGATCTGGAGTAAATGGGGTCCCTCTCTTGGAATGGAGGAACCCACTCTGGGTGACCTATTTTACCTGTGAAATCCTATTTCATCAGCTCAGACAGAAATGTCCCTGCTCTGTCCCACAAAGAAACATCTTTGCTCTCCTGGGGGGTGTGGGGAAAATGGGGCATTCTTTTGCATGACAACTTCTTTCCTCTAGCATAAGTGCAATAAAAACAGCGTGCATAGGAGGGTTACTTCTACAGGAGGATGACATTTACTTTGCAAGTCCACGACATGCACATCTGTCCCATTTTCCAAGACACCGTCTTCAGATCTCAGGGTGTCCAGTTGGCCATTCTTCTGTCTCTCTTCCAGCTGCCCTTTGAGTTTCTTAATCTGAAAACATCCACCAGTACAATGTTAGTTTCTCTATTCTAAACAAGACTGAGAAGATGAACTCAGGCTATCAGAAAGGAAACACAGAGTAAAATAAAAACCAGTGCCCCATATGTCCAATTGGCCATTGCCTTGCTGTTATCTAGTATCTCAGCTGTGCATAATGAAGCATCAGGAAATGACCAAAAGGTTAAAATCCACATCACAGTCCACCAGGCAGGCAGGCAGGCAGTCTCCCCCTTTTTAAGAAAGAAACCATCCCAAATGAATACCAAGTAATCTTCCACCAGTTGATGGTTTTCTCAGAAAGTAAGACATAGTGCAATGAAAGAAAAACGGATGATGTCTGCAGTATCAGGCATGACTTATTTGTGACTCTGGATGAAAAGTGATTTCTAAAGTTGAAATTCCTCTTGCATTCAGGAGGAGATTGTACATAAAGTAGTTTAAGTGTCTGTCTAAGAGTTATCAAGCCAGTGTGCCATTAGCTACCAGAAGCTTCTGGGCACACGAATATTGTGATTAAGTCCCCAACAAAAGTGTGTGCCTCCTTGTCGGGCCTGGTCACGTGGCAGGTTTGCCAGGTTCACCTGGGGCTGTCGGCCCTTCCAGGAGAGGGAAACAGTGTAGTCAGAATGCTGCCAACGTCTACAGGAGAACCTCCCAAGCCCTTTCCATGTACAACTTCCAAACGATGAGGAACTGCCTGTAGGGACAGCCTGCCTCCCTACCCAACACAGGCACAGCAGAACCCCAATAAACCCGAACCATCCGTGCAGGCCACTTTAAGAAAGCAGGTATAGAATTAAGATGGACGCATTTTTTTAAAAAGATCAGAGAACTCCAAGAGAATCCTCCCAACAGAGCAAGTGCTTTCTTTACCCAATTTTGAGAGCCTCTGCAAACAGGAAGGCAAATATATCTGATTAAGCTTATGAAGAACAATTCTTCTAATTTTTCTTAGAAATTTCTTCTAATTTTCCCTAGAAAGTGATTGTGGAATGATTTAAAAATGGTTCTGCTAGGACCAACCAGGCCATGTCTTGTATTTCTCAAGGTGGAAGAGGGCAGTGAAGATAAAGCAAAGCTAGAACGAGGACCCAGCTAAGGGGCAGGGCTGACAGCACTGAGATGGAATGGCTCTCTCATGTCCCTCCACTCAGTGGTTAATCCTGGCTTTCTACATAAATTTCTACTGTAAGCAACAATTCCCGTAGAATGCACCAAATCGAGCTTCACAGCTTCCAGGCTTTGAGACCACATCACTAAACCTCAGGCAGGCTCTACCTGGATAAGAATGTCAAGACAAGAACACGGGTTGGCTTGCTAATTCTCTTCAGGCAGGATGTGTTAGGGATTTCCTGATAAAGCAAGACAGAAGGAAGGGGAGTGCTCACCGTTTTAGTTGCCCTTCTGCAGAACTCCTAAAGCAATAAAAAGATGGTTACCTGTTCCAATAAGCATTCTCGTTCGTCGACAAGCTTTTTCAACCTAATGTCTAAAGAAATCAGAAAGGCATGGGTTTAGGTGGGTCAGCACATTGTTAAACAGAAAAATGATCATTCAGGTTAGTGAGAATAATGATGAGTGAAGGTTGTCACACACCATGGTGAATGAGGTCACAGACAGGACGGGGGATAGGTGAGCCAGGGGAGCTGTGTCAACCTGCCAGACATGCCTTTCTCGTCAGGAGCACATCCGCCGCATGCAAACAGGCTGGTCCTCTGCATTAGGTTAGCATGCAAGAGCTCTAGGGCCAAGCCACGCTGAAACACAAGATCTCACAGGCTGCACAGTTTAACACTACTAGTGATGTCCAAACACACCTACAGTCATGCTCGCGTAGCACCAACATTTTAATGGGCCCTTCCTTTCCAAGTTGACATCTCAAAAATCTGTCTTTCCCACTTCTCTCATACACCTCCTCAGTGTCAGAGTTTCGGCTACATTTTTGCTAGTCGTTAAGTCTGCCAACAACACATCTGCTAATTCAGGTCTCACGAGCTGTTTTCCTTTTCAGGAAAAACACAGTAATTGTTTACTTTCCTTTTCAGGAAAAACGCAGTAATTGTCCCTATAACTCCTCCCACCCCAGAGATGTACAGATGCATGTACATAAGCTCCTTCCAGTTCCCCAAACCTCTCTCTGAAGGAGCGTCCAGTAACACAGTTGTCAGATTGCAGATGGGGAAACCAAGGCCCAGGGAAGTTTTCGTGGTTTGGGCAAAATCCCACATGGGTTCCAGTGCACGGTCAGGAGGGGCTGACAGGGACGAGGCTGACAGGGCTGGTCCGCTGTCCGTGCCAGTCACGGTTCAAAGCAGCCCAATCGGTGAACTCCCGAGTGGGCAGTGTCGTCCGGGACCTCTTCTACAGGCAGGTGCCCGAGGCCCAGAGCGGCCACACAGCTTTCCTAAGGCCCCAGGATGCACCCCAACTGCCCCATTACCAGGCTTTTCCAGAGCTAAACTCAGACCTGACTCCTGGCCCCAGTGCTCTCACACTGCCTAGCTCCAAATTCTTCACGGAGGATTAAGCACCTTAAAAAAAATTAACTTCCATTAGCATATGAAACAAAAAATAATTCAGATAAAATGTGTCTTTGTTTTCATGTTAAAAACCATTTATTCCATATTCTAATTCCAGTTAAAAGTTTTATCTATTGTTCCAAAGAAAAGACCCTAAAATTGTTCTTTTGAAAGGCACAATAACAAAATAAAAAAATTAAAAAAATAGAAAATGTAAGGCATAATATAAGATAAACTAAATTCATGATGTTTGCCATCCATTTTTAAGTTACATACAATTCAATTGCTTCTGACAAATGTTTTATTCTTTCCCTTCCCAACCTACCCAATACCGAAACAAAACTTCTATGTCATTATAAACCCTGGTCTTTTATTCAATTTCACTTTTCCTTTTATCTTATATATTTTATATTTCCACAAAGAAAAACCAAGGGGATCTTCAAAACATTGTTTGAATACATCAGAAAGTGATCTTGAAGCTCATATACCCATTATACAATTTTATTATTTTTTTCTATTAGAAGACTTCAAATGTCCAAGACAGCTGGTAGAAAATAAATGCTAAAATGTAATGATAGTGCTAGCAAAAAAAAAAAAATGGTAATTTGATCTTTGGTCTTATGTAATATTAAAAAATATAGAAAGATGAATAGAACTTTCAAGGAAGAGAAACTTTAAAGTAGAATTAGAGAAGAATATGAAAACAAAATAATTTTAAGAAAATAGGAAGATTATTCCATATAAAGAAAAAGAAAATAAGAGTATTACTTTTTATAGCTTTAAAACTCAAGTCTAATTTGTTGACTGAATAGAGGACGTCATCGATGTAGACACCGTCATACTTACACAGCAAGGTTACTGAACACCCATCATCACCCTCTGTTTACTCGGAAAGTAGCACCGCTCCTCACTGGCCTGTAACACCCAATTTATAAACAGACACACTGTTCATCGAAAGGCAGCGATTGACGTCTTTACAAATAAAGCAACAAAGAAGATGAAGACACACTGTCCCAATTTATGGCTCTCTTTTAAAGCTGGAGGTTAAAATTAGTTGGCTACTAAGGGTATTTTAATAATATCATTAAAGGATTGCATTTTTAAAAAATCTGGCTTTTGTATATTAAATTCCAACAACTTTTCCGATGTGCATTTTAGAGACCTATGAAATGAGAAGTCAAGGGGCAAGGACTTACAGAAGATTATGGTGGGGGCCTAAGGGTCTGCGGTCTCGGAGCTCCCTGGCTCCAGGTCGTGTTGACCTGCTGCCCACCAGGAGAACGAGGTCAACCAATGGCAATGAGTCTCTAAGTGCTTTACCAGGATCTGCTCTGCACCCCGACTCTAACCCTACTTTTCAGTAGTTAAATAAGGCACACGGAGCTAATGCGGCTCGCTCAAAGCAATATTTTTTCAAGAGTGTATTTTTCACTCTGTGGACTCCTAGTGGCCATGGCAGCCCTCAGGTCTCCCCCCTCCACAGCAGAGAGAGTTGCCTCCCCTCCAGATTGGCAAAGATCTCTCCGGAAAGCACTCACTGGTTCTTTCTCTTCTCCCTCCTCACACTGATTTAGCTCTATTGCACTTCAAGCAGTTTCCACCTTCCCCGAGTAAAAGCCCCAGCACGGGCAGGTTGCTGAGGGAGCTCTTTCCTCCTGTCTGCAGGACCCCCGTGGGTCCGTCGGATGGCGGCTGGTTCCCTGCACACAGCAGCCGCAGGCTTCGGGGCAGCTGAGCAGCTTGGCAGAAAGAGCCAAGTCTTTGACTGAAGTGGAGCAGTTGACTTGGAGAAAGGGGACAGTACAAAAGATTTTTTCCCCTGAGAAACAAAGTTTTTCATGATCATCACACTGAATGAGTATATATCTGAACATAAACAAAGAAAAACCCTTTGTTTTCAAGGAGCCCAAACATTTGGGAGCAATCTCACTTGTGCGCTCCTTTGACTCACTGAACGCCGGGCCCGCTGTGCAGCCTGACCGTCCACCAGGCACGGGGACCCAGAACCGTCTGCACCCAGCGTGAGCATCCCGGGGTCCTCGAAACGTGGAGATTTAAAAGTTCAGGTCACTCAGTCTCCTTGCTGTTAACTGAAAATTCTAAAAATTATAGTCAATGCAATACATCTCTTTTAAAAGCTCTTTAAGAAACTAGAGTGCTTTCCAAATTTTGTATGTTATAAAATAACAATCTGTAATTTAAAAAGCTCAGTTACCGTTCCCTATTTTCTCTGTATCCCCATAATTATACCTAATGAGATTTTTGAAGGAAGATTTGTATTTTACATAGAGTAACCATTTTCTGGTTCAGGGCTGAAAAATTTCCGAGCCTTTAGTGATAAATGCTTTGCTCTGTTCTGCACTATAATAAAACTTCAGTGATCTAGATCCCTCTGGGAAAGAGCTTGAACAGGTAACTTTTTGATTGTTTTCTGAGTTTTCATCTTTCGACACTGAAATCTTCCTAGGTTGCCTTATGGACTTCTGTGCCTTCTTAAACTGAGTGTCCTGAACTTAGCCATTTCTTGACAAATTAAGGGACTTTATCGTGAACATTGATTACTCTGCTGGGCTCTAGTTTCATTATGGAGCTCTTGGAGCCTTCTGCAGGACACATGGCTCTCTGAGTTTATCTGGATGGCCATACTCTGATCCACTTTTGTGTCACCGTGCTTTCTAATCTACCACAGGCCTAGAACCTGGACGGTCACCAACACTGGAAAGTAAACAGGCTCCGAGGAGCATATGGCTTCAGAGCTGGCCTTGGATCAGTCTAATTTGGCTGCTCAGAAGCCTTTTCCTCCCTTGTTTTGAGGACTTCCTGATTCTCAGCCAGCCGCTCCCTGCTGGGCAGCTGGGTCTTATCTGCTAGCCTGGTGCCTCCTATACATGAAGTGATCAAAAACGTTTCTTACTTGAATGAGTGAATAAGTGAACCGATCGAGACTGCTGGATGGCTGAGTTGAGGGATGTGAAGTTTGCTATCACGTCTTGAAATGTGAAAGGAAAGAACTTAAAATGGCTTAATGACTTCCCTGTTAGTGAGTTTGGTGGCTGAATCACTTCCCAAGAGGCCTCTGGAAGCAGGAATGAGCACTTTTCCAAGGTAGTGTGGAATGCAGCTAAAGTTAGGACATAAACTAACACCCTTTAAAGTCCTTTACAGGTCTTGGACCTGATTCTAGCAAACCTTCTATTTTTTATTTATATGGTACAACTGGAGAGGATTTATCAACCCATCATCCTCTCCTTCAGGGCACTTACGTGGAAATAATTAATGTTTATTTGCCAGTTCATCAAACCGCTCAAACAGTCTAAGTCTCGGCACATATGAGCACAGCCCCAGAGCACAGACCTTCCTCAACTGGAGGCCCTCGTCAGAGCCACAGATCATGACGTGGAGCTGAGTGACGATCTTCTCGGTTCTCCCAGGGATGGTCTGACACCAGCCCCAGGCAGACGCCCGGGAGAGAAGTTCATCTGGGATTTACAGAGGGTGCCACCCACACGTCTCCACAGAACCTCGATTAAGAATTTAAGCCACCAGGAAGCAGGCGTTAGTTTAAAGATGGTGTGTGTGACAGCAGCAGAGTCGAAACACAAGTAGCCCAAAAAGTGGCATCACAGGCTTTTAAAATTATAAAATGTTTTTATTTCAATTGCATAATAACACTTGTATTTGCCTCAAATTTTACTGAGGTTTTGGTCTCTTTGCACCCAATTATATCTTGTAACAGTAACATCAACTCACGTAAGTTCATGGTGTCAACCACTTTCACAATGTACATTCCACTGGACGTTTAGTATTTTACAATTTTTTAAAAAGTTCCTTTATATAGAAAATATATATTTCCTTCAAGCAGATCAAAATAAGAATTTTCCAATAACAGTACACTGACAAACAATAAACGAAAACATTTATACCAAAATAACCAAAAGTGATTCAACTATTTAAAAAGTCCTATTAAAGTCTAATAGCAATTTGCACAGGAACGGTAACCTTTTGGATTGCTCTTTTGAATAATGATTAGATGTTTGAACAGAAAGAGAAGTAATTTTAAAGTTAAAAAAAATCAACTTTACAAGCAACTCTCTTTGCACAAACACTGCAATAGGAAATGCCATTTCATCATGTCTCTTCCGGAACAAAATGTTTTTTGGAATCTTTGTATGAAATTAATTTGGTACATAACCAGAATGAAGGGAAGTCAAAATCTCCCATTAAAGAAAATTCAGGTATCACCAACAATGAGATTCAGGAGTACTGGTGTGAAATGGCATACTTATTTGAGGTCAGGGTGAACACGATCTCCCAGTTGCTTTAAGACAGTTATTCCTTATCCCTAAAAAGAGTAATTATCGCCCTAAAGTGCAATTCTTATCACTCAGTGACATATGCTATTTGGCCGTTTATATCCCTTAAATACCACAGAGATTATAATATACAAATTAAAATCAAATGTGAAAGTACATATATTTGAATGAGACAAATTAAACATCAATTATACTCACAAAAAAAACCTCAGAATGCCATTTGGTCATCTCAGTTAAATGCTGATATATCTGGTCAAGAATATCCATATTCACATCAGCCTAAGGCAAATGTTTGGTACTTTTATTCTGATTTTTAAGCAGGAATATAAACAGTATACGCTATTGTTTGACATTACTGGAATGCTTTCAATTAGAACTTACACTTAACAGCAAATGTGCCTTTCTTTCTAATCTGGGTGATAACCTTAATGATTAAATATAAATCTATAGGTAACAGTCTATAACTTAGAGTATAATGTTGGTAACTTGGTGGTTGATTGTCATACAGTGCATCTATATCGAGTTAGAACATTTGAAGAATATCCCCAGCTGAGAAAAAACACAAGTGTTTCCACTTACTGTGCCGAGTCCTTGGCCCCTGACCCCTCTAAACCTCACCGTATGAGCCTGTGCCCCTTCTGCTCTCTGCCTCGCTTTACGACATGGTGCAGTCTTCTTTGCTTCTGCCCTTCTCGTTTCTACTTCTTGCATCGTTTTTGCTTTCCAACTCCAGGTCCCCCACTTCTCCCGCTGGTGCTGGAGAGTCTGCGTCTTCTAGATTAATGCTATCCAGAGCCTCTTCAACTGCATGACCCGGATGCTCTGATACCGCACGCTTCTCGTTACTTTCTATTTGGGGGGCACCATTAATTTCTTGTGGGGGACTTTCATTTTCGAGCAGGGTGCTGCTCTGTATTTCTTCATTCTTCGGTTCTGGAGGACAGATCTGGTCAGCACCATCTTCTTTGGTGTTATCTTTTATAACACCCTCATCCAATTCTTTATCTCCACCACTAGGGCTTGGTGGTTGAGCGGCACCATCCTCAAAATCTAACATGTCTCCATCGGCTACTCCTTCCCCTGCCTTGGCTCCTTCATCGTCATCTTCTTGGTTAAGTTTCCCATCCAAATCAATTTTAGGATTTTCTGGACAATTAACATTTTCACTGATTCCCGTTACAACGTCCTGGTTTGGATCTGGGGCTACCTCACCTTGTGCTTCCTCTGCTGGCTTCTTGTCAGTAAAGGTCTCCTGCTCTTCTTCCTTAACTTCACTTAAGTCTGTGTTCTGAAATGTTAACTCTTTAGCAACATCTTTAAGGGTTTCCACAGGGACTGGTGATTTTTTCTTCTTGTTTTTCTTTTTCTTGCTCTTCGTCTTCTTCGGTGATGAATCCAGCACCTCTCCCTGCTGGTTACTCTTTCCTTCACCAGGTTCTCTCGGATCTAGGGGTCCACTTTCAGCATCTAACATCCTTGCACTTGCTGCTTCCTGATGGTCACTCTGGGCTGCTGGAGAAGAAGGAATGGTTTTGACTTCGGGCTGACTTGGTCTCTCATCCATTAATTCTGTTTCTCCGTCCTCTTCTTTACTGTTCTCCCTCTGCATTGGGGCCTCCTTGGGCTCAGCGACATCCTGGGTGGCGAGTTCCTTCTCTAGACTATGTGCTGTGCTTGGGTCCAACTCTTGAGGGGCATCTACTAACCCATGTTTCTCACCACAACTCACTGGGTCATCGCTACGCTCTGGGGAACTTGAGGCCCTTGTGCTCACTTGCTCCCCAACGTCAGCACCCCCTGCCTCTACCACACTATTTGTGGGGCTCCCAGGTTGCCCCCCAGTGCCTGCACTGCTTACCCTTTCAACTTCTGAGAGCTGCAAAGGAACAGATCCCTGACATGGTTTAGCACTAACCTCTCCCAAATTGGTTTTAAAATCCTCTTGGTTTTCTTTTTCCTGCATTTCTGCAGACTCTTTACTTCCATTTTCGATACCCAAGTCATTACAACTGCTCTGCCCAACCAAGGGACCTGGAATTTCACTCTCTAAATCAGGCAAACATCTGTTTTGCTCAAGGGAAGCCGTTGTCCTATCACCTGGCAAGTCGACGACATTATCTGACTGAATCTGCTCTGTGTTTTTAGGGAAAGCCGGGTGCTCTAGAATGTGGCCTTGAACCTGCTCCTCACATCCAGCGTTCGCTAATGTCCCTGGGGACGGGGCACTGTCTTCTGAGGAGCTCTGGTCCTCGGCACTTTCACCAGGATGTAACACCTCTGTGTCCACACAGTCCTTTACTGTGTCCTCTTTGTGCGGCTCTTGCTCAGTATTCTGCAAGATTTCTCTTTGCCCCACATTCTCCACCATTTCACTTTTCACCGCCACTTCACTGGCTCTTCCTAAAAGACCATTGAGAAAATTGAAGGGACTACATGATGTGGCGACCACTTAACATACATTACAATGTAAACACATGTCCAGTATCCCCCAGCCCCCCTTACTCAAAAGAAAGAGTCATCAAAGAACCACACAAGACAGCCTTTGCCAGTTCTGTGTGGCAAAGTGGCGACTGCATTAGTGCATTTGGATCAGCAGAGGCCACCGCCGCCAACTGAAAGGCAAGAGTGATTGCTGGTGCCAGCTCGTGTGAACTGATTTCTAAAGGTGAAGTTAAATTTTAACAAACAGAGCTTTGGATCAGGCAGCAAAACAATCCAAAATGAGGCAGCCAGAGGACTTAAAGTCCCTATTCCCCATTTTCACTTCTCTAAGCACGTCTTGACTACCCAGATGTTCTCAGCCATCAAACCACCCTGCGTATCCCACAGCCCTAAATGGGGCCTTCAGAGGATTTTTTTAAGGGAACATACAGTTCACTTTAAGAAACTCAGCCTCAAAGTCAATCACAAGGAAAGTAGTTTTGAAATAGCTCAGAGGATGTCAAAAGAAATCCACCTTCCACCACCCAATCACTGTCTTCCTGAGTAACCTTCTGTAACCCGAAATGTGTTCCATGCCCTCAGGATGGGAAGAGGGTTCCGGTAAAAGGCAGAAGCCTAAGCCCAGGATGGCCACTTAAGCCCAGGATGGCCACTTAATTAAATAATAAATTATTCCTCAATTAAAGAGCACCTTACTGTTTTGGAATGAAGAGTTATACTTGGATCCCTCAAACAAACAAAACCCCAGCCTACGAGACCACACGCTGCTGCAAGTCAAAGCTTGATGATCTCGTCATCCAGGGCCCTCCCTGCGAAGCTCTGGCCCCCGAGAAAATGGGGAAACTATTAGATCTTTTATTTAGAGTTAGTTTTCCTTCACCCTTTAGAATTTCTATTATTGCATAGGTTCTAAGAGTCCGTCTTAAATTAATAAAATAATATACATATATAAATTAAAAATAAAAATATATTGGGGAGTTCCCCCAATTTTTTACTGATAGGGACATGTGATAAAAACACTGGAAGGTCACGTTTACAACGGGTCTTTCTGGTTCTTTAAGCATTTCACAAATGGTCATCAAAGAGTTATAAAATGAATATTTGGGCAAGAGCAGGATGGCCAAATTCCTGGCTGCTTGGGTAACTGATATAAAGGTAGCATGGAAATGAATCAATTTCAACAATTTTTACACAATGAAAAGAGCTGTGTTTCTGGAATAGTATAAAGATAAAGAGGTATCTCCCTGGGAAACAAGTCCCCTGGGAATCTGGTGTCTATGGGTTTCCCCATTTCCAAATTAAGAAGAAATGAGAGGAAACTTCTAAATCGAAATTAAAATGGTGGAGCCTAACCTTATCCCAGCCTCACTTTACAAAAGCTGCAATGCAACTGGTGACCAGTGACGAACGAGGTCACTTCAGGCTGCACACCAGGATCTGAAGGACCACCCAAAGCCAAATACTAGGACAAACATCTTTCAGAAAAGCATTTGTCAGTGAGTCTTTTCCAGTAATTGCAAATAGTTTAAAATCCTTCTGCAAGTGATTGGCTCCCCCGACTTATATCCTTTTAGAAGCAAAGTTGTTGAATACAGAGGACTGTGGCCTCGGACCGAGGAGGCTATACCCAGACCCTCGCTGGTAAGTGGCCTCGTCAGCACTGGTCACACTCACCACCAAGCCCTCCCCGCCCGTCTCGAGCCGCAGCTTTAGAACAGGTGCCAAGAAGTGCTTCCTCGGGGCCCCAGCTACTGCCCGCAGAGCGGTGCCCGGGAGGGGCCGTGTCGGCTCCCAGATGGAGCAACTGGCTGTCTCGACAG
Organism: Choloepus didactylus; assembly: GCF_015220235.1. Taxonomy (NCBI): domain Eukaryota; kingdom Metazoa; phylum Chordata; class Mammalia; order Pilosa; family Megalonychidae; genus Choloepus; species Choloepus didactylus. The sequence goes on along the minus strand of NC_051315.1, from coordinate 130,803,097 downwards.
CCTCCACTGTCCTCAGCTTTACACGGCTCTGTGACAGGGTAAGTTAGAAAGCCACACTTGGTACATGATGGAGGAGAACCAAACAGTGACTGTCAAAACTGGCACTTAATTTTGACCATTTTCTTTGCATTCATAGTCTCACTCGATAGCTCTGAGAAGCAAAAGGAAGGTGCATCAAGCCCTCGGTGGTGAGCGCTGCACAGAGACGCATGCCAGACAATGAGGGTGGGCGGCCAGGCCGAGGGGCAAGGACACGGCCATGGAGGGACAGAACAAATGGCATGCCGTGCGACTGTTAATTGATCGGTGATGATGACTTCCATTCTGACAATGTGCAGAATGTGAACAGTGCTGACCGGAAAGATGAAAGGCCCCCGAGGAAAACGAAACTTACCCAGCGTCCCATCCCCTGTCGCCGTGAGGGCGCTGAGCTCTTCTTTTGTCATCTTGGTGAAACCTTGGTATCCAACGTCGTTTAGAGGGCCAGAAGTCTCTCCATTGGTAGCTATTTCTGAATTTAGGATTATTCCATGTTTCTGGGAAGAAAAGCAGGTTCATTGTAATATTTCCCCAGTGACACTAGGTTAAACTCTATTTTATTAATAATAATAAGGTTGTCTCCTGAAGTCGAGGACAACTCTCCAAAGATGGGGCAGTGGCACGCAGCACACTTAACGGATGTCCCGTCAATGCCCACACATCTGAGGGGCCTTCCTCCAAAGTCTACTTTTTTCTTCCACGTTTTAACTTGGCAGTGACAAGGTACTTTCAGCAGCCTTTTAACTAGAAATAACAGCCCGTTTGCAGCCACGAGTGGCGCATCAGGCAAAGGACTGGCAAGTGGCCTTTAATTCCAAAGCCTCAGTTGCATTTTTTAAAAAGAGAGACTGAGATAAAGAAAGAAACGTGTCGGGGGTCGGAAAGGAATGCAGGAAGCTCATCGGCTCCACGGTGAAATGCTGCACAGGCGCCTGCCCTGCACAACTGCAGCACGGTGCAGCCCCCACGGCTCTGTCCCCAGCCCCGTGCCGGTGCCTCGGCGGGGGGCATCACTGAGGCAGCTCAGGACCACTCCAGGCAGGACGGCATGAGGCTGGGTGGGGGGCTTCCCAGGAACCCACCACTCGAGAGGCCCCTGAGCCCTGCCGGTCTGCTGCTTGGGCTCTGACCCCGAATGCAAACAGTGGACACCCCATGCCCTCTCCCCAAGTGCCTGCCAGGAGCTCCGAAGCCCCATTCTGAGCTCTGACCCCCTCTGCAGCCCACAGCTGCAGCCCCTTGACGTGGAACTTCTCTCCCACAACCTGGCGTGTCCAGCGCAGACCTCGCCAGCCCAGCCCACTTACCTGAGACACTGTCAGCGACAGAAGTCCTTAAATTTGAGGCTTTACTATAAAGAAACAAATTCTCTACATTTCAGTAATGTCCTGGAGGATTTACTAATGAGTAAGAAACAAAATCTAGATGTCATACTAAAAAATACCCTGGAAACCTGCTTTCAAGAGCATCTGTATTTGTAAACACCTGAAGGTCAAGGGCAAAACCCACTGAATCCACATTTACTTTAAAAATCTCTGCAGCCTCAGTTAACCTACAATTTGAATCGATTGACAGAATTTAAAACCAATGACATAAAAATAATTAATGCCAGTACACACATGTCCATTCCTGAGAATCCCAGAATTTGCTTTTGTCACCTGGAATTTTAAAAAATATCCTTCAGCTTCATACCTTTAATTCCTCTTTCAGCATGGCTACTTCTTCTCTAAGGTCATCTCGTTCACTCCTTACGGAATCAAAGAACTCTTTCTGCCTCTCTAACGCCTGAGTGTGCAGCAAGCAGAGAGAAAGAAGGCACAGGTAAGCAGGTGACATAAGAGGCAGGGATAAGGGAGAAGTACGCTTCTGCTATCGAGAGCATTAACTGAGATAAGGTGTTAGCTGGAGTGTGCTTAACCATGCAAACACAATCAAAGTACGGAGCTTTTCATTCAGTTTAGGCAAGCCAAGAAGCGTTACTGTTCATACTCTCTGGAAGATATTAACATTTTGAAGCACCAAATCATAGCACGAGGTGCTGGGGACTATTTATTTGCATGACTTTCTAGCTTAGTATGCAGTTTTGCCACTTTGGGTTAGAGAATTTACAGAAGCAACATACCCATGTAAATGAGGGATGAATAAAGAAGAAGGGGAAGGAACTCCCAAATGACAATTGTTTTTGCGATTTGGACTGTTTTTCTACACCGACTCTTGTCTTTGGTTGCCACGGACAAACACAGTGAACCTGAAGTAAAAGCACACCCATGAACCCTAGGTAAGTGTCGTTGGGCACCTCGAGGTGAAAAGAGGGACAGCTTCGAGACACAAATGCACCTGTGACGTGCTCAAATGTCTGGAGGTCTTTACCAGAAGCTATGCAGGATGTGGGGGTCTATTTCCTGGAAGCCGTTCCTCATTAGGAACCGTAGCAGCTACTTTGTGGGTTCCTTTCTTCCCGTTCTTTGCTTCCTAAATGCAGCGGGTTTCCCCTTTTCCTGCTATGGAGGGCGAGGGGTGGGGAGCCTCCCCTGGGTAGATTTCAAGGTGGGATTAGGGAGACTGTCATCACCCTGCAGCTTCCTCAAACCCTTGGTGAGAAAACACAGCCACACCTGGTGGGGACTCGAGCAAGCCCGGATGTGACACCCTCAGAGCTGTCACGGAGCACCCTGATCCCGCCACGCGTCTCGGGGGGCCGCGGACCCGCTCACTGAGCAGCCAGAGCCCTCGGTTAGCATCTGGCGAAACAACCTGCTTGTCCGGAGTCAACCTCAAATTGTGAGTTAAGGTCAATTTGGGAAAGTGGGTGCACTGGCTACAAAAATGTTAACTTTGTATCGCATGGGGGTTGCGTGCACACTCAGACATGTTTTTCTGCAAACCACACTGGCTAAGCAGACCACTTGTATGAGCAGATTTCAACGACTTGAGAGTCCTACCCCTATCTTTTTGTCTTTCCACTCTACTGTCTCCTGAAGATCAGAAATCTCCCTGGTATAACTCGCCTGTTTCTGCTGTAGCTGTCGGATTTCCTGAGGAATAGGAACAGAGAGAAAGAGAGCAGGTAAAGCGTTAAACAGGAAGAAAACCACTTCTAGATTATCAGAGAGCTCCGGACGTGACAGAGGCGGCAAGTGGCAGCCTGGGGGCACCAGCTCTGCTTTAACCCATGAACCCTGAATTGATCGTCAGCCTTCTAGGATTTTCTTCCTTGTTCTACTCCCCAGCTTCAAGAAATGCAAGAAGATACACAGTGTTTGGGTGAAACTCTTACTTAAACAAAGCACCAAGTTAAAGAACTGATTAAGTTAGTAAAAAAACAAACAAAACCCCTCTTGTATTTGTTTCCTGCGGCTGCTGTTATAAATGTCCACAAACTTAGTGGCTTAAAATAACACACCTTCATTTTCTTACAGCTCTGGAAGTCAGAAGACTGAAATTGAGGTGTTGGTGGCTCCGCTCCTTTCTTGGGGCTCCAGGGAGGATCTGCCTCCTGGGTCTTTCCAGCCCTGTAGGCGGCCGGCATTCCGTGGCCCGTGGCCTCCCCATCGCGGACCCCGACCTCTGCTTCCGTGCCACGTCTCCTTCACCTGCCTTTGGCCCTCCTGCCTCCCTCTTATAAGCAGCCTTGTGATGGTGTTGGCCTCACCCTGAAAATCCAGAATGATCTTCCATCTCAGGTCTGTGACTTAACCCCATCAGCTGAGTCCCTTCCGGCAGGGGAGGTAACACTCACGGGGTCCAGGGATTAGGGCTTGGCTGTTATTCTCTCTACCACACCTCCCCAGACAAAGAGAAAACCACCCGAGAGCGAGAACTTCACAAATGAGAGCAGCTGTTTCCTCACGTGAGCCCTGGAGCATCAGGTGACACTCTCGATTTTTGAGAAAAAGGGTAACTTCAGTACATGAATCAATACAACGCTCGAAAGTCAAAAGAGAAAAAGAAAAACAGGAAAAAGTCACCTACCTCCAGCATTTCTTCTCTCTGCTTCAGAGCCTCCTTCACTTCGGCAAACTGGAACTGGAGAACGCTGTGTGCATGCTTTTCCCTTTCGAACTCCTGCGAGGGAGGAAGACAGCTCTGAGGTCCCCGTGGGGCCCCACCGTTACGTCACTCAAGGTCACGTTCTCATGAGCGACATCCTCCTCGGAACAAAGTACCTGTTACTATGCATCACACACTTCAAGGCATTTTTAACAATACGAACGCATTTCTCAGGTTCTAGAAGATGCACCTGTGGGTTCCTGTGAAACCGACACGAACGGACAGTGCGGTGGCCAAACTCGGATTTCCTTAGCATCCAACGGTGCCCCATGCAGAGAACATCTCCCCAGCATGCCCGCCACGGGTCACAGGGCTGAGCTGAGCGCCTGGAGAGGCAGCTTTGCAAAGGACTTGTAATGAAATTATCCCTGCCTTTGAAAGATGGCAAGGAATAGTCAATCTTGGGGATTGAAAAGGGATAAACATGGCTGATCTTGGCAAGCTTATCTCATTAACAGTGGACGTTCAGTGCCATCTGACAGGGTCTCCACTCCAGGGACACAGTGGGAAGAGGCTGGGGAAGCAAGGAAAGGACCTGCCAGCACAAAGCCGCTCCCCTGTTCCAACAGACTCATGCTGCAAGGCGGCATGTCCTCCCACTCGGTCCCCGTGGCATGATCCCTAGTGGCCGTCTGGTGCCTAACGGACTTGGCCAACAGTCTTGGGGACAGCCGGGTTCACCTTCCCTAGCTCTGTCGGGTGGCTTATTGGAGAAGGGATTGGACCAGAGCTTCCGCTCACCCTGGGTGAGCCCCACTGTCCGAAGCCCTGGGATGACGGGTCCCCCAGTGGCTTATGACAACGGCCTCCGTGTTGGGCTCTGCTTGGCCCATGGCCTTAAGCCCCAACCCCCCACCATGGGACAACATTCCAGAACCACCCAGCTTCTCAGGAATTAGATTTGGGGGTCCTTGGTCCACTTAGTGATGCCTAATGATGACATTTTTGGGAGTATTTAGAATGCCTTAGAATACACTTCCACCCAAGTGGGGTTCAGAGTGGGCTGTCTGCCTCTCCACTCCAACAGGCCATGGGGTCTCATGGAAAGCTTCTCCTTGCTGTTTCAGAGTTCCGCTCTCAGAAACTTCATGAATAACATATTTCTTTAGCTTCTAATTCAATTCTACAGCAGCCAAAAAAAGGAGGTCTTTGAATTGTTAAAGACATCCTTGGTGCTAACCCGTGGGATTTAGAGAACATGGCCAATTAAAAAATAAATTAAAAAGATAACTAAACTACACTCACAAATAAAATTTCCAATAGGGTCTCAGTATCTCTAAAAACTAGGACAATATTCCAGGGTTTGCTAAACCAACTAATTCCTAAAAAATATGACAAACAGGTGGCTCTTGCTTTCCAACTCACAAAGAACATCTAGGCCCAGCTCTCACCAAGTCAGTCTCTGCTTACTAATTTCAGTGTATATTCCTGCTTTATCATGAGCTGATATCATATGTTAACAACAAATTAATCCCAGTGGTTCTTAACCAAAATTCGAATTCCACACCACCCTCTTTGAGCTTACTGAAGGTATTCTGATTCTTTAATGGAGTGTTTGTCTTATCAACTCTGCAAAAATAAGCAACCGACCATTTCTCTAAGAGTCAGCAGATAAAATAAAAAGTAGGAAATGTACACGAACAGGAAAGATTTGAACCAGCTAAGTCGTAGCTTATCCACAGCAGGTGGGTTCTTTTACAGGCATGTTTCCTCATGGTTACGATTTTACCCTCCATGGTAAAATACGAACTTTTCTCCTAGTAAAATTGTCCCTAGGTTACGTGTTGAAATTATGCCTGTTGTGCACGTCCATATTCCAAGCCATTCAGCAAAGAGCACGGCGTTCTTACTCTCTGACGTCTGGGCTTCTGGGCGGGTGCAGAACACTGTTGAAAGAAAACAGCCTCACACAGGGCTCCCATTCTCTATCATGCGGCAACTTACTTTGTTTTTCTCTTCATACTGTCGCCTCGATTCTGCCAGCTGCTCCTCAAGCTCCAGCAGCACATCCTTCAGGGTGTCAACCTGGTACATGAAGTTGGTCTTTTCGTTGTCCAGCTGAGCATTGGAAACCATGGCCTTCTTATATTTCTCTTCAACTTCTGCCAGGGCGTCCTGCAGAAACCAGGCCATATTTTTGAAATTGCAGTAAGAAAGCAACAACAAAGGGTAGTTCATTTTTTTAAAAACTCAGCCCTAAATGTAGACTTTTTTTTTCCTTAGAGCAAACCAACCAGAATAAGAAACGCATGACAATTACATATGCACAGAAAATTTCTCCTTTTCAGGTTGATCAAATTTTCATCACTCAGAAAATTAGTTATTAGCTGTGATGAGGGATGAAAGCAATTTTAATCCTCATTAGAACAAATGACACACAGATTGGAGAGGTTTTGGTTACAGAGACCGGAGAGTGACCGACCTTAAGGATGACGACACATGCCACCCCCCCCCCCACCAACTAATGCCAGAACACCCCGTGATTCAGGAGCCAGAGCAGCTTTCCACTGCAGTGTGGTAGTTGTTCAGCAGGTTTCTGAAACAATCACTCAGGACATGTGACCAGGACCTGGGGAAGAGCCAGCAGGTGGTGGCTGACAGAACTAACTATTTGCCAAGGGCTACCTGCCATCACCTCTGCTTTGGCTCTGGCTCATGAAACAGGAAAGGATTAAGCGGTAATTTCAGATTTTTCGCCTGAAGGAAAACTAAACAAGATACACAGGTCTTACTGGGTAGGTCCTTTGAAAGGAGGACTGCAGGATAAACATGGGCTCACACCGGTTAACATTTAGATCCCCAAACACGAACTGGGGCAAGAGGATTCCAGAGAACAGAGTGGGCAGAACCTCCAGGGTGCAAAGCTAAGGACGAGGCGGGCGCTGCTTGGCCCGGTGAACCCAGTGCTACCAGGAGGCTCCCAGCGCCCGCTGCTGTCTCGCCCCTGCGCTGCCAAACCAGAGGAAGGGGTTTAGGTGGGGCATGAGTTGAAAGCCAGAGTGGTAATTTTCCCTCTCAAAGGGGAGGTGGCAAACTCGAAAATGATTAATTAGTTGTGGGGTTCTTGTCACCCCTCTGTTGGTGCCTGCTGTGACATAGAGCTCTGACTGTTTTCTAGCCAAAAAGGAAGTGATCTGCCCTCAGCTGCCTCATCGACACAGAGACACAGCCACTGAATACACATCTCACTGTCCAAGGACAAGACAACTACATTTCCTGGTTGGCACAATGAAGGCATTCCACATTCTAAACGCAGTGTGCAGAGACTCAAATAAATCCAGGACGACATGCATTTAGACGCTGCTTTGATTAGTGAAATTTTAGGGTATGCACATAACATGGGTGTTTCAAAAGCATGGCATGTTAGTGGTGCCTCACTGCTAGACATCAAATATCTTGAGAAGCAAATAAAATAAGTTTTATGTAACTACTACAGAAAAGGAAGTTCAAGTGTAGGGTGGGGAGATGAAAAACTGTTCTTAGGGTGTAGGGGGTGGTTTGAGCGCAAGACATGTATTAGGAAATATATTAGTGCCGTTTCTACTGAGTTACAGAGTTCAAGTAGTGGTATAAAAATTGCATTTCGGGCCCTGGTGAGTCACCGTCACTGCCCCTATGAGTCTGTCCACAGCCTGGAGCCTCTCTAGAGCAGTGCATGCAACGTGATCATCTTTATGATTTGTTTGAGTCAAGCTGGGTTAGTACCACAAGCCCACTCTTCGGTGACCCGGTACCTTCATCTCTTTCAATCCCTGCATGTATTTGCCTTCTACATCCTGAATCTGGTCCTTTAACTCATTGAGTTCCTGAAGGAAATGGCAAAAAAGGCAAATGACATCAAGGGAAAAAACTGTCCAATATCGCCAAGAAAGATAGATGAGTCCCAACTCTTACACGTCTGCATAGTTTCTCTTATTTGAGTGGTCTGAGTACCAGTTTTCATTTTTTTATGTGTTAAGGGAAAATCTTCTTACAAAGATTGAAATTCAGGTGTATCTAATCATATTTTTATACAACTTTACAAAACTGGCAAAACAGCTTCTGAAAATGGTACAAGTTATTTAGCTCATACTGAACAATTCATTCACGCACTCAATGCTGGATACAGTAAGATGTTAGAAAAAAGGAATCAGTAAAACTTTGACCCGGCACTTCCAGAGCTCCGAGTCTCTACTTGGTCTGCCTGGTTCACCACCAAATCCGGGCTGCCCCGGAGAGTGCCTGGCATGTTCTTGTTGGACGAATGGGTGGGGTTCACCACCTAGGAGCAGACACAGACTGTGACTGTGAGGGGCTCCACTTGGAAGGAGTCAAGGATGACAGAGAGTGGCAGGAGGCCAGGGCTTGGCTCCTGCGAAGGTCAGGGTTGTATTCTTCTACGCAGTCAAAAATTGGTTCTGGTTTCATACACTCATAAAACTTAGGAGTTGGAGGAATCTTCAAGGCAACCCAGTCCAATCTCACAGTTGTTGCTCCAATTCCGTGTCTGTCTCCCGCTGTGAATGGCCATCCAGCCTTTTAGGCATCACTGGTAGCGGCTGGCTCCCTGTCCCCCGGTTTTAATCCCTAGAAAGCTTTCCCATAAATGACGCCAAAGCCGACCCTTTAAGTTCCTCCTCGAATCTTGGCTCAGCCCTCTAGAGGACACAAAGTTCTAGCAACTTAACTTTCTCCTTTCAAGTCTTCCCTTTCTCAGACTCAATGTCCCTACTTACTTTAACCGATGGTTCCGCTTTTCTCTCTCTCACACAGAGTGGTTGCCATATACCTGGCCCCATGCTGGATGCCAAGGGTGTAAGAGAAAATAATATCTACATTCTACTGGGAGGAAAAAATCATCAAAATTCAATATGATGAGGGCTGCTAAAGGCATACTACAAACAGGAAGGAAAGGACACTTTCTAGGCAAAGTGGGAGGGACGTTCAGAGGGCAAGGCAGTGGGAAGGACCTTGGCGCGGTCTGGGAGCAGGAAGCCTTTGGGGTCCAACACCCCCGAACTGCAGCCTGGATGCCCACGCCCACAAGGACACAAAGATGACCAGGTGCGTCAATACAAAGTGGCAAGTGTGCTCCAAAGGGCACGTCTGGAGAGTCAGGGGAGCACAGAAGGACAGGCACACAGTCTGCCTCGGTGGTGGTGGTGGGGTGTGCTCAGGAGACGGTACCTGAGCTGGGTCTCGCATCACCAGAACGCCATGTTCATGGGAGGTAGGGTAGAAAAGACCAAGAAGAAAGATCCAGAGTTTTAAGAATGAATATTTTTTTTTAATTTGAAGACAAATTCTCATAAAAGGCTCTTCGAAGTCATAAGTAAGATTCTTACCTTAATTTCCCTAATGGATGCCTCGGTGTCGATGGAGATGGAGGTGTCTCCGCTGCCTCTCCGAGAGGACGTGCCCCCCAGCGAGGCAAGTGTGGCTGCAGACAAGCTGGGCATGTTGCGAGACCCCTGGAAGATTGTGACGGGTTCAGACAAAACTGAAATCACTTAGAAGTTTATATTATAGTTTTTTTTACTTTACTTCAGCTTCCAAATTGGAAAATCTCCAATTGCCTCGAGGTTCACTTGGAGGTGCTTCATGGATGCTCTGGAATCTGCCCGGATTCCAGCACAAATGCCTGCACTGTTCTGCAGGATTTACATCACAACTGTACATGACTCCCAGGGGACTCCCTCAGGGGCTGAGACACCGGTCTGGGTGGACCACTTACTAAGCCTCACTGGTGGGCACTTCATTAAAGATGAGGAAACATATTTTCCTGCTAATTTCATCCATCCATTGATATAAATGACATAACAGCTTACAGAAATTCCTTACCTTCTCAGTGAAATCTTTTTCTGGTCTCTCTTCAACCTATAGAGGAAAATGGACAAATATTAAATACGTAAAAGCTGCAAGTGGGGAATGTGGATTTAGGAAGTAAGATGGTAATAAACGAAAGCATTAGCTTCTTTAGTAATTTATAAAACTACTTTGCCAAGGACACGTCTCACCGTGCTGCTGCCTGGCAGCGGGGAGCTGAGCCAGCTACTGGGTGCAGATCAGCTCAGGCGCCAGGATGAGCTCAACTATACGGATGGATCAACTTTTGCAACTTCCACAAGAACATAACTATGTCTAGATACAATCTACACTGATCACAGAAAGAGCCATCACGAGGGACTTGTCCCTGCACTGGATCTGAGCAGATCCACCCTGCACATTTCCTACAGTCCTGAGTGCAGCAGGTCTTGGTGGAGGGTGGATGGCCAGTGTCAGACTCATTTATGAGCCACAATTATTATGGTTCAAGAGCAAGACTGGGACTGAGGTCCTGGAGCTGGAAGATGCAACTACCAACCTCTTTTAATTTCTGCTATTACTAAACTCTGTCTAAGGGAGTTGAGTCAATTACAACTTTTCCCCATTCTTTCTGACAAGTAACTGAGCCAATGTGAAAATTCTGGTCTAACCTCTTGCTTGAGAGATGTTCAGATACGGGGAGCGGGTTGGGGGTGATGCTGTAGAGAATCTTGCCATGGTGAGAGCAGGACTGCAATCGTGTGGATATTTGTCTGATGCTTTCTCTTCACCTTTCCCCAGATAGGACAGGCCCATGGGGCTGGGGGGACACCTGGACCCTGAGAGGATCTTGGGGACTATACAGTCGAGGCTGACATTGGTGCGTCTTCCCTCTTTGCTCAGTATCCAACTACAGGCCAAATTTCTTTTTCTTTCCTTTTGCCTTTTTTTTTTTGGCACACTGAGGGCTCCTTTCTGGAAGTCCACTGGGAGGGTGACCGATGACAGAGGACTAGAAGACGCTGTGCTCAGCCAGGTCTCCACACTCCCTGGGGGCTGACAGTCAACCACGTTCCTCCCTGAGACATGTCCGACCCTACTTCACGGAGCTCAAAGAACCGACCGAAGGTGCGTGCGACAAACACAGATCACAGCTCTGATTCGGTGGGTGAGGAGGGGACGTGGGCTTCTGAATGTCATCCTTGGGGCTTAGGGGGCGGACGGTCCAGGACATGGTTTGAGAAGTTCTGGTCCAGCTGGTTCCCAGGTCCCAGAGGAGCAGCCCACGGACATCCAACAGCTCACACCAACGCCAGGGCCCTGGGGACAGGTGGCAGCTCAGCACATTGGGGACGTGGCTGGCTTCTGGGGAGTTGGCAGACTCCAGACGGCCACTTCCTGGCTTGACCTACCCAGGGCCTGCAGGGGACCAGATGCCCTGCCCCCACCATCCTGCCCCCTGCCCCCAAGAAGGCCCACGTCCTGCCTTCTCTCATCCTCCAGACTCCTCACTGCTTCAGCTTCCTCTCCAAAGGCAGGACACCCAAAGCAACCACTAAATAACAGAGCGGAGAACCATAGCCAGCCCATCGAGGGGATAACGGGACCGTATAAAATACTCAATTAATCCAAAAATTAATCCAAAATAGGCATATTCCAAGACCAGCTCATAGCTTCGGACAGGCCCAGCTCCAGTGTCTCCTGCTCAGCAGATCCAGGTTTAACGCCACTGTGGTGGTTCAGAGCTGTGTACCCCAGAAAAACATGGCCCTAACTTAATCCATTCCTGAGGGTGTGAACCCCTTGTAAGTAGCATCTTTTGATGAGGTTACTTCAGTTAAGGTGTGGCCCAGCTCACTCAGAATGGGCCTTAATCCCATTACTGGAGTCCTCTGTAAGCAGAGTGAAACTGAGAGAGAGAGAGAGAGAGAGAGAGGGAGGGAGGGAGGGAGGGAGAACCACAGGAGACAACAAGCTGAAAGTCAGCGGAATCAGGAAGAGAAGGCGAGGCCAGGAGAGGCCACTGTGTGTGTGGCCACGTGACACAGGAGCCCAGGACCAAGGCTCCCCGGCAGCCAGCCCAGAACACGAGTCTTCGGGAAGAAAGCATCGCCTCGATGAACTTGTCTTAGCCTCAAAACCAGGAGTTCATAAATCCCCATTGTTCAGGCCGCCCCCCATGTGGTCTCTGCCTGAGCAGCCCGGGGCCCTGAAGCACCCACAGTCTGGTAGCCCCCACCCACCGGGTCCACACTTGCCTTCTCAGCATGAACTTTCCACTCCCGTCTAACCTTATTACTGTCTTTAGAGGAGAAAGGAAGCGAGAACCAAGAGCCCATCCCCAGATGGTGGTTCAGCTTCATGGGGTTGGGGTCTTAAGTCCCGGGGCTCGCTCTGCCCTCAGCTCTCCCCTGTCCACTTGGCCGTGCCTGGCTGTCCTCCAAGGAGCAGTCCAGGGCCCGTGTGTCCCATGGAAGCTTCCAGGTGGCCTCGGCCCACACGTCTTTCGTCCCGGTGTCCTTTCCCTGCACGACGTGGCACTGTTAACACCCCATCAGAGACGCCCCGCTCTGCACCACACCGTCTGCTATTTGCCGGCACAGGTATTTGGAGTATGTAAACAAGTACATGTGGACTTACTAATGTTTTGGATGTGCATGTCTCGTCAGCCCAACTAGAGAATTGGGGGGTGCTGGGGCAGCCTCTGATCACTCCTACTCCTCCCGGCCCTGGAGTGATGTTTTGAGTTGAGGATGATTTTAGAATTTTCAAACTGGGTCATCTCTCCACTTGGGAATTAAAATATCCCTGACTTAGTTTTCAAATTCAAATCTCAAATTACTAAGGCAAAGCTAACTGTCTACACCTAGTCTGCTGGAGAATCAAGTCTTTAAATCTCTGTGCCCAAGGGCTCACTTCCCTAGCAGGGTACATTCATTTGCAGAACAAATATTAATGAGAGGAAAACATGGAGGTAAGCCAACGGCTGGGGGAAAAAGCAGATCCAGTTTGACAGGCTGTCGGGTGACTGGTGTGCAGTCTGCTACATTTTTGCTCTACACTTTCACAGAGAGTTTTCTGGCTGCCCTGCAGTAATAGAGGGATGTTGTGTAAATAAATGAAGCTTCAGAAACCCATGTGTTCACCTAGAAACACAGAAGGCCCCCACGCAAGATTTTTTTCAGTATTTCTTAAGGAAAAGATGAGAAAGAATATATACCAGACCAGTAAATGGTGTGGTTTTGTTTTTGGGGGGGGAGATAATTACCTGTGCTTTCATGACATTTTTATATAGGCTGTTTCACCTGTTATCAGAAAAATAAGTTGCTTTTGTAGTTTGGAAATCACTAAATGAGGGAGGAAAAAAAAGACCCACTACAACCATAGCTTGCTCTTTTTATGGTTCATTTAAAAAGCCTTTGTATGAAGTACATCATAGCCTCAGAAGGTGAAAATTTGGGTTATGTTTTTAAGTAGAGGTCATGCAGAAAAAAATCAGCTCTAAATGAAGTTTCTGCTTAATTATTGTTTCCAGTCTCCATGATGAGTATTGGAGTAAATACCATTTTGTTTGGTTTCCTAGTTAACATGGGCACAGGTATTTGTTAGCTTCAGAGGCCTGGCAGCCTCCCCCAATGCAAGCAGTTTTCTGGTGCCGTGAGGCGGGATGGGCTGTGGGGTCTCCCCACATCTGGTCTCGAGGAGAGCAGGACTGGGGCTCACTTTTACTTAGTGTTGGGCAAGGCTTGAAACACTCGGTTTTCCACAGTGGGGTCTGCTTGTTTTGTTCCAGAGGCCGCAATAAGTGGGCACTGCCCGTGTGTGTGGAGACCCTGGGGGAGGGCTGGGTGCAGGAGGGGTGCTTCCTCCCTCCTCAAGGTGTCCCCGTGCCCAGAGCCCGGGGGGGACATGGGCCTCCCCACCCCCATTCCACTGCACGGCCCCTCAGGAAACCATCTGTGATGGCGAACCCTGCTCAGAAAACTCTTTTCTGGACAACTGTCCTTCACATTCAACTGAAAGTGGGATCAACCATTAAGGTGGGATTTTTGGGTTTTACATTCTCTGATATTACATTACCCTGCATGACCTGTCCCGGGACTCATTTATTGATGGTTCAAGACCGTTTTCCCACAGTCCCTGGGCTCACCTCCTCACAAAACAGGAGTCACAGCAACCTTTGCTTTTGCTAGTTAAAATGGGCCAGAGATCCAGGTTCACCACCGACGTCTCCCTGGAGACCCACATCCGACGGGAACCGAGGCCCGCAGATGTCCCCGACTCTTCCCGCCTCGTGGCCGCCGCGGGAACCCTGCAGGGTGCCGTGTGGGCCGCCAGGCTGAGCCCCTTGGGACAAGTGATTCGGGCCGCGCACCTGCCCCCGCTGCAGCCCGGGACGAGCCCCTGCTCCGCCTGTGCCACTGGCCCTGTGCTCCCCAAGACGCGCCAGGTGCTCAGCAAACACCTCCGAATGGACGGCAGAACCACAACATCCTGCCGGAGAGGGTGGACGAGGAGGAGGAATTCAGGAGAGAGGAGGGAAACCCAGCTCGTCCACAGAGCGGGAAGGGGTGAGGGTGGGGTGGCACGGCACGTCCCCTGGGGCGCACAGCGGGCCGTCATTCTGCTTCCCCAGACGCGGCCCTGATGCTGCAGAGCCAGGCTTAGGTCCCACCCCCAGTGCTCATCTTTGGACTCGGGTTTTTTGGTTTTTTTCTTCCTCCTGAAGCGGGCGAGCTACCATTTCCTTCGTTCTGTTTACTTCGCTCTTTAATGGAGCCCCCTCGCCCCCCGGGGGACACCACCTTCCTCTCTAACCACACGGGTCACCCTCAGCTGGGCCTCTGCGTCTTCCAAACCCAGACGGGCCCTCCTGCCCTGCACAGGGCCCTGACTTTAGATTTCCCTCCCGAGGCGACCCCTGCCCTGCGCCCCCTGGGTCCGTGCTCCTGAGGCATCCCAGGCTGGTGCGGACCCCCAGGAATCTCAGGCTCCGACTTTTACGCTGTTGGTTGTGTTTTGTAAAGGTGTAGCTGACCCGCACCCTCACCCCTCGGGTGAGCAAAAGGAAGCTCAGGAGGTGCCCGGCGGATGCCCGGGGCCAGGGAGAGCTGGAGAGGTGAGCCCAGGCCCCCCACCTCCTCCGCTCGACCCCCCGCGGCCAGTCTCCCGGATGCCCCCCCCATGGGCACCGCCCGCCCTCGGAGGCTCCCTGGGCTCCGACCATGGGGTCCCAAGCAGATGCTCCTCGTCGCCTTCCGATTACCCTCGTCCGGCTTCTTTCCGATCACCAGGTCCAAATACGGCAACTAGATGCTGTTTGGCTACTAAGCCCCCAGGACAAATGCCCACCCTCCTTCAACGGTGCCGTCGGCCCAGGACTTGAAAACAAAAAGGGTTCGGACCCAGTGTCCGTGAGTTTGCTGTCACCCGGCCACTGGCCTGCCCCGTCTGTGAATTCCATCTCGGGGGGACCCCGAACCTGGAGTAAGATCCTGCTCCGGTAGGAGCCCGGCCTTGGCCAGTGACATCTGCACTGGGAGTTCTGCCATGTAAGGAGGAGGGCAGCTGCGACCTGCCTCCTGGGCCCTGGTCAGACGCCACGGCCGCTGCTCTCTGCCCTTGGCCCTTCCGGCCTCCACGGAATCGAGGGAGCACAGGCCAAGGGCTTCAGGGGGGGCTCCCACGTCCTGACAGAAGTGCCAGAGCCCCCCAGCCACTTCACAGAAATGTCCCTGCGGCTCTAACAGCCACACGGAGGAGGTTTCCTCAGCCCTGAGGACCCCAACTGATGTGATGGCCCCAGAGAAGGTGCCCTCTGCCCCCCACCCTGCTCCACTCCGACCCCGCTCGCTAAGCGTGCCCACAGCACACGGCCAGTCGGCCTTGTTCCATGAGCAGCTGACTCAGGAAATAAAAATATAATCAAACTCATCATCTGTTTGTATGAACTGAAAATGCAGCTCAAATACCTGACAGTTTGACATGCATTGAGCTTTCATGCCCACCTTCCATTCAAAACTCAGCGCAAACCAACACATACATGTACTTATAATTCTTTTCAGTTATAAATTCAGAGAATTAAACAACAACAAACAAATGAGCCTTAGGACCGGAAGGCAGCCCAAGAGCTCCTCTGCCCGTTGCTTTTTTCCCACAGTGGCTGAAAGCCCTCATCCTGAGCCCCGAGGGCAGGGCGAGGAGGGGGCTCAGAGTCTGGCCCATCCCAGTTACAAAGAGACCACCTACCTCGGGCTCTGAGGACACCCACGGAAGCCAGAAACACACCTTTCTCTTTAGGGCCATCTACAAAGCCAGTCTTATGTCACGATGTGGTTCTCAGTTTTAGAAAAGTGTGTGACAGGACAAAGAAACCTGTATCTGATTTTCCTCTCCTCAACCCAGACTGAGCCCTGTTATTTTGTGACTTCATTATGATGTTTAAATAAACCTACAGGAAATGTTTCATGATGTTGAATAATCATGGGATTTACAATTCCCTGCTTCCCTCTAACCAGAGGTGTGTTAAGTGTAATAAGAAAGTTTAGGGTTTTTGAAAATCAAAGGCACAGCCTTCTTCAGCCAATTGCAGATACTTACATCTTTCAAAACAGTGAGTGTCAAGAGTATTGAGTGTAAGGAAGGGTAATTCCACATTAAATTTATTACGGGAAATTTTTATTCCCAGTAGTTTTAAAGCTCCACGTAGATTAGTTTATGTATATTGTGCAGGGACCAAGTTTGAAATAACTCAATAAAGGGATCCAAACTTGGAGGAAAGCACATCTAATCAGACCTGCCAAGTCTACTGACCCCCCGAATCTCAGGGACTGAAATTGGTTCGCAAATCTGGCCCTTCAGTCAGTTACATAATGCCCATAAAAAGCAACTTGCCAGGTTTTTAAAAAATAACGTTATTTTCTACTGAACTGCTGAATATATTAATAGCACTGCCTGATTAGTCCTGGGTAGAGACTTTTAACTGGGAGCAATAAGCACCCCAGGTTTAGGTGACACAACGCAAGGACCACCAGACCCCCTGCACAGCCCCGAGCTCGTTCTGGGATGCGCCTCTCTCGCTGCCCCCAGGACGGGCTCGGGGTGGCCCGACAGGTAAGGTGGGCTGGTCTTCATTTCCCTCCTGCTCTGACTCTCGCCTTTTGTTTTTTCACTCTGGGTGGACAAATCAGGGAGGGAAATACTTTCCTCTTTCAAGCCGAGCACCACTGCAGGCGCAGGGACGGACGGCACCTGTCGGGGACAGCATGGGCTGGGAGGTGAAGGCCACTCAACTCCGAGCAACATGGGCTAAGACCTGCCAGAGAGCCCACGTTTTAATTCCCCGGAAGCAGACATCTGCATTTTGTATGAAACCTCCTGGTTTTAAAAGACTGTATCTAATTTTTAAAACCAACCAACCACCACCACCACTGCCATAAGACAAACAGGTCCGTCAAGGCACATCTGTGCAAAGGGAAGGCGGCTGCTCCGTGAGGTCCTCAGGAAGAGCCCCTTCCTAAAGCTTGGGCATCGAGGACACCTGGGTAGGGTGCTGGCGACGCTGAGCACCACCCTGAACCTCCCGCTGCCTGGAAGCCTTGATGGGGCACGGGGAAGGAAATCGGGCTTGCCCGTCACCACTCCATGCAACCCCAGCTTCATCAGGAGGGCACGAGTGGGACCTGCTCCCGCCCACTCAACATTCCCACCCCGTCATCACCAGCCCCCAGCTTCAAAGGCCAAAACCCCCACGGGATCCTTATTGAAACTTCCATCTACAAATCTGAGGACCCCGGGAAAAATACGTAACCATGAGATTTACGGGATGGGGCCCTGGATAATAGGACGCTCAGTTTTGGAAGCAAAACCTGGCTCATGCTGAGTGACAAACAGGTGCACGGTTCTGTATTTTAGATATCTTACTCTTTTTTTTGGAATAGAAATGACTGGCTTTAATCAGTCTATTAAATGACTCTTTAGATGCCTGGTGGGGGTGCGTGTGCTACATCAGACGAGCTGAAGCACAGAACCCTCCGAGAGAACCCACGGGGAAGTGGACGAACGGAGAAGGACCTGGAACGTGACGGCATTTGCAGACCGGAGTTTCATTTTAAAAATTGCTGGGCCCAATAACAGATCCCATTTCAAATGAAACATTAAAATTAAATCCTTTACATTTTTAAATCATAAGAACAGCACATGCTACATTCCCCTCTGCTGCAGTTTCCCTTCTCCCACTATGACCCTGGCTGTCTCTATGAACTGTTAACGGTTTCTTATATGAAACTTCCCAGTGCAATCCTAGTAGTCTCACTGAACAGAGATATTCTACGTTCAGAACCATTTCCTCCCAAGTCCATTTTTACTTACACCTGAAATAGAAGCAGGTGAAAACTTTCTGGCTTCATCCTGTGATTAGGCTTTTCCAAGTGGTGGTGGGGGCGGGCTACTTTTAATAAGTCAAGAGGTCGAGAGATGGACAGGGCAGTGGGAGGACGGCCAGGAGCCATGGGGTGGGACGGACGGGGGCACTCACCACTGGGCTGGCCCGCGCCGAGCTGGCCCTGGAGGAGGCACGGGAGCCGGAGGCGAGGTGGCCGCTGCAGTCCGAGGGCTGCACGCACGGCCGGCGGCAGCAGCAGGACACGCAGGCGGAAACAGAAGGACAGGGTCAGCCGGGGAGCGGGCAGACAGCGAGGGCTCGTCAGCCGCACAGGTTAGCCACACGCATCGCGGAAGGAAAAGAGGGGTTAGCGTTAGGGGGGCCCAGTTCCCACCTGGAAGAGAAGGTGGAAAAGGAGACCATGCCTGGCCCAGGTTCACGTCAAAACCACCGCAAGGAAGCATTTCAATCTCACGCCAGAGGATGCAGAATTAGGGTTAACAGGGAGATAACGGTTCAATTGGGAGTGGAGACACACACACCTGGTTTACGCAGAAAATGTGACACCTGGGAGATGTGAAACCTGCTGCTTGGGGAGAGGAACGTAACCTGCCTTCCAGCACGGAAACTGAAGGGCAGGCATGGTATTTGGCTGTTTAGCAGCAGAACACTTTGCTTCTCTACTATCTTTGCAAGTGGAATCTAAGATTTGGAGTTAATACAAAATTTATGTATTTTTTAAAGTGCCAGATGACATTCTCTCTGGGTCTCTAAAGGTATGTATATACGTATGTTCTACTGACTTAAACTTTCTCTGTCCTGGTAAATGGAAACACCAGAAATTCATTTATCTAGAAGCTATACTCTCTTAACTTTGATTTGTATTCACCTTTGTTCTAGTTCTAGACACATTTTCATGTTATTAAAAAGAAATGTTTATATTTTCTTCTTGAGCAGGGTGGCAGAGGCAGGCTTTGCATGCGTTTTAGGGTCACGGGTCTAGAGCAGGCTGCTGTTTCCTGAGGAACGTGTTCTCAGAGACCCCACAGCCCCCCGTGGGGAGTCCCCAGCCCCACCCTGTGGAAGGCTACCTGCCCGCCACCCCCACCCCGTCCCGAAACCCTGCACCAGGCACTCAGCTGTCACCTGTGGGGTGCTCGTGTTCTCTCCTCGAACGCCTCACCTGAGCCAGCAGGCTGCCTCCCTGCCAGGAGGGAATTTCCCCGGGGAAAAGCCTGCGTCCGTCTGTCCACCCTGAACCCCCAGTGCCCAGATCAGGTGCTCAAGGAATACTCATGGAACAGATGGGCAATTTCAGCCTGAACTATCCACGGCCACCAAATAGGGACACTGGAAGCTCGGGTCCAGACGAGCAGGTCCCCCAGACCCCGCCTCGCTCCTCATGGATTCTGACCCCCACGGGCGGAAGGCCGTGCCCGACGCAGGGGGCACAGCTGGGGGGCACCGCGTGCCGGACACTGCAGCCACGTGTTTGTCAGGAACACCAGCCTCACCTTTCACCTTTACCGTTCAAAGCACAAACACCTGATGTTAGCACTCTGGGGCAGAATTTCCTCCTGGGTTTTGATGGTAAGAGAGAGAGGGAAATGTCACCCTGCAGACAAATCCTACAATATTCTGGGTCCTCCATATTCCAGGTCACCGCGTGGAGACACCAGGGAGCTAACTCCTATCGCCAACTCCTGGGGCAAAACCAGCCCCAGAGCCCACCCTGACTTGCTCGTTCAGAGAAGGGCAAATGAACGCCTGCCTCGCTGGGGTCCCGCATTGCCCTGGGGGTGGCTTATGTTTAGGGGTCAGCACAGCGGACGCAGAGCTGATGGGCGGGAAGATTGGAACAGTCCCGGCTCTGGTGTGTTGGCCACGGGGCCTTGGGAAGGTCACTGGACCTGCCCCAGCTTCAGAATGGTCACCTGCAGCATGCAGTAAGGACGCTGGCCACGTGGCGGTGCTGGGGACTGAGCGAGCAAGATGACGATGGGGGCCATCCTCGGGGCGGGGGGTGGGGAGTAGCTTTCCCGCCCCTGGACCAGAAGACCCTACAGGTGACGACTGCACCCCCCCCTTGTCAAAACCACTGACAGGGGCACTTCACATACAGCCATTAGCCTTTTCAGAGAAATTACTTGTACTTAAAAAAAAACACCCACAACCAGTTGTTGGCTCCTGTTTTGGACACATAGTGGGCCTGAAGCTAAATTCCTTGAGAATGAAGGCCGGGGGAAGTTGTGGAGGGGGTGGGCAGGTCCTCCAAAGCGGGACAGGACTGGCCGGGGCTCTGCGGTCACAGCCACCCCAGGCTCCTGCCAGTGACGTCTGCATGTGGGTCAGCTGCCACAGTTACGAGCTGAGCAGAGAGTCTGGGGTCAACCAGGCCAGGGGAGCCCTTTCCAAGCCACATCCGTAAATGGAGAAGCCTGGGACCCACCCCAGGGGAACTGTGAGGGTTGGGAAAAGATGGGGAGAAGAACTGCAAAGCTGTGGGAGCTGCGTCGACCCGCTGAGCTCCCCTGGGTGGCAGGGCCACGTTCACGCAGGAAGAACGTCCTTCTGCCGGAGCCTAGGCCGGGATGCGCCCTCTGTCTCAGGCCCTTGTGCCCACAGGACAAGGCCTTTCACTTCTTCAACTCTGCTGAGGCAGTGCTCCCCGGAGACCCCACGGGAGGCTGAGAGCACCGACGGGACCGCCGCACAGAGGGCATCAGCGGGGCCGAGCAACCGCGTCCCGAGGCCCTAAACCTAAGCATGGGCTCCTCTGACGACCCATCCAGAGCAGGGGTGTTTAAAGAGAGCCCATGAGCACACGCTCTGCTGGACACGAGCTCTACTTAGGGCACCGGACACCACCTACTGCCCGGGAAATCCTTTCTCTTCAAGAATGAGTATACACTGCCTCTTCTCTGAGGAAATCTTTTAGTTGCATTTTACCCGTCATATTACAGGCCAGGTTATTTCACCCATTAGGCACAGCATAGGAGCTTTTCAATGACCTACACCACTATTTAAGAACTGGGGAAAATATTCAATAGCGTGGACTCTGCTATATTAAAAAATCCAGGCAATATAGGAATTAATGTTTAAATCAATGTCACAAAAACCAAACCAATGCTATGTCAACTTAATTGTTAAACTTAATGTATATAACAATTACAGTCTAAAGAAAACTGCAGGTTAATTACTTTACTTAGCAAGAATTTCCAAATACCCATGATGGTTGGGGAAAAAAAAACATAATAAATGATACAATTAGATGACTTTGTAGCCAAGTAATTTCATAAGCAACATTACAAAAGCACTTCCAAATATTTCTTGGTAAATCACCATCTTTAACGTGGGAGTGGATGCATTTTAAGGGGTTCGTGGTGGAGCCTTGAGGCAGGAGTGCCTGGGGCTGAGCCTGCCGCCTCGCACTCCCTGGGCTGGGGGTGGGGGTGGGGGTCCCTGGATCAGGACTGAGTGCTCAGTGTCAGCTGGTTCTCACGACAGGTAAATCAGCTTCCTCACGTCCATGGCCCTGATTTCATTTCTCCTATTTTATTAGTTTTATCATTCATGCACTCACTCATTCTCCCAGCCACGCAGTGTTTACCGCACACCCGCTATGGCTTTACTGTGATACTGGTTCTACCATTTCAAATCCTCTGAAGAAAAGAGGTGAAAAGACAAAAGAAAATAAAATTAAATGTGTCATATTCCTAGTCTTTAAATGTGTTCACCTTCCTCGATTCTTCAGAGGTGGAAATAATCTGTGGCCTGTCAAATCCCCTTATTTCCCCTATTATTTTAAGACCACTTCACTGCTCGTTAGTATCCCCACGCTGCAGGGAAATGAAGCAGGTGAGGCTCGGTTAAGGCCGGGCTCCCCCAGGGACCTCGGCATTCACGTTCTCCGTGACCGCTGGTGCTGGTGCACGGCTGCCGCGAGCTGGCGGGTCACCTCCCAGGCAGGCAGCGCCCCCAGGCAGGCAGCAGGCAGGGGACGTGCGGGACAGAGGCAAGGAGAGGGCCTTACAGCGTGGGAACCGGCCGCACCGCTCCAGCGAGCCCCGCCGAGCCCACTGCCATCCAGCGCCGACGCCTGCGAGGAAAACACACCATCAGCAGGGCCGCCGCCTCCTTTCTCGGGAGCGTCCGCCCGGCACTGAGAAGGGAGCTGGGGGGAGCCACACGTGCAGCAGGCAGGGAGCAGGGAGGAAGGCTCGGAAGCCCCTCTCCCAGCCCAAACTGCTCTGGGGCAGAGCGAGGCAAGTGCAGAAGTCGAGAGAGAGAGCAGTTTCAGTTGCCGTCACCTGGCATGCAATTCAATCCCCAATAATAGGTCGGTAAATCTATTATTCTGAAAAATATTCCTTGCTAAGTGTAAACTCATTAATCCAGACTTAAAACAAGAAGATAATTCAAATATCCCGAATTCTGTCACGGCATGCTCACCCTTGCTGTATAAAAAAATTACTTATGAAGTGACTTTGAAATAAATTATTAAATCATGTTAATCACAGTTTGTTGAATATTTTATACTTCTTTAAACATCCTACCTGCTTGATCACCATAAACAGGAGCTTACAAGAGGAGCTTACGATACCCCAAGTGGCAATGTCAAGCTTTGCCCGTGTTTAAACGAATTTTACCTTTCTCTTTTCCCTGGTTTTCCAGCCAGTTATACGTCTAATTCATAAGTGTGCAACCTGACAGAACTTCGGAAAGGCATTAAAAATGCTGGATAGCTCCTGTGAATACTTAAGTTCCCTGTGCAGTGTCAATATCTGTATTTAAAACTGCAAATTTGCAGAGTGACCCGATAAAATGGACTAGGCTCTGTGAAGGTCGGCCAAGCTTTCTTTAATGCCCTCCTTCCTTCTGCCGGCAGGGAAACGGCCGCGGCTCCAGCCTGGCGCCTCCACCTGCCCGCTCCTGGCAACCTCCGGGAGGTGCAAAGCGCAGACCTGGCCGAGCGGGCTGCCAGGCGTCCATGCCCGTGGGAGAGGGGCCCCCAGCAGAGGGGGTGAGGGGCGGGGGGTGTGGACCAGGGGCAGAGGGAGGGGCAGGAGCGCGGCACCCAGTGCCCCCCAGGCCGAGCCGTGCTGCACAGAGAGGACGACGGCTGGAGGACAAAAGCAAACGGCAGGTTTTAAAGCCTTGGAAAATCGGTAACAAATAATCATAACAACTCAGGCCACGAGGAAAGGCAGATTAACGCCCCATGTGTCCAGTAACTCTGATAAGCTGCAAATTCACGAGAAAGCTAAATGTGAGATGATTAACTTGACAACAGTCAACTCCCCAGCCTCTCCGAAACAGGACCATTTAATGGCCATTTCTTTTCAGGCATCCCTGCTGGAAAGGGTCAGGAAAGCAGAGAGAATGGTAACTGCTACACCAAGGACTCCCACAGCTCACACTCCCAGGTGAGTGGAGCACGTGGGGCACGCCACACGGCAATTCCCACACAGAGAGAGGGCAGAAACCGCGCGTGGTTTCTACAAAGGACCCCAGGATCACCGTCCAGACACTGAAGGGTGGGAGACTTGCTGGGGGTGGGGGGGGGTAGGGCATGCGGTGGGGTGGGGGTGACGCAAGGCAAGTGCGGGGCTCGTGCAGGCTGCGGGGGGATCTCAGGATGCGGGGCTGGGGGGCCAGGGTCCACGGCAAGCAAGAAGACAGCACAACCTCCAGAACATGTTTTCACGTGGGCCCCTGACACTGGTTTTCTGGCATCTGACTGCACCTTGAACACCCACAGCTGGGACGACAGCCCAAGCCCTCCGCCAGCCTTGTAAAAACAGGAAGCAGGCAGGGAGAGCCGAAGTCACAGCCCTTCCCCGCCCTATAGGGCGGAATCCCCACACGACACCCAGAGGCCTTCCAAATTGCTTCCTGGACACATTTACAAGAGGAAAACAAAAAACAAAAAACAAATGAAGTCCTCAAGGGAAACAATTGCTGGAAAAGGAGAGACCACAGAGGCCAGTTTTTTGGAGTTGAGCTTGTGAAAATATACATTTAACAGAGTCTCTTTTCCCCTAAATTCCTTTTCCTATGTTAGGTCCTACTGTTACTTTTGATAGCTTTTTTAAAAGGTTGAGAAAAGTCTCAGCAAATGAGCGAAGCCAATCAAAGCAAAGACCCACTGAGCTTTGCCCTTCGACAGCCCACGCGTGGCAGAGGTTGGTAAGCTGAGTCAGCCAGCAGAGGAAACGAAGGCACAGAAGGAAGGAGAAGAAAAGCACAGACCCGGATTCCATCCTGGGCAGACAGGGATCTGGAACCAAGGCCGCCACTGGGGAGCCCGAGGTCTGAGCAGGGGAGCCCCTGTAATCAGAGAAAACGGGCGGGAGGGGGAGGGGAGAACAGCGATGAATTCCTTTCCCCCGACAAAACTACCCTTTACAACAAAACGGCAAAGGGCATGCACTTACAGGGGACAGAAAAATGATTAGAAGGAAATAGAGACGGCCCAAGTAGTTGACAAGACTATAACACACAAAGGAAAAAATAAGATGTAATTAATTTTAATTGATAAGCAAGGCCAAAATGGGTTTTGGAAGCCTTTGTAAATCTGAGTTTTAAAGTTTTAAAGTTTGGCAGGGATGCAACATCAAGAGTTTGCAGAGATACCGACCTCTAGTTTACATAATAAAAAGATCTGTTTCATTAGAGATGATATCCTCCTTGACCTCCTGGGTTAGACATTTCTGTAATGCATGTATGTTCAGGATTCTTGGAAGACATGGCAAATGTAGTGGTATTAATTCTGAGACTGATGGTCTATACAAACTTCCGGGGACTCCTACTATATAAATATTTTCCCTAACAAAATGCTTTGCCCAGATTAAAGGGTCATTGAGAAGGCAACTTTGTGTCTTGCTGAGCACACAAGACCAAGGCAGGGCTCAGACATGGAGGGGGCAGTTACTAGGGTAACCTGACAGCAGCACCCCTTCTAGATCCCATGGCCTGGGCACCATTCCTCGAATAAGCCACATGAAAATAACCCAACAGAAGGGCAGGTGAGGTCCTGAGGTGGGCAGGTGAGCTCCTGGGGTGGGCAGGGGGAAACTTTCTAACATGTACAGATACTGACACCTGTTCCACCTGCTGGAGCGGACACCCTGGGACGCTCTGGGACCCTCCCTGGGACCCGCGCAGCCCCCAAGGCCGCGTGGGGAGGCAGCACCCACAGCTCCGCCTTCTCACTGCGCTCCCCAGGGCGGCTGCTGCCAGACCCGGAAGACTGGGAAAGCTATTTAGCAGGGCCTCACATACAATATACTCCTCCGATTCCGTCCCATGGGTATATTTAAATAAAAGGAGGCAAGCAGATGTGTGGTGCAGGCACCAACATGACATCTACAGAGCATGGAGTTTGCCGGAAGATTCCAAACGTGGGTGAGTGAAGAAGACGTCAGCAGACAATGGCTGGGGCAGAGTCTCCAGGAAAGTGTCGGCATTTTATGGTTCGAATCGCTCCACTCTAATTGTGAACTTTTAGCACTCTGGATGCCGGTTATTTCTGGTATATGAATTTAAGTGATTTAGCTCCGTGCCAAACTTGGCTGAATAATTCACATCCGCATATTAGTTATCTATCACCATCTTCTGTTTCAGTGCACTTGAGCTTGAGTAACGGAGGATATGGTTTTCTGAAGGAGGAAGTGCTCTTTGCAATAACGAAACCTCCTCTGGAGTTAAGACACAAATCCCTTTGGAGGTGTTATCTCCAATGCTTGGTGCTCACAGCTAATATCAGATTCTGAGTTCACCCCCTGGGGGGGTGGGGAAGGGGCTTCTTACAGGGGCCTGGGAGGCAGCAGGAGGCATCTGTAAACTGGGGGGCAAGAAGAAGGGCAGTGGAACTACCCGCCTGTCTGGAGCCCCCCCAAGGTGTGACCGTGCCCCTGAGCTAGGGGCTGTGAGGAGAAGGGCAGCCCCCAGCTGCAAGAAATGGGGAGACGGGGCTGGAAAGGGGTCCGGGCGATTTCTTCTAGAAGCATTCTACAGTGGTCAAAGACTAGATTAAGGGATGGGTAAGGAAGTGGGGGAGGCACTGCGTGGGCTTCTGATAGGATATGTTGGGGGGCCATCAAGTCCGGGGATGGCGTGGACACCGCTGGCTACTGCATCCCCCTGGAGCTTCTCTGAGGAGGGTCTCACCCCCAGCGTGCGGCTTGCATGGCTCCCTGTTCTGAAGGACTTCCCTCCCTATCCCCCCCACCCCTGCCCCAGGAGTCCCCATTCATTCTTTGGGGTTCAGTTCGGGCCCTTGGTTACGACACTTCCTGGCAGGATCAGTATCTCCAGCGCTCTGCTCACTGTCTATTCACCACTGCGCCTACTGCGTGGCCGGGTCTTCTGCTCTACAGCAGATGCTTCCAGAACACGAAATCTTGCCTCTCATCTTTGTGGTCTCGGGGCCCACTCACCCCGCTCCTCCCAAACTAGAACCTAACGTTTGCTCAGTGGATGGGAACCTCAACTAGGACAAAAGAGCTTGACCCATCAGGGCTCTTAAATAATTTAGAAATGGTGCCTATCAAAGTTGGTGCATATTCTTAAAGGATGGGAAGGAACTCTATTTTGTAGACAATTAAATTTTGATTTGATTTTTTTAAATTCCAAGTCTAGTCCATCCCCTGAGAAACTGCTGCAAAGTTTGCATTTAGCCAGCGAAGTAATTCTGTTTTCAGGAACTCACAAGGAAAGAACCTACCTCATGGCTTTCTTTCCTTTATTTTCTCCTTTTGATCAATTCTAACTACAAAACAGCCACACAAATACTTCCCTTCATTGTAGCCAGCTGAATACCACAATTCATACTCAATCTGGCATGTTCAAATGCAGGATAGTGGAATAAACTTGAATTAAATAATTCATGGTAATTGCAGCCTCAAAAATTTAATTTAACAAAATACCTATCCAAATAGAAAGAAATGTGTTAAGTAGCCATTAAAAAAGAAAAGCGTAGCTGAATTCACACAGACAAAATTGCATGCTACAAAACCTGTAGTTGCTGAAGAGAGGATTTGAAAGATTTAAATGGAAATCAACCACCTTCTCCCCCCTTGATGATGACCAGGTAGAGAATCGGCCGTCTCCGCTGAAGCTGGATTTCTGAGCATATAAGAAGACGACATTGGTGAGTGGTGAGCACTTCCTTACTAAGCCACACACATCACCCGTCCCATTCAGAAGGCAAATATAAGAGTCAAATCATCATAGCACTTCAGGAAGGCTGATTTATCCAAAGAATCAAGACAAGGCCAGCAGAGCAAAAATTCTCAATTTGGAATTCTAAGCTATATTTTTTACTCCCATGTTTATGTTGCAGAGAAATCACATGGTTTATCTATCACTATCGTTTTTAAGATTTCAAATCACTTTCTAAAGCTCTTGAACTATATATAACCTCGTCTGACTTCCCTTATTAGTTAACAAAAATTCCATTTATTGCAAAATTCTCAATTTTTCTTCAGTCCCAGCACACCTGAGGAATACAATTCTCTGTCAAAGCTTCAGGGAGGAGAGCGGGGCCTGGGTGTGCTCTTGAGTATATACTGTACAAGTATCAGCTCCAACCACAAATCTGGAGGTGGGAGGCGGTACGTGTGAACGTTACAGATGGAGGCATAAAATGGACATCAAAATGGTCAAGCAGTTCTTTTCTGTGAAGAGGGACACTGAGTTTCCTTGAAAAGGAAATACGTATTTCTAAACCCTCCCCATCAGTCTAGTCATTTTACTCCTTCCCACAAATTTACTCCCTACGTGTATAAAATGTCTCATTCCAATCCAATCTCTTCTCCAAGCTCATCCTCGCACTGTTCCTGGAGTTCTCTGCTCTGGGATCTTCCTACACGTGACACTGCATTAGATCTAGGCTGTTTGGTTCTTCAATCATTATCCTTCCCGTATTTAAGTCAATTTTACATACAATTTCACTCTATGACCAATAGTTTTATAGTAGGGTTCCTTTGTATTTGAATTCCAAGGGCATTACTTAAATCCTAACTAAATCATAAAGCACACTTTTATTGCTTTAATGTAAAAATCAAAGATGGAAACTATATGGAGATACATGTCTACCACAGAGCCTGATGTCACCCTGTAATGTCACAACTATGCTGGTAGCTACATGTTAGGGACAGCCTAGAGAAGAATGTAATATTGGGTAAAATTGGACTAAAGAACTTCTAAACTCACTACCAACCCTAAACTATGATTCTTCATAATCAATTATGGTGAAACAATGTGTTTGGGGGGAAATTCGAAACCAGCTGGTAAAACTGTGACCAGTGGTCTAGGAGCCTGAGGGAATTCCTGCCGTCTCACGCTAGTCCTAACCCGGTAAAGGACAGCGATGACAGCCTCCTCGGAGGGGACGGCGAGCGGTGCACCCGTGCCCACCTGAAAGCCATGACTGACCTGGAGAAAATCCAAAGGCGGTCAACATAAAAAGAAAAATACATAGGAAGACATGGCTTTTAAACTGGGAGCTATTTTCCAGTCTGGAATGAGAAAAGCTTACATGGAATATAGCAGAAGTGTGTGCAATTTTTAATAGGTACGAGAAGGTAAACACCTGATCAGCCAGTTTCAGAAGCTAAGACTGGGTTGAGTTGATGGGGGCTGGGGGTGGGGTTACTCCTTTGAAGTCTGAAAATATAATTTAAGTTTATGTATGATACCATATGATATCATGATATACTAGGATATATTATGATATAACAGAACAAAGATATAATATCTTAATACAATGTAATTAAGGTAAGTTAAAAAAATATTATTTTATCCAACTAGTAAAATTTACTTCTACAGGAAAAAAAATGAAGCAAATGTAAGAACAGGAAGATTTTACATACTTCAGTGTGTAGATCTGTAGCAGGTCATGAAAGCTAATTAAAATGTATCCATTTCCACTGTTTGAAATCACAACCCCCTTGATACATGCAAGTGCCTCCGTCTACTGCCCCTTCCCTCTAACGCCTCACTTGTTGGGCTCCTCTTTTCTCTCTCACGATATAGCCTTGCCCTGCTTCTCAGAAGTGTTCAATTCTCTTCTCTTCCCTTTCTTTACCTCTCCAGGAACACACAGCCTCTACTATTCGAGTCTTTACAATAGACAATTAAACTTCCAAATGAGAGATGTGGAGAACTATGAAAATGTCAAGCTGAATATACTTAATATATACACATATATACATACACCTAGCGTGATAAAATGAAAGCGCTCATCTTCAACTCTAGATCTTTTCTTTCCAAACTTAGAGATTCTTATCAATATTGATCCCTTACACTAATACAGATGTTACAATACCAACATTCTAAGAATGTTTACTAGTTGAAAACATTAGCTTTCATTCCATCATATGCAAAAAATAAAGGAAAGAAGCTAAATTTACCAACACATCCTAAAAGCACTGCAGCAAACGGATTGAATTTTGTGCCATGCAAACTTACTATACTAACCCTGCCAGATCTTCTATTCAGGGACTGTGGTCCATATAATTCTCCATCATAACCATTTGTCTGTTTCAAGGAAGAAAAGAAGAAAAACTGACGTCAGCATATAAACAGGGACACAGGCACAGATCAGCAAGGAAGAAATGAGCGGGTTAAGTGGAGGTTTCTTAGCAGAGTGATGGACGGCAAGCGCAGGGCAGGACAGCTCCTAGCAGCCCCCAGACGGCCTCGTGCTTCTAATCTGCTCCCCCAGAATTTCAGAGACAAGAGCACAGGGGGCTCCATCAAATTGGTGCCTAATGCAAAGCGCATCTACATTCTAGGACTCAAGAACCAGTCCCTCCCTGACTCCCAGGGGTGTAAATCTCCCTGGCAACGCAGGATATGACTCCCAGGGATGAATCTGGACCCAGCATCGTGGGATTGAGAACATCTTCTTGACCAAAAGGGGGATGCGAGATGAAATGAAATGAAGCTTTGGTGGCTGAGAGATTTCAAATGGAGTCAAGAGTTCACTCTGGTGGGCATTCTTACACACTATATAGATAACCCTTTTTAGGTTTTAATGTATTGGAATAGCTAGAAGTAAATACCTGAAACTCCCAAACTCCAATCAGTAGCCTTGACTCTTGTGATTGTATAACAATGTAGATTACAAGGGGTGACAGTGTGGTTGTGAAAACCTTGTGGATCACACTCCCTTTATCAGTGTATGGATGGATGAGTAGAAAAATGGGGCCAAAGACTGAATGAATAATAGGGTGGCATGGGGCGGGGATGATTTGGGTGTTCTTTTTTACTTTTATTTCTTATTCTCATTCTGATTCTTTCTGATGTAAGGAAAGTGTTCAAAAATAGATTGGGGTGATGAATCCATGACTATATGATGGTACTGTGAACAGTTGATTATACACTATGGATGACTGTATGGTATGTGAATATATCTCAATAACACTGAATTTACTTTAAAACAAACAAACAAAAAGAACTAGTCCCTCGTGTGGAGCAATGGGTGCCTGGCTGCAGATGCTCCCTGCGTGTTCTTCTTGGCTCCCCTGTGATGGGTGTGCTGTCGAAACTCCAGCTTGGAGGTGCCTGGCTGCAACGTAAGTGGGGGTGAACACAGCCACAGCCGATTGGCTGGTTCTTGGGTCAGAGTAAATCCTTGATAACACAGCCACAGCCGATTGGCTGGTTCTTGGGTCAGAGTAAATCCTTGATAACTATGGCCCTTTACGAAGCTGTATTCAGAAGATTCAGAAACAGTTTCTATTTGATTTACAATTACATGCAAAAATTTCTCATGGAGAAAAAGTTTATCATGGGCTATATCCTCTGTATTTGTTTTGCATCCCTCCAGTCTTTCCTATTTTATTCATTTTTCAAAATGAAATGGAATGGCATACTTAATGATTTCATCATTTGCCCTCCAGAAAAAAGAGAAAGATTTTGTGCATTTCCATCTCATTTGTCTTGTCACCGTCCAGCCCCCCCCCGCCCACATTCCCATGAAGACAAAGCACAGGCCTTCTAAAAACGCTCTAATTAAGCGATCACAAAGTTTCTAAGATTCAAGATAAGAGCTGTGAAGCATCAGGCAAAGGAGGTGCCATCTGTGCACTCCACGAAAGAGGCTGCCACGGGGTCACGGACATGAGTCCAAATGCCAGCTCTGTCCTGTGACCTTACGCAAGCCGTTATTTAATCCACTTGAGACTCTGCTTTCTCAGCAGTGAAAATGTGCAAAACAAGATCTACTTTACAATGCTGCTGTGAGGACCGAGGGAGAGTAACGTGGGCACCCCAGTGTCGAGAGCAGCGTCCTCAGGAGGAACGTGCTGGAATAAACCAGAACAGCACCAGCTCCTAAAGCCCACGGATGGCACGTCAGCCTCATCTTACGGCAGGTCCCGGGCGGTCACTGGCCAGGCTCCGGGGACCTCCTTCCCCAGCACTCCTTCCTGGGCCGCTTCCAATGGGCCCTGTGCAGACGCAGCTGTGCACTCCTCCTGCCTGCCTCAGGGCAGGGTTTCTCAAGGGTGGGCTACAGATGGCCCACACCACAGTCACCTGGCTGGCATCTGAGGCACGTGGACCCCAGACCCAGAAGTGAGGGTACCTGGAGCTGGCGCCCAGGCATGCGCATTTCAACAAGGTCCCCGGAGGCCCAGGAACATGCATTTTAACAAGCAACCCAGGTGACTCTTCTGTACACTAATACTGAGAAGAGTAGACACTCACAGATAATCATTTCCTGAAAGGGGATAAATAAATAAGATACAAGAATAAATGCCCTATCAAAATCAATTATCCTGATTCCTAACAAATAACATGCAGTGTTATCAAAGTTTCAGTGAATGTCACACGTGACAATATGAAAGTTAATCATTAGTCATGGTTAACTGTTTTGATGAATAACGTCAGAGATCTATTTTTCTACACATGTCAAAAGACAGATCTCCTTTAAAGACCTTTAAAAGGCTTGTGAGATGGAGAACAAAATAAGAAAGGCAGAATCAAAGCTCTTGAGTGCAAGTCTTGATGCACCGGATTTAACGTTAAAGCAAAATGAAAACTGAAAATAAGGAGACCCAAAATGTGTCTGTGACCGTGGCTAACACAAAACATATAGTCCATCGGGGACTGACCCTTACACCTACTTTGAGTTCAAAATGAAAAGGCTAATCATCTAGGTAACTGTTGCTAATCAACTTAATTACTTAATGAACATAAGAGGTGCTAGAATTACAGTGTCTCAGAAAGGGTTCCATCAGCGTTACTGCTGAAGTGCTGGTTATGCAGATAAAAACCCAGGGTATACCGGGAAGAACATTTTCTGAATCCAAATAACCTGTGTTTGGGGCATCCCACTCCCAAGAGCAGGTCTAAACCTGGCCAGGCTGAGCCATCTTCACTAGTGTGGCCCGAACCTGGGTTGGGACACCTGTGTCACCAGGAGCTGGCTGCATCCTTGGGCTCTCCTTTCACGTCCGTCAACTGGAGCCAGCAGCCTCTCAAGGAGGCTCAGAGATGCAGATGTACACTACTATTAACTATAATCTTAAAGGCAAAAATGCATTTCTCAGACAGAAATCTGCCAGATACTTTTGAAATGCAATGGAACAAAAGTAGTGGAAATGATTTTAATTAAAGTCCTTAAAGTGAAGAGTTGTATCATATGGCTGTGGTAATTTTAGATGCTGAGCCACTTTAACCTCAGCTGTAGTGTCTGGTAGGGTCACACTTTTCTTCTTTTAGGTTTACAGGTTTGCAGGAAGTACAGGGCACAGAAACTCTCCTAGGTAGATGGAAAAATAGTGATTCCTGAATTTAAATCTTCAAGCCTGCATTTTTGTGACTGCAACTGGGATTGTTCTTGAAAGAGCACTTTCTGGCAAGAGCCTGAACTTATGTTTACTTTGAATGGATAGGAGATTAGAAAAATAATAATTTTTCATTAGGCAAAACCTCTTTAACCCTTTAAAGAAAATTTAGAGGTTTGGGGAATTGTTGATCTGATTTAAGTCCCTTGGAAGCGAGACACGATCTTTTTTTTATCTTGCTGTCCACAGCTGCTGGCACAATGTACAGCACAAAGCCAGTGCTCCCACGGGATTCTCCGGAGATGCCACAGCCAGGAGGAAGGTGCTCACACCTGTGCACCTGTGCCCACACCTGTGCACCTGCACTCACACTTGGGCACCTGCTCTCCCACCCTTACTGGACCCAAGGTAAAATGGAAGATAACATATCTGTCTTTCAGACAAAGACGTGCATGGCTTTTTAGATAAACATCAATTAGGTTAGTGGAAATGCCAGATGTTATTGGTGGAATCACCACATGCTACTGTCAATCACACCATCCCATGGCAGAACTTATCTGACTCTCACCCAGGCGGAGGTGCCCCCAGACTCCGAGTCAGGCTGCAGCTGTCAGGGTAAGAGTGGGAGAGGCAAACAGCAGAAAAGAGATTGGCCATATATAAAGTAAAAAGCTATGTAAAACACAGGAAAAACATAAAGCAAAAAAACATATTCATCTTGAATATCTCCACAAAATTACATTTCTTTCATGATTTCTAGGATCTCGTGTGTATTTATACAAAAGAAATAGGTTAGTGTGACATCTATCATAAATCCTAATAATGAATAAAACTTCCAAGTCAGATGTTGGTAGAATTCATGAAGTCTGAAATAGTTCGAGCAATCGTATTTCCTCCTCTACAAAATATATACTATTGATTTTAGGGAAAAGGTTAACAGATGCATCACTATCAGTTTTTAAATAAAGAAAATGAAAAACTAATGATCTAGAATTTTCTGAGGGGAACATCCATACAACACCAGGAAAGTAAACGCCCCCCTCCCCTTTTCTTTTAGGCTTTGTCATCATGTGAGTTGAATGAAGAGGGCCCTTGCTTAAGTAAATTTAGGAAATAAAATATACTACCTTAGAACTTCACAAACTGCAGATTTCTGAATATTAACCTACTTGGAAACAACACAAATCCACCCTCACAGCGACTGAGTGAGATGTGGTTTCATCCAGCAGCCAGGCCGATGGACCAGGGAGAGAACCTGCGCACATCCTGGACAGCGCCCGGCCCACCAGGCCTCGGGGGGGGCACATGGGCTTTTTCATGAACAAGTGTGACCCTCTTAACTGTTCTGTACTTGTCCCTGAACCCATAAAAATCAGGAGGTTTTACTCTCATCCCCAGGACAAAAGTTCCCAAGTGCTGCGCTTTTGAAAGAGTTATTAATTTCTTTAGATCAAGCACATCATGTGAAAGGGTATTTTAGCAAACTACTTTGGCTGGGAATAAAAGACCCCATTCACTTCTCATTTTCCCCTTTCTCCCTGTCTTATGTGAAGCCGACCTGTGGATCTCCGATATGAAATGTTATACCCCAAAACACGTATGCTTCATATGTTGGTAAGGAATGGTCTCCAGCAAAAGAAATTTAACTGATTTCCAGTTAAAATCATTGAAAATGAAATGAACGCTAGTAGAACTCCCTAACGCTCACTAATATGGCAAGAATGCTAAACTCTTTGGGTCAGGAAACGCTCAAAGAATCTTATGAAAGCAACAAATTTTTTTTTTCCCAGAAAAATGTAAATACATGCAAAATCTTGCATGCAATGTCAGAAGTTCATAGATCTGAAGATAATACGTTCTCATAGAGATTTGGGTTCTGTTCCATTTTCTCCCTCCTGCTCTCGCCTGACCTGTTTTAATCAGGTTTTGCTATCATCACGTCCATCAAAAATTCTCTTGTCAAGGTCACCGATATCTTCCATGATGCTAAATCCAACAGACAATTCTTCGTCCTGTCCTTATTTTGTCACTCCCCGCCTCAAGAGAGTATTTTCTTCACTTGGTTTCAAGGACACACGGTTCTTCTGGTCTGTTCAGTACTTGTCATCTCTGGGCTTTGTCTACAGATTCTGAAAACTGAGTTTTACATTTATACTATGTTGGTTAAATAAATCTCATTTACTGGAGAGTGAATCACATCAGGGGGTCTGTTTCTCTAAGTCTTTGCTTTCTCAGGAGAAAGTTCCAAACATCAAGTCAGCTCTTTAACTTGCTTCTCATTTGAACGATGACTTTCTGGTAAAACCACCATTGATCTGCTTTTCAGCCAACCAGAACAGCAGGTGGTTCTACGTCAGGGCAACGACGTACCCCTCGCCTTCGATGTACCCCTCGCCTTCACGTTTTATCGCCAGAAAGAAAAGGACTAAATTAAATGCACTTCTAGTGCATACATACGAAGTCCATGGGTGATATACTGTGACTTAATTGTATGATGATTAAAAACAAACTTTCAGCTCTAGGTAATGAAATGGAGTGGCTACACTGACACCGAATAATTATTCACGGTGAGATGCAATTTCACCCCCTTAGTAAGCTACACCAACCTGCTCAGAGTAATCTACTGACTTAAAACACTGAGTAAAACAGTTTCTATACTTCAATTTCCAAAGCATGCAAAATGTTCAAATAGAATTATGATGATGTTTGGAATATTAAAGGAAAAATACATATCATTTTAAGCTGTTCATAAAAAGAAAAGCTCCCAGCTCACGCGTCGAGTCTGGCTTCTTTCTCACTAGGCAGCCTACAGTAGCTTTTGAGGGGCTACGCAAACACATCACCGAAGAGCAATTACTTGATAAGTCTAGCTCTGAGTTACTTTAACTGGATCTTCCAATTCTCCCTGGAAGCGTGTGCATACGGAGGGGTGCAGATTTACTTAAGGGTAAGACTTTGTCCTTGCTTTCCAGCTGGCAGTGCAAAGACACCAGGCGAGGTTTGGGGGTTTTGAAAGGTGGGTAAATATAAAAAAAATCTGTAACTCCCATTCTTGGGAGAAAGACACACCAAAAGTGCCTCTGGCTTTTTAAAAACAATCCCTCAGGCAACAAAGAAACATCGTACCATTGATTAGATTTTCAATAAGCATCCTGGCCGTTAGGTACGACTCAAAGGCTACAGGGACGATGATGAGAAATGCGAATGTCGGCATGAAAAAGCAAATAACTTCTACTGTAAATTGTATCATGCAAACTCGGTTATTCTGGTTACTGACCCTCAGACTTCCACGACTACTCACTGACACGCGCTCGTCTTCATCGGAAGCCTATGAAGAGAGAGGATGAAAACAGCCATGAGGTGGTAACATTGCACCCACAAAGAAACCGACCCCCCAGTCTCAGAGGGTGCAGCAGATGCCATCCCACAGCGGTGGGATCAGACGCCTCCTAAATCTCAGAAGGCACGTGCTCTGTGGAAGTGGGTTTGCTTCTGGATAATACAGATTTCAGTTAAGTTCATTACAGTTGTCTTACTTACTTCACTGGTAACTTGCATATACATAACCTCCATGCATATTACTATGCAAATTATTCACGTGTACCCGACAGCACAAAAAGCACCGAAACTGTCATGATCATAATACACAAAAATCTCTCACACACACTCCCCCCACAAAAGCTGCATTCATAGACCTTGTCTTGGTAATAATATCAGTGTTATTATATCAGCATTAGTTTCTGTTTTTTGTAAGCATCATTTCAAAATGACAGTAAATATATATATTTCAGCCCCTATCAGTGCATACTATCCTTTAGCCAAAATGCCCGAGTAATGAATGAATACGGTACTAACCGACATAGTCCTCCTGGATCTACGGGAGTAACGCTCGCTGTCTTCCTACCAAAGCAACAGAGGAAACAGTATAAAAAGGTTAGAGACAGACACGGAAGTGCTTAAAAGAAAAGCTGCAGATGGTCTGGATGTAATCCAGTATTTCTAGTATAAATGTCAAATAGTTTCTTTGCTTTTGTTTACATGCTTCAATTTAAACCATGAAGGGTGGGACATTTTACTTCTAAAGGGGAAACACAAATAACTGGCACATTTTGTTTTGGCTTTAAAAACAAGTGTGTGTGTGGGGGTGGGCTGGGCCTTCATGTTTTTCCAGCCACTATAATATGATCCATTGAAATCAACCTACTTTTTTTTTCTTATATTCAGAAACTTATCCTCTTCTCTTCTGCAATCAGAAGATAAATCATTTCCATAAAATATCCAATATGGACTTGACTCTACTGTGTACGCACACTTAAGCCTAAAATGATGGTTTACACATAATAATGGTTGAACTTGATAATTTTATCAATACAGGAAGTGTGTGCTTTTTACATTTCAAGAACTACCCTTTCTTACATCGTTCACAGGTATCGAAGGCTTCAGGGGATACTTTCAGATTTCCTCCAGGTGCTTTCAGGGATACAGAACATTTGGAAGGGCATTTCCACCTGGCCAGGGCCAGAGGCGGCAGAAGGAGCTCAGGGGGATGGACAAATCCTGGGGCCGGGAGGGCGAGCAGAATGGCCCCTACCCCCGAGTCATACTACATGGGGGCATCCTCTCCTCCCGAGGGGGCTGGAAGGGCAGGGGCATCCCTAGATGTGAGCTGCTTCTCCATTCGGGCAGGTGGAGGGAACAGGTGAGCAGGCAAAGGGATTCTGTCACAGAACAGCGGTTCCAGCGGGCATCGGGGGTGCGGGTGTGGTCCCAGCAGGTGAGGTGGGCAGGGCAGGAGGGGACTTTGTGTAAAGGTCGGGATGGGGGTGGTGGGGCAGGTGGGGGCTGAGCATAATGCGAATTCTGGGCTGCAACCAGGCTCCCACCAGAAGCCTCGTCCCCAGCCCAGGTCTGCTTCCCAAGCCCTCTGCCCCAGGGGGCTGCTGTAGGAGAGGCCCCCGACCCCGCTAGCGTCTGGACTCTGGGATCCTGGCCAGGACTGTCTCGAACAGGCTCAGCCAGGTACGGAAGCCATCAGAGATGAGAGGCAGAAATCTCCAGGAGCAGGGGTGTGTGTGTGTGGTGAGACTGTCAGTATTAAATTACAGTGCAACTGGAAAACATCAATATAATTAAATTGTTTGAGAATCAAATGATAAACCATTTAAACTTCTTAAGATCTTATTCAAGGCATACCATCCATTGCTCGATGTCACCCCACTTTGTATCCAGCCCATAATATTTCTGGAGACAGAAGGGAAAGAAAATTAGGCAAGAAGAGCAACAGTAACTGCGTAAGCAAGCGCTCTGACATGCATTTCCAAACCGCTGCCCCAGCCACGCCACGCGGTCAAGGCTGCACGCCACGGCACAGCAGTGAGGAACACGGGCTGGGGCCTACGGAGGAAGCTCCCCAGCCCCAGCGGGTGGTGGGTCTGTGACGAGAGGGACCCTCCCCATCCTCCTCTCCCCCAGCAGACCCGAGAGCCCCTGGGGAAGGCATTCCCGGGGTGAGGAGTGGCCTCTCTAGAGACAGGAACCTAAACTTGGACCAGAAGCCTTCCCAGCCCCTCTGTAAAGCAAGTGGGTCTAAGGAATGGACACTGCCCCAGAGGAGCGAAAGCCGAGAGCCATTCCACGAAGCTAGCAGAGGAATAAAAAAGCCTAGAGGGAGGGCAGCGCGGGGCCACGGGCTCTGGATTTCCAGCACACTTGTTTCAGCTCTGATATCTACACTAAATTTAGCTACGTGAGCACCGAGTTTGGGTGTCTGTGCAGCAAGCTGCTGATGGAAAGATACTGGGCAGTCTACGAAAGAGGCCTCTGCATTGGGGAGGAAAACACACAGACCTGCCAGCTACGTTCCAAGTCCACTTCTCTAACACCTCCCTGTGTGTTTGCCACAGTGGCCCAGGTTAGAATTAGAAAAGGAGATTCATGATGGATAAATCTATCACAATATATAAGGATTCCAAATTAGGTGGGAACCCAGCTTACAGACCCAAACAATGGGGTTTGGTTTTTCTCTTTTTTCCTTAATTTCCACTAAGAAAAGCAAGCAAGGGACAACCAACCAAACTGCCATATTACATAACACAGGTGTGGTTTTCTCTTTATGTATTAAAAGCTTGGAATCAGAAAGAAAAACAAATAAACTGGATGCTAGAAGTACAAAACAATTTTTGAAACTGTTTTCCAATTATCAAACCATGCTGCTGCTATGCTTGGTTTAGTTTCCATTTATTTTCAAGGGTGACAAGATTTACAATATGTGATTCCAAGATGGTCTCACCCCTTTCTTTCAGAGATGACAGTAAGTAAAAAAAAAAAAAAAAAAAAAAGCAAGAGGAAAAATTAGAAGGGAGAATTTAACAATGCTTTTAAAATTTAACTAAGAACCCTAATATAAAAAGTTCAAAACCCAAATGTTTTTCTGTAAGTTACTTTCCTTAGAATATAAATTCAGAGAGAAAATAAGGACAAACACTTCACCAAGTCATGTTTTAACTTCAATTGCAGTGAAATGCAACCGCACAAAGCTGTTTTGTATTCAATTAATGTTAGCCTCGCCCTCACTGTGAAATTTTAGATTTTTCACCTGCCTCCTTATCTCAGGGCTTAATGAGAAAGACAGAAGGAGAATTATGTTTTTAAAAAGGAAGGGGACCTATGTAAATTCAAAATAGAATTATTTAGATTCCAAAAGAAGTCTGTATCATCAGTTATTTTATTTTCTTATTTTCC
Organism: Choloepus didactylus; assembly: GCF_015220235.1. Lineage (NCBI taxonomy): Eukaryota > Metazoa > Chordata > Mammalia > Pilosa > Megalonychidae > Choloepus > Choloepus didactylus. Next base: position 130,763,299 of record NC_051315.1, on the reverse strand, counting down.
TTTTTTGCTATACTCTATACCTATATCAAATACTGCACACAATATATCACTCTTTTCATAATAAAAATAAGAATGAGTATTCAAACTCTTTCCTCTGGTTCATGGGTGACTCCATAAGCAGCTACCCTAACTCTAGCTTCGGGGCAATGTCGTTCCCTGGGGGGAACCTCTAGGAACAGAGAGTGATGTTAGCCAGCAGCAGCCGCACAGCAAACTCAGAAGGAGCAAAATATTTCACTGTAAAGCACTGTGATTAGCTGGTGAGTCATGCAGAGGGAAGCAAGAGCCAAACTGAGGCAAAAGGTGCTTGACTTTCAGAAACAGCCTTCCTTCCATCGAAGAGAGACCCTTACACCAAGCCAAGTGGGCTGGAACATCCACTGCCTCCACGTCCCTTCACAAAGCCGGGTGCCAGCAGAGCCTGCCCTGCCCTCGGCACGCCTTCATTACAGACCTGCACGTCTGCGTTTCGGCTGAGGATTCCCCAGCATCCTCCCTTCCACTTTGGATACAAAGTAACATTCTGACCCAGTTCTAAAAATGTATCTGCTGAATTAGTAAAACAACAACAACAACATCAACAATAGTAGGCTGATCTAGAACAAGCAGGGAAAGAATACAGGTGGAAACTACCAACAGAGTCCCTTTGAGGTGTCAGGCAAACATGTCCTGCTCTGTGGGGTACCCTCCTCTGTCAACTTCCTAATGAGACTCTGTAACCGTGTTTTCAATATATATTTCAACTTGGACGCCAGAAAAACCAGCACAGTGCAAATAGACTGTGGTACCTCCATAACTGGTTTCCTTGTCCTCTTCAGGGAGCAGGGGGCAGGTGGGGGGGCAGGTGGGGGGGCATCGCAATTGCAGCCAGTAGAGGAATTCAACGTGACAGGTGTAAACGGACAGAGGGCGTGTTTAAAAGGCCTGCATCTTCTCACCTCTGAGCCTACATCATCTTGTTTTGATTTTCTTAGCTGCTCAGAAGAAAAATATAGTTGTTCTTCTTTATCTAGACACTAAATAAATTTATTTAAAAATCTATTATAATGTGATTGGGAAAGTCATGTGGCTCGCACTCCCCTTTGTCCAGTGTATGGATAGATGGGTAGAAAAACTGGAGCAAAAAAAAAAAAAAAAAAAAAAAAGCACCCAGTGTTCTTTTTCATTTTAATTTTTATTCTGATTACTTGTGTGTGTGGTAATGAAAATGTTCAAAAATTAATTTTGGTGACGGTCACACAACTATACGGTGGTACTGTGAACAATTGATGGTACACTTTGTATGACTGCATGGTATGTGAATATATCTCAATAGAATTGAATAAAAAAAACTATTATAGATGTTATAAATAACAAACTAAATTCACTTCCAGTGAAGACTCACTGTACACAAACTCTATAAATTCTCAGAGAACCTGTTCACTCCTGTCTTCTCTGCTGCTGGAGCATCAATCACTGGCTTGGATGTTTTCTCTCTCTTTTCTCTGTCTCTTCTGCTCAGTGTATTGACTTTCTAAACCCCAGCTGCTTCTACTGGAAGCAGAATGCATTTTAGTCTACAGTAATCTGCATATTAGGGAGGGAGGACAGGTGAGCTTTATAGTTCTATCATCACTCTTCTACTCAGATTCTCAAATAGGTCTGAAATAATCTCTTAATGCATGATAATTTGCACTGATAGTTTTCAAGTTTTCTAATACAATTATCTGGAAAGATCATCTTTCTCTTCCAATATCTGATTTCAAAAGGGTTTCCGAATTCTGGAATTTTATTTTATATTTTATCTTAGCATTATTTTTTTTCTCCAAGAGCCCATTATCCTAATTTCTTGAGGAAAACAGAGATGAGAAGAGCACACAGAAATGTCCACAGGGGTAGAAGTGGGGAACCTAAGCTTACTCGTTCAGATTCATAAACAAAGCAGAAAAACAAGCAATAAGGACTTACAGCTATCTTCAATGAAAGGTGTTATTTCCAAAAGGTGATTGGGTCCTTGGCAAGGAAAAAACAGTCCATGCAAATTAGAAAATAAAGAAGGAAGAGCCTACCTTTTGAACCTGATAGATCTTTAGCGAAAGGCAAAAGAAAAAGAAGGAAAGAAATATTAAATCCAATTAAAGAAGTAGAAACACAGAGAAAGGTTCTTAAGTACCTAGAAATGTGAATCAAAGAGTCAGATTAAAACAACAACAACAGTGAATACAGGCAAAATATGAATTAAAAAACTTCTGACGCCCCATTGAAAGAATTAATAGCTTCCTCCCTTATCTCGAATTCCATTGTGGATACAATAGGGCAACACGAGAACCTCTGCCAGACGCCTGCTAAGTCTCAGTGCAGACGTCAGTATAACTTTCTATCATCAACTGGAAAAAGGATCTCTTCATCTTCAATTCAATTTTTTTTTCACATTGGTAAACATTTAAGCAGAAAGTACAGAAACTTAATTGGTAGATCAACTGACCAAATTCACAAATAATGAAGAAAGATGCTTTGGTGTTCTGATTCCTTCAGATACAAACAATACTAAGAAAATTCCAGTTACACAGTGATGGCTACAATATAACTGAAATGTGAAAAAAAAAAAAAAGCTTATTCTCATACACTGACATAATTGCTTGCTTCAGAGGTTCCCCCAATTTTGTAGTCACCTTTAGGTAAGACTGAGCTATCCATTCATTCATTCATTCATTCGCTCAACAAAAAATCAACTGGGTCAGGCACAATTCAAGGCACTGCCAAAACTGTAAGATTAGACACTTGGCAGGGGGGGATCACAGTGACTACACCCCACATTGCTTCTATAACAAACACAGCATCTCCCACAAAAATGAACGAAACTCTCCCACCGTCCTGTCATCATTGCTTTTTCCTGTCGGAGCAGCTTCTCCAAAGTTGAAGGTTCACTGCTGACCTCAGCCTCGGTCCTCACCTCTGCCCGGGTGAAAAGGTCGCCAGAGAGCGTCCTGGGCCGCCCTGGCAGGGCCGGCCACTGTGTGGTCTAGATAAACCCACAGCCCCGTGACCTTAGGGTCTGCTGGGATCTGGGGGGTATACGGGCACCCTGTACTTTCTGTGCAATCTTTCTGTAAACCTAGAACTGCTCTAAAAATAAAGTTTATTGTTCAAAAAAATATGTACATACATACTATATACATAATCCACTTTAGCGTGGATTTTATATGAATTTTATCTTTGTGTTTCTGGTGAAAGTAGCTTTGTCTTACATGCAAGAAAAATGATGAAATTATTTCTAAGAACATCCTGAAAACTACAAGGAGGACCCACTTTCAGATCCTCTGCCTTCTGCTCCCTCTGATGCAGAGCCCGAGAAGACAGCCGCCTGCCACGCAAATACCAGGGGGGCGGGGGTGAAGTCCAGGCAAACGTGGCAGAGCAACAGAATCCTCTGGGAAGTTCTCCTTACAACTCCTTTATGACCTTAGTAAGAAAGACTGGGGGCCTGAGACATGCCTTGGGGAAGCAGATTAAAAATGGGCAAGCCAATGGCAGAGAGCACCTGGACACTGTCCCCCACCCCTGAAACAATAACAGGGTAGTCCTCAGATGGTCACTGACACCGGAGAACAAAGCTGCAAATCCTGAATCTATGGGAAGACACAGGCACCTGTCACCCACTGAATTAAGTATGAAATTAATTAATCATTTATGCCCTGGCACCATCTTGGATTCTGAAGCAGATAGGAGGGGGCTAGCAGGGTCCTGCGGGCAGAAGGCTGGCAAACATCTGTGGGGGGAACAGAAACATACAACAGACACCAACACCAGGCAGCTAAAAGAGCTCCTGGGATTTTGTCATTTAAAAAATACATTTTTAAAAGAAAGAGTTCAGAATAAAGGAAGTACTCAGCTGGATGGCCTCCAATAATTGCTATTTCTACCAGACGTGGAGTGTGCAGAAGCTCGTCAGTGTGAGGGTGGCTCCCCGGCTCGGGTGCCAGCGCCTCCAACGGGCATGTGACGATGGCCAGCAAGTAAGATCCGTCCCTCCTACCACCTCCCAGTCCAAACACCTCCCTCCCTGGAGACTTCCTCTAAGATGATGCTCGAGTGACCTTCCATGTCTCCTGGTCGGGATCGTATCCTGGAGTTGATGGAAATGGATGAAGCAGGTTCCAGTTGCGGCTTCATCAGAACCGAACCTCATGCTTAACAGACATAACGAGGAGGGGAGGAGCTTCATGTTAAATGTCTTCTGAAGTTTTGGTTTCAATCATAAAGTTCAAATAATTAATGTGAAAATTCAGGAGTATCTCTTTTCCAAGGTTATAATGATAAACGGGCTTCTAGTAGGCAAAAGGCATTGCAGAGCACTGCTAAACCTGGGCTTCTTTGAGTCAAGTAAATTAAGAGGAAAAGCACAAAAATTAAAATATGAAGTCAATTCTAGAGGCAAAATACCATAAAATCTAGAATTTATTTACAACTGTATTTGTGGGAAAATGTGGTCATCTGCTTCCAAATATTTGTTCATTTTCCTCCTGTTAAACCCAGGTATTACCAAAACACACCTGAAGCATGGAGGCTGAACACTGTTTCAGGTCGCTTCCCGACACCTGCTGGACTGTGGTGTGGCTTTTCCTAAGGCACGTGTCCTCTCCTGTCACTGCAGGGATCCCTGGGTGCCCCACCAGCTCCTTTCCCAGGACGGGGTACGACTCTCCTAACTAATCTCTCGGGCCTGGGTTTGTAGTAATCTTCAACCTGTTCCTCGTACCACCGGGAAGCGTTTTCTTCCCCCACTGCACACCTGGCCGTGCCCCTCCCGGTTACCTCCCAGGCAGGGAAGGATGTGGGCACCTCAGGCTCTTCCCTAAGGAGGAAGGTCACCCACTTCATCCTCCTTGGGAATGGGGAGGAATCTGCAAAGTTCTTAAAAGAAAGTGGAAACTCAGATTTTTATCTGAAACCTCCCAAGTTTTAAACCTTGGCTCAACTTCTGAATCCAGCCACATGAGCCAAACAAGAACCTGCATCCGAGAAGCAGCCTGTGGAGGGCAGCTGGCTACCTCTTTCCAGCACAGTAACTTCAAATCTCCTGAACAAGAAACGCCCTTGGGGGACTATGGGGGGGTCCCTTGGGGGCGTCACAGGGCAGGACCCGCAGGAGATCATGGTTGAAAGGGACTCGTCGTCCTTGCCATGCTGCCTTCAAGGTCACGGAAAAGCTTCTCACTTTAATTGCCAGTTGAGCACATGCACTCCTGGCTCCAAGATGTGACTTCTGGCACCAACTCAAGATTATAGAAACAAGTAGCAAATAGCACAACAGGTGTGCACACACATCATCATCTGCTCTCCTGTGGGGGCAATTTCTTCCGTAGCTATTTCATCCACGAAGTTTACTCTATTCTCCACAGCACATATGGGCTTCGGGTATCACAAAACCTATTTAAAACTATAAAAACCATGGGGGAAAACATTTTTAAACAAAGCACTCAATTGTTTCACATTCTGATCCAGAGGATCCAGATTCAATGCAACCTTTAGACTTTTATGTTCAAACCCAGCACCTTTTGGCTCCTTCAGCCAGCAGTCCGGGTGGAGGGTCTCTCTGGGCAAGTGGCTTTGGGCAGGAAGCTCGCCTTAGGATCCCGTGGCTTGAGCATCTGGGACAGGCCCAATGGGCATCTCTGCTACGTGCACTCACTGGCGTCACCTTGCACGAGCATCCCACGTGCAAATACATCCTGGCCCCAAACCATGTCAAAGGACATGATGGGTGCCTCTGCACGTGTGCCCTGTACCTAAAACAAAAATGATCGTTAACAGAATTGACGGATGACACAAAGGGTTACCTCCTTCTGCTGCCGCTCCAACTCCTTCATGCGAATCTCGCGAGCCTCGGCGCGGGCCGCACGCTTCGCCGCAAGCCTGGCCTCCGCCTGAAAGAGAGCGGGCATCCTGTGAGCAAGACCAGCCGGCAACTTTCAGACAACACTGATGCAGAAGGAAACCTGTCGGCTACTGGCTACTAACAGACATACAGTGAGGGACGAGCTCGTCAGAGGTGAAGGGTGGTCGGTAGTGAGAGTAGCAGAGTGATAGCAATAATCGCTACTATTTATCAATCCCTTACTAAATGCCAAGGATATATGAATAGATCTTAATAAAATTGCATTTAAATTAAAAAAAAATGTTCAAAGATTGATTGTGGTGATGAATTCAAACTATATGACAATACTGTGATCAACAGCGTATACACTTTAAATGACTGTATGTGATGTGAATATATCTCAATAAAATTGCATTAAAAAATGCCAAGGGCCCTGGTCTAAGTGCTTCATGTATTATGCCAGGTACTCCTTGTACTCCTCTTTGTCCTTGTAACAGCACTGTTATGTAGATACTGTGACCATCCCCAGTTCATAGATGAGGACACCAAGGCACAGAGAGAGTCAGTAACTTGCCCAAGGCCACACAGCCTGTAGGTGGCTGGGTGTGGGCCCAGGCTGTCCAGCTCTCACACCTGTGCTGCTCACACAGGGCTCACCTGCCCTGCTCGGCAGCTACGCCCGATGCACGGCATGTTGGAGGTGGATGCGAACGAGCAGGTCACTTGTTCAGCCCCTCCCTTGGTGGAGCAGGAAGCGGAGGCCCCAGAGAAGCTGCCAGAGAAGCTTCCAGAGCCGCTCGAGGTCACGGGGCTGGCCAGCGTGGAATGGGACTCTGACCCCACTTTCTGGAACCCCGGCCCGGTCACTTCTCGCTGTGCCTTGCTGCCTCCAGCTCCCCCTTCCACAGCGCGGTGCCGGGAAGCCCGTCTGCCTCCAAGATGACTAAGGTTGGAATCGGACACTTCCAGGGGTTACATTTTAAAAACTGGCCTCTGTTTAACCATCGTTCAACTTGCAGCAGTTGTGCCACACTGTACCTGAGAGCATTTAAAAGGCCTGACCGGGCCTGCACTCTTGCCTGTGGCATCTGCACCCTGTTCATGTTTATTCAGTGTTGAAACCTCCTGCTGATTATTTCAGGCGCAACGCCAGCCCTGGGAGGTAAATGGGACACGTGCCAGAACTCAGGTTTTCTGATAGCAAACAATCCCACCGTCTGCCACCTAAGCTTTTTGAGAACAGGCTTGTCATTCTTCTACCAACAGTTGCAAAAACGCTGGTTTTCAGACTCCTCACCATTCCCTAGACAATCTGAAAATGGGCCCTCCAGGGATGGTCAGCAGGTGCTGCATGGTGGGGGCTGGGGGGACCCACACAAAGTGAGGTGGCCCGGGGGTAGCCCTCGACTTTATGACCCCCCCAGCAGCCAGGCACTCCGCCCTGAGGCTCATCTCAGGTCTGAGGGCCACCATCTCCCCCACCCCATACTGGATGGAAAATCACTACTGTCAGGACTGTGATACCTCACTGCTGTTTTCAATTTTCTAGACCATTTTACATTGTGGGAAGGGTCACTCAAGGTCTTGAAGAAGATCCAGCAACGCAGGAAGGGAAGGGGTGGGGAGGAGAGGCCCATCAGCCTGACACCAGCCACCCTGACTTCCTGCAGCCCCAGGGAGGGGCCAGAAAATGACTAAGGCAGCGGGCGCCCGCCCTTCCTGGGTGGGGCCACGGGCTCCCTGGCAGGAGTGGTTTTCTTCTTCTTCTTCTTTAAACTTTTAATTTTGAAATAATTTCAAACTCACAGAACAGTTGCAAAAATAATACAAAACCCACACAGAGAACTCCAGCATATCCCCACCCAGATACCCAGATCCACAAATTTTAACATCTTGCTGCATCTGCCTTTCTTTCTCTCCTTCCTTCCTTCCTTTCTCCCTCCCTCCCTTTCTTTCCATCCATCCACCACACATCCATCCATCCATCCATCCCTCTGTCTATCCACCCATCCATCATTTGCTGAACATTTAAAAATAGGTTGTCTACATCATGGTCTTTGAACACTCAATACTTCCATGTACATTGCTTAAGAACAAGGATATTCACTTATGTAACCACCCTAAGTGCAGTTATCAAGTTTAAGAAATTTAAAATCGATATAAAGCTTAGTCTATATTGCAAGGTTTTCATATGTCCCATACTGTCCTCTTCAGCCTTTTCTCCTCCCTCATTAGATTCCATCCAGAGGCACGTATTGCATTTAGTCTGGCCAGAGGTTTGACAGCAGCCCCAGTATATCAGTTTGTGTGGGGAGGAACTGGGAGGCAGGATTGGGAAAATGGAAGACAGAGCATGGAGGAAGAAAGAAGGGGTGTAAAAGGGTGAGAACATAAGAAAGATGAAAGGGGCTGGAAGAAGGAAGGGGCCTCCGGGGTGGGGGAAGGCAGAGGCAGGGGGCAGTGCGGCCACACGCCCCAGAGAATCCTGTCCCCTTGAGTGCAGGTGGGAATCTGAATATGGTGGATGTCACTCCCATGATTAGGAAGGGATTTCTGCATAAGTAATCAAGGTCCCTTATCAACTGACTTTGAGTTAATAAAAAGGGAGACTGCCTGGGTGGGCCTGACCTAATCAGGCGAGCCTGCTAAAGGAGGGTCTGGAAGCCTGAGAGGTCCCCTGCCAGTCCTGAGGAAGCAGGCTTCATGTTGTGGATGGGACATGTCACCTCCAGGACCTGAAAGCAATCCCCAGCTGACAACCAACAGGAAAACAGGACCAAGGTCTTATGGCCGCAAAATGCACAAACTGAATTTTGCCAACGATTACATGAGCTTGGAAGAGGACCTCAAGCTCTAGAAGGGAACCCGGCCCAGCCAACAGCTTCCCCGCAGCTATGTGAGACCCTGAGCAGAGGAACACACAGACATGTGATCCACAGAAACCGAGAGAACAAATATGTGTTGTTTTTTAGCTGCTAAATTTGTGGCAATTTGTTACGCAGCACAGATAACTGACACAAGGAGGCAACGTGTGAACTGACCACTGCTTGCATTGTGTGAGGATGTCTGTGGCTTGAGGAGAGTCTGCACATCTGCAAGCCCACGAGCCTGAAACTTCCCCCACGCCATTCCCAGCCTCCTTGTCTGGCCCCCATCTACCCTGGTTCAGCTCTGGCCTGGACTGGGGCAAAGACTCTAGAAGAGGCCACCTACCTGGGCACGTGGTATCTACGCCTCAGGCCTCCAAAGTGACGTCCCAGCTGCTCCTGTGGGGTCTCCGCCCTGCACCAGGAACAGACCCCTCCAAGGCCGGCCTTCCCCACTGTCCTCACTACTCAGCCCATCGTGTCTGCCCCGTCCACAAAAAGACTAATAGATGACAACCCTTGATCTGGAGGACACGGGACTTGGGTTGATGAAGGGACCCAATGAATGAGCCATATTAAAGAATAGATTCCTTCTGAGGACACCAGCACAACCCCTGGGCCAGATCAACTACGCTCAATTTCCAGTTTAGATTAGAATTTACAAAGAAGGTAACCTTGTAATTCAATGTAATTTAAAATGTTTGCTATCCCTACCTTATAAAGCATCTATGTCTCAAGATTCTCCCATGACTCATATCTGGAAAACCAAGTCCCCACAGCACAGGAAACAGTAACAATTGCCCTTGCTTCTGGGAACAAAAAAACCACGGATATGAGCCAAGTTTAAATTGGTACAAAACCTATTCATAACCAACTGCATGAGCACAAAACTATACGCTTATCAGCAGAAAAACCCTTGACTTGAGCCTGTGAGTAAATTTCCACAGGAGGTCTGAGAGTAAAAACCATATAAAGATTCAACACCACAATTCGTTCTAAAACAAAGACATTGCCAAGAACATGAAATCAGCCTGCCACAAAGCACAGCAGATCATCTCAGCCCTAAAGAGATCAGCAAGAGGTCACCAAAGGAAATATTTGAATAATCAAGTCATTAAATGAACACAAAATAGCTTACGGTCCACGTTAGCAATATTGTAAACATGGATTTGTCCCGAGATACTCAGGGGGTGCCCTGGCAGCCCGTCCCGGGCAGCCGTTCTCAGCGCTACAAGGTGCAGGACTGGTATTTTTACTTCAGTCCGTCACGGATTGATCATTTCGGAAAGTATGAAATCGCAGGCTTGATGTCACAGCCACGCCAAATTCCTTTAAGAGTTTCCAAGCGCACCTAGCCTGAGGGGGCCAGCAGAGGACCGCTCGCTGACCATCACCATCCGGCCCCCACTAACTCACTGGGTGCCCCGGAGACAGCCTGGGAAGCTGTTCCAAAACGCAGCTGCAGCGCAAGCCTCGGTCGTCCTCAGCAGCAGGGGGTGCAGACGGAGCACAGGTGGTGCGATCTAGGCCCCTTGGGAGGAGAAGGTGCTCCTGACCCCGGGTTTAGGGAAGGTCTCCTGCAGCTCCTGAGCCCCCAGCCCAACCCTGAAGATCACAGGGGAGAGGGCGGGCTGGGGGTGGGCCCATGCGCCCTGGGGCAAGGAGAGGTCTGGGCCCTTATCTAGAACCTTATCTTGAAGGAATGAGGAAGCACTCAGGTTTTAAGAAAGAACACGGTAGGGTCCGATTTCTGTTTTAAAAATGTGGCTCTGGCTGAAATGTGGGGAGGAGATGCGGGGTGGGGCATGGGGGTGCGACAATGCGGAGCTGGAAGTGAGTGGAGAGGCTGCCCTGCACCCTAAGAACAGGAGCAGGTGGGCTGGCAGCGCGGCGGCAGGGGCTGGAGCCTGTGTTAGGGTTCGGTGGCCGGGCACTCGGTGAGGCCAGAGGTCTCTGGAGGGACGGTCAGCACCCAAGGGTCCCTGGCAGGGCCCCTGGAGAAGCACCTCCCCAACCCCAGCCCCCGCCCAGATGTGGGGCGCACGATGCTGACCCAAACCCCAGCACCTCCCACACCAGGTGCTCACTGGCACCGTGAAACTCAAGGCCCTTGTGGGCCCCAGGGGTGGGGTCACCTCCACAGTAGCCCCCTTCCAGCTCCCCTCAGCAAGGGGGAGGACAAGGGCCAAGCCCAGATGGCAGGACAGAAGGAACAGAGGAAAGTGGGTGGATTTATGGGGTTTAGGATACAAACTACAAGTGCACCTGCTGTGATAGACAGTAGACAGACAGACAACACGGACTCCAGGCGGCCTGTCATCTTCATCACCCCCTGGATCCTCGGCTGATGGAACCGCAGGGGCTTTGGGCCCAAGGCTTTTGTCAGGGCACCCCCCAAATCCCCACTCCCCCACCAAGTCACAGGGCTCTGCCATCTTCCCTCTTCCCTCCCCTCCAGGAGTCCGCAGGGAAAGAAGCTCTAGATGCACCTCTTCCCTTCACCCCATTCAAGCCCCCTCCTTGGCCAACACCATCTTTTTTGAGATACAGTCTGAAATATTTCGGGATGAAATGATAGGACCACTCTCAGACTGGCCTGAAGATAACTGGGTTGGGGGGAGAGAGAAGGGAGCACAGCCCGTAACTGATCACTGCCGAAGCTGGGTGATGGGTCCACGGGATCTTTCAACCAAGGGTTCCCAGCGTGTGACTCCTGCCCCCCACCCTGCTGTGGGGGTGGGGGGGCTCCGGGGGATTCCGACGCCACCAATGCTTGGGAACCTCTGCTTTAGATTTTTCTATCTACTTTTGGGTACATCTGAAATTTTTCATAACAAATAGCAAAAAGAAGAAAAAAGAGAAAGAATATTAAGGAGTCCAAGGAACAAAAACCATGCTCACTACTACCAGAAGACGGCTTTGCTTCTGTGGGTTTTTGCTAAAACTGCTTCCCGGCTGCCCTCCCTGCTCTGGGTCCCGGCCTCCGCCAGGCACTCAGGGCACAGGCGTGGCCCCAGCCTCCTCGGGACCCCCACCTGGTCGGCAAAGCCAGTGGCCCACCTCCCCCCACGGGGGGACAGAGCCCTGCCCTGCCCCCAGCATCCTGCCGACCTGGCCAATAGCCCCATAAACCAAGTTTTATGGACACTGAGTTTTAAAGGAGGCACTTCGTGAGGGTGGGGGGGTGGTTGGGAAGAGAAGACACCGTTCATCCCTGAATTTGTCTCATGACAGTAATTCTAAACCCGGGACCCTCGCCTCCAAAGGTGCACTTCTGCAGTTTGTTTTAACGTCTATCAACGTAACAGCACACTGGCTCTCCGGCAATACTCCTGGGGACGGGAGGCAGATGCCCATCCTCCCAGGCCTCTAAACAGCTGGTCACCAAGGGGTCTCCCAGCCCCCACCCCAGGCGCTGCCCCGACAGGCCTGGCAGGCCGGGGGCCCAGCAGCGGGGCCTGACCCACCACTGCCAGGGACACGGCCCCTGAGCGGACGCTCCTCCTACCGAGAAGCCCTCCTGGTGACACCTTCAGGACCACGGATGTCACCCTGGACCTGGGCAGTGGGAAGGGGGTTCCCTCGGGCAGCCACATGCTGCTCCGAAGCGTCTCCCAGGGGTGAGGCCAGGCCGTGGATCCAGCTATGGTCAAACAGGTGGCCCAAGAGAACCTGCTCCTTCCCTAGGGTCCGGCCCTCAGAGGCAGCTCTGCTTGGGCGGGGACCGAGGTCAGGGGGGACTGGAGGGAGACGCCGGGGTGCACAGAGGAGAGCACCTCCCGGCTCCCCTGCCCTCCCGGCTCCAGCTCACCTGTCCTCACACCTGCTCACAGGGTGCTGGCCCCTGCCTTGGCCCCCTCCTGTTAAACTACCTGGAGAGCCCAAAGCGCGCCCTTCAAAGGAGAGGAGCTTGGTGAGCACTGGGAGCTGGACTCCTGGGCTTGTCCAGGAAAGAAGGTGTGCAGGAGGCAACACGACAGAGCTCTCAAACGCCCCAAATGCTTGGGGGAGTCCTGGTTAGTCACACACTTTGTGAGCTTCGAGCCTTTCCTGGGATTCAAACACAGAGTGGAATTCCACATCCTCTCTGGGATAACAAAACAAGTTCTTAATCTGCTATTAAACTCCGTCTGTACATCTGGGGGTCCCGAATTCTACAAGGAAGCTGGGAGGGATTTAGGAGTCAGATCTGGCAATTCTTGAGAAGTGGGGCAGGGTGCTTTTCTGCCCCTTTCTCCACCCAGGGTGAGAAAGCCCCGGGGTCTTTAGGGACACCTAGTTGTTAGCATCATTCAGAAAGAGGGGCTGCTTCATTAATGTGCAAATTAGCGACTGTAAAGCCCTGTGGTGGTGGGATGCTGGGAGGCTGGGAGGCTGGAGGCTGGGAGGCTGGGAGGATGGAGGTGGGGAGGCTGGGGGCGGGGAGGCTGGAGGTGGGGAGGCTGGGAGGCTGGAGGCTGGGAGGCTGGGAGGATGGAGGTGGGGAGGCTGGGAAGCTGGGAGGATGGAGGTGAGGAGGCTGGGAGGCTAGAGGCTGGGAGGCTGGGAGGCTGGAGGTGGGGAGGCTGGGAGGCTGGGAGGCTGGAGGTGGGGAGGCTGGGGGCTGGGAGGTGGGGAGGCTGGGAGGCTGGAGGCTGGATGCTGGAGGCAGGGAGGCTGGATGCCGGGATGCCGGAGGTGGGATGCTATGCAGCTGTCCATCTCCAGCGCATGTGGCTCAACAGAAAGAGGACGGCCCTGGACAGCAGCTCTGCCAGAGAGGAAGCACTGCAGGGACTTCCTGAAGCTGTTTCTTTGGATATAAAGCGGAAAAGAGGCCACCTGGGGCTTTTCAGAGAAAGAAAAAGTTTGTCAGTTGTAAAGAATTATACAAATAGGAAGAAGTTTAACATTAGTTCTGGACATTAATTTTAGCCTCCAGGTTTTAGAATCAAACAAAATTGAAAAAATGTAGAATTATTTTTAGGCCACATGATATATTAGAACTATAATTTGTAGCCTTTCTGGAAAAGTTTTAAGCAGATATTTAAGGTTGATTCATGAGAATGTAATAGGAGTATTAGGCAGCTGAAGCCGAAGTGGTTATAAAGAACAAGTTTTGTTTAGAAACAAGCAGGGGCGAAGCTTATGTCCATATGTGGTTTTTCCCCGAATGAAGGGACGACAGCTTCAGATGGGTGCAACTCTGAACTCTCCGATCCGCTGGGGAGCACACACACACACACACACACACACACACACACACACACACGGCCCCTTCGCACAGTGGCCTGGGAGGCACGCCCCACTTTTCAGCTTGCAGTAGATAACCACGAAGCTATGACACAAAATCCCTTTCCATTTCCTGAGTTGTCTTTGCTACAGGAAGTAGCAACAGCCACCAACTTTTGTTTTCTACGTAAACCCCCAACCCCTGAAGTTCAGCAGATGCTAAAAATAACCTGCAACTCAAAGCAGGCCAGGGGGAGGCTGACACGCTCCCCTGCACGCCTGCTGGAAGCCGCCGCCAGCTGCTCACGGCTGTGCCGTGTTTCCACGACGCATGTGGCTGTGGTCTCAAAAGAAGCACTGTTCTTTTCAACACCCTCCTTCAGGCACCCCCCTGAAGTTCCCTGAACCCACAACGAGGGCGCGGACTCCCGGGAGACGGAGGAGGGTGCTCTGGGACCGCGGCTCCCAGTGCGGGAAAGCCAGCAATTCTGGGGCATTTTGGAAACGCTGGGGGCGGAGCTGGCGTGCCACAATGGCAGGAGGTGGCTGAGGGCTTTAACTGGAAGATCCCCGGAAGGCAATCGGAGTGAAAGCTGAAAGATTACCGGTGGCTTTGTTGGTTAGTCACTGAACAAAGTTATTCACCATTTCAGAATGTCAAGTCACCCACAGCAACGTAACATGTGGCGTTTGAGTCTGAATACAACACACCCCCACGAGGCTGCCGAGGCAGCTGGGAGGCTGGCCCAGCACGGGGCAAGCCGTGCCTACTTCGTTCGGTGGTCTTATGGCATACCTAGACTTGCGCATCTCCATGTCAAAATTCACATTGTTATTATAAATTACTTTATTTTTTTTTTTATGTTACAGTTACTGACTCGAAATTATGTGTGCAGGTAGCTTTTATTACCTGTGAATTTCATCTCAGATTAGTAATGGAGATGTTTAAAAAAAAATCTAGTTACCAAAAAAAAAAAGAGCTGTTGGGTCTGACAGGGTTGAGTGGAGCAGGGGTGTCCCTCTCCACTGGGGACCAAGGCAGCAGACGCCACTGTGGAGCCACCGGAGCAGATCTGGGTGCCAAAGGTAAGCCACGGGATCAACAGGACACACTTTCATTGATTTGACTTGAAGATGTGGAGGACATAAAGACTAAAGTTTAACTGGGTATTTAAAACACTACGCTTCCATCAAAACCAGCTCAGATCAAGTGTGGAACAGATTGTAAAACTGTTGTGGAATTTTTTGTGGAATTTTAAGACAAATAGCAGCCTTTCACCTGCCAAGGCTGTTCCCGGCTCCAGTTTCCAGCCCCACCCTTGGCCCCGAGGGGCTGCTGTGGGCTCCTCCGCTCTTGGGGGACCTAAAGGGAAAGACCCAGAAGCACCGGGAGCCACCGTCTCTCCACGCTGGGAATCGGAGTTTCAGAAAATGGAGCTCGTCCAGAAAGGAGCCTCAAGATCTACCAGCTATGTGAGCCCGGACACATTCCTCAGCTCTCTAAATAACCCCAGGGGAGGAGGGCTGGGGGAGGGGAGGTTAGGCTACGCAACCTCTAAGCTTCCAGCTCTGGAACTCGACGTCTCTAGACCAGAAGTGAGTTATTCAGTACTTGAAGATCATCCATCGAGTTCTCTTCTCCCGTTTTGCTACTGGAAATCTGACTTTGATTTTAGAATGATAAACCTCTTAAATGTAACTTAGATACTAAAACAAAACAAAACAAAACAAATTTGCCTTAATCAGAAATAAAATGATTGAAATTGCTTTATCAAGTGCCATGACTAAGAACAATTACCTATTCAAACTGCATGACACAACCTTCGGCTTAGCCACGACCCATACGGATACTAATGAATAAAACTCATGCACAGTCTCTTCCATGCAAATGAACTTCTATTTTTGCGTTAATACATTTTACATTTCTTTCGGAGGTGAATGAATTTTCATTTTTCCTTCAATAGCCTCCAGAGGCTGGAAAGTCAAATGAGAGCCACGACCACCGTGGATGGCAGTGCAGGTGGCTGGCAGGTTGACAGGCCTGGCCTCACCTGCGGGCCAGCTCCTCGCCAGGTGACAAGCTTCCTTCCTGTGAGCACCTTCACTTGCTCTGTTCCAGATCCCTCCTGCAAACCCCACACCTTTAAGGCCTCAGGGAATGTTGCAACTGGTCCTTCTCAGACCAAGGATGTGTGCTACCTTACACAGCCCACAACTCTGATCTCCCCTCCTCTGTTCAACAGGTACCCCTAGAACCCGCTACATAGGTGGACACCACCATTTCTACCCTCAAAGAGCTTGTCTGTTTTAGACGGGGCCAGGGGAAGAGCTACCCAGCACACAGAAGAAGGTTTCTATTGCAGCAGCTTCGGGGTGTGTGTTGACATACGCAATAGTTAAAACGTTAGTATAGCATGAAAAAGAATAAAATAGAAATTTCGGCAGCCATTTCATTCCTACTGTTCTTTTCTTTATTTAGAAAAATAAAAACCACTGTTTGTTCTCTTGTCTAAAATCACCAGACACAGAAAACAAAAGTTTGGTAAAATGAAGACTTGTCAATGTGCGTTCAGTAACAAGCACTTGTGCACCAAAAGGCTGCTTGGTAAAAATTAACCCTTTAGCCCCAATATTGGGGTTGTGAGACCCCAGGACTGCAAAGAGAAGATGGCATCAGCAACAGCAGCAGACCTTGCCCGACGCATTGGATACGAGGCTGACAGGTGTCTGTCGGCACAGCCTCAGCCGTCAGCCTGGGTCTGAATCTCAGCTCCACTGCCTGCTGTCCATGTGGACGTGGGAAAGTCATTGGACCTCTCTGAGCTTCAGTCTTTTCTTTATCTGTAAATTGGAGATAACAAAACTACCATTCCTCATGCTCTTAGGGTGGGGGCTAGAGAAGATGGGCCTTCACAACACTCCCCAAGGCCTGTGGGACACAGCAAGGGGTTGGTTAGTATTAGCTGTTTTACTTCTTCTATGAGGTCTTCTATAATTGCCCGATTCAGCAGCATAAAGTCAGTTCAAACCAAGAGGAAAAACACAGTGAGAAGGCCAGCACATGTAGGCACCTGCCTAGCAGGCAGCAGGAGAATGTGCCACTGGGGAAGTTTCAGAGCGGGCAGGTGGGCATGCCCCACTCACAACCAAGGGCCATGCCTCATTTCTCTTCCCCCAGGAAAACCTCCCACTCAAGTTGCCACATATAAAAAAATATGAGGACCCAGATGTCACTGCTTTGAAAATCTCTATCACACAAACATACAAGTGGAACATTTTCATTAGAAAATTTAAAAGTAAATTTTCATTAGAATAATTTCAGATTAATCACTTCTCCAGGACAAAGTAACTGTGCTTTTGATTCAATGCACAACTGCTCACATGGTTGTAAATTGCGAAGTTACAGTATTGTGAGATACCACTGGAAACACAGAACACACATTTGTGCTGGCTTTTTTTTTTTTTTTTTTGGCATTTTTTGTTTGTTTGTTTGTTTAGGAATTTGGCCATGGAAGAGAGTCACCAAACATCAGGCAGTTTTGAAGACAACCTATTATCTAATCTTGGATGTTGGCAAAATAATGCTTTGATTAATTTGGGAGAAAGAAGCAAACATTCACTTTTATCTAGATAGTCTACATAAAATTCTTATTCATTCATTCTACGAAAATAAGTTTCTTTATTTAAAAAAGAAACTAAAATTTGGGGGTTCCAGAGTAAAAACAGTGGGGTAGTAAAAATTCCTCCTTGCCCTCTCCCAGATCTAACATAGGGTGCGATGTCACAGAATTACCGATTGGCTAAGGGGTTAGTAATTTGAACACTGTGACCCCTGGGGCTCCAAGAGCAATACTTTCAAATGTGAATATTCTGGAAACCGTGCCATATGAGTAACCGGCCATAAACAACTCCTCTGCTGAGTTACTCAGCCTGATTTTTCAGGGATAAGAAATCCCTCTTGAACATTGCCTTTTGAGGAACAAACACTAGGCACATTTAGCCCCACAATTCTGTAGAGCCCGGACAAGGACCTCCTCCAATCAGGTAATTCTCCAATCATCTTTGCTTAACAACCGTTTTGCAGCTATAAATAACTGCATTTCCTCTGCACAGCCCAAGAGGCGGTTCAGCCTGCAGGCTTTCTGACATTTGCTAAGGAGGCTTCCGCCTCGCGGCATTACTGCAGGCTAAACAGAAACTGACTCCGAAAGGGAGATCTGCTCTCCGTTTTTGCCCACTAGGACATAGGTAACGCTCTCTGAGGAGACCCAAACTTACTATTCTTCACCTGTCAACTGCTTGGGAAAGTGATCCGTCCTAAACAAACCACAGGATTCCGGAGACCTCGTGCTCAAACTCCCAGCGTGAGCCACAGGGGCCCAGCCGCGGGGGTTCAGCACCCGCTCCCTCTCCAAGGCCTGGGGGCCTCAGCACAGACGCCCAGGTGACCGCTGGGGACCACCTGTGTCCTGGCTCTGTCCTGACAGCCTCTCCCCAGGGCAGACCCGGAACGCACCTGGGCCCAGTGCTAATCACCGTGTGGAAAGAGACCCGAGGCGACCTAAGAGGCCCCAAATATGGGGAAGTTACAAAAGTCAGAGAAAGGCACAGGCTCCGCACTGCCCGGGGCGCGTCCTCTTCCGTGGGCCCAGGCCCGGACGCCTGCTCAGCTCTGCTCTTTGGAGGTGCGGGGGGGCTCCCTAGTCTGCCTCCTCCTGCCGTCCCCAGCTCCCCACCCCATGGATGCGGCCTCCAGCCCTTCTTCCTCCCCCGGAGACTCCTGTTCTCGGGACACAGGGACATTTACGCAGAACGTAAACTGGCAGACAACTTGGAAATGTGCACCGGGCTCCGCGGGAAAACGCATGGTGCGGGGGGGCTGCGGGGTGACTCCCACTGTAACGTTTTACCCTCCCCCCTCCCCCTCCTCACCTGCCGCCACCTCTCCCCCACTCCCCTCACCTCTCCCCATGTCCCCACCCCCTGCTTCTACTCCCCCCGCCCACCTCTCCCCCAGACCATTCACTGGCCATTCCGTACATTTCCTTTTTAACCAGACCATTTACCTTCTCACCCAGGGACTGAGTTTTACTTCTCTTCCCCAGGCCTCACTCAGGTTCCTGCTTCTATTTTGTTTTTGTTTTTTTTTTGCGTGTGTGTGTGTTTTTTTTTAAAAAAGCCCCTACAGTTCCCAATTTCCTTCTAGAAACTCTTGGGGCCAACCGTGTTTCAGATTTCAAAAGTGTTGAGATTTTAGAAGGGTAATAACATGCTTTTGCTGTACATATCTTCAACCCAGAGTGACAGCCTTTAATCAAACACATGAACAGGCTGCAGAGAAATATATGAACGTTCACAGCAAGAGGGATAAAGAAAGACCAGAAACACCCTCACGGTCAGGTCAGGTTCACTGCCACGTGAATTTTGCAACAGCCTTACAAAAACATACACAAAAATCTTCTGGTTGCACAGCTTATTTAGGATGCTGGGTCTGGGGGAAGGGACGGTGGGCCTCTCCAGCACCTACTCAGCCAGAATCTGCCCCAGATTTGGGTCTCACTGCTTCCTGCAACAAGTCTAAGAAGATGGTGCCTTAACCCGAGACAGGAGGCTCCATGTTGTAAGGAGACACTGTAGCCAGCGCCTTGGGACAGCCAGCTGGGGTTTCCACAGCCCTCCTCTCACCGGCCCTCCCGCCCATCCTGGCTCCCAACCGGGTCTGGGCCCTTCTGCCCTGAATCGGGCGGGGCCTAACGTCCACCTCGATCATCCTGTCCATGGGCGGCTTCCCCGGCTACTGCTCGGGAAAACCAGCATCTCTTGGCAGCATTCTCACCCTTCCTTATTCAAGGACCCTTCTCTGAGGGCGACTCAAGGATTTCCCCGTAGCTCCCAGGCCTCTGGAAATGAATTAAGGTGAGGGATACAAACGGGCTCCAAAAGTCTGGCCCACAGCCTGACCCTTAAATGAGGTTAACAGTAAGCAGCAAAAATGGACACTGAAAACATACACCCCTCTACTCGATCGTCCTCAGCAAGGAGTTTCAATTTTAAAGTGTGTGTTCATCAGACTCTGTGGCATTTGCTAGTAAGCTGCTCCAAGATCAGGGGCAATCTTACTCATCTTTGAATCCTCCACATCATCCAGAGGGTGATGCATCCTCACAGGTGAATGAGTGATGGTCTGGGGCTCACACTTTAATCGAGGTCTCCCCAAGACCTGAGGGAGTGTAAATCTGGTGTGTCTCTCTGCAGTACTAGCCTAATAAGATATTTCTTTTCCAAAGAGCACTCTGGGCCTTTGGCCTTCAAATACTCCCATTCATGATTGACCTAAAAGTTTTATTAAAATGGATAATTACAAACCTTCCCCTGCCCAACTATAATGGCAAACTACACCAAAATCCATGTTTCCACTACTGGGAGTTGAATCAAATTACAAAACAATCCCACATGAAAACCTTGCGGATCACATTCCCTTTACCCAGTGTATGGCTGGATGCGTAGAAAAATGGGGACAGGGACTAAATGAATTGGGGTGGGATGGGGGGAAGATTTGGGTGTTCCTTTTTTACTTTTTTATTCTTATTTTTATTCTTCATGGTGTAAAGAAAATGTTCAAAAATGGACTGGGGTTGATGAAGGCACAACTAACTATATGATGATACTGTAAACACTTGAGAGTACACTATGGATGACTATATGGCATGTGAATACATCTCAATAAAACTGAATTTAAGAAAAAAAATCCCACAGGCTGAGGATCCCGTGCAGACCTGGGGGAACCCCCAGGAGGTCTTAGGAGATGGTTAGTCCATCTGGGTGGGGTCTTGGGCCCCCAAGGCAGGTGGAGAGATCGTGGGCAGTCGGGATGGTCTTCAACCCCAGGGCAGGATAAGTGCCCCAAACCCCATCCTCTGATGGTGCCAGCCTTAGGGTAAGGGGACAGCTCGGGCACTAGTTGCTAGCTGCTGTCATTTCCTAAAATGCTAAACTAGCAGTTCCGGTTTAACTGTGGCCCACATGCGGGTCTCAGACACCGCCCTGGATGGATCCACCGGCCGGAGCAGAAACTACAGGCAGAAGGCACAGGCTGCGACCCTCCTCGTGGCTCTGCGGGGGTCTCACAATGAAATGGGCCTTCTCGCGGGCAGCGGGGGCAGCACAGACCAGGTTAATTCTCCAGGATCGCCGGGGTCTCTGCGGGAGGGTCCGCCCCCACGAACGGGCTCCCACCGGCTGTCACCTCGCGTCCCCCGACTTGGGGAACCCACCCCACGCCCCACTCCCGGACGCAGATTGCGGGGGACCGCGCCGCCCGCGCCCTGACATTTAAAACAGGAAACCACCTCAACAAGGACTACGCTTCCCGGGTCAGAAAAGAAAGTTTCGGAACCAGCTTCTCTCTTACCAGTTTCTGCGCTTCTGGACTCAGACAGTCTATTTCCTTGTTCTGCATGGCGGTGGAGTCGGTCATGCCCTCCCCCGGCGCCCCCGACTTCTCACCCCGCGACAGGAGCAGCCGCGTCCCGCACGGGACTCCAACAACCCCGCAGACCCGGCTCTCAGCGCGACCGCATCCCGCGGGCAGGGACTGAGACCCCCGGAGACGCACGAGGCCGGGGACTAGCAACCACTCGCCCAGGGCGGCTCCGAGGTTCCCGGGCTCGGGCGCGGCCGGCGGGGCGGGGCGCAGGTGGCCGGGGCCGGGCGGGGCCGCAGCGAGCCCAGGGCCGCCCCCTCCCCGCCCCCCGCGCGCCCGCCCCGCCCCGGCCCCGCCTGGCGCGCACGTCCCTCTCCCGCAGTCCCGGTCTCCGCCCCCCGCGCGCGAGCCCGGGCACGGTGACCAATCACCCAGCCCCCTTCGGCCCCTCCCGGAAAGGCGGGGGACAAAACCTGCCCAGTTGGCCCCGCCCGCCGGGGCCCGAGTCCGAGGGCGGGGAGCAGGGGCTGCGCAGGAGGGGCCCTGGGGGGCGGGGTCCCCGGGGGCGGGGCCTCGGGTCCGCGGTACCAGCCCCGCCCGGCTCAGCCGGGCTCGGGTCCCCCGCCGTGAACCACGGACTCGGGCACCTGGAGCGCCGGCCGAGCACCGCGCACCTGCCCGCCCCGGGGTGGTCGGGGCCGCGTCCCCCGCGAGGGGCACGGCTTCCCGGAGTGCACGCTGGGCGCAGCCGGCCCGCCCTCCGCCACGCCGCGCCCGGGAGCACAGGTACCCGGGGCCGGTAAGCCGCGGCCCGGGGCGCAGAAACCGGCGTGCGCGGCCTTCCGCGCGGATTCGCCCGCGCATAACCGGCAGGTCTGCACCGTCCAGGACCCCGCTGAGGACCCCGGGCCCGGGGCTGGGCGCCGCGGCGGGCTGGGGAGCGCGTCTCCTGCGGCCCAAGGCCCCCGAATCTCCGCCCTCACGTCGGAACAGCCCCGGACCGGACAGAAGGAGGCCCTGCGTGGGGACAGGGACCCGGCACATAGAGCGCGGGTCCCTCGCTAGTTAAAACAATCGGCCTACGGGGAAGCCACGGACGTGTCCTGACCTCGCCAGACTGGGCGCAGAAGCGACGGGAAGGAAATGAGTCAGAAGGTCAAACCTGCCCCCGCCCGGCCCAGGGCCTGGCGCGCCTACAGTCCTCCCGCGCCCTCCTCCCCCTCGGTTCTGCCCGGCCCCTCTTCCGGTGGGGCCCTGGGGACACGTTTTCACGCGCCCTTCGCGATCAACAGAAGCGCCCTGCCTGATTCTCTGCTGAGGCAGTGCCAGCGAGACCCCAAGGTCACCTTTACATCTTACCACCCCCGAAGTCCCGGTTCTCTGCCGCCCTAACCTAATTCCTGGTACCAACTTAGCGCATGCCCCAGGGCCGCTCGCCCTTCCCATTCGCAGGGCGTCCCCCTGCCCGGCTGGGCCGGCCGCTGGGAGGACACCCTTGGCCAGCTCCCCCGGAGCTGGGCTGGCCGGTGCGCGCCGCTGAGCACCGCCCCTGCCGGAGCAAGTGCCAAAGCTGCGCTCTGGTTGTTTCCCCCACACCTTCCTCGGCTCCCTGAAACCAAGCGCCTGTCTTTTCAGAGCTCACTGTCTGACCCTCCCTGCCAAGGGGGCCACACCTCAAAGGACAAAAAGACCCCTGCCCTACAGGAGTTAGAATCACACTGGGGAGAAGAGACAACCCCACAGTCGCCAAACAAAGCAGAGCTGCAGGAGGCCCAGCCACACTGGAAGCAAGTGGCTGACGTCAGAGGAGGGGGCGCTTGGGAAGGGAGAAAGTGGGCCCCGGCACAGGAAGACCGACCTGGGAGAGGGCAGGGGCAAAGATCAAGGAAGGCCCCTGGGGGAGATTCACCAGGTTTAAACTTTAAGATGAACTGCCAGCCAGGCTTGGATGGATAACATCATCAGATTCACAAACACAACTTCCAAAGAGACAAATGCCTGGCTTGTTGTCTCTCTAGTACACTTTTTAAAAAATAACCCGGGTGTCCCCCTCCAAAAAAAAAAAAATTGGTGGTGCGACAGCAATTCATGATTCTATAAAGATAAATGAACTGGAGAAATGATTTTAACCTGTTCTAAAGATGCAGGGAATTTATGATGGAAAGTGATTACACTTTTAATAGCAACAACTTCACAGATGAGAGTGACGGCCGTGGATAAAGCAGCCTTCCTCCCTGGGGACTTCAGTGTGAGCACCCTGCTCCCGGTGGGTGGATTCTAGAGCTGCTCTCATCCGAGAACCTAGGGCCACATCTCTCAGGCAGGGCACCAGGCACAGGCTGCTGCCTGCCTGGATGAGGCACACCGGCATGTCCCCAACCCCAGGCGGCCATTCAAACGGGACTTCTCAGCTTTATGAAGCCATACAGGGGAGTGGTTACGAGAGCTCCCCTTCAGTCCCTGGCTTGCCACTTGGTGTGGGACCTTACTTGGCCTCTGCGTCTCGGTCTCCTCTGTAACAGATGACCATGCCAACTGGATACGCACACCCCATGAGTGGTCAGGGTGAGGTGCCGGGCCAGCACCTGGTGTCCAGGAAGTCCTACGAAAGAACAAACTGACACCCGCCCTGCTGCCCCTGGAGGCCCTGCCCTTCCCCTCTGTTGCCACAGAGAGCACCCACAGTAGGTGCCCCCTCTTTAAAGCATCCAGACCTCCTCCCCTTCCACAGCAGGAAGGAAGTTGGGCAATAATGGGTTAAAATGGCTGCAAGCCAGGATGAGCCAGGCCCAAAGGGGGTCAGCAGCTCCAGGCAAGAAAGCACACCCCAGGGCCTACCCCGAAAATGTGGGAGAGGGCCTGCTGCAGGGGACAGGGCTGTAGGGGAGGTGGACATTCCAGGAACTGCTACAAAGTAAGAAGCAACTAGCTTAATATGTCCAGCTCCAGCAACAAAATGAAAAATGCACAAGAGATTCCTTATTCCACCAAGTAGTGGTATATTAAAGAAAACTGCTACCCTAACATCCTCTTAGATGGGAGGTCAGCCCTGGAAGGCAGCCCCATCTCAGCTCTAGGGCACAGGTCAACGTCTATATTGCAGGTAAAGGCTTTGTATACTCCTTGGTGTAATTCTTTAGATTCTGGGGCCCCAAGACAAAATTGTAAGGCCCAGTTGCCTTCTGTTAATGTGGATGTAAATAGCTTTCTAATGAAAAGGGCCTCTGATTAAAGTCCCCTTCCAATATAGGCCTTTTTAAAAATAAAAACTCAGCAAGTCAACTGGAACCTACAAACTTTGGGAAAGCCTGCTTGAAAGTCAAGGAACAGGGTGTGGCCGTGAAAAGTGGCATTTTGTGGACAGGGAAACTTGGATGTACAGGAAGTTTTCATCCAGTTCTTAGAACCCTCTTCCTCAAAGACGGAAAACCACCCGAGAGCATGGAAAAATCCGACGAGAAGCCCCCAGCTGCCACGCTCCGAAGGTTAGCAGAAGATGCCATTAAGGGGTCTGGGCAGCCCATGGCTGAGCCCGCGTCCCCAGGAGGCACACGCCATCTGGGCCGAGCTCCCTGAGGTCAGTGACACAGGGCTGACGTTTCCTCCTTTACGTGAGGACCTTCCATTGTAGCCACCTCCAACAGGAGGCCCTGAATTTGGGAGAATTTCCCTCCTACACCTTCAGTTCACCCACTGAAACCCGGGGACTCCAGCCAGAAAAGTCTATTCTGTAAATGCTTAGTGTCAACATGCTGGGATATAATTCTGTCTTCCTCTCTGCCCTATCTCAACCAAAATTACCCATCTGAAAGCTAAAAATCAGTTCTCAGACATACAGCAACAGGCAGGAACTTAATTTCTTTATGGCACTCCCAAAGGAAGAACAAAAGGTACATGGAATGGTCTAATTCTGTTCTAGGAACATTGGAATCATAACTCACCAATAAACACCAGGACATTTAACCAATTTGGGGCCACACCCAGCCTGGGTTTGTTTTGTCTCCATGGTGCTGGTCTGTTGCTAGGTTCACTGGCGTTGTCTACTGCTGTGGTTTGGTTCTAAGCACAAGAGCTGAGAGAGAAATCCTAATGGGGGTCACAGTGGGACACAGGGGACAGGGTGGCTCTCGGCCTCCACGTCAGACGACTAACACAAAACCATTTTTCTAACCCACAGCCGTAAAGTCTGTTTTTCATAAGCGAGAATCACTAGCCATATTGATTGCTGTAGCATCAACAGCTCTTTATTAGCTGTACAGACAATGAGCTTCCGTCTGTGTTATTACTGTATTTGGATCCTTTTGATTAGTATATGAAAGTGCTTCATATTTGAAAAGGTGGTTTGTGAAATGATGACAGGCTTTGCATGGCCCCTTCCAGTCTGCAGGATGCTCTACACACACTGAGGCTCACAGCGCTGACAGAACTTACCTGCACACGCATGTCGAAATAGAAGAGGGAAGCCAGGTTTTTCATCCAAGGTTTTTCATCAATTCTCTCGGCAGTGTATTGATGAGCTCTTGGCAGCGGACTGAGAGGGAAAGCGTGCAGCACCCTGCCCGACGCAGACCTGCCCCAGGAGCACCCACAGGGCTGGCTGGGCGAATGCTGAGCGCCTCCCTGGGCTGAGCGGGGACGGGAATCCCACCTCCCACCCAGGGCATCCACAAAGCAGTGCACACGTCCAGGGCAACACCAGGAGCCGCCCCTGCCACTAGACCAGGGACATCTGGTGGGAGTTTCAGCTGGGGGAGCCGGATGCTGCCATGTGCACAGAAAGCAGCAGTACAGGCTCAGCCCAGTCCAATGGGAAGAGAAGCCTGGGAAGCAAGAGTGAAGCAGCCCCTGTTTCCTGAGCCCGCTTGTGCTGGGCTTCACTTAACCGTGTCCTACTTAACTCTCTCAGCTGCCCTGACCCGACACTAGCGTCATCCTTCTTCCCTGTGGGAAGAATGAGGTTGAGAGAGGGTAAGTGCCTTGCCTGAAGTTGCACAGCCACGTGGCAGAGCTCGAGTCACACCCAGGACTCTCCAATGTCAGGGCGCCAAAGCCCAGAGGTAGCTTGGCCGCCAGGGTGGCCACGGCCCCCGGTTCAAAGGGGAGTCCGTGCCAGGCTTTGGTCACGCTGGCTCCTAGGTTCTCCAGGTCAGAGCCATCCTCGAGGGTGGGAAGAGGCTCCTAGTGGCCCCCAGCACACGGCAGGCCCACAGTCAATATCCTCTAATTACACAGAGCTGAAATTGCAGTCACCAAGAGCCTCCGACACTGGATGAGCTCACTGGGCAAGGCTGGACTGAGTGTTCTGGGGAGTCAAAGAGGAACCTCCACCCACAAATATACCAAAATGATACAACAAAACTACTCCAGCAAAGGCTCCTGAAGTTATGTCTGATTCCTTCCTACTGTTGCTCATTCAACTTGTTCTTGTTTAGGAACAATAAACGATGCGGCACCATAAAATGTCACTCTGCGGTAACTGGATCAGGTGCAAGTTTATCAGTCTTGAACTGTGCTTCTTGCCTGGATGTTTTTAATTCTGATATCCTGGAGCTGACTGTGACTTCTCCATTGTAATTTGTTTTGTTTGTTTGGTTGGTTGTTTTCTGTTGAAAGTTTTACCTCTAAAGACAAGGTAATGGCCTTCTCTAGTTTGATTTTTTAAAATGTTTATTCTTTATTCCATGTGGAATTATTTTCATACATGATGTAAGTGTGAGTCTAGCCTGTTTTTCTCAGTATCCTTTAATACCAATATTTGTATTAAATAATATATCCTTCCATCATTGTTTTATAGTGCTTCAATCGTCATATGTTAAATTTTTTAAAATAATTGCATCTATTTCTGGAAATTTTGTTTTCTTTTGTTGAGTAATACTGCTATAATTCTGCTATAAATCACACAGTACCTGGTCATGGAGGCCCTCATTCCTTGTTTTCAGAAATTACTTAACATTTTTGTCCGTTTCTTTCAGAGTCCTTTGACTGGGTCTCTGCACAGACTCTGGATGGATATCCGTGAGTTAACAGGAGAAAAGTCAATATCACAGTAGTGGTGTTTCACGTGTGATGGCATGTCTGCTTATTAAAGTCTCTACTGATCCTTCAAGAACTAATGAAAGTTCCCCTCCCTGTGGTTTGCCTTGATCTTACCATTGAGACTGAGGGGCCCCCACAGCTCCCTCAGCACTCGGCACACTTTCCCAGCCCTCTGCAGCCATCTCTGGTTTGCTTCTGTCCTTGTTCTGGGGTCTTTTTCAACCTCTAGACTATGCACAAGCTCTTCCAGAAGGGGGACAGGGTCTCATGATTGTGTAGTCTCAGGGCTTAGCCTACTGCTTGGAATATGGGCAGTTCATGAACAATGGATGGGTAGACGGATGGAAGGACGGACGGATAGATGGATGGATGGATGGATGGAAGGAAGGATGGATGGAGGGAGGGAAGGATGGAGGGATGGGGGAAGGATGGAGGGATGGACGGATGAATGGATGGATGGAGGGATGGATGAATGGATGGATGGATGGACGGACGGATGGAAGGATGGATGGAGGGAAGGATGGAGGGATGGATGGCTCTCCCAATAAAATGGAGGGCTTTGATAGGCTATCATTACCTCTCATTGATCTTAAGTACTTTATATTTTTTGTAGCAATTGGGAACAGAAATTCTCTTTTAAAATGATGTGCCTTTAAAGTTTTTTTGTTTTGTTTTGTTTTGTCTTGCATAACTACCTAGCATCCAGCAGTCACCACATTTCTTTTTCATCTAATAGGTGTGTTTTAGTGCCCTTGAGTTTTCTACGGGAGGTGATGAGCTGGTTTTTGGTTGAACTGAATGTGAAGTAGTTTCAGATATTTAACAGTCACTTTAGCACCAGAAATACTGACCGGTTTAAGGTACTGATAAAACTGGTAGCAAAGAAGAGAAAAGAGGTTCAAGGAAGGAGTCTTGGGGCTCCTGCATGTAGTGGATAAGACATGGTGAAGAACAAGACCAGAGAGAGAAAGGGCAGTGAGTGAAGCAGGGAAGACAGGCGTCTCCAGGGAGCCCGGATCACGGGAGCTTGGAGAAGACGTGTCGGTGTTGAACTAGGCAGACGGAGCGAGAGATCGGATCTGAGCTCGGCTTTAATGTCAAACTAGAAAAACCCTGGCCACTGCCTTCTCGTTAAAATTCTATGATTAAACCTTGCCAATCATTTGCGCACATGTAACAAATGGAAGACTCCAGCCTGAGAGGCAGGATCCAGGGAAGGTTTAGGTGGGGACGGGTTTGTTCATTTGTCCTTCTGGGTTTAAGGACGGAAGAGGCTGGAGCCTGTCAGGTAGGAGCCCAAGGCAGGCAGGAAGGCGAGAGGCTGGAGAGAGACGATGACTATGCGGTGGCCACCTGGGGGGCAGGGGGTGGCGGCTGCCAGGCACTTGCGCCGTGAATCAGCTTTCGGGAGCTGGCCTGGTTCGGAGCGAAGTGGTGATGAGAACACCAAAGAGGCCAGGAGAAGGTAGAAAACAAGAAGCGCCTGCTTCTGGTGGGGGGACATGTGTCGGGAGAGTAGGGAGGATGCCAAGCCAGTGGACAAGCAGAGATGGAGGACCCGGTGCCCGGCTCACCTGGCACAGCCGGGGTGAGTGTCCTCACTCCCTGAGCAGAGCCCGTCCACGGAGCCGGGACGCCCAATGACGCAGCTGCTGGGCCAAGTCTGGTCCACATTTAAAGTGATTGACTTTACTCTGGAATTAAGTTCATCCCCAAATACCCATAAATAAGGCCTTAACAACCCTGGGAAAATGTATCCATTTTTCAGTCCATCCATTGGAACAGGTGGTTCTCCCAGACTGATCACGGAAACATCCCCCATACAGGTCACCAAAAAATGGCCACAAACACCACCCAGAAAGCATCTCTTAGGAAAGCCAATAGCTTTTCATGAATAAAATGCACTGCAAATACGAACAGATTATTTTCTACAAATATTGAAAATGACAACTCAAATCCACTACATATTTCTCAGTCACAGATCAGCAGACTGAGAAGTCCTCCTAAGGTAACTCTAAGGCCAGGGTGAGAATATCCATCTCTGTTGTCACGACAGTCCATTTAAAACGCCTGTGATCGGAACAGACAGTGACACAGGAAAACGTGCTTTCCTGTCAATCACTGTGTTCAGTAACAGAATACCCCACTAATAAAAGTAAATCAAATACTTCAATCTATACTCAAGAATACAAAATGGCTATTAAAAGATGAAAGCAATATATTTTTCAGATACCCACCTATTTATTTAGCTTTGGGAGCAGTAGTCTGTCTATGAGTTTAAAATTCTAGTAAAGATAGTTTTCCTAATAAAGAGACCCATGAAATAAATCTCTACTAGCTGAAAAATCCAGAAATCAACCAGGCTACAAATGTGACTGACAAATGCGATTCACAGAAAGTACACAGAAAGTATGAGAGACACGGGGCTTTATCATCGGAATGTAAACAGCCAACAGAGAGACTTAAGGTCACTTAAAACAAATTCAGAGGTTAAAAACCAGGCCTTCCTGATTAGCTGATTTCAGATCAGACAAAAACATCAAGAGAAATGAGCAACCTTCCAACCTAAAGTACAGAAATTCCCGAAATAGCATTCCCCAAGTAATCTTTCCAGGAAAAAGGAATTCCCTAAAGAAAAATAAATGCTATGACACATTTCAGCATCGAACTAAACATACAAACCCCTACACGAATGTAAAGGTTTTCCCCTTTGCACTCTAGCTCCTGAAATATGGAAGAAAGCAAAGTCTTCAATTCCCAGACTGCTGAAAAGTACAGATATGAGCAGCTGCTTTATCATCAGCCTGTATGAACCGGTATCTTCAGAGCGGACCTCAACATATAACACAGAAGTCTCACCTTTGAAAAGTGAAGATTTCAGATGAACTTCAAGGGAAGCTTAAGGAAGAGCAAAGAACAGCAGTCTGGAGAGACATGCACATGCTTGGCAGGAGAGTGGAAATTCTGGAATAACTGGAGATCAAATAGCCACTCCTGACCACGTCATGGCCTGGTACCAGCAAAGAGGTCAATTAAAGCACCCGAATGCCTGCACCTCACTCGGCCAGCTGCCACCGCCTTGGAAAATGGGAGGGTGCGGTCCCCAGGGCCCATTCAGGCTTCCATGTGCTGCTTCTGACCAGTGGGTTTAATTTGGTTTCTCAGATTACACTGAAGTCCCCTTAATTCCACTTCACCGGAGGCATCTGTACTAAATGTGGGGTTCGACTTTATGGGGAAATGCATATATGCATATAGCACTGTTGACATCTGGGATTGGATAATTCCTTGCCGTGTGGGCCTGTCCTGTGCATTGTTGGATGATCAGCAGCATCCCTGATCTCGACCCGCTAGGTGCCACAACACCATCCCCTCGGGGGCAAAGTCACCCCCAGGACAGAAACCCTCATCTCGAGACTCAAACCTTTGTCAAAGGCACCCTTGCCATGGAAATGCATTGAGCTATGAATGTATATAGACGTGTCAGACCCCAACAGACCCGGAGCAAAACATGCACAAACGATGGCCAGGAGCGAAATACTTCGTCACACCATCTAATAGACGAGCCTTCTCTTTTCATCAAGTAAGAGCTCCAAAGAGGGCTGGCACGGTTGTCAGGGGGCCCCAAGGAACGCTGCTGAAATGGCCTCCACCTTGCAGCTTCACTCCCCACCTCCCACCACCCCCAAGGGGATGCTTAAAGGGTCATTTCCACAGGGTGAGGGACAGGACCTCACTCCACAGGCAAATCTGGGGTTCCTTGATTTTCTTTGTCGTCATAAGAGCAAGTATATAAAGAACTGCTCCAGGACCTGCCATCTCCCTGGTGAAGAGGAAGAACCAATCGACAGGACAAGGGCTGTGCAGAGGTCACCTCTCATCTCCCCAGCTTCCCTGCAAGTATAAAATTGCATACTACAGAGGTGCAATCCCCAAGGTTTGAGACATCTTCAAGGCTTTAAATTTGGTTCAAAATAAAGCTAGCCTTCCAAATACATGAAAAAAAAATGTATTTGGGAATGGTCAACCTGCACAGCTACGAACAGCCAAGCTTTTACAGGGTGTCACAGATGCACCATCAGGTAGTCAGTCAACAAATGTTCGCTGAGCACCCGCCCCTTGCCAGGCTCCATTGGAGGTGCTGGGACAGGTGACAGCAGCAGCAGGCAGGCAGGTTCCTGGGCTCCTGGAGCTTACATTCCAATTGGGAGAGGGAAGGAATTTAGAGGATGCATCAGGCCAGGTGGTCGGATGAGCGTGAGCAGCTGGGGGGCGAGGGGGGCTGGGTGAGGCAGTGGAGGAGGAAGGAACCGGCTTGGAGAAGGGGGACAGGGGCTGCAGGAAGGGCGCAGACTGCCAGGCCATGCCAAGGCCCCTTTGGAGGGTGATCCCAGACGTGAGGGGGTCAGCCAGCTGGGAGGATTTCCCTGCAGCCCATGCAGATGCGTAGAGAGGACAGAGCTGGGGCTGTGCCAAGCAAGGACCCTGGTGGGAAGGAGGCAAGGGAGTGGAGGGTGGGACAAGAGTGATGGCAGTGATGCGGTTGGAGGGCCACAGCATAAGGGGTTCTGGGGACCTACAGGAGTGACGGGCAGTGACCTGTGGTGGCTCCGGAGAGTGGGGTCCTCGGAGGGGAAGGAAGACTGGTGCAGCGGAGAGTCGAGAGCAGGTGAGCTGGGAGGACAGGAGCTGGCGGTCACGACACAGTCAAGGACAAGATCATGGAAGCGAGTTGGAAAAAAAGGCATTAGAAATGGGAGGGTCAAAACACCAAGCTTTGCTCCCTGGCACCTGGGGGAAGGCGTGACCCAAAGGGACCAGCAGCCCCTCCAGGTTGCCCAGGGAACAGCAAATGAGTCCTACGGAAAACCCTCCGACTGCGACAACAGAGGCTTGGGAGACAACCTGGGTTGAATCCCTGCTTTGTGCTTATTAGTCCAGAGTCTCGGGAAATCCCGTGACCACCCAACGCTTCCTGTGTAACGTGGGGGAGATACAGGTACTGGCTGGCCTGTTTCGGGGGCTGCAGATGACAAGGGGACAGGGTGGGGCACACAGAGGCGCCGCCGTGGAGAACCTGTGGTGCATTCCATCCATTATACTAAAGTGCATCGATGATTTTTCCTCCACGATAAGGGAATCTGGAATTATGCATCATATACAGATTAGGGAAGCTGTAGGGCCAGGAGGCATTGCTTACTTAGCTTGCACAGGTTTGAGGCTCTCATCCGTCTTGTTGGAGCCCTTAGTGAGCCGCACGCCCTTTTAGGCAGCCCCCACCGCCCACCCCCCGTCCACCCCCCCTCTAGCCCAGAACCTTAGATAAGTGTGTTAAGGGTACAACTGGGTAAAGATGTCTGTGCACAGAGAAGGCTGGAAGGAGACACAGTAAACAGAGCTGCTCTAGGTAAGTGGTGGGATGGCGGGAGTGTTATTGCTTTGCAGACTATCTTTAAATTTTGTCATAATGGTCTTTTTACAAAACTCAAGTTAAGGAACCTAGACTCCATTAAGGAACAAAGGACTCACTGAAAGTATCTGAACAGGGAGGTAAGACTTTGAATAAATAATCTGTAGGCTATAAAAAAAGTTGAAGATCACCCTCATTATTCTTTTTCAAAAATATCTTGGCTTGTCTCACTATATATTCTTCCAGGTTCACTTTAGAGTCTACTTGTTACTCTCTAAACCAACCTGGGATTTTTAAAAAAATTGCATTTGATTTATAATTTATTTGGGGATGGATCACATCTTTTCAACATTGAGTCTTCTCATTCGGAAACAGGGTATCTCAGTCTCCATTTTTTAATCTTCTAATTTGTCTTCCAATACGTCATGGCAGTTTTCCTCATACAGGCCCCGCACATTTCTTTATTCCATTAGGCTACCTTGAATGAGAGCTTATCTTTTTTCCATTAGTTTTCAAAAATCACTGCTGTGTGATAAGGAAATGTTACAGATTTGTGTTGGTGCTGTTACAAACCATCTTACAGTACTCTTAGTTTTCAAAGTTTTAGATTGGGTTTTCTGATTAGACATACCCATATCTGCACATAATTACAAATTTTATCTACTCCTTTTCAGTAGTTATAGTGCTGATTTCTCTCTCCTGTGTGAATATCAGAACTCCCAATGTCATGACAACCCTTCTTCAACTGGATCCTCTGCAATCAGGGAAAGAACAAGCAGACAGCGGCTTTGTGAGCTCGTGCTTGCACCGTAATAATAATCCACAACTTATTATCTAAGAAGTACAGGGCTACAGACATTAGAATTTAAACGGCATTTACAATCGCATATAAAGTAAACAGAGAAAAGTGTCTGAAGGTGCTGAAAGGAAACAAGCCACAAGCTTCATAATCAGACACTCTTGCCCAAGGGCCAGCATCCAATTTTGACCAATAAAAGATAAACAGGCCAAGTCACTTGGAGAAGGGATAATATGGAAGTCAGTGAAAAGTTAATTATTAGTGTCGATTCAGAACATGATTGTTTTCTGTAGCGAAGGGCATGACTGGGCTCGTACATTCTAGGCTCAGCGCTGCCTGGCTCCGAGCCTTTGTCACTGCCTTACACCAGC
This sequence comes from Choloepus didactylus, assembly GCF_015220235.1. Lineage (NCBI taxonomy): Eukaryota > Metazoa > Chordata > Mammalia > Pilosa > Megalonychidae > Choloepus > Choloepus didactylus. Next base: position 130,729,325 of record NC_051315.1, on the reverse strand, counting down.
TGTTGCCCTTGGCCTCAGTTTCCTCGTCTGGAAAATGGGGACAATCATAGCACTTAGCTCACAGGGGTTGCAAGGAGTCAGAGTTATTATTCATAAATGTTATTTAAAGACATAAAATGATAAATGTAAGTAAAGATGTCTGATCTACGGAATCCAAATTACAAAATGGTTGAAGGAACATTTAATCTAAAATGAATGGATCCAGCCACAATTTACAAAGGAATGTGGAAGTTCACATTTGTCAAGTCAACCCGGCCCCTCCTCCCTGTCCACCTTCGTGCTCCCCCCACCACTCAGTGGGGCGTCCCCTCCGTCCCCTCTCATTGCCTCCTGGACCCCACATCCCGGGCACCCAGGGAGATGCAGGTGCTGGTGAAACCAATCAAACTTCAGTCTTCCCTGGAATTGTGAGTCACGAGGTTCTCGCGAGACTAACCATCCTACTTCTCGAGAACGGGAGCCCTGGACGTCAGCTGACAGTGGTGACTGATTGGGCTGGTCTGGGGTTTGGGAGCCGGCTAACCGTGTCCCTGGAGACCGGAATTAGGCAACAGAAGCCCACGAACTTCTCCTTTTGGGGGAAAAGACTCTCCACTTGCATAGAGTTTTTAAAAAGAGGAAATGATCTGCCCACAGAGAAGCAACCATCTCAGATCATTAAAAAGATAAATATTTTCAAACCCCTCCACTCTGCTATTCTACGGTTATTTAAACTAAATGTCCTACATTTAAAATAAACGAACTTTTAGCACACTTCTTCTCCTGAGGTTTGTGTTGGCTTAAGAACATTAAATAATGTAACAATAAAAAGGGATTCACATAACTTTATATAAATAGATATATTTTTAGATGTTGCAGTATTGGAATAACTGGAAGGAGGTAAATGACATGGTGAAACTGTACCCTATAACATCCTTTGAAATTTGCTCTAGAGCTACTTGTTGAATTGTGCTTTGAAAGTCTTCACCTTTCTGAATATACCCTATACTGCAGAATAAGGAAAGAATTGAAACTGTGGAACTGTAACCCATAACAATTTTTGAAATTACCTGTATAACTGCTTGCTGAGCTGTACAGCAAAAGTCAACACCTTTCTGTATGGATATTTCACAATAATGGAAATGGCTGAAGTTGTGGAACTGTGACCCACAACATTCTTTGAAATATGTTCTCTAACTACTTGTTAAATTGTACCTTGAATGTTATCAGTGTTATGTATATATGTTAAAGTTCACAATAAAAATTGCATTAAAAAAGGGATTCACATAATAATTTCTAATAATTCATATTCAATATAAAACCCAATTCCTCTTTTGTTTACACGACATCACATAAGGAGGAAGAGGAAAGCTGGAAAGCAGGCGTGGAGTTCTCCTCAGAAACCAGAAGCTACACAATGTGTGTTCCAATATTCTCCACATGAAATCAACCCCACACCAGATTAGGAAATCCGTGTGAAAAAAAATCTTCGGAGAATGAGAGCACCACACAGATTTTAAAACCATCTCCCTACCACAAGCTCTCTCTGTTTGAAATTCACAGAAATGGAAAGATTTGACGTTATCATGACCCCTCATGAATTTTCAGACATCACTAGAAAAATAAGCACAATTGGGATTGGCAAGAAGGCATTCTATCACTACAGTTGCTAATTTAATGAGTCAAAGGAGGAAAGGAAGTGAGGCAGGCTGGCCTCATGCAAATACTGGTTGCATATATTTAAGTACATATATTTAAACCATTTTACCAGGAGCTTTTTTTTTTTGAGAGCTTCAACTTTGCTTTATTATTTATTCATGCATGCACTTACTCACTCATTCATTTATCTATTCAATGGGAATTTATTGTTAATTGCTAGGGAGCCAATGGTAATAAGACATAGTCTTACTTTTCAGAGAAACTGCAGCCAGGTCTTAAATTCTGTTGCCTTGCCGGGCTAGCTTCTTACGACTTTTTTTTTTTCTTTTTAAATTCATTTTATTGATATATATTCACATACCATGCAGTCACACAAAACAAAGCGTACATTTGATTGTTCACAGTACCATTACATAGTTGTGCATTCATCACCAAAATCAATCCCTGACACCTTCATTACCACACACACAAAAATAACAAGAATAATAATTAAAGTGAAAAAGAGCAATTAAAGTAAAAAAGAACACTGGGTGCCTTTGTCTGTTTCTTTGTTTGTTTCCTTCCCCCATTTTTCTATTCATCCATCCATAAACTAGACAAAGGGGAGTGTGGTCCTTATGGCTTTCCCAATACCAGGAGCTTTAATTGAAAAAGCAAAGCAGAACAGTAAACATTTATGTTAAATGTTTCACATCAGAAGAGAATGGCTGAATCAAGCTTGGAACGTCTACTTTATGGCCTTTTGTTCAGATTTAAAAATGGTGTCAACAGTAGTCCCCCAAACCCTAAAGAATACCCGGGTCCCTATCTGAAATGCTATAAAAGTTTCACTAAGTTTATTCTTCAGATACTTAAATCCCCCAGAGTGTTCGCGTGCCAGCTAAGACCCCAAACCAAGAGGCAACAGCCTCTTCAAGAACATCAACCAGATGCAGCCTCTTTTCTCATAATGTCAACACTCCTTTCAAAATGAACAAGTTAGGGTGGTCACTGCCTAGACATCCCTGAAGATTGGGAAAGTGATCAAACCAGAGGAAGGGCTAGCAACAGACAAAACGGGATTTAACAAAGGATGATGAACACTGAATCTCTATATAATTTTCTTTTTCTTAGTTGCGAGGGTAATAGAATAGCTAGAAGGAAAGTATTGAAATCGTGGAACTGTAACCCATAGCATTCTTTGAAATTTGCTCTATGGCTACTTGTTTAATTATAATTTGAAAGTTATCACCTTTTTGTATATATGTTATATTTCACAATAAGGAAATAACTGAAACTGTGGAACTGCAACCCATAACATTCTTTGAAATTTGCTCTCTAGGTACTTGTTAAATTGTTCTTAGAAAGTTATCACTTCTATTTATATATGTGATATTCCACAATTTTTTTTAAAATGGTGTTTATGGCAAGTATGTAACAGAATGCAGAAACGCTTATGACAAAGTTGCATGTGCATGCACACACACACACACACACACACACACACACACACCCACACCAATTACATCTACAAAAAAATAAACAAATGACAAAACAGAGATGCTGAGGAAACCTGTCAGGATGGGGCCTTGGTTGTCTTCATGTCATGATGAGGATGTAGATAACTTTTTCTTTCCTTCCGTTTTCTGATGTTTTTAATGAGCATGTATGTACTCACTTCTTTCAAAGGGGGAAATAAAGCACAACGTTCATTTTCCTCTATCACCTTATTTGAAAAGAAAAGGAAGACAGACCGGAAAAAAGAAAATCTTTGTTTTGTATCCCTGGAGATTTCTAGTCCTAACCCCGGAAACTGCAATTCCTGAGGCAGGCTAGTGCTTTCAGGGTGCCCCTGAAATGGGCCCCTTGGAGGCTGGCATAGCCCCTGGACCAGCTCAGAATAATATTTTTCAAAGCATAAACCAAAACATGAAGAGTCACAAAGGAATCTGGTCATTCTGAAATACAGTATCAAAACCCAGTTGTCAGCAGTGATACAGTGTACCACTCGGGTCCAGTCAGGCACAAGGATGTTACACTAGCGATTTTAACAGAAATAACTTAATATGGGGCCGGCTAGACAGCTGTTGGATGACTGAAGAGGCCCAAGGGGGTTCAAACAACACAGAGAGCATAATATCAGGGACAGCCGGGGCTGGGGGAACCAGGGGCTGAGTTACAGGACCCCAAAGCTTGGGCACCCAAACCGCTGAGGACGGGGAGCTTCAGAAGTTCTATGGGGCAGGATGACGGTGGTTTCCAAGAGTGAGAAAAAACTAGAAACGGAACCAAGGGCGGCGGCCGGGGTGAAGATGGTGGCGAGGGTGATGCTCGGGAGACAGGAAGCAGCCAGGGAGGAGGGTGCCCGTCCACCGCCTCCGCCTCGCAGCCTCCCCCGGTGCCCCGCTTGGCAGACCTGGAAGGGCAGCAGCTGGCGACGCAGAAGGGCCCCAGCCGGAGCCCCCGGCACAGAGCAGCGGGTTTGGAGCCAAGAGACTGGAGCTCAGCAGCCAGATCGTGCCCTTCTTCATTCATGAATCAAACAGCACAGCACAGATGGAGTGAGGTGTGTGAGAGCGACTGCCCGGCTATCGGCGACAACAGTGAAGTGACGGAAAGATATCAGGGGTTGCTGTGGGTGACCAAGCCCCACGCCCTTCTGCTGCTGCTGAGTCCGGGGTCTACACTCGCCGGGGGAGGCAGTGCCCACCCCCAGCCAAGTTCACAGCTCCTGAGATCTACACAAAAGCCCTTGGAGGCTCGTGCAGCACTGTTACCTTGTCTTAATTCTTGCTTTTGGCTTTTGAAAATCATGATGGATGATTTATACCAGTTTTTTATGTTTTGAAAGAGGAGATAATAATAATGTGAATTCACGCCTTTCCCTGTGCCTCTCATTTAACGGATACTACCCCTCCTGCAAATGCTGAGCAGTTAGTGAATTTTACATTTTATTCACCATATTGTACGTATTTTTGAAATGCCTGCACAAAGAAAGAAAACACTCAACTGCATTTACAGTCCACCCTACACTTTTTGGAGGGAAGGGGGACCTCGGGAAGTCCTGGCTGGGAGGAGGGGTCTTCAGAGCTCCCCCGTAACCTCCCCAGCCCCGGGGCTCTTGTGTCTGTCCCACCTCGAGATCTCCATTTAGGGTCCTGACTTTTCCAAGTGTCAGCCCACCTGCCAGCTGGACACCTCACTGGATACCCCCAGGTGTCTCACACGCTCCCTGCCCCCAGGGGAGCCCCCTCACCCCTCGACTCTTTCCCTGTTTCCTCTCCCCTGGGTGCACTCCTGCCCAGGGTTTCCCGAGACGAGAAGAGCCAAGTCCTGGGTGGTGCACAGCCTGGAGGATGCTGGAAGGCGATGCCCACACACGCCACCCACTGCCAGTCCATCCTTGAGGACAAGGCCCGCCCGTCCTTCCCGTTTCCAGCCCGGCGTCGGGTCAGGTCGGCTGGCCTCTCCCTTAACACCACGTGCTCCCACACCCACTGTTTCATAGCAGGACCTCAGCATGTCCCCTCAGAAGGATCAAAATTGTCCCAAATAGTCCCTCTCCTGCACACTGGTGCCTGTGTAACCCAATTCGTTCATTCACTCACTCATTCATTCAATCAACAACCCTGGACTGAGGGTCTGCAGCACGGCTGACACTGTGCCAACTCATCTGTAACGGTGAACAGGAGGCACTGGGGCCCTCCAGAGGGAAGACAGATGCCAAATGGGCGCACAAGTAATCAATTAATTATAACTGTGGTAAGTGACGTGACATTTGAAGGGGCTGAATTGTGTCCCCCCAAAACACAGGTTTAAACCCCAACCACCAGCCCTGAGAAAGCAGCCCTATTTGGAAACAGGGTCTCAGAAGAAGAAGATGTGATTGGTTAAGATGGGGCCCCCTGGGGTAAGCTGGGCCCTGATCCAACAGGCCTGGCGCCCCTATAAGGAGAGGATTTGGACACAGACGGGGGAGGGGGACCGGGGTAGGGGGAGAGAGAGGGAGGGAGGGGGAGGGAAAGGGAGAGAGGGAAGGCCACGTGTCCCAGGAGGCAGAGGCTGAGCTATGCCAGCATTACCTGCCATCACCAGAACCCGACAGATTTCGGAGGAGCGTGGCCCTGCCCACACCTTGGTTTTGAACTTCTGGCCCCCAGAACTGGGGGACAGTGACCTCGTGTGGTTTTAACCACCACCACCCCCGCCCCCGTCCTGGCTTTGTTATGGGGCCCGAGGAGACTAAGACAAATCCAACAGAAGCCCCCCCCCCCATCGCACCTGCACCGGGTTGCAGGCCTCAGACGGAGTGAGCATCCCGGGGAGCGGAGGGGGAGGGTGGCACTCGGACCTCCTGGCGCTGCGGGGAACCCTGGAAAGGCCCTGCTCTGAGGATGGGACAGGGTCCAGGCGCCTCCCAGGCCCGGCCCAGCTCCCTGCCACCCGGCTCCCCACAACTGTCCCCTCCTCTTACACACCCATGACGGTAAAGCCTCTCACACCTCCTGGGGTGACCTGAAGCCTTTGGGGCCAAAATGGTTCATAAAAACTCCACACCACCTGTCGTAAGAGGGGCCGAACCCTCGGTGGGCCCTTGGTTGACCAAGTCATCTGTCTCCTTGATGGTCTCACAGCACAAATATGTGACAAGTTGAGCCAACTCTTAATAATCTAAAGGGTTGGACAACGCCTCCCGCACAGTAAAATAGTCTCATCGTGCTTCATGAAGAATTGAAAACACTTCAACTCTTTATTATAAGACACTGAAAGCCAGTCTTTTGTGGCTTACCTACAAGAACACTCAAAAATTTAAGACAAATCAACACAAGAGTCTTTTAAAGAGTTTCAATCTAAGAGAAGTATTTTAAAAATATTTATCATCCGTTTTTTATATACTTGTAAGACCTTATTTCAATATATGACAAAGTAGAGATATTCTCCTAGAATTATCAGAAGGAAACCACATGAAAAACAAATTTAGGCCAATAATTTTTGGGGGGACAAAATAAAGTGTTTCTGGGGTGCAGAAAATCCTCTGCTTTCCATTTTGAACGGGTAGTCTGATCACAATAAGTACCTGAGGATTTTTAAGTCTTTTATTTATACATAATTTTTACTTTTCAAATATTAAATTCTGTTTGAGCACAATACTCTAACTTTCTTGCATAAGAACCACATTTTCCATCCCTATTTTAAGAGGCTGGTGCCTACTCTTTTTAAAAAGTCACCAACAAGCTGCAAAGGAGAGGCTAGGCCTGCCTGTAATTGTGCCTAAGAGCCTCCTCCTGAATGCCTCTTTGTTGCTCAGATGTGGCCCTCTAGCTCTAGCTAAGCCAACTTGAAAGGTGAAATCACTGCCCTCCCCCCATATGTGGGATCAGACACTCAGGGGAGTGAATCTCCCTGGCAACGTGGAATATGACTCCTGGGGAGGAATGTAGACCTGGCATTGTGGGATGGAGAACATCTTCTTGACCAAAAGGGGGAAGTGAAAGGAAATGAAATAAGCTTCAGTGGCAGAGAGATTCCAAAAGGAGCTGAGAGGTCACTCTGGTGGGCACTCTTATGCACAATTTAGACAACCCTCTTTAGGTTCTAAAGAATTGGGGTAGCTGGTGGATACCTGAAACTATCAAACTACAACCCAGGACCCATGAATCTCGAAGACAATTGTATAAAAATGTAGCTTATGACGGGTGACAATGTGATTGGGAAAGCCATATGGACCACACTCCCCTTTGTCTAGTTTATGGTTGGATGAGTAGAAAAATGGGGGAAGGAAAAAAACAAACAAACAAAGGTATCCAGTGTTCTTTTTTACTTTAATTGCCCTTTTTCACTTTAATTACTATTCTTGTTATTTTTGTGTGTGTGGTAAAGAAGGTGTCAGAGATTGATTTTGGGGATAAATGCACAACTATGTAATGGTACTGTGAACAATCAAATGTACGATTTGTTTTCTATGACTGCATGGTATGTGAATATATCTCAATAAAATGAATTAAAAAAAAATCACCAACAAAAACAAGAAACTGATGGCATGGTCCCCTATTCTGGAAAGAGTCGGTGGACTTTACTGACTTTAGATCAGATGCTGAGATGGTCGGCTCTGTGCTTCTGCAGAATCCCAGACGCAGCAAGGAACAAGTTGGAAGGAAGAAGCCAGTAAGAAAGGTTCTGTGGGGTCCAAGCCAAAAAATGAGGGGGCTGAATTAGGGCAGGGACAGAAAGGAACGGATTTGGAAGACCTTTCCAAGGCAGAAGACATGAGCTGTCGTGACCAAAAGATTTAGATCAAACCTAACTCGGAGATGTCCATCTCGGGGCCTTGCTGAACACAGCTGCTATGGTGATGGAGAGAACAGCTCCTATATAATGCTAGTTTTTAAGATGAAAAAAAATTTTCAACTCGTGGATAGCTATGCTTTAGTTAAAAGTAGCTTAAAAATAAGAGTTGAATGATCAACACAAATGTGATATGAAGACAAGCCGGAATTTTTATATTTTATTATAATGCCATAGAGCTATCCAAATAAATCTGTCTAATATGAGGCAAAATTTATACTTAAAAGGCCCTTATGTGGATATATTTTACAGAATGTTGTTTACTCAAATGCTAAAAAATATCACTGACACGTGGGCATCTCAAGCATCACAGTTTGGCAAAAATTTCCAAATAAGAGGCTCATTTGATCAGCCTCAGAAAAATGTCTTAAGAGAAGCCATCAAAGATCATAGTAAAGTCACATTTGGAGTCTTCTAATTTGAAATTTGTGAAAAATTCCTTAGTAACATTTTGTGGAATCAAATAGAAATCAGCTTTTTTGTTCTACTGGATTCAGGTACTTGGTACAGGCCTGAGGACAAGATGCTAAGGGGTCTATACATAAAGGGAGAAAAACACATTTTTTTCCCATAGAAAAATACATTTAACTACTTCTGCTTAAGTAATTGTCCATCTAAAAAAACGATTCTATCCACCAAAAATACTGAATTTGAAAAGAATTATGCTTGTGTTAATTCCTTCATTTAGCAAAATGCACAAAGACCAAAATAAGGAAAAGAAACTCTCAACCTGGTGAAGAGTGAAAAAAAAAGCATTAAGAAAAAATGTTGCTGGACGGGTCAGCTGCATCACTTAAGTGCAATTTGCTTGGTCAGGTTGTCTTAAATATTTCAGAAGGAAAACACACGCACGTGCACAAACATGTGGAGCCAGGATGCAGTAAACTGGGGAGCCCCAGGTGGGCCCCCACCCCTGGCTGGCTTCTCCCAAAAGGAGCACAAACCTGGGCAGGTGCACAGAGAGGGCCCCTGAGCCTCACCCCCTGCCCTGGCTTCCTTCTGCTTCCCCAACTTGTCTGGCCTCTCAGCCCTGCTCCCCAGCTATTTCTCCCAACACATTTCCCAGTTGGAGCTCGAACCCGAAAGACTCACACGCCGTGCATTTGTCATTGGACGGGTTTGTCTCTGACTTGAAAGGGTCCCCCTGCACCTGCAAGCCCGTGAGAGTCTGCAGAAGAGGCCAGGTAGGGCCTTCCTGGGTTTCTGACATGTGGCAAAGGAGTTTAGCTTTTGTGGGCTCTGGGCTGCGCCTGGATTTTTTTTGTAAATTGAGATGAGGTGCAGAGCCCCAGGTGATTGGAACAGCCCCTGAGTGACCACTGGGTCCACACCACTGTGGCCGCTTGCCGAGTATGTGAGCAGCACTGGTCCACGGCTGGAAGGCGGCTAACCCCAGTCACCGCTCGGCACTCGGAAAGGGAACTACCCATGTTATCAGCGATAGCCACCCTAGGAAGCTGAAGGGGTCCCCTGAGTTCAAAAAATTTCCTGGACTCCTTCTGGATGCAACGACTGGAGGCAGCCTCAGAAGAAGTAACGGGTGGAATCGAACCTTCCAGGAAGCTGCTTGCACCACCGACGCCTGCTGTGTGCACGACCTCTGCTGGACTCTTCGGGAAAACCCTGCTGAGTGAGCAGGAGGAAGACAAGACGAGGATAGAGACAGAACCACAGCTGACACTCAACATAAACATCTGACAAAAATGTCAGCGGATAATTACATGCCAGGCATGATTTACGTGCCTTTTGTCTGTAATTTGTTTCGTTCTCACCACAGCTCTAGGAAGGAGAACGATTACACGCTTCCATTCAAGATGAGGAGGCCAAGGTGCAGATGGGTGAGGCAGTTTGCCCAAGTCCCACAGCGGAAAGCAGCAGAGCCAGAACCCACCCGGGCAGGCTCACCCTAGAATCTAGAGTGTAGTTACAGCACACTCGCCAAACACCCACACAGTGTGGACGGTGTGCAGGCACCGTGCTGGGAACTTTGCAGGCTTTATCCTGTTTAAGCCCCACGACAGCCCTGAACGTGCAGGAAGACTGGCCCCAAGGCACCACTGTGGAAACTGAGGCTCGGGGTTGAGTCACGTCCCTGGGTGACATGGACACGAGATGGTGTGGCCGGCCTGGAGCTCTTTCCTCCCCCAGCCCTGGCTCCTTCTTGAAATCCCAGGCTGGCAGGGACCTCCAAACACCGTCTGAGCTCGGCCCCTGCCCCCGACAGCCAGGCATCATTATCTCAGACTTGACACGTGACCTGGCCAAGGTCACACAGCTGAGAGACATGCAGGGGATTCGGGGCGCAGACTTCCCGCACACAGCGACCTCCACTTCAACGACACGGCTCTCTGCCCCACCAGCTGTATCGTAACTACAGCCCACAGCTTTATTTCTGACATTTCAAACTTTTTCCTCTCCAAGAAAATCCCAATTAGCAAATCATCCTTAGAGAATGCATCACATTTTCCTTTGTAAAATCATAACTGTCTCCCACCATTTGTTGAGTGTCCAAGAACAGGGAAACCAGCTGGTTTCCATTAAACTCTTTAGTGTCTACTTTTCAAATGTGTCCAGAGAGTCCTGATTTTCTGCCAGCAGCTGACTCTTCGCAGGGATGCGGAACGCCTCACGTCCAGCAAGCACATCTCCACGGGTGGGGATCTGACGGGCCGACTGGCTCTGCCAGCCACCCACCGTCTCCCGGGGAACCACACAATGGAACGGCCAGTACATGTTTAACGAGATCTGGTCATTTTTAAAGCAAGGAGAGTGTTCAAGCATTTGAACAAGGTGGAGTCATCATTTTGTCCTACTTCACTCCAGTTTTCAGCTCTCATTCATCTATTCAACATACCAGGCCGGCTTCAATGTCTCAGGAGATAAACCCAGGAGAAGAACCTATTTTAGGTTTACAAAGCCCCTGGGTCAGCATATTTCTTTAAGGCAATGAAGACAGCATTCAGCTCCTGACCTAAACCGAGAAGCAGTTTGCAGATTACTTAGATTAACAAGTAATCTACACATCTCCAAGGAAAGAAACGGTCAGAGTCCAAGACATGTTCTGACAATTTGAAAAAGAACTTCAAATAGCTGAGAATCAGATAGCTGTCAGCTTTTTAGCAATCAGATTTACACAGACTAAGAATAATCACGGTACTCAATCCCAGAGCAAGCGAGACACTTGTGGACAACACAGATGCGAGTGTAAACTGATACGACCTTTCTGGAAAGCAACTGGGAAACAAGTGGCAACACCCTTAAACATGTTTATACAAAAACCTTTAAACAACCCAAGGAACCAACCACAGGAACGAGAAGACACGATGACACACACCGTCAATGCCACATTGTACAGCCACCAAAACATCTACAGAGCATTTAGTACAAGGGACGTGCTTGTTTACTTAAAAAAAGGGAATATAAATGTATATATGCTGTATTTCCAAATACACAACTGAGACTATGTTCCAAAAAATGCCATAGGTAAAAGAACGGAGGGAAATAAAACAAAATACTAACAAGTGTTATCCCTGGGCACAATACTAGGCATCATTTTTATTTTCTATTGTCATCTGCATTTTCCTTGTTTTTCTAAGATAAACATGCATTACAGTTAATATAATACAGTAAAAGTTTCCTTTCATCAACAAATATCTTTGTGGATCATTTTTTTCACTTGTTCAACAAAAACTGTTCCATGCCAGACATCTGCTGTGAGTAGAGCTATGTGCAAGTGTGAATGCACCAAGGGAAGTCAGGGAGGGCTTCCTGGAGGAGGGGGGGTTCTAACTCTGGAAGGATGAAAAGGGGCGGGAGACACTGGGTGGTAGCTCAGCATGGCTGGAGTGCAAGATCCCTGTGGGACAGGACAGGAGGGGGGAGATTGGAGGCCCCCTGGCTACTGTATGAGTCTTAAATTTATCCTGGAAGCTACAGGAAGCCATTAAGGACTGTAAGGAGAACTGTGGCATGAGATGGGTGTTCTCCAGATGAGGGGATGATGGAACAGATGAATGCTGACCCCCCACCCCCAACCTGCATGGGAAGCTGGGGGAGGGTCATCCTGCACACCTCTTTCCCTCCACTTCTCACAACCTATCAATCCCTGTTTCAAATGAAAAAAAATTCCCATCATTTAGTTAAACCAGTTTCAGTTTTTAATGTTAACTGATGGCATTTTAACCCAGAGAAAAAGGGTTTCACTATAAATAGCCAGATCAAGAACGAGAGCATAAAACTGTCCTGGTTATGAGGGGTTATTCATGGATTTAGCTGCGGAACAAACAAGCATTTCAGGTCAGTTATGACTTATCTCTATAAATTCCAAGAGAAAGGGAAAAACACATTCAGTCATTGCGTCTGAAGAAAACATTTTCCCTGGAGTCGTCCGAGGGGCTGAGGACACGGCCCGGCCTGTGGAGCCACGCGCGGGACACTCCGGAAGGTGCCGCTGCCCACCAGCCCAGGCCCACGGGGAGGGAGGCTTTTTTTCCCCCATACAATTGTCCATAATATTTTAATACATTTCCCACTTTTAAATACTTGTTTTAATTTTGTGATTGTAACATGGAAGACCCAACTATTACTTTTTAAAAACTTCATCAGGATAATAATGCTACTATAGAATAGTTATACTCTACACACTCCCAAGGTGCTTTTTTTTTTTAAATTCATTTTTATTGATATATATTCACATACCAGGCAGTCATACAAAGTGTACATTCAATTGTTCACAGTACCACCATATAGTTGTGTGTTCATCACCAAAATTAATTTTTGAACATTTTCATTACCACACACACACAAATAATAAGAATAAAAATTAAAGTGAAAAAGAACAAAGTAAAAAAGAACACTGGGTGCCTTTTTTTTTTACCCCCATTTTTCATTTTTCTACTCATTCATCCATGCACTGGACAAAGGTGAGTGTGGTCCATATGGCTTTCCCAATCACATTGTCACCCCTCATAATCTACATTTTTATACAATTGTCTTCAAGATTCATGGGTTCTGGGTTGTAGTTTGATAGTTCCAGGTATTTACTGCTAGCTACTCCAATTCACTAGAACTTAAAAAGGTTGTCTATGCATTAGAGTGCCCACCAGAGTGACCTCTCGGCTCCTTTTGGAATCTCTCTGCCACTGAAGCTTATTTCATTTCCTTTCACTTCCTGGGAATCTTTTGGTCAAGTAGATGTTCTCCATCCCACGATGCCGGGTCTACATTCCTCTCCTGGAGTCATATTCCACGTTACCAGGGAGATTCACTCCCCTGGGTGTCTGATCCCACGTAGGGGGGAGGGCAGTGATTTCACCTTTCAAGTTGGCTTAGCCAGAGAGAGAGGGCCACATCTGAGCAACAAAGAGGCATTCAGGAGGAGGCTCTTAGGCACAATTATAGGGAGGCCTAGCCTTTCTCCCAATGATTACGTTTTTGAGTCTGTAGCTGAACAACGAAAATAATCCAAATACACCATCTGAACGCTAAATACTGGTGAAAAGTGTTTACCTGGACAAACAATTGCCAAGTTTTAAAGTTAACCAGCACAATTTCACAAGAACCAGCTTAGCCCAACTAAAATTTTTCTCAATGGCAACCGGTACTGATGTACAGGTGAAAAAATTAGTGATGGAACTGAAAAATGGGAAAAGCATTCCTCCTTTTCCTTATTTTGCATTCTCACAATTTGGGGAGGGAGACTTCACACCACACCCAAAGGAATCCTGACAATTGCTCCTTCTGGGGCCTGGAGGGAGCCGGGTCAGGACGGCCCTTGCCACGGCCGGCCACGTGTCACTGCTCTCTCTGGGGCTCCCGTGCAGAGCACCCTGCGGGCGCCATCCCTGTGCGCTGGGCCTGGGGACAACGGCCGGGGCAGCCCCTCTGGAGAGGCCCTTCCTCCGGGGAGGTCTCTTAGGAACCCCGAAGGCACCATAACCCACGGTAGCTGTGATTTTACAACTCCCCCGGCCCAGGACCGAGACGGCCAGTGTCTGCACCAGTCTTCTGGCTCCTGCTCCGAGGCCGGCCCATGGGGAGGACAGAGAGGCACGTCAGGTGACGGGCGGTGGGCTGGGCGGAGGAGGTGAGGGAGAAGGAGCCACCTGCCAGCTTCAACTCAGATCCGCAAGCAGGGCTGGGATTCTGGAGCGCAGCCGGCAGCCCAAGTCGTCTGGGGAACAAGAGCCTCTGCCCCGAGGTGGTTCCAGCTGCAGCCCCCCAGCCCAGGAGGCCGTCGGAGGGAGGGGAAGCCCAGGTTTGCAGGCCCGGGTAAGGCAGAGATCCAAGTCCTCATTTTTCACAAGTGGGGAGGGTCTTCCAGCTTCTGGTTCCATCCTGCCCACTCTCAGTTGTGTGGGATCAGGAAGGCCTCTCCCCTCTTACGGGAAATGTCTGCACAGTCGTGGCTCAGTTCCCTGTAATGCCTCTCCCGGGGGCCCTGCGGACAGCCGCCCAACCCCTGGGCACGCGTGTGCAAAGATGGGTCACAGCACGGGCCCGGAGTGCCGGGGGCTGGCCGGCAGGAAAGACTGTGGTCTGAGGGTTTCCGGAGCCTGAACCCACCCGTCCCCCCAATTCCCACAACCCCAGGGCACAAATGAGCCATCTGCGTGTGGCAGCAGGTGACGCCTCCACTGGCCTCACACGTTCCTTCAGCAAGCACCAGCAGGCTCTGGATCGGGGGGCACCACACAGGCCGGGGGGACCTGCGGTCCAGGGCTGGCGGACCCCCCCCCCAGGTGCAGACCACCACATGCCCACTCACACCCCTGCCCCGCAGCCAGATGCCCCCCGTTCTCCATGCCCCCCTGAGTACTCGTGCACGCTGCCCTCCCGGTCCCGAAGCAGGGCTGCAACCGGGGCTCCTTCCGTGCTCCTGCCCAGTTCCCCGTGTGAATGGCAGGCGGGGGCCTGTGTCTGTTTATTTCTTCCCAGGTCTAGCACACTGCTTTCGTTGACTTGGTCTGGAGGGCTTGTTGGATTTTCTTGTAAAATTACCTGAATTTACCAGGAGCGCAAAACCCAATATGGGAAGAACTGATGCTTTGCTCTCTGGAGCAAAAGCCCCAGGTTCCATGATGACACTGCCCAGACCACCCAGAGGGGCCTCCGTGTCCCAGGACACCGGGGCAAGGCCTGGGGAAGGGGATACCATCGAAAGGGTCAAACCCAGGGGTCAGGAGCCAGGAGGCCGGCTTTGACAACGATGGCAGAGGGTTCTCTGCTGGGGGTCGCTTTGCTCATTGGCCCCTGGCACAACCTGAAGGTCACAAATCATCCAAATGTGGGCTGGTTCCGTGGTCCGTTACCAATCGGACCAGGCCATCCGAAAAAGGGGCCAGTTAAATAGGTGCATTGCTCACAGCCAGTCCTTTTTCATGCGCTGGCCTCAGGCTGGTGACCGTGCCCAGCGTGTTTCTCCAAAGTTAGACTCCGTGCAGCTATCAAAAATGGAGCCCTAGAAGGTGTAGCAACCCAAGTAACCACCAACAGATGAAGGGATAAACAAAATGTGCTACACATATACAACGAAATATTATTCAGTCGTAAAAAGGAAAGACATTCTGATGCATGTGAGAACATGGTTGAATCTTGAAGATACCATGTTGAGTCAAAGAAGTCAAACACAAAGGGACAAATACTATATGATCTCATGATATGAAATAAGCAGAATAGGAATATTCACGAAGTCAGAAACTAGAATAAGGGCTACCAGGGGCCCAGTCGGGGAGGAGAATGGGGGGTTAATGTTTAATTGGTATTGAGTTTCTGTTTGGTGGGGATGGAAAAGATCTGGCAATGCATGACAAGGATGGAGGCACAAGTTTGTAATTAGCACCACTGACCTATATATTCAAAAGGGCAAAAAAAGAAAAGATTTAGGTCATAAATAAGTTAACACACACTCACAAACACACAACCATAGAGTACAGTGTAAACAATGTGCTAAAGTTACAAGCATAATTATATTAAACTTGTTTCATGAATTGTAACAAAGGTACTGCACTAATGCAAAATGTTAATAATAGGGAAAACTGCATGTGAGGGGGTATATGGGAGCTCTGTGCTTCCTGCCTGATGTTTCTGTGAACATACAACTGCTCTAATAAAAAAATGGGAAAAAATGGGGCCTCTTCTTCCATTTTATCTTCTAACTGGTAATTGCATGAACATATGGAGGCTGCTGATCTTTAAGCAGTGTTTCATGCCCGGCCATCTTGCTGTACTCTCGCATTGTTTACAATAGTAGTTCCAGGGATGCTTTTAGGGTACAGAACTTCCACAGGTGTTTTAATCTTAGTCCTACTGTTAAATAGGTGCATTGCTCACAGCCAGTCCTTTTTCATAGTTCTTTCATTTATCTCCTACTTGCACTGGTTCTCATATTTGGGGTTTAAAAAATTCTGATATCTCAGTGCTACCCCAAAGATTCTGATTTAATTTGCATGGAGTGAGGCCTGCACATAGGGATTTACAAAAGAGCTCCAGGTGCTTCCAACGAGCAATGATGGACGGACAACATCCTCAATCGTTTACTCAAGAAGGGTGTATGGGAGTGATATTCCTGGAATCTTGCATTTTCAAAAATGCAATTTCATTTTCTCATACACCCTTTCAGAGAAATTCTATGCATATATAAACAACACATTTTTCTCCTTTATGCTTGAAGGACAGTTTGAAGGTTTCACAATTCTTAGTCACGTTTTTCTTCCTTAGACTTTGTAGGCATTGCTCCAACTGCCTTCTACTGTTGAATGTTGCATGAAAGAAATCTGAAGCCTGTGTGAATATTTTCCCCCTTAAAAGTGTTTTGATCACTTTGCCTAGCTTCCTAAGGAAACGCAGAAACTGTCTAGGAACTTTACTAGACTATGCCTGGGTACTGACTGTACTATGTTTTGGGGGGACATAATGCAGATCCCATCTTCTGTTGATTCTGGAATGTTTTATTAAACTATATTTTAAACACTCATTCCATCCTATTTATTTTGGTTTTCCTTTTTGGAGACTCCACTTTTGCACATGCTGGATCTCCTTTGCCTGCCATCCCTCTCCTTTTCTCCTGAATCCTTTATTTCCATTTAACTTTGCACATGCTTCTCACGTCTGTCCCCGCACCCCTGCCTCACTGGTCAGTTGCTTCCATTCGACTTGTCTCCGGGTTCTTCGCTCAGCCTCAGCTCCGCTGAAATGGAAACCGGGCCAGGTGGAGGGGGTACCCGCTGCTCCCCAACACGGACAGCCTCTCTCCATGGTTGCAGACAAGGGTTTGGGTTTTAGTCCTCAGAAAATGGCCCTTGGTGGATAAGAAAATGTCCCTTTGTGGATAAGCAAACTTTGGTGAAAAGGGAAATCTTAAAAGAGCAGCTACTTCTCATCTAGTATGAGGATCTCTTTGTGACCTTAAAAAATTCCACAGAATTTCACATTACACCAGTGGACTCTGCTAGCTCTGTACAAACCCACTGATATTTTTAGGCAAGGTTGTATTTTATCCATCACGATAGCACTGGCAAATGCCTGAATAATAAAAGTATGTCCAGGTACAAGGCAGATTTATCTTTATTCTATAAACCAAGCTCTTCAAAGGGAAATGCATACCCTTTGGTTACATTTTTGTCTCCTTTTTAAATTTCTATTTTTGTTTTAAATTTCTATTTTTGTTTAAATTCCTACCTTTGTTGTACAGTGAATTGCTTTTTATTGTGGTAGTACCTGTGTTGTTTATAAACAATGATTTATGTGTTGGATGGAGATTTCATAGAAAGTCTGGTGCTCTGTGCTAGCCAATGTGTGATCTGCATATGCGAATCCTGGGCATTGGGGGGCCTTAAGAGAGGTGTGGCCACAGCCGAGGACCCTGCTTCAGAAATCCAGCCAAATCCTGCATATATAGCTGCTCAATTAATATTAGTTGATTCCTTGACCTCAGGAGGCATTTCAATAGATATAATAAAGCTAAATGTTTCACCAGTTTGGCACAAAAGGGCATAAATGTGATTTGGCTAAATCTAAAATAGTCAAATAACTTAAAATCCAACCCCTATCCCTGTTTATTATAGTAACTCCCCACCTTTTAACTTTTCTCTCTGTAACCCTAACTGTATAGTAAAGAAGCCTGCAGTACCCCCAAACCAAAAGGGGATTATATTGGTAGCACTGATTTGCTTTGCACTTTTCTTGGTTTATTTTGTTTTTAAATACATATTATGAATCACCACCCCAAACAGTCTTTTGTTCTTGTTGTAGCTATTTTAGGCTTCATACCTAATTCCTGGCAGATAGATTCTCTACCCCTGTTCCCTCCAACCCCCACCCCTCCCACAAATTCCAGGTCTAGGATGTCAAGGCCAAGTGTGAAATGAAACAGAACACAACTAACCAGAGTAACAAAGCTGACAGTTTACTGTATGAATAAATCTCAGACCTGGAACCAATAACATATTTAGAAAATAAGAACAGACCAGAAAGAGACATCTATCTCATTTGTGGAATTACGATCTTTTTCATTCGCAATCTGATGAGACTAAAGGTGCAAAGTTTTCTGTTGTTTTGTCTTTTGTTATTTCGATTTAGGGGTAACATCTTTGGATGCTTTGTCTTTTGTTCGTACAATTGGGTTTTAATCAACTCTGACCCGTGGTGTGGCTTTTATCAGTGAATACACAAAATTAGATTTGGTTATATCACATCACAGAGTTGGAAAGATGGGAAACATGTAAACATGTTCCCAATCACAACACAAGCAAGTGAATCAGATTTAGTTTTAATCAATCTAAAATGCCTATATGCTTTCTAACTCATTTGCAAAGATAACGGATTCCTAGCTAACTTCTGAACCAACGGGAATGTCATTATCATACAACAAATGAGATTTTGGAGGCATCGATATTGCCACTATGAGTTAAGTTTCCTAGAAAAACTGCAAACTTCTATATTCCTTTGAAATGTAAAAATCCCCTCCATTAAAAATTGTAACCAAGAAGTTAGGATTTAACAAATGGTTATGATTACTGAATCATTATATAGATATTTCCTTTTTACTTTCTAGCATGTTAGACAAGCGGAAGGAAATACCTGAAATTACTGAACTGTGGCCCAGTGGCCTTAATCTTTGATAATGAGCATACAGCCTTTATCTTGTGCCCTGTGATTGTAAAAACCTTGTGACTGGCCCCACCTGTACACCCTTATCCTGTTTTTCAACTTTAGAGTCTTATGATCACTAAAGATAGTATGTAATGTTTATTAATGAAGGGCCTTGAGTCAGCCCAGAACTAACCAACACAAATTCCAAACCATCTTGCTAGATGGAGCTAGATCTAACCAAAATGGGCCCGTATGATAGGCATAGTAGCTTACACTTCAATCTATAGGTGACCTATACCTCATTAGAATACTAAAAATCACACCCATTAGCACATTAAGGCTGCCATTTTCTCCCATATGTCTGTGACTAGCGCCTGTAATCAGTCTGCACATGCTCAATAATTAGATCCTCTCTAACCTCGTCATCTCCAGCCATTGTGCTCATTATCCTAAAACCTGCCCAACTTTTGATATTATAAAACTATCAGTTACTGTAGTTTGGGGAGACAAATTTTGGGCTGATAGGCCATTGGATCTCCTGCTTTGCGCCTAGCAATAAAACTTTCTCTCTTTGAAACCCTGGTGTCTCAGGAATTGGTCATTTGAGCCCATCAGGCAGAGAACCCATCGCTTTTGATTGGTATCAAAATGGGTGAAACTGAAGGTGGTGAGGCTTACCTCGAGTTTCCCTAAACGGAAAACAAACTAAAATAACTGCAACCTTTTGCCATGAAATTGTGATTTTAAAAAATGATTTTTGATTGTTACACCCTAGAACAGCAGTTCCTGAGTAGATATGTGCAAAATAATACATTTTCACAGACCTAGAAGCCCCAGCCCCAGCCCAGAGAGGGAAGCAGAGCCCCTGGGAACAAGGCATTGTCACCAGCTTCTCCGGTAAAACCGAGAGGGGCAGGCAGCTCAGAGCCACCGAGCACTAATTTTCAAATGAATGACACATAATTGAAAACAGTTACTAACATTTTAAAATTTTTATAAAATGCCACACACCCTTAACATTTAAAAAAAAAGTCACTCATAAAAACCAAAACCCATATAAATATCTAAGAAACATTAGGATAACATTTCGATCCGTGATTTGGGCCAATACAGCTTTAACCCAAATAAACTTCATTCTAGATTAAGATTTTGATTCCACCGTGAAGCACTCATTCACTGATTCCCTAGAATTGTCAGGTTGCTTTTGTTACGAATGTGTGAATTATCTCCTCGATGAACAGATAGGCTTTGTTCAGGTTAAAGAGCCACAAAATGTTAAGAACCTACTCGCTCAGCAAAGGGAACACAGAGGCACTTAAATACAGTTAAGACGGAGGCCTCGGCTCCGGGAGGGGCATGGATCTGGTTGGGATGACATCATTCCTGCCCCAGCTACTGGGATACAGGTGCCAAGCCTGAAACCTGGAGCCACTTACAACCCGGGCAAGCCTCAGTGGCCCTTCCGAATCTCATTTTTCAAATAAAGGCAATGCAGGAGCAATAAATAATCTCCAAGACCCCTTCCAGCTCTAAGCAATTATGATCTTTTTTTTTAACAGCATGAATCTAGGACAGCACTTGGCAAGTGTACCATTTGATCTGAGCAGACAACTTGGTGATTTAAATTTTTTTTTATTGTGGTAACATTTATATAACACAAAATTTGTCATTTTAACCATTCTTAAGTGTACAGTTGAGTGGCATTAATTACATTCGCAATGTTGAGATCCCATCACCACCACTCGTTACCGAAACGTCTTCATCACCCCAAACAGAAACTCTGCACCCATGAAGCACTAACTGCCCCTTCCCTGATCCCCCAGCCCCTGGTACTGTCTGAACTACTTTCCATCTCGGTGAATTTGCTTATTCTAGATATTGCACTTACGCGGAATCTTTCACTATCTCTCCTTTGGTGTCTGGCTTATTTCCACGATGCTTTTTTTCAATCCATGTCTTTTATGGACTCACAACTCTGGCAGATAACAGCTGTTAGCCATCACATCACCCAGCCGGCTTCAAGCAGCCCTGCCATCCACATGGGGGGGGGAGCCTCACCTGACCCACCCCCACAAACAAACACCCCCACGCCAAGCACACTGTCATCACATTGATGAGGCGGGTGACAAAATCAAAAGGAGAGCGGCGATGAGTGACTCTCGGAGGTATTTCCAGACAGACAGCACATCTCAAGAAAGCCCCAGTCCTAGCCATTACCCTCCCACCCCACCCCCTGGCCACACCACCAAGTTCCAATCTGCTGAGTTGCGCTTGGGCAGAGCCAGCTGTTTCTCCTCTGGCTGCTGACACTGCAGGGTGGAAATCTGAGCCGCAGGACCATCCTGACTGACGGGCGTGGGTGCACGGCGACGTGGCCACGGGCTCCGAGTCGCCAGAGTGGCTGTCCCTTCCAATGGCGAATAGACGTGGCCAGGATGCCCAAGGCCCCGTCATCTGCAGGAGTCCATGTGTGGCTGGGGGACACTTGCAGGGCCACCGAGAGAACCACTTCTGGTGGGTCATGTCCAGATGAAAAGACTCTCGAGTTCTAAAACACTGACATGAGCCCAGACGGCATCCCAAGCTGAGGGATCCGCAGGGACAAGGTCGATACGGGGAAGCCCAGACAACCCAATGGATGGAGCCACACACAGCAGCCATTCCTCCTGTGGACAAATGGGGCGGTGGGAGGGGGCGGGGGCCTCTGGGAAAGCACCATCACCTTGTGTAACAGCTTAGTGAGGCAGAGTTCACACACCACAAGCTCACCTGCTTTAAGCGGGCACTTCAGTGACGTTTGGTGAACTTGCTGAGCTGGGCAGCCATCAACACAATCTAATTATAGAACATTTCCATCACCCCACAGGTAATCTGCTTTGTACAAACTGTTTCGTATAGTCACTCTCTGGGGTACTCTGAGCCCTGCCTAAAAGCTGTGCTCTACTGAGTTTACTAGATTTTTTGCTGCCTCCAAGGTCGCCCCAGAATGAGCCGGGAAGAATTTCAAAGCTGGATGTGGGGAGGACAGCAGAGTCACCCTCAGAGGCAACTAGGTTTACATCCCCCAAACCTGGCATCTGCTCAACTCCCAAACTGGTGGAGTCAAATCTCAGTATCCGTTCTTCCAGCTGAACCCCTGGGGCCACGCCAATGTCTCCCTTCCTCTCTCTTCCTCTCCCATCCCACACCCAGCCAACCCAGAGGGCTCGACTTCCAGAGATGGGTGGAATGGGACCACCTCTCCCCTCCCCACCCCACCCCAGGCCAGCACATCCCCTCCCAACACGAGCATCCAGCCAGTCCCGCCCCTCCCCGCCCACCCTGCCCCACCTGCAGAGCCAGCCCTGCCCCTCCCCCACCCACCTACAGGGCAGCCTCTCCCCTCCCCTTGGCCTGGCTGTGACCCAACCCCGTGGCCTTGCACCTGCTGTCCCCTCAGCCCGTAGCATCAGCCATCAGGAGCCCTCCCCGACACACCCACCACAGTGTCCTTTCCCCCGCGCCCTCTTAAACCTCTTTTGCTGCATCTCCAACACCTGACACACTGGGGCATTGTCTGCCCCTGGTGTATCATTAAGGTCAAGACGGGGGGGACTTTGTTCTGTCCTCAGTGCCCAGAAAGTCCCTGGCCCTATAGACCCACCAAACGGGTGGACAGATGGAGGCACTGCCCACCCCGCAGCTTCCCATGGGGCCAGTGTATTAGCACAGGGGGCCAGGCCAAGATTTGGCTGTTGAATTAAAGAAGGAACAGGCAAATGAACAAAATGACTGCTCTGTCAGGTGGTAGGGTAGGGGGGTGTCTGGAGTGATGCAGGCCCCTGTGGCCGTCAGAGAGGCTCTGACCAGAGAAGGAAGGTGAAAAATTAAAAATGTAAGGACTCTTCGCAGTCTACCACTGACAGCCACTTGAAAACTCTGTGTTCTTTTCAGGAAGAATACAAGAAAATCTAAAACTATGCTGACCATGCCCTGGGTTGACCTCCAGTTGCCCTTACTATTACGATGCTCTCCTAGGGAGGCTCCTCCGACAGCTCCTTCTGCGGGGGGACGGGGGAAAGGGCTGCCACAGGGCCCTCGGGAAGGGACACGGCGCGGCCCACCTCCTGGCCCCTGCAGACGGTGGATGCGGCGGCCCCTGCCCCGATCACAGATGGGTGACGAAGGACAGCTTCCTCCAGGTGCTCGGTC
The DNA here is from genome assembly GCF_015220235.1 of Choloepus didactylus. Lineage (NCBI taxonomy): Eukaryota > Metazoa > Chordata > Mammalia > Pilosa > Megalonychidae > Choloepus > Choloepus didactylus. The sequence goes on along the minus strand of NC_051315.1, from coordinate 130,706,081 downwards.
CCATCTGCCTCGAGAATTCCTCAAAGGCAGTGAGAACAACGGAACAGACACATCTCATGGCAGAACCAACCCAGAAAGGAAAGAGAAGGGAAAAAAAAGCCCTGAAAAGACGTGCTCTGTGGGGACTCTGAGAAAACGAGATGAGGCCACCCAAGGGCCCACGAAGCGGACAGCCTCAAGCCGGTGCCTTCTGCTGACATCCCTGCTCCCCGCTTTGAGGGGGACCCTCCAGACAGCGACAGAGGCACCCGGGGTTGGCAGGGGCAAGGGAAGGGTGTCTGGAGAGAATCCTTTGAGTTGCTAACGACAGGAAGGCCAGAGACAGGTCAGAGACCTGCCCTGGTTGGCGAAACGCGCATCCTAAGAGGTGACCCTAGACGTCAGGTCTGGCCTGTGGACGCCTTTTTATCGCAGTGGACTGCAATTAACACTCTAGTGACTTGGAAAACAATGTCGCTTTGATGCGCTGCCACATCATTTCAAAAAAGAACCCTCCTTAAAATAGGAAAAGAGAGCATCAGGGTGTCAGGAAAGAACCCGCAGCTGCCGTGCAAGTGCACTGGCAGTCTTGGCTATTTCTAGCCCTGTGTTCTTGAAAGGCAAGCGCTGCCTGGACTCTCAGGGGAGGTCCTTGGGCCCCAGCCGGCTGGGTGCGTTCAGCCACTCCAGGATAAATTTAACAAGGGTGTGCCAGTTTGGATGTATTATGTCCCCTCAAATGCCATTATCTTTGATGCAATTTGCGTGGGCAGACATATTAGAGTTGATTAGATGGTAATTCTTTGATTGTTTCCATGGAGATGCGACCCACCCAACTGTGGGTGATGACTCTGATTAGATAATTTGCATGGTGGTGTGGCCCCACCCATTCATCATGGGCCTTGATTAGTTTACTGGAGCCCTACAAAAGCTCAGACAGGAGTGAGCTTGCTACAGCCAAGAGGGACACTTTGAAGAATGCACAGGAGCTGAGAGAGGAACTTCAGCTTACAGAGACATTTTGGAGATGGGCTTTGAAAGCAGACTTTTGCTCCGGAGAAGCTAAGAGAGGACAAACGCCCCAAGAGCAACTAAGAGTGACAATTTTTTTTTTTTAATCTTCATTTTATTGAGATATATTCACATACCATGCAGTCACACAAAACAAATCGTACATTCAATTGTTCACAGTACCATTACATAGTTGTACATTCATCACCTAAATCAATCCCTGACACCTTCATTAGCACACACACAAAAATAACAAGAATAATAATTAAAGTAAAAAAGAGCAATTGAAGTAAAAAAGAACACTGGGTACCTTTGTCTGTTTGTTTGTTTCCTTCTCCTATTTTTCTACTCATCCATACATAAACTAGACAAAGTGGAGTGTGGTCCTTATGGCTTTCCCAATCCCATTGTCACCCCTCATAAGCTACATTTTTATACAATTGTCTTCGAGATTAATGGGTTCTGGGTTGTAGTTCGACAGCTTCAGGTATCCACCACCAGCTACCCCAATTCTTTAGAACCTAAAAAGGGTTGTCTAAATTGTGCGTAAGAATGCCCACCAGAGTGACCTCTTGGCTCCTTTTGGAATCTCTCTGCTACTGAAGCTTATTTCATTTCAAGAGTGACATTTTGAGGAGCCGCATCCTAGAGAGGAAAGTCCTGGGAAAAAGTCATTTTGAAACCAGAGTTCTGGAGCAGACGCCAGCCATGTGCCTTCCCAGCTAACACAGGTTTTCCAGACACCATTGGCCATCCTCCAGTGAAGGTACCCGATTGTTGATGACTTACCTTGGACACTTTATGACCTTAAGACTGTAACTTTGTAACCAAATAAACCCATTCATAAAAGCCAATCAATTTCTGGTGTTTTGCATTCTGGCAGCATTAGCAAACCGGAAAAAAGGGATCACAAGTATGATATTAGAACCCAATCAGAGGAAACAAAACAAAACAAAACAAAACAAAGTAACCGGTGTACTTGTGGACCATCTCAATTTTAGATTCAGATGCTCTCATAGCCAGAAGCAGTGGCTGATATTTCAGAATATCAAAAGAAAGAACAAGGGAAAGAATTCCCAGATTCTAGAAAAAATGAACAAGCAGATCTGGCTCCTTGCATTCAAGAAGAGTCCACCATGCAGTCTCACCAGCTGCCCCAGATGCCGCCTTTCCCCACTTCTCATGACAATACCCGTGAAAGCACAAGGAAGGCAAAACCTTACACCATCTTAGACAGCTGAGACCCCTAAGGGCCAGGACCTGGGGCCGGCCGCTCGCTGAGTCAGCTGCAGGGACAGAAAGAGGGTCCGGTGGCCTCGCCTCACTGCTCCCCTTTGCTGCCTTACATTCAGACCCGGGGCCCCATGCACAGCTGGGAGCACCCAGCCCCTGCTCCCCACACCTGGTCACCCACCCTGAGGGGCTGTTCCTTGCAGGGGAAGGGCCCCTCCACCTTCCCCAGCCACGGGCTGAGGGCTGGGCTTTCCTCCCGGAGGGGCCCCTTTTTTGGAACATGCACAAAGGCCTCAGCAGCTACAGGGGCCTGCCTAGTGCTCTCCCCGCACCTGTGCCAAGGTGACACCAGGTGGGAACCCTGTCCACGGGGCCAGCTGCCCAGGACTCGAGCACAGGACCCCACTCTCTGTGCTGCTGGGGCCACCAGGAAGACACTGAGGCTGCAGACGCAGAAAACAATGGGGCAGGACTGAGGCCAGTGGGTGTGGGGCAGGGGCTGGGCCTGGCCACAGGTCAGGTGAGCACGAAGATGGGGGATTCCAGAGTGACAGGTGCGAGGGACGGTGCTTTCTTCACCGACTCCCTGCCACAAGCACAAAGAAAAGAGAGAACGCGGCAGGCGATATCACCTGGGCAGGGCGGGCTGTGAGGTGCAGCCTGCAGGAAGGGGTCAGGCTGGCTGCTTTAGGGCTCAGAGCCCAGGCTAATCCGTTCACGTCACGTTATCGACAAATACCAACCCAGTGCTAGGCAGGGCGGAGCAAATTAGGCTGATTTTTGAAGGGAACTTATGAAACAGAGATCTGGTTAGCACAGTTAAATGCAAATTTTAAAAACATTCTTGAAAAAGAAGCTGTATGTCTTCGTTTCCTAGCAGCAAAAACAAGTACCATACAAGGGGTTGGCTTAACAACATGAAATGATTCGTCCCGGCTTCAGAGGCTGGAAGGCTGGCTTCCTCCCAGCTCAGAGTCTTCTGGCTGCCGGAAATCTTCGGGGTTCCTTGGCTTTTCCGTCACATGGCAATGCCCACGGTGGCATCTTTTCTGCTCTCTTCTGGGTTTTGCTGACTTCCAGCTTCTGGCTGCTCCCCGTCGCTTCTCCTTCTGGGCCCAATTTCCTTGGCTTACAAGGACTTCCATGTTGGACCCAGGCCATCTCCCACCATGTGTGGGCACCCCTTAATTAATTACATTTTCAAAGGCCCTGGTTACAAATGGACTCACGCCCACAGGACCAGGGCTTGGGAACTGAATGTGCGGGGCCTTCTGTGGAAGACGTGATTCAATCCTCAACACCATAAAACGTCAAAAGAAAGAAAATTTTTAAAAAGCTACATTAATTACAATTTTTTAAAAATAAATCTAAAACCCCACACTGCATCAACAAAGGCTGAGAACTTAGAAGTAGGAGTGAATTCTCAAGTGGGAGGAACTAATTCACTTTCAACTCAAAAACTGTGATGAATGTAAGTAAAAGAACTTGAAGATTATACAACAGAATTAAAAATAGGCTATACTTTCCCAAAGAGTGGAGAAGATAAAAGCTGCGTAAAGTGTTTTTTTAAAAGCACAAAAACCAGAGAGTGTAGAAAAAAATAGTGAATATATATAATTTACAACAAATGTAAATCATATGAATTATCTTTTAAAGACAGACACCCTCAGACTGTATCGATAGAAAAAATAACTGCTATTCATAAGAGCACCAAAGGTTTTTAAAAGTAAAAAGATCAGCAAAAAGTGTTCCAGACCCATCCCAATAAAAAGGAGCACACGCAGTCCTCAGCAGACCTGCTCAGCAAATATTTGCAGCTCCCCTGCCTTTCAGGCTACAGTAGGGTGGCACTTCCATGCCACCTGGATGGCAGGTGTAGCAGGAAACCGTGTGCCCCTTCTGGGCAGAAGTGTGGAGGGCAAGTGAACAGGGTCATCGTAGCGTCTTCCCTCTGCTGCCAGGACGGGGGGGACCTCGAGAATGAAGTCTATCTGGAAGGGTCCCAGGAGGCACAATGGACAGAGCCCCCTCTGGGCCTGTGATGGCTAGCTAGTGTGGGCAAGAGAGAAGCTTTCATAGCTCCAGGCCTCTGAGATTTGGGGCTGTTTGTTACCGCATCATAACAAAGCCTCTCCTGACTGATACAAAGGGTTTCAGATCTTCACCCTAAGGAGAGGGAAATCCAAAGTGAAAAAAATCAAAGGAAAAGGAGTCATTCGATAATGACTGGTAAAGTTTCCAATAAAGATATAATGGTTGGCAAAAGGGGGATGCGAAATGAAACGAAATAAAGTTTCAGTGGCTGAGAGATTTCAAATGGAGTCAAGAGGTCACTCTGGTGGACATTCTTACACACTATATAGATAACACCTCCTAGGTTTTAGTGTATTGGAATAGCTAGAAGTAAATACCTGAAACCATCAAACTCTAACCCAGTAGCCTTGACTCTTGAAGACAACTGTATACAACAATGTAGCTTACAAGGGGTGACAGCATGATTGTGAAAACCTCATGGATCGCACTCCCTTTATCCAGTGTATGAATGGATGAATAGAAAAATGGGGACAAAAACTGAATGAAAAATAGGGTGGATGGGGGGGATGATTTGGGTGTTCTTTTTTACTTTTATTTTTTATTCTTATTCTGATTCTTTCTGATGTAAGGAAAGTGTTCAGAAATAGATTGGAGTGATGAATCCATGACTATATGATGATGGTACTGAGAACAGCTGATTGTACACCATGGATGATTGTATGGTATGTGAATATATTTCAATAAAACTAAATTTAATTAAAAAAAAGATATAATGGTCAGGAACCTTTATGAACAAAACATTACATTGAATTTATAAAAAAAAATCTACTAGCAATAAAGGAAAAGTCAACAGCTCCAATAAGGTAAGTAATGTCTTTCTATGACTCAGTTTCTTCATTTTTAACATGGCATCATCATGAGGATAAAGTGAGTCAATCATGTCTACAGTTCATGCTAAGCACTTGGTAAATGTCAGCTTCTGCTCCTGTGTGGCGGCTGTTTTTTTTATCTGATCATACCAAGAGTTCCCACAATGAATAATCACGCTAAAGGAAAGGAAATGTCAGACACTGGAGCAAAGAACTAGGCCAGAGGTTTGGGAAAACTTAACTCTGACAGCTCCCTGGAAGCTAGTGGACACCACTTTGTGTAAGTTCAGTGCTGACATCTTCTAGGGAAAGGTTTATCACTCTCTGCAACCCAAACATTCATCTTCAATGGCCAGGCCTTCATTTCCTTTGATCCTTCTCACATTCTATCACTCACCATTATTTAAGATAATCTCTAAAAGATGGGTACTGTATTTTCCTGACTTTCCACTAGACTTTCTCCCTAAAGTCTTTACTCATTTTCACAGTTGAAAGCAGGAAGGAAAATTAGCAAAACATGTCCTCTGACGGGCAGTTATTTAGGTTTAACTGGAAAAACGAGCTTTGGCTAACCAGAGGGGCTTGTTTTCTGTTAGATTTCTTTATCAATGTCACAGATCAAAAAGCACTTCAAAGCCAAATTCGTGCTTTTAAAAATTGAGTACACATTCCAAATTAAGATAATAAATGAACAGATCATAAAACGGGGTGGCAAGTTAGGATGAAAAAAGCCCTCATTCTTTCCACCCAGGACATAAGAACCTAAGGCAAACTTTTGCACCAAAAGTTTTTTTAACAAGAAGTTTGCAGAATGATCTTCTCAAGTCTGTCTTATCTTCACTTGTGCCAGGACAGGGAGCCCGGCTTTCCCGGCTGCTCAGAGAAGAAGGCTGGTGCACAGAGTGACACAGACACTCCCTCTTCTGCCACTGGCTCTGGTGGAAAGTGCAAGAAGCGGAGACTGTGTCTGGGGCAGGCAGGGGTCGGAGACTCAAAGAGAGACCCAAAGGCGAGGCCAGTTCCAGAGGGAGGAGGCAGGCAGAGGCCAGGGGCTGGGCCACCGAGGGGCTGCGACAGGCACCGTGACACACAGGGCTGCTGAGCCCTGCTCTCAACTCCACTGGTGATGCAAAACCCTCCCTCTCTGACAGTCACACTTAAAAAAGAACAACTTACACGCGGATGATTACTTTAAGGTGCCAGAGAATATTTGCATGGCTTTAAGTGTCTCCTGTCCCCACATTCACCAGCCTCGGCACTTGCTTTAACCCGACACAGCTTGTGAAACGCGCCCTCGGCACGTGGGACACCAGGCCCCTTCCCTGAGGGGGCCAGAGTTAGTGACCCGCCCCCAGTGGTTGGAGTAGGGACAGGGAAAAATGCTAAGTCTATGGCGGGGCAGTCTGGCAAACACCACCGTAGCCAAGTGATCAAGGTCAACATCACCGGTAACTGATCGTGTTGAAATCCTGTGCGTCTTGATATGACGAGAGGCAAGGGGCATGTGGGGATTGGACAGCGTCCCCCATAAAGGTGTGTTCCCATCTTAATCTGTGCTTCTACGAGTGTGAACTTGTTTGTGACTAGGACCTTGGAAGACGCTGTTATCAGCTAAGGGGTGGACTCATCTGTGAACGGGTGCTTTGAAGACCCTATCTAAATGATGAGGCCAAAGTGAACAAGAGCAGCTTTCATCCATCTGATAAGAGAATTTATAAGCAAAGGAAACTCAGACACAGTCAGCAGAAGCCAGAAGTAGGAGAAGCCAGAAGTCAGTGGAAACCACAGGAGGACACCACAGAGAGAGAGATCGCCATGCGATGTTGGCAGACACGCCGGCCAAGGAACCCCGAGGATGGTGGCAAGCCAGCACCAGACTACTACAGACGTCAGGAGAAAGCACGGCTTGCCGAGGCTTTGATTTTGGACTTCTAGCCTCCAAAACCATGAGACAATAAATCCCCGTTAAGCCACCTGGTGTGTGGCATCTGTCCTAGCAGCCTGGCAAACCAAGGAGGGCAGGTTGCTTCTGTGGACTTCTTCTGGAAACCCACAAACTCAGTCCAATCCGGAGAAAACACGACAAACCTGTTCCAGTTTGCTAGAGCCGCCGTTACGCAAAATACCAAAAATGGATTGGCTTTTATAAAGGGGATTTATTAGGTTACAAATTTACAGTTCTAAGGCCATAAGGTGTCCAAATAAATCTCCCTGGCAATGTGGGACATGACTCCTGGGGATGAGCCTGGACCAGGCATCATGGGATTGAGAAAAATGAAACAAAATAAGGTTTCAGTGGCTGAGAGATCTCAAATGGAGTCAAGAGGTCATTCTGGAAGTTATTCTTATGCATCATATAGATATCCCTTTTTAGTTTTTAGTGTACTAAAATAGCTAGAGGTAAATACTTGAAACTGTTGAACTGCAATCCAGTATCCTTGATTCTTGAAGGTGGTTCTATAACTATATAGCTTATATGGTGTGACTGTGTGATTGTGAAAACCTTGTGGCTCACACTCCCTTTATCCAGTGTATGGACAAATGAGCAGAAAAAAGGGGGACAAAAAGTAAATGAATAATGGGGGAAAAGGAGTATGAGATGTTTTGGATGTTCTTTTTTACTTTTATTTTTATTCTTATTTTTTGGGGTAATAAAAATGTTCACAATTTGATGAATGTACAACTATGTGATGATACTGTGAACAAATGATTGTCCACTTTGGATGACTGTATGGTATGTGAATATATCTTAATAAAACTGCATTTAAAAAAAGTGTCCAAACTAAGGCATCAATAAGAAGATACCTTCACCAAAGAAAGGCCAATGGCATCTGGAACACCTCTGTCAGCTGGGAAGGCACGTGGCTGGTGTCTGCTGGTCCTTTGCTCCCAGGTTATGTTTCAAAATGACTTTCTCCAAAATGTCTCTGGGCTTCTGACTTCACTTCTTTCTCTCAGCTCCTGTGCATCCTTGCTTCTTCCCCTGAGCTTCTTTGGGGCAAACTCTGGGCTTCTCTTAGCTTAGCATCTCCAAACGTCCTTCTGTCTGCATTTCCAAGAATCAGCAAGCATCTGGAACTGTCAGCTCTCTTAAGGACTCCAGCGATCTAATTAAGACCCACTCTGAATAGGCAGGCTCACACATCCATGGAAATAATCTAATCAAATGTCTCACCCACAGCTGGGTGTATCACATCTCCATGGAAACAACCTAATCAAAAGGTCCCACCACAAATAAGGGTGCATCCACAAGACTGAATTAGAAGAACATGGCCTTTCCTGAGATACATAACAGTTTCAAACCAGCACAACCCCCAAACGGAGGTCGTTTTACCAAACACCTGCCCACTACTCTTCAAAAGTGAATGAAAGACAAGGAAAGATGGAGAAACTGTCACAGATTGGAGGAAACTAAGGTGGCATGATGGCAAAGTGCAATGCGGAATCTTGGATTGGATTCTGTGACAGAAAAAAAAAGACTTCAGTGGAAAATCTGAGAAAAGCCACATGTAGTTCAGTCAAAAAAAAATTGCTTAGAACAGGTTAGCTCATCCCTTAAAGATGAGTCTAGCTAAGCTTTCCGAATTCATAAGCCACTCTCCAGCATTCCAAGCACTGGCATTCCCATCTGAGAGCTCTCCAACCTGCCACCTGCCTCTAACACATTAGCACCAATATGGTTCTCCTCTAAATGTTTTCAACCACCCCTGGTTTCTACAGGGTATTTTAGAACCACAGTGCTTGCATGAGCTTAAGGTCAGGCAAAGGCAGCTATTTATTGCACCTAGCAAGGTATATTAATACACCTAAATTCCTCCGGGACAAACCCAACACCTCAAAAGGGAAAACACACAGCAGAATGTCCTGCTATAGACATGGTCCAAATTCCTTTGGCCCCTGGTGGAGAGTCAGAGAGCTTAGCAGAGCTTTCCGGGACACAGTCAGTGCCTTTTAAGGGAACGCGATCTCACTGCACTGGCGACGGGCAGTGCAACCTGATCCCACACACCACTTGCAGTGGAGTGAACCTTCCATCATCGGGACTATTCAACTGGTTTTTCCCAAGAGCAGACATTACCGGAAAAGCAAATGGAGAGACACAAGAAAGAAAAAGTCTTAAAAATGAGGCTTTGGAAAGGGGACAGGTATGAGTGAGCACGGTTTCCTGCTTCAGCTATCGAGTCTATATCCTACTACTCAGCAAGGGGCTAGGGCAGCTGCCCAACCTGGCCAGGGTGAGGTGGAACCAGAATCAATACCTTGGCAAAGTAAATCCTTTCTGGTAGATCTTCGTTTTCCCATAAGTGGCGTTTGACAACCGTTTTGGAATTCTGTTCTTTCATAAAAATTCTTAATTTTCAAAAGTTACTGTGAAGTAAGGCTGAATCCATCCACCCACCCATCCACCCACCCATCCACCCATCCATCCATCCATCCATCCATCCATCCATCCATCCATCCATCCATGCATCCATCCAACATTAAACAATGGTAACAGTGTCCAGCTGGGTGCCGGGAAGCTGACTCCGGGCTCTTATTTGGGGAAAGGGGAGGGAAGCCAGTGAGAAGGAGTAGTTCCTTCACAAGCAACTTCAACCAGCCTGAAGGTTATGGAAATATTAATGCGTAGGATGGAAACGTGTCCCTGCCTCATCATGGCAAGAAAAAGAGCCATGATATCTCCATCTGGAATATCAGAGTAAATGCCACCTTCCACCTCTACCATTAGATCCACTAATTTCTCTATGGCAGTGGTTCTCCAACCTCATTGGGCATCAGAGTCCCCAGAAGGGCTTGTCTGAGCACAGGTGACCGGCCCCACCCCACAGTGTCTGACTCAGTGGGACCGTGCAGGTCCCCAGAATCAGCATTTCTAACAAGTTCCAGGGATGCGGATACTGCAGACTGGAGGTGATGTTTTGAGAATCACTCATTCCCGGCAAAATCAAACCCCCTCAACAATTCCAATCTTAGGTGTTTTGTTTTCTCAAAGTTGGTTTGAGCAAATGAACAGATACTCGTTCAGAGAAGCTGTTGTGAAAGTCCAAATCTGAGTGACTAGAATCTTCTAGATTAGCTGACCTGACTCCACTCCAGGAGGGACAAGGGCATTTTGCAGGTTCACTGTACAATTAACATCTGCAAAATGCAAGTGAAGATACAGAACCAATATAGAAAAGTACCCTCAGATGCCGATCATTATGTAGAGGCAGGTGCAGATCACCACCATCTTACACTGCAAAGCCCCATAGGGTTAGCGCGCATTGTCACAGATGTTCTCTCACTTGACCCTCACATTAATTCTGAGTTGGTAGGCGGGCGTTTATCCCACTTTGTAGACAAGGATGCTGAGCTGAGGCAGGGTCAAGCAACTTGCCCTGAGTCAGGGATCCTGGGGTGTAGTCTGGGGTTGGAAGCAGGAGCAGAGCCTGGAGAGGAGCCTGGAGCCAGAGGCAGGAGCAGAACCTGGAGCAGAACCCAGAGCTGGAAGCAGGAGCAGAGCCTGCAGCTGAGGTAGGAGCAGAGCGTGGAGCTGGAGGCAGGAGCGGAACTTGGAGCAGAGCCTGCAGCTGGAGGCAGCAATGGAGCCTGGAGAAGAGCCTGGAGCCAGAGGCAGGAGCAGAGCCTGGAGCAGAGACTGGAGCCAGAGGCAGAACTAGAGCTTGGAGCAGAGCCCAGAGCTGGAAGCAGGAGCAGAGCCCGGAGCTGCAGGCAGGAGTGGAGCCTGGAGCGGGAGGCAAGAGCCATGCTGGAGCAGAGCCCAGAGCCGGAAGCAAGAGCCAGCCTCTGCTGCTTACCACAGAGCTCTCATTCGTCATGTGGGTGGCAGGCAGCAGTCTCTGCACACGAGTCTGTGGTGGTTCCATGGGGCGTGTGCACCGAGGAGACTCACTGGGCCGCAGACCAGCAGGAGCTGGCCCGCTGAGCGCACATGTCGAGGACAGGCACATCCTGAGCGCCACGTGTGCGCCACCTCATCTGGTCCTCACAGCCACCTATGATCACCTCCATTTACAGGGAGAAACTGAGGCTTCATCCATTCGCTGTGTGCCGGGGTCTGTGGCAGGCTCCCGGGGTCCACCGGTGATGGCCTAACGGGGTGGGGGTGGGCGGAGCCGGAGGGAAAGGGCAGCCCGGCCCAGAGGTGCGGCCAGAGGAGCTGGGCGAGCAGGTGGGTGGGAAGGGGCATGTCCCAGGCCTGGGGTGGGAGGCCGGGAAGTGAGGCTGCCCACAGCGCCTGCACTGACGGGAGGCCTGGAGGAGGGAGAGCCCCCCAGGCAAGGGCGGGGGGCAGAGCACTTACTGCAGATGAGGCAGGGGCCTGGGCAGTTCACAAGGCCACCTCGTGTCCTCCCAGCGGCTACAGCCGTCATTCTACAGACTGACGCCTGAAGGCAGGGGAAGAGCCACGTCCCACATCCAGCTGGAAGCAGAGCTGGCCCACTTCCACGTTTCCCGGAGAAATGAAGCCTCCATCAGCTGATACGGACAGGGCCCAGGAAAGGAAGCAGGACACGACAGCCGCCTAAAACGATCTCCACGCAGCCGTCCTGAGGGCCAGGCTCAGCCTCATCGGAATTAATCCAAAATTTATAAGCTGGATACATGACCATACAAACAGAAGTCATTATAGCTATCCAATGGAGTGTATATTATGCTGAGCATGTGTAATATAACAGATGGTAAAAGACTAGAAGGAAATATCACAAAAGCTTATTAGTGGAATTATGATTGATTTCCACCTGTTATACTTTTTGATATTAAAAAAATCATATTAAAACACAAGTTGTAGGATAGTAGAAATTAGGGTATAACCTGTGTTCTGGTATATTAAAACTGCCATTATGCAAAATATCAGAAATGGATTGGCTTTTGTAAAGGGGATTTATTAGGTTACAAATTTACAGTCCCAAGGCCATAAAAGTGTCCAGTCTAAGGCATCAACAAGAGGATACCTTCACTGAAGAAAGGCCGACGGTGTCACCTCTGTCAGCTGGGGAGGCACATGGCTGGTGTCTGCTGGTCCTTTGCTCCTGGGTTCTGGTCTCAAAATAGCTTTCTCCAAAATGTCTCTGGGCTTCTCTCTTAGTTTCTCTCTCTCAGTGCCTGTGCATCCTTGCTTGTTCTCCCAGGGCGTTTCTCTCTAAGCATCTGGGGGTCCTCGCCTAGCTTCCCTGGGGCAAGATCTAGGCTTCATCTCTTAGCTTAGAATCTACAAATGTCTTTCCGTCTGCATCTCCAAGTGTCTGCATCTGTCTTGGCCCCTTGATTAAACTAATCAAGACCCAACTTGAATGGGTGGGATCACACCTCCATGAAAATAACCTAATCAAAAGGTCTCACCCACAGTTGACTGGGTCACGTCTCCATGGAAACAACCCAACCAAAGATCCTACCCATAAGTCTGCGCCCACAAGGTTGGATTAAAATAACTGGTTTTTGTGGGGGACATAATAGATTCAAACCAGCACAACCAGCTACACTGTAAGTTAATCCTCCCACAATACATTGTATTCAGTATAATTATTAACAATCCTTTGTCCCATTTAGAAAATATTAGAAAAGACACTTAGGAAAGAAAAAAAAAATTGCTTAAAACGGTGACACTTTTCATTAAAACAAAAATCCAAGTAGAAAAGATTTATCAAGCCAAAAGGAACACTCAGGCTGCATTTTCAACTTGTGAAAGGGATACTATACTTGTGCATTTTTCTTTTGCCGTTGTATATAAAAAAGGAACAAGGAGTCGGAACCACTGAGGTGAATACGGGGCGCACTGACATCCTGCAGGGCCCAGGAGGGGGGCTCACAGTTCTTCAGCCAAGAGAGTAGGACAGGCACCCGGGCCCAGGCAGAGAACGGGGGGCAGTGCCCACGCGGTCACGTCACGTTCTCTCACTGACAAAAGGAAGAAAGCGGGGCTGCAGGCTGCACATTAAAGAGCAAGGCAAGGTAGAGAAAACGTTCGAGCTGAGAGCCACAGAGGGTAACCAGGAGGGGGTCTCCCAATAAGAGGAGGGGTCTAGAGATCTATTTAAAGAAGGTCAGCTGTGACTAACAAAAGCAATGGGCCTTTTGAGGAGACACAGGGCAATTTTAGTCCTGTGGAAAAGCGGGGGTTGCTGGTCCTTTTGTTGTCCAAGATCTAGCCCCCTTCTGATCCGAAGGGGCCTCCTGGATGGGGTGCAGCCCTCGTGGGCCACCACTCCCACCCCCACTGGTGAGGCTGACTGGGGCATCTTCCCTGACCCCTCCCCAGCCACACCCGGGATTGGAGCCAGTGGGTCATGCGGAGGACGACGGAGTCAGGGAGAAAGAGCCCAGCTCCATGTTCAGGCAAGTTCTCTCCCTGATGGCGAGAGCCGGGGGCAGCGGGAGAGCCGGGTCCTGCTCCTTCACAAGGCTGGCCCTGCACCCACTCAGCCGACGGGCAGGGCCAGTCCTCAGCGGTGCTGACCACAGCGGCTGTGGGGACGAGCTGGCCCGGCCGCCTTACTCCTGGAGCATTCCCTGGATGGTCCCACCTGGTGCCTCTCTCTGGAGAGGAAGAAAGTTCTGCAGCCCCAGAGGCAGGAGTCCATGCATCGCTGGCCTGTGGTCTGGCACTGGCAGGCTTGTCAGACCAAGGTCACCCAAGTGCACCCTAGAGAAGCCTGAAAAGGGGTTTCTCAGACAGACAGGAAGGAGGCCCGTGGCTCATTCACCTGACTTAGGAGACCACCTCTCCCGGACCCACCTTCGAGCCAATCCATTTTCCACGGGGGCAGCGGGAAGACGCTGCTGCACCTGCAGGTGAAGGCTGCAGGGCCCCCTTTGCTCGCTCGTCGGCCATCAGCTCAAGCACACACCTGGAAACCAGCCAAGCATCACCGAATGTGCAACTGATGTCCCAGTTTCCTCTGCACGGCCTGCTCCTAAAACAGCTCCATCCTATCATTCAGGGCGGGTGGGCCCCTCGGTGAGAATTTCAATGAGGTTTAAACAGAGGACCGTCAGAGTCAAAGCCGCTGGTCTGGTCAGCCCATGCTTTGAGCCCCTGCTGGAGGACAGCCACTGTCCCTGACAAGAGCGGAGGCTCCGGGATTCTGCAGCCGAGGCAAGCCGAAGGCACAGACCCTCAAGGTGGCAATGAAATGTGAAAGCCTGGCTGTCACCCTGGGCTACTGTGTCCCAGGGGACATTTGGCAATGTCTGGAGACAATTTGGTTGTCACTACTAGGGGTGGAGGCCAGGGGTGCTGCCTGACATCCTACAAGGCACAGGACGGCCCCGGAATGAAGAACGAAGAATGACCCGACCCAAATGAAAACAGTGCCGAGGCTGAGAAACCCTGGTGTAAAACAAAGTCAGAGGAAATCCGTCAGGCAGTGAAATGAGGAGTCGGACAACCACGGGGCCACCACCTAGCTCAGCTCACGTGGCCGCAACACAGGCTGGCTGGAGGCCCGGGTTAAAAATAGGCAGGTGACTGTGTAGCCTCTGAGAGGTCAGGTAAGGCCAAAGAGCAACAGCGGGAGCAAGGCCTGGGTGTCGGGGTCCATCACCACACGGGACGTTCACCCAAGAGGTGGGTGCCAAGGCTGCCCCGCCGGAGAAGGAAGCAGCTCGAGAAATCAGACAGCAGCTTACAGCTAGGTCTAAAATTCTAGATGGAGAAGCAGAAACACTATCGAGAAGAGAGGGCCCTTTATGCCCCCCTGCAGAGAAGGGCAGCCAGGCTCTACACTCGGACGAGGACTTCACTCTGTGTTCGAGTCCGAGGAGATCATCTTGCCCCTATTTTCCCTCATTTCTTTCCCACACGCTGCTCTCCCTTCTCTCCATAACCCCCTTCTCCTCCCAGCCCTCATCTTTGTTTTTTTTACCATTTTTATTGTGAAATATAACACATGTACAGAAACGTAGTAACTTGCAAAGTACAGTTTAACAAGTAGTTATAGAGCAAATTTCAAAGTATGTTATGGGTTACAATTCCATAATTTCAGTTATTTCCTTCTAGCTGTTCTAATACAATAGAGACTAAAAAAAATATCGAATGATTGAGTAGTCATAGCTCTAGCAGTTACTTCGGCTATCGGACATCGCCATCAGCCCTCATCTTATGGGAAGGTGATTAGCAATTCCTGGGGTGCACCCCACCCAGACAAGTGTTGGGGTCTCCTTCTAGACAAGTACACAGCCACCACGGGGTAGAAGACGAGCCCCCACCATTGAGTGAGCCCCGACCAGGTCCCGGGCCCCACAATCTGCACTTTGTTTGCATTCGTGTTGTTTCTCTTTGATAGGCCAAGGGACGAAGAGCTGGGCACGGTGATTCCCCATGGTGGCACCACTTAAAAGGCCTGACCACACCCCTGCCACCAACCCACACGCTTTCCTCCGGTGGATGCAGCCTCGGCCTCGCCCAGTCAGGCCTGAGATAGCGGAGCCCGGCCACCTGCACCAGCTCTCACTCTTCATGCAAATATTCCAGAACAGAGAGCCTCTGCTGCAGGGCAGCTCAACAAAGAACAAATCGCTGCTCGAGGGCTGCACTGTTCAGTGCAACAGCCATGAGCCCCTGTGGCTATTTATATTTAAATCAGTTAAAATTAAACACATTTTTTGAAACAAAATAAAGTTTCAGTGGCTGAGAGATTTCAAATGGAGCTGAGAGGTCACTCTGGAGGTTATTCTTATGCACTACACAGATCTTGGTAGTTTTTAGTGTATTGGAACAGCTAGAAGAAATACTTGAAACTATGGAAATGCAACCCAGTAGACGGGATTCTTGAAGACAATTGCATAACTATGTAGCTTACATGGAGTGACTGTGTGATTGTGAAAACCTTGTGATCACACTCCCTTTATCCAGTGTACGGATGGATGAGTAGAAAAATGGGGACAAAAACAAAATGAAAAAATAGGGTGGGATGGGGCCGGGGTGGGGGGATGGAATGCTTTTGGTGTTCTTTTTTACTTTAATTTTTAATGCTTAGTTTTATTCTTTTTGGAGTAAGGAAAATGTTCAAAAACTGATTGGGTCGATGAATGCAAAACTATACGATGGTACTGTGAACTGCTGATTGCACACTTTTGATGACTGTATGGTATGTGAATATATCTCAATAAAACTGAATTTAAAATTTAAAAAAATTAAAAAAAAATTAAATACACTTTTAAAATCCATTCCTCAGGTACCCAGGCCCCATTTCCGGTGTTCCACAGTGATGCTAGTTGTTTGGCCAACATGGAAATCCCGTCTCTTTAAGTGTAAACCTTGGAAAACCCCACAATTTCCCATATGCCTAAGGGATGTCATAAAGGAAAGTAAAAAAGAAAAATGAAAGAAAACAAGAAAAAGGGTAGAAAAATGGATAAACTTACAAGACACAGGTTAAACACATAATGAACAACTTTAGATCTCCTGGTTTTTTATTTTCAAATATTATCATGACCACTATGTGCTTTTTTTCAGTTACACCCATAGGCCAAGAAGTGGGTGGAAACATTGCAGTATAACCCTCCGGTGCAGGTACCCGACAGCTCTGGCTCGGACGCACTTGCTGATCCAAGGGTTTGCCCAGTGCCAAGTCCATATCACATTCTGCCTATCTAAACCCTTCGGGTATTTTATACTTGTTTTATGAAAAGTATCTCTCAGATCTTAGATTATTTTCCAAGCAAATAAATGAATTATTCTTGAACCCTGAAACTCTGAAAATCTTATTTTTTAAATAACTTTCTTTGCTTGCTTAATTTGGCATTTTATTCCATCTCAGTAAAAGAATCCCATGATAACTAGCCACCTTGTTTGACCCGTAAGGATGCTGGAGGTTAACTGCTCTCCTCTGGTGTAAGTCTCGGCTTAATTTTTAATTAGCTTCTCAACCCCTCCAACCCCTTTAATCAAAAACAAACCTTTATATCTGTAGCCATCACATTAGGGAAGTTTTCCTTGTTAGTATCAAGTGAAGTCTCCTCCCTCCCTGGCATGTAACCGAGGGAACGGCCTTGGAAGCGAGAGACGTGGGTTCAGCCCCGGGCTGCGTGGCAGTGCCCTGGGAGATAGCGTCTGGTACCGGAGCCTCGGCCCCACTTCGTCCTCACACGTGAAGTTGTCCTGACAGCTCTCCAGGGCCTCACTCTCAAATATGAACAGACAGCCAAGGGTCACCCCACATCTGGGGAAAGACTCCAGAATGAAAGACAGAGGCCAAGACACACAGAGGAAGAGAAGAAATAGGAATAAAGGGACCAAGATGCAGGTAACAGAAGAAAATTTCAGGAAAAAAACAGAAAACCGCCATGACCATCCTCAGACGTGTCAGAAAAGACACTGCATTAGGCATTAGTGAATCAAGAAAGGATGCTATAAGAAAGGAACAGAAACAACCATCAAAAAAATTCTTAGAAATTAAATGTAGAACAAATAAATCTAGTAGAACAGTTGGAAGATAAAGTTGAGTAATCTCCCATAAAACATCACCAAAAGATAAAATGTTGGAAAATAAAGTGAAAAAGAGATTTTATTCAAACAATAGGAGTTTGTGAGAGAACAGATAAAACGGTGGAGTGGAGAAAACATTGAAGGAAATTTCCCAGAACTTTAGGATGCAAGTTTCCAGATTAAACGGACCCAATGAATGCTCACAAATGAAACAAACAAACAAAAAACTTTAACACTGAAGATAAAGGGAAGATCCTAAAAGTTTCTGGAGAGTAAAGCCAGGTATATCATACAAGATTCTGAAAATATATAAGGTATTAAATGTCTCAAAGCAATCCTGAAAGTGAGAATAAAATGGAAAAAAAAGTACCTTCAAAATTGTGATAGAAATCTGTTTTTAAGTTTACTTTATTGGATAGGTTATACAATCACTTGATTCAAATATCAAAATACTATGAAAAGTACACTTGAAAAGTTGGCTTACCCAATCCCCTACCTCTCTTCGAGTATATTCTGCCAGTATCTCTTTATGCAAATGCAGGCAAATTACATTATTTCTCATACAAGGGATAGCACACTCTGTCTGCTTCTGCAATTGCTTTTTTCAGTTCACAGTTTGTCCTGGAGATTAGAATACATAGAGATCTTCTTCATTCTTTGGAAAATTACTTTGACTGCAGTACTCTATACCCAGCCAAACTATCAGTCGAGTGTGAAGGCGGAATAAAGACATTTCCAGACAGACATGCAAACACTCAGAAAATGCATCTTCTCCCAGAAAGCCACTAAAGAATGGTGGCAAAGGGGATGACAGCCATCTCCAACCCCGAGTGCACCCAGAGCAGACTGGTTCTAGAGGGCAGAGGTCTCCAGGAGGGAAATGTCCTAGGGGGATCAAATGGAATTGACAGATTATCTGATCTGCTTGGTCATTTAGGAAGCAGTGGAAAAGTCTATGACTATTTAGTGATAGCCAGGTGGACCAACGGGGGGGGGGTGCATAAACAAGACATGATGAAGTGCAGAAAAAGCAGAAAGTCATGCAAGGAAGGAGATGTTACAGCCCACCCTTGGCCCTGCAGTGAACGCCGGGAACATCGTCATTGTCACCAGCATTTACTGAGCACATGCTATGTGCCATTGTTGGGGTTTTAAATTTTTTTTCTGAACTACCTCATTTTACCCTCACACCAACCCTGTGAGAAGTGTTAAAATTCTCCCATCTCACATATTCCTGGGGCTTGAAGGGTTAAGTAAATGTCCTAAGTCATGAAAGAAAGTGGCAGATTCAGGATCTGGACCCAGGAAATCTGGCTCTAGCACCCATACTCTAACCAGCCTATCATTCTGCTGGTGACTATTTAACTCGAAACTACAATGTATCCAAGGTGGGAAGACTAGGAGAGAGAAACGTGGGGAGACAGCCAGCGCTGATCCTGGGAATACCAAGTCCTCATCCATCAGACCAGGAAGTCAACAGACAGAATCGAAAACTGATAAATCAACACACAGTGCACTTGCTTACTATTTACAAACTTAGAGATAATTACCAGATCGTTCAGGGTCTTGTGGGCCATTACGGGACTTGGCTTTTACTAAGTGACATGAGAAGCTGCTGGAGAATTTTAATTAGAGAAGGGACGAGATCTGACACATTTTTAAAGGACCACCCAGCTGCTGAGTGGAGAAAAGCCTAAGAATATGGGGCAAGGGTAAAAACATATACATTACTCTGATTAATAAATTCATTTTTAAGAGATGAAAGAACGAGAAAAGGAGAGGACAGGCCCAGCAGGGTGAGACGAGCGTGGGCCTGCGTCCCGTGGAATGCTCGGCCGGACGGCTCAGAGGTCAGTCGGGGGCATCCGTCCCGGGGGTGGGAAGCAGGTCTGCCTGGCTGGAGGGCACGGTCTGGAAAAGGGCCTTGGACAGAGCCAAGAAATTGATCTTGGCACCACGTGGACACCAGATCACCTTGGGTGAGCCACTTCCTGCCTCTGAGCTCCTTTTCCATAGGTCAAGTGGAGACGCCACAGAATCGTCTGATGGGATTTAATGGAAAGCTCCCAAGAACACCTGAGCCACAGGAGGCCACAGAAGAAACCTAAGTCCCAAATGCTCTCCTTTCCCTTTCCCGCACCCCAACAACGTTCACCGGTGAGGAACCCTGGTTCCATTAAACCCCGCAGCCTCTTCATGTCATCCAGGGACACATCACAACCCTAATGCCAGACAAACCAAGCACTGAAGATTCACCCAGAGACAGGGATGGGGGACAGTGGGCCTTCTGGTAGACCCAGGTGGGGGAGGGGGTCCCGGGCCGTCAGGGGCCACGGACACCCAGAGCTAATATCCTCACTCCGCCTCTAATCAGAACCTTCTTGTCTGTGTCCCCCCACAAGCTCAGGCTTTGGGATGAACATCTGCCTGGAACCCTCATCTTAACCACATTCTAACGCCTCACAGATGACACGCCGAGATGTGTGTCCGTCTTAAGAGGACTGGCTGAGGAAGGGCCTGGAGTTTCTCAGCAGTGGCCGAGTTGGACATCGACGCAGGACAGCTCATCGCCAATGGCCCTCACTGTTGGAAGGAGGGGCAGGACACCGAATGCAAACCAGCGGGAACCCTGGACGACATGACCCGGTCAGTGTCCTGTTGGTTTTTATCCTCTGGCCAGCCTCAGAAAAACAAATTCATGAAGACAAGGGTTCAAGTGAAGTGAAACAGGTTGCAGCACGAAGCCCTCATCAGGAGTGTGTCCAGGTAAATGTCTGGCCCCACATCACCTCACCTGAGACTTCACCTGAGGATGTGGGTCGGAATCAAGGCCCCGGAATGTGCCCCCTGGGGGCTGGACCACTGCCTGGACCGCACGGTCCCCAGGGGGCTGCACCAGCCAGGTGCCACAGGAAGGGAGAGTGAGGGTCCCAGAGTGACCCAGATTCCCGGGGGCCATTCTGAAAAGAACTCTTGTGCATCCAACCCCCAGCCTGGCTGTCTAAGGGCCTTGAGGCCTGGGGAGGAGAGAAGAGAGGGTCCTTCAGCACAGGCTGATCTAAGGGAGCTCTCTGAGAAGGACTGGCGGGGGGGCAGGGCACTCAAGTAAAAGGGGCATTTAGGGCAAAAATATCCTACATTGATGAGACTACCTGAAATGAGGAAGAGGATTGTCTTAAGTCAAGTTCCCCGGGAGCGGAGCCTGAGGTAGGGATTTGGACGCAAGTGATAGATGGAGGCAAGACCTTCAGCGGAAGGGGAGTGTGGGAGGCAGGGGGAGGTCGCAGCCGGGTCCTGCCTCCAGCCGGGTCCTACGGGGAGCTCTGGAGCGTAAATTGCCCCAGAGCTGGTTCCATCTCGAGGCAAGGGGGGTGGTAGCTTTTTGTATCCTCAAATCAGTCAGTGGCTGCCTGGGGTGGGGGTGGGGTGTAGAGAGGTCACCCCTGCCCCCTGGGAAGGGGATGGGGGCAGCCGGGAGCCCTGGGTGAGGACACGGGTCACAGTGATGCCATCTAGGAGAGAAGGGGGCCCCAAGCACACAGGGCCACAGACCGAACAACAAACTCACTGCAACTTCCAAAGGGCCGCAAAGTTTCCCAGGCCGCTCTCACACGGTACTTTCCTGTTTTGGGAAAGGTGTTCTTCATTCGAGAGGAATATTTTGAATTGCCCCAGGCGTCGTGAGAGCAAAATGGTGCTTTACTCAGGGGAAGCACGCTAAATGAGAAATCGGAGTTGCTATCAAAAATCACCAGCAGAATGTTAAACATGGTAGGAGAAAAAATACAGCTGCTTTCAAAAGGCCTCTCCCAGAAGGTGAGAAACGCAGCTCAGGCCTTGGGTGACGATGGCGTCCCAAAGGGTTTACTGAACCTTCCTCCTGCTGCCCAAATGCCAAGACAGACAAGGGAGAGAAAAACAGTCTGCTCACACGAATGCATCGGCAGCATCTTAAAATCACACCTCCGTCCACTGTAAACGTGCCTGGAGTATAAGCCCTAGCGCAACTCCAGATGTAAACCTAACACCTCAAATGTTTCACCCTCACTGCTTCCGACCCCTACCCGAGAAAGTCCAAACCCCTCGGCAGAGAAAGCCGAGCTCTCCACGAGGGCCCCCTCCTGACCAGCCCCCACAAAGGCCCCCCAACCTGTCCAGTCCCCACAAGGGTCCCCCACTCATCCAGTCCCCGCGAGGGCCCCCCACCTCTCCAGTCGCACCCCTGCTCTCCCCCACTCGCTCAAGGCTGCCAGGGAACTGGGCTGCAGCTTTCCCCAAGACTCTGACCTCCTGGTGACCTCGGCCTAGAATTCTCCGCTCACCCTCCGGAGCATTCCTGACGCCTGGCAGGACTTCACTGCCTCCTCTTCCACCTTCCTAGGAGCAGCCAGATCCACTGAGGACTCCGTGCCTCCAATGCGCTGAACCCTGTGGCCCCAGGGATGGGCCTGATGGGCCAGAGGACTGAGCCAGTCCCCTTGCCCAGGGACCGGCGGGACCCCTGAGTCAACTGCCCCCACAGAGGCTGGCTCAGGGGTGACCAGGGAGGCACGGGCTCAGGAGGGGAGGCTGGGGATGGTGCAGCACTGGCCACTGTAGTGCCTGTCAGCCTGGGGACGTGGTCACCTGCAGAGGACCACACAGCAAGTACCTGCAGGGGTGCCGGAGGAGAAACGGAGCCGGAGCGGCCGGTGAAGTTAACCAGGACTCCTGCCCTGCCCCCAGTCTGCATCAGCAGCTCTGTCACTGACATCAAAGCACCTCCCCAAACACCTTCAAAAACAGTCCAAGATGCTACTTCCTCCAGGAAGCCACCTCTGATCACCACCCCTAGTCCCCAAAGCTAGATGAAATTCACTGTCATTTTCAAACTTCAGGGTGCTCCATTCTGGTCCTTTTCAAACCAGATCACTTCCTGTTTTCTATTATTATTTATCTACCAGCCATTATCCCTTTCCAACTCAACTCCTGGAGGGTGGGTCCACGTGGGGTTCATTCCTGACCCCCAATCTCCCTAGGACAGCGATTTGAACATCATGCTATGAGCGAGTAAGAAAGCATTACATTTATTTAGGAAAATTTTGTTAATTTGCATTTGAGAACTCTCAAGAACTCCATGATGAATAGATATGTGTCAGTCGAATGGTGGTTCTAAATACCACAGTTAAGAAATATAACTCAATCTGTAGCAGAACATAAAATGTTGTACCCGCTTCTTCCAACTGTATATATTCCTCCGGCCGTGTGTAACTGCTGCACCCATGGCTGATTCTTACCGGGAGGACGTGTGTGGGAGAAGATCTCAGAGAGACCCAGCACAGAATTATGCACTTTACGGAAGCAACTCACCTTTCTCCTGACAGCCATGGGGGCTTCTTTTTCCCCACTTGAGAGGAAAACACAAGTTCAGAGGAGTCCTTTCCTAGGACCCCACAGCAGGTGGGGACCTGTGCAGTTTGAAAACCAGGGTCAGGTCGGACTCTAAAGTCTATCTGTGTCCTGCCAACCTGCATCTCCCTGGTGGGAGGCAAGACAGTGAGCTCCAGGTCAGGCAGGACCACAAGCACCATCAACCCCGGTGAATTCCCTGGCATTTAGTTTCAATCTATTTTTATCAAAACCAGCCGATAAGGAGGGGGAGACTTTGGGAACTCTCATTCTTCTCATTCCTCGCCCCTTAACCGCTGACCTGCAGACATGGCCCACACTCATCAGCCCCCTCTGGCCTCCCAGAAAACAGGTTTGCTCGGATAGACTTATCACAGGAGGGGATGACACTCAAGGCACTGCGATTAGCAAATGTCTATATTTAGCCTTGTACCTTTTTTTGCTTATTGATTAATACAACAGATACTTACACACATCAACTGGGTGCTGGGCTGTCACATTGTTTAACCGTAACATTGAACGCAGGTGGGAGAGAACGTGCACGTCTACAGAGGGTGGCCACGGGGCGCCTCGAATTTGCTGCACATGAAGCTCATTACCAGCCGTGATCTCTCAGCACAGAAAACTTTGCCGAGAGCCTCTCGGTGCGCCTGGCCCGTTTTCAAGCTCAGAACAGAAACACGCTTCACATGACCCCCAAGTTCACCCCAAGCGGCAGCCAGCGCTACAGTGACGACAAACGTCCGCCGACCCGACCCGGGCGACTCGGCCAGGGCCATGCGGGCCTGCAGGGACCGTCCTCCGGGCCTCCAGGGCCGGGCCTGCATCCCTGCTCACCCCCCGCCCCCATGCGGTTCCACAAAGCCGGGCGCTCGCCCCCCACGCAGCGGGGCCCGGGGCCACCTCCGGCCGCTCGCGGCGTCCCCACCCCGGGTGGCCGGGGACGCAGCAGGGGCAGCGTCGCCAGCCTGTCCCCGGGGCCGCGGTATCGTGCGCCTCGCTCCGCGCCCGGGGTCGGTGGCCCTGCCCTGCCCTGCGGACGCGCGGCCGCACCGCCCACCCACCCGCGGCCTGACAGCTGCGCGCCCCGCAGCCCTCCCCGCCCGCCTCACGGGCCCGGCCCGGCCCGCTCACCTCGCGCGCGATCTGGTTGAGCGCGTCGTCCTCCGCCGTGAGCCGCTCCCGGTTGGGGAGCCGCTTGCGCCCCGAGCCCTGGGTGCCCATGTCCTCGGCCGCGCCGCCCGCAGCTGCCACCCGCGCCCCCGCCGGCCCCTCCGGCCTCGCCCGCGCCCCTCCCTCCGCCGCGGCGTCATGGCGTCAGCGGGCGCGGGGACGAGCGGGCCGGGCGCGGGGACGCGGGGACGCGAGGTCCGAGGGGGCCCCGGGGGACCGCGGGCGAGCGACCCGGGCGCAGGGACGTGGGGACGGGGAGACAACAAGAGCCAGGGGGATCCGAGACGGGAGGCTTGCGCAGGGATGCGGGGGCGCCAGGGGGATCCGGGGGGCCGGGGGAGCCCGGGGGACCGGGGGTGGGCGGCCGGCACGGGGACGCCGGGACGCCGAGGCCCGGGGATGCCCAGGGGATCCCGGGCGAGCGGGCCGGGCGCGGGAACGTGGGGATGCGGGGATGACAAGAGACAGGGACAAAAGCCGTGGACGGCGACGGACTTGGAGGGCCCCGGGGCGGCGAAGGATAGGGGGTCGCCTAGGAGCTGGAGGCTCAGGACTTCGACACATCGAGGCGCCGAGGAGAATCCGGGGATCCCAGGACGAACGGACCGGGGCTCGGGTTCGGCGAGGGACAGGGGAACCCCGCGGCCCGAGGATGGCGGGGGATGAGGGGACGGCAGTGGGCCAGGAGACGGTGGGGCCCGGGGTCTCCAAGGACCCGGGGACGGTGGGGAACGCCAAGGGACGCCGAGGGGGCGGAGGTCCTGGAGGTCGGTGGCGGCCAAGGAGCCTCCCAGGCCGGCGGGTAGACGCGGAACGACTGGCCCCAGGGCTGTGGACACTCGTCTAGTTGCGACCGCGGGTAGACGTCAGGGGCTTCGGGTGCAAGGAAGGGTTTGTGCAGAGGGGTGGGCACAGGGACGTGGTGCAGCCAGGCGACCCTCACCCACCCCGTCCCCGGCCGGCACCGAGGGGCTGGGAGGCAGGCTCTGGGGTCAGGCCTCGGTGCGTTCAGATCGGCCCCTGCCGGCCCGTGTGAAGCTGGTCAGCCTCCGTGAGGGACTGTGTTATGGCAAGAGCCGGATAATCGCGTCTTCCCCCTCCCCCGGCTCTGCCCCCTAAGAGCAGCCACCTGTCACTGCACTCCTAGGAATGGGTCTGTCACAACAGCTGCTCTCAGTAAATACTTGTTGGAAAAGGAATGAACTTACCTCAGCTCTCTGAAGCTTCTGTTTCCTCATCCCAAAGGTGGATTTAAAAACAAATTGGGGGATTAGATAAGGTGTACAAAGCCCTTGCCTTCTTACCCAGTTTCATAGGTAGAGGCTGAGTAACTGTTAGCTCTCAGGTTTGAATTAGATGGGAAGAAAGGAGCCAGCAAAAGAACAGTCCAGAAAGTACCGAGGTGTAGGGGGTGTGGGGAGAACTCTAATGTGGCTGGACTTTGGGAGGAATGGGGGGGGGGGTGGGAGAGGAGGGGGCACACCGAAGTCACCTGTAATTCCCCCCACCCCCAGAGGAAAGGACAGTTACCATTTTTGGTATATTTCCAACTAAGTGACCAGACCAGATTGGTTTGGGTTGTTAGGAAGGAAACCTGGCAGCTGGAAGGAGCGACCAGAAGGGGGGCTCCCCAGAGGCAGGGACTCCCAGGGGAGGACTGGCAGGGCAGAGCATGCTTAGGGCCATGAGCTTGTCGGCTTCTGTCTTCTCAGAGCCCAGCAGAGTGCCTGGCACTCGGAGGCACCAGGAAATAGCTGTTGTTTGGACCTGTGCCACCTGCACATCACTTAGGTGAGGGGGCATTCCCCACCCACCCACCAGTGGTACCCACACTGCCCTCCCATCCTGAAGCAATGGTCCCTCTGTTGAGGAGCTCATTTAGCAAGTGCTGTGGGCTGGCTGGGGAGAGGGGTCAATGTGCATCTGCAGGGGGGTCATCCAGTCTGCATGATGACCCAGCACTTCTCGGGTGGAGGATGCTCTAAAGGGCTTTCAAGTGGGTCCATTGAGGAAGCCATCCATCTGGTCCTACCCCAGACCTCTCACTGGTATTCCAACCTTGCAACTTGCTCTTCCTAGTCCCTATTACTCAACTAACATGGACTTTGGAATCATCTTGGATTCATCGTTCTCCTTTCTACCTAAATCCAATCAGGTACCAAATTTTATCTTTTCTTTCATTTCTATTCCTCTTCTACATTTTTGCCAACACCACTATTGAACTGAGGAATTAGATATCAAGGTTTGGGGTTACCAGTGCAGCTGAAAATTAGTGGGGAGTATCCCAGAAAAGGAGGACCTGTAGCGGTTGTGCTACATACTAATTTATCTTGAAGCCACAGCAGAGTCTTGAACCTGAACTGTGTGTGCACAGGGTGGGGGGACAAGGGCTAGACTCCAAGAAATTCAGAAGGAAGTAACAGCTGGAAGCCTGAAAAGGTTGAGAAGAAATTTCAGCAGCTGCCTGGTGCTGGGGAGATAAAATTAGGAATTCAAGTGCTGCCAAGTTAGAGGAACTTGGTAAACATCTTGCACTTTTCATTGAAACCCCGGAAGGACTATACCTTAGTAAGACTACTTTCCAGGACCACAAGGTATGACCTAGGACTAACAGAAAAAAACAAATAGACACACCACAACAAAACCTATGATCAAGTTTCAACAAGTTCAAGGTGATATGCAGGATTAAGGTAATTTAACTCCTGGCTAGAACCAAATTTAACACGCTTTGAAAGAAGATAACAGAATCCAGGGTCTCTGTAACACATTGCACACTATGTCCAATATACAATAAAAATTACTAAATGTAATAGGAATCAAGAAAATGAGACTTAAATAGTCAAGGAAAAGTCTAATGGAAAAGATTCATAGATGATCTAGACATTAGAATTAGCAGACAAGTAGTTTAAAATAATGATGAGAAAAATGCATATAATCGATGAAGTGATAGGGCATTTCAGTAGAGATTTGTAGACTCTAAAAATGAACCAAAAGGAAATTGAGCACTGAAAAGTAAAATATTTCTATTTAAAATTTATTGAGTAGTAACAACAAATTTGATAATGCAAAAGGAAGACTCAATGAATTTGAGAAATAATTGATAAAATTACTCAACCCAAAGGGCAGAGAGGAAAAACCATTTTATAAAAAGAACAGAGCCACAGTGATCTCTGGGTCACTATCAAGTCATATAGCATACATATAATTGGGATTCCAGAAGTAGAGAAGAAAGAGAATGGGGAAGAAAAAAAATTTGAAGAAATTTTGACCAATAATGTTCAAATTTGATTAAAACATCAAGCCTCAGATCTCAATAAGCTCAATGAATCCCAAGCAGGATGAAAACAAAGGAAATGTCACCTGAGTACATTCTGGTCAATGTCTGAAAACCAAAGGTAAACAAAACAATCTTAAAGCAGAAAGGGGGATGGGGGTGGATAAGACTCAGCCACATCAGTAATTACATTAAATATAAATGGACTAATATTCAAATTAAAGGCAGAGATTGCCAGAATGGATAACAAAAGGAAGAATCAATTCTAAGATGTTTATAAGAGATACACTTTAAATATAAAGACACAAGTTGAAATAAAAGAATGAAAAAGATATAATATTTAAGCACTAAGCCTAAGAAAACTGGTATAGCTATATTAATATCATAAAAAGTAGACTTTAAGCAAAGGACTATTAGCTGAGATAAAAGTTGTTTAAAAATAGCCCAAAACAATCAATTGACCAGGAAGATAACACAACTCTGAATGGGTCTGCACTCAATAACAGAACTTCAAACTACATGCAGCAAAAAATGACTGAACTAAAGGGAGAAATTCTTTTGAGATTTTAACTCCCTTTCCCTAGTATTTGATAGAATAAGCAGAGGTAACGAATCAGTAAAGACATCCAAGATTTGAACTATACTATGAAATAACTGGATCTAATTGACATTTTCAGAAAAATACCCCAATAACTAGAATACACATTATTTTCCATAGTATATGGAACATTCACCAAGTTAGACCATAAGCTGGTCCATGAAACAGGCCTCAATAAATTTTAAAAGAATTGAAATCATAAAAGTATGTTTTCTGACCACAATAGAATTAAATTGGATATAAGATTTAGATATTTAGTAAATTGCCAAATATGTGGAAACTAAGCAACACATTTCTAAATAACCTATCGATAAAAGAAGAAACCACAAAATTTTTTAGAAAATATGTCAAAGTTAATGATCTAAAAACACCACATATTAAAACCAGTAGAATGCAACTAAAGAACTCCTTAGAAAAATATATAGCAAATTATTAGAAAAGAAGAAAGGTTTTAACTATATATGACTGAGCTTCAGCTTTAAGAAGTTAGAAAAAGAAGAGCAAATTAAACCCAAAGTAAGAAGAAGAAAGAAGTAAGATTCCCAATAATAGAGTGGGAATCAATGAAATAATAAACAAAAAATAAAGATAAATGAACAATCCAAACACTGGTTCTTTGGAAAGATTAATGAAATTGAAACACTCCTAACAAAACTAATTGAGAAAAAAAAGATAGAAAACAATAACATTAAGAATGAAAGAGGAATATCACTACTGATCCTAAAACATTACAAGAATAATAATAGGTTATAAAGAACTTTATTCTGCAGCATAGGTAAAATGGGCAAATTCCTTGAAAAATACAACTTACTAAAATTAATAAGAGCATTTTAATAGTCTCAGATCTTTCAAATTAACTGATTTTAAAATAAATTTAATTATTTAAAACTTTCCTACAAAAAACCTGCAGGTCTGGGTGGCTTCATTGGTAAATTCTACAAAACAATTAAGGACGAATGAAAACCATTTGTGCCAGTTTGTATTATGTCCCCCCAAATGCCATTATCTTTGATGTCATCTTGTGTGGGCAGATGTATCAGTGTTGATTAAACTATAATTCTTTGAGTGTTTCCATGGAGATGTGCCCCCTCCAACTGTGAGTGATGACTCTAATTGGATAATTTCCATGGAGGTGTGGCCCTGCCCATTTGGTGTGGGCCTTGATTAGTTTACTAGAGCACTATAGAAGCTCAGACAGAAGGAGCAAGCTTGCTACAGCCAAGAGGGACGCTTTGAAGAATGCACAGGAGCTGAGAGAGGAGCTGTAGTTTACAGAGACATTCTGGAGACGGCATTTGAAAGCAGACTTTTGTTCCTGAGAAGCTAAGAGAGGGCAAACGCCCCAAGAGCAACTGAGAGTGACATTTTGAAGAGGAGCTGTGGCCTAGAGTGGAACATCCTTGGAGAAAGCCATTTAGAAACCAGAACTTTGGAGCAGACGCCAGCCACGTGCCTTCCCAGCTAACAGAGGTTTTCTGGATGCCATTGGCCATCCTCCAGTGAAGGTACCTGATTGCTAATGCCTTACCTTGGACACTTTATGGCCTTAAGACTGTAACTGTGTAACCAAATAAACCCTCTTTATAAAAGCCAGTCCATCTCTGGTGTTTTGCATCCAGGCATCACTGGCAAACTAGAACACCATTATCGACAAACTCTTTCAAATAGAGGAAGAGGGAACACTTCAAGTTTTCTTAGGAAACCAGTAAAAGCCTGTCAAGGAATTTGAAAAGGATATTATAATAAAAGAAGTTTCCAGACCAATATCTCTCATGAACATATATGCAATAATTCTCAGTAAAATATTTGCAAATCATGTTGAGCAATGTATACGAGATGAAAAGTCATGATCAAGTGGAGGTTGTAAGGTTGGTTTAACATTAGAAAATCTATTTTTATGATTCAAGCATTAACAGAATAAAGAAGAAAAAATATGATCATCTCAATAGATGCATAAAAAGCATTTGACAAAAGTCAATACACCCATTCGATTTGAAAAAAACTCTCATCACGCTGGAAAGAGAAAGGACAATCTGATAAAGGGCAGCTATCAAAAACCTGTGGCTAACATCGTATTTAAGGGTGAAATATTAACAGTTACCTTGGGAACAAGGTAGAGATATCTATTCTTGCCACATCTATTCAATATCACACTGGGAGCCCTAGTCAGTGCAATAAGACAAGAAAAAGAAAGAAAAGGCATGAAGATTGAGTGCAGATGACATGATTATGTGTGTAGAAAAATATGAAGGAATCTAGAAAAACAATCCACAAGAATTAATTGAATTTAGTAAAGATGCAGTATATAAGACCCATATTGAAAAATCAGCTGTATTCTATTTATTAGCAACAAGCAATTAAAAATAGAAATTCTAAAAATATTATTTATAATAGCATCAAAAATAAGCTATTGGGAATAATTTTAACCTTGAAAAGTATAAAACAGTGCAGATAGAAACTAAGGCCTAAATATAAATGTAAATATGCCATATTCCTTATTCAGTACTCAATCTTGTAAGATGTCATTCTCCCCAACTGTGGTATAGATGCAAAGCAATTCAAATTCAAATCCCAGAAATTTGTTGTGGAAACCCATGCTGATTCAAAAATTGATATGGAAAGGCATAGGGCCTAGAATAGCCACAATTTGCAAACGAAGAACAAAGTTAGAGTATCTTATAGTATCTGGTTATTGTACTATAAAACTACAATAATCAAAGTGATACTGGTGTAAGGATAGACAAATAGATGAATGGAACAGAATAGAGTCTGGGAACAGACACACTTACATGGTTGTATTCGGCTGCTATTGCTGCTGTGATTTTACCCCAAAGTCAGTGGCTTAAAACAATATGAATTTAAGCTTACAGTTCTGGAGGCCAGAAACCTAAACTCAAGGAGTCAGCAGGGCTCCATTCCTTCTGAAGACTTCGGGAATAATCTGCCTCTTGCCTTTTTTTAATGTCCTAGAGACCGCCGGCATGCCTTGGCTGGTGACCCTGTGTGGTTTGGATGTATTATGTCCCCCAAAACGCAGTGTTCTTTGATGCAATCTTGTGGGAACAGACCTATTTAGTCTTGATATTTGGTTGGAATCCTTTGATTTGAGTGTTTCCATGGAGATGTGACTCAATCAACTGTGAGTGAAATGTTTTATTGGATTCTTTCCATGGAGATATGGACACTGCCCATTCAAGATGGGTCTTAATTTAATCACTTGAATCCTATAAGAGAGCTCACAAACAGAAGGACCTCAGAGCAGCTCAAAGAGACATTTTGGAGATGGAAGCTGAAAGCAGACTTTTGCTAACACTTTGGGGATGCTAGCCCAGTGTTTGCTCTGGAGAAGCAAAGAAAGGACAAAACGCCCCAGGAGCAACATTTTGAAGAAAGCTCAGGAGCTGAGAGAGGAGCTGGAACAGAAGCCAGGATCAGCAGATACCAGCCACATGCCTTCCCAGCTAACAGAGGTTTTCCAGATGCCATTGGCCTTCCTTCACTAAAGGTGTACTTGTATTGATACCTTAATTTGGATATTTTCATGGCCTTCAGACTGTAACTTTGTAACCAAATAAACGCCCTTTATAAAAGCCAATCCATTTCCGGAATTTTGCATAACAGCAGCATTAGCAAACTGGAACAGACCCTTTACTCATTCTGTTCCAACTACTTGCTCCCATCGTGA
The DNA here is from genome assembly GCF_015220235.1 of Choloepus didactylus. NCBI lineage: Eukaryota > Metazoa > Chordata > Mammalia > Pilosa > Megalonychidae > Choloepus > Choloepus didactylus. Next base: position 130,674,407 of record NC_051315.1, on the reverse strand, counting down.
AACCTCCTGCTTCTCACTCCACTCCTCCTGCCCGCATCCTACAAGGACCCTTGTGATTTTCCTGGGCCCACATGGATAATCCAAAGTAATCTCCCATCTCTATATCTCAGTTTAATCACATCTGCCATAGAAACTAACATAGTCACGGGTCTGGGAATTAAGACATGGGCTTCTATTCTGTCTACCACAGTGGACAATTGATTTTTTTTTTAATGTGCTTTTTTTAAAAAAATTCAGCTTTATTGAGATATATTCACATACCATACAATCATCCATGGTGTACAATCAGCTGTTCACAATACCAACCATCATATTGCTGTGCATTCATCACCACAATCTGTTTTTGAACATTTTCCTTACACCAGAAAGAAACAGAATAAGAATAAAAAATAAAAATAAAAAAGAACACCCAAATCACCCCCTCACATCCCACCCTATTTTTCATTTAGGTTTTGTCCCCATTTTTCTACTCATCCATCCACACACTGGATAAAGGGAGTGTGATCCACAAGGTTTTCACAATTGTACTGTCACCCCTTGTAAGCGTTGTTTTACAATCGTCTTCAAGAGTCAAGGCTACTGGGTTGGAGTTTGGTAATTTCAGGTATTTACTTCTAGCTATTCCAATATATTAAAACCTAAAGAGTGTTACCTATTTAGTATGTAAAAATGTCCACCAGAGTGACCTCTTAACTCCATTTGAAACCTCTCAGCCACTGAAGTTTATTTCCTTTCATTTCGCATCCCTCTTTTGGTCAAGAAGATGTTCTCAATCCCACAATGCTGGGTCCAGATTCATTCCCGGGAGTCATATCCTGCGTTGCCAGGGAGATTTACACTTCTGGGAGTCAGGTCCCATGTAGGAGGGAGGGCAGCGAGATCACCCACCAAAGTGACTTATCTAGAGAGAGAGGCCACATCTGAGCAGCAAAGAGGCACTCAGGGGGAGACTCTTAGGCACAATTATATGCAAGTTTAGCCTCTCCTTTGCAGTAATGAGCTTCTTAAGGGCAGGCCCCAAGATAGAGAGCTCGGCACATCAAACTGTCAGTCCTCAATGTTTGTGAGAACATCAGCAACAATCCAGATGAGGAAGTCCAACACTTCCGCATCCTCCCCCAGCTCCTCAGGGGGGCCCCGAATATATATTTTTATTCTCCACCCAAATTACTTTAGGATGTGTTGCTATTTCATTCTAATCTATAGAGACCTACCATAGCTTACTTCCTATTCAAAGTTCCATGTAATAGTGGTGTTTGAACAAACTGGCTGTAGAAGTTATATTGTTTAGAAAATATAGATCCTACACCAAATAAACATCTCTTCCCTTGGTATCACATGGAAGTTGAAGTTTTAACACAGTCAGTTTCAACATTTATCCTTTGGCCTGATTTGTTCTAGTCTTAACAGGATCTGCTTTATTCATATCTCTAATTGAAGTCTAGGCTCTATTACAGCTTTTTTTTTTTTTTTTTTAACAGTTGCTGTATGCGTTAATACTGATAGTCATATCTCCGAGCTCTAGCTCTGAGTTTCAGGTGTAACACAGATACCCAATGTTCCAGAGACCAATCAGGTTATACGCTAAGGGATCAACATCTCAGAGTTTGGAGATGGCCATTGCAATTCAGGAATAGATGTGACTACTGTAAGAACTTACAATCTAGGGACCATTATAACAATCATTTCCCTGTTAGGCTGTGCTCTAAGATTCAATTCTGAGTTTACACATTGTAGTTAGTCCATATTTGTGAGGCATTATAGTGTTTGCCTTTGTTTCTGGTATAATTCACTCAGCATGCTGTCTACAGGATCCATTCACCTTGTTGTTGTGTGTCTCACAGCTTCACTCCTTCAAGTAGATGCTCAATATTCCATTGTGTGCATACACCACAGTTCACCATTCTGCTCCTCAGTCAGTGTACCCTTAGGCCACCTCCACCCACTGCAAATCATGAATACTGCCTCCATGAACACCAGTGTGCAAATGTCCATTCATGTCTCTGCTCTCAGATCTTCCAATGACATACCCCATGATGAGGTTGTAGGACCTTATGGCCTCACAAACTTAGCTTCTTGTGGAGCCACTACACTGACCTCCAGAAAGGCTACACCATTCTGCCTCCTTATCAACAGTAAATAGGTACATCCCTCTCTCCATGTTTTCTTCGGCACTTTTACCACTATTTATATTTTTTCCAAAAATCTTATAGAGATGTATTCACATACAGCCATCCACAGTGTGCAATCAGTTGTTCATGGCATCATCATATAGTTGTACATTTATCAACACAGCACTTGAACATATTGATTATTATGAAAAAGTTTTTTTGGTGAATAATAAAAAAGGTAACAAAAAGAAAAATAAAAATGTCATACAATACAATATAATAGTAAGGACAGAAAACAACACCACTACCAAGAATCCCACATCCCTCCCCCATATCCCCCTGTCATACACATTTAACTTTGGTATATTGCCTTTGTTACATTTAATGGAAGCATATTGGAATGTTACTGTTGACCATAGACTCCAATTTGCTTTGATTATGTTTTTTCCAAAATACCATCCCTTTTTCAACACTCTGCATGTTTGACATTCATTTATTCCCCCATGTAAGAACATTTTTATATTTGTACATTTAGCAATAGTCATTGGCCAGTCCAATTTTTGCCAAGTTATGTGGTCCCAGTCTTCATCATCTATCTTTACCTCTGGTGTCATTCATTCCCCTATCCCACCTCTTTCAGCTTTACTCACAGACATCTTTGTTCCATGTACTTACAATATTGTGCTACCATTACACAGTATTATGCTATCTATTTCTGGATCTATACAATCAATCCTGCTGAACATTTCTGTAGTCCTTCAGCATCAAATGCCTGATCTCTACCCTCTTTCTATCTCCTGGTAGCCTGCGTTATCAGCTTTTAACCCTCAGAGTTTGCTTATTAATGTTAGTTCATATTAGTGAGACCATACAGTATTTGTCCTTTTGTTTCTGGCTAACTTCACTCAACATAATGTCCTCAAGGTTCATCCTCATTATTATATGTTCCATGTCTTTGTTCTGTCTTACAGCTGCATAATATTCTACCATGTGTATATACCACAGTTTGTTTATCCACTCATCCATTGATGAACATTTGGGCTACTTCTGTCTCTTGGCAATCGTGAATAATGCTGCAATAAACATCGGTTTACAAATGTCTGTTTGTGTCTTAAGTTTCAGTTCCTCTGAGTATATACCTAGCAGTGGAATAACTGGGTCATATGGCAAATCTATATTTAGCTTCCTGAGGAATCTCCACACTGTCTTCCAGAGTGGTTGCACCATTCTACATTCCCACCAGCAATGAATAAGTGTGCCTCTTTCTCCACATCCTCTCCAGCACTTGTAATTTTCTGTTTTTTGGATAGTCGCTATTCTGGTAGGTGTGAGATGATATCTCATTGTGGTTTTGATTTGCATTTCCCTAATATCCAGTGAAGTTGAGCATTTTTTTCATACATTTTTGACCCATTTGTATTTCCTCTTTGGAAAATTGTCTGTCCATGTCTTCTGCCCATTTTTTAATAGGGTTGTTTGTCTTTCTGTTGTTAAGTTGTAGGATTGCTTTATATATTTGGGATATTAAACCCTTATCTGATGTGTGGTTTCCAAATATTGTCTCCCGTTGTGTAGGTTGCCTTTTTACTTTTCTAACAAAAGTCCTTTGATGTACAAAAGTGTTTGATTTTGAGGAGATCCCATTTGTCTATTTGTTCTTTGGTTGCTTGTGCTTTGCGTGTAAGGTCTAGGAAACCACATCCTATAACAATATCTTTAAGATAGTGCCCTACATTTTCTTCTAAGGGTCTTATGGTCTTAGTGCTTATGTTTAGGTCTTTGATCCAATTAGAGTTAATTTTTGTATAGGGTGTGAGATAGGGGTCCTCTTTCATTCTTTTGGAAATGGATATCCAATTCTCCAAACACCATTTATTGAAGAGGCTGCTCTGTCCCAGTTGATTTGACTTGACCGCCTTGTCACAGATCAATTGTCCATAGATGCGAGAGTCTATTGCTGAATACTCAATTCAATTCCATTGGTCAGTATCTCTGTCCTTATGCCAGTACCATGCTGTTTGGAGCACCGTAGCTTTGTAATATGCTTCAAAGTCAGGTAGTGTGAGAACTCCCACTTCACTCCTCTTTCTCAAGGTATTTTTGGCTATTCGGGGCAACTTGCCCTTCCAAATAAATTTTATTATTGGTTTTTCTATTTCTGCAAAGTAAGTTGTTGGGATTTTAATTGGTATTGCATTGAATCTATAAATCAGTTTAGGTAGCACTGACATTTAATTATATTTAGTCTTCCAATCCATGAACATGGTATGTTCTTCCATTTTCTTTTAGATCCTGTTCAATTTCTTTTAGCAGTTTCTTGTAATTTTCTTTATACAGGTCTTTTGTGGCCTTCATTAAGTTTATTCCTAAATGCTTGATTCTTTTGGTTGCTATTATAAATGGAATTTTTTTTATTTCTTCCTCTTGTTGCACATTACTTGTGTATAAGAACACTACAGATTTTTGCATGTTGATCTTGTAGCCTGCCACCTTGCTGTGTTCATTGATTAGCTCTAATAGCTTTGCTGTCGATTTTTCTGGATTTTCTACATATAGAATCATGTCATCTGCAAACAGTGAAAGTTTTACTTCTTCTTCTCCAATTTGGATGCCTTTTATTTCTTTTTCTTGCCTGATTGCTCTAGCTAGAACTTCCAGCACAATCTTGAATAACAATGGTGACAGTGGGCATCCCTGTCTTGTTCCAGATCTTAGAGGGAAAGCTTTCAGTCTCTCCCCATTGAATACAATGTTAGCTGTGGGTTTTTCGTATATTGCCTTTATCATATTGAGAAAATTCCCTTCTATTGCTATCCTTTGAAGTGTTTTCATCAAGAAAGAATGTTGGATTTTGTCAAATGCCTTTTTCTGCATTGATCAAGATGATCATGTGGTTCTTTTGCTTTGATTTATTGATGTGGTGTATTACATTGATTGATTTTCTTATGTTGAACCAGCCTTGCATACCTGGAATAAACCCCACTTAGTCATGGTGTATAATTCTTTTAATGTGCTGCTGGATTTGATTTGCGAGTATTTTGTTGAGGATTTTTGCATCTATATTCATTAAAGAGATTGGTCTATGATTTTCTTTTTTTGTAGTATCTTTGATTTTGGTAATTTCAGACAGGGTGATGTTGGCTTCATAGAATGAGTTGGGTAGCTTTCCCTCCTCTTCAATTTTTTTTGAAGAGTTTGAGTAGGATTGGTATTAATTCTTTCTTGAATGCTTGGTAGAATTCACATGCGAATTCATCTGATCCTGGGCTTTTCTTGTTTGGGAGCTTTTTGATGACTGACTCAATCTCTTTGCTTGTGATTGGTTTGTTGAGGTTGTCTATTTCTTCTCAAGTCAGTGTTGGTTGTTTATGCTTTTCTAGAAAGTTGTCCATTTTGTGTAAGTTGTCCAGTTTATTAGCATATAGTTGCTCATAGTATCTTCTCATTATCCCCTTTATTTCTACAGGGTCAGTAGTTATGTTTCCTTTCCCATTTCTGATTGCATTTATTTGCATCCTCTCTCTCTCTCTCTTTTTTTTTTCTGTTAGCCTATCTAGGGGCCCATCAATTTCTTGATTTTCTCAAAGAACCAGCTTCTGGTTTTGTTGATTCTATTGTTTTCCTGTTGTCAGTTTCATTTATTTATGCTCTGATCTTTGTTGTTTCTTTCCTTCTGTTTGCTTTGGGATTTATTTGCTGTTCTTTCTCTAGTTCCTCCAGGTGGTTAATTCCTCAACTTTTGCTCTTTCTTCTCTTTTAATAGAGGATTTAAGGCAATATATTTCCCTCTCAGCACCGCCTTTGCTGCATCCCATAAGTTTTGACATGTTGTGTTTTCATTGTCATTTGCCTCGAGGTATTTACTAATTTCTCTTGTAATTTCTTCCTTTACTCACTGGTTTTCTAAGAGTGTGTTGTTTAGTCTCCATATATTTGTGAATCTTACAATCTTCTGCCTATTATTTATTTCCAACTGCATTCCATTATGATCCGAGATAGTGTTTTTTATAATATCAATATTTTTAAATCTGTTGAGGCTTGTTTTGTGACCCAGCATGTGGTCTATCCTAGAAAATGTTCCATGGGCACTTGAGAAGAATGTGTATCCTTCTGTTGTGGGATGAAGTGTTCTATAAATGTCTGTCAAGTCTAGTTCATTTATCATACAATTCTACATCTCCATTTCCTTGTTGATCCTCTGTCTAGATGTTCTATCCATTAATGAGAGTGGTGTATTGAAGTCGCCAACTATTATTGTGGAGTTATCTACTTCTCTTATCAGTGTACTCAGTGTCTCCTCATGAATTTTGGGGCATTCTGGCTTGGTGCATATATATTTATGATTGTTATGTTTTCTTGATGAATTGACCTTTTGATTAATATATAGTGTACTTCTTTGTCTCTTTTAATTGTTTTACTTTTGAAGTCTACTTTGTTTGATATTAATATAACTAGTCCCACTTTTTTCTTGTTGAAAAATCTTTTTCCAACCTTTCTCTTTCAGCCTATTTTTGTCCTTGTGTCTAAGTTGTTTCTTGTAGACAGCATATAAGGGTCCTGTTTTTTAATCCATTCTGCCAGTCTGCATCTTTTTTGGGGGAATTTTAATCCATTAACATTTAGTGTTATTACTGTAAGGGCAGTACTTTCTTCTAGCATTTTGTCTTTTGGATTTTATATGTCATGTCTTATTTTTTCCTCTCCTTCTTTTTACCTTCTTGATAATCTTCATTTCTACACTCTTCTCCAAACCCCTTTCTCCTGCCTTTTCCTATCAGCCTGTAGCACTCCCTTTAGTATTTCCTATAGCACTGGTCTCTTATTCACAAACTCTCTCAACGTTTCTTTGTCTGAAAATATTTTAATCTCTCCCTCATTTTTTTTTATTTTGAAATAAATTCAAAGTTATAGGAACAGTTGCAAAAACAATACTAACCCCATACAAAGAATTCCATCATACCCTGACATCCCTCCCCTGATAGCTCAATCCACCAACTTTAACATACTGTCACATCGCTATATCTTTCCCTCCCTCCCTCCCTCCCTATCTATCATCCATCATCTATTGCTCTGTCTTCTGAACATATGAGAGCTAGCTGCATACATCCTTGAACATACACTATAATTCACATACACACTTCCCATGAACAAGAACATTCTTTTATGCAATCCCATTAAGCGCAGCTACGAAGTACAAGAGATTCAACAATGATACAAAGCTTACATTCTATATTTACTTTACCTTATGTCTCAACTGTGTCCCTTTGAGCCACCTGTCCTCTATCCTCCAATCCCATCCAAGTTCATCCTTGGCATTCAATCATCATCTATTTAGACTGTCCTTTTGTTGTTGTTGTTGTTGTTGTTGTTGTGGAAACATATATGCAGCCTAAATCTTCCCATTCCACCCCCACCCTAGCCTTCCATTAGTGGGATTAATCACATTTAGAATGTTGTAATGCTCTTTCCCACCATCCATTACTAGAAATTTCCCTTCACCTCAAACAGCAACTCCACACTCATTTCTTAACTCCCCATTGCCCCTTCCCCCATTTCTCTTAACCCAAATTCTACATTTCATCTCTATCGTTATAATCTCTGATAATTTCTTTGTGTTTGCTATGGGGGTTAAAATTAACCTCTTAAATCCATATCAATCTTGTTTTTCTTTGATACCACCTTCACTTCAATAGGACACATAAACTGTGTTCCTATACTCCTCCATTCCCCCACCTTTATATAGTTGTCTAAAATTAAATATTTTACATTCAGTTCAAAATCACTGATTTGTCATTAGAGTTTGTGTAATTTATATCATGTAGGAAGTAAATAGTGGAGTTACAGTTCAAAAATTACTGACTTCTATTTGTATTCCATTGTGGTTGAAGAATGTGCTTTGAGTATATTCAATTTTTTTTTTTAAATTTCTTGAGGCTTGTTTTATGTCCCAGCTTATGGTCCCTTCTGGAGAAAGATCCGTGATCACTAGAGAAAAATGAGTGTCCTGATGCTTTGGGATGTAAGGTACTATATATGTCTGTTAAAATTCTCTATATCTCTTTCTCCTTTCTGTTGTTTCTCTGTTGGTAGGGCTTCCTTTAGAATCTGAAGTAGGGCAGGTCTTTTATTGGCAAAGTCTCTCAGCATTTGTTTGTCTGTGAAAATTTTAAGCTCTCCCTCATATTTGAAGGAGAGTTTTGCTGGATAAAGTATTTTTGGTTGGAAATTTTTCTCTCTCAGAATTTTAAATATGTCCTGCCACTGCCTTCTCGACTCCATAGTGGCCACTGAGTAGTCACAACTTAGTCTTATGTTGTTTCCTTTGTATGTAGTGAATTGCTTTTTTCTTGCCACTTTCAGAACTTGATCCTTCTCTTCAGTATTTGACAGTCTGATCAGAATATGTCTCGGAGTGGGTTTATTTGTATTTATTCTATCTGGTGTTCGCTGGGCATTTATGCTTTGTGTATTTATACTGTGTAGAAGGTTGGGGAAGTTTTCCCCAACAATTTCTTTGAATACACTTTCTAGACCTTTACCCTTCTCTTCCCCTTCTGGGACACCAATGAGTCTTAACTTTGGACTTTTTATTTTATCTGTCATATCCCTGAGATCCATTTCGATTTTTTCGATTTTTTCTCCATTCTTTCTTTTGTTCTTTCATTTTCTGTTCTGTGGACTTCTAGGACACTGAGATGTTGTTCAGCTTCCTCTAGTCTTGTATTGTGAATATCCAGAGTCTTTTTAATTTGGCCAACAGTTTCCTTTATTTCCATAAGATCTTCTATTTTTTTTATTTACTCTTGCAATGTCTTCTTAATGCTCTTCTAAGGTCTTCTTTATGTCTCTTATATCCTGGGCCATGGTCTTCTTGATGTCCTTTAAATCCTTTGCCATGTTTTCATTCCTCGATTGTAGTTCTTTGATTAGTTCTGCGAGGTACTTTGTCTCTTCTGACAACTTGATTTGTGTGTTAGGAGTTGGATTCTCTATATCATCTGTTTTTATCATATGCATTGAGATTTTCTGTTGTTTTTGGCCTCCTGGCATTTGCTCTGCTTGACAGGGTTCTTTCAAGTTGTAAAAAAAAAACCTATCTAATTTTTCAGAAACACAGTTTGGTGACATACACTTTCTCTAACTAACCAGCAGATGGCGTCTGTGAATCACCTATACCTCTCAAGTCAGTTCTCCACCTTGTCCCCGCGGTGTGTGGGGAAATGATTCTTGTGGGGTCCAGCCGGAGAACTCAGCCTGTGTGTGTTGCTGGAGCCGTCCGCCCTGAATGTGGGGCACTTGTACGTGTGGCCAGGGAGGAAGGACAGCCTCAATATTCAAATCCCCCCAGTTCCTGGAGATTCAAGGCCACCACAAGAGTCCAAGCCTTCATTTCATTTCAGCCCCAGCCCCTCTCTCTTGCTGTCCCACAAACCACCGGACTTAGCATAGTGTCCCTTGGTTCTCTGAGCGGGTACTCCTGCCCAGTTGCGATCCTCCAGGACCTCTGCCGAGGGAATACCGTGCTATGTCACCAGTGTGCACCATCCCTCAAGGGAAGCCCCAGGTCGCCGGGCCGTGCCGGAGCACCTTCAGCCTGATGCAAAAATGGCCGAACAGGGCATCTCCACACGCCCCTCCTCAAACAGTTCCTCCTTCCCAGCTCCAGGACAACTGGTGGGGCTCTGGGCTGTGGGCATGGCCCCGAGCAGAGTTTATCCAGCCCTCCAGGGTGCCAGCTGCTAGCCGTGGGGTTTCTTTCGGCTTTCGGCTCTCCCCTCCATTCCCCGGGCCCCATGGGTATCTGCAGCAGGCTATCTTCCAGGCCAGACACTGAGAAGCCGGCCCAGTCCCCTCTTGCTGTGTTTTACTGCATGGTTCCCACAATCACAGCTGCAGCTGCTCCTGGGTTTTACCCCTTTTTTTTTTTTTTTTTAAAAAAAGAGCCTGTTGGTCTCCAGATGCCAAACCCTGGCTTCCCCACAACGCCGCACGGCTGCAGGTCTTCCAGCCAGCTTACTCACTTGTTTCAGAATGCAGACTCCTCGTTTCACCAAGTATACGGCCCCTGTGGAACTAGGAGACCTCGTCCAACTGGCGCATCGCTGTAACCGGTATTCTGGGTCACTCTCTGGTCCTTATCTAGTGTTTTTCGTGGAGGTGTTCCTTTGCCCTGTCTCACCTAGCTGCCATCTTAGTTTCTCCTCCTCTCCCTCATTTTTGAAGGACAGTTTTGCTGGATATAGAATTTTGGATGGCAGTTCTTCTTTTCCCGTATGTTAAATATATCATACCACTATCTTCTCACCTCCATGGTTTCTGCAGACTAACATAGTCTTATCAAGCTTCCCTTGTATATGATGGATTGTATTTTTCTTGCTGCTTTCAGAATTCTCTCTTTGTCTTTGACATTGGACAATCTGATCAGTAAGTATCTTGTAGTGTGTTTATTGGGGTCTATTCTGTTTGGGGTGCACTGTACTTCTTGAATCTCTAATTCTCTGTCTTTCATAAGAGTTGAGAAATTTTCAGTGATTATTTCTTCTATTATTCTTTCTGCCTCTTTCCCCCTCTCTTCTCCCTCTGGGACACCCATAACATGTATGTTTATGCATTTCATGTGATCACTCAGCTCCCTAAGACCCTGCTCATATTTTTCCATTTTTTTTCACTGTCTGTTCTTTCATGTGTGTGAATTCAGATGTCTGGTCTTCTAATTCACCGATCCTTTCTTCTGCCTGTTCAAATCTACTGTTGTATCTCTCCACTGTCTTTTTCATCTCCTCCATTATGCCCTTCATTCCCATAAGTTCTGTCATTTGTTTTTTCAAGTTTATGAATTCTTCCTTATGGTCATCCAGTGTCCTTCTTATATCCTTCATCTCTTTTGCTATGTCTTCCCTAAGTTCATTGACTTGATTTTTGAATTGACTTAGATTTGTTTGAACATCTCCAATTATTTTTTCCTTCAGCTCATTGAATTGATTTAGCAATAACTACTTCAACTCTTGTATCTCAGTTGATCTATTAGTCTGTTCCTTTGGCTGGTCCATATTTTTGTGTTTCCTAGTATGGCTCATTATCTTGAGCTGTCTAGGCATCTGACTTTCTTGATTAGTTTATTCTGGAGTTTGTTTTCACTCTTTTACCTAGGGTTTTCTTGTTGGTTGGCTTTGTTCTCTAACCTTTGGTGTTTAGTTCAGCTTATCGTAGATCTTTAACTTATATTTTGTTTAGTTGATCAATTTTTCTCCTCTTGTTTTTCTGTTTCTTGCCCTGCCTCTGTAACTTTTTGGGTGACGGTTTCCTCAGATGTGGTTAAACCCAGTCAGGTTTTCCCAGTCCAGAGAGGCCCTGGTCTCAGGAGGAGGGTATGAAGTTTCCTTGAGAATGAGACCCTCCCGTGAGGCCTTTAGACTCTGTGCTTCTCCTGTGCTGTCCAGCAGGTGGCGCTGGCCAGCCCACAGCTCCCCCACCAGTGTAAGCAGGTGTGGAGCCTTTAGTTCTCCAGGTGACCCTGACCCTGTCAGGGGCACGGTTGACTGAAGCTAGTTAATGAATTCCAACTCCTGGGATCAAAAGGGCTGGGAAGTTATGGTGTTTAGTAAGTTTTCTCTGCCACTAGACTTATAGCTTTGTCTCTCAGAGCTATCTTAGCTCTGCTCTTGCCTGGGCCCAAATTGCAAGTCTTTGAGGCTTTCTGTAGTGGGCTTCTTAGAATAATTGTTTTAGAAAAAGAGAAAAAAATTAAAAAAAAAAAAAAAGGAAGGGCCCAGTATGGACTGTTTACAGTCCTGTAAATAGGCTATTGAAATGCTAAAAGACCAGGAGTTGAGGGCAATTAAGGAACAATCAAAGAAGCAGAGAAACTGGCTTTCAGACAAGAGCTCTCCCTCCCTGGATTTGCAAATGCGTCTGATTCTGCTTGAGCCCTGCCCTTCTCCATATTATGTTCACCTGACTCCAAAGTCTCTGTTTTTATTTTGTTTTCGTTTTTTGTTTTTTTTTTGCTGTTTTGCTAGCCCTGTGTCCTCTCCGCTGGGCTGACTGCTCCCAGATTTCCCGGTGTCTGCTCTCAGTTTATCTGTGGTTGCAGCTTTCATTCTCCCTCCTGGTTCCCAGCACCTATGGCCCCTCCTCCCACGGGCCTGTGCCTGGCAGGGAGGGGCGCGGGTCCCCTGGCCTCGAGAACTTACAGATTTCGCTGATCTCAGCTGTCCCATGCATTCGTGAGTGTTGTATGAAGTTTGTTCAATCTCAATTTCCTCTGCAGTGTCCATTCCATGCAGTTCCTGGCTTTCTACCAACTGCCTGACAAATGATTTTTGATAAAGGTGCCAAGATAATTCAATGGAATAAGGCAAGGTTTTTTAATAAATGTTGCCAGAACGACTGGATATCTATTCGGAGGAAATAAACTTGGACCTTTACCTCACACCATACACAATAATTAAATTAAGATAGAGTTTAGGCCTAAACATAAAAGCTAAAACTATAAAATATCTAGCAGAAAGCATAGGAGAGTATCTTTGAGACCTTGGGATCAGTGAAGATTTCTTAAATGGTATACAAAAAACATTAATCATGAAATCAAAATTGATAAATTGGACTTCATTAAGATTAAAAATTTTTATTTAAAAACTCCATTATAAACATGGAAACAGAAGCCACAAGCTGGGAGAAAATATCCACAATTCATAGATGTGAAAAGCACTTGTATCCAGAATATATAAAGAGCTCCTGAAAAACAATAAGAAAAAAGACAAACAAGCCACTTAAATAATGAGCAAAAAACTTGAAAACACACACATCTCATATAATAAGATATACAAGAATGTCCAAAAAGCACATGAAAAGGTGCTCAACTTCTTTACCAGCAGGGATATGCAAAATAAAAGCATGGTAATAAGTCATTTCACACCCTTTAGGAAGTCTAAAATTAAAGAGACTGAAAGGATCATGCGTTGGTGAGGCTGGAATTCTCACCAGCTGGAATTCTCATCCATCGCTGGTGGTAAGAGTTCCAAGACTGTTTTGGAACACCGTCTGGGAGCTTCTTATAAACAGGCATCTACCCTATGATCTAGACATTCCACTCCTAGGTATTTGCCAAGAGAAATGAAGTCATACCCTTAAAAAGAGATGCACAAAAATAAATAAATAAAGGGATGAACAAGAATGTTTGTGACAGCTTAATTCATAAAAGCCCAAAGCTGAAAACAACCAGATGTTTGCCAGCAGGTGAAAGAGTAAACAAACTGTAGTTATAGGTACAATACAATATTCCCCAGCAATAAAAACCAACAAACCCCAAATGTGGGCAACAATCCAGGTGAATCTCAAAAACATATCGAGTGACAGAAGTCAGACACAAAATAGTACATCTTATATAATTCCATTCATATGAAACTTTGAACTGATAAAACTAAGCTATGGTGATAGAAATCAGAATGGTGGGTCCTTTGGAAGGTGGATAGAGTGACTACAAAACGGCATGAGGGAACTTTTGGGGGTGATAGAAATGTTCTCTATCTTGATGGAGGTGGTTGTCACATAGGGTGACCAACTGTCCCAGTTTACCTGGACCGAGGGGTTCCTGGGAACTGGGGCTTTCCTTTTACAATGGAGATGAGCTGGTCACCCTGCATTACGTGATTGTACGCATTTGCCCAAACTCATCAATCTGTACACTTAAAATTTGAGCATCTTATGTGTAAATTATACTGCAATTTAAAAAGAGTATTTTTAACAAAACAATGATGGGAAACCACCCAACCAAAGAAACAAATGACAACCAAGCAGAGGACAGGAGGGAGCGTCTGCCCTTTAGGCGTCACAGTCAACTCGCAGAGTTAGTGCAATGACTGACACGGCGCGTACCACTGTCCCATCCACCCCCAGGATGAGGGACACCTGGTGTTGAGCACATTTGATGCCCAGCTTCTGGGAGAGCTTGGAAGGCAGGAGTGGTTCTGACCACTGACACTTTGCAGCCTGACCATTTGTTGTGGGGCCGCAGAGACGCACGATGTGCTTTTCTCCTGAAGAACCACAGGTAATGTCAGAACAAGAAGGTCATCATGATCATAGCGTGGCTTATTGACCCACTTGTGAAAGAAATCGTGAAACTAACTCCTCCTTCTTCTCCTCCTCCTCCTCCATCTCTTCCTCCTCCTTCTCCTCCTCCTCCTCCATCTCTTCCTCCTCCTTCTCCTCCTCCTCCCCTCCTCTTCCTCCCTCCTTCTCCCTCCTCCTCTCTCCTCCTCCCCATTTTCCCCCTTGCAGTGAATCATATTTCCACGGTCCTTTCTACATGGAAGCTTTTCTGTATTGGTGGTCATTGAGCATCTGTAACCCGAGGGGCAGAGCCAGTGTCTTCTCGGCTGTATCTGGATTCTGCTATTTCCCTTAGGCGTTGCACAGGGGTGTTGGTTGTGGGCTGCTTTCTTTGCATCCTTGACTGTCCCATCTGACTCGAGTGTGAAGGAAGAGTCCTCCACCATTTATCTGCCCCAGTTTCCTAATGCAGCTTTCCCCCTCGAGGGGAGCAAAACACCATCTTTATCAACCACTCAACCCCAGTCCCCCAAAGCAGAAATTCAGCACAGATGTTTCTGCTCCCTTTCATTGTCATAGAAAGATGCTTCCCATGTTTTTGGCAGTGACTTTTAAAAGCACTCTGTTTCCTTGATTTGCCAAGTTTGAAATAGCACAAACATTTCATCAAAATTTTGTCATGCTGAATAATGCTCCAAAGCCTTTTTCTCAAGAGAAGCACTGGAAATTTCTCCGTATTGTCATAGCACTGAGCAGTTGACAGCGTTTTGGAGGCGCCGAGCTGTGCCTGTCTCCACCCTCAGTGGCAGCCGTGCCCAGGCGCACCAGGCCGCGAGGAAGCCCTCTGCACCAGCATCCAACCTATTTTAGGAACATGCCAGAAAAACACTTGCCACTTACTCATTTGTATCCCGTGCTCAAGTTGAAATCCTTTAAATCAACATCCGCAAAGAACAGTTTATGAGATTTGCTACGGACATTTATAAAATCCAGCTTTGCCTCAAGCAGAGCTAAAATGATGCGGTTTGCTTCCTCTGGAACATTTTTCTCACTGACAATAAAATGTAACCACATCAGAAACTTAAATCCACCAGAGTGTTCCTACGCCAGACAAGTCCTAAAACCCAGAGGCAACAGCCTCTTCAAGAACAACAACTAGATGCACCCCTCCCCCATATTGTCAACACCCCCTTTCAATATGAGCAAGTTAGGGAGCTCACAGCCTAGACACCACTGAAGACGGAGAAGGCGATTAAGTGGGAGGAAGGGGTAGTAACAAGACAAGATAGAATTTATAAAAGGATTACGAATACTGAATCTTTATATACACACATATATATATAAGACGCTAGGGTATTAGAATAGCTAGAAGGAAATAACTGAAATGGTGGAATTGTAACCTATAACATTTGAAATTTGCTTTATAACTATTCATTGAATTGTACTTTGAAAGTTTTCACCTTTCTGTATATATCCTATATTTCACAATGAGGAAAGAACTGAAACTGTGGATAGAACCCATAAGATTCTTTGAAATTTGCTCTATAGCTACTTGTTAAATTGTACTTTGAAAGTTATCACCATTCTATATATATGTTATATTTTACAGTAAGGAAATAACTGAAATTGTGGAACTGGTACCCGTAACATTCTTTGAAATTTGCTCTTTACTTGTTAAATCGTACTTTGAAAATTATCACTGCTATAGATAGATGTTAAATCTCACAATTAAAAAAAATGTATTAAAAAAAAGATCCCTAAGGATAGGGGTGGGGCAGAACGTAACCCGGTGCGGGGCAGACTCGCGATGGCTGTCCCTGCCCAGCCTGGGCTGGCGTGGAGGGGCTGGGGGAGCGGGCGCGGGGTCCGCCTCCGGTGGGTCTCAAGCTGAGAGGGGTAAGTCGGGAGCACAAACAACCAGCCTCCAAGGGGTGCCCTGTTGGGGAAGCCCGGGCAGGCGCTGGCCTCCCCCGTGGTAAGGTTTCCTCGCACACGTCGGAGGTGGTGCCGAGGAGTCCGGCCCGGGAGCGGCCCGGGTTTCCCGTTGTCCACATGGGCCAGGGTTTGAGGCGGCCTTTAGCTTCCTCCATGTCCTCTCCGGGGATTCTCGTCCTGTCACTCGGGGATGCAGCCCCCTGGCTCCGAGGGCACAGGGACGGGAAGCCCCCCAGGAGGAGGGTCTGGGGCCGTTGGAAGAGTGGGGTGGCAGGGGCGGGGCTGCGGGATGGAACACTCCAGAACAGGTGAAAGAAGCCAGCCTGGAAAGGCTACACACTATACGGTCCAACTACATGACATTCTGGAAAAGGCAACACTATAAAGACTGTAAGACGGTCGGGGGCTGCCAGGGGCTCAGGGGGAGGGAGGGGAGAAGAGATGCAGCCCAGGGGATTTTTAGGGCAAGGAAACTCTTCTGTAAGATGCTGTAGTGGTAGATCAAAAGCCGTAAAACTGTACAGCACTAGAGTGGACCCTAATGTAAACTATGGGCTTTAGTTAATAGTAAATTTATCGATAATGTATTAATTCAGCCATTGTAACAAACGTGCCACACTAATGCAAGGTGTCAATAACAGAGAGCCTCAGTGCTTTGGCGAGAGGAGGTACATGGGAACTCTCTGTAGTTTCTGTACAAGTTTTCCATAAACCTAAATCTGCTCTAAAAAATAAAGTCTATTTTAAAAGAAAATCCACCACTATTGAGCACGCGCCATGGCCAGGCCCTGTGCTGGATCTTACACAAACCACCGATGGCTCAGGCCCAGCTTTATCCATCTTTTATAGACGGAAGAACAGAGGCTCAGAGAGGTTGAGTGAGCTGCCTTGGGTCACACAGCTGGCCAGTGGCTGAGCTGGGCTCCAAATCCAAGCCCATTCAACATCAAGGCCATGCCCTGAACCTCTCTGTGCTTGTCGAAACGTACCTGCCTTTCTGCAGGACGGGGAGGGTGAGGCTGAGGCCATGTGGGCCCTAGACCGGCCTCTGCAGGGAGCAGATGCTGGGAATTCCAGCTGCAGAGGGCAGAGGGGAGAGGCCTCTGGCTCTGAGGTCACCTCAAACCCCGTCCTGTTGGGGAGGCCAGAGGAGCCCAGTGCCAGGGGCAGCTGGGGAGATGGTCTCCCAGCAGGGCCCTTCCTCCATGTCTGACACTTTGTGAGCCTGTGGGCTTTGCGGCACCCGCTCAGCATCCACCTGCCCCGGCTGCCCGCCAGCAGGGAGGGGCAAGGTTCTTCGGCTGCAGGGAGTGACGGGGTTTTAGGGTCGGGGCATTCTGACACATTCATTCACTCCTGGAAACCAGGGTGAAGCGACTCAGGACCCACTGCCGCTCTAGGGCCACATTATAATTGCCCACCTGCCCTGCTGCTGCCACTGTCCTCCTCTGTCTGCCCTGCGGGCTCCTGCTCCCGTGACCACATGCTTACATGGAGCCTGGGGGGTCCCAGTTAGCCGCTTCGACCCCAGCCTGGCACCTTGCAAGTGTGTGTGGATGTTGTGATCTTTGATTCTTGCACAATATCTGTCAGCTGGGACCAGGGTGAGAGGTCAACGCGAGGCCAAGTTTGGGGTGTGTGGCCTGTGCAGTCACGTGGAACCTCTGCACAGAAGGACCTTGGACTTGGTTGGATGCTCTGCTGTTGTGATTTTGAAGTTCTGAATAACGTTGAACAAGGGGCCCCACATATCCATTTTGCACAGAGCCCACAGATGATGTAGCCAGTGCTGGTCTGATTCCACAGCTCCTGGCCAGTAAGGCTTAAGGAAGGAATCTCCCAGGCTCCCGGGAAATTCCAGGTTGGACCATTAACTCCAAAAGGCTGTGAGTTGTGATGAGCTCCTGGAGGCTAAAGGTGTCCTCTCTGGCTCAGGAAACCCCAAAGGACTGGGACTGGGGCCATCACCCAATCTGCCTTTTACGGAGACAGGTGCACCCAAATGGATATGTCCAAGGGTTGGGCAGGGGAAAGTGTTGTTTCTCCACTTTTTATGGGAGATGGGGCTTCCGCATGCCTGGGTGCTCCTTTTGTCCTGTCCAGCTCCTTCTTGACATAGCTGAGAACACCCCGATTTGAGCCCCTTCCCCTCCATCCTTCATGCTTTGCACTTGGTGTGTACATGGGTGGGGTGGCCTGTGGCTGCTGTAAGTCACCCCCAACAAGGCTACTCAGGACTGGAGAGGGGCCACTCCCAGGGGCCTCCAGAGGATGCCGGACAGGTTTGTTCCAAAGCCTGGATTCCAGGGGTCTCGGGTGAAGGCTGAGGAACCCTGGGAAAAGGAAAGGAAAGGAAAGCCAACAGCTCAGGGCTCAGTGAAGTCTTGGAAAGAAGCGTCTCAGGTCTCTGTGGCTTCTCTCCACCGGGTGCAGCCACCGCCTTCCAATCGCGCTCAGCTCTGACTGCTCTGAGGCTGGTTGTGCGTGTCGCGGGCGGCTGGGCGTGGCAGCGAGTGACTTCCATCGGTCAGCAATTAAGCGTGGCAACTGACGGTGACAGATGAACTGGAGAACTGAGTCACTGAATCAGTTCTGCCGTCCGGTTGCTAGACGTTCTCTGAGTGTGCGACCGTAGCTGACTCAGAGTTCCACTTCTTGAAGAGCAATTGTTAAATAAGGGTGTATTGTTTGTCAAGCCCCTGGAAACATACCATCCTCCAGAAAACTACTGCGGGACAATTGCCATAGCAGTTTCTGGAAGTGCCTGTCTCTCTCCCTTTTTGCCAAACAGTGGATACTAATAATCTTTGCCAATCTGGTCTCTGCATTGACTTCACCAGCATCTGTGCACGCCTGCAAAGCTGGACATTTTTGCATGTCCTCACTGGACCTCCATGTCTCAGTTTAAGTGTGGATCCTCTGGTTGGGTCCTTTGCCCATTTTCTACTGATGGGTCAGCATTTTTAGATTAAGGATGCTATGTCACATATATGTTGCAATTATTTTCTCCACTTTTTTCTATATTTTGTTTTTATTCATGGCAGCTTTCTTGTATACAGGTGGCTGAAACTTGCAGGTGGCTGTTATTTCCACTTATGTTTTCCCTTCATGGTTAGTGTAGCAGTTAGGAAAGATGTGGGCTGGAATCCTGATGCAACAACTGCTTGACTTTGGGGAATTCACTTTGCCCCTCTGAGCCTCAATTTTCTCACTCATAAAATGGGGATAACAATACCCATCTGCACTGGGCTGTTAAATAAGCACCGAGCAGGGTGCATCAGCACTCAATAAACAATAGCTTTTGCATTGCTTGATTTTAAGCCAATATGTAATTGTAATGCATCTGCTATTAATTAGGTATCTTGAGAAATCGAAGAATATTTCAAGACATGGGTCCCATCCTTAGAGGAAAAGGGAAGAGGAGAGCCTCCTGTGCTTGGGAGCCCAGCAATACTGGAAGGACACATCAGTGTGGCGTTGTTGGAGGAATTCATCAAATGGCTCCGAGAAGCCATTAATAACTTACCCAAGTAAATGAGTAAGTAAGTAAATAAGTAAGTGGGGGAGCAGAGACAGAGGCCCAGGTCTCTCTGATCCTAGACCCCACGTGCCTCCATTTACACCCATGGTTTATCATCTTGTTAGCGACACACGGCAATGCGTTTGTCGGTGTGAGTGTGCTCTTTCAGAGCTCGAATGTTCCAGGGCCCTGTAGGCTGGTAGGGGGCAGTGGTGTGCAGTGGCCACATCAGTCGAGTGTCAGCCAGAAGAAGGCTTGGGCCAGGCAGGACTTGGGCCTCTTGGGGACTAGACCTCCTTGGTTGGCAGTGACCAGGAAGCAGGGATCCTGAGGGTGGTTGGTCAAGGCCAAGCTGGTCAAAACAGGTGGTCAAGGCCAAGGCTAGGAGCAGGAATGAACCACATGGAGTGCAAGGAAAGCTATGTCTGGAGTCCAGGAGGTGAGGAAATAGGGTCTGGCTGGAAGAGTCAGGGTGTTGTTTGGGGCATGTTAGGGTTCAGGCACCTGTGGGATGACCCAGTGATGTTGAGTGTCCTGGGGACCTTCCCAGGTTCATGCTTTTGCCCCCTCTACTTGGCATCCCCAGGCCTGTCCCCTGCCCTGATGAGCTTCTGCCAGCCCTGCTCCTGCTGGGGTGCAACTAAAGCCACCAGCACTGCCATCTCTGTCACCTTAGCTGCCGACTTGCTGCCACTGTGCTCCCTGTCCACCCCACAGAGGGCACAAGGTGAGCCCCCAGGAGACGGGGCTAGTGTTGGGATGCTAGGGATCCGCCCATGCAGTGAGCGGGCAGCCCTGCTGCTAGGAGAGCTCGTGGGCTCCAGCTGCCAGTCTCACAGGGCAGAGAGGTTCTTTACAGAGCTGCAGCCACCGCTAAGGGCCCACATCAGTTTGCAGCGTACAAGACAGTCATTGATTTCCAGAATGAAGCCTAGGCCACTGCTCATTTCAGGGGATTTAGTGCTCCAAGTGGCTGTGTGCCTGTGTGAGAAACACTGTCAGCCCACTTTATAACTAGGTTCGCAATGCATAGAAATCCCGGGGCCCCACATGGCCCAGGAGCAGCTTGTTTGTTAAACAAACAATCCAGCAAATAAAGGTAATAATAAAAAAAAAGTATTTCCAGGGGAGGTCTGGTTCTCTCAAAGGGAAGGAGCTTGGGTTGGACTAATCTTCCCACAGATGACAATGATAAACTCTGGATAAAATATAGTTTAAGAAAAAAAAGGTTTAAGGACACTGGAGACAAAGAGTAAAGGGGACTCAACCCTTGAGAGGGGTAACGGGACGGGCTGAGTTCCGCATTTACACGGGATCTGAGGCCACTTCCCAGTCTGCCCAGGGCAGCGTGGCTGGAACTCACAGGTCTGAGAGGTCAGAGGGCAGAGTTTGGACTTCCAATGTGGTTGGAAATTGAGGGACAAAAATATTAGAAAGAGCCCAAAATGTCACATAGAAATTCCCCTCAAATTCTAAACTGACCCCTAAAATAGTGCATCTACAGTGAGACTCCAGAAGGCCCCGTGGAAAGCAATATCTGCAGGGGTGAAAGAGCTGAGCAGAGGCATCAGCTGCTGCTCACTGCTTGGGTGACAGAGCTTAGAGTTTAAGTCCTGAAGTAGAAGGGCTCGGTACGCCTCTCAGGCTTTCCCCTGAAACCTCAGTAGGGCTTCAGCTTGGGAGCAAAGTCTATGTCCCAGGACTGTGATTCACCCTCCGTGAATCCCCACCCCAGTGGAATGTACAACAAAGTCTCCTTAAGTTCAAGGTGATCCACCAGTGATTTAACTGACCGCTAGAACAAAGCACAACACTCTTCAGAAGAAAAGAATCGGAGTCTCTGCAATGCATCGTTCACAATATCCAATATACGGTAAAAATTTCCTAGACACTGGAAGAAACAGGAAAATGTGACCTGTGTTTGAGTTTCCCAGCTGCTAAAACAAATACCACCCAATGGGTTGATTTAACAATAGGAATTTATCGGCTCATGGTTTCAGAGGCTGGAAGGCTGGCTTCCTCCTGGGGTCAGTATCTTCTCGCTGGCCAGAATTTTGGGGGATTCCTTGGCTTTTCCATTACATGGCAATGCACATGGCAATGTCTTCTCCTTTCTTCTCCAGGTCCCATTGACTTGCAGCCTCTGGCTGCTCCCCGTGGCTTCTCTCTCTGTGTGACTTTCACTCTGCTTGTAAGGGACTCTAGTCATCCAGAGTAAAACCCAACCTGACTCAGTGAGCCCTCATCTTAACTGAAGGAACATCTTGAAGAGATCTTACCTTATTTACACTGGTTCCAACCCACCAGAATGCAGACCAAGACCAAGAACACATCCACACTGGGGTACACAGTTCAGTCCCCCTCAGATGATCAAGGAACAAAACAAAGAGCCATCAATAGAAACAGACCCACAAACTAACCAAGTGCGACAATTAATAGATGAGGGTGAAATAACTGTGATAAATACGCTGTGTTAAAGAATGTTTGGAAAAGATGGTTATAATGGGCAAAGAAATGGGGAATTTCAGGAGAGGTTTTTTTTTTTTTTTTTTTCAGGTATAGATGTTTTTATTTTCTTTTCTTTTTTTTTTTTTTTAATCATTTTATTGAGATATATTCACATACCACGCAGTCATACAAAACAAATCGTACTTTCCATTGTTTACAGTACCATTACATAGTTGTACATTCATCACCTAAATCAATCCCTGACACCTTCATTAGCACACACACAAAAATAACAAGAATAATAATTAGAGTGAAAAAGAGCAATTGAAGTAAAAAGAACACTGGGTACCTTTGTCTGTTTGTTTCCTTCCCCTATTTTTCTACTCATCCATCCATAAACTAGACAAAGTGGAGTGTGGTCCTTATGGCTTTCCCAATCCCATTGTCACTCAGGAGAGTTTTTGAAACTAAAAAGAAGCAAATGGAAATTGTTTGGTATTCTGTTCTCAGTTAGAATGTCTCTACTATCTCCCTATTGAGTTTATGTCTTCTGCCTTCCAGAACTTCTTTCTTCTCATCCAGGAATTCTCTATGTGCTTATACCTAAAAATGCATTCAACAAACTTATCCAGTGCCTATTTTGTGCCAGGTTTTGTTCTAGGCCCTGGGGTTACAGTGAACAAAACGGTTAAAAATGTTTGCCCTTAGGAATTTGTATTCTAATCAGGGAAGATGGCAATAAACCAATAATAATTATGTAGAAAAAAAAAAATGCTGGGGTAGGTCGGTCAGAGGAGTCATTGAGCAAAGACCTGCAGGGCCGAGAGTGAACCAGGTGTGCATATGTGGGGAGGAACTTTCCAGGTAGAAGGAACAGAGGTTTCTTGAGTCAGATTTCATGAATGAGCTGCTCACAGTTAGTGACACCACAATGGAGTGAATGAGGCAGAGAAACAGAGGTCAGAGGTCAGAGGTTATGGGCACAGGAGGGGGATGATGAGAGAGACTTCTAGGCTGTGGTAAGGACCGTAACTGTTGGTCTGTGTGGACCATGACCAGAGATGTGACATCATCAAACTTTGGTTTTAAACGGATCACTGCAGCTGCTGTGTGGAGGTGCCTGGGGCAGGGGCTGAGAGACCTGGACCAACTGGAGAAGGCGCTGGATCCTGGGTATGTTTGAAGGCAGAGCTAAAAGCATTTACCGATGGGTTAGGTGTGGGGTGTGAGTGAGAGAAGAGGGGAGACATCAAGGACTCTAGGATTTTGGCTTGAGCAACTAGAAAGAGAGAGTCGTCAACAAGGGCAGGGAGGGCTGCAGGTGGAAAAGGCTTTGGGGCAGACCAGCAGCTCCGGTATGGGCATCCAGGGAAGATGGGTGGGCCGTCGGATGCAGGAGTCCGGAGTGCTGAGGGGCAGTTGGTCTGGGAACCACCAGCATATAAATCACATCGTATGTGATCACCCAGGGGGTGAGGGTAGACAGAGAAGAGCTGCAGGGCCTGAGACCCGTGGCCTTCCCAATTTGAAACTGTATACCCCGGGAAAGACTATGTTCTTTGATGCAGTCTTGTGGGGGCAGAACTATTATGGGAGGTCGTTTGATTAGGATGTGACCCACCCAACTGTGGGTGAGACCTTTTAATTAGTTTATTTCCATGGAGTTATGACCCTGTCCATTCAGGGTGGGTCTTCATTAGATCACTGCAGTCCTTAAGAGAGCTGACAGCCCACACAGATCCAGACGCTTGGAGATGCTGGGAGATGCAGACAGACGGATGTTTGGAGATGCTAAGCTAAGAGATGATGCCCAGAGTTTGCTCCAGAGAATCTAAGAGAGGACCCCCAGATGCTTAGAGAGAAATGCCCCAGGAGAACCAGCAAAGAGCTAAGAGAAGCTAAGAGAGACAGAAGCCCAGAGACATTTTGGAGAAAGTCATCTTAAAACTAGAACCTGGGAGCAAAGGACCAACAGATGCCAGCCACGTGCCTTCCCAGCAGACAGAGGTGTTCCGGATGCCATCAGCCTTTCTTCAGTGAAGGTATCCTCTTGTTGATGCCTTAGTTTGGACACTTTTATGGCCTGGGAACTGTAAATTTGTAACCTAATAAACTCCATTTATAAAAGCCAATCCATTTCTGGTATTTTGCATAATGGCAGCTTTAGCAAGAGTTTAGACGGAGGAGGGAATGGCCAGCGAAAGAGGAGAACTGAGAGTGGATCTCCTGGAGCCCAGGCGAGGGTGTGTTTCAGGACAGGTGACCAGCTGGGCCAAATGGTCAGTGGAGAGCCTGATGGTCACCGGTCAGTGCAAGACGAGGAACGATGGGTGGGCGGCCTGGAGGCCTTGGTGACCTGTCAGGAGGC
The DNA here is from genome assembly GCF_015220235.1 of Choloepus didactylus. Lineage (NCBI taxonomy): Eukaryota > Metazoa > Chordata > Mammalia > Pilosa > Megalonychidae > Choloepus > Choloepus didactylus. The sequence continues at coordinate 130,649,971 of NC_051315.1, read as the reverse complement.
TCTGCAGTGAGGTATAGGTGGTAGAAGCCTAGTCAGAGCAGGTAGGAGAGAACAGGAAGAGAGTAATTGCAGACAGAGGGGAGAGGCAACTCTAAAGGGGAGAAATGGTGCAGGGAGTGTGGGGTCAAGAGTTGTGTTTTTTTTTTTAAATTATGGAAGATATGAAAGCACATCTGTATGCTGATGGGAATAATCTACTAGAAAGGAAAACATTGATGGTGCAGGGGAGAGGGGGCAATTGCAGAATGATGGCCTCGAGTAGGTGTGGGTAAGGGGTGACCCAGAGCACAGAAGGAGGAGGTTACTTGCGGTTATGGGCTTTCTCGCTGGGAACAGAGCCCAGACCGTTGTCAGAAAGGTTAAATATTACCCCTCGGTGCAGAGCGATCCGTCTCCTGCAGAGACTTCTGGGTCTGATGAACCCCCGGTCTTGTTCCTGCTTGTTCCCGGGAGCCCTTCCCTTGCTGTCTCCCTCCATGTGGCTGTGGGTGAACCACTCGCCCTTTCTGGGCTCAGTTTCCTCTACTGTAAAATAGAACAAAGCAATCGGCCCGCCCTAACCTTGGCAGGGCCCAGAGACAGGGATGCATGTGCTGGCCCGAATACCACTTGTCTAAATGTTTACAAGTTACAACCAAAGCCAAGCAAATACAGTGGTACCTCGGTACTCGTCATTAATTGGTTCCAGGAGGTACAACAAGTACCAAAAATGACAAGTACCAAACAAATTTTTCCCATAAGGAACAATGTAAATAAATTTAATGCATTCCCAAACCAAAGACAGTGCACATTTTTTTTTTTTTTTCACTTGGCAAATGTTTTATGTAAACACATACTTAACATGAGTTAAAATCATTTTGGAAATATTGACATGTGGAAATACACATGAATAATCAGCCCACTTACAGGCTAAAAGATACAATATATTTTAGTAGAAAACAAAATTTGCTGAACGTGAAGTTATTCAAATTGCAACTCTCATAGCAGGAACAACAGCCATATGCCCAGCCATATGCAGCATTTATTAGTATTTACCATGCAGTATGCTAAATGTTCTATAAGCATTAAGTTTAATTCTAGGAAGTAGGAACTGTTATTATTCAAATTACATAAATGAAGAAATTAAGGTGAAAAGTTACTTGTGCAAAGTAACACAGCTGGTTAGTAGCAGAGCTACTAAGAGCTGTGCGATCCGGAAAACTGGGCAACCCTCCAGTTCCTGTTTTCTTAAGAGTCAAGAACAGGAATAATTGTTGCTACATCTGTCATAACAGGGTTACTGTGAGGATCATATGAAATAATGTCCTATCATTACACTGTAAATACCTAAACTATTACATACCTAGTTAACCTAGTTATCCAAGTCTTCTTGAGGCTTCTATTTTAGCTTTATCCTGCTTCCTTTGGCTTATCTAGTTATGTTCAAGAAATTCTTGATCCCTGTAGCTGACCACTCTTTTACCCCATTTCCAAGATTTGCTTCCTTGTTTTCATCTGTCTGCACTTCTTGCTTTGATCTCATATATTCGACAGTGCACATTTTTAAGCCAATATGTAAAAAGATACGATTGTATATCATTACTGTACATGAAAAATAAACCTAAAAATTAATAAATACTTAGATTAAATCAAATAAAAACTTCACTTTACCTGTTCTGAGAAGAGTCCATGGCCTAATGGGGTGGTGGGAGGAGAGGTTACATGGAGAGTTGCTTGGAAGGAGATTTCCCCTCCGATAGAATATCGGGCACTTGCACCGCAGGTGCTCTTTCTCTTTTCTGCCTTTTTTCGACTTGCACCACAGGCTCTGACGTCCTCTTTTTCAGCTTCACTAAAAACTTATCCAGTGAGGACTGCTTCTGTCTTCTTTTCAGAATTCCTCAAAAATGTGAAATTCTTTGGTCACTCAATAAATTCGTATTTCTGCTTGTCAGAACTTTGTCTGGATGGAATTTCTCCACAAAGTTTTGAACTTCTGTCCATTTTGCACACATTTTTTTTTTTTTATCAAGGAACTGGAGACCTCCTCCCTTATCTCGTCCTCACCTGAGGAAATCTCTTCAGCCACCTCTTGCTGCCCCTTCTGCAGCTCCTGCAGCTCCTCAGTGTGAGCTCTTCACCATGTTCCTCCACTAACCCCGCAACATCAGCCTTTTTATCACTTCTTTATTCTGAATGATGGTGGAGACCATTGTTCTAGGCATACCGTGTTGCCTAGCAAGATCAGTAGTGCAAATACCATTCTCATGGTTGCCTATTATTTCTTATTTTTGCTTGATGGTGGTGCAAAGTAATTTTCTTTTCTGCTCAGCGCCCTCACTGCTCATTTTTTTAGGACCCACGATGAGAAAAAAGGGCAAAAATACACAAAATGACCACAGACACTAAGATAAGACCCCAAGAGGATGGTATTCAAGCATACCAGTGTGAAGGCCGAGGGCCCGGGGTCCCCCACTCCTCCATGACGAGATACACGCAGCTGACCTCTACAACTTTCTGTTTTCTGAGTATCGTTCTGTACGGGGTTTCCAGGCCCTGACCTGAGTTTGTCTGTTGAGTATACTCCTGGGAAAGAAGTAATCCAATAATTAATTGGTATTTAATGAAGTTAAGTAAGTATTCAATGCCTGTTTAAGTCTCAATTGGTGTGTTACTTAGATATACTAATATTTAAGGCCAGCTTAATTGTTAATTGTTGTGTTTGCTTTAATCAGTCATACGCATGTTACTTAAATACATAAGTGTTAAGTGTCTGAATTGTTAGTTGGTTTGTTATTGCATTTGTGTTCTTCAAGTGCTCCTGGTTGATTACTGATTACTGACATTCTTTAGAATGGAAAATTCTAATTCTGGGAGCATTCCTAAATGTAGCCTTTTGGACTATATTTTGAAAAGTTGGGAAATTTTTAGCTATGAACCTATGAAAAACAAGGAAGAGTTTATTTCTGTAAAACAGTCTGGGCTCCATATGATTTAGAATCAGGGGAGAAATGGCCTGAGAACGGCTCTGTAGAGAAGAACCCCGTATTACAGTTCGAGTTGTTCTGCAAGAGAGAGCAGAAATGGGATGAGGTGATGTATGTTCAATCCTTTATTTGTCTCTCCCAGCAATCAGTGTGGATAAGAAAATGTAAAATTCAACCTGTAAAAATTAGTGGAAGATCCATTAGAAACTTTATTAACTCCTTTACCATCTCTCCCTGTACTCTGTAACCGAGGGGCCAATAGATCAGGAGAGCAGGAAGCCCCCTACCCCCTCCGGCTCCTCCTCAGTATCCCTCTTTATTTGGAGGTAAAGGACCCTGTTCTAGTTTGCTAATGCTGCCAGAATGCAAAACACCAGACATGGATTGGCTTTTATAAAGGGGGGTTTATTTGGTTACACAGTTACAGTCTTAAGGCCATAAAGTGTCCAAGGTAACACATCAGCAATCGGGTACCTTCACTGGAGGATGGCCAATGGTGTCTGGAAAACCTGTGTTAGCTGGGAAGGCACGTGGCTGGCGTCTGCTCCAGAGTTCTGGTTTCAAAATGGCTTTCTCCCAGGACATTCCTCTCTAGGCTGCAGTTCCTCAAAAATGTCACTCTTAGTTGCACTTGGGGTATTTGTCCTCTCTTAGCTTCTCCGGAGCAAGAGTCTGCTTTCAACGGCCATCTTCAAACTGTCTCTCATCTGCAGCTCCTGTGCATTCTTCAAAGTGTCCCTCTTGGCTGTAGCTCCTCTTCAAAATGTTGCTTTCAGCTGCACTGAACTCCTGTTATGTCAGCTCATTTATATGGCTCCAGTGACTCAACTTAGACCCACCCTGAATGGGCGGGGCCACACCTCCATGGAGAGTCATCACCCACAGCTGGGTGGGGTGCATTCCAAAGAAACACTCAAAGAATTATAATCTGATCAACACTGATAACGTCTGCCCACACAAGATTACATCAAAGATAATGGTGTTTGGGGGGACATAATACATTCAAACTGGCACAGACCCTGAGATAGAAATGGTTTCCCTATTCTCATACCCGCCAGGGCACTCAATTTGTCCAGGGCTCCTCCCCAAAACCAGCAGCAGAGTCACCAGCAAAACTTCCACCCCTCTGGCAAGTGCCTATGAGAGTAGATGGACAGGGGGCCCGAGAGGATTTATATTTGAGCACACCAGTGTGAGGACTGGGGCCCCCCACTCCTCCATGATGAGATACAGGCAGTCGCCCATGTGACCAGGCAACCGGCCCCTGCCCAGGGGGGGAAGCATTAAACTTTCCTCTCCTAGGTGACAGTGTGATTGTGAAAACCCTGTGGATCGCACTCCCTTTATCCAGTGTACGGATGGATGAGTAGAAAAATGGGGATAAAACCTAAATGAAAAATAGGGTGGGATGGGGGTGGTGGTGATTTGGGTGTTCTTTTTTTATTTTTATTTTTTATTCTGATTCTGATTCTTTCTGGCGTAAGGAAAATGTTCAAAAATAGATTGAGGTGATGAAAGCACAACTATAAGATGGTACTGTACACCATGGATGATTGTATGGTATGCGAATGTATCTCAATAAAACCCAATTAAAAAAAAATTTCCCTCTCCTAATCACTGCTAGTAACCAAATTTCATGAGACCTTGTTGTAGCCAAATCTTGTGAGAAACTGCATTGTCACAAACCTTTATAAGCCCCCCCGGCACTCCTCTCTCTCTTTTTCACACGTTCACTTTCTGTGGCCGCCACAACCGTGAGACCATCATCTCCTGCAAGGAGGTCCCAATTATACCCTTGTCCACTTCCGTGCCTGGTGTGCTCTTCCGTCTCAGGGCTGAGCTGGGTTGGAACAACCAGAAAGGATGAAAAAGTAGGGTTCAGATTAGCGAGCTTCATGTTTCTATTTTCTGGGGTTTCGTGTGTGCCTAACTTTCTATTTGTGTCTGCTGTGTAATGCATATTTTCCTACCTCTGGAAGGTAATACCAAATTGGCAAATAAAAATTCTTAAAAGAACTCTCTTCAAATTGGTTAAAGATAAATAAGCACATATTTATATATAAATAATAAATATTATTATTTATATAAAAATAATATTTATTTAAAAATTAGTACTCCTGGGGGTCCCAAAAAGAGAAAAAGGGAAAAAAAAAACCCTCTAGGCACCAGAGTTCAAAGCCTTTGTTTTTGTAATTACTGTAAAGAAACCTGGATATTGGAAAGAAACCACCCCTGGAATTTCCTGAGGGCAACAGAGGGCCACCTCCGGGAAAGGCAAAGACTTTTCCCCAATTGTCGGGTCACAGCTTTGGGTGAAATAGATCTGTAATTGGAAACAATTAAAAGAAGGGCGTGGGAACTTGCGTCAACACTAAGGCCTCCTTAGAGATCTTAAATCCCTCTACCCTCATTTAAAATTTTAAGAACCAGGCTTCTTTCTGTCTCACCTGTCCCTGCCCCCAGGGCCTAACCAGCTAAGGCAGCTAAAGGGGAGGGTGGGGTGGGGAAAGATCGAGGAGGGTGGGCTTGGTTTAGAAATCTTTCTACTGGACCTGGAGATTAGAAAGGGTAGGCACAGAGGAAATGTTGTGGAATAGGCCATGTCTGTTCTGAGAGAATTCCCCAGTTAAAATTTCTTTTTCCAGTAATACCTTTGTGACAGTAACCACAGTAAACAAATCATTATTAAAATATAAATAGCCTTGGGGGTGGGGTAATTGAATAAGACCTAATTGCAACATTTCAGTTAGGTAAGAGAAAAATGTCCTTCAGGGCTATGGAAAAGTATTCCTGGATTTATGCTCGGGACAAATTAAACAATTGTTGTATATTTTCCAGAGTTTGATGCTTTTGAGGTTGTTCATAATTTTAAGATTGAAAAGAGATTTTTTTTAACCTCCAATAGAAAAAGGAACATTATATCTATTAGCTCTTTAAGATGGTGAAAAATGTAAGTTTGTGTTAATGAAATTAAATTATTAGCGTGACAAACTATTTTAAAAATAATTATGTTTTGTAGGATGTTCAAGGACAGTATCAAAGATCTTTTTGGTAACTTAAGGTCTTTGGGTATGTAAAGTATACAAGATTTGCTCTGGTAAAGAAAGGGGTGTAGTTTTGTTTTAGAGAATGTGTAGGACAAAGCCTGGGTGAATATGGAAAGTTGTAGAAGGGTTGTGAAAGTGAATTCTGATGGTCATAATCTATGTTGACCAAAAATTGGATAGGCTCGTTTATAATATTTTGTAAGCGCTTTTTGCATCAAATTGTATTCATACAAAACTGAGTTTTCTCTCTGTTATAATAATGCAGATTATTGGTCTGATCTTAATGAAAGGTGATAAAAAGTTTTTCTTAATCATCTGAGTATTCTGCCTAAGTCAAAGACCCTATGTCACATCAGAATAAAATTCCTTGTTGAGGTTTATGTTGACCTTATCATTCTTTATTTTAGAAGACTTTTTGTTGTCACTTTGATTAAATAAGGAACCATATATTGTTTCACAGTAACCCATTTTCCTGTTCAACATCATGTTCAAACCTAACAACTTTTGGCATTTTGCCTTCCCAAAATCGAGCCCTGAAGGATGTCTTTTATTTCAAACTTTTGCAAAGGATTTGTTCTTTTACCTTGTAAAACTGAGGTGATAATACATAGAAGTGTTTTGAGAGGTAGTAGAGCAAGTAAAAGGTATTTTCTATCCTTCTGTTAGTTAAATTTGTAAGAGTGAAATGCTATTCATATATTTAGAGATTGTATAAAATTCCCAAAGATTTGAAAATGTTCTCACATGTCCATTTTAAAGCCTGATACTGATACAGATCACGGAAACAACCAAATTTGCTTGTCAGTTATGCCACCGTGTTCTAATGCTTCTCTAAAAGCACATGTTGTCGGGTGCTGACAAGATGGCGGCTGGTGGGGTTGTTGCTGCGGTGCCCAAGTGCCGGCTTCTGCCCTATGCGCTACACAAGTGGAGCTCCTTCTCCTCCACTTACCTTCCCGAGAACATTTTAGTGGATAAACCAAATGACCAATCTTCAAGGTGGTCTTCAGAGAGCAACTATCCTCCTCAGTACTTGATTCTGAAGCTTGAAAGGCCTGCTATAGTCCAGAATATCACATTTGGGAAATATGAGAAAACTCATGTCTGCAATTTGAAGAAATTTAAAGTCTTTGGTGGAATGAACGAAGAAAATATGACAGAGCTATTGTCCAGTGGCTTAAAGAATGATTATAATAAAGAAACATTTACTTTGAAGCATAAAATTGATGAACAGATGTTTCCTTGTCGATTCATTAAAATAGTTCCACTATTATCCTGGGGACCCAGCTTTAATTTTAGCATCTGGTATGTTGAGCTGAGAGGCATTGATGATCCTGATGTAGTACAACCCTGTCTCAACTGGTATAGCAAGTACCGTGAACAGGAAGCCATTCGCCTTTGCCTAAAACACTTCCGACAACACAACTATACAGAAGCCTTTGAATCACTGCAAAAGAAAACCAAGATTGCCCTGGAACATTCCATGTTAACAGATCTTCATGACAAACTGGTATTGAAGGGTGATTTTGATGCTTGCGAAGAATTGATTGAAAAAGCTGTAAATGATGGCTTATTCAATCAGTACATCAGTCAGCAGGAATATAAGCCACGATGGAGTCAAATCATTCCCAAAAGCACCAAAGGTGATGGAGAAGATAACTGACCAGGAATGAGAGGGGGCCATCAGATGGTTATTGATGTTCAAACAGAGACCGTTTATTTGTTTGGTGGCTGGGATGGAACACAAGATCTTGCCGACTTCTGGGCGTACTGTGTGAAGGAGAACCAATGGACATGTATCTCTAGAGACACTGAGAAAGAGAATGGGCCTAGTGCCAGATCATGTCATAAAATGTGCATTGACATTCAACGAAGACAGATCTACACTTTGGGGTGGTATTTGGATTCCTCTGTGAGGAACAGCAAATCCCTGAAAAGTGACTTCTATCGTTATGACATTGACACAAACACATGGCTGTTACTAAGTGAGGATACTGCAGCAGATGGAGGACTAAAATTGGTGTTTGATCATCAGATGTGTATGGACTCAGAAAAACACATGATCTACACCTTTGGTGGTAGAATTTTGACATGTAATGGCAGTGTAGACAACAGCAGAGCCAGTGAACCACAATTCAGTGGATTGTTTGCTTTCAACTGTCAATGTCAGTCCTGGAAACTTCTTCGAGAAGACTCCTGTAATGCTGGGCCTGAGGACATCCAGTCTCAGATAGGACACTGCATGCTATTCCATTCAAAAAATCGTTGTTTATATGTATTTGGTGGCCAGCGATCGAAGACCTATTTGAATGACTTCTTCAGTTATGATGTGGACTCTGATCATGTAGACATAATATCAGATGGCACCAAGAAAGACTCTGGAATGGTTCCAATGACTGGATTCACACAGAGAGCAACCATTAATCCAGAACTGAATGAAATACATGTTTTATCTGGACTCAGGAAAGACAAGGAAAAGAGGGAATAAAATGTCAGAAATTCATTCTGGATTTATGACATTGTGAGGAATAGTTGGTCTTGTGTCTATAAGAATGATCAGGCTACAAAGGATAATCCAAGTAAAAGTCTCCAGGAGGAAGAACCATGTCCAAGATTTGCCCATCAGCTTGTATATGATGAGTTACACAAGGTTCATTATTTATTTGGTGGGAATCCAGGAAAATCCTGCTCTCCAAAGATGAGATTAGATGACTTCTGGTCGCTGAAGTTATGTAGACCTTCAAAAGATTACTTACTGAGGCATTGCAAATACCTCATAAGAAAACACAGGTTTGAGGAAAAGGCCCAAATGGATCCCCTTAGTGCTCTGAAATATTTACAGAATGATCTTTATATAACTGTGGATCATTCAGACCCAGAAGAAACAAAAGAGTTTCAGCTCCTAGCTTCAGCTCTGTTCAAATCAGGTTCAGATTTTACAGCTCTAGGCTTTTCAGATGTGGATCACACCTATGCTCAAAGAACTCAGCTCTTTGACACCTTAGTAAATTTCTTTCCTGACAGCATGACCCCTCCTAAAGGCAACCTGGTAGACCTCATCACACGGTAACTGAAGAGTCACTGGACACAGAAATGGAGAACATGAATCTGCTTTCAGTATTTTGGATTTCAACTTTACTGACTGAAAATTAGGTTGCAGTGATTGAGGACTGCACCAGAATTTTGAAGGGATCTTTATCATCAGAAGTTATAACCCTCTTCCTTCACACCTGACCTCAACCCCATTCTCCTCCCATTCCTAAATTAGGCTAATAAAGTAAAATTGATATACTTTCCATTTAAAAATATATATATATTTTTTCTCAAAAAAAAAATAAAAAATAAAAATAAAAGCACATGTTGTCAACAAAATGGGACTTTAAAAGAGAAGCAAGGCAAGTCTGTAATTTATATTCTACCTGTTAATTAACATAACTGGTAAGTGTGTAAAGCTGAGACAGGACAAAACTTCTGCTATGGTTTGTGTTTGATGACCCCAATATAAGTCAACTGTCAAATGTTTTTATTTCTGGAAATACCTTCATTTAGAAAATACTGATAGGAAAATTAGGACCTAGATTGTAAACTCTTACAGCAGTCACATTTGATCTTGAACTTTAATTGTAATTTCTAAATTCTGAGATGCTTTGCTCTCTGTGTATAACCTCGTCAGTCCCTGGAACTTTGGGTATCTGTGTGACACCTGAGACTCAGACACAGAGTTCGGCAGCTCTGAAAGTCAGCATTACCCCACACAGCAACTGCTAAAGAAGCTGAAAAAGACATCAGTCTTCAATTAGAGATGTGAATGAAGCAGATCTTGTTAGGAGTAAGGTGAATCAGAAATCAGGGTACAAGATGACATTGTCAGTATTTTAAGACTTTAATTTCCTGAGACCAAATGAAGAAATATGTATTTTGTCCAAAATTTAAATTTTCTGTGGCACACTAATTTAATTTGTCTGGCCAGTTTATTTAAAGAACTTGATTCATCTTTATGTGGCATGGAAGCTAAAATAGAGAATGAGATCTTACTATTCTGGACAAGTTGATGTCATACCCTTATTCATTTCAGACTGTTTTGGGCATAAAATGAAAAAGTATTTGCAAGGTCTCTTGAGGGACTGGGGGAAGAAAGCACGGAACTAAAATTGCCCCATCTGAGGAATTCCTGCTATTCTCTTAAGCAGTAGGGGCCCCCAATTCAATAAGCCAAGCCCTCGATCTTGAGGCTTGCACTTTTAAGACTTATTTTTGTAATTGAAAAGCTAAGCCTACTTATAATTAATGCCTAAAAGTCACCCCCAGAGGACCTCTTTTGTTGCTCAGATGTGTTCTTTCTCTCTAAGTCAAATTCTGCAAATAAACTCACTACCTTCCCCTCTACGCGGGTCATGACTTCCATGGGTGCAGGTCTCCTTGGCAACGTGGGATTGGTTGGCCAAAAGGGGGAAAAGAAATGAAACAAAGTAAAGTTTCAGTGGCTAAGAGATTTCAAATAGAGTTGAGAAGTCACTCTGGAGGTTGCTATTATGCAAGTTTCAGCCAGATATTACAAAATGCCACCGTATGCCAAGCCCCAAACTACAGTGTTCCTGAAAACCCTAAAGAATACCCTGGGATCTATCTGAGAGTCTATAAAAGTTTTACTTATTAAGTTTATTTTTCAGAAAGTTAAAGTCTCTGGTTTGTTCCCATGCCAGTTAAGCTCTCCAGGAACAAACAGTTTCATTCCTTTACCCCATAAGGTTTCACCCTTTTCAGTACAAAGAAGTTAGCACAATCATCACCTAGATATCCCTCAAGATTGAGGAATCGACAACAATTAAAGGAAAGAATTGCAACCGAGAAGTTAATAATTAACAAATGCTGATGGTTACGGAATCATTATTTCGATGTTTTTCTTTCTGTGTTGTAGAATAGGCAGAAGTTAATACCTGACATTACTGAAACTTGACTAGCCGCCCCCTTGTTACTGCCTACTATCGTAAGGGTTGTTGTCTCAGCCCTGTTTACAGTTGCTTTAGTGATGTTTACTCTGGGTTAGCCTCAGCCCTGTGTGGACCAAATATTATAATGGTTTTCCTAGCCTGGCCCCAGCCCTGTTGTGAGAATGAGATTAAGTTTAGCTTTCACACAGGACAGGTGTGCCTAGCAGGGTGGGGCAGTTAAGGAATTGGTAGAAGGTTAAAAAGACAAACTGTAATCCACAGTCAGTCCCCCTGCTTATCCGCCCACTATCTACTATCCTTGCAGGGTGGAGCCTCAGAATAGAGGTTCTCAAAATAGCCTCATAACTTTTTACCAAACTAGCCCAGACTGGCTCTAAAAGAGGCCTGGGCATAACCAGTATAGTGAGGGGTGGGGATTTGTTCCAACCATTCCTAATGTTGCAAATTTGTGCCGGAAAGGTATTTCAAATGTTTCCAATTTGGGCGGGCTGCATGTTTCAAATTTGCGTGGGCTAGTTAGGCTTGTGGAATAGAATGTAACCTCTGAAGTATCCAGCCAATGGAGAAACAGGGGAGGGACTTGCGGTTAGGGGTAGGGAATAAATACTGCTGGGTCTATTATTCTGGGCTCCAACCCCACATTTTGGTTGGGCCTGTTCTTGCAAGATGGTAAATAAATTCTTTTCTTCTCCACAATCGGGTGAGCATTTATTCCTCTTTAGGAATAGTGCTTGTTTCTCACACTGTGTACTTAGTATTGTAGTGGTTATCCTCGCCTAGTCTCAGCCCTGTTTATACTTACTACTGTAATAGTCACAACTCCATCCCTCCTGGTTTGGATCCACGAAACCCTGAACTCCTTAGACTATGGGAGGTAGTGTTTGCAGCCGATAGTCCATCTGCTCTCCTGCTGCGTGCATAGCATTAAACGCTTTCTCTCTTTGCAGCCCTGGTGTCACCGACTGGCTGTTTTCGGGCAGAGACGGACCCACGAGCACAGTGCCGGGCGCCTCGCAGGTGCTTAGGAAAAGGCAGCTACTTTCATTAGTTGGTTTTCTACTCCCCGTCCTCACTGAGGTGGGCAAGACCTCCCACGGCCGGGCCCCTGCTGCCTCTCCACCCTCGCCCTTTCGCCACCTGCCCCAGACCCCGAGTTCGCGGACCGTGCCCCCTGTCCCCCTGCTCCCCAATCCACCGAGCCGCCCCCTCACAACGGCCTCCTGCAGCTTCTCCCACTCAGAAAGCCCTTCCTCCTCTTGGCCGTCCCGCAGTTTCTGCTCCCTGTTTCAGCATTTGCTCCTTGGAGAAGTCTTCTTTGATCCCCCTCTCCTTCTGGCCAGTGCTGTTAGTCAGTCTGTCCCTCATAAGAGGCCTGGGCTGCAGGCTGTCCCGCCGGGCTCTGGGCACCTCAGGCGGGATTTCCTTTGTTTCCTTCGCTGCCCCCTCCTCCCCCGCCTGCCCAGCCTGGCGAGCAGCCACCGGCCAAGGTGATGGTTGAGCTGAGGAATCTAACCTGGTGCTCAGAAATTCCCATGGAATTTTCCACTGAGATAAGTCTGGGGTGCCAGCTTCTAGGCAGACAGACCCATTCCTGCTTATCTCGAAGGCCTGAGGTGATAAGGGCATTCTGGAAGGGCACAACTGAGATAATGATCAGAGGATGAGTTTTATCCTTAACTGCAAGGAGGCTCAAGGCCCAGGTGGGGGTGGGGTGGGGGATGGGTCCCCCCCTTACCCCCCCAGCCTCCCCCCATCCCCACCCCGGCACATCACGGGCCAGATCTGGGTCACTGGCTGCTCCTACCAGAAAGGAGGTGCAGGCACTTCAACAATCTGAACAACACTGGGGGTTCACTTTAGAAGAAACAAGGAGGTACAGGTCTGGGGTCTGCACTTCCCTATGTCTTCCATTGTATACATCAGAGGTAGAGGAAGAAGTATGCTCACACTTACCATCTATTCACCCTGACAACTGCTTCAGGGGGTCAGCCTTCCCGTCAGTGACCCCGGAAAAGCAAATGGGGAGCACATATGAAAAGCTGATGTGGCTGGAAAGAAACCCAAGGAGCATGGGCTGTCTTGGGGAGCAGAAAGTCCCCGGTCATTGCAGATATTTGAGCAGAGACTGAGGAATGGGTCGGCAGGGGTCTTGCAGTGATGCTTCAGATGCTGAGTGGGCTCAGAGCAGATAACCCCAGGGCCCTCCCGCGCTGAAATTCTCTACTTGGCATTTCTTTTGCAAGCTCATTGTGTGCAGGTGAGTGTGTGTGTGACTGCAGGTGACCTGATTGCATGGTGCCGGTGAAAACTCTGACTTTTAATGTAGAGGATACAATGCCAAGAGAGAACTTTAAAAATTGGGGTAACCATATAAAAGTAATATTCAATATGTAAGTTGATTGCTTATGGACTATTTTTTTCTGATTCCTGCTAAAAGTAATGATGACTGTGGCTCATAAAGAACCGTGTCCCTGTAGGCTTGGGTGTCAGGATGTCTGTGCTGTAAGTTTTCACCCGCTCCATCATGGAGTTTTTTGTGCACGAGCCTGACTCCGTACGTCCACAGGGAAATGTGCCTTCTGATTTAAACCGGAGCGCCAGGTTTCTCTCATGGAGGGAGACTCTCTTTGCACAGTTAGATGATGGAGCCACAGAGGCCACTGATGAATCGGATGTTTGGGGCCAGCTGGTCCGACTGCCTCGATTCTAGGAGAGGAAGCAGACATCAGGACAGGGCGTGGTTTGCCCGAGATCCCAGGGGGAGAACGCTGCACATTACAGGAAAAGACCTGCCCAGGGCACCTTCCTGCAGAGCACCCATCAGGAGAGCAGTGAAGTGGGCCCCCAGCCCCTCTGAACATTGGGGTTTGGTCTCTCACTGCATCCCTGGGCCCTGCAAGCTGGGAAGGGAGTTGGGTCATTTGGGCTCAGCCCGAGCTCCAGGGCTCCCACACTCCCCTAGTGGGAGGCTTTGGTTGGCTGTTCCCTGCCCCACTAGCCGTGTGCCGTGCGCAGTCCTTCACTCCCAGGGGAGTGCCTCTCTGGTTGATTTTTTGAGCCCAGGCACTGTGGTTGCAGAATTCCAAGATGGCCTGTGTGCAATCCTGTCCCGTTGGGTACGGGCAGGAATGCCAATATGATGGATGTCACTCCCATGATTAGGTAATGCTACATGGCAAGGGGAAGGCATTTTTGCCGAAGTAATTAAGGTCCCAAATTAGTTGACCTCCAGCTAATCAAGAGGGAGATTATGCTGGGTGGGCCTGACCTAACCAGCCGAGCCCCGTAAAGGAGGGTCCAGCGGTCAGCTTGTCCAGCCGGCTGTGAAGAAGTAAGCTGCCATGTCGAGGGGGGTTCCTGTGGCCAGGAACTGTGGGCCGACAGCCAGCAGGAAATCGGAACTTTGATCCTACAACCACAATGAAATGAATCCTGCCAAGGACTCCATGAGCCTGGCAAAGGGCCCTGAGTTCCAGAACGGAATGTGGCCCAGCCAGCAGCGTCACTGCATCTCTGAGCAGAGGACACGGCTCAGCCGTGTCCCAACCTCTGCCTACAGAAACTGCAATAATTAATGTGTGTTGTTTCAAACCGTGCTTTCCTCTGAGCTCCAAGGCTGGGTCCTGACGTCCCCTCCTCCAGCATGAGACCCAGCACCCCCACAGGGGAAGGGGGCTGGGAGCATGGGGAGGGTGGAGCTTGTCATCCTGCAGCCCAGTGGGTCGGGGACCCTCACCAGAAATGAAGGCGGGTGACGAGAACATAAAGCAAGCTAGAGCCTCTTGCACACTGATTTTGTGGAGCGAGATTCACAGCTGACACATCCCCACCCCCAGTCCTGCTGGGGGACTCCCCAAATCTCATCTTGAAGGGGCTATTCCATCAGCACCAAGCCAGGAAGATCCAGGGCCAGGGTCACGTAAAGAATTTGGGAGGACAGGGAGGCTCTGCCCTCCCACTCCCAGAGGTGCCCAGTGGGTGAGAGCCCAAGGAGAGTCGCAGGGCAATATGGGGCTGAGGGCATTTGGGGAGCACAGAGCCCCCCCGCCCACCTTTCCCCCCAGGCTTGCGGCTGTGTGCCCCCTGGACTGGCACCACCTGGTTGCCTCCGGGTCTAGAGCCGCCTGGCAGCTGTCTGCGGAAGGAATTGATTCATTTGGTCAAAATATTTTCTTCTGTTCTGGGCCATTAAGTTCAAGGGCAACAAAGATTCAATCCTGCTCCAAGGAACACGGTCAGCACCAAGGCTGGGCCTGTAACAAAGCTGGTTCCCAGCCAGTGTTGCCCGGGGAGCGGGAGGGTGACTTCCGGGTGGCCATGTGCCCCGGTGACCTGCTTTCTGGCCCGGCCCCCGGGACCTCGTGAGCAGGCCTGTCCCCTGGGCCCTGCCCCCGGGCCGTGAGCCTCCAGGAAGGGAAGAGGCCAGGTTGGTGGCTGAGCTGGTGGCCCACCTGGCCCAGGCTTCTGCTCCCCCCACCCTGCCCTGTTCCAGGAGGGAGCTGGGCACCCGCGGGCCCCTGCTGCGGGAGGGGAGCCTGTCCCAGGCCAGCAGGAGGGGCAGGGGGGCAGAGGGGCCCTGCAGGACCCAGTGATGACAAGGGATCCTGAGAGCCACCGGGCTGGGAGTACGTGAGTCGACGTTTCAGCTTCTGTGTGCTTGGCAGGGGGTGTGTCTCTGTGTATCTGTGCATGTCTGCGAGTGCGTGCCCATGTGACTCTGAGTGTGTCTGTTGTGTTGGTGTGTGTGCCTATGAGCATGTGTCTTTGTGAGCATGTGCCTGTGTGTCTGTGAATCTGTGAGTGTGAGTAGGGTCTGTGTGCCTCTGTATCTGTGTTTATA
This sequence comes from Choloepus didactylus, assembly GCF_015220235.1. Classification (NCBI taxonomy): domain Eukaryota; kingdom Metazoa; phylum Chordata; class Mammalia; order Pilosa; family Megalonychidae; genus Choloepus; species Choloepus didactylus. The sequence goes on along the minus strand of NC_051315.1, from coordinate 130,634,166 downwards.
TCTGTATGTGTGTCTGTGTGTGCATCTGTGTGTCTGTGTGTATATCTGTGTGTCTCTGTGTGTCCTTGTGTCTTTGTGTGTATATCTGTATGTGTGTGTATTTGCATCTTTGTGTCTGTGAGTATGTCTGGGTCTGTGTGTGTCCTTTTGTGTCTGTGTGTTTCTTTGTCTGTGTGTCTTTGTGTCCTTGTGTGTCTTTGCTGTGAGTGTTTGTGTGTCTGTCTGTGTCCTTGTGTGTGTGTGTGTGTGTTTGTGTGTCTGTGTCTGCCCGTGTGCGGTGCCCTGCCTGTTTGCCCCGTGGAGATGCCGTCCCCCAGGTGGCCTCTGACCACCCCCTCCACCTCCAGGGCTGCGCGGGTGCAGCGTTTTCAGCGCGGGCGGGGCCCTGCTGCTGTCGCTCCCCGGGTGTCCCTCTGTCCCTTCCCTCTGTGCTTCCTCATCCCCTTCCCAGGTGCTTCCTGGGTACCCATCTCTGTCCTCCGTCCTCCCGCTGGAAGGTACGGCCAGGGTAAGTTACAGAAATGAGCTCTTGTGACAGGGGCAGTCCGGTGAGAGAGAAGGGACGTGAATAAAACAATTACACAAACCAGCAATCAAGAACAGATCCTTTCAATCAAGAAGGGCCTCGTGTCTGTTTTATTAAGGGCTCCTGCAGGGCTGTCACTGCAGGGCAAAACATCACCAACCTGGGGCTGCAGCAACAGGAGTTATTTGAATTTGGAGGCCAAAGTCAAGGCCAAGTGCTGGGCAGCCCCCGTTGCCTTTGAGTCTCAAGCTCCTGGCGGGGGCTCGGTGGCCACTGGGCTCTGCCTTGTCACGTGGCAGTCTGCCTCTTCGGTCCACTCCTGTGGCTTCTGCCTCTGAGTCCAAATTTCCTTTGCTGATAAGGACTGTCCCACCCTCATCCAGTTTGGCCTCCTCCCAATCAGATCTCCAAGGATCCTGATCCCATTTATAAAAGGGCCCACACCCGCGGGACCGGCCTCGGGGCTTGAGCCCTGAGGGGCACGATCCAGCCTGTCACAGGTGGGACGGGCCTGTATTGCAGGGGCCAAGGGTGGCGGCTGGGGGCTGGAGAGGCGGCCACTGCAGGACAGAGCTTTGCATCAGCTCCAACGGAGAGAAGAGCCGAGCAGAAGAGCTTTACAAGAAGGCAAAACTCCCGGCTGATTTGGCGAAGGTGTAGATGGATAATCTCTGACAGTATCTGAACTTTGAGACGATATCATTTTTGCTATCTTTTCAGAATTCTGGACTCTGATTTGATGTTTGGCTGGCAGAGTTGAATCGACGGGGCTGTGAGTTCTCTTTCTGGAAGGTGAGCTGGGTGCTTTCAGGTGCGTTCCCACCTGCTCGTGGGGTTTCTTTTGCTTTTGTCTTGGAGTTTCATTTCCTCCCCACGGGTCAGAAGTCCGTGGAAGGAGTTGCTTCGCATTCTCAGGTGGGTCGGTGGGTTTTGGAGAAGGGAAAGGCCCCTCTGGGCCCTCACTGGGCCGCTGTGTGTCTGTGGAATGAGAAGTCTCAGGGAGGCCAGGCAGGGCTGGGCAGGGCTGGCAGGGCCGGGCTGCTGCCCTGACCGCTTGACCATGAGCCCCTGGAGCCTGCCCCCAGCTTACGGGGCGGACCCTCGGCTGAGACCCAGCCCCTCCCCACCCTCCCCCCGGCCACTCACACTTCGCCTCAAGACCCAGGAAGTTGTCCTCAGTTCAGGCAAATATTTCAAAACTCAGGGTCATAGGTAATGCGCCTTTTCTCTGTGTTTCCACAGTACCCCATGGGCCACCTCATTCATTCACTCACTCATTCATTCATTCATCAGGTATTTATTGGGCACCGACTACACACTAGGTACTAGTCTCAAAAATTGGCAGAAATCACAATTTTATGTTTCTAATCCTTTTGTCTGAAACCAACATTGTACCTAATGGCGAAGCTCGAGAACATTCCCTTTTGAGGTGGGGCCCAGGATGTGCTTTCTGATAATTGCTCCTGCTGCTCGGTCGAGCCCCTTCCCCTGGTGGGCTGGAGACGCCGCAGACCTCCTCTCCCGGATCCTACAGCTTCCCAGGCGCTTTCGGTTTAGAACCCTCTCGGTGGTGTTTAAGAAGCAGCGCCGTTTGCTCTGGGACTTTGATCCTGAACTGGACTTTTTCCCTCTTACCCCAAGAGCCGAGCAGAGCAGGCTGCCGGGGGCTGCTTCTCACTGCTCTCTTTTCCTCTTTCTACTTCAAAATGACACCCCCCCTTCTCACCCAGACCTTTGGGGGGCTCCCTCCTGCCTCCAGACCCCCGTGGTGAGGGAGAGGAGGCTGCTGAGCTGCTCCCGTGGAGGGTTTGGATGTTGATAAAGGGACTTTGTCTTCACAAAAGAGAGGCAGAGAATCAAAGAAGACAAACGACAACGTTGGAGTCTCGCCGTTTTGCAACCCCCTCGTGTAACAGGGGACCCAGGCGAACGTCATCGCTAACGGCCGACAGCACCCTCACGAAGCTTTCGGACACGAGTTGTTACATGTGGAAGTGGGAGGTGGGTGCCCGGGGTCCGCCTATAATAAAAACATACACTGGGTCCACCAAGTTTAGTTTTGGCCACAGAGTCATTTTTCTCTGGGGCATTTCACTGTGGGTTCTGATGCTTTTGATCCAACGGGAAGAGTTAAAATGTTTTCATGTCTTTGAAACACCAACTTTTACCATTTTTTGGTAATTTTTTTTTTTTTTTTTTTGTAACACCAACTCGAATCCCAGCTGAGAGAGCCTTTTGACCTCTCAGTGGTGGAGCTCCATTTTGGAATAAGTGATGCTCTTGGTTAAAGCGACAAGTAATGGAGTGAAGACGATGAACAACTGCGATGGCTGTGATTGGATATTATTACTCAGGGCAGACGGCTTGCTCGTCAGCGGCCTGAGCTGGGCTCCCCCGACACCCTTCCCAAGCACAGCTCCTTCTGTCCCACGATAGGAGACCTTGACCCCAGGTTTGCAGGTGGGGGCTGGGCAGAGTGGGGCTGGGATGCCAGCCAAGGGGGTCCCGTGAGCTCCTGTCAAGGCCAAGGTTGCTTGGCCTCAGCTGTTCGCCCACTTCCCTCTGCCCGTGTCTCTCTGCAGGGCATGGCACAGGCCGAGGGGACGTCCCGGCCTGGGGCCGCCCCGGGCCAACCCTCCGTCTTCAAGCTGGTGCTGCTGGGAAGCGGCTCTGTGGGGAAGTCCAGCCTGGCTCTCCGGTACGTGAAGAACGACTTCAAGAGCATCCTGCCCACCGTGGGATGTAAGTGAGGGGACAGCGCATCCTTTGCTAACCTCCTCAGGGAGGAGCCGCAGCCGCTGGCCCGTGTGCGGGTGGGCATGGGCGAGGCCTGCCTCAGGGTTTCCCACTCTCCGTGGCTCCCCACTGCCATCTCAGGGCTCGCCCAGCACGTGGGCACGAGGGTGAGGAGCCACCCACAGCCGGGCACGCATGCACTGGGGTCTGCTCTGCACCCGCAGCTCTGCCCAGTGGCAGGGGGGGTGGAGACTGAGCCCTGCACTTGCTTGGGGGCACGGGGCCCTGTTCGGGAGTGAGGGTCTCTGGTGCATCTTCCCCATGTTGGCACAAGACCGTACACACCTTGTGATACTATCACAACAACCTTTGGAGGTCAGTATTGTTATTCTCATTCTCCAGACAAGGAAATGGAACATTATTGCTCCTTTAAGACCTGCTTTGGGGGAAAGTGGTCGGTGGCAGGCAGACCCGTCCGTTCTTCTTTCTAATGCCTGCTGGTGTCTGGCTTTTGTCCAGAAAGTCTGCTCCTCCTGGGGGAGTGGGGAGCAGAGGCGCCAGTGGCCTGGAAGTGACAGTGGGGGGATGGCAGCCACCTGGGGGGCCAGTTGGGGATATATGAGGCAGCATCTGCAAAGGGCTGCAGGAGATGCTCAGTAAGTGTGGACTGAATGAGCAAACGAATGACCAGAGGCAGGTGGCTCATTTGCTCCAGTTTCGATGAAGTCACCTGCAGGATGGGGGCATAAATACCTTCCTTTGGTGGCTCTCCATGAAAGGGTGCCGTGACGTGGGAGGCCTGAAGCCAGCATCCTCATGGGCACCCCCTTTCACACAGACACCCACCCCAACCTCGACAGTGAGGGTGGAAGTGGGCCTGGCTTGTCCCATCTTCTAGACATTGACATGGACTCCTGGCCCTGCTCCCCCAGGGCGTCTGATTCCGTTCGGGGCTGTGGGTGGACCTCTGGATGTGGGGTGCCCTGTCTGGGGCCAGCAGTGGGGGTGTTACAGCCACACAGCCCCCCAGGCCAGTGCTCCCAGGGCCTCTCCCAGCAAGACGCTGCCCGTGTAGAGGTTGCAGGAGACGGGGCTGGAAATGTGATGGATGTGACAGATGGCCTCCGTGTGCCCGGAGCCGGAGCTGGGAAGTTAACTCTCCTTCCTGAAGCCACAGGACCGGGCTGGAGCAGAGCCCAAACGGGGATCCCAAGGGAGTGCGGTGTCCGAGAGGCTTGACCCTAAAGCTCCCGAAACTCCTGCCACTTCCCTGGCCTGGGCTGCTGCGGAAGGGCCTGGCAGGGGACGCGGGAGCTCCAAGAAATGACCGCTGTGGGCTGTGGGCTGGGGCTCGGCCCTCGGAGAGTGCCCCAAGACCCCCTGGGAGCCCTGCTGGCCCCAGCAGGGGAAGTGCAGGTGTTCCCTGTGCTGCCAACACTGTCTCAGTGGCATCTTTCGGGGCAATGCTGGCATCTAGTGTGCATTTGCTTGTTTGCCAGCAGAAGCCAAAGTTAATCCCTGACCTGCTGGAAGGGGAAGGTACAGACAGACAAACAGCCAGAAGCACGTTCGACTCAGCCAGCATCTCGCTTATCTTCTAAACAGAGAACTTGGCTGAGGGCACCGTGTCCCCCAAAATAATTCATCCATCTCATGTTCTCTTGTCACCAGCCATCAGGTTACAATTCTTACAAAAAAGGCTGGTGATACAGAGATGGTTGTAGTTAGCAGAATCAGCTGTTTACATAAACGAACTGGTTAAAAAACATTTTTATGATGTTAAAATTTAGTAGTCACCTTGTCATTGGGGATGATGAAATACAAGTTAGAAAGCAATCCCTTGTTAATTCTCATGCTATTTGTGACCCAATCTGGTTTTCCCAGCTCGTCAAGTGGAATGCCCCCAGCTTCCAGAGAACTGGCAGAGGGTGAGAAGGAGCTAGCAGGGGAAACTGAGGCAGCAGTTCACTGGCAGGGCTGGGGGCTGGAAGTGTCCCTTGTTTGCCGGGGCGCCCAGTACGTCTGCCGAGGGACAAGAGTGGGAAGGAGTGCTGGTTTGTGCCGCGATGGGGCTGCCATATAAAGCTGTGGGCCAGTGGACACCGGCTCCTGTGCCAGCCCATGAAAATGGACACTGTTGCATTCTAGAAACCTGATTCTAGAAACTCTGGTTCTTGGCCTGAACTGCCCCGTCTCCCCTACCCCACTTGTCGCCAGTAGCATCTTAGTCCAAATCTCTAAGTTGGTCGAAATGCTTGGAATTTTAAAATCACTTTTTGGCTTTAGAGAGGGAAGACAAAGTTCTGTGTTCTGTGATATCCAAATGTTGACTCACACGTCAGTGTCACTTGGACTGAAAACCAGACACCCCTCAGTAATGGGTGGGGATCTGGCATTGATTTAGACTTAACCACCCGCCGTCAATTTCAAAGTGAAAAAGGAAAATATCAGAAGGTGAGATTGCTAAATGGAGGAGGAAAATCTGAGTTTTATGACCAAGTATTCTCTGGCCATGAAACCTTTAAGATATGACCAAATTCAAATTCAGAAATATGATTTGAAATGATAGAAAAACAGGCAGAGATGAGGATCAGAGGTCAATTTCTTGGATAACAGACCTGGACGTGTGAAGGGGGCTGGAAGGGGACGGGACCTTCCCTGTTTTCTCCTGTAATTTTATATCCACCTGGGGAGAGAGTACAGTGATCTCAAGTTAGAGATGAGGAAAAGAGGTTTAGAAAGTTCAAGGAGATGGATCCATCCCCAGAGTTGCCGTGTTGAGTGGCTTATGTTCCGTTCAACCCCGACAGTAGCCCGGTTTGTGGGCAGACGTCTGCTACTTTCCAGCTGGAGGCTCTGGCTTCATTTGCACAGGACTCAAGTTCACGGTTGCCTGACTGAAGTTCGGGGTGCTGTGGGAAAGGCAGGGTGTGCAGGCAGGAAACCCCAGACGCCTCCGTTTAGGACACCCTCCCCCAGGGCCGATGCTCGTGAGAGAATCAAGGACTTACCCACCCAGGCGAAAACTCCCGGTTGCCCTGGCTCTTGTTCACTGTCCTTAGTGTGAGCATCTTTCATTTCAAACCTGTGCTACATCGGCCAGACCCGTCCCCATCAGACGCTGGACCCCGACCTCAAACCCCAAATCCAGGGTCCGGCAGGGACAGTGGCTTTGAGAGGCTCCTGTCCCTTGCCCCCACCGCTGCTTCCCAGCTCCCCATCTAGTTCTTAGGAGTCACACACTATGGGGGCAAAATATCTTGATTTTGTTAGCTATTTTAAAATCACATCACTTTGAAAAGCAAAGCTCAGGAGACAAGAACCTTCCAAGGAAAGGTGGATTGCCCAGTATTTTTTTTTTTTATTAAATTCAGTTTTATTGAAATACATTCACACACCATACAATCATCCATGGTATACAATCCACTGTCCACAGTATGATAACATAGTTATGCGTTCATCACCACAATCTATCTCTGAACATTTTCCTTACATCAGAAAGAACCAGAACAAGAATAAAAAATAAAAGTGAAAAACAAAAACACCCAAATCATCCCCCCATCCCACCCCATTTGTCCTTTAGTTTTTATCCCCATTCCTCCACTCATCCATACACTAGATAAAGGGGGTGTGATCCACAAGGTCTTCACAATCACACTGTCACCCCTTGTAATCTACATTATTATATAATTGTCTTCAGGAGTCCAGACTGCTGGGTTGGAGTTTGGTAGTTTCAGGTATTTACTTCTAGCTATTCCAATACATTAAAGCCTAAGAGGTGTTATCTATATAGTGCAATAAGAATGTCCACCAGAGTGACCTCTCGACTCCATTTGAAATCTCTCAGCCACTGAAACTATTTCATCTCATTTTGCATCCCCCTTTTGGTCAAGAAGATACTCTCAGTCCCACGATGCCGGGTCCACATTCATCCCCGGGAGTCATACTCTGCGTTGCCAGGGAGATTTACACCCCTGGGAGTCGGGTCCCACGTAGGGGGGAGGGCAGCGAGTTCACCTGTCGAGATGGCTCAGTTAGAGAGAGAGAGGGCCACATCTGAGCAACAAAGAGGTACTCAGGGGGAGACTCTTAGGCACCATTACATACAACTTTAGACTCTCCTTTGTGGTAATGAGCTTCATAAGGGCAAGTCCCATGCTCGAGGATTGCCCAGTATTTTAAATTCAAGTGTTTGGGGGTAGATCCTTCATTATGTGTGATTATTAAGCGGCACCATTAATGAATAAGACAAAGTCTCTGTCCTCAGCTGCTCATTGCTCACCGGGAGAGACAGAGAAACACCTGCTGCTACAGGTGCTTTTGGGTTTGTGCAGAGCAGGAGGGAGGCTGTGGACAGCGTCCTCGGGAGGGAGGGGCAGCTGGGCGGACGTCCCCGAGGCCCTCACTTGTAGTCCTTGGTGGACAGTAAGAGTCTTCTTGTCGGGGATGAGGGAGGCATGACAAGCAGAGGGGCCCACGTAGAGGAGGGAGGTGGGCTGGCAGGGAGAGGCCAGCGGGGAGGTGGAGTGGGTAGCAGGAGGCGAGGAAGGATGTAGACGGGGCTGCTGTGAATCCGGCCCTGCAGTTGAGCAGCCAGGGAATCAGAAAGTACCGACGGTCCTAGTGGCCCCAGAACTCAGCTGCATCCCTCGGAGCCGGCAAAGATGCGTCAGACTCCTGGTTACCAAAGATCCTTTCCATGTCACATGTAGCCAGAGATTGTTCCCCAAGAGTTTGGTCCCCAAGAGTTTTATTTTCCCACCCATAAAATCTGCAAAACATCCACAGAAAGTTATTTCTAAACCTTTGCTTTGTACGAAAGCCCTCATCTCCTAGCAGTAACTCTTTGTCAGCCTCCCTGATCCGTGGGCAGCAGGAAGCGGAGGGCTGGCTGGTCCGGGATGGTTTGCTGAGCCCAGGGCTTGTGCTGGTGCAACCCCAGCCGTGGGTGAAAACCTCGCCCGCTAAGTGCAGCTCCCTCTGGCTCCCTCGTCGCAGGTGCTTTCTTCACAAAGGTGGTGAGTGTGGGTGCTGCATCACTCAAGTTCGAGATCTGGGACACGGCTGGCCAGGAGAAGTACCACAGCGTCTGCCACCTGTACTTCAGGGGTGCGAACGCCGCGCTCCTGGTGTACGACATCACCAAGAAGGTGAGGGTCCGCTTGAGACCGTGTCCCACGTCTGCTAGCTCTCTGGCCTCTGCTGGTGCTTTATAAAGATGAAATCACCACAAGCAACAGAGAACACTCGAGAGCTGGTCACCACCTCCAGGAAGCCTTCCCTGTGTTGTTGGGTTTGTGCTCTCAATGGAGCTTTTGCAACAGGCTGTGCAGAGCACCACGTGGGCCACTTGCTGGTCCCCGAGTGCCCACTGAGCTGGTGGGGCGGGCGTCACAGAAACAGGACAGCAGCCCCTGCTTTCCCAGAATGTATCATCCAGGCAGCAGGAAGTGCAAGTAGGTGGACATGTAGCATGGAGCAGGATGAGAGGAGGACAGGGCTTTGTGGGGGTAGATGGGGGCACCAAGCCCAGCCGGGGTCTGGGAGGGTCCCTGCAGCAAGGCCCCTGAGCCGATACACAGAGGGAAAGCCATGCTGGGGGTGGGCATGGAGTGGTGAGCAGGAAGGAAAGTGTTTCAGCACAAGGGAACAGCACGTGCAAAGGCTGGGAGCTCAGAGACAGGGTGCTGGAGCCTTAGGGAGAGGTGAGTGGCAGCCCCACCTGTGCTGCAGGCAGGTGCTGCTCGATCGGCTCTGCAGCAGGGTGGGGAGGGGGCCTGTGGGGGCCAGGGCAGAGGCCCCTGCTAGCTGGTCTAGGGGAAACTGCAGTGAGGAGCAGGGTTTGGGGTGATGGGCACCCCCCAAAGTGTCCTGCACCAAATGGTCCTTTGAGGACAGGCAGAGGTGGAGGCCCCAGGGGCTCAGAGCCTGACCCCACATCCTTGGCCTCCAGCATCCTGGACCCTGTGAGGTGGGGGGCGGTGGGGAGGAGCTGGTGGGGCCCCGCGTGTGCTGGGGTGGGGGGGGGGCTGTCACGTGGCCACTGGCCCATGTGACAGGTACAAAGTGGCGCCACCACTAGTTCCTACAGGGGCCGACGCAAACCGCCCATAAGTTTCTTCCGGCCTGAATTATTTTGTAGGATTCCTTCCACAAGGCGCAGCAGTGGCTGAGGGACCTGGAGAAGGAGTTCCTCCCGGGGGAGGTCGTGGTGATGCTGGTGGGAAACAAGACCGACCTGGCCGGGGCGCGGGAGGTGACGTTCCAGGTAGGCTCCGGAGGCCGGCGCCGTGTCCCCCCGGAAGAGGGCAGAGCCCACGCCCCCGTGTGTGGTGGAGGGCAGGTGGGGATGCGGATGCGGGCACGGGGCTGCTCCTGCACACACGCAGGCACACCCCTCACTACACACACGCAGGTGCACACCCCCACTACACACACACAGGCACACACCTCACTACACACACACACAGGTGCACACCCATCACTACACACACGTGCAGGCGCACACCCCTCACTACACACACACACGCAGGCACACCCCTCACTACACACACACAGGCGCACACCCTTTACTATACACACACGCAGGTGCACACCCCCACTACACACACACATGCAAGCACACACCCCCCACTACACACACGCACAGGCACACACCCCCCACTACACACACGCACAGGCGCACACCCCCCACCACACACACGCTCAGGCGCACACCCCCACTACACACACACACAGGCACAACCCCTCACTATACACACACAGGCACACACCCCCACTACACACACACAGGTGCACACCTCACTACACACACGCAGGTGCACACCCTTTACTATACACACACGCAGGCGCACACCACTCACTACACACACGCTCAGGCACACACCCCCACTACACACACACACAGATGCACACCCCTCACTACACAGACATGCACACACCCCTCACTACACACACACACACAGGTGCACACCCCTCACTATACACACAGGCAGGCGCACACCCTTCACTATACACACATAGGTGCACACCCCTCACTACACACACACACAGGCACAACCCCTCACTATACACACGCAGGTGCACACCCCTCACTACACACACGCTCACGCGCACACCTCCACTACACACACACACAGGCACAACCCCTCACTATACACACACAGGTGCACACCCCTCACTACACACACACACAGGCACAACCCCTCACTATACACACGCAGGTGCACACCCCTCACTACACACACGCTCACGCGCACACCTCCACTACACACACACACAGGCACAACCCCTCACTATACACACACAGGTGCACACCCCTCACTACACACACACACAGGCACAACCCCTCACTATACACACGCAGGTGCACACCCATCACTACACACACACAGGTGCACACCCCTCACCACACACACGCACAGGCGCATACCCCCCACCACACACACGCGCAGGCACACACCTCACTACACACACGCAGGTGCACACCCTTTACTATACACACACGCAGGCGCACACCCCTCACTACACACACGCTCAGGCGCACACCCCCACTACACACACACACAGGCACAACCCCTCACTATACACACACAGGTGCACACCCCTCACTACACACACGTGCAGGTGCACACCCCCACTACACACACACATGCAGGCACACACACCCCACTACACACACGCACAGGCACACACCCCTCACTATACACACACACACGCAGGCACACACCCCTCACTACACACACACGCAGGCACACACCTCACTACACACACGTGCAGGTGCACACCCCCACTACACACACACACAGGCACAACCCCTCACTATACACACACAGGCACACACCCCCACTACACACACGCAGGCACACCCCTCACTACACACACGCAGATGCACACCCCCACTACACACACACACAGGCGCATACCCCCCACCACACACACACGCAGGCACACACCTCACTACACACACGCAGGCGCACACCCTTTACTATACACACACGCAGGCGCACACCCCTCACTACACACACACACGCAGGCACACACCCCTCACTACACACACACACAGATGCACACCCCTCACTATACACACGCAGGTGCACACCCCTCACTACACACACACACGCAGGCACACACCCCTCACTACACACACACACAGATGCACACCCCTCACTACACAGACATGCACACACCCCTCACTACACACACACACACAGGTGCACACCCCTCACTATACACACAGGCAGGCGCACACCCTTCACTATACACACATAGGTGCACACCCCTCACTACACACACACACAGGCACAACCCCTCACTATACACACGCAGGTGCACACCCATCACTACACACACACAGGTGCACACCCCTCACCACACACACGCACAGGCGCATACCCCCCACCACACACACGCGCAGGCACACACCTCACTACACACATGCAGGTGCACACCCCCACTACACACACACACAGGCACAACCCCTCACTATACACACACAGGTGCACACCCATCACTACACACACACACACAGACACACACCCCTCACTATACACACACCCCTCACTACACACACGCAGGTGCACACTCTTTACTATACACACACGCAGGCACACACCTCACTACACACACGCAGGTGCACACCCTTTACTATACACACACGCAGGCGCACACCCCTCACTACACACACGCTCAGGCGCACACCCCCACTACACACACACACAGGCACAACCCCTCACTATACACACACAGGTGCACAACCCTCACTACACACACGCGCAGGTGCATACCCCCACTACACACACACATGCAGGCACACACCCCCCACTACACACACGCACAGGCACACACCCCTCACTATACACACACACACGCAGGCACACACCCCTCACTACACACACATGCAGGCACACACCTCACTACACACACGTGCAGGTGCACACCCCCACTACACACACACATGCAGGCACACACCCCCCACTACACACACGTGCAGGCGCACACCCCTCACCACACACACACACACCCAGGCACACACCCCTCACTACACACACGTGCAGGTGCACACCCCCACTACGCACACACACGCAGGCGCACACCCCCCACTACACACACACACGCAGGCACACACCCCCACTACACACACGTGCAGGCGCACACCCCTCACCACACACACACACAGGCGCACACCCCTCACTACACACACACACAGGCACACACCCCTCACTATACACACACACAGGCAGACACCCCTCACTACACACAGACGCAGGTGCACACCCCTCACCTACACACACACCTCTCTCACACACACAAAGCATGTACCCCTCTCCAACACATGCACACACCTCTCTCGTACACACACATTCCTCCTAAACATGCACATGTTCACTCATACACAGGCGTGTGTACACAGTCACACATATACGCACACACTCATTTGTTCACACTCACACATGCACACACACATACATGAACACACACTAACTCATACAAGCACACGCACACATGCACATCTACGCATACACAGACACCTACTCACACGTTCTTTCACATACACACGCACACTCATATTCCACTCATACACAGGCGTGTGTACACAGTCACACATATACGCACACACTCATTTGTTCACACTCACACATGCACACACACATACATGAACACACACTAACTCATACAAGCACACGCACACATGCACATCTACGCATACACAGACACCTACTCACACGTTCTTTCACATACACACACACACTCATATTCTCATGCACACATTTTCCATCTGGATTTCCCTTTGGGTCAAAGACTTCTAGTTTCTCCTCTGGTGGGGCAGGCTGGGAGCACCCCCAGCCCAGGGGGAGCAGGCGGCAGGACCCCACTGTGCCCAGGCCCGGGCTGGGGGGGGCCCTCTCGCTGCTGCCTCACGGGGCCCTGGTGCAGGCCGCGCAGCCCTCCCCACCCCACCCACCCCACGCCACTCTCCTTTGAGTTCAGTGAATGACTAAGGAAAGGTCAAGCAAATCAGCCCAAGCTGCTCTGCCAGGAACCAAGCAAGGGATGGAAAATCCAAAACGTTGTAGTTCTTCTGTGAAACGACCCATGGCAGAGTCAATGCTGCGGGGAGACACACGCGAAGTGAGCAGGAGCCCCAAGTGGGAGTGAGGGATCTGCATGCGTGTGCATGCGTGTCGGAGGTGTGTGTGCAAGTGTGTGTGTACAGCAGACGTGTGTGTTTATACAGGAGGTGTGTGTGCATGTGCATAGGAAGTGTGTGTGCCCGTGTGTACAGGAGGCTGTGTGTGTGTGTGTGTGTGTGTGTGTGTGTGTGCATAGGCAGGGCTTGTGTCACAGGCAGAGGGCCCAGGAAGGGCACGTGAGCTACGTGGAGAAGCAGCGGGGCCTGCTGGAGCAGCCCGAGGTCAGAGCAGGGGCCCCAGCGTGCGCCCCCGAGTCTGGGGACTGTGTTCTGGGGCGGCAGGGCCCCTGGAGGGCTTTGAGGAGTGATTGTCAGATCAGGTCCTGAGGGTGGTTTAGGAGGCGCCCTTGGAGGCAGAGTAAGGGCAAGCTACAGACTTTTTTTTTTAGTTAGCAATTTTTTCTGTTTTTATTTTTAATATTAGCTTTTATGCAGAAGTAGCATATGTACCTTTTAAAAAAAATCAGTTTTTTTGAGATATAGTCACATACCCTACAATCATCCACAGTGTACAGTCAGTTGTTCACGGTACCATCATATAGTGTATTTTCATCACCACAGTCAATTTTTGAACAGTTTCATTATTCCAAAAAATAAAAAGAATAAAAAAACAAGTAAAGAACACCCAAAACATCCCATCCCCCCCATCCCTCCCTATTACTCATTTACTTTTTGTCCCCATTTTTCTACTCAACAGTCTATACACTGGATAAAGGGGGTACGAGCCACAAAGTTTTCGCAATCATGCAGTCACACTGTGTAAGCTTTACAGTTAAACAATTGTGTTCAGGAATCAAGGATACTGGGTTGCAGTTCGACAGTTTCAGGTATTTCGTTCTAGCTTTGCTAATACAGTAAAAACTAAAAAGGGATATCTATGTAATGCATAAAAATAACCTCCAGAATGAACTCTTGACTCCATTTGAAATCTCTCAGCCCCTGAAACTTTATTTTGTTTCATTTCTCTTCCCTCTTTTGGTCCGGGAGCCTTTCTCAATCCCACAGTGCCAGGTCCAGGCTCATCCCTGGGTGTCACGTCCCACATAGTGGGGAGGGCAGTGAGTCAATCTGCCAAGTTGGCTTATAGAGAGAGGCCACATGCAGAGAGTTTTTAAAATGAACTTTTTGGCTTTTCTTTGTAAAATAATTTCAAAATTACAAAATGTTGCAAAAATAGTCCAAAAAATTCCTATATGCCCTTTTCCCAGCTTCCCCAAATGTTACTTCACCACAGGGCAAATATCAAGAAGAGGAAGTTAACATTCATACAAGGTTAACCACTCCCCAGATCATGCTCAGATCGTACCCGATTTCCCCTGACGACCTCATCCTGGCCCAGAAAAATCTGACCCCACATTTGGCCACTGAGATCAGCTCCTTTGAGCGGCTCCGGGTTCGTGCCGCCCTGACCTCCCCACCCCCATTTCAGATCATGTCTTTACTTTCTGGCTGCCCGGAAGTTCCAGGCTCATCTTGTACTTTCTCTGCCCCAGCCCCAGAATCAGCCACTTTCCCAAGGAGCGCTGGTTCCTTCTATTGGAGAGGGAATCTGGAAACTAAGTTCCGGGCACTGGGCGTGTTCATTGCCCCAGGGTGAGATGAGCGTGGACTTGACTTTGGGGAACCCTTGGAGTCTGCTGGTCCAGTGGTCCCAGGACAAACCCTTACAGTGATGTCACCTGGAACCCACAGACTGGTGGGGCAAAAGGGATATTTGGGTTTCATTCATGTAACCCGGAGACATTGCTACTTGAAGTCACCAAGTTTTCAGGCTATACTGGGCCACCTGGTCCTTTAAACTTCAATTAATAATGGCCGCATCTCATGTGGTCCAGCAGGGGGAAGCCCAGTGTCACAGCCCATGACGGCTTTGCCAGTCCAGAGACCAAAGAAGACACCGGGTATTTTCTGATACATGAACTTTTATTCATGGCTTACCAGCAGGGTGAGAAGTCGTGAAGAGATCACAACGGCTCTCTGAGGCCGGGCGGGCATCGCATTCGCAGGGAAGTTGACTGTGCAATTAAAAGAGGACAGCAAGCCAGTTATAAGGGTTTAATACCAACGCATTCCTAAGGGTGGGACGCTTTGTAAATAACCACAAGAGTGATAACACTTGGGAGCCAGGAAGCAGGTATTTACATTTTGCTCTTTTGTGAGACCAAGAGTTTCTTACCGCCTGTTTATTTCCCATTTTACATTTTAAAGTTACTGTTCTAGTTTGCTATTGCTGCCAGAATGCAAAACACCAGAAATGGATTGGCTTTTATAAAGGGGGTTTATTTGGTTACACAGTTACAGTCTTAATGCCATACAGTGTCCAAGGTAACACATCAACAATCGGGTACCTTCACTGGAGGATGGCCAATGGCATCTGGAAAACCTCTGTCAGCTGGGAAGGCACGTGGCTGGTGTCTGCTCCGGAGTTCTGGTTTCAAAATGGTTTTCTCCCAGGACGTTCCTCTCTAGGCTGCGGTTCCTCAAAAATGTCACTCTTAGTTGCTCTTGGGGTGTTTGTCTTCTTTTAGCTCCTCCGGAGCAAGAGTCTGCTTTCAATGGCTATCTTCAAACTGTCTCTCATCTGCAGCTCCTCTCTTAGCTACTGTGTGTTCTTCGAAGTGTCCTTCTTGGCTGTGGCAAGCTTGCACCTTCTGTCTGAGCTTATATAGTGCTCTAGGAAACTAATCAAGGCCCAGGCTGAATGGGTGGGGCCACACCTCCATGGAAATTATCCAATGAAAGATCTCGCCCACAGTTGAGTGATCACATCTCCATGGAAACATCCAATCAAGAGTCTCCAACCCAATCAACACCGATACATTTCGTGCCTACATGAGACTGCATCAAAGATAATGGTGTTTTGGGGGATGTAAGACATCCAAACCAGCACAGTTACATTTTACCCTTTTTCTCTTTACTGGCTTATAAAAATGATAGATTAAACATCAGCTGCCTAGGTCATGCAGACTGCTGTGTGCCTAGGTCCACAGGCCTGTTCTGCTCAGGCCAGGGGGTGCCACACCCAGCAGCTCACCTGGGCAGGCTCAGGTATTTGTGTTGTGCCCTCAGTACTGATCAATATGGGGGTTCTGTGCCCAATGTGCACCAACCAGCCAGTTATGTCATACTGGAGTTTCAGAGAAAGAAAGTTCATTGCCATGTGCAAAGCAAGGAGATCAGAAGGCCAGTGGGCCGTAAAATCTGTCTCCCTGAACTGGAAAAACTTTCCGTGTTTTATGGCATTCACACAAAGGCAGGCAGGTGGGCTTTGGGTGACGATGAGGTCAGAGATGGTCTAACCACTGAGCATGTGCAGATGGATTACAGGCTCCGTTTATTTAAAGTTTGAGGTTTAGGCTACTGTGCATGTCAGGTGGGCCAACTCTGATTAGATCTGCCTTGGTTTAGCAAGGTAACTTAGGAATTTGGGTGGTCAGTTCTGGGTTGACTCAAATTAGTCAAAAAGGGGCCTTCATGCAAGGGCCCCTGACTTCAGGGGTCTACGTACAAGATAAGGGGATACACGGGGGGCCAGTAATGAGTTGTCTTGTTACTGTCCAGTTACTGCGTAAACATTATGCAGTTTCAAAACACAGCATCAGCATTAAAGAACTGAGGCATCTGGCTTACAGCCCAGTGAGTCACAACGGTTGGAGATACCTGCTTCTGGCTACTTCAAACGGCAAACAGACATCAAGGTTGTAATTCAGCGAGCTGCACAGTTGTTGGTATTTCCTTTTGCACTAAAACACATCTCTTAATTTTTCCATTACAAATCCCCCATTTTCTTTTGTCCATTCCCCAATCCTGAGGGATATTTGGGCAATGACCATTCTGGCTTCTTTGTGCTGAAAAGGGGCGATGTTTCATATCTTTAGGGGTTGGAGGAATTTTAGGGGTTGGAGGGTTTGGTAGGAGTTTTATTTGAACCGGCCTTACTTTTTTTGTGCGTCTGGGTTTTCCTTCAGCCCTTGCCTCTGGCTTCACCGCTCTCAGGATGGCTTCAGGGACGGGAATGGTCTGCTCATCTCGCTCATCTCCTTCAACAACTTCTTAGACTGCACCTGCACATACTCATACGCCCTGACTTCAGGTTTCAGCTGGACTATTAATTAATTAATTAATTAATTAATTTTTTGCTTCTCTAAGTTCAGCATGGCCGAGATAGAAAGCAGAGACAAGTTTAAAAATGAGTATATGCTTGTAATTATCAGTAAAAATATCATTAGGCCCACTTCTAATATAGAACAGAACCAAGATCCTATTCCTTAAGGAAACTGACTAAACGGATCAAAAATGCCAAAGGAGGGAGGACTGGTGTCTATTGAATTAATCTGATTTTTCATATGTTGAATAGTCTAGTTACATTATCAGATTCATTGGGTTTTGGTACAACATTCAGTTTTTATTATAGCACATGCTTCTTCCCGAGAGGCTGTTAAAATATCACATGCCGTGCAGTTTTGCAGCACTGTTTTATGCATTAAAGTCGTTTCAGTAATTAGAAGAGATATACCGTTGAGGCTGTCCTCAAAGCTTGTTGTGTAAAATTGCTTGAGGCTTCCATTCTAAGTATGACATCTTCTGTATCGAGTGATGGTAGAAATAAAGCTGCTGGGTAGTCAGACCTGTGGACTTGGACCTCAGCCATCTGGACTTTAATAAGGGTGGACTTGCTGCTGGTGGTAGTTTTGTGAGTATTTCCTTGAGCCCAGGGTCATCCTAAAGCACACTGACCTATCCACCTGGGGTAAACAAGGCTGTCAGTTGGTGCTGCATGTTCGTTGGGTTCCATTTGGAGCTACCTAGAAAATGCCAGCCCTGGTGAGTCGATCTGTCCCAAACCAATCATTTTCTTGTAATATCCTGGTTTGGAGACACTTTTCTGGAGGTGCCCATCCCATTTCCCTGGTATTGTAAGGGCTGTGTTGTTTGGAATGGTTCCATTTTTCCCAAAAAACAAATATTATCTGACTTAATCTGCCATACCCTGGTGTAAGCCAAGCCATGCTGTCCCAAAGCTGTAAGTACCCCTCCTTTCTCCTATTTGTTAAAGATTCAGCCCCATCATCTAAATGGGTTGCCTGTTGGAAGGCTTTCTCTATGGTCATATTATAGGAAAAGGCAGTTTGGTGTCCTGGGGCTTCTAAATCAACCAGCCATTTCTTGGATCGGCATTAGTTATGTTTGGGGTATTTAGGATTCTTGTTTGTTTTTGCATCTTTTTAAAATTAGTTCCCTGGAGAGGTGATATCCACCAGGGTAACCCAGAAACACTAGACATGGGTAATTGGCCACATACCCAATAATCTGATTGGTTTATAATGGTTGCATAAAAGTGTGCTCATTGTAAAAAGACATTCGTGTTTGGTGGCATCTCAGCTTCTTGGGCTATACTGTAGCAGGAATACAGTACAAGGCTATGATTCCAAAGATACATATTGGGAGAGGTTACTTTTGTAGTATAATGTTCAATTATCTACTGGCTACAGGTGAAATTGTTCCAACCTTTAGGCAATATACATCTATCCATTAATATTTTGAATATGATTCCTAGTACTCCAGCAAAGGGTGCTGAAATACATGGACCATCAGATCCGTCAATATTTATCATTTCTTACCTGGTCTCCTGAGGATGTATTGAAGTCTTCTAGGGGCTCACAGTGATATCTGGCTGCTGGAGGTCGGTCATTCCTCTTCCTTGGTGTTTATGGTAATTTGATTTTTGGTGTCTGTTCTGTGAGGAAGTCTAGGAGAGAAAGCAAGGTTAGGAGGTGCAATTTTTACTCGACTGTGGTGTAATCCTGGTTTCACTCCCATTCGTTTGACAGAGGAGTGAGTAGTTAATAAAACCTTGTAAGGACCTTCCCACTTTGCTTCTAATTGATCAATTGCACGTTGACGTTCCCATTTCTTTAGAAGGCTCAAGGTGATGCAAGGGGACATCTGCGGGAAAAGAGCGCCGTCTAGGGGCGTACTGGGGAACTGCCTCGAATGTAGCTCCTAATGACTGAATATTTTCCTGTTTCTAATTCAGTCCAGATACACATGCCCATTGTTTCAGGAATCGTCTTCCGTACACCATTTCAAACGGGCTCAGAAGGCGCCTGCTTCTGGCTGCCACTCTTACCTGCATCAAAGCCACTGGAAGTGCCTTATCCCAGGAGAGGTTTGTTTCTTGACAGTTTCACTATTGTTTTCATCAAGGTAGGATTCATCTTCTGTTTTTCCTGTGGATTAAGGACCCCTGATGCCTGCAGCTTGCTCAAGGCTCCTGACAGTTCCTGCGAAATGTTTGACACAGAAGTCCCACCATTATCACATTGTACTGAAAACGGTTGTCCAAACCTTGGACTCTCTCAGGAGTGCCTTGGCTACTTCTGAAGCTTGTTCCGTTCTGCAGGGAAGGGCTTCCACCCACCCGTTTAATGTCTGTATAAAAATAATCTGACATTTATAATTTCCACAAGCCTTAGGCATAACGGTAAAGTCCATTTGCCAACCTACCCCTGGGGTCGTGCCTGGCTTTCTCACTGGCAATATTGGAGCATTATACGGTGATTGACAGGGGCCGTATTAGTTGATATTTCAAGAATGTCTTTACCAATGGAGCAATTACTTCTCTAGATTCTAATGTAAGTGGATTCTGTTTAACACGGCTTGTTGGAGTTTTATTTGAACCGGCCTTACTTTTTTTGTGCGTCCGGGTTTTCCTTCAGCCCTTGCCTCTGGCTTCACCGCTCTCAGGATGGCTTCAGGGACGGGAGTGGTCTGCTCATCTCGCTCATCTCCTTCAACAAACAGCCGTGCAGCTTCCTTGCACAGGCTTGTCCTGGAGGCCGTTCAGTTGATGATCTGGAGAGCAGGTGGTTTGAGCATCTGATTTGGTTAACAGGTCCCTTCCCAGCAAGGGGACTGGACATCCAGGTACACACAGGAAACCATGCTTTAGATTTGTGGTCCCAATGAGACATTCTAGCAGTTGCAGAGATGGTTTATTTGCATTTTTACCTGATACTCCTATTACAGTAGCTGATTGGCTGCAAATAGTATTAGTTTTTTTTTTTTTATTTTATACTGAATAAGTGGCTCTGGTATCAACAAGAAAGTTAATTGTTTTCCCACCTGCACGGTTACTCGAGGCTCCTGGTGGGAGATTGAGAGAAGCGAATGTTTCTCCGGGTAGAGCCCCTCATTCCAGGTGGCTGGGGCGTCTTGTTGGGGCATCTGGAATTTGGGTTCCCAGCTTCCCTAGGGGTTTTGCCCCAGGGGCACATTGGTTAGTTTCTAATTTCTTAGGAACCTCTCCTGTCCCTTGGAGGCAGGGGGTGGAGTGGGCGAGGGGCCCAGGGGTCTTACCTTCCTGCCGTTGTCTCGTCCTGGCGGCCCTTGGGTCACTGGAGCCCCGAGAAGGGCTGTTTGTCTGGTGCGGAGCCAATCTTCAAGCCTGGCTGGCTTTTTGAAGTGCCTGTCCTCTTCAGCTTGGTGCCTGTTCTTATCAACTTAAAGGCGATTTCAACCAGCCTGGAGACAGGCAATCTTAGTCTTCCATCAATTTCCTCACATCAGGAAAACTGCGGGTGATAAATGTCATGTTTATGTTTCTGGCGTGCTCTGGGCTTTCTGGACCATATCTGTGTATTGCCTGTGTGTGTTGTACATTCTTTCCAAGAAAGCTGATGGGCTTTCCTTGGGTCCTTGTATTACCTCATTCAGTTTCTGTAAATTTATGGGCTCTGGAGCCCCTTCTGCAGACCCACAAAAGACATTTCTGGCAGTGTTCTAACTTAGCCCAAGCACCGTCACTACTGGGATTCCATTTAGGATCCCTTATTGGTACCCAGAATCTATGGGGCATCCAGGATTTTCTCTCTGCTTTCTGTCAGCTTCCTGCTTTTCTTTTTCTGCTGTCATTTTCTGTTCTTCTCCTGTTATCAGGGTATTCAATAAATTTTGATTATCAGCCCAATTTGCGTTATTGGGTTGCAAATATTGAGAAAACTAGATCTTTCATTCTCTTTGGGTCCTCTCTAGAGAATGGAGTATTATTCCTCCAAATTGTAAGTCTGCTGTAGAAAAAGAGAAGTGTGCACAAGTACAAATCCTCTGGGGCTTCCCTGCTCATCCATTCCGACGGGTCCTCTCTGGAAAGGCAGAAGTGTAGAGGGGGGCTTAGCTGTGGGTTTAGAGAGCTGCCCTGGCCAAATGGAGGCCCCTGTGGGGTCTGGGCAGGGGGAGGCCATTTCTACTCTAGGCTCTTTGGTTTCTGGTAAAGGGGTGACAGTGGGGCCTCCTCCTCCAATTCCTCGGCCCCTTGGTTATAGGGTGGGGTGGAGCGGATGGAGGGTTTAGTAGAGATTCAATAGGATCCTCCAGGTTAGAGTCAGGAAAGATGGTCTTTTTCTCCCTCACAGCTTGCACAGATAAAATTTTACATTTTCTTAACAATACTGCCATCTGCTGTAGGCAGAGATTGAACTTGCATATTTCATCCCATTTCTGCTCTCTTTTAGAACAGTTCTAGTTGCAATAAGGTGTTTTTCTCTACAGAACCATTTTCAGGCTATTTTCTACCTGATTCCAAATCATACTGAAGCCAGACCCCGTTTCAGAAATACACCGTCTGCTGCTTCTTCATGGGTTCATAACCTAAATCTTCCCAGTTTTTCAGAGTGCAGCCCAAAGGGGAACATTCCGGAATGTTGCTAGAATTAGAGTTTCCCATTTTAAAAAGTTTAGCAACAATGCAAATTCACTGATACACACAAAATACACTCACTTTAAGCAAATTCTCTAAACAATTAAGCAGTTACTCACTGTATCTTCATCATAAGAATACATTTAATGCACAAGAATACACCCAATACTCACCCCAGGCCCACACAGGATCTTCTCAAAAGATGCAGGAAGGTGAAGTGGTCAGAGCAAGGGGGGGTTGTCAGGAAGCGGGACCTCGGGCCTTGAACCCTGGTCTGGGGGCTTCAAAGCCCCACACTCTCTTTCTGATCTACCTCCATCCTGATGACTGCTCACCCACTTGGATGTCCGGACCTGGAACCGTTTCTCTCTTTGAAAAGCTGAAGGACCGATGAGCCCGGGATGGTGGAGGGCAGGATCAGCTCGGCTGCCGAGCCTCTAGACTAGCACTAGCAGCCACTGGACTCGATGGCTGTGCTCTCCTGCCTGCTGGGGCTCCAGAACTTTGGGCAGCCGGGCTCCTTAGGAACCTCTTGGTCCTATCTGAGTCTCCAATCGATGCTGATCAATACAGGGGTTCTCTGCTGATGTGCACAGAAGAGTACATTGTCACACCAGAGTTTCAGAGAGAGACAGAGTTCGTTGCCAAGCCCAAAGCAGGAGATCAGAAGGTCAATGGGCCGCAAATCTGTCTCTCAAAACTGGAGAAACTTTCAGTGTTTTATAGCATTCAAACAATAATGACAAGGCAGGCTTAGGGTGATGACAGGATTAGAGATGGTCTGATCACCGAGCATGCACAGATTGATTACATGCTTGATTAAACTTTAAGGTTTAGGGTACTGTGTATGTCAGGTGGGCCAACTCTGATTAGAGCTGCCTTGGTCTAACAAGATAACTTAGGAACTGGGGTGGTCAGTTTTTTGTTGACTCATATTAATCAACAAGGAGACTATGTACAAGGGCCCCCAACTTTAGAGGGCTACATACAAGATAAGGGGATACAAGCAGGACCAATAATGAGTTGTCTCGTTGCTGTCCAGTTTCAAAACACAGAATCAGCATTTAAGAAGCACAGTGTCTGGGTTACAGCCCAATGAGTTACAACAGGTAGAGAGATCTGCTTCCGGCTACTTCAAAAAGCAAACAGACATCGAG
This sequence comes from Choloepus didactylus, assembly GCF_015220235.1. NCBI lineage: Eukaryota > Metazoa > Chordata > Mammalia > Pilosa > Megalonychidae > Choloepus > Choloepus didactylus. The sequence goes on along the minus strand of NC_051315.1, from coordinate 130,610,857 downwards.
GCTACAGTTCAGTGGGCTGTCACAGCTATTGGTATTTTCTTTTGGACTAGAACACAATTGTTAATTTTTCAGTGACCCTCCGGTGTCCAGAGTTCTCCACTCCACTCTCGTTCCCCTCCTGTGGGTTTTCTCTGCCTCCCCTACTCAGTAACCAGGAGGAACTTCTGGTCCTTCCCTCATAAGGCTAATGTTAATGCTAAGTTAACGCTAAGTTAGTGTTAAGTTTTTTTTTTTTTTGTCCTCCAGTTATTTTATTTCAGGTTTTTTAACATGGAATACATCAGAAGCACTTACAGATCTTTGGGGAAAACCACTTTACAGAGTTGGGAGGAGGATCACAAGGGGTCTCTGCCGATGAATACTGTGGAGATGTGTGCATCTGCAGGCGTTAGCGAGCTCCGTGATGGTGTGATCCTCCCTCTTCGTGTGGTCCAGGGCTGCTGACACGTGCCCTTCCGTAGGCCCAAGGTCAACTGGGTGACAGTAGACAGGTTTCCGTAGCATCCTCTAACCTTTTGTTCTCCCCCAGAGGCATTTATCAAAGGACTCACTGACAGGCCCGTCCATCGCTTGATTGATTCGTGCAGCCGCCACCTGCTCGGTCCCTGCTCTGGGCCAGCCCCCCCTCACCCCCCAGCCCACTCTGCCCTGGTCGGTGAAGGCCACAGCCCTCCCGGCACTCGTCCCGCCTTCAGGGTCCCCATCGGAAACTCCTGGGGTTCGCTGGCTTGTCCTTGTTCAGTGATGAGGGGGCTCACTCCGAGGCAGGGCCCGGGTGGGCTCCCACCAGGCCCCTCCCCGCCCCCTCCTGTTTTTCAGTTCTTAGTTGGTTTCTTTGTCCAAATGTCAAAGCCGGCCCAGGCCAGAGTGCAGTGGTGGGCGGGAGCCAGGCTGGCTGAAGGCGCTTTTCACTCTCAGCAGGACAGGAAGGCCCTTTCTAGCTCCCCAGGAGCCCCTTAAATTCACAACCTGGGGGGCCTGTGACAAAAGAGATTTGCTCTCTCCTGGTTCTAGAGGCCAGAAATCCGAAATCATGGGGTCGGTAGTGCCCTGCGGGTGCTTCCTGGCTTCTAGTGCCTGGTGGTGGCCGGAGGTCCTTGGCTTGCAGCGGCCTCACCCATCCCTGCCCGTCGTCTCGTGTCCTCGGCGCATCCGTCTCTGCATTTCTAGGTCTGTTTGCTGATCAGGACACTGGTGCTATTGGATGTAGGGCCCCCCCTGCTCCGGTGTGGCCTCAACTTACCTAATTCTATCCATAAAGATCCTAATTCCAAATGAGGTCACATGCACAGGTGCCATGGTTGGGGCTTGAACATGTTTTGGGGGACGCAGTTCAACCCACTATGACCCCCTCCCAGTGTCCAGCACCCCTCAAGCACCCCTGTTCTGGTGAGTGTGCCCCCTGCCTTCCCAGGGGGGCTGAGAACCAGGCCCCAGACAAGCAGAAATGTGGGGGCATCAGAAGCCCACAGCTGGCTGTGTGTCCTGGGACTCCGTGTCAGAGGGCAGCTGAGTGCTCTCAGGACACTCCCCCAATAAGTAACTGTGGGTTTTGGTGGCTGTGTCCCTCAGGAGGGGAAGGAGTTTGCTGAGAGCAAAAGGCTGCTCTTCACGGAGACCTCGGCCAAGCTGAACCAGCACGTGGCGGAGACATTCAGTGCTGTGGGTGAGCGATGGGCCCCGCCATGGACAGGGAGAGTGGGGGACGGGGGTCTTATCCCTGGACATTCTTCCCTGGGTTTTCTCCTTGGGCGTCCTGACCTGGAAGGAGCCCAGAGAGGCCAGGGGGCCTTGTCCTGTGGCTCTGGGTCAGTGTCAGGGAGGGGTGGGGTCCTGGGAAGGGCTGTGGCCTGCAGGGTGTGCGCCGGGCCGGGCCTTCCCTCGCCAAGCTGACCCTCCTCCTCTGTCTCCCACAGCCTGGGAGCTGCTGCGAAAAGAAGAAAGAGAGGCCCGGGCTTGGCAGGGGGATACACAGGTCGTTCTGAACCAGGAGCCCACCAGACAGGCCAAATGCTGTGCCCGCTAGAGGCGGCCACTCCCCGAGGCCCAGCCGCCCGAGTGGGCCACTGCTGTCCCCGTGGTGGTAGCTCCTGATTCCAATTCACCATTGACGCTGGATCGTTCCGGAGTGCCACAGGTCCCAGAGACACTGCACCTTTACAACAAACACTTCCCAAAGCTGGCGGGCATGGTTCTGGAAGGATCTGGGACACACAGCTCCCAGAGGGGCGTAGCCTGCCCCACTTCAAGGACTAGTCAGGAAGCGGCTCCATCTAGTCCCCAGTGCCCGGGGCCTCTGCTTTCCCAGCTGCCTGCCCCACAGGGACGCAGAGGAATTAAAGGGTCAGAGGAAGCCAGGATAGGCAAGATGCGTTATCACTGTGAACCGTGGAGGGATGTCGGGCCCCTGGTGGCGGTGGGGGTGCCGGCTCCGGGGGCCTGGGCCAGCTGCTTCCGAGAGGGCAGGTGAGGGGGGCCGTGGCAGTGCCAGGGAGAAATGGAGCGGATGATGGAGAGGGACACGAAGCCCTGGGGACTGACAGACGGAAGGTGTCAGACGGAGGACATTGGGGCGGGCGCCCGTCCCTCCCCTTTCTCCTCCCTGGCTGTGAATTTCAAGAACAATGCTCGTCCCAGGAGTCCGGGGCTGCCAGCCTGATGTGCACGTGGTGCAGCATCTGCATCTCCCTCTAAAACATAAACCGCTTTCTGTCGTCTGCCTTTGCTGGGGTCTGCAAGGTCAGGGGGGACGCGGGGTCTGATTGTGCTGTCACAGTTTATTTCTTCACGGATTCTCAGGGGCTCAGGTTAAGTAAATGAGACAGGCCCACGAGGCAGGCTGTGACGAAGGTGAGCCACGGGTCATTTCTTTGGACAGTAACAGAGTGTGTCCCCCCGGCATCCACCTGCCCTTTCAGGGAAAGTGAGGTACCCTTCTGGGAGGTGAGCCCCAATAACTTCCGTCTGCTGCGCCTCTCTCTTGACACCTGACATGGCAAATTAAAGGTATTTCAAATATGGCCATTTTTTTTTTGCTTGGGGAGGGGGTGAAGTTAGCTTTCACCCTTGCACCTGGGACTATGGTAAGCAGGTATGAAATTGTACATGATGAAACACTGTCATCTACCTGGAACAGGTGGCACCTGCAAGGATAAGGGGAGGACAAAGACAAAGGCTCCTTGCCCTTCAACTCTGAACTTCTCGGCATCCTGCACCAAAAGGGAGGCACACGTGTTTCTGGAGGTCTGTGCTGGGAGCTCCGGGTGCTCCCCCAGGGTGGAAGGGGGACAGTCCCTGGCTGCCAGCTGATGAGGAGGCCAGGCAGGGAACTGGAGAGAGGACATCAAGACAGGCATTGGCTTGGGCCCCTCTCTGTGAGGCCATCTCAGGATGCCCATGTCCCCTGGCCAGAGGAGGCCTTTTCCATGTGACTCTCCTTCCAGGTCTGGAAGCTTCTCTGCCTTGTGCATCAGGACTGGGTGGGCACGCTCCTCTGCCACTAGCCCCGGGTTTGCACATCTCTGAGGTTCCCTCACGTAGCAGCTGCACCTCTGTAAGGAGTCCTTTTCTAAATGAGCCCCCTTGTGCTCTCCTAAGTGGACAGGCCAATTAGGGAGCCACTCAGGGTCTCCCACAGATTCAGCCTCCTGGTGCTTATTGCGAAAGAAATTCCTCGGGCGGCAGATTTCACTCAGAACATCAAGGAAAGCCAAAGGAGAGCTAAGGAGAATAATAGCCTGGGAGAGGACACGTTTCCTTGATTTTCACTAACGCTGGATTTCTTTCCCCTTAGACGGTTTCACAGGTGAAACCCGACAGCCTTCTGCTGTGTAAACTGCTGTTTGTGCCTGCCGGCAAGGTGGGTGGATGTCGTTAGGCTTATTCCTGGGAGATGCAGGCTGTGTCCTCCCACTCCGTGCTCCCCGACCCGGCCTGGAGAAGTGCTGGGGACCCCCTACGAGAGGGGCGGACCCCCAGGAGGCGCCGGGAGGCGGGGGCTGCACTGGCCACCGGAGGGCGCCCCAGCACCGCGCACGGCCCACCAGGAGCCCCCGGCCGCGCTCCTGCCGCCAGTGTCCGTCCTGAGAGCAGACAGAGGACAGGGTGACAGGGCGTTCGGAGGGGTCCCCGAGGAGCCCACTCAGGACATAGGAAGTGGGAAACAACGATGACATTTGTAGGGTGTCTGTTCGTCCGACTGCCCGTTTCTCCCGTCTTGCCGTCTAGCTATTGCTCATCCCCTAAACCCCTCCTGGTCTCTCTGAGCCCGGGTGGGGTGTACCCTGGGGTCCCGAGTCCCGGTGTTCCCCATTGTGGCACTGCGGTCACCCCTTTTCCTCTCCTCGTCTCCCACCGGGTGTCTGGGGGTCAAGCCCAGCAGGGCACTGGAGTCACCTGGGGGCTCCAGAGGGTGCCAACGCCAGCCCCCCACCCCACCTGGCAGTCCTGATTACTGGGGTCTGCAGTGTGACTCGGCGTTGGGGTTTTTAAATCCTCCCCAGGTGAGACTGCCGGGAGGGTGGGGTGCCGCCTGCCTTCTGTGAACCCCTGGGGTCCCGGACAGCGTCTGACCCACAGCAGGATCTCAGTGAATCTCAGCTGAGTGGTGGAGTGAAAACCGCTTTTGTTTTTTGCGGAGACCTACAGAAAAGGCAGGCTTCCTAGAAACGGCCCCGCCACACCCGACGGACGTGTTGTGGGCGTCTCTCTGTGCCCGCACCTGGCCCACGCTGCCCCACACTGGAGGGTCTGCGATCTCCGTCCTGAGATGGGGTGACAGCGGGTGACAGGGGGTGGCGGGAAGGCCCCGCTCCTGTGAGCTTGCAGGGAGCCGGTCTGGAGGGGCTGGGTCGGCACTGGAGGCAGAGGCTCTCGGGGATGAACCGTTCCAGCCCCCAGCATCCAGCACCCCGGGGAGGTCAGCCCCGTGCCCACAGCCCGGCCTGGGCCTCGGGAAGCCACCCCAGCCTCTCTGGGCCCGGATTTGGGGCCAGGCCTGGAGGAGGCAGGAAGCAGGAGGAGGCTCCTGGCCCTTTGCATCTTCTTTGTTTATAAGTGACACCCAGGAGCTCTCTGGCCACCCAGCCTGGGGTTAACCCTTTCCCACTTCTCCCCTTTCGGTTGAAGATTTTTTCATTTAGCTCCCCAGAATGCAAAGGGCCTGATGCAGGAACCGATTCTTTCATTTTTAAAATGTGCTCCTTCTTGGGGCCCCCACTGGCCAAGTGTGAGACAATCTGAGCATCAAAAATCAAGGGTGTTGAACAAACAAAAATTCCTTCCCACTCAAGTTAAAAAAAGGAAAGGGAACAACTCGCCTTGAGGAGAATCCCCGCCGCTCGCTGTGGAAGGGATCAGACAAGGGTGTAACTGCGTCAGGCTGGGCAGCGGGTGCCCACATCGTCAGCTGTGAGGTCCGGAGGCAGGAGCCCCACGGCTGCCACAGGCCTGGCTGGGTGATGAGCACACAGGGAACCCCCGGCGGGTGGGCAGCGCACACCCCCACACGTCGGAGCTCAGCGTCCGTCCGAGGGGCCGCGGCACACCCAGCGGTCACGCCACCACGAGCTCCCGGAATCCAGGCCAGACTCACGGCGGCCCCAGCACACAGGAGACCCGCGGAGAGAAGGACACGCTGACCCGGGGGGGACTCGGCACACACGCGACACACAGCCGGTCCTGGCTCCCGGAAAAGCCAGTGTCATGACAAATAAAAAGATCAGGGGCTGTTCTCGTCTAAGGGAGACGAAAGATAAAGAACTAACTGCAATGGGCGAATTTAGTCGGGGCCCCAGTTTCAAAAAAAAGGTCTCAGACTTTCTTTCCACGTTTGGGGATTTTTGAGTATGGGACTGAACAGTAGATGGTAATATAGAATTATCAGTTCTTAGGTGTGGTAACAGCTTGGAGGTTATGCAGGAAACTGTCCTTATTCTTGGGAGAAGCATGCGAAATATTTGGAGGGAAAATATGTTGGTGACTTACTTTCAAATGGTGGGAGGGAGTGAGAGATGGGGGGGAGAAAGAAGGGCCTTGAGGAGGGAGGGAGGGGAAGACAGATAAAGAAACTGCAGCCAAAGATTATGAACTGTTGACCCTAGGTGCACGTGGGTCCGCATTTTATGTATTTATATATATATATGTTTACTTTTCTGTGTTTGAAACTTGAGCAATAAGAAGTTGTGGAAAACATGCACTCGCCCCCTTTTCATCTCCCTGGGCAGAGGCGGGCAGGGTGGGGGCTCCTGGCCATGCCTGGTGTCCTGCCCTGTGGCCTCACTGGGCCCAGAGGTGCCGGCCGAGCGGACCCTGGCCCCGACTAGCCCGTGGTGGAGCCGGGGCGCTGATGACACTGGGAGGGAGGAGCTGCTCCCTGGGGAGGGTCACTGCCTGCCGCCCAGGGTCCCTGTGTGCAGGGAGGCCGCGGGTCAGTGCCAGCCTGGTGGACGGTGCCTGCTGGCCCTTCCCTCCTCCTGGTGTCGGTTGCTTGGTCCTGGCCTGAGGTCCCTGCGGGCACCTGTGCCAGCCTCCACGCCCCCTGTGCACACACACCCACCTGTCCACAGGTGATCCCCGGCTCAGTGACCTTGGCTGTCACTGGCTCTCCAACCCCTCTCAAAACAGGCCCCCACCCCCACAGAGGCCCACCCAAGCTGAGCCATATCCCCCAGAGGGGTCTTTCCTTGTCCCTTGGGCCTCAGAGGCCCCAGCCCTGTGGGGCTCCCAAGCCCATCATCCTCCCTTTGTGGGAGCTCGCTCTGGGCTTCTCGTCTCCGCCCCACTGGACTGTGACTATCCAGGGCCAAGGCCTGGCACCTGCCTGCCCAGGAGCTGGCCCCACTCTACCCTGTTCCCCCAGGCTGAGCCCACCCTGGGGAGGTGGCGCTGGCTGCGGGGGCTTCCCCTGGGAGGAGACTTGGCCTCTTGCCTCGCTCCAGCCTCCCTGGCCTAGGCCTGGCCCTGCAGCTTCCTCCCACTGGCTGCTGAGCTGTGGACCCACCTTCCTGGCATGGGAGCGGGGACGGCCGGGGCCTGGGGGCCTGGGGCCAGGAGGCTCTCCTGAGACCCCATCTGCCCAGCGGGGTGCAGGCACCAGCTCTGGGTCCCTGCAGCTGGTCTCCTGTAGCCCCGTGGGGGAGGGGCTTTCTCGCCCCGAGCACCCGCCCCAGGCTGGCTGGCCTGTGGGTGCTGCACGCCCACTGAGCTCAGGAATGGGTGCACGACATTGCCCCAATGTCCAGACATGGCAACCAAGGCACAAACAGGCCAAGGAACCACGGGTCAGCGTTTGGGCCCCCTGCCGCCAGAGCAAGTGCTTTCCAGTGTGGGGTCCCAAAGCAGGTGAGACGGGGGCCCTGGGGCCTGGGGGAGGCAGGACCCCAAGGTGCCAGCCCCCCAGCTGGCTGGGCCAACCTCCAGCCCCTTCCCAATTTATCACCACACAATTGCAGACACATCTACAGGAGGCCGGCGATGTTTATTTGGGTGGGAAGGAAAGTAGCTGGTGAGCAGGTGGAAGGGGGGGTGGGCGAGGAGGCCCCAGAGTTATTTTCTTGACGAGCCGGACCGTCTCCCGTCCCGGGGGAGCTCAGCACCTTGCAGCAGGAAGCAGGCGGGCCAGTGCCAGGGGCCAGGCTGGGGGGTGCCCTCCGCGGCTGCGCCCCTCCGTCCAAAGCGGCCCACAGGCCTGATGCCCCGGCCGGTGTACCAGGCAGGGTTGATGCCAGGGGCTGGGAAGGAAAGATCCAGAGGAGGGCATGGGGTGGGTGACAGGTGTCGTCCTTGTCTGGGTGCAGAGATCACCTAGTGCCACCCGGTACCCTGGCAATGCCGGGAGCTGATCCCAAGGAAGGGGTGTCCCAGGCCTTTCTGCAGGTGGGGTGGCTTCAGGAAAGGGGATCCAGGCACCTGGGCCAGCTTCTCTGTCTTGCCTGCCTCACCCCTTTGGGCGACGCACCTGTGCCCCAGCTCCCAGCAAAGCCAGATGGCACCCAGGTCCCATGGGGGGTGAGAAGTGAGGCCCCACCAGGTGCTGGACAGGGGGCGGCGGTGGGGGCGCAGAAGACAGGGTGCTCTGGGGAGACGCCTGGTGAAGGGGAGTCCTGGGGCCTGCGCCCCAGAGCTGGGCACGGGGTGGGGCGGGGTGAGGGGCAGAGCAGGGGCCGTGGCCTTGGCCGCGGGCATGGTGAGGGCTGAGCGGCCCGGAGCGCGGCACTCACTGCGGATCTCCATGCTGTGCTGGGTGGCTCGGCGGGCTGCCCCCCGCAGGACCAGGCCGAGCAGAAGCAGGCACAGGAGCCAAGCCGGCTGTAACCTCATTCCCTGGCTCTGCGGACAAGGCCCTGCTCGAGGTCGGATCCACGCGGGGAGGATGCAGCCTGGGGACAGAGGGCAGGGGTGCCATTAAACACATGTGAGATGTGTGCACACAAAGCTGGAGGGGTCTGAAGTAACATGAGAGCCGTGGTGTGTGTGTGTGTATGTAAATGCTGTGTGTGAGCATGATGAAGTGTGTAAGAAGGTGTGCGTGTGTGCACACGTGAATGTGTGTGAGAGAGCATATGCAAGTGTGTGCAAGTGTATGTGAGAAAGTGTGTGTGAGCTTGTGTGTGTCCAAGTGTGTGAGAGGGTGTGTGTGCACACATGCATGTGAGAGAGCATGTTCATTGGCGTATACATATGTGTACGTGATAGTGTGTGTCTGAGTGTGCAACGGGGCAGGTGTGCATACATGTGCATGTGGGTGCGTGTGTGTATGAGACTCTGTGTCTGAGTATGTGAAAGAGGGTGTGCTTGCATGAGTGTGTGTCCGATTGTGTGAGAGCGCGTGTGTGTACATGCACGTGCATGTGTGTACATGCATGTGCATGTGTGTGTGAGAGCGAGGGCGTGTGCATGTTGACATCTGAGTGTGGGTGTGTATACAGGCATGTGTATGTGTGTGCATGTGTGCACGTGGGCGTGTGTGCACGTGGGCGTGCGTGCAGCCGCTCTGGCCTGGGTTCCTGTGCTCTGTGCGGGGTGGGGACGCGCTGGCCGGGGCAGGTGCACCCGCTCCCTGCAGTGCTGGTCCTGCGTGGCTCCTCTCTGCTCTGGGGAGTGGGTGACGGCGATGGGAGCGTGTGGGTCAGCCTCAGCCAGCCTCAGGCGCCCTCTGCCGTCCCAGAGAACCCGGGCAGGCGGCATGATGAGCTGACCCTCTCCATCCTGGGGGCAGAAGTGGGGAGCGTCCCTGATCAGGCTTGGGGCTGCTAACTGGAAGTGGTGGTGGTGGGTGCTGGGAGCCTCAGGGGGAGCTGGGGAGGTGGGGGAGCAGCTGCGGCTGGGGCAGGGGAGAGGGGAGAGAAGAGCCTGGGTGCAGCCTGGGGCCAGCTCCGCAGTGCACGGCTCCTTCCGGCACTCCAGGGCCTCCTGCCACCCATGTCCTCCTGGAGGACCCCCGAGAGTACCCTCCCTCAGTCCCCACCACCATGCCCACCACGCTCCACGACCCCACTTCTGCTGAGTCTCCATGCAGCAGGGCAGCCCCCTACTACAGACGACGGAGGAGAGGGGCTGGGTAACGAGTTACCCTGAAAACCTGCCTTTAACCCTGCCAGGGTAGAGGCCCTTTTCTGCCTAAATAGACTGGGTGGCTCCTTAGCTGCAGGTGGGAGACCTCAGGGATGGCTCCTCCCTGCCTCCCCCCCCCACCCTTGATACTCCAGGAGATAACTGAAGAGTCTCCTACACATCCCCCCCAGGGACCCCGTCTCTCTCAGGGGAGGACCCCTCTGCAGATCCTTGATTTTTTTCAGCCAACTTCCTGGCCCTCCCTGAGCCCCGCTGACCGTGTCCTCCATCACAGGGATTTAAAGCATTCGCCCCTCTCCTTGTAGCATCCTGTTGCAGTCGGGGATCTCCGACGTGGAGCACATGGAGCTGCCACTGGGAAATCAGAGTAATAAAGAGATGCATGCGAACGGGGCGGGGGCCTGCTCCGGGGGAGCTGCGTCTCAGGAGGTTAAGGCTCCTCCAGCCTCGGCGAGGCGGGCTGCCCTGCCGTGGGATTTTTGGGTCCTGCAGGGACAGTGGGGTCAAGCAGGTCCCTTCACCTGTGCCCTCCACCATGGGCAGCGCTCGGGCCTGGGAGGACCTGCTGCCCCAGGCTCAGAGCCGGCCGCTGGCTGCCGTCAAGGGGGCCTAGTCTTGGGTCTTAGGTAACCCCCTACCCCCACCCAGGCGAAGAAAGATTTTATAAAGCAGCAGAGAGGAGAGGAGAGGGTGAGCCCGGGCCCTCCGGTGCTGCTACTCACTGCGACTTCCCAGGGCTGCGGCCGGAGGAGAGGGGCCTGGGGCGGGAGGTGCTCACCTCCTTTTATACCCCGACCCCGAGCAGGCGGCCGAGGCCCCCCCGGATTCCGCCCCCTCCAGCCGGTGCCTTCGCCTCCCCGCCCCTCACGCGTGTGTCTCCCTCCCAGGCCATCAGGAGAGCCTTTGTCTGTTTTCTTTTCTATTTTTTTTAACCTCTCATCAGCACCACGATCCGTTCCTTCCTGGATTCTGTCATTTCATTTAGGCCAAGTGGTTTCAAAGCAGATTAACTTTCCCTCTTTGCACTTGCCTTTGGGCAGATTACAAAGTCACCATCCTTTACGCCGGAGCGGGCGCCAACCTGCTATCGATTAAAATGTGAAGCTGCCCCGTGGCTGCGCCTTTCTTTTCCCTTCTTACGCCATCCTGTCCAGATGGAACGGTGAGAAGGGAGTGTGGCCAAAGCCTCACACAACCATTTTATTTTATTTTATTTTTTTGTAGCCACTCTCCGAGCTTCTGCGGTTGCCTCCAGCCATTCATAGTCACGTTCACTTGAAGCAAACCATCTTCATCCTGAATCCATAACTTAAAGCCGTATTCCAAATATTGTCTAAGCTTTCACAGAGTCTTCACAATCATTGTTTTAAATAAACAAGTTTATTGTTGTTATAACTAACTTTATGATCATAAAGCAAAATATTTTTATTATAAAATAAACAGTAAACTAGTTTATTATAAAAGCATACCAACAAACAAGGAAAAGCAGCTCATTTTCCACATTTGACCACACACCATGCCATGGACAGCTGGCACCCGCACGGGGACATCAGTGTCCTGTTGCTGAAACCCATTCGGCAAAGGGAAGAACCAGAGAACCAAATGCACAGGGAAAAGTGAGCCTCTGGCCCTGCTCGTCCAGGAGGCCTCCTCACCTGGCAGGCCCTTCCCGAGGCTGCCAGCACCTCCGCGCACCTGGCCCCACCATCTTCCCCCTGGCTGCCTGGGACGATGAGCTGTGGCCGGTGGAGGGGAATTTCACAGGAGTCGGGGCCAGTGGGGCCTCCGTGGGGCCGCCTGCTGGGAAGTCCCAGGAGCGGTTCACGGTCCAGAGGGAAGCCTGGGGGAGGCTCAGGATGGAGGAGCCCTGGGCATGGCTGGTCCCCAGAGCTGCCCCGGCCCCTGCCCCTGCCCTTCCCGAGGCTGGGTCGTTGGGTTCCTGGCTCCCCAGGAGAGGCTCGCTGTGCTTCTCCCACACCCACATTTCCCCCTGGACTGGTTTGAGTAGATTCTGCTCCTGACAATGAAAAGAGCCTCCTTGCTCTGCTTCATGTTCTCAACAGAGTTAAGAGAACCCCACTCTCTGGGTCGTGCTCTGCAGTTTTGAGATCTTCGTGCTTTCACCCTCAGTGTGATCAATTACCCAGCACACAGCGGGCTCTCAATAAATAGCAACAGCAGTATGATGGGTGGCTTCTTTGATCTGGTTTTGTACCATAAGGGTGCTCTGTACTGGGCTGAATGGTGTCCCCCCAAATTCATGTCCACCCGGACCTCAGATTATGACCCTATTTAGAAATAGAGTCTTTGCAAATGCACTTGGTCAGGTTAAGATGAGGTCACACTGGATTAGGGTGGGCCCTGAATCCGACCAGCGTCCTGAAAAGAAGAGGACAGACACACGGAGACTCAGGGGAAGGAAGACCCTGTGCAGAGACGGAAGGCGCAGCCGCAAGGCGAGGAACGCCGAGGGCAGCCAGCAAGCACCAGAGGAGGACAAGGGCGTGGGGCGGTGTCTTCCTCAGTCTGCAGGAGCAACCAAGTCTGCCAACACCTCGATTTTGGGCTCCTGGCCTCCAGGCTCTGAGGGAGCAAATTTCCCCTGCTTGACGCCACCCAGACTGTAATACTTTATTAAGGCGCCCAGGACACTGGGGCAGGCTCCACAAATGTGTCTGAGGGAATGGATGGAATGTTTCTCCTTAGTCCTCATTCCTAGAAGAAACTAGTCTTTGTGGCTTTGGACTCTGTGTGTGTGTGTGTGTGTGTGTGTGTGTGTGTGTGTGTGTGTGTTAACACATATGTATGTATCTGGTGATTTCTTATAGGAAGGTTTTTAACTACTGGTTCAACTTCCTTCAGGTCTTTGTGTTTCCTAAACATGAACTCTTCCAGATTCCCAGAGACTATTGCACAGCCTGGTGGAGAGGAGTCACCTTGGGGGCTTGGAAGCCTCAGTAGTTGTAGCCCTGGAGTGGATGTGGGGAGAGGGGCCTTCAGTTAACAGCAAAATTGGTTCTGACGCAGATGGCTTTTGAAAATCCACACTCTCAAGAAGCATGTGAAAGTGCTCGTCTTTGTAAATTAGAAATCTGTTTTTCAGCTATGAGTCACCTGGACAGCAAGATCCTTGGGACTGAGTGACGTCCAGTTCCGGTGACAGACGAGCAGCAGATCCAGGGGTCTGTGGCTCCTGGATCTTGGCATCACATTTGTGATAAAAAGAAAGGGCTGAGAGTTTAACTCACTGAGTTTATTCTTCAGAAACTTCAATCCTTCAGAGGGCTCCTACGCCAGCTAAGTCTCAAAACCTAGAGGCAACAGCTCTTCAAGAACATCAGCCAGTTGCCTACCTTTTTCCCATAATGTCAACACCCCTTTTCAGCATGAACAAGTTAGGGTGGGCACTGCCTAGACATCCCTGAAGATCGGGAAAGTGTTTAAACTAGAGGAAGGGGTAGCAACAGACAAGATGGAATTTAACAAAGGATTATGAATACTGAATCTCTATACAATTTTCTTTTTCTTAGTTGCTAGGGTACTAGAATAGCTAGAAGGGAAGAAATGAATTGGTGGAACTGTATCCCATAGCATTCTTTGAAATTTGCTCTATAGCTACTTGTTAAATTGTAATCTGAAAGTTATCACCTTTTTGTATATATGTCATGTTTCACAATAAGGAAATAAACGGTGGTACCATAACCCACAAAATTCTTGGAAATTTCCTATATAACTACTTGTCAAATCATATTTTGAAAGTTAGAAAACTAATGAAAAATAAAGGGCAATCTCCCAACCCTCACACATGGCCCCACCCAACCAGCACCCAAGCTCAAGGGCAATGACGAGTGGACACGGCTCTTACATGGTGACTGCTACTAGTTGCAGTGACGTGAGTCATACACCACCTTGTCCACCTGTCCAGGTGTGGTCCAGGGCTGACTTCAGAGGTTTGCTTGTTGAATTACCAGCTGTCTCTAAGAAGGCTTTGCCGTGGATGCTTCCAGGGAATCCAGGGCCACTTCAGGAGCTAAGCTTTCCATGTGCAGCTGGCTCTTTCCTGAGAAACCCTAAGTGTGCGGTGATGTCAGAAATGGGCTTCCCTGTTCACCAGTAAATTAACTTGTGGGAGTTTTAAAAAAAAGCTATGGTGTCTGGCAGGACTTAATGGAGGTTGCTGGTTGATAGATTATTCTAACTTTATTTTTATTTTGCTTACCTAACGTTCCTGGGTTTCCCCCTCAATAAAATAAGAAGATATCTTATGTGTAGTGAACATTCGCTATAAAAATAGCTTTGGAGTGTGGCCATCGTGGGTTCGAGTGATACTTACTCTGCAGTGTGCTGGATGCTGAGTGCCCCAGTATCCAAAGCCAAATGCATAATAATCCAGTAAAGGTCTATTTGGTCCCCAGTGAAGGGGGTTCTTCTGGATAGCACTGATAGCACTGCTGGAAAGCCAAAGTCCTTGGAACTTAGTGAAATAATGGATTGCTATGCAATGGTGGTGAAACTGCCAAACTCTAGCCCATGGTGGGTTGAAGCCTGATAAGACCCAGGAGAAGGAGCTTGCTGAATTGTGCTCCACCCAGACCATTTACAGTGAGGCCGGGCGTCCTTTGGAGATCTGTGCCCTGGATGCAATGTATTGGATGCCGGATGATCTGAACAGAGTGATTTGTGCCGCACACTCGAAGCTCAGTTTTAATGAAGCCTGTGTGGTCTGTGCATTCAACTCCCCGTAAAGCTGTTTCTTTTCTGATTTTTTATTCTGTTGGAGAATAAAACTATGGAGATAGCTGTGATGCTTTGAGGCTGTATGTACCCCAGAAAAGTATGCTCTGCAAGTTAATCCATTCCCGTGGGTGTGGACTCAGTGTAAGGAGGATCTTTTGGTGAATGGGATCTTAAGAAGTGACCCCCTCGTGCAGGGTGGGTCTTTGTCCTTTTACTGGAGTCCTTTATAAGAGAATGAAACTCAGACAGGAAGAAAGACACAGAAGCTGAGAGAGAAAGCCACAGAAGCATAAAGGAAGCCACTGAATCCAGAAGCTGGAAGCAACAAGACTGGAAGAGAAGGGAGAGGCAGAAGAGCCCAGGCTCTCCAGCAGCCGGGCCGCAGGGAGAATGCAGCATCTCAGGATGCCTTGATTTGTGCATTTTCATGGTCCCGGAACTGTGAACTTGTAAGTTAATAAATTTCCATTGTTAAAAGCCAGCCCACTCCTGGTATATTGCATTTTGGCAGCCAGGCAGACTGAAACAGAACCTTTCAATTCTTGTCTCCAATATCCATTTGGGGCCATAATGACACTACTCTGTTGCTCTTTGGTTTGAAACCAGGAGAGAGCAGGTTTCCTGCTCTGTGTACCCCAAGGTCAGTGACCCCATGACCTAACCTTGGGAGTCTCCAAACTCTGTTTTCAGGAGAGATGTCTCTGGAAGAGCAGTCTATTGATAAAAAGAACTCCGGGGATTTCTTTAAATAACGGAATTTATAAATAATATTGGAATTAAAAGAAAACAACCCAAAGCTCTTATTTGATTCCAGAGGGAGTTAGAAAAACAGCTGCTAGTGGGGTGGCCCTGTCTCCTGAAGACTCGGGGTGCCTGCCTCTTCCCTTTGGGATTGCAATCTTGGTTGGAGTGAGATGGGAGGGCTCCTCGGGGCAGGGGTGTGGGAAACACTCGGCTGGATCAACCTCTGGGGACCCGTGGCTGGATGCCTGTCTCCGCTGCCTGTTTGATTCTAAAGGAAGCTCCCCAAGCTCTGGGGGAGTGCAGCCCGTGGGGTGACCCGACAACTGTCTGGGAAGGCCTGTTGGAGCGGGGGCAGTCTGGGAATGCTTTGGAATCCTAACCACTATAGTCATTTGGAGCCTCCCCTTTCCCTGCCTGCTGAACCCCAGTCCTACTCGTTCTTCAGCCTGTTCAAACATCATCACTGCTGGGAGCCACTGCTCAACACTGCAGACCCAGGAGCAGGGTTTCCGTCGTGCTCAAGCACCCCGCCTGCCCCAGTCACTTGTGCGTTACTGTTAACCGAGCCAGGGCCACCTCCGGGCCCGCGAGGCCCACCCTGATCCCTGGGGCTCGGCAGGCACTAGGGGAAAGCTGACTGGCTTGAACCCCGAGCTCCCAGAAAGGCCAGGCAAGAAGGGCACGTCCAGCCCAAGGAATGCCAGAACACTCCCTGCATACAAACTTACACAAATATACTTACCATGTATAACATTTTAATTCTATATTTTATGTAATCTTATTTAATTTTCTTTTCTTCTTTTTTTTTCAACCTTTGACATGCCTTTGACATTGCAAAAACCACCCTAATCTTCTCTCACCCTAAACCACCGTAGTTTATAAATTCTGGAGCCGAGAAGACAGACCGAGACCCAGCGGACCCTGAGACGGCCTGCATGTGGGACGAGGACCGAGGTGGCCAGTAAGTGTCATCCCAAGTGGCTGCCGGGGTGTGTCGGGGAAACGGTCTGGGGCAGAGCGAGGCCGTGGGGGAGAGTGTGCTGCAGTCAACTAGTAATGCCTGCCCCGGGCGAGACGTGGGCAGTGGTGTTTGCAACTCCCTTGGTCTTTCTTACAGTGCACGCAAAGCTGAATTTGAACCTCGCAGTGGGATCCTGGGCGAGTCAGGGGCACTGTTTGGAATTTTCACCTTCTACATGCAAGAGCAGCTGCTGATGTCTGCCTTGCAGGGCTGTTGTGTGGTTTAGTGACAATGATCCACTTGGCTGGCTTGGGGTTCAAACATGGCTGTTCTCAAGTTTTTCCCATTAGTATGTTGTGTGCTTGTTCGACCTTCCTCCGGGTCCCATCGGTCCTGCTTCCTGGGGCCAGGTGGGAGGGGTGTGAGTGGCTGTGGCTGCTGCCACCGGATGTCACTGCTGAAAACCTGCCCAGTCTGATGGACGGGTGTCCGTGGCTGGGGTGGTGCCCCAGCTGCTGACCTCGCAGCTCATTTGGTTCACACCTGCACACACACCTGTTGTTCCCAAAGCATGTCTGCTGTGTGTGGGCAGGAGGGGCCCGCGGGGGCTCCTGGTCACAGCCTCTCACTGCACTGGACCAGCTTCTCCCACAACTCGCCCATGCCCCACTAAACTGGCCATACTGGAGGGTGACTTGTAAAAGTGGGTCAGGTCTCCAGTTACTGGGCTAAATAAGAAAACGAAACAGAGTTTTATAGAAAGGTGGGGAGATGGGAGGAATAGGGACAGCGCCAGTGGGATGGGCAGGAGGGAGGGTTTTCCACGCTCTCTTGGCTTCAGAAGTGAAGAGAGTGCTGGGGCCAGGCTGCTGGGAGCAGAGCCCTGGGGCTCTGGGGAGGTGGGGTCAGGGCTGTGTACCTGAGATGCAGGGGGCACCCACTCTGCCTGAACCCCCATTTCTTCTAGAGTCTCTGGCTGTGGCGACCCTGTCCAGTCTTCTTCTGTAAACGTAACTATAGCGGGTGGAGGGGAGCTTCCCAAAATGTATGTCCACACCCTAATTTCCAGCACCTGTAAGGGGGACCTTATTTTGGAAAAGAGTCTTTGCAGATGTAATCAAGCATTCTAAAAGGGGAGCTCGATAGGCTCTCTTTCAGGGGGAAAGCTCTCTACACTCAGGTTGGTAACAGAGGAAAATGGCTACCAAGACTCCTGGGTACAAAGAATTTGCACCCAGGGCTCCTGCGTCCCTACTACGTTGACATCCAGGGTCGTGCTCAGGGTGAGTGGGACTGTCGGCTTCCCTTTGGACTCCCAGGAACTCACACTGCTTGAAGCTACTTTGTTAATAAGGAGGGGCACGCATGAAAAAAGAAACGGATACCCTTTCATCTATCTAGGAAGCGTTTAATAGTTTCTAGCACTGGTTAGGAGCTATGCATTGTAACCAGCTTCCATGTTGAGAAGGAGCCCCAGATCCATCGTTTCCATAAATCGCTGGAGAATATGTAGCCCAGCCATTCGGATCAAGCCACTTGCCAATTTCTGAGAAGCTGCGTTTGTATTTGGACCTGCAGCCGGGAGCCCCTCGCCGTGGACCAATCAGCCGATGCCAAGGTCTCCCAGGTAGACCTGCAGAACAGGTGTGGTGGCCGGAGGAGGGGTTGGCTGTCCCTCCCTCGCTGTTCGGCTGGTCACGAGATCAGGCATTTGTCCTGATGCCCGACTTTCTTCCCCTATAACACCCACAGAGAAAGACACACATCTGCTCACGCTCCATATTCACAGTCACGATTGTACACAGGCTGGTGCCTTAACTTAGCCACCCCTTTTCCATTTCATTCATGAAAGCAAGATCAAGCTGGGATTGAAAGGGGTAAAAGATCACAAGGAAAAAGGTCTCGTGTGTCCTTTAAAAACTAAACATTGTCCTAAAGGAGAGAAACGCGGCGTGGCTGTTTCCCCAGACGAGAGCAGGCCGGCAGGTGTGACCTGGAGGTGGTAATGGCGAGAGCCAGCGCCGTCTCGCAGGTGGAGTCCGCCATGGACAGGTGTTACTTTTTCTTTCTTCACTAGGACGACATGCAGCAGAAAGGAAGGAGCAAGTGGAGGGAAACCGTGGCTGTGACGAGGCTTCTGCGTTGTCGCGTTCTGAGCAAACCTCTTTCAGGGCTTGTGGGTCATGACTGGCTTCTGTGAAGCACAAACACATACAAGTACATAAGTGTGCACAGACAGGCTTATACACAGAAACACACAGGCCTGCCCACGGAGAGATACACACACACACGAGTGTGTACACAGATACACACAGATACACACACATGCACGTGTGGGTCCGATGCTTTCTCTACATTTCCCAAGGCATTAGTCAACCTCATTATTTTTTAACTTATCCTCTCTTTCCTATATTTCCCAAGCTATGAATAACTTGGGTCGATGACACTGGCCATCACTGAATGGGGCTGAACAACCAAAGCTCTGAGAAACAGGGAGGCTTATTCTAACTTTGCTTTTCAAGTCCCTGATGGCAAGTTTCTTATCCAACGTCACCAGTGCTCCATTGGAGGTGGCCATGCTCTGGCGGTGCTCAGGGCTGCTGAGTGACTCTGGGCCTCAGTTTCCCCACTTACGGTGAGGGTGTTGGGAGGGTTAATAAGTTCCTGTCTGTGACGTGCCGACTGCTGGGCACTGCTCAGCTCCTCGTAGCCCTCTGCCACTGCCTGCGTTTCTGCTGTCACTTTGGTGAAGGCGTTTAAAGACATGCACTGGGTGCTATCTCACTCCATTTTATGCAGGAATCCGCGCACATGGGGGAGCAGGTAGCCGAGTTCCCAGAGGCCCAAGGAGAGAGCACCTTGTGGAAAGGGCACAGTGGCCCCCAAAGCTGGCTGCACCCCCTTCCTGCACTGGCGGGGAAGGGCTGGATGGAGGAACGCGGCAGCCGGGGGACTGCGTTCACACCCCTGCCTCGGTCCACTCCCCACCAAGATGCAATCCCTCCTGCTCCAAAGGGGTGGATGCTGTACTCAGTAATGACGGGGTTCATTCAAAGCTGTTTCCTGGGACCTATAATCCCAGGGGTGTGCCAGGAGGTACGGAGCTCTGACTGGGACCCTCGGCCGTGGGCCAGTCCTGGGTAAAGGAGACCCCTGGGGGACAGCCTGGACGCAGACAAGCAGTGACAGTGTGCTGTGCCCAGGCCCCCGGCGCCTGTGGGCAGATGGTTCTGGGAGTGAACCCGGAGGGCTCAGGATCACTAAGAAGGGGCTGTGGACGAGAAGGCAAGCTGGGCCACCCCCTCGGATAAAGCTCTTAGTTGGGGAAATATCTCCTCCAACCCTGGCTCTAGCAGTAGCACATACCTGGCCCTGACAGCAGTTTAGGTTCAGGCCTGAGTTTTAAAGAAACGCTTGGGAAAGTTTCAAGGCTAGAATCAAGGGTGGCTCAGTCTTCCTTGGATGGCTTTTTAAAAAGGCTTGGGCCTGCCGCATCAGTGACTCCCACTCTTGTGACTGGCATTGAGTCAAAATCGCTGCTGAAAACCTGCCAGCAGGCAGGCGCTGCTGACACAGGGTGGGTGACAGTGGGGTCGAGGGCGCGGGGGCCTCAGCCGTGGGCGCTGGGCTCTGAGCCATCACGTGCCTTCCAGCACGTGGGGGGTGACTTCACCATCCTAAGAGGCGGAGTGTCCCTCATTGTTGTGGTGTTGTGTTTGCAATGTTCTGTGGGGATGCCAGTGGCATGAGTCAGAGAGTGCAGGCAGGCGGGCACCCCACAAGAGGACGGCTGCTGGGGTCTCGTGCTTCGGAAAACCCGAGCAATGGCAGGGATCAGAAAGGGGCTTTGAGACACACTTTCTGCAGGAGTCAAGATCACGACCCCGTGGGGTGCAGCCTGATGCTTCCTGGGGCTCTGCAGTGAGCCCTCTGCTGTGGGAATCTGGGCGCCAGTCTCTGGGGCCGGCGGCCTCCGCGGTGGAGCAGCTGCCCGAGCTCTGCGGGAAAGGTGGAACAGGGGGTCCCAGGCATGTCCCCGTCACCCCAGGGACTCTCGTGCCTCCCGGAGCTCAGACCCAGCCCAGGAAGAGGGAGACTGGGAACCATGCCCTGTTTTAACATTTCTTGGTCACTGGTAGACTGCAGTCCCTTTACAAAATGATTTTGACTTTCCTTTAAATTATCGCTTGCATATTTTACTTTTTGCTTTGATTCACTGGTTTAATTCTGGTGTATCCCAATTTCCTTGACTCTGAGACTGAATACCGATACGTCAACCTCACAGACTTTCACGATCCGTCCGGCAGTGAGATGACCGTACCGCGAAGACGTGGTCGGCCTTCCCCTTCCGCCCGTTGGGGTTCCTCTGGGTCAGGGAGCCGCGGTACACCGACTTCCGGTCGAAGGCATCGTCGTCTCTGCCTTGGAGGGAAACAGAGGGGCGGGGGCTTCATTAGTCACAGACGTACCCCAACACAGGCCTTCGCCTCCTGAAAAATTTAAAAAGTAGCATAAAAATTGACATGTCCCCCTTGGAGACGTTTTTGCAGCACGGAAACCCTGGAATGAAGCGTTTATGCTTTGGCGTTTGTGCAAGTTAACGGTTCAGTCCAACTTTCCCCCTACTTTGGAACAAGCATTAGAATCCTGCCTCGCTGTGGCCTCAGTGTCCCTGTAGGGGCAGAACGAGAGGATGCTCCACTTCCTTGGCCCTCCCCTCCCTGTAATTCTGTGATGTGACAGCAGCCCTGGGGTCCTGCATTCTGCCCGTCGGGACAGAAGTTCTCTTCCGGGGCTGGGGCTGCACGGTGGGGCCGGGTGGCCTCACACCCCGGTTAGTTGTGTATGTCTAAGCCCGTGGCGAGCGAGCCCTGCGGGCAGAGCCAGCCTGTGTGCACCCTGCACTTCCCAGCGGGCCCCTCCTGGCCGGGGCAGGCGCCCCACGTGGGGGGAGCTGGTCCTCGCAGCTCTGTGGCCGCTGACGTCACATCAGTGGCCTGGACTCCACCACCACAGGAGTCAGCAAACACCACAAACCGGGTCTGTTAAAAAGTCAGTATCATTATTTTGGAAGCACCGGCCCACCAGCCTCCCGCGGACCCCTGCTGTCTGGCTCCACGGGGGCAGGGGCAGTCTTGTGGGTCTTGACCACCCAGGACCATCCCCTGCCGAGGGATTTACCTAACGGGGGGCTGAGGTCTCGGAGCGGGGTGGATGCACGGCCCCCTGGACCTTGCATCGAGGACGGAGGCCGCCCCGTGGGGCTGACCTCAGGCAGGGCAGGCGAAGCTGCCTCGGCCACACCTCGCTGGGCAAGGACAGGCCGGAGGGCCCGGGGCCTCGAGTGTCTGTTCAGACCTGGACGTGACTGACAGCCTCTGGGGGGGCTGCAGTGAGACCACCTGGCCTTGACTCAAGACAAGAAGCTTCTTTCCTGGCCCAGGTCTACCTCCCACGAAGCCTGTTGCCGAGGGGCCTTGGGGGGCTCGCCCTGGCCCTCCCTGGCTGTGAATGTGAGCCTCCATTTGGGTTTTAGCCCATGAGGACGACTGGAAACCCCCCAAAGGGTCAGCATGCGGTGGTCCAGAAGCCTCTCCCCATGGCCCCTCCACTGCCATCTCCTGCTCAGCATGTGGCCCCAAATCCAGGGATTATCCACGAAGGGCCTTGGGCTCCAGCTGTGGCTGGACTGAGCGGAACCTCTGCAGGGAGCTGGGACGGGGGCGCAGAGAGGGAGCAGGCACTGGGGGTGTGTGTGGTAGACACGACCAGGGTGGGGAGAGGGACAGAGATGTGCCCCAGGGGGTGGGGGAGAAGCCCCCCCGAGGAGAGGGCTCCGCGCTGGGCCTGGAGGACAAACGGACCACAGAAAGGTGGAGACGGGAGCTGCAAGCACCCCGGGCAGAAGCCACGGCCTTGCGTGGAGGCTCTGAGACCAGGGCGGGATGAGGGGCGGCAGGCTGGGTTCTGTGTGTGGACACCTGGGAAAGGGCCGTGGACTGTGCTGGGAAGTCGGGACTTCATTCTGCAGGGCAGTGGGGAGCCAGCGATTGTGCTAAGCAGAGGAGGGGCACGGAGGGAGCTCTCTGCTAGGACATGAGTGTGAAGGGGTTTGAAAGATGGGAGCGAGGGTAGAACTCATACGCAGGGGCAGGGGAGAGGGTGGGCTCAGAACTGGGGAGGTGGCTGCCACTCCCCTCGTGCCCGGCAGTCAGGCTGCAAAGTGGGAGATGGGACAGTCACGAGGACCCAAAAGGTGCCCGCGGCTTTGGCAATGTGCAGTGGAGGGAGCCAGGCCTCGCGCCCCCTTGCCCAGTGTGTGGATGTTCTCGTCGCTACTGAGGCACAGAGAAGACTAAACGGGGTGCTGTGCCCCATGTAAGGGGGGACGGTGTACCACTTCAGGGCAATTACATCACAAAGCATTGAAATGACAAAACCCTGGCAGGCTTAAGGCAGGGAACGCCAGTTACCCAGAAAACCAGCTCACTGAGGGGCCCCTGCTGCTGGCCTTTCCCTGGGGGTGGCCAGAGCGGCTCCAGGGGCTCATGGGGAGTCAGCGGCATGCAGTGAGGGGTCCCACAGATTGTGGACAATCACACGGAGCCCTGCCGGGTCAGCTTTCTCTCCCCAACGTGTCCCCTTCCATTCTCCAGGCCCCACGGGAGTGAGGACAGTGGGGGCTTACCTTGACTTTTAGGGGAATAACCGTACTTTCTCCTTAGAAGACAGGACACAGCCTTCGCCTAGAAAAAAGAAAACGTCCTGGGACTCGGCTAAATTGCAATTTTTAGGAACACTGGAGGCTGATTTTGAACTTCTCATCTATCCTCCAGATTCAGATCAGACCAATGGTCTTGTTTTCTGGCAATATCTGAACTTTTAACAATATGAAGCTGCATATCAGCGGTTGCTATCAGTGGTTGAGCCCCAAGAGCCTGAAAATAAAAGAGGTGTGTGGCTTTTGGAAAAATGCCAGCAAGAGTACACAATTCAGCCCCACAGACCTGGGTTCAAGTCCAGCTCTCCCACGTAACCACTGTGTGAAATGGGCAATCGACGTGCCCTCTCTAAACCTCAGTCTCCTCATCTGGAAAATGGGCCAGTGTCAGTCTCTGCAGGGATATTAGGAGATTAACTGCACCTGCACAGTCCCAGCTCCCCACGCCTGCGGTCACCAGACCTTTCCTTCTCTAACTGGTCCTAAACAGAAAACTTATTTTCTCATCAATTTCTTCTCTACAAGGTGATAAAAAAATCCATTCTTTGTTTTGCCTTTTCAGGGAAGGTGGAGAGAGTAAAATGGCCTAACTTCCCTAGAATTTCCTCCTGGTATCTGCACCCTCGGAGCTTGCCTGGCTCGCCCTGTGGGTGCACCCGAGAGCAAGCTGCAGAAGCCGTTCGGGCCGGGCCTCATGGCGTATCGGGAGGCGCCGCGACCCAGTGACGAGCGTGAGCCATCAGGGCCGGGGGCTGGGCCGAGTGCCCCTTTGTCACTCGAGATCTGACTCTGATCATGTACATCCACCTTCCTGAGCCTTCGCTGGCTCGTCAGTGGAAAGGGGTTGCTGTGAGCGCCCACTCATCAGCAATGTCAGAATCAAACGGAATGATGGATTAAAGAATTCCTTTCCGCCTGTACAGAGCTACTCAGTGTTGTTCTAAGCGGAAGTGGCTAGCTCTCCGTGATGGCTCACTGGGACCCGGGACAGGGGACGGACCCTTGATAATGCTCCTAACTGCCAGCGCCTCCAGTCAGGGCATCTGGCTCCCGGACGGCTGGCTCCTCCCTCCGTGCGCCCATCTGCTAACGGTGCCACCCCCTTCCCGACAGGCAGGCCGTGAGCGTCCGCCCTCATCGGCAGCACCCCTCTGCCATATTTGTGCACACGGGCTTCCGAGCCTCCTGGTTAGACTGTCCTGGGTGGCTGGCGTCTGTGGCACCTGAGCAGGGATGCTCAGAAGGAATGCGTGTGGCCAAGGGAGCTTAGCCAGTGACGACAGGTGCCAAGGGCTGAACACCCCAGCTTCGTCGCCCACGCGCAGGGCCACCTGGGTGTCACATACCCGTCTCCAGAGCTCCCCCGAGGAGTGAGCCCAAGGAACGTTCTGTGGGACTTGGCTTGATGTCAGATCCTTGCTTGCCTCCTGCCCCTCCTGTCCCACTTTCCCACTCCCCTCTGGCTTTTCCTGGGAATGCCCCCTAAATGCTTCCACACGAGCCCTCATCTTGGTGTTTGCCTCCGAGAAACCCAACCTATGGAGTTCCCACGTTCTTAAGGGCTGCCTACATCAGGCCCCCTGTTTCGGGGTCTCTGGGTGCCCATGGACTCGGCCTCTGGAACAGCTGTGCCACTCTCTTGTCCACTGTGCAGCCTTTGGGGTCTGGATGGAACGACACATACCTCACCTTCAATTGCAGGCTCTGAATCCGGATCCTCAGGAATCCGGCCAACTGTCCCGATAGCTCGAGGAAGGAATATCTGGAGGACAAGGAGAACGCCTTTACAGAATTACTGCCTCGTTTAACCCCAGCCAGAGGGTTAGGTGGGCCAGCTGGACAGACCAACGGATGGTTTCATTAAATACTTGGTCAAGAATGCCGGGATGGCCTGTCAACCTGTCCAAATTACCACACCAGTGCTCTGGGACTGGGGTGGCCAGATTTAGCAAATTAGAATGTAGGATGCCCACTCAAATTTGAATTTCAGAAAAATGACGAATAAGTTTTTAACATTAAGTATGTCCAAATATGGCATGGGATATACTTATACTAGAAAATTTTTGGTTGTTTTACCTGAAATTCAAATTTAATTGGGTGTCCTGTGTTTTGTGTGGCAACCCTATCTGGGACTCCCCTGGTAGCACCTTCCAGACATCTACCAAATTCCTTCCCCGGTGTGGTTTTGTCTGAAGGGCTGTATCTGGAGTCAGTAGAGAAGGATGTTGGTCTCAGATCTTTGTCAGAGGGCAGGTCCGCTGACACGCTCCTGCCCCATCCAAGTATCCTAGTAATCCCCGTCTTAAAATGGCACTTGATGAAGCCTTCTTACGTTTGGTTTGCTCCTTTAGGACTTTAAGCTGTGCACGTGCTTCAAATTCTCATTTTAGGTGCTGAAGGTCCCTCATAAAGAGGCACCTTCTGCTAGAAACAATGACAAGTAAACCAGAAAGAATCCCAATGCCAGTGTGGTTTACCAGTTGGCTATGTGGAAACAGGCAGCTCGAGGAGGCAGCGCCTGGCCCGGGGCCCTCAGTCTCAGACCCCAGTGACCACCCTGTACCCTCGGGCGCACACTCCCCCATGGGCCACTTCAGCCCGTCCACTCACCGGGAGGTTTGACTTCCTCCGGGGCTTTCCCGAGGGCCTCACCGTGAGCCCCGCGGCCCTTAAGGCTGCGATCCTGGACTCGATATCTGAAACCTGGGAGAACAGTGGACAGACTGACAGTCAGACCAATGGACAGATGACGCTCAGCTCTCCCACTTCAAAGTCATGGACCAGAAAGAGCAACTGCTGCCTGGCTCATGCGTGGCACCAATTTTACTTATGTTGGCCCTTCAGATCTGTGTCCCCAACAGATATGCTGCCAGTAGCCTCATTTTCATTCATCTCACATGGTCGCTAGGGAGGAGCCAGGGTTCCTTGCTCCACCCTGCAGGTGAGAGGAGGGGTCTGTACATTTCCTGGATGGGCATACGGAGGTCTGGCCCCAGCAGGGCCTGAAAGGACAGTGACTGGGCTCTGCGGGACAGGCTGATCCCTAGGGGCCAAAGGATCTGACTGAGGCTTTCCTGGCACGATTTCAAAGCACAGTGGACCTGAGCACTCCATCCCATCCAGCCCTGCGCTCTTGCCCTGCTCCCTCCCACAGCTCCAGAGGAAGCTTCTGAACCCAGAAACCAGACCCATGACCCTGTTCAGATAGCTCCAACGGATGCCCAGATTCTCCCTGTGGCCCCCACGGCCCTCCGTAATCTGCCCACCTCTTGGGCCTCCCACTCTGCAAGCCCCCCACTCCAGGCTCAGGGCTTTGCTGCTGACCCTGAACGCTAAGCTGGGTCCCACCTCAAGGTCTCTGAGCTCTCTGCTCCCCCGACTGGGACTCCTGGCAGTCCCGTTCCCTGGAAGTCCTGAACTAGCTGCTCTTTGTGCAGCCGTCCAGCCACCTTATCTAAAGAGCCCTGCCCCGAGCATCCTGTTGCCCACCCCCACCCACTGCCTCCACAGTCCCTTTTGTCACCCGAGATGGTCCTGTGCATGGGTTGCTTGCTGCCCAGGTCCTCCTGCTATAGACGTGAGGTCCATGGAGACTTTGTCCAAGGGGGTCATGGCCGTATCATCTTGCCCTACGCTACACCTGCCGCCCTTGAGGTGCTTCCCAGTTGTTTGTGAAGACAAGAAGGAAGAAATGACTGAAAGGGCTTGGTCCTGCCCTCTCCTAACATGAAGGGCTCTGGGTGATGTGATGCTTCTTCCTTGCAGGGTGGTGGGCACGTGCTGACGAGGACAAGCAAGAGAAGGTGCCATGGGCTCCGGCTGTGCCCGTGGAGGGCAGGCCTCTCTCCTCTGTAACTCTCTGGGGCGGTGCCCAAGTCCCCTTGGCTGTCCCTTTGGACTCTGTACATTACCCACACATCCCTCACCTCGACTTGGCTCTGGGACCCAGAGGTGGGGCTCACAGGATGACACATGTCAGCATCAGGTCCTGAGCCCCAGGTGCCCTAAATTCTGAGTGTGCTTCTGGGCTGCTCTGCATGGGGCAGAGAGTGGCAGCGTTCAGCACCTCTCTCCTGGGTGTGACCCTACCTGCCCCTCGCTGGGTCACCCAGAACAAAGCGCAGGGGCAGGATTTCCCACAGAAACACCCCCACTTGTTTTCTGCCTTCACAAATGCACACACCGAGCCCATCGGACGGCTGTGTTTGGCTGTCTGTGGTTGGCATCTTTGCGTAGCCATGTGCTCTGCTGGATCTGTGGGTTACCTCGTTCTCCGCCTGCTGGACTTTGGAGGTGGCCATGGCCACCTTGTCTTCCAGCTCCGACAGCTCCTCGTCTGTGGTCCTGCTGGGCTGGACGTAGTCCTGAGGGCCCCAGAGCTCTGTTCCCCACCTGGAGGCTGTGCCATCTGCTGAGCTCACCTGGGAAAGAGAGGACCGAGCCTCAGCAGGGGTGGGGGGCCAGCAGGATTTGCACCCCACAGCATCTTCTCACGTTCACTGTGCTCCTCTCTCAGCTCCGGTTGCTGCTAAGTCACCCCATGTGGCTCCTGTCTGGGTTCCTTAGGGTCAACGGATGCACCCCTGGGCTGGCTGCCTGCCCCGGGGAGGGCTGGTGGTTCGGTGACAAACTGCAGGGCAGCTGGGTCTGGACCCCTACCCTGGCACCAGGGTTCCCCACCCATCTGCCAGAGAAGGCAGCTGATGGGTGAGGTGTTGGAGCCCAGGGCTGTGGGCGTCCCCCAGAAGGGGTGGCGTCCTCGGGAGCTAAGGGAGCAGAAGCAGCCACCCCAGGTCTGCAGGTGGGAGGAGAGCAGCTTGCTTCCCCATGCGGGCCCTGGGGAGCCGGCCCAGCCTCCCTCAGGTGCTTCCCCACCCCACTGCCAGATGCAGGGAGGGGTTTGCTCTCTGAGGAGGAGCAGGAGCGACTCCAGGGCCAGAGGCAAAGCCACCAAGCCCACCCAATTTTCCTACAGAAGGCACACTTCCTCAGAGCCAAGTTCTGTCTCTTAGGCACCTAAACCAAAACTGTAGAGCAGCAGATGCTGAGAGGAACGGAAGGGACGTGCTCTCTCCTAAGTGTGGAGGGACTCGTTCTGTCTTTCTGACAACCCTGAGGTCAGAATTGTCCCCTTTTTTGCCAGATGGTGGCATCAAAGCTCAGAAAGGCTGGGGGACTCCCGGTGCACACAGCAGGTGCTTACTCGGAGCTGGGGTTTGAGAGCAGCCCCCTGGCTCCAGCCAGCTTCGGTGTCCCACCGCTCTTTACCACTATCCTTCCCAGGACTGCCAAATTCAAGGCCAGAAAAGGGAGGGAGCATTTTATTCTGACTTGATGAGTGTCTTTTCCTTTCTGCTTGGCTCCATGTCTTTCTGGGGACCGCCCTGGTGCACTCGGCTGTGCCCCTATCCCGACAAGCAGACGCTTCACCCTCTCCTGTGGTTCCAACCGTGCCCCACGTGCCAGGGCCTCCAGCACGTCTCTCTCACCCCGTCTTGATCCCGTGTTGCCAACCGCTGAGGGCATCTCAGCACGCAGCCCCCATCAGAACCTGCTCCATCTCGGCCTCACCCGACCGCCCCTCCCCGTTCTCTCCTGGAGACGGCGGCCTCACCTCCGGGGCCGCCCGGGGGATGGCCTCTGCACCCTGGCCGCCCTCCTCCTCGGATGAGGTCCCCTGGTCACTGACGTGGCTGGTTAACTCCTCCAGCTTTCTCTTCAGGGTCTCCTCTTCTCTGTCAGCATCTGTGAGCTAAACGAACAAGCAAGTTAGTTTACATTCACCCGGGCATCTGTGACCATGGTGCCCCAGAGCACGACACACAGAGTCTCCATCTAGCTCTAAACCGGTTCCCCAAAACACCCCTGCTGGGGCCCCATCCCGGACCACAGAGCCAGAGTGTCCAGGGTGAGGGACTCCTGGGGCAGATGCTGCCCGTGGCTACCTAACATCTGCCATGTTTGAACAAGACATTGAGCTTCCCTTGGTGGAAGTGGGAGGACCTCCATCTGATGCTACATAGGGTAATTCCTCTGTCCCTCAGGCTGGGTCCCTTAGCCCTTTCCTTTGCCCCCAGCCCCAGGACTGGTGCTGAATCAAGACCAGAGCCCTGGACTGTCTCTATCGCAACAGCAGGGCATCGATGTTTCATTCCTCTGGGTTCCCTCTGTGCTCACCCCGTGTTAGGTCCAAGATGCACCGGGGCCTTGTGGTCTCAGCACCACGTGGAAACACTGATGTCAACAGGCTCTGGGGTGTGCTCTGGACCGGCCTGGAGATCGCAGCCTCCGCGGCCACCATCTCCCCCAGGTCCACACGAGCTGGGAGCCTTGACGGCTGGGCACACCTTCTCCCCTGCCAGCCAGCGTCGGGCTCATGGTCGGGTTCTTATTCCCAGACACTGGCCTGGACCCGGTGAGAAGAGCCCGTACAGATGGAGGTCTGTGCCGTTTGGAAACCCTCAGGTAAAGCTGTGAGGGTATCATGGTGACGACTCGTATAACCCAACGGGTAACATCTTTCACCGCGACTCCCTTCTTGAATTTGAGCCAGGAAAGTATGTCACTACAGCTGAGCTTGCTTCCTCTTCTTTAAGGAGATTTATAGAACATTCGCCTTGGCCAGTAAGGAACTCAGAGAGAAATTCAGAGCTCACCCGTGGCAAGTGCCTTAGTCCACGCTGAAGCAACTTCTCTGCTTCAGTGTTCTTTTCTTTCTTTTTTTTTCATTACGTTTTAATTCAATTTTATTGAGATATATTCACATACCATACAATCATCCAAAGCGTACAATCAATTGTTCACAGTATAATCATATAGTTGTGCATGCATCACCACAATTTTTGAACCTTTTCATTACTCCAAAAAATTGGTAGTCCTTAATGCTTGCGAGAGTATCAGGAATTCCCATGCGGGGAAGTTTAAAATTTCCACATTTTTCCCCAGTCCCTCAAAGAGATTTTGCAAATACTTTTTTTTTTTAAATTAAATTCAGTTTTACTGAGATATATTCACATACCATACAATCATCCATGGTGTACAATCAACTGTTCACAGTACCATCATATAGTTATGCATTCATCACCCCAATCTATATTTGAACACTTCCCTTACACCAGAAATAATAAGAATAAAAAATAAAAGTAAAAAAGAACAACCAAACCATCCCCCCATCCCACCCTATTTTTCTGCCCCCATTTTTCTACTCATCCATCCATACACTGGATAAAGGGAGTGAGAACCACAGGGTTTTCACAATCACACTGTCACCCCCTGTAAGCTACATTGTTATACAATCATCTTCAGGAGTCCAGACTACTGGGTTGGAGTTTGATAGTTTCAGGTATTTACTTCCAGCTATTCCAATACATTAAAACCTAAAAAGGTTTATCTATATAGTGCATAAGAATGTCCACCAGAGTGACCTCTCGACTCCATTTGAAATCTCTCAGCCTCTGAAGCTTTATTTCATTTCGCATCCCCCTTTTGGTCAAGAGGATGTTCTCAATCCCACAATGCCGGGTCCAGATTCATCCCCGGGAGTCATATCCCGTGTTGCCAGGGAGATTTACACCCCTGGGAGTCAGGTCCCACATAGGGGGGAGGGCAATGAGCTCCCCTGCCGAGATGGGTTAGCTAGAGAGAGAGGCCACATCTGAGCAACAAAGAGGCACTCAGGGGGAGACTCTTAGGCACAATTATAAGCAGATTTAGCTTCTCCTTTGCAGTAACGAGCTTCATAAGGGCAAGCCCCAAGACAGAGGGCTCAGCACATCAAACCGTCAGTCCTCAGTGTTTGTGAGAACATCAGCAACAATCCAGGTGAGGAAGCCCAACACCTCTGCACTTTCCCCCAGCTCTCCAGGGAGGCCCTGTGAATGTATTTTTATTCTCCGCTCAAATTACTTTGGGACGTGTCGCTGTTTCACTCTAACCTATACAAACCTACCATATCTCACCTCCTATTTAAAGTTCCATGTAATTGAGGTGTTTGAACAAATGGACTATATAAGTTATATTATTTAAAAAATATAGATCCTACACCAAAATAAACATCTCTTCCCTTGGTCTCACACGGAAGTTGAAGTTTTAACACACAATCAGTTTCAACCTTTACCCTTTGGCCTGATTTGACCTACTCTTAACCACATCTGCTTCATTCATATCTCTAATTGAAGTCTGGGCTCTTTTTCAGCTTTTTTTTTTTTTTAAACAGTTGCTGTATGTGTTAATACTGACATTCGTATCTGCCAAGCTCTAGCTCTGAGTTCCGGGTGTCACACAGATACCCAATGTTCCCGAGACCAATCAGGTTATATGCAAAGGGATCAGCATCTCAGAGTTTGGAGACAGCTGTTACAACTCAGGAATAGATGTGACTGCTGTAAGAGCTTACGATCTAGGGACCATTACAATAAGCGCTCCCCTGTTAGGCTGTGCTCTGTGCTTTAGCATTCTCTGTCATTATTTTTGTAAATAGCTCAGACCTTTAATTGGAGTTGGAGCACAAACAGGGGTTGGAGAGAAGGGGGTCACAAGGCATTATTCAGAGAATGCATGGTGCTAGCCCCAGCAAGCAAATGTCACTCATTTAACCCAGCAGGGCTCAGAGCCGTTAACTGATTGACCCAACGTCACTTTGTAAGAAGTAGAGCAGGTCTCGGATTGTGGGTGGCTCCAGTGGCGCAGCTATTTGTTGGCTGCCCCCTGCCCTGCGCTGTGTTGCGACTCATCATGTAAAAATGGCCTTGTGGATGTGCAAACATGAAAGAGTCTACTCCAGCTGCCCGGCTAGTGGCAGGTTCATCAGCCTGGGAGCACGTGCACTGCAGAAGGGATTTCCTTTGTGAGCTCAGAGAAGTGACAGAATTATCCCAGGACCTTTTACAGCCAAAGTACTGCTAGAGTGGGTGATGAGATTTCAAACTCCCCTGTTCCAGTTCTCCAACTGGCCCTTCTCCTCACTGATCTCTGGGATCCATGTTACTATGTGATTGAGGAGAAAATATTCTGAGAATGCACCGGGCAAGCACAGGTAAGCAAGGCAGACTGGGTTTTGTGCTCTTTTGTGCAATTGCAGTCACAGTGTTTTCAGACTTTCTAGTCTCTTATTTAACCACTCTGGTGCACAGTCCCCATGCTGTGTAGCTCGTGGGGCGATCACCTGGACAGTTGTCAACCTCCATCTTCTTGCCCGGCCATGATTTCCTGGATCCTGCTGAACGTTTAGGCTGTTCCAGCCGTTTGCTGTTAAAAGCAGTCTTGCTAGGCTCTCCTGTATCTGGCTGCTTTTCCTTTGAATTCCCTTCCATGAACACGTCTTAGAGCCTGGGTTTAAAGCAGGTCACAGGGTTTGGATGTTTTCTCGCTGGAGGCAGGAGCCGAGTCACCTGCCAGGACTCCATCACCCATTTCCATGTGAGAAGCACCGGGGTCCCGAGGCCTCTGCAGCGCTGGCTCAGGCACAGTCAGCTGATTACGCTGGTGAGTTAGTGATGCCAGCTGCCAAAAATGTGTATGCGAAGGCTGTGATGATGCCAACGGCCACAGCAGGGATGGTAGTGGGTTGAGTCGTGTCCTCTGGAAAGGTATGTTGAAGTCCTAACCCTGTACCTGCCCAGGTGACCTTATTTGGATGGAATTATGTTCAGGATCTTGGGATGAGGTCATTCTGGATTGGAAAGGGGGGTTGTTAAAATCCAGTGGTGGTGTCCTTGTAAGAGAAAGGCGGGGGCTGACACAGTGACATAAGGAAAAGGGCCAAGTGAGGATGGAGGCTGAGATCAGGTGACGTGTCTATACACCAAAGAGTGCCAGGTGGCTGGCAAGCACAGACGCTGGACAGGGCGTGGAACGACTTGAGTGACCCCAGAGCCTCTGTAAGGAGCCAAGCCCGCTGACACTGAGGTTTTGGACCTCGGGCCCCCAGAGCAGCGAGAGAACAGATTTCTGTTGTTTGAAGCCCCCGAGCTTGGGGGAGCTTGTTATGGCCGCCCCCCAGGAAACCAATCCAGGATCAGAAGGCGAATAAGCAACGGCTAATTTTTATGGTGCTGTCAGCATCGCCTTAAAGGCTTAGGATGCATGAACTCATCCAGTCTTCTCAACGACACCACGATGCAGACGTGAGTTTTACTATTCCCCCTCCCATTTTGCAGATGAGGAAACTGAGGCCCAGGAGGTTGAAGCAACTTGCCAAAGACCCAGACCTATTAAGTGGACTGGCTGGGATTTGAGCCCAGGCAGCTGGCTTCCAAGTTGCTGCTCTGTGGTCTGCCTCCCAAGGATGATAAAAAGACAAGACATCACAGGATGAATAAAACAGAGTGCTGACTAAGCAGTCCTTGATTATAATGGTTGCAGGATTCAGGGGTTAGAGGATGACGTTTTCATCACAGACGGATGAGAATAAAGATTGGGATGAAAGCTTCTGAATCTCACATTATGTCTGAGAAAACTACATCTCCATGTCACATTGTCAGATACCAGATTAAATAAGGACACTGGCTGGTAGAATTGCCTCTTGAAGGACGTATTCCCCCGGGAGGGACCAAAGGCAGCCAAGAAGTGTCACAGTGACCAACCCTCGGCCTTCCTCTGGTCACTGAGCTTGAACCGTCCACACTGAGCATCCGTGCCCGTCTCAGACCACCCTCTCCACTGTGTGCTGGCTCCAGGCCCCTCTCCCTCACCCAAGGACCCTGCTCCCTCTTCTCGGTCTCCATCGCCGACATCCCCCTGCCCGATCTATTAGTCCCACCGGCGGAAAGGCCTGCTATTTGCTCCCTTCTGTGACCAGCACTTGCTCCCACTGCCCCCTCCAGCTCCTTTTCAGCAAAACTCCTTGAAAGAGAAGTTCTTCAGACTTGCTGAACCCAATTCCTCTCCCCCCTCGACTTTGTAAAATAAAAATTCATGAAACACAGAGAAGTTGAAGGAATGGTAAAATACCATAATTATCTGTGTACCTGTTCCCTTGGCTCAGCCTCTTTGCCGTCGGTCTGTGTGTGTGCATACGAGTGTGTGCGTGTGTGCATGAGTGTGGGCGTGTGCTTGCTTTCAATGACCACTGAAAGCAAACTGCAGAGATGCGCTTCTCTTTGGGCCTGAGGCTGAAAAAAACAAGGAAGATTTGTCTAAAAAGGGTTTCTCCAGCCCACACTCAAACTTCCTTAATTTTCCCTCAAAATGTTTCATACCTCCTCTTATTTTTCTCAAACCAGTTTTCTCAACCTGAGAATCACGTTCTGGATTATTCTGATTGCTTTCTCCAGGTGTCCTTTTACTTCTTTCCTTTTTCTGTGCACCACTGCAGCCTGCCCTCCCTTAAATGGACGGAGACAGGCTTTCACACTCCCGGCCCCTCACAGGCCCTTGTCAGGGTCAGCGATGGCCTCCACGTTGCTCAGGCTCACGCGCGATTCTCTGTTCTTACCTCACGCCTCCGCGGACGCCTTCCTCACTTGCCCCTCTCCCACCTCCTCCCGTCCTCGGCTGCTCCTGCACCTCCTGGGCCTGTCTCCTGGGATCTCGTCTGCAGCTCACCCAGGCCCTTGGGGAGCTTAGCCCTGACCTGAAGTACCGTCCCAACGTCAGCTCCCACATTTCCGTCTCCAGCCTGGACCTCAGAGGTCAGGCTCAACACCCCAGCCTTCTCCTCGTCTCGGTGGGTGCCCAGCGACCAGCTCCAACTCAGCCTGTCCTGAGCTGGGCTCCCGATCTTCTCCCTCCACCTGCTCCGTGGATCTCCCACCGTGGCTGTGGGCAGCGCCTCCTTTCTAGCTGGCTCAGGCTGAAACCATGGCAGCCAGTCCCCCTTTCTTGCACCTCAAATATCCATTCCCATCGGCTCTGCCTTCGAAGGCGCCCCGGGTCTGCCCCTCACCGCGTCCACTGCTGTCCCCGGTCCAGCCCACCACCTTCTCCGGCCTGGATTACCGCCACAGGCTCCACCCTTCAGCCCCCTACAGCCTGATCTGGGAATAACATCCACTGTGATCCTTGGAACCTCAGCCACATAAGAGGGTCCGCCGCCCCAGGCTCCCCGTCTCCCCCAGAGCAAAAGGCAGAGGCAATGGCCCCTCTCCACCCGGGCCAAGCCTGTCCCCACCTGCTGCTCCCAGGAGTTCCCGCATCTCTGCTAGCAATTTGGGCGAACATCTCTTCTCTGCGAGGAGCAGCCAGCTCCCTACTCAGGCCGCCCCCCCAGCTCCCCTCCTTGCCTTGTGTCCGCCCACCTCCCCACCCCAACCTTCGCTCTCCTTGTGGGTGGGCAGAGCCTGTGACCCTACCAGGGGCCCTGACTCCTGAGGCTGCAGGCTCAGTCTCACGCCAGCAGCGCAGTCACGGAAGAAAGGTCACTCACTGCGCTTTGGGGGCTTTCCTCTGCCCCCACAGAGCGGACTCGGACAGAGTGAGGCGAGGGTCCCACCGGGGAGTTCTGCCACCTGTGAGTCACCCCCTTCCAGACAGAGCGGTCCCCTCCCGGGCACGCGGGCCGAGGCTACAGCTCCCCCGCCCGCCCTGCCCCTCCGGCCAGCGGAGGAAATTGTCCACAATCATTTAATTTTCTACCCGAATGAAATCTATTAAGATGGGCCAACAGGCCTCCCACCGGGGGCTTCCAGAACGACTCCACGGGGCTGATTAGATGGGAATCGATGCAGGAGCCACAGACTGTTCCCGGGTCGCTCTTTGCAAGGCCCAGCTTCCCGACACAGCTCAGAAATCGAAATTGCCTCTGAGGCCCACACGGGTGAAAAGAGCTCCATGGCTTTGGGTTGGTAAATTCCACCAGGTCCAACAGGAGCGAAACTTCACCCCAGAGAAAGTGGGACTGAGAAGCTGCGGAACCCCTGAGAAACGCAAGCCTGGGACTGCTGCAGGGGCTTGGGTGGTGGGGGGTCGTCTGAGCCTCTGAGGGAGGCAGGGGTTGCCCCTCTGCGGAGAGTCAGTAAATTCATGCCCACCTGGGCACATGCACGCCCACCGCATGCAGACACACACATGCCCGTGCACGGTGCGTGAACGTGGCAACATGTGAGTGTGACATGGTTTCCCAGGTTTTAGGTGCAAGCCCCACATCCCCGGTGGAACCCCCTCAGTTCTGGGTGAACAGGGACAGTTGAGCCCCTCGATCCAGCTCCCTCTGGCTGCTGTGCCCAGGACCCCTGGGGCCCCAGAGCCTGGGCACACTAGGGGGTGGCATGAGTAGCATCTGCACATGTGGTGGGGGCGGAGGCCTGCAGGCAGCCCCCCACTGGGGCAGTTCTTGTGAGGAGGGTCTTGGGGCTCTCTGAGGGGCACCAGCAGGGGGAGGATGGAGAAGAAGGGGTGAAGCGGTGGATCTCGGGGTGCCCGCTGGGGAGGCAGAGCCGCCAGGGCCCGGGTGAGACCTGGGTCAGCAGGGGCCGGGCCGGTGGGACACGTGTCCTGGGTCTGCGGGGCCACGGGCCTGCGTGGGGGCCACTGCGACATGGACCCCTTCCCTGCAGGGTCACAGGTGTCGGGGGTCCCTTCCTGAACACCTCCTGTGGGAAGAGCCTGTCCCTGCTTCCAGCTGTGCCCCTGGCAGGCAAGGGGGGCCTTGAGGAGACGAGTATGGATGATCCCTGGGTGCAGGGCACATGGGCTGGGGGTCAGTCCCCACCTGCCCCCAGGCCGGGACCCCCACAGTCAGACCCGCACCAGGCTGGCACAGGGAGTTGGCACCACAGTCCCCCACTCTGTCCTCCTCTCAGCTCTGTGTCTCCCCACCCCACTCTGCCTTCCACTTGGCCCCCCTCCTGCCCAGTCTCCCTGCTCTGCCCTCCTCCTGGCCCCACTGCCCCCACTCCCTGGCTTGAGCTTCACCCCAGAGCTGCTGTTCCCCAACCCTGGCCCCAAGAGAGGTGGCAGTGCCAACTTAGGGTGCTGCAAAAGTGTGCGGCTGTGGCACAGCCAGTGGGGAGGATTCTGTTCCCCAGGCCACCTCCCAGGGCCGTCAGTCTGTCTGTCTCTCAGACACACGTGGCCATGCACACACACGCCTGCCTTAGGCCAAAGGATTGTTTTTTGTTTGCTCCCCCAAGGCGGTCCTGGGGCTCTAATTGCAGGCTTGCAACTTTCTCACCCGCCTGGCCCCGGGGGGGCGTGAGAGGGTCCCCAGGGGTTCTCTCCTGCTCTGCCTTCCCAGCCCGTCTCCTGCTCAGCTCGGCTCAGAAGTGGGTCACCCTCGAGCCAACTCTGAGTCCTCACTTGGGCTACGCTCAGCCGTAGCTGCTGGGCGGGGGCAGGCCCCATACAGGTGCACCGTGGAAACCTGCCCCGCTCCTGAGCACGGCGCACAGGGCTCCAGCTGACGAGCTGCAACCCCCAGGAAACTTCCCCCTCAGCCACCACCTCCACGCCGTCCCCCAAGGAGCACCTTCTCCTTGTCCGGCCCGGCCCCGCGGTGCTACCTCGGCCCAGGGAAGCTTGGCTGGGGTTCCCAGGTGGCTTGGAAGGCGTTTGACAGCTGACATGCACTGAATCAGCTCACAGGTCTGCAGCAAAGGAGAGCGAGCGGTGGGAGGACCGGCTCCCATCCATCTCCACCACTGCTGCAACCCCACCTCGGAGGCACCTCGTTTCCCGGAAGTGCAAGGAAAGCAAGGATCACCATCCACAACAGGGCCTGGAGAGGTTCACTAGGAAACTCATCTATGGCCCCAAGGGTTCTGGAACACCAAGCAAAACCTGAGAGTGGTGCCAGGAGAGGGGGTGAGCAGGAAGGAGGAGGAAGAATAAAGCTGACAGACCCCACAAGACAAGGAGCTGCATCCCATGGTGGGGTCCCGAGTGGTGGGCAGCCAATGCCGACCAGCACAGGGAGGCCTGAATTAATTACGCCGTGTTGCACAAACCGGGAGGCATCGGTTAGAAGAGCCTCAGGTCCTAGTGGACCAGGTGACGCACCACGTGCTATCCTAAAGTGACCGAAAGCAGAACTTCCTTGCCCCTTGAGTCACCAGACTCTTGAGTCACCAAAATCTATTAACTTGCAGACCAGATGAGAGAAAATCAATTCTTCAGTTTTCTTCCCAGCCCTGCAGAAGCGTCTTTCCTGTCATTAATGATCTCATTTACGTGCACCTTGTTTTAAAAGAGAGAAATGCCACTTCCAAGTGTTAAGATGTTTCTGCGTTGTTCAGCAGGTAATTAACTTGATGCTTACCGGACTCAGGGCTTCGAGTGGACGGTCTGCCCGGAGAAGAGTATCCACTGAGAAATGTCAAGAGGCTTCATTTAGGGGTGGACCATCCAGCCCACGCCTCGAGTGGCCGTGGCCTTGGAACTACTCATGGTCCATTCAGTGTCCTCACGTCTGCAGGGGTGCCGGTCAATACCCTTGGAAGGGAGCGCTCACAGACAGCCTTTGCCTCCCCAGGGAGCACAATGTGTATCACACATGTGGCAGATTCAGAGCAGGACGAGTGTCCCCCCCAACCACTGCCTGACTCAGCCTGTCACTGAAATGTCTCACCCAGAGTGGAAAAGAAAAGAAAAACTTCCCACAGTGATAAACTGGAAGGTTCTCATCTCCATCCCTAAAGGTAAAGAGAGGGCTGTGACAGCGGACACCACGGAAGGTTAGGCGGTGGCAGAGGGAGGTGGGCAGCGGGCTGCCAGCAAGAGGCCGGCAGGCAACGGACACAGAAGTGAGCCCAGCAGGAATCGGCGCTGCTTTCCCAGCCAAGCCCTGGCCACATCTGGAGGTGGGGACCCTCCAGAATGGCAAGGAGATGCCAGGTTTACTGGAGCACCAGATTCCCCATCGGATCGAGAGCTGTTGGATCCCCTCGCAGACACCCCCAAGGAACACCTGCCTCTCCGGGCTCTTCAGTTACCGTGACAACAGCTGGTTTGACTCTTCTCCCTTTTGCCCAAAGCTGCATGTGATAAGGCAGCCCTGGCTGGTGCCCTGGCCCGGCGAGACATGGCCCTGCGTGGGCTCCAAAGACCGGGATCATCGAGCCACGAGCACACAACTAGGCACGACCTGCCTGTGCCTGCCACCCGCATACAACAAAACCCAAACGCATGGCCTGCAGATGCAGTACAGACACACACCATGGATCAAAATGGAAAACACTCTGGCAGGGAGGCTTTTCTGGGGAATCTGTGTCAGCACCTGCAGCCTGAGCCTGGCCTCGATTGCCCCAGAGCCGGCTTGGGGTGAGGGATGCCTCCCCCAGCATGCAGGGGTGAGCAGGGGCTCCCTGTCCCCTCTTCCCTCTGCCCCAGCCCCCGCCGAAGTGTCACTGGTAACGCACGGCCTTTGGCCTTCTCTCGGCCTGAGCATCATTTGTATAAAGTCCTTCCAGGTCACTCTTCACCCAGCAAGTCAAAACCGAGAACGCAAATACCAGGGCGGCAACAGAGGACGAAAGACCCCTCTTCCCAGGCCCCAGGCCCCCGAGGCCCCCGAGGCAGGCTGCCCACCCGGGCCCACGGCAGCCCCTGCACGAGGACCCGCCCTGGGGACGCCCAGATGGACGGACGCTGCTGCGCTGGGAGCTTGCTCCTTCTGCTGCTCAGTTCCCTCTAGATGAAGACGCACGGGACCAATTCTGGGTGAAATCTTAAATGGAGTAGATGGAAGTGAACAGAAATGAGAGAAAGATGCGCACACGTGAGCTGGTTAGAGAAGGATCCCAAGGGCTCCGCGATGGCTTCAATCGAGTCCCCACAAGTTGTCACCCCCGGTCCTGTGGGTGGGTCCGTTTGTAAACAGGATCTCCGAAGACCCCGCTAGTTAAACAAGGGCAAACGGAGTCAGGGTTGGCCTCCATCTCATACGACTGGCGTCTGGTGTTCCTGGGAGCAGAGGAAGTGTGGACGGTTAGAGGAGACAGCAGGGAGAGCTAGCAGGTGAGGGACGTAGGGCCTGAGCCATGGAGCGCCGGCAGCCACCCCCAGAGGCCCAGCCTTTGGACTTTGAGCCTCTTGATCCGTGAGATGAAACATCCCTGTTGTTTGAGCCCCCCAGCCTGGGCTACCTGTTCAGCAGCCCTGGTGGACCAAGATGGTGGCATAAAAGATAATTGGGAATCACAGTGCTAGATATCATGTTATTTATTTTACTGACAGTTACCAAAATCGCCGAGTTAAAGGCTTATTGAAAATAGACAATCTGATTCAGGTCTTCAATCTGCTGCCTTCTGACTAGGGGACCAGGAGCAACTCAGCTAGCCACATTTTTGGGAGGGGTCTCCAACCTGGTGACACTGGACCTCCCCCAGCCCCCAGCCCTCCCTGGGGTCAAGCCGGCCCCTCCCCGCTCTGAATCAAAGGACACGTCGTTCTTGTATTGGGGCCTTTCTCACTGTTACACACAAAGGGGTTCCTGGTTAAAGACATGAGGTAGCCCCAAGTGAAGCAACGTAGAATGGGCTGCTTTACTGCAGACCTTCTCAGAGCCTTCACTCACAGGGGAAAGCCTCAGAGCCATGTGCTCCTCAGACGAAGCAGCCCCTTGGGAGATCAGGGGTGGGAGGCCCCCAGCCTGGGGTCATGGGGTGCTTCTAGGCAGACGCTAAGAGGAAAGAGCAGGAGAAGAGAGACAGCTGTGCCCGAGGATGCCTGCTCTGGGGAGGCAGACACAGACTCCAGGTTCCTGCCCCATGGATACTTCAATCCAATCGATTTTAGAGAAACAACAAAAAACCACCACTGATGCCCAGAAAAGCCGTGCTAAGAAAGGCTCTTTTTAAAAGGCTGGTGCCCATTTTCAGCAGACCATTTCCTGGGGCTCAGAAGCCAAGTGATGTTGAGGATACAAACGCCCCTGGACTTGCCTACATCCCTTAGATTCCACCGAGCCCACCCGCTCCTGTCTGCTTGTGGGGTTAGCCCTGGGGAAGCTGCCCTGCAGCCCAGGGCTCTTGGCCGATGACCCCAGGCGGTGCTGGTCCAGCCCCTGCATGATTTAGCCCAAGGCCTTGGGACAGTCCTTGGTTCATAGCCGGTGGCTCCTGGGTCATCCAGGGCCCGGAGGGGGCAGGTCCCTGCAGAACAGGAGCGTCGCTGGCCCTCCCCGGGCTCCTCCACCTGCCCCCGCACCTGCGTCTGGAGTGGAAACCCCAGCCCAGGAGCTCACACGGGAGCTGAGGCCTCATCGGAGCTTTCAGCGAGTCTGTATCATCCATCGTGGCCATGGAGTTCTTGTTAAGACAGCATTGCCTTCCCCTGGTAAGCACTTGTTCAAATTTAAAACGAGTGTAGACAGCGTCAGGGTTTAAATGCAGGAAGAGGAACCCGTGGTACTTAACCCAAAGCTTCTGACAAATTATTTCATAAACAGGTGTTTGCAAGGTGACTGGTTTTTCACTAATTTAACTGGTTTTGAGTATTCTAAATTAACGATACGTTGTTTTCACCTACGTAAAAGTCTGACTATTCGGCAGAGCATACATTTTAGCAAATTAGGTAGTTTGATGACCTCTCATCTCTCCATTAGGTAGGCTGATGCAATTTTATGGTTTTAACATACGGAAAAGCTTTAATTTCTCTAAAACAACTGGGTATTCGGGTGAAAGGTTTCCAGCCAGAGAGAGGACACGAGGGATTCTTTTGAGCCACCATACCTGGCTCTCGGACGAAGTCTGGCCTCTCCGTTTAGTGTGGTGGGGGGTTGTCCTGGGACCCCGGATGGTTTCTTCATCCGAGGTGTCCACATCAGCCAGGTACTGGGCAGGGAGCTGCTCGTTCCTGAGAACAGTCGAGCCTGAGGAGTAAAAGAAGGTTTGAATTAGTTGGAAGCAAAAAGCTGAGAGTCAGCGGAGTGTGCTTTCCAATGGAGGAAAATGACAGAGCTAAGAAACTGAAGACAGAATTATTCCTTTGATGTTGAGAAACTGAAATCCTTAAATCAAAATAAGAATGGGGCAGAGTTTATGTCCTCACATGAGGACCTTTAGGAAAACAACAGGCCTCGCCCCAGCTCTCAAGACGGGCAGTTAAGAGTTTAAGGCCATCTTTGCAAATAAACATGATATATCTATACCACAACAAATTGCACATATGTGGGGAGCAGCAGACACGGCCTCAGGATATTTCCATCTGCAGAGGTGATTCTAAGAAGTCGGTTATTTGGGTGCAAGACAGGCAGTTTGCAGACCTCTGCGCGCACACGTTGCCCCCGGTGTGGCTTGAAGGCTTATTCCTGGGCCCTGGTGGAGGGTGGGGTGGGGTGGTGAATCTCACTATCACCCCTCTTCACCGAGACTACCCACCCACACCTCCTGGAGGGTCTCCCACATCCAGCGTTCAGGGCTGAGGCACCCACGCAGTGTACTGCACATGAAGTGACCACCCAGAACGCAAGTACACTGGAGCTCCTGCTGCATGTGACATATGAGCACTGAGCATTCTGCCAGCAGCCTGAGTGAGCCGGGGGAGGTCCCCAAGCTCCAGATGAGACCCCAGCCCTGGACAACACCTTGACGTCTGCCTGGGAGACCCTGAGCAGAGGACCCAGCCAAGCCAGGCGCAGACTCCCGACGCATCGAAACGGTGAGAGAACAAATGGAGTTGTTTCAGGCCGCTGAGCTGGGGATGATTTGTTACACAGCACTAGATAACTGATACAACCTCTCAACGGTGAGGCGAATCCTTCCACTGGTGGGGTGAGTCAGGAACTATTAACTCCTTTTAACAGTGAGGAAAACAGAGGCATGGAGAGGCTAAGCAATTTGATCAAGTAGCGTACCACATTTCACCAAATCGCAGACCCTGTCTCCTGTCTGATAAACTCTAGCTTTCTCAGCATGTTGACTGTAAGGCACTCCCAAGTTGAGACTTTACTAGGTGTAAAAACGTGTCTTAGAATCAATGAAGTAAAGTAGTTAATCAATTGGCAGAGCTGAACTTCAAGCTCAGCACAGCCTGACTTCCAAGCTCCTCTTCTCAGCGGGATGCAGATTCTCTCAGCCTCCCCTCCGCCCCCTCCCTCCTCATGCTCAGGAGACCCCAGATCCTATGACTTGTCAATGCAGACTCATGCATTCGTTCTGTGGGGGAAGTAAAGCCACACTTCCCCCCAAAAAGCCCCGGGGTCCTAGTCAGCAGGTGGGTCATGAGGTTTTGATTCCTGTAGAAAATGGAGATGGGAAAGCAGAAAGCAGCTGTGTTCCCGGCAGACAGCTTCTTAGCTCTCCCAGCTCGCTGGCTGCGGGCCACAGCCACGTGGAGGCTCATGAGGGGAAGGCTGAGCTTGCTCTGTGATCTGATCTGCTCTGACACAGATGGGGTGCCTGAACCCCTGAACCCTGGCATAAGCACTCCCACCAGGCAAAGGAAAAAGAATACGATCAAGGGGGGCGTGTGCAGTTGTCATTATGCAACAAATCTATCTGGCAACACAATTAAACCGAGCACGTTTAGGTTCTCAGCCCCGAGGACCTCGTGATCCCGGCTCCCAGCGGATGTGAGGTTAGGAGAGGGCCATCTGCGGGCAACGGGAGCAGGGCCAGGTGGCACCCAGTGGGGACTGCTCCGTGGCTCCCAGGCGTGTCTGATGCGGCTGGCGCTGCCCACTCTGGGATCGGTGTGGCTGGGCAGTGGCCAGTGGTCCATTCGTTTCAGGAATAGCTAGATGTCCCTCCCACTCCAGGCTGGGTGGCCCGTGTCCTTCCGGGCGGGTATCCCGAGTGCTGCCGCAGAGGCACCCGGCCCCAGGAGAGACCGTGTCACCACATTAGCTGGGCTGGACATCTAAACAGCCAGGTTGAAGGACAGAGCTATTTCACATCACCTGCGTTTTTGCAAACCATGGGGCGGTGGGGCAGGCCTCCTGGCAGCCCCCTCCCCCATGCAGAGAGGCTCTGGAAGACCCCAGAGCGGTTCAGTCATGCCCCCCAAGTCCTAACCCTCAGTCCTGTTGGGAAATGGGGTCCTCCCAAATGGAATTAGGCAGGTTAAACAGAGGTCACCCTGGAGAAGGGGGGGGGGCTTAATCCAATATGAGTGGCATCCTTCCAAGAAGAGGGACAGACACAGGGGGAAGATGACCATGTGACGATGGAGGCAGAGACGGAGTGATGTGGCCATGCACCGAGGATGGCTGCAAACACCAGAGGAGATCGGAACAGACTCCAGATGGAGCACGGCCCTGGCCACGCTTGATTTGGGATTTCTGGCCTCCAGAGCTGAGAGACGACACCTGTCTGCAGTTTTAAGCCCTGTTTGTGGTGCTTTGTTATGGTGGTCCCAGGAGACTAAAATGAGTCTAAAGATACCCACCAGGAGAGCCGGCTCCCCCTGGAGCCACCCCGCCGGTGTCCCCAGGCAGGCCGAGCTCCGTGGGGCCGTCCCTCTGCTCTTCTGCACGGGGCTGGAGCCCACAAGCCTCAGCGTCCTGGGAGGTGGCATCCTCTCTGCACAGCTCACC
Organism: Choloepus didactylus; assembly: GCF_015220235.1. Classification (NCBI taxonomy): domain Eukaryota; kingdom Metazoa; phylum Chordata; class Mammalia; order Pilosa; family Megalonychidae; genus Choloepus; species Choloepus didactylus. The sequence continues at coordinate 130,566,712 of NC_051315.1, read as the reverse complement.
TGCGAGGGACTGAGCACAGGGGACCCCATCAGCCTCAGTGGGCTCCCCGGGAGGCGGGACCCTACGTCCAGTGGAAAGGCCTAACCATTGACTCCCCCTCTCCCAGCCGCTTGTAACTACTCCCCTGGATTGCAAAAGTCAAGCCTGGTGCACCAAAGGCTATTCTACACCCCTGTCTCCAGGGAGGGTTGGGGTTTCCTGTACCCTATGCCTGGTGGTGACCTTGGGGTGGGGGTGGGGGCTCAGACTCTCCAGGGGTACAGAATCCTGAGGACGTAGGCTGTGAAGTTTTTTTTTTTTGGGGGGGGGGGCATGCATTCTTACTAACTGTAACAGTCTAGAAGGACGGACAGGCCGGCAGGGGTAGGTGGGGTTTCCTGGCAGCCGGGTGCATGGCCATGCTGACCCCGTCGTCCCACTCCCGCAGAGGCTCCCTCGGGAGGCAACCTGCCCGCAACTTCCTTCCCGCCGCCTGTGCTGCATGGGGAGGGGGCGGGAAGGAAGCCCCGGCGAGCCCCGGAGGCTGCGGGAGGGAAACGCCAGGAGCCGGGCAGGGCCCAGGGAACCACTCGTGGGCTGGCTTCCTGCCCCATTGGCCGACCCTGCCCCTAGCAGGGGTCCCCAGGCCAGCCCGCAGCAGACCCCATCCTGCCCCCAGCTCTGGATGGCACTGCCTGAGTCCAGGGGACCCCGGGGAGCCCAATTCAGGGGCCCCTATGAGGCTGGGCGAGGCTCTTGTGCCAACCGGGATCTTTCCCTGCGAGCTGGACAGTCACATGTGTGCCGGATGCATCCTCTAGTCCTGAAAATGACCCCGTGTGGCAGAAATGCTCCCCACTTCCAGGCGAGGGGGCAGAGTCTCGCCGCAGGTCCCTGGCCACAGTCACACTCAGGGCTGCTAAGTGGGGTGACCATGTCCAGGTGTCCGGACAGCCCTGCCGATGCTCACAGCGGCCCCTTTCCCTCCCGACACTGTCCTAGCCTGGGCGATCCACTACCCGGTCCCACTAATGTGAGCGACCCAGTGTGCAGTGTTGGGCGCTGCCTGTCCCCCTAGGGAGTGGCTGTCCCTCTGACCTGTCCCCGTCACTGCAGTTCTGCTTTATTCCTGTGCCAGCACCGAACCCCCAGGCCCCTGAGCCCTAGTTCAATCCCCCAGGGTCTCCAAGCTGCCAGCCGAGTTACTCTAGGGGTGTCTTCCTGGAGGGAGAGAAGTTTCTAGATCCTGTGCCCCCTCCCTGCCTGCCAAGCCCTGAGCACCTGTTGGGACCACGTGGCCATCGGATGCTGCTCCCCCAGAGTTCCGCCCCAACCTGGGCCGGAGCCCCAGGTGCCCAGCCCTCTCGGGGGGCGGCCCACTGACCTGCAGGCTGTTGGTGGCCGCCGGCCCCGAGGAGCAGGGCAGGGAGGGACGGCAAAGCTGAGCAGAGTGGTCCGAGTCGGCGTCCGAGTCCGGGTCGTGAACGGGGAGGAGGCGCTTCTTCTTCGCGGGCACAGACATGGGGAAGACGAGTGGGCGGCAGGTGAAGGGGTGGACCCGATACCCTGCCCTTGATGCGGCCTCCCGGAGGGGGTGCACTGGGCCGGCTGCCTGCACATCCACCTCCGCTGGAAACAAGCTGAGGAGCCCCAGGCGGCACCGACAGGGGCCCAGGTGCCCCCACCCCCCTGCATCCCCAGACCCTCCTCAGCTGAGCGGCAAATGCCCTTGCTGGCCCTGGTGGGAACACAAGTGGCCTCGGTGGGCTGCGAGCCCTGGGTGAGGCTGGGGGGCAGATAGGTTTCTCCGGCTGAGGGGGCTTATTGCCCTTGAGAGGAATCTGTGGGGGCTTCAGGTAAATGGGGGAGCACTGGCTGAGGGGTGTGTGTGTGAGCTCAGTCCCTTTAGACCTGCCCTCCAGGACACCCATCAGCCCTCACGGCACCCACCTGCCCAGGGGATAGCTACCTATCCTTCCCAGATGCCCACCTGCCTTCAGGAAACCCTCCTGTCCTTCCCAGACACCTGCCTGCCCTCTGGGAGACCCACCTGCCCTCTGGGAGACCCACCTGCCCTCAGGAGGCCCAACTGCCCTTGGGACACGCACCTGCCCTCACGGTACCCGCCAGATGGCCCAGGCAGGGTTGGATCCAGACGAGCCTTTCAAGCAGGCTCTGCTCCCCCCATCCCCCTGCAGCCTTTTTTTCTGGGTTTCTTATGCTAAGCACATATGGTGTTCAATGATCTAGAGGCTGTGGCACCATGGGAAATGGAGGCAGATTCTTTGTGTGCACACTGCAGTAACTAGTGGAGTTACGGAGAGTATTTACAATTCAGAAAATCAGAACCTGGGGCTCCAGCTGCGGCCAGGGGAGGTTGGTGGGTGGAGAGAGGATTTACTTTGCTTCCAAGGGGCTGGGCCTGGGCTGCTGTATCCAGTTCTCCATCATCTGTCTGCTCACTCTCTCCACTGTTCTCTCCAGGGTTCGACTCAGGCCTACCTGCAACAGACACCTGCATGACTCCACCCATGGAGAGCCAACCTGGGGACAATCCATTTGTCTGTCCACCCACCCATCTATCCAACTACCCATCCATCCACTCATCTACTCAACCACCCATCCATCCATCCATCCATCCACCCACCCACCCACCCATCCACCCATCCATCAATCCACCCAATAATCCATCTATCTATCCACTCATCCATCTACACATCTATCCTTCTACCCAGCTACCCATGCATCCATCCATCCATTGATCCCTCCTTCCATCTACCCACCCAGTCATCCATACATCCATGTATCTACTGAACCACCCATCCATCCCTCCACTCTCTCATCCATCCATCCCTCCACCCATGCATCCATCCACCCTCCCATCTATCTACGAAGAAACAATCAGGCAAAGTCCTTTTCTGGCCTTATAAAAACCTATCCAAACATTGGTTAGAACATGTCTAAATTACAGCATAAAACTAGTATTTAGCATCGCTTTTACCAAAGGGTAAAAATGCATTTGAACTAAATTATTTAAAAAATTATTAAAGTATTAAAATCAACGTTTTGAAACCTGGCCCCACCCGGGCCTATCAGACTTTAAAGGTAAGGTAAAGCCACTGACCTTACCTTTACCAAATACCTCTTAGGCATTCTGAGGATACTGGGGTTACAGCGGGTGATTGAGGCCCAGAGCTGAGTCATGTTTTCCCAATCAAACCACTTCACCTGCCTTCTCGTATCACTCACCTCCCAGCAGGCTTCAGGCACAGCAGGGGGGGAGATGAGGCTCAGCCCTGGAGGACCCCCCTCCCCTTCCTCTGCCCGAGCTCTCAGGCCTGGCCTCCAAGCACTGCCTGTTCTCATTCAAACTGGCCTAGTCTGTGCTCCATTTCCTTGGGTCACTATGGACAGCGAATCCAGTCAACCCATCCTGGTTTGGAGCTGGAAGGGACCCAGTGCTGTCGGCTTGCTCATCCCTGGGTGTCACCGAGGGGCCCACCTGGCACTGAGGACTCAGACGCTCGAGGCTGGGGACAGCTCTTGCTCCATCGATGCCCTTGCCCACCCCCAGCCCCTGCCCTGACTTTGCCTCGGGGGGCTCTGGGGTGAACGTGCAGGGGCCTCAGTGCACCGGAAGGCTCTCCACACAGGGAAACGGGGCTGCTGGGTTAGTGCCAACGGGGAGCTGCTGTGCATCAACCCCGAATCTGCCCTTCCCACTCTGCTCTGTGAGGCCGGGGTGGTAACGACCTGACCATGCAGATCCAATCAGGCTACGAAAGCCAAAGGGTTGACATGAAACAGAGACTTCTTGGGCACTCTTGATCAGGAGGTGAAAACAAAAAGAAAACACTTTGCAAATGACTTACTGTTGACGTTGGGTGAGCTGCTCATTCCGCCAGGCAAACCTGTAACCAAAGAGAAGACACTGAGGACAAAGGTGTCCTCTGGAGGGTTTGTTTTGCTTTGCAGCCAGTGAGACTGTTTTCTGCAGAGCCTGCTGGTCCTGCTACGGAGGGTCTCTGCAAAAACATGCCCATCGCCCCTCCAACTCGTTTTCAGAGAAGACCCCTGAGGCCCACCAGCCGGACAAAGTCTAACAGGCCTGGGTGGGGCCAGGTTTCAAAACGTTGATTTCAATAATTTAATAATTTTTAAAATAATTTAGTTCAATGCATTTTTTTGAAAAGCACAACGTTCCCAGTTTTTTGTTTGCTCTTTCTTGTAACCTTTCTTAGTGTGCTGTTTTTGCAGATGCCACGCCTGGGAGAACACGGCCCCTGGGGACCCATCTCAGTCGGGGTGGGGGGCGGCTGCCAGGGACGGGGGGTTCGGGGACCAGCCAGGCTTTCTGTTGCCGCACAGCACCACCTCCTGGCCCTCGTGGTGGCCACCCCCCAACTGACAGATTGGGGTGGCGCCGCTTCTGGTAGCTCCGGGTCCAGCATCACCTGCCACCTTTTAAAAGACTGGGGTGCCGGAGCCCCACCCCAGACCCTGGAAACCAAACTCTCCTGGGTGAGGCCCTGGCATGCACATTTTTAAAAAATTTCTCAGGGATTTCGATGGAACGTGTGTAGTTTCCGGCTGCCACTGGGCCCACCTTTGGGGTGGAGATTCTCAGAGCTTCGCAGCCGTGGGCTTTCCTCGTGCTCCCAGCCCTGCTGTGGGGCCACCTGAGCCACTTCTGCTGCGGGAGGGGGCTTGGATGATTTATTGTAGGCGCCCCCACCCGAGCAGCCCCATTGCCCAGTGGATCTACCTCTCCAGGCAGAACAAACTGTGCAGGTGAGGATGCCCCATGGTGGTCTCTGTCCGAAACTAAACCATGAGCTAGGATGCCCAAGAGATACCTGCTCCAGGCCCAGCGAGAGTGCCAGCGCGCTGACGCTGAGGTACGGCTGTGCCCAACTTCCGCCACTCGCTGTACTAACCTGAGGCTTTAAGGCACCAGCCCAGGGTACCTAAGGAGGCCGGGGGGCTGTGGGAGACTCCCCCAGGAGGACAAGCCCAAGCCAAGGAGCCCGCCTCTGCTGTGCATGTGCCTAAGGCTGCTGGGGCTGGGCACTGGACTGATGGCCCCTGCAGGTGGAGAGATCCAAGACCGGAGACCCCAGACATGGGGCCTGGGGGGCTGTGCTGGCCTGCCCCAAGGAGCCTAGAACCAAGGGGGAGGGGCAAGGCTGCGCCCTCCCTGTAATCATTGCATAATCCTCTCCTTTCCAGCTCAGGAGAAGATTCCAAAACTCAGGTGTCCCCCAAGCATCCTTCCATCCTTCCCCTGAAAAGACCTCTTCAGGAAGGACACTGCTCAGGGTGAATTTAGCGAGGCTGAGATGACCACAACCTGGAGTTCAAGCTCATCATGAGATAAATGTCTGGATTCAAAACACTGAACAACAACAAGGAACTATTGAACTGCAACAGACTTCTCTAAGTCTTGAGTCCATCGGCAGCTGCGCTGGAGAAGCTTGGCTCTGAGTTCTCCACTTGCTAGGGAAGCTCTGGGGAAACTAGGACTCAGGGAGCAGGGCTCGCCACTCTGGGTGGGGACCCGTGGGTTGGCATCTCCCGCAGAAGGCAGCCCGCCATGGAAAGTCACGGAAAGGCAGGCACGCCTCTTCAAAGGAATTGGCTTGGGGACGAAAGGGCCCCGTGGCCAGGTCACCCCCCTGCGCATCTCCCCCCACTCACCTCCACCCGGCCGCCGGCCGCAGAGCGACCGCATCACCTTGGCGCTCCCGAACCGCTTGAAGCGAGCTCTCATACGCTCATAGTACCACTCCTGGGAGCCGATCCTCACCACCCTGCGGAGAGACGGCCCAGCAGGAGCCGGGGCTCGAACCCCCGCCCCCCACCGCCACTTGCAGCGGGGTGCGCCCTCCCCGCCTCACCCCACCCCCAGGGCCGTGCCAGGCCCGGAAGCTGGTGGCACCGTCTGCCCCCAGCCCCTGCACACCTGGCCAGGCGGCAGGGGTCGCACAGCCAGCCCTGCACCTCCGCGTGGACGTCGCCGCAGCCCTGGCAGGTGAGCAGGTGGCAGTCCAGGCACTGCCTGCGGCCGCTCCCCAGCACCTGGAAGGGCTGCAGGCAGCGCGCGCAGTGGGTCTCGTTCAGGTGGGCCGCCTCGGACAGCAGCTCCGTCTTGGAGCTTTCTTTCTTCATCTTGCCCTTCAACACCCTGAGGAAAATATTAGAAACGAGAATCACATTGGATGTGTGCTTTCGGCAACAGGCCCTACGTGCGAGCCGTAGATTGGCCCACGTACCCCCGAAAGACAAGCTTGACTCTTATCCACATTCCTGGGGTGTGAAGGGGACCCCTGAAAGAGGTTGTTATTCCCAGGGTGTGGCCAGGTTGAAGCAGGCGGCTCTCATCCGTGTGCCTCTAGGCCTTCTAGAGAGGCAGGTTGGATGCCGTCAGACGGGAGAAGCCCGGAAGAAGCCAGAAGTCAGAATAAACCAGAGAGGAGAGAGCAGTGGCCATGGGACAAGGACGGCCATCACCAGGACACTACTGACCCTGGGAGAAAGATGACATCTTGATTTGGGACTTCTAGCCTCCAAAACTGGGAGACAGCAAAGGCTTGTTATTTCATGTGACATTTATCATAGCAGCCCCAGCAGATTCACACACAAAAACCTTCTCATATGCAGAAAACAGTGACCATGAGCCACGCACAGGCACCCCAGGCAGGCCCCTCACAATCTGGGGCACTAACCCCTCTCCTGAGGGGGACCAAGGGGTCGGGTTCAAACACGTGCGGTTGGGTGGGTTGGGGCCTGCAATTGTTAATTCCATGTGTCAGCGTGGCTGGACTGTGGTGACCCGTCATTTGGTCAAATCCTGGCCCGGACGCCCCCGCGGAGGCATTTATGGATGGATCAGCATCTGGAATCAGTCCACATTAAGTCAAGGAGCTGACCCTCAGCCAGGGGCTGGGCCTGGTCCCCTCAGCTGGGGGCCTGAAAAGCAAAAAACTGAGGTTTCTCAGGGAAGAAGAAATTCTGCCTCAAACTGCGGCATCCACTGCTGTTGGGGTCTCCGGTCTGCCGGCTGCCCTTTGTGTGTCCGAGTTGTCAGCCCCAAACCAGGTGAGCCAGTTCCTTAAAATAGATGAGTAAAGATAAACACACACACTCATCCACACCCACGCACATCTAGACACAGACACACACACACCCTCTTGGTTCTGCTTATCTGGAAAACTCTGAGTGACACCTAATCAAACAGTTTTTTCATAGAAATGAAATTGTATTTAAACCTTTCTTTGGTGACTGGCTGCAGACATTCATTTCTCCAGGCAGGAGGTCCACGACTTTCATTCATTGCTGAAGGGCCATGAACCTAAAGGCTCAGAAGCACTGGGCGGCGAGAAACCCCCCACAGCCCACACAGCCTCACGGACCCCACATACAGCGGGAAGAGGCCGTGAACCCTGAGGGCTATCCTCAGCTCTGAGCCTGAACAAGGAGCCCAAATGCGCAGACAGTGCTCAGGTCTTCCGCTGTGCAGGGGGTGGGGGGCTGGGGGTGGTGGTGGGGGACAGGGGGACCCATCATCTTTAGCATCCAGGGTCCACCTCCCTCGGGGGCAGGGGTGGCTCTGGGGAGCCCAGAAGGTTGGGCCAGGTGGGCCGAGTGCAGGTGGAGCCCTGGGGATGCAGCCCGGCTGAGCCACGTGGCAATCCAGAAGCAGCCCGTCGCCCAGTCTAATGGTTTAATGGGAAGTTAGGGAAGAGAGCAAAATCCAGGAGACTCAGAGCTGCTCCGAGCAGGACAGCAAGACACAGGTGACGAAGGAAGGCTCCTTCCGGAGCAGGTGGGCGGGCGAGGCGCGCTTCTGCCGGGCCACACCTGCTCGGCCAGGTGGGCCTGAGTTAGGCGCCCTGAGGCCAGGAGAGGAGCAGGTGAGTGCAGGTGGGTGGGGGCCTTGTCCTGAGGGTTGAGAAGCTCCACGGAGCCTCGTGTTTGGCTGGCAGGTAGGTCACTGCCCACCCCTCTCAGCCTCCCAGAGGGGACCAGAGTCCTGAGGGCAATACCACTGATTTCTTCTGAACACAGTTTCGGGTCTCTTCCAGCAGAGGAGCCAGAGCGGGACTGAATCTCCAAGTCTGCACCAAGAGAAGCATGGCTGAAATGGCTTGGGGACTTTCCTGAGCAGGAATTATCCAGCATCCAGAAGTCCCAGGAAAACCACAGCTTCCTCAACCAACAGGTGCTTAGTGATATGGCTTCCCGGCCAACCTGCCAAGATGAACTGACTGTAAAATGCTCCCCCAGATAATGAACACATTCATCCAGTTCTGGATTTCAGAGAAGGGCTGCCAAAGGCAATATTTTTAGTTTTAGGTTAGAGAAGACTAATCCACTTGCGCTGGTTTGTGTGTCTATGTCCCCCAGAAAAAGCCATGTTCTTTAATGCATTCTTGTGGGGGCAGATGTATTAGTGTGGATTGGGTTGGAACCTATTGGTTCAGTGTCCATGGAGATGTGCCCCACCCAACTGTGGGTGATAACTCTGATGGGATAATTTCCATGGAGGTGTGGCCCTGCCTGTTCAGCGTGGGCCTTGTTTAGTTTACTGGAGCACTATACAAGCTCAGACAGAAAGAGCTCACAGCGAGCTGGAGCTGAGACAGACATTTTGAAGATGGCCATTGGAAGCTGAAGCAGATATTTTGGAGAAGGCCATTTTGAAATACAACCTGGGATCAAGCAGATGCCAGCCACGTGCCTTCCCAGCTAACAGAGGTTTTCCGGATGCCACTGGCCTTTCTCCAGTGAAGGTACCCTTTGTTGATGGACACTTTATGGCCTTAAGACTGTAACCGTGTAACCAAATAAACCCTCATTATAAAAGACAGTCCATTTCTGGTGTTTTGCATTCCAGCAGCATTAGCAAACTAGAGCACCACTCTTTCTGACTAAAAGAGAAATAGATGCTAGGTGGCCCTGTCTTTTGAGAACCCTGCACTTGCGGTTTCAAATGACAGGGACACTCAGAGCATGGAGAGAATGAAGGCCACAGAGCAATTCCAAAAGGCACAGAGATACTCTTGGTTTTAAGGGGCATTGGTGGAAATTCACTGATTTCCTTCCCAAACTTTTCATTAAAATATCCACAAAGAAACAAAAATAAAACTCTTATCAGAGCTTTGAAAACCAAGAAAAAATGGTCAACCAGTATAAGGAAGCTGGGAGCATGGTCCGCAAACTAGAGTCTGGAGAAAGCTGCGTGCACAGGGTCGAGTCTGCCTCAGACAGAACTGCATGGCACACCTGGGGCCAGGTGCAAAGGGGGCCATCTCCTCCATGCCCACTCTTGCTGTAACAACTAGGAAACAGGAAGGGAGCCCCTTGGCTGGGCAGCCCCTTCCCCGGTAAGTGGGCTCCTTGTTCTCTACCCAGACAGAGCCTCGAACCCCATCCCCGGGGCCAGCCCAGCAGGCAGCAAAGCAAGGGCACCTGGGTGTGAAATCCTCTTGAACAAGAGGCAGGAAGGGGTCCAGGGTGGTGACTGGAGGCTGATGTTTTCAGGTGCATCATTAGACTCTGCTTCAGATTCCTTAGCACACAACTGCCCCTCCATCACGGAGACCAGGAGGGGAGGAAGCGGAGACCCCCTTCTGAGGTCCTGCAGAGCATCACCAGGTGAGGCCTGCTGGCCATGGGGTAAGAGAGCCCACGGGAGCTCTGATCACGAGGGGGCGAGTGGGACCACAGTGACCCGCAGGCCCTGCCCGGCTGCCTCGCTGCTCCAGACCCATCCGCAGGAAAAACCCTAACACAAAGACACAAGCCTGGTGGTAGGCTACATGGGGCATGAGGAGGGTTGTTCTCGCGAGATGGGCCCCGGGTACAAGGAGAACCCAGGCTACGGCAGAAGAACCCAGGCTACGGCAGAAAGTCCACAGGCTCTGTTTACTGAGGTGGAGAAGAGCCGGCCGGAATACAGACAGCGAGGAATCAAAGTTGACCAAGGTTTACACTGTGGAATATCAAATCCCCTGATCTGGAAGGGTGGTTCTCAAAGTGCTGTCTAGGGACCCCTGGAGGCCTCTAAGACCCTTTCAGAGGTCCTCAAGGTCAAAACTGTTTTCATAATAATCAAAGACAGTATTTGCCTTTTCCCCGTGTGGACATTTGAACTGACAGAGTGAGAGCGGTGGTGGGTAAAACTGCTACACCACAGGGAGTGTTCATCGTGTCCTTCATGGAAACAAAAAGAAAAGACAAACAGTTTCATTTTAGCATGTCCTTGAAGAAACAGTAAAAAGTACTCATCTCATTCACCCGTGACCCCGGAGTACACATCATTGTTCTCTCCTACGTCCTTCCGCTGCAGAGCGAAGAACGACGGACGTCTCGATGAGGGCAGCTGGGCGATGGTTGAGTGGTGACCTGAACTGGGAACTTTGTTTCATGAAATACCAAAACAACTGAGAAAGAAACTATCCTGACTTGGGTGTTTGGAGACATTTTCTCAAAAGTGTACAAAGTGAGGGAGGCTGTCCCTTCAAGAAAAACAAGTGACAACATTTGTTCCTAAGGATGAAAGGTAAGCCTTCAAGCCCAAAGTAGAATTTGGAAAACTTACATCCACCACTGTGAGCCTGGCAGTTTGCTCACACTTAGAGAGCTCTGAGGAGATCAGCGGTGTTAAGGAATGTGAGTTTTGGGTTATGTATAATGAATGTGTCAACATTTGGAAAATCTGCATAATCCAGTGAACCAGTATTTTCCATCTGATCAACGTACGGTATCACAAAGTCCCACCCAGGTAAAAGATCCATTCCAAATGCAAGACAGACGGATGGATTTTAATGTAATGGAAAAGAAAAAGTTTGTTGATGTGATTTCAGACTCCACATTGCAACTAACTTTTAAGAAACTACCACATTATCGAGTGTTAGTGTGACATCAAAAAAGAATATTCACAATTTTCTGAAAGGCTAACAGCATACTCTTCCCTTTTCCAACGACACGTCTGTGGAAGGCCAGACTTTCTCTCTAGAGAAAGTAGTAGACCCAAACTACATCTTGCAACGCACTGAATGCAGAAGCCAATAGGAGAATCCATCCATTCTGTTGACCAGACATCGAAGGTATTTTTAAAAATAGAGAACAATAACATTCTTCTTGCTCATGTTTTTTAAAAAATGCAAAATTTATGCTAAAAATGCTAAAAATGCTATTTATGTTAACATGTAAGGGCTTTGTAATTGTTATTTCTAAGGGGATGTTTTGTTTTCTGTGTGGATGTTTTAATATTTAATATGACAAATACTGACAACTATAACCCACATAAACAAAAGTCCTCTGGAGACCTCAATAATTTAAGACTGCAAAGGATTCCTGAGACTGAAACGTTTGAGAACTACTGATTTAAAAGTAAAGTTTGCTGTCCCAGAAGGCAGGGGCAAGGATGACAAGACGGAAACATGGGGAGAGAAGACCACAGCGATGGGGGAGAGAGCAAGCAGGAAGGGCAAACAGCCCCTGGGCACGGGAACAAGTGGGGTGGGGCGTGTGGGAGCCGACCCCCGGCAGGGGCCCGCTGCCGTCCTCTGCAGTCTCTTCTCCTCACCACCCCAGGCACCAACACCCAGAGCTGTGGCTGGCAGAAGCAGAGCAGATCTGAGAGATTTCTGCTCTCCAGGGAGACACAGGGCCCTCCGAATAAAAAGGACCTAAGGGGGGCCCTTTCGGGACAGGAAAAGGCAGTGGAAGCCACCCCTCCCATCGGCGGGGGGCATGGTGAGGAGATCAGCCTGTGTGCCCTCGGATCCCCCTTGGGGTGGCATCCAGAGTGGCATGTGGTGGAGACACCCCAAGGGTGTGGGGAGTGCTGGGGGGGCCTCCAGACCCTGGAGGAGCACGGCTGTGACCACATCCCCCAAGGCCCAGGGCAGGATGAGTCTAGGCCGGCGCTCCTGCCCCCACCACTTCGGTGGTGGTGGTGGTGGGGTGTCGGGGTGATGAGGAGCCAGAGACCCTGTGACCGCTAGACCACGCCTGGCAGGATGGCACGGGGTGCTGGGCAGGCCAGGGGACTGGCAGAGAGGCCATGGCACGTGCGGCTGGTAGCTGGGCCATGGATCTCAGTGGTGGCTCCTGGCCACCTCCCAGCGCCCAGCCGGGACGCCTGCACCCGAGCGAACGACCCATCCTGGAAGCCAACTGACCCTTGGCTCTGCAGCAGGGACCAGCAAGGGCTCAGCAGATGGTGAGTGGGCTCAAGACCCCATCGCCCCTGGCACTGGGCCTCCCCCCAACACCAACCCAACTGCACAAAGCAGGCGCGAGGACCCCGAGAGAGAAGACGGGGCCAGTCAAAGAGACCACGATACCGGGCAGGGTCTGAGATATCAGAAACGGGCAAGTTCAAGCTTTCTTGCTACTCAAGGGGTGGGGCTGAAGAGGAAGAGGAGATCAGAAGTAAAAGAACTGCCTTTCCGTTGCTCAGCTCGGTTGGGAGTGAGCAGATTTCCAACCAGGGTGTAGGAGTAGCGATCAGACTAAGGATACACACAAACTCCCCCCACCAGAGAAAAACAACAGGGAGCTGGATCTTCCGATGAGAAGGGCCGCTGGCTTCCAGGCCACGGGCATGCAGACTCGGTTTCAAGGATGAAATAAAGTTCCTTCCAACACGAGCAGGAAGAGCAGGCCCTGGAGTGGAGCGGCATGCAGGCCGGCGAGGGGCTTCTCTGCAGCGCTGGGGGGGAAGCAGTGGGGCAGGGCACCGTCTCTCAGTGCTGCCGTAACAAGTCTCCCAAGCTCCGGGGCTCACACAGCACAGATGCATTCGTTTACAGTTCCGGAGGTAAATCCAACATGGGTCTCACTGAGCTAAAATCAAGGGCTTCCGGAGGTTCGGGGGCAGAATCTGTTTCCTTGCCTTTTCCAGTTTTAGAGGCCACCATGGGCTGTGGCCACGGTGCCTTCCTCTGTATTCAGAGCCTGCGATAGCAGGCTGAGACCTTCTCACATCGAAACACCGGCTCTTAGCACCCCCGCCTCGCTCTTCCTTCCACGTTAAGGACCCTCGTGTTTACACTGCAGCCATCTGGGTAACCCAGGACGGTCTCCCCATCTCCAGCTCACAGGTGGGGACGTTATTTTCCCTCCCTGGGACAGCAACGTCTCCAGAGTCCTTAGGGGCAAGTGTGTGAGCTGAGATTTTATTCCCAGCTGAGTAGAAAAGAGAGATTCTCAAATATAAAGTCCACCCCTCCATGCCATTCTTGAGGAAACAAGTACTTGAAGCTATACTCCAGTATGATCCTAAGAAGGAGGTACGGTTGAATAAAAGAACCAATGAGTCACAGAGCAAAGGGACAAAATGCTCAAGTGTATGGTAACCAAACTCAACATAACTGTCAAAAATAACTGCTGACAAGTGCTGAGGGGAGTGTAAAATGGTGCAGCTGATGTGGAGAACAGTTTGGTGGTTCCTTTGAAAGTTAAATATAGAATCACCAAATGACCCAGCAATTCTGCACCTAGTATACACCCAAAGATATAGAAAATGGGGACTTGGATATTTGTATAACAATGTTCACAACAAGATTCTCAATAGCCCAAGGGTGGAAACAACCCAAGTGCCCATCCACAGATGAGTGGGCAAAGAAATATAGTCCATCCAAACAAAGGAATATCACTTAGCCATAAAAAGGAATGACATTCTCAGACACGTAACCGCATGGATGAATCCTGAAAACGTTATTCTAAGTGAAGTAAGCCAGACACAAAAGAACAAATATTTTATGAATCTCCTCATATGAAATATCTAGAATAGGCAAATTCTTAGAGACAGAAAGTAGAAAGTGGATTAGGGGCTGTGGGAGGGGGGAGGAAGGCATTGTGGCTTGGTGGGTAGAGAGCGTAAATTTTAGGAAATTATTACCAATTTAATGTAGTAATAATGGAATGGTAATGATGTGCATCTAAACTTCCTGATTTTATGAATAAATGTCAGGAGTTGTAATGAGGGAAATAGAAACTGGCTGAAGTTCTTTGAGGTCCTTGGAGGGAACAGCTGAGACGCTGATGAAATAATTCACAGAGAGGAAGCAAGTGGTGGTACGAGCACACAGTGAAGTCTGCTCAGGCCTCTGGAAGAGCTGGTCGTTAGGCCAGAGTTAATCTCCAGGTCTTGAGCTGGCAGCTGATTTCCTATTTCAGCCCCAGTTTCTCTGGCCCAGAGTCCCCTGTGTGTGATGTCGAGTGGCCCAGCCAAGGGTGACTGCAAATTCCTTCCTTCATTCCCTCTTCTGCAGGCCCTGCTTTGTCGTGTCTGCTGCTGAAGGCCTTTCATAGACTATCTCCGGAATGTCGGTCTGTTTGCAGAGATTGCAAACCCACATCACCAGCCGTTTGCTTTTCTGGGTGAGGTCACACAGGGCTAATATTTGATTTGTGGGCTGTGCCCTTTAAAACAGGGCGTTCTATTTAAGTACACTCCAGTCTTACCAGGGCCGTGGCTCACCCAAGTTGGGCTATGTGCCGTCGTGCTGTTCTCTCTGGGTTTTCAGAATACCCAATCATTTACACCAAAGTCACTGTGGAGGGGCCAGTTCAAAAGACTTTACGTAAAGTCTGAAAAGACTTTACATAAATGCTCTAAAAGGCAATACACAAGTAAGCCACGGCTCTGGATGTGAGCAGTCCGGGCTAATACTTGTTTCTTTTGTGTCTGGAAGCATCTGGTCCAGAGTAGGGCGAACTCAGGGGTCTGGGCTGCTCTGGAGGGGGAGGGAGTCCAAGAGCCACGACTCCCCTGGGTGCTGCCTCCAAGCAGGTGCCATTTGCATTCATATAACATTTATAAACTCATAAAATATGATCATCTTTTATATAGTTAAAATCCGTCTAATGTCCAGGTAATGCGAATGAATATATGGTGGGAGGAGCATTACACAAAACAGCACATAGCCCCAGATGCCCCGACTGCCAACGCTGCTGGCTGCGTGTCACGGCCAGGCCCCCGCCTCATCCTTCACCTCCTCACCTGCGAGTGGGGGTAAGAGCAGCAGCCACATCCTAGGATTCTCTGAGGGTTAAATGAGGTGCTAGCCTGGGTGCACCCATGGCACTTCGGAGCCCTTCTGTGCTGGTGCAGCAGCAGCGAAGAAAATCGAGCCCTCGTGGGGCTTATATACCAGAGAGGGGGGACAGGTCCTGGACTAGAAAATGGTGAAGACAACATCAGATAGGCACTAAGGTCTACTGAGAAAGAGAGTGGGCTCAGCAGAGAGGGGGAGTGTTTGAAGGGTGGTGGCTATTTTAGAAAAGGTAGTCATGGGGGGCTTCCCTGAGGAGGTGGCGTTTGCAAAGAGACCCGAGTGACGGGAAGGAGCGAGTTAAGGGGTCCTGCAGGCAGGGCTCCGGGCCGGACGAGGGAGCAGCTGGGTTAGGGAAATGGCATGAAGGGCCGTGGTGCCAGAAGACGTTGGGGAGCAGGAGCCAGGCAGAGCAGGACGAGACGAGGATGACACATGGGTCAGGGGTGAGGTCTGCGGCCCCGGTGGGGAGTGTGAATTTCATCATGAACACGTTGGGAGGTGTTCTGGGGGTTTAGAGTGCAGGAGTGCATGACCTGATTTGCAAATTTTCAAGATGACTCTGGGGCTGTGGGGACACTAGGTATTAGGGCGGTGAGGATGGACGGGGATGTGGTGGGGGGCTCGTGTGGGGTCCCGCAGCGGGACGGTGTAGGCTGCGGTGGGGCCGGCGGGGATGGTGAGCGGAGGCTGGGGTAGGGATGTGTGTTGGTGGTGGAGCCAGTGGGGACAGCGGGGGTGGGGAGGGGGGTGACGGAGGAGGAGACGGCTCAGGGAAACACCCCCGACTCCTGGGTCTCCCCCTGGCATGGGGAGGGGGCGTTCAGGGAGTGGGGGAGGAGTCATGACCTCTGCTTTGGACAGAGGCGCTGGTCCACATGAGCCTAGGGTTCAGGGAAAGATCTGGGGGAGGGTCGAAACTTGGGGCTCACGGTCTAGAAACCCGGGCTGTTCGATATGGCTGCCACCAGCCCAAGCAGTTATTTAAGTTGAAACTAATTAAAAGTCAATAATATAAAAAGTTCAGTTCCCCAGCTGCACCAGCTGCCTTTCGGGTGCTCAGTAGCCACGTGGGGCCAGCGGCTGCCATACTGGAGAACACAGGCAGAGGGCAGTTCCATTGCCATGGAAAAGTTCCAGTGGGCAGTGCTGGTTGGGAGGGCATTAAAGACTAGGGAGCCGGACAGTGTCTCTCGGGGAGGGTCTCCCAGGGGAGAGGAGGGGGCTGCAGCTGGGCCCTGGGCCCTCCACGATACTGAACTAGTCAAGGAGGATTCCAAAGGAGAGAAAGGTCTGTCTTCACTGCGTGTGTGCTCACTAATCCCTTTCCCTTCTCCCTTGAGGCTTAGCTTGCTTGGAGAACCCCAGCCCATCCGCCTTGTGGGTGCTTGTCTCACACTGAGAAAGGCTCAGCGTTGCCCAGTGCAGCCCTGAGATGACGGGGAGGTTTTCTATCTGCCCCATCCCACGGCAGAGCCACGAGGTGCACCTGAGGCTAGCGCAAACACCAAATGTGGCTAGTGAGACTGCAGAATTGAACTTTAAATTTCATTTCACTGTAATTTAAATTCAGAGAGCCACCCATGGCCAGTGGCTTCCATGGTAGACGGTGCTAGCACGGTGATTTAACAGGCCCATATTTTTCTTCCCTTATCTTTGTCAGCGCGGGGGGTCGGGGTGAGGCCTGTGAACATTCTTTCTGCTGTGAAGCAGTTTAAATATCAATGGACTCCTTTGTTCTTTGAGAGTTTAAAAGATTTGTCTAGGAAAGCACTGGACCCATTCCTGCAGAGAGAGATTTCTTTGGTAACTTATTCCACTAATGGGCCAGGAGGAAGGAGAGGAGCCTTCAAAGGAACCGAGTAGAAAAGGCAGGAGAGGAGTACGGAGTGCTGAGGAGGACCGTCGGAGGGTCGGAGAGGGGGGCACTTCCGGGGCTGCGGAAAGATCGGGAAAGATAAAAGC
Organism: Choloepus didactylus; assembly: GCF_015220235.1. NCBI lineage: Eukaryota > Metazoa > Chordata > Mammalia > Pilosa > Megalonychidae > Choloepus > Choloepus didactylus. Next base: position 130,549,697 of record NC_051315.1, on the reverse strand, counting down.
TGGGAAGGGGCTACTGGCTTGGCACCTAGGGATTTGCCACCAGAACACGAGGCAGATACAGGGAAGGGGGGCCCTTGGGTGTGGGCTACCCCACAAATAGAAGGAGGACGGTGGCTCAGCAATCAGTGGGATGGGTGGCAGGGCCAAAGGAAAGGCTTTCTGTTTTTGTTTTTTTTTTAACATGGCACTTGACCACACCGATAAACCAAGTGAAACCAGAGGAGAGGGGGGACAACTGAGGCAGCTACGTGCTCAAGGAGCTGGGGGCAGAGAGGACGAGAGTCCAGGGCCCCGGTGGAGGCCCCTGGGAAGGTGACCCTTTCAGATGCTCCAAGAGGACGGCTGCCCCATGCAAACAGCGCCCACCTTCCCAGGGCTGAGCCTGATTCCCCGAAGACGTCCTCCTAAAGAGGGAATGCCCCTCGTCCTTGGTCCCCGCACCCCAGTTCCTCCGGTGTGGCTTCATGTGGCAAACCCACCCCACCCTCCTGCTCACCCGGGAGCCGGATGCCAACTCAGCCCTGAGTCCAGGCACAACTTCCACCCCTGTTCCCCGGCACCCGGACAGGCTGGAGCTCTCCAAGTGAGCTAAGCCTCAAGGAGAAGGGACAGGGATTAAAGAACATACAAGCAGAAAAGACAGAAGAGCTTCCCAAGGAGCGTTTCTGGGTTTTGGTAACTGGCTTGTGGCCCCAGAAGCCGGCCCGGCCTCGCAGGGGCCTCACCTGGGGCTCTCACCTGCTCCCACCCCGGCCCCGCCCTCCGGGGCTGGTCTCCTGACCACCTTGCTGCTTCCCCCACGAGGGTGCCCCGATTCTTCCCCGGTAGCTGGACAGTTAAGGGCAATGCTGCCGGCCTGCCACTCGGGCCCCTGACTTTTTGAGCAAAACCTCAGTTTTTCACCCACTCTAGAGCTTTCCCTCCCCCCAGTCACCGGGGGGTTGGCCATTGCCATGGAAGGCTCTCAGACCAGCCTGTGGAGCATCGTTGTCTCTGCAGGTATCTGAAATATTCTAAGGCTCACTCACCCACAGCAAGCCATGGCCCCTCCATGCAGCACCCCGAGGGGAACCGGGCAGTGGGAAATGGGCATTAAGTCCAATCTATCCTAAAACACCTTTCTGGTGCAAATATCATTAATATCATAGTTCTCTACGTCTTTGAGTTTTCGATTCTCCGGAGTGTGGCACCTGTCCTTAAGGGAAGCCAGGAAAAGCGGTGTGCTCGGTACAATAAACACCCCAGGCCCACATTGCTCGGTGTGCACACCAAATTTAGCAGATTTCTATCTGCCTGGGCTAAATCAAAGGCAAGACGCCCGCTCCTTCTCCTTAAGCCCCCGCCACGAGCCTGCAAGGAAAGCATTCCGGTATTCTCTCTCCAAGTCTGCTACTGAGGGGCCCGACCCCTGGAGAAATTCCTTTCCGTCCACCTTGCCGACACTGCAGTCAGCCCTGCTCTCGGGAATGGACCCCCATCCTTGGAACGCCCTGTTAGGGGCGCAGGTGGAGGGGCATGGCCAGCAGGTGCCAGCCTCGGCCATTTGCAGACGGGGTCGGGGACTCCACCTGTGCCACCTGGAGGCTGCAGGGCTCAGGTAAAGAGACCTTGGGAGAGTAAGCGGGTCACCCAGGACTTAGCGAACTAGGGAAACTGCTCCCTAGCGGTAACAACCACTTGGTTCCTTTGCAATGCCGGGGTTGGGGCCAGCTGCCTCGTCACACGGTTTGACAGAGGAAAAACTCAAAGACTGTGTGGGCACAGGTGTGGGCTCAAGTGTGGGCACAGGTGTGGGCTCAGGTGTGGGCTCAGGTGTGGGCTCAGGTGTAGGTGTCCTCCCGGCTCTGCCCCAACATCCTTTAACCCGGTGATGCTTGTACATGGAGAGAAACCCTGAGCAGCAATCCACCCAACCCATGCTTCTGCTGACTTGGGAAATATTAAAAGAAATACATTTATGGGGGTTTAATTGTTTTCAATTTGGTATGTTTGGTGAGTCGGCTGTTTAACAAATTGATCCCTTGGCAAATGTGCTTTTGGTGACTTGGCCTGGAGCCTACGCCCCGTGTTTATCTGACTCATATTCAGGGTCATAAAATTCTTTCCAAGTAAGTGGACATGTTTGTTTCTTTGTTTCACAAGTTTTTTTTTTCTCTCCAGGAAATTTGTCCTTTCAACAACCTTGGAAGTTTCTTTGCACTGCGCCATCTGCTTGGCATTCTTTTTGGAGCACATCAAATATGCTTAAAACACATCTGACCGCTTCCCAAATGGCCACACTGTCACTGCCACCACTCAGTGGCCAGCTGAGGACCAGTTTCTCCTGTCAGGCTGCTGTTGATTTATGGGTGAAAGAAAGTAACTGGGAGCAAAAGGAGGACACCACGGAGCCACGGAGAACCTTGAGACCCATCACAGGGGGCAGCTACGGCGGTGGCAAGAAATGGACAATTATTTGTGTAGAAATTGGTTCAATGTGCAGAGTAACATCCATAAGAGCTTGGGAAGAGGGAGGTTTCTTAACTTAGAAGCGATCTTCCATTTGAACCTCTCTTTATGCATCCCAGGTTCTCTGAAGTATAGAAATACCATGATATCAACTGACTCCCTTTGTTTATTCAATAGTTTTCAGGTGGTTCCTTCCCACCCCAAATAGTTGGCACATTCTTCCTCAAATTTGAACTATTTTAAAAACCAGACCCTGACACAGGCCCATAAACAGTCATCTATTCTACATGGGCAAACAAAGTGAAAGGGGAAAGCCAGTAGAAGGGACCCTAGTGATTCTGAAAAAGAGCTACTGCCAGGATCTTCTCTAAATACTAAAAACTTTCTAGGACAACTTGTTTATATAGTTCTATATAGTGCTTCTTTTTTTCTTTTCTGAGCAATTTCCCATGTCTTCCAAATTTCTTCACATACATCATTTTAATGTGTGCTCAGCATCTTTGTATATATGCAGGGGGAAAAAAAAGATTAAAATGAAATTAACCAAAATGTTAATAGTGATTTACTCTGAATTTACTGTGACATTTAGTTTCAACTTTATTTTTTGTTGTATTTTACAAATTTTCCACAATTAGAATGTACTAATATTATACTTGGAAAAAGAAAGTTGATTTGAAAAATGCACTTACACCTCACTGTTCCTGGTGTCCCTGCCACAGGGCTGAGCTCCTTTTAGGTGACTCTATTTTATAATGAATCCTTATGAGATTGCCTAAGATTCTGGCAAACTTCTATAACCTCTTGTGGCAAGGATAAAGCAAAAGAGAAAATGCTGCTCACTTCACTGAAGGACATAGAGAATCTAGTACTTTAACACCACACTCCACACACACACATACACACACATATGCACACACACACAATCTTCTTTTTTGAATACAAAATTAGGGTGTCTCTGTAGAAAAAATCAAGTTTTTTTAAATCCTCCTTCACTAATTATATGTTTTGCCTCTTTTTTCATTTTATAGTTTTAGCCTTTTTTTTCATTTTACAAACTTCTCATTACTTTTATTCTGCCTACTCTTTGAGGGCAAGGAAATTTTGTAATAATATACTACATTTGACCAAGATATTGTATTAGAATTTTTTTATATTCTGAGTAATATAACAAAGCAGAATTATTTTCCAGTTTGCTAATAACATCCTGCAAAATTTAAAAGTTAGACAGATATTCTAGATCAGTTGACAAGTTTTGTCTAATGATTCTAAAGGAAATAAATTTCCTTCTACTTTGTACATACATAAAAGTAATAATCATAGAGCCTAATCTTTGGTTCTATAAAGCACAAAATGGTGACTCAAATATCAATGCACAAATTCTAACTTTAAAAAGAGCTATCTGTGCTACCATAAAATATTTTCATAAGTCCAGGGCATACATATTTTGTGTTAATTTTACTGATATGCAAGTTTTAACAAGTAGAAATCTGCCTCTCAAAATTTAACATAATTTTTTTTTAAAAACCTTAATTTTATATCACTACACTGATTTCACCTCTTTATATTCATGGATATAATATATATGTACGTCTAAGATCCCTGAGGAACAAAGGTCAAGAAGAGGCATTGATCTCATTTGCATAAAAAACTCTTTGTAGTTCTTCATCTGGTTGCCTGTTCCATGATGGAGTTTATAATTTAGTTTATAATTTCCTTAATAGCAGAACCTGTGGCTTTTTGAATGCTCACAGTAATCCCCTAGAGCCATTGTTTACAACGATTTTTTTTATTCAAATGCTGTCACTGCAGGGAGTTTTCTTCTCTAGTACACTGAACTTTTGACAGTCCATACGGTCTTTTTTTTTTTTTAAATCATCATTTTATTGAGATATATTCACATACCACGCAGTCATACAAAACAAATTGTACTTTCGATTGTTTACAGTACCATTACATAGTTGTACATTCATCACCTAAATCAATCCCTGACACCTTCATTAGCACACACACAAAAATAACAAGAATAATAATTAGAGTGAAAAAGAGCAATTGAAGTAAAAAAGAACACTGGGTACCTTTGTCTGTTTGTTTTCTTCCCCTACTTTTCTACACATCCATCCATAAACTAGACAAAGTGGAGTTTGGTCCTTATGGCTTTCCCAATCCCATTGTCACCCCTCATAAGCTACATTTTTATACAACTGTCTTCGAGATTCATGGGTTCTGGGTTGTAGTTTGATAGTTTCAGGTATCCACCACCAGCTACCCCAATTCTTTAGAACCTAAAAAGGTTGTCTAAAGTGTGCGTAAGAGTGCCCACCAGAGTGATCTCTCGGCTCGTTTTGGAATCTCTCTGCCACTGAAGCTTATTTCATTTCCTTTCACATCCCCCTTTTGGTCAAGAAGATGTTCTCCATCCCACGATGCCGGGTCTACATTCCTCCCCGGGAGTCATATTCCACGTTGCCAGGGAGATTCACTCCCCTGGGTGTCTGGTCCCACGTAGGGGGGAGGGCAGTGATTTCACCTTTCAAGTTGGCTTAGCCAGAGAGAGAGGGCCACATCTGAGCAACAGAGAGGCATTCGGGAGGAGGCTCTTAGGCACAACCATAGGGAGGCCTAGCCTCTCCTTTGCAGCAACCGTCTTCCCAAGGGTAAAACTTATGGTAGAGGGCCCAACCCATCAAACCACCAGTCCCCTATGTCTGTGGTCATGTTAGCAACCATCGAGGTGGGGTAGGCGAATACCCCTGCATTCTCCACAGGCTCCTCAAGGGGGCACTACATCTTTTTTTTTTTTTCCTTGTTTTTCTTTTTTCTTTTTTTTTTTTTTTAACTTTCCCTTCTTTTTTAAAGTCCATACGGTCTTAACGAGCTTCCCTGGTGCTGAATACCACCCAACCTGTATTTTTGGCAGCCTACAGAGGTACTTAAGTCTGCCTTTGTCATGCTTCCTAATTTTGCTTAAGATGTTTGTCAGAGGAGAAAGTTTGAGGGGAGTGGTAGAAACAAGTTTAAATGCCTACATTATCAGTGCAAATGTACTGTCAAGGAGAATTTACTTAAGTGAGCAGGAAACAAAAAATATCTGTGGAAGACTATTATGGGAATATGTATTTGAGTCTTATTTGTTTTACTTCCAGATTGTAGGAACAAGTTTGATCTTTTCATCCATGTAAAAAGTAGTATATAATATGTACTTCCCCTAGCTAATAAATCTGCATAAATTTAGGGTGATCACCGAATCAGTCCAATCATTATCCTTGCTTATTATGGGACTACAAATCAGTTTTAAAAGAGCAGATATATTTACTGGCTAGCAGAATTGAAATAAAGGTTAATCAGTTAACGTTATGTATGGAAAATATTAAGATTGCCTACATAGGAAGAAAGATTTAGACTCATCAAACTGTATTTAAAAGTTAAATTTGTATTTACATCTTTCGCATTTCCCTAATTTATTAAGCACTTAACTTTACATACATTATCCACAGAACCCTAGGAGGTAGGCATTTTTCTCAAACCCATTTTGCAGAGCAATGATTAGAACCCAGGTTTGTCTAACTTCAAAACCCATTGCAATTAAGTGCTTATGCAAGTTTTGCTGAATTTGAAAAATAATTCAGTTCTCGGAGTGCACATTTTGGCACTTGATAAAATAGCAGTCAGAAATTACCCTGTTCCTATGCTTCGGGTCCTCCATTGTAAGCATCAGTTTTTGCGGGAGACAGAGTTCCACCTGCTACTGCCCATGCCTAGAGGCCAGATACCTGTGCTCTCAGACCCCTGGCAACTAGGGCACGGACTAATGTGCTAAACTCAACACATCTAGTGTCCCACCTGGGATTTTGAGCCCTCCATAAGGAATCAAAAAGAGACTGTTGGAATTCATGTCCAGCTTTGGCAGCATCCAGTACCCAGTTTCCAGTGAACATGGTGGCAGCAGAATCAAAAGAATCCAAGAGTCTAATGGTGGTGTCACCAGGGGCACTGTTTGGTGTAAGCAGACCATTTCCATGGTGTAATCTAGCTTATGAGGGTGGCTGCATTGTTCTGAGCCTAGCTCTGTGCCCGGTTCTCCAGCTTTTTCATCAAATCTCTGATCTACCTTATGGTCAGTCAACAAATCTCTTTCAACTTTAGTTAACCAGAATTGTCTCTGTATCTTTCATGCCTATAAGTTGCCATTCAACTGAAGACTACATTTCCCAAATACTCTTGAACTAGGTTGGTTTTTGTAACAAAGTTTTCGAATATGGGATGTGAGTGATAATAATGAGTACAACTTCTAATTCATGATATTAAAGGAAAAGCATTCTCTCCATTTTTTCTCCCTTTGCTGCTGGCTAGAAGGCAGGTGTGTTAGTTTCCTAGCACTTCTGTAACAAATCATCACAAACTGGGTGGCTTAAAACAACTGGAATTTATTCTCAAGTTCTGGAGACTGGCAGTCTGAAATCAGGGTGTTAGCAGGGTTGGTTCCTTCTGAGGCTCCGAAGGAGAAACTGTCCTGTGCCTCTCTTGTAGCTTCTGGTGGCTGCTGGCAACCCTTAGCTTGTAGATGCATCACTCCAACCTCTGCCTTCATCTTCACATCTGTGTGAACTTCTCCTCTCTATGTCTCTGTCTTTTCTGTCTTGTATAAGGATATTTGACATTGGATTTAGGGCCTGTCCTAATCCAGGATCATCACCTTAATCACATCTGCAGACACCCTTATGCCAACCAAGGTCACGTTCTGGTCATATTCTCATGGACGCATCTTTTGGAGAGATATACCATTCAATCCACTGCAGTTGCATAATACTGGGAGCTTCAGCAGCATATTAGACCATGAGATGGAAGCCACAAGTTGACACTGGCAGAGCAACAATGTAGAAGGAATGTGGGTCCTAGATGCTGTGTACCCATCATGTATCAGTCCTGGTCTGCTTACTCTTGGACCATTACTTGTGAAAGCAATGAACTATCTGGTTTAAGTCATTGAAGTTTTGGCCTTTGCTGCATTCTAAAGCAGATATCAACATCAACAAAAAAAAAAAAAAAAAAAAAAGCAATCGTCCATTCACAATGGGCTTCTGATGTTTTCTCCAACCAACCCCGCAGAACCAATTCTGGTGTCAAGAATCCAAAGAGGCTTTATTCCACTCTTGTTTGAGCCCGTGCCGTTTCCGAGTCCCAACACAGCCTAGTCCAGGCAGAACGTGAACCTGCATCCTCTGACCTCCCAGGGTTCATCCCATCCACCCTGGGGACACACACCCCAGCCCCTGCAGCCCCCCTGGAGTCATGAGGGACCCTTGGGAAAAAGGCTTCTTGTGGGTGGGGGCAGCCCTGTCTTTTGCGGTACATTTAACCCCTAGGACAGTGAACAAGAGACAAAGGCATCAACACAACAAGAAATTAAAAAAAACTCTTCACTAAATCCCCTCACTGTACTTTCCAAATGCATCACCAGCTCGAGTCATATTTGCCCAGGAATAACCAGTCCCCGTGATGCTATTTGGGCTTTGGTGCTCTGGCCTGAACATGACTGTGATGGGGACTCTCCAAGCGCCCCCCTCAGGGCCTCCTCATCCCCGATGACAACAGAATACTCTTATCATATTGACACGCCATGTATGATCTCTTCCAGTCTGATGGGCATCGGGGTGTTAAACACGACCCCCCCACCCCCCACCACACGGCAGGTCAAGATGACACAGCAGACTTTCGCCATTGCACCGTCCCCTGCTGGTCCTTCCCGAGCCAACGGCCTCGGGCACTCCTGAGTGAGAGCCATGGCCCTGTCTGATACAACTCTCGGGCCCGGGGTGGGGGCCCAGCCTGAGCCACAGGCTGCCCACCAGGGCACGGGTGTCAGAAGCCACATCCTTACTAGAAACTTCCTTTCCTAAAGTCCTTGGAGGCTACCTGGGCTTGTCTCTTCCTCTCACCATGAAATGACCAAATATGAAAATAAGGAGGGACCGGTGTCAGTAGGGTGCTACCCACATGCAGGGAACATTTAGGGATTTCTGCTAAACCCGCTTCAGATGAGCCCTGGACGGAAGGAGGCTGCCCACCCCGAGTCCCTGGGAAGGGGGCGCCGGCCCGGCTGCCGCTGCTCCTGGGCTGCGAGGTTCTCCCCTCCTCTTGCAATTTATCGGCATCTCCACATGCATTTGAGATGGGAAGGCATGAGCTGCCATCTAAAATAAGAGCTGGCAACTGTGTGGCCGCTCTTGTGACAGGGCACAACCATCCCTCGGGAAGACGGCCCCACTGACGAGAGGCCAGGGCTGGCTTTTTTGGGCGGGAACTTCGGGGCTCTTGGCAGAGCCTGGAAACTGAGGCTGAGGCAGAGTATGAGCTGCTCTGGTTAAAAAAGTGGGAGAACATTTGAGTTTTCATGGACAGATGGGAAAGGGGGTGAGGGGCTTCAGAATGTGGGGCGATGAGGGGGTCGAGACTAGAGCAAGCGGGGATGAAGGAGTTCCTGAAGAGGGGGCTGTGTGGGCACGTCTGGCTGCAGCAACTGGGCGGGGACCCTGCTCATTGCTGGGAAAAGTCAGGTATGGCTGATGGGGTGATGGTCGGGTTGGTGGGCAGGGCTGTGAGGCGGGGGGCCTCGGGCCCACCCTGGAGGCCAGCGGGTAAAATGGGCTTCATGACAAAAATCCTGGGGCAACCCGCAGCCCAAGGCAGAACCCAGAGTGGGGGGCTCCTACTGACCTGGGCCCCTCCCCACTACGCCTGGAGGGCAGACCTCAACAAGATGCTCTGGGCTGGGACTCATTTAACGTGGGCTCGGTTCTGCGTGGGGCCCTGACACCCCACCTCGCTGGAGCTCCTTCTCCGTCTCCTCGGCTGGCTTTTCATCTCCCCAACAGGCTGACATTGAGCTCCCCGGGACTCAGTCTTTCTCTCTCCTCATTCCCTGACATGGTGGCCTCGTCCAGTCCCACGGCCATTATCCAGCTCCCCAAACTGGCCCCCCAAGGTGTCCATGCCCTAACCCCCCAAACCTGAGCATATCTCACCTTCCAGGGCAAAAGCGACTTTGCACATGTGATTAATTAAGGCTCTTGAGAAGAGGAGCTGCTCCTGGGTTTACTCGAGTGGATCCAGTGTGAAGACAAGGGGGAGAGGAGGCCGGAGAGGGTCGCAGAGAGAGAGGATGACAATGGAAGCAGAGATCAGAGAGAGGCACACATTGGAAGATTCTACCCTGCTGGCCTTGCAGACGGAGGAGAGAGCCATGATTGAAGGAAGGCAGGAAGCCTCTAGAAGCTGGAAAAGGTCAGCACAGATTCTCCCCTAGAGCCCTGAGAAGGAGGGCAGCCCTGCCGACACCTTGGTTTTAGAACTTCTGCTCTAGAACTGAACGGCAATAAAGGTGTGTTGTTTTTAAGTCAATAAGTCAGTGGTATTTGTTTCAGCAGCCACGTATATGGTGAAAACTCCCTCAACAGCTCTCTCCTGAGCTCCCGATTGGACGTGGGGCCACCTGCCTGCTTGGCGCGTCCACTGAGGGCTGAGAAACAACCTCCGCTCCTCCAGCCAGGTTCCTGGTTTACCACCTGACCTGTCCACCTTGGCTGATGCCAACTCCGTCCTCTCACCTGCTCAGCCGAGAGCCCGAAGCTGCCCACGGTTCCTCCCACACTCACCGGCCCACAGCCCCTCGGCGGCGGCCCCGCGGGCCGTGCCTTCCCGGTGCGCCCAGCACTGACCCCTTCTTGGCACCTCCACGGCTTGTGGGACATAAGCCGGGTCAGGCTGCTGCACCCCCAGGCGGCCGGACTCCTCCTTCTGCTCAAACCTGCACCCCCTCCCCAATGATGATCTCATTCTTACTAACACTTGTCACCCTGCCCTGGCTCTCTGTCCTCCATGGGGTTTCTCCAGGCTCCCGCCGCAGGGCCTCTGCTCCAGCAGCACCTTGTTCCAAAATGTTCTGGGCATTTGCTTTGGCTACTTCCCTCGTCTCCTCAAGTCTTAGCTCAAACTTCTCCCTTTCAACATGGCCTGCCCAGTCCACGAAAGACCCCAAGGAAGATGGTAAGGGAGTCCAGGGGATAAATAAAGGTTAGGGGCTGGGGGGCAGGAGCATGGGAGGTGCAGGGAGCAGGAAATGATGGTGGGCTTGAGGCTTGGGCAATGGGACGGTGAAGACACTGGTGCTGGGCCACCCAGGGTCAGGAAGGGGGTGCCACCCAGCACACCTGAGAAGAAAGTGAGAAGTCAACTCTTATCCTAAAACCCTTTGGTTCCAACGTGCTGGGTATTTCAGAATGGCATGAAGACTTTCCCCATTTATCATCTTTAGCTCTTTTATTCTTGAAATGATGTGTCCTGAGAACCACCTGGCTTAGGAGGTGATATCACCCTGGAAGCAGGACCAGGTTGAAATAAAATTCTTCAGGGAACAACCGAACATTAAGGTGCAAATTCAAATCTCCTTGTTTTACTTAGGAGGATACTGAGGCCAGAAAGCAGAAATGTTTCCCACCTGCTGTCCTTTCCCCAGCGCTCCTGGCCCCTGATCCCACCCAGGAGAGCACCCATAGGTGCTGGTCCCTTGGGAGGAGATTAGAGGACCCTGGGGCCTCCACGGGCTCAGCCAGGACACACTTACTCAAGTCGCTCTTCTTCTTTTCTTCTAAGATCAAAGTCTCGCTGCACAACTTCCCAGACATGTTTGGCTTCTTCATCAGTTAGCTTAGAAAGATCCAGTTTTTTCCCCATCTCTGCTTCTCATCAGACCACACCTGGAACATCACAGGGTCACACAGATTAGCCCCAGGAAACCTGGGATGCCAGCCAACCCACAGAGCATGGGCACAACCGAAAGCAACAGTTTCCCCAGAGAGTTGTTTGTCCCTGAGCCAAATAATTTTCTGGAACAGGCAAGTGCTTGTTTGGATACTTGTGTAATTTAATGATGTGCACCTATGTGTACAATCCCCTTACTAAGATTTTGGAAGAGACTGGAGCAAGGGCCACATAGGAGGGCCCACATAGCCCCATTTTCTTTCCGTTGCAAAATAAACCCCATAGTTTCAGGATCCAGCAGAGAGGAGAGCCCTGGGAGGAGCGCTCCAGCCCTCGAGCTGCTCGCCTGAGAACATCCTGGGGAGGGAACGGAGCATAGCAGAGGCCAACTTGCACCAAGTTCATGGTCAAATCCCTGTCCAGCCCCCTGCCTCCTGGGGCAGCATTTCAGCACACAGGCAGGGTCAGGGAGGGCTGGGATTGCCCGGAAGATGAGGGGTCTCGCCAGCATCTGGAAGGTTTTCCTGCCTTTTACTTCTGGGCTGAGGGGTCTGCGGTGGGGCGGGTCAGGAGGGAGTCGTGTGTTGCGAGAAGTCCTGGCACAACATTTGTGTGGTGGGAACATCTGCACACTTTCCGTGGCCAGGCAAAACTGATGGGAGATGAGGGGAAAACGAAAAGTGGGGCTGAGGTGTGGGCAGGGATGATAGGCAGGTGAGTTTCAGTTGGGTGAGGGGAGTCAGCTTGGGGAGCCTGCCCAGCAGCCCTTCTCACTCCAGATGGTAAATTAGCACCACCCGGGAGCTGTAGAAATGCCCACACCTGCCTGCGAGGTCCCACCCTCTAGGATCCTGACTCAAGTGCGTTTCTAGATAATCTGCTGACCAGGAACTCAAACATTAGATGAGCTCACTGCCCTTTTGTGCAGTGCGCCAGACCTGATCCCCATCAGTCAAAAGAACACAGGAAGAAAAAAGCAAAGCTCAACAAGCAAGACAGGCAGAACCTTAGAGCCTTGCCACCCAAAGCTCAGCCCTTAACCAGCAGCAGCACCTGGGAGCTTGTTAGAAATGCGGGTTCTCAGGTGCTACCTCAGGTCTGCTGATTCAGAACTTACATTTTAACAAGCTCCCCAGGCGGTTTGTGTGCACACTAGAGTTTGATGTTGCTGCTGGTCCTCGGACCTCAGTGAGTTGCAGAGCTCAGGAGGAGATTCGTTTACTCAGGTGGGGGCAAGTCACAGAGAGCCCTGGTCCTGTAGGGTGGCTGGGGGTATCTCTGATGGGTGGGAGCAGGACGGTGATGTGCACAGTGGTGGCTGAGCAGACAGTCAGGGCAGGTCCTCCTCTGGCAGGGTTTTCAGAAACTACATGGCCCTGACACCTCATGCTGATGTGATAGTACTGCTGGGTATAAAATCAGATGCAACCCTGTCCCAGGGAGGATGTCACCCTGAATGCATGCACACCTGGGCAAGGTGTTAAATCAGAGGCACCCTCATCCAAGGGAGGACGTCACCCTGAACGTGTGCACACCTGGGCAAGGTGTTAAATCAGAGGCACCCCTGTCCCAAGGAGGATAGCACTGAACGCATGCACACCTGCGCAAGGTGTAAAATCAGAGGCACCCCTGTCCCAGGGAGGACGTCACTCTGAATATGTGCACACCTGGACAAGGTGTAAAATCAGAGGCACCCCCATCCCAGGGAGGACATCACCCTGAATGCATGCACACCTGGGTGAGGTGTTAGATCAGAGGCACCCCCATCCCCAGGGAGGATGTCACCCTGAATGTGTGCACACCTGGGCAAAACAACAAAGTTCCACTCACTCCCCAGAGGGCCCCCTGACTCTCACTCCACTCTGTGCTCTCCCCGCCCCCATTCTCCCCGGCCCTTCAACATTTCTTCGTAGCTCCGAACAGCTGGTGAGGCCACGTTAGTTACTGTCTGTCCAAGCTCCATGTGGGCAGTGATGGTCTTCTCAGGACTCATGACAGGTGCCCGGCTCACTAGCCCGCAGCAGGCCTGCCCGGGAGCCTCTGGCCGGGGCACTCATGCACGGATCGGCTCTGCCCAGGTGCCGAGCTTCTGCGGGAGATTTGGTCGGGATGATGAATTCAGCTGGGGGTAACTAAAAGTTGGAAAACCCCTGCATGATTTTGGCAAGTCTTCTTTGGGACCTTAAACCCACTTTCTCAGGAATATCAGCCAGGGGCTCATTCTCCTGCTTGCAGTGAGAAGCCGGAACACCGACCTGAGGTGCTTCTGAACCTGGGGCAGCTCTCTCTGGGCTGCAGACAGATTGAAGGCATCTGTCATGAAAACATTGGTAAAATTTACCCTGGGCTAGAAATGGACTTCAATTTGCTTGCCCCTCAGGTTAACTATGAAAAATGACATTTTCTTAGCAGCACCCAGATTGTATTTTAAATGAAACATTCCACAGACATCCCTGAGTGCCACTGTTGCCGGCCAAACTGTTCCCTGGCTTGTGCCCTCAAACTGCTGCAAAATGATTTCTAAAATTTTTGCACCGAATCCTCAGTGTTTCCACTGTTAGTGAGGAAAGCATCAAGGGGCTCCTCTAAGGAGCCAGAATCAGGCAAACTCTTGTCATGGAAAGTTAAATGCATATTTTGGACAAGAAAACATTAAAATAAAAATAATTCTTCATGTTCCCTTAGCGCACATAGATTCCTCGTTTTTAAAAATTAAGAACAAAAAGTTCTTTTATTATTTTTTAAAAATGCCATTATTTATATATCAAATTTTTTTTTATTAGAGAAGTTCAAAAAGTTCTTTTCTGATAGATGAATAAGGATTATTCATTTTTACTATTTACCAGGTCCTGGAAAAAAAACTGTATCGAAGAAGAGCCTCCATTGAAATTCTATCTTCAGAAAGGACAAAATAACCGTGACCATCAGCTGATTTGGAATCATTCTCCCTCCTCTGAAGGAGAAGTTACAATTCCAGGGCTCATTTTAAGAGGCACAAGGGGGAAAAGCAAAAGAAAAGGAGCCGAGTGCCCTGCTCTCAGCCTGGGAGCTCAGCTGTCTGGGGGCATGCGGTGACCAGGAAGTGGACGCTCGAAAAGGTCAGCAGGGGGTCAGGGCCCCCAGCCCAGGGACCACATGGCTTCCCCTGCCCCTTCTCTGGCCTATTCATTCTCCTTCAATGCTTGTTTCTAGGAAGGAGACCTATTTGATTTCCCAGCTCGAAAAGCAAAGCCCACTGAGGCCAGGGAAAGTGTGAGTGGGGTGCAGAGGGCCTGGAGACCCCTGGAGAGAGCAGGGCAGGGCTCCCGGAGTGAGGCTGGAGAAGAAACACGACGGGAGGTGAGCAGGAGGACGTGGCCCTTCCGGGGTGGGGCCCAGAGCCACACGCCCGGGTGGGAAAGTCTGCAGCGTGGCAGGGCCCAGTCTTGGAGGTTGCAACAACGACCTTGCGCTATCAAGGAAAGTGACAATCCGTTCACCATACTGTTCAAGAAAGCCGGAAATTCCATAGTGGAGGTTTTGAAACACATGTATCCAACAGACCTAAACCGAGAAAAGAGTGTTGGGACTTCACGGGTAAGAGATCACCCGACAGATCTTGGCCCGTGCTGATGTTTAGCTCTGGTCCAACTTCCTTAAGAGTAGGAGGTACAGAGGGAGGAGGGAAGGAAGTGTGTTTCCAGATTTTAAATATCCCTTTGTAGGGAGGCGCTGCCTCCCGGGGGTGGGGGGTGGGGGTGTCCTGGGACCGCGAGGGGCCCAGAGGCAATGGGTTCAAGGCCACGGCCTGGTGCTTTATCTACGGCTGTGTCCTAATATTCCCGTTTAGTGAATTCACGCAAGGCTGAGGCTTGAAGCTTTTGAAAAGAATTTCTGGAAACTAATCTTAAATGAAATGGGGAATGGGTTTGACTTCAGCATTAAAACATAGAAACCAAAGTCACTGGCATTTTGGAGGCCTGTTGCTAGCACACCCCTCTGGCTTGACCCAGGCCCGTATACTGTCCAGGGCGGCCGTTGGATGTGGAAGGGGCAGCCCCTCCTCCAGGCACAGCCAGAGCACAGGACACACGTGGGCTCATCTCTTCCACCACTTCCTGCTTTGTTCACCGAAACCCCATCTCCCCCCATAAGAGAACAATCAAGGGCGGGGAATCCCTGCCCTGGCTGGTGGGGGACGGGGTTGGGGGAGCAGAAGGCTCGAGCAGGCCCTGCCTGTCTCATATTCAACTTGTGTAGACAGCTCCGGGTCATGAGGTTCCTGGACAAAACACTTTCGGTTTGTGCCTGATCTGGTGGTCAGATTTAATCACAGTTTCCTCTCTGAGCCCATCAGCCTTCCCTAATCGTTTAATGGTTACAGTGGAGAAAGGGTAATGGAGAAGCAGGAAGGAGACAGTGGAACTGGTTTCAGAAAATGATCAGGACCCAGCCCACTAAATGTCAATGGTGTGCTGCTTTGATCCATTAAATAATTTCATTCATATTTTGGCCTAATTGAAGATACATCTGGTGGGGAGAGGAGTTCTCCTAGGTGAAGACTTGGCTTGACCACCTCCTGGGCCAGGGACCCCTGGGGCAAGGGTGCCAGTGAGGGGTCCCCTGCTGAGCAAAGAGTAACTAGAAAGCAAAAGTGAGGGGCCGTCCCTAAACTCCCAGCTAAGCGTGGCCAGGGTCTGGCTGAGCCCAGCCCTAGGCCAGGTGTTTGTGCTGATAAGGACGTGGGCACATTCCTGGGGAGGAGGGAAGGTGGAGGCGCCACGTGTGACACCCTCGGCATTAACCCTCTGAGGTCATTTCCCAAGGCTGCCCTGGGCTGGCCTGTGTGCTGATTTCCATGGGCTGGGCCGGCTGTGCACTGGTAGCAACTGTCTCCCCAGCCCTCATCAGCTGCAAAACGAGCAGATTTCCACCTGCAAGGGCTGTTCCCCAACCTGCAGGTGCTCCAAGCAGGAGCTCCCAGCCCCCACAAGCTGTGAAATGGCTCCAGCGGCCAAGGTCACATCCTGGGCAGGTGTCCTGCAGCTCCCTGCCCGCCCCCTACCTGCCCAAGCTCTGCTCTCCCAGCCCTTGGGGAAGTTGCTGGTAAACCTCATTTCCATGTGAACCTGGGCTCTGTGCGTGCATTTATGGCCTTATTTCTAGTCCTCACAGCAAGGCTGGGTCCCCAGGGTGAGGGTGGGGCTGGAGGTCAGGGCCTGGGTTCCATCCCAGTTCAGGCACCAGGGCACTTCCCCTCCGCTCAGGGTCTCCGTGTCCCCACCCGTACCTTGGCCAGTGGTTGGTGCTGGGGTGTTAGAATTAAGTGGGGACTTCACAGAGAGGGGGACAGGGGGCTCTTCCTCTGGGGGTTGCTTCTGAAAAGAACATGACAGACAGCTCCAGAAGTCTCCCTCAACCAGCCAGGTTGGGGCCATGCACCAGCTGTCACCACCAGGCACCCCAGTCCCTTCTCCCCCTCAGCCTGCAGGACTCTGGACTTCTCCATCGTCCCCCACCAGACCCACACTTGGCTGGTTTTGCTAATGCCACTCCTGCTCTGTGTCCAGTCCTGCCCCAGTCCTTCACTCTTATCCTGTGGGGCACCTCCTGTTGTCCCATCTCGATGTGATGCCAAGGCTGAGAGAGGTGGAGAAGCCCAGGGGTGGGCCTCAGATCCTAAGAAGCAGGGGCCCTGGAGATTCGGGCAGGGTGGGGCCCCAGCCCAGGAAAGCTCTGGCCTTGCTGAGTCCAGTCAGGTAGGCCCAATGGGCAGATGGAGGGGTGGGCATCTGTGGGCAGGTGGGCCCAGTGGGCAGTAGGTGCCAATGAATGTCACTGTTGAGCTGCCCTGGGCCTACTGGCCCAGCCCTTTCCTGGGACCGCACACCCGTGGGTGTCAACTGTGCATGTCACGGGGCAGCAGAGATCTCACCTCCCCAGTCCCATTCCAACCCTCATAAAGAGATACGCCAACAAGGCAAACATCCCAGGGAAGAAAAGGAAAATGGAAAAGCCCCAGCCCAAGTGTTCTGTGGAAATGAAGGAGGGGTCTCAGTATTTAGTAAAGACCAGGAGGAAACAAGATTCCAAGTCTGTGAAGTCTTTGGGGGTTCACGAGTGGGGTTCTGCCCAGCACCCAAAGAGTCTTCCTGCTTCTCCACAAAGCTGGCGGGCCTGGGTCAGGGAGCCTGTCTGCAAACAAAAGACGATTCCAAGAACACTGGGGCTTTTAGAGGGCCTAGAAGGAAGGCTGGGTGAGTAGAGGCCGTCTCCTTCCCTGTTGGAGACCTCCTTGGGCCTCTCTCCCCCAAGAGGCAAGGGCAGCCCAGGAGGGGGCTCCCCCCAAACAGCCTTGAGCCCCTGGGCGCCCAGCTGGAGACTCTTCTGAGCCCGCCAACGAGATTTCTGGTAAAAACCAGGCACTGCTGTGTCCCAAAGGGGCCCCCCCAGGTCCCAGACCCATGCAATCAAGGTACCCAGGGCAGGCCTGGGGATTGGGGTTGGGGGGGCTGGGTGCACCCTCTTCAGCAGGCTGGACCGAGGCCTGGGGCCACCTGGGGGTGCGTCACACCCGCGGGCGCTCCCTGCCTGACGCGGGGCCCCCAGGCCCGGGCGCCGCCGGCTGTTCCAGCTTCCGGCGCACTCACCTGCCCTCTCCGCTGGACGCACCGTCCCCAGCCGGGACCTGGGGCTGCTCTCTGGGTCCTGCGAGGGAAGGAAGACGACGCGGCAGGGCGCCCGGCGTCGGGTCAGGGCGCGGGGTGGCGGGGCCAGGCGAGGCGCGGGGCGCACGGCGGCGTCGGGGCGCTCCGGGTTCGCGGCGGCCGGACGGCAGGGGCGAGTTCCCGGGGCCGCCCGTGGGTCTTGTGGGCCGCGCCCGTCCCCGCCCAGCTGGCGCGCGCCGGGCACCCGGGGAGCAGTCCCGGCTGGGGGCGGAGCGGGCATCGGGGCGTGGCGCGGGAGGCGCCGGTGCAGGGGGAGCCCCTCGCTCCCCGCCCAGGCCGGCTTTGGGACCACGGCGGATGGGGAGGGAGGGTCGGGCCCCAACCCCGAGAGTGGCGCGGGGCCCTGCGGCCACCGGGGTCATGCCCTCGCCAATGGGACCCGCTTCTCGGAGACGTGCTCGGGGCGCGGGGTACCCCGTTTCATTCGCCTGCCAACCGTGCGCAGAGGAGAGCGCAATTTACTGCGGCGTTAGTCGGGGCGGAAAACGGAGGCGCAGAGAAGGGACCTGCCCAGAGCCACCGAGTAAGTGGGGCCGCCAACTAGTAAGTGGGACTGTGAGCCCAGGCTCTCCTGGCGCAGGTCCCGTCCCCTCGCCGCCTTCCATCCTGCCCTTCAGGTGCCAGCTCCGCGGCTGTGCCCTGAGTCCAGCTCCGCGGGGAGGTGGGGCCGGC
This sequence comes from Choloepus didactylus, assembly GCF_015220235.1. Taxonomy (NCBI): domain Eukaryota; kingdom Metazoa; phylum Chordata; class Mammalia; order Pilosa; family Megalonychidae; genus Choloepus; species Choloepus didactylus. The sequence goes on along the minus strand of NC_051315.1, from coordinate 130,531,113 downwards.
TCAGACGCGACGATCCCAGCGCAGGGTCCCTGGCCGTCTGGGGCTCCCACGCCCCCTCGCTCCCCTCGCTCCCCTCGCCGGGACTCCAGCCTGGGCCGCTGGGTGCCCAGGGGCGTTTCGGACTCACTGTCCCCAAGAGAGAAGAGAGCCGCCTCTCCAGGCCACGGGGACGGCCGCCCCTCCGCGTTCGTTACGGACGTGAAGGGAATCACCACTCCTGTCTCCTCTGGAGTGGGTGGACAGTGCCTCCCCCTTCTCAGGCTCATTTAAAAATGATCAGTTACCTCCCGCCCACCCCCCACAAACTCCGTTTCCATGTCTGCGAAATGCAGATAGGAACATTAATCAATACTACCCTTTCCGTCTTACAGAGGAGGAAAGAAACCTTAGAGAGGCCTGGTGAGATGACCTCAGATAGTTTGAAAAGGCCTTTCAAAAGACACCGTGGCCACTCAGATGGGAGCATTTTGTTTCTTGCTGGGTGGGAGGGAGCAGCAGAAGGAGCTGAAGCACTGCAGGTGAATTTAGGCACTGCACTGGTGGCTTGGATTCCGATGGAGTTACTGGCAGACACCAACAACTGTCAGGCTGGAGCCTGGGAATGGCTGCAACACACCCAGACTTGTGGGTTCTCACAGACCATAAGACCCAGTACTTATGTTTTTCAGTTCCTCACCATAATGCCTTACTATTGTTTGTAAAATTAGTACATCTCTTGAAAGTTAATCTTGAGACTGTAAATTTCTTGAGGGCAGAATTTTTGGAAGTTCTTTATACTGGAACTTTAGCATTTATTTAAAAGAGTGGTTTTTTTTTTTAAAGGTATGAAACTGATAAATGGTGATATATGATAAACACACGTGGTAAAGAATGTAAAGTGCATGAAAAGTCAAAAAGTTAAATTCTCCTTTATTGCTATCCCCAACCTCACTCCCCCAAAGCAGTCATTATTAATGGTATTTGGTGTGTTCTTTCTGAATTATTTAATATGTGTGTGTGTGTGTGTGTGTGTGTGTGTGTGTGTGTGTGTGTGTGTGTGATTAAGCTTGGGGACTTGAACCCAATTGTAAGAGTTGGCATCCCACCTGGCTGAGTTATCCACTGACCGTGTTATCTCAGGCATGTTACTTAACTTACTCCTCCCTTCCCTTTCTATCTTCTATATGACAGGCATAGTAATAGGAGCTGAAATGTATCAACATACAATGAAGAACTTGAACAGGACTGCCATGTGCTGAACAGTCATTAAATATTAGCTATTTGTTAGTATATATCCACTTCATTCTTTTCAATGTTTGCAGATTATCAATTAGCATGAATTTACTGTAATTATTTACCCAGGCTTTATGGACAGACATTGTTAAGAGCATTGTTCAATTTTTAAAAGCAAAATTTGAAATTAAAAAACATTTTAAATGCTGAAACAATCTCAGAATTACAGAAAGTTGCAAGTACAGTACAATAAAGCTTTTTCCACCTGGACTCACATTTGCAATTCAGTTGCAGACGTGGCTTCCTCTCCTATATTCTTTGGTGTGTATTTCCTGCAAACTGCCCTCCAGACACCAAAATCAGCGGTTTTTTGGTTTCCTTGGCTGTTCAAGGAAATACCATGCAGTGGATTGGCTTCAACAAAGGGAATTTATTAGCTCATAGTTTTGAGGCTAAAAAGAAAGTCCAAATCAAGGTAACATCAAGGTGATGTTTTCTTCCCAAAGACTGGTGTTCTGGGGCTGGCTGCCGGTGATCCTGGGTCCTGGGCTCCTCTGTCACATGACAACGCACATGGCACCTCCCCTGGCCTCTCCCCGGGTTCCACTGATGTTCAGCTTCTAACTGCTCCCTTTGGCTTTCTCGCTGCGTCTGAATTTCATTCCACTTCTAAAGGGTTCCGGGAATGGGATGAAGACCCTCCTGATTGAGGTGGGCCACACCTTAACTGAAATAATCTCACTGAAAGGTCCTACTTACTATGTGTTCACACCCACAGGAATGGATTAAGTTTAAGAACATGTTTATCTGGGGGACATACAACTCCAAACTACCACAGACATTTAATGGTTTTCAACATTTTTCTGTTTTAAATAACTCTGCCGTAAATACGATTGTATACCAAGATGTCTGCTGAGTAACATCCTGAAATTGGAATTGCTGAGTCAAACATGCATGCGTGCAATTTTTAAGAGCAAAATTTGAAATTAAAAAACATTTAAAATGCTGAAACAATCTCAGAATTATAGAAAGTTGCAAGTACAGTACAATAAAGCTTTTTCCACCTGGACTCGCATTTGCAAGTAAGTTGCAGACATGGCTTCCTCCCCTATATTCTTTGGTGTATATTTCCTGCAAACCGCCCTCCAGACACCAAAATCAGCAGATGACACCTTGCTACCACCTAATCACTAGCCCCTTTGATTTTTGCCAGCTGCCCCAAAAATAGCTTTTCTAGCAAAAGCATCCAGTTCAGAATTACACTTTTTTTTTTGCATTTAGTTGTGTCTTTTCAGCCTTCTTCAAGCTGGCTCAGTTCCTCAGTCTTTCCTGGGATCTCATGACTTTGCCATGTTTAAACACCACAGGCCACCTATTTTGTAGAATGTCCCTCTATTTTGGGGTGCCTGATGTTTCCTCACAATTAGATTCAGGTTACTCCTCTTTGGCAGGAATTTCACGGAAGTGAGGCTGTGCTTCTCCCTCATCTCATGAGGTGGCGTGTGGTTTGGCTTTGCCCCGTTACTGCTGACCCTGATGATCGCTGGCTTAGGGTGCCGTCTGCCAGCTTCTCCACTGCCAAGCTACCCCCCCTTGGTAATGAATAAGTATTTTGTGCAGAGGAGAATATGCATTTTAAAATTTCATAAACAATGCCAGATGATAGCAGAAAATATATTTTATGTCTCTGGAGTCTGCCCAGTACAGTGCTGTTTTGGTTTTGCCGGGCTGCTGAAAGCACTATACTATGCAATGCTTTGGCTTTAACAAAGGGAGCTTATTAGCTTACCAGCTTACAGTTTTTGAGGCCAAGAAAATGTCCAAATCAAGGCATCATCAAGATGATGCTTTCTTCCTGAAGACTGGCTGCCGGCGATCCTGGACTCCTCTGTCACAGGGTGGCATCTGTTTATCTCTCTCTTTTCTTCTGGGTTTCCTTGCCTTCAGCTTCCTGCTTCTGTGGCTTTCTCTCCCTTTGTCTGAATTACATTCTCTTATAAAGGACCCTAGTAAGAGGATTAAGACTCACCTGGGCCACGCCTTAACTGAAATAACCTCATCAAAAGGTCCCACCCACACTAGGTCTACACTCACAGGAATGGATTTGCTTTAAAAACATGATTTTCTGGGGTACATACTGCTTCAAACCACCCCAAGTACCTTTTACTAAAATATCTTCTGTTTGCTAATTTGGGGCAAGGCCGAGGGCACCCAGAAGAGAGGAGGGGAGCTGTGTGGTGTGGCCTATGGCTCCAGGCCAGGATCCTGGGACTTGGTTGCGTCTCCTTGCCCCACGTTCTTGGCCTGCCTGGGCCTTGCCCTGGGGATCTGCCCCTGCCCCTGTTTGGTTCCCTGCCTTGCTCACTTGCTTGGGGTCCTCCTTCTCTTTCTCAAGACCATGTGGCCCGATGCTTTGTTGACAGATGAGGAAAGCAATGCCCAGTGAAGGGGTGGCCTTACCCCAGGTCCCACAGCGAGATGGAGGCCACTCAGCTCTCCAGCCCTGAGCATCTCGCAAGACCACCCTGGGTGGGCACCGAGGGCAGCAGGGGCCCCTCTCTCTCCCTGGCGTCAGGAATGGTTGCCTGGAGACCAGCCTTTGCTGGGATTTAGGGCCAAGCACGACCCAGAGGGGAGGATTGAAGGATTGCTGTCTCGGCCAGGGAAGCTGGGCTTTGGGGTGGGCCCTGTACTTTCACTGTTCGGGGTCCCCTATCTCCAGGGATCACCAGACTGGAGGGTCCTAGAGGGAGGGCAGGTCTGGGCTTAGCCTCATCTCCCCTCGGAGACAGGGGGCCCCACTGAGCCTCCCCCAGTGGCTGGAAGTGCTTGGAGAAGGCAGAATGCAGGATTCGTGTGGAAAAGGCCTGGACCCCCCCTGCTGTCACCCCTTCCTACATCCTCTCACCCTCCATCTCCCACCCCCCAAACCCCCACCCATCCCCCCCGGCTAAATTCCCTGGGCCAGTGTGGCAAGGAAGCTGAACACATATAGAATACCGGCCAAAGGCCTGCCACGTAAACTATCCCCAAATTACAAGAACAAATTTTCATCCCTCTAGCTACTTTTTCTTTTCCTTTTACAAACCTGGAAAATTGAGGAAACTCTCATCTTTGCAAGTGTCCTCCTGGCTTTGTGGTCCCTCTGCTGGCTGCCTGAGTCCTTCCCTGCTCAGGATCTCATGGGGTCCCCCAAATAGCTGAGCCCACACAGGGACCCCTGAGCTGTATTTCCTGCAGGAGGGTCAGAACCACGGGGAAGGCACCTCTCTGCTTGGCTCCTCGAGCCCCCGCATCGCACCCCTACCCCACTTGCCCTTGGAGCTCCAGACACGCTCACCTTCCTTGTGGTCACTCAGCCAGACCTCGGGACACAGAGCTGTCACTCAAGGACACCCTGTCCTCAGCTTTCCAAATCCCACGCCCCATTCAGAGCTCAGCTCCACTGTCCACCTCATTTCCTGACCCTCCAGCCCTCCTCATGGTCAGATTCTCTCTTATTTCCTGCATGGCCCCTTCGGAGACATTCTCCTAGCCCACCCACCAGATTCGCGCAATTGTGTCATTGACATTTGCTGCTGCCCAGCTCAGCGGCCTCGAGAGGGCAGGGATGTGTCATGAGGCCCGCCTGGCTGTCCCTGGTGCCCATCCCAGCAGGCCCTCGATAAATATTTGTTGAATATATATTGTTCAATAATCATAACTCTGTATTTTGATGTTGCTCTTGATTTTCCCTTGGACTGATGGGCATTTTCCAAGCAGAGCCCTGCCCCCCACCACCCTTGACTGAGCTCGGCAGTGTCCCTGGGGAAGGGGTCACTGGGAGGGGTGGAGGGGGCTACTCGTCCTCTGACTTCATCCTCCTACTGCTGTTTGGGGCAGCAGCCCCAGCTCATCTCAGCCGCTCCCTCTTTCTTGAGTTGGTCTTTTATTATTATTATTATTATTATTATTATTATTATTATTATTTCTGTTATTATTATTGTCACAGATCATCCATTGCCTTTTCTCCCTGGGAAGAAGGTGTTAGAGGGCAAGAAACAGTTCCCTTCTACTCAAAGCTGAACAGAATTTCACTTTTTGTTTTCCAACAGCACACCTTAAAGCACCCAGAAATGTAGGATTCTCGAACTTGCTTTGGCAGCGTGCTCTCCCCTTGTGTGAACACATGTGGCATTACAGTTTCATAAGTGCTTTAAGGGAGCACTAACAAACCAAGAGAGGCCAGCCCAGAGAAGTGAAAATCTCCTGCAGAATGGAGCCCTTCAGTCTAAAACAGCCAGACAACTCAAGCTGTCAGGGTTCTGGAAGCTTCTGGTTTCTGAGAGGCAGAGGCCAGTGACCTGTTTTCTTTTCCTAAATCAACTTAATGAGGAGGCTCGACTACCAAGGATTTGGGAATGAAGCAGAAAGGGTCCAAACTGAAGGAAAAGAGTTCAGGCACTAACGTTTTACCCTCTGCTCTCAGGAGACTGGTAGTTAGGAAGGAGAAAAGCAGAAAGGGGCTGGTCCTCACTGCAGACCTATTGGGTGCCAAGAAAGCGCTGTCTGGGTCCCCGACCTATACAGTATTAATTAGAGTTTTGCAGATGAGGAAACTGGAGCGTCTTCCCAAGATCATTCAGTTGGAGAAGAGGGGAGCAGATTCAAACCCAGGTCTGAGCGGCCTCAAAGCTGGACTCCTCACCAGGCTGCTGTAGGAGTGACCAGCTAGCTGAGGCCAGCACAGCCAGAGGCAGAAACGCTGTGACACGCAGACCAGGAAACTCAAAACCAGAGCCCCTCTGGGGTCATCGCCAGGGCCAATAGTGGGGAGCAGCCCGGGCAGCCCTGAGAGCATCTGTGGCCTGCACGGGGCTGGGGTCCTCGCTCCATTCCCCAATCACCACCGTTAAATCGGGTGGACAGTAACTGACTCTGCAGTTTCCCACACTCTCTTTCTACCATCTGAACCCCAAACTCAATATTTCCAGTCCCATCTCCAGCAGCTCCCTGAGCCCATAAATCCAAACTGGTTTGTTTGTTTCCTGGAATATAACATAAGCTTTACTTTTGGGGTGAAAACATTAGGCCGAACTATGCTTTCATGCTGCCACCCATCCATAGTCAACTTTCATTTCAGAACTTGCTCAAATCCTACCTGCTTGGTGTCTGGGCATGGTCATGGGTTTTGAACTGGCTTTCTAAATATATTTTAGGGTTCTGGAATCACTGGATCAGAATTTTCAAGTATTTAAAATTATTTAAAAACTGTAATAAAAACCTAAAACATACTTGGGAAGCAGAATGCCTGATTCCAGCCAACTACCTCCTCAGGGCAGGCCATGAAGGCCAGAGGTCTCTGTGGCAGTGTTTAAATAATCCACATCTCCTGCCACCTGCGGGCAGACTGTGCTGAAAATCAGACTCAGAGTGTAATTGTAAGGGATATTCAGATAAAATTCAGGTTGTCCAGTTAAATTTGAAATTCAGATAAACAACTAATACTTTTTTCATGTATGTTCTAAATATTGCATGGGATGCACTTGTGCTAAACTATCATTGTTGTTTAACTGAAATTAAACCTTAACTGGGCATCTTGTATTTTTATTTGCCAAACCTGGCAGACAGACCCTGCCTTCTTTCTAAGAGTCCTGCTGCCTGAGACGGTGCAGGTGGCTGTCTTAGTGTGTGAGGCTGGTCGCATCTTTCCTTCTTTCCTCTAGACCAATAACGAGGGCCAGTCTTAGCACAACCCATGTGGGAAAACAAAGTTCCTGCCATGAGAAGACATAGCAGCCTCACTCAGATGATGTCAGGGTCTGGATAATGTGTAACAGCAAACACCAGAGAAAATGCGTGGAAATGGATCTTGCAGATATTAAATTGAGTTTACTGATTTGGGAGAACTCTCCCATGTCTCAAACTTTAACTTCCTGGCAAGGACACTTGGAAATCCAAATAGACTTCTGGGATGGCTCCAAAACGCTTGGGCATGATGTAAATGGAGTGAAGATGCTGCAGTGGTCTTGGTGGAGGATGGAGGAAGCGGAGAGACGGCTCATGGAGGTGGGAATGCTAGGGGGGGTTTATTATGTAAGAACAGACCCTGCTATCGACTGTGTTCCCTGGGAAAGCCTGGGAAACACCTCCTTCACCCGGGTGATAAGGAATGTCCTGGTGAGGAGAGCAGCTGCGTGTCTAGCTAGCTTAGCACTGCTTGTGCTCTGTAGTCAGTGCTGAAAGTAGCAGATTATACCCTGGAGCTGAACTCCCTCGTGTCAAAGGTACGATGGAATTCTGGAATAAAAGAGTTCAGGGGGCGGCACTCAATAATCAGAGGCGAGGCGGACATTCAGAAAAGCAATCGTGGCTCCCTGACCCATAAGTACCTGTGGGGATGGCTAATAGACCACGTCTTCCTTGGGGTGCAAAAGATGGGCAGCCAATTAGGATACTGCTTGACTGATATTCCTAGAAGGATTTGTGAACTGCTGAACAGAAGGCTGATATCGGCCACTGTGTTGGAAAATCTCAATCCCTTTCTCAGTTTCCAGATCTAAGCCAGTGCTCAGACCCAGAGTCCACTGATTAAAGGCGAAGCCAGGTCCCTATCAGGAAACATCTTACAATGTCACTACAATATATACCATAAATATTCCACATTTCTTCCCCGCAAAGGATCTATGGCTGTTTAGCAGAGAAACTTTATGCTGGGGAAGGGCAATACTCAAACCTTCGGAGGGTTGATGGCTACAGATCTGAGTTGACACTCATCAGGAGAACCACCTCACCACCTCAAAATGAGGGTTTGTGGAGGGCAGGTGACAAATGGGGCTCTAGTCCACGTCTGTCTCATAATGGGTCTGAGACGGCTATTTCCTTGGTCCTTGCATGCATCATTGGATAAATAAACTTAGCAGCTGGCAGAACTCATACTTTGCTTCCCGGACGTGGGTTGTTAATGTCTGCTAAATCGGAAGGGCCCATGAAGCCCCTGAAACTGCCTTCACCAGTCAAGGCAGTAAAAAAAACAAAGAATGCCAATTCCTGGGATGAATTGCATGTCAACACCTTCAAAGATTTAAAAGAAGCCGTGATGGTTCCTATCATATCTCCATGCTGTTTACCTGGTAGGGCGATGTAAAAAACCAGATGAACTGTGGTGACTGATGATGACTAGATAGGCTTTGCCAAGTGGTTGCTCAAACCTTAACAGCTCAGTACTGGCTGCAGTGACTTTACTGGACCAGACACCAGGGCCTCTGGTGTTGGTATGTGCCTATTGATTTTGGTGAATGTGTTATTTTCAAGCCCCATAAAAAAAGACACAAACAGTTATCTTTTACATGGGAAGGACAGCAGTGCACTATCTCCCTCTTGCCCCAGGGCTATATTAACTCTGATTTCACAACACAATTCTCAGGAATCTGAACTTGCTGGTCCAACCTGTTGATGCTATTTTGCTGATTACATCTGGAGAACAGGATGTGGTAAGGACACTGGCTGCTTTGGTGAGACACGTGCATCAGAAAGTGCAAGACAAAGATTCAGGGATATGCAACTTTGGTGGAGTGTTTAGAGGACATGCACTCTCAGGTAAAGACGTTTTTCACTCTGAATTCCCTCCCACTCAGACTGAGGGCTGGCACTCAGTGAAAGACTTTGGATTTTGGAGGCAGCATGAGCCTCCGTTGGGAATACTGTTCCAATCCATTTGGAAGGCTTCTAGATTTGAGTGGGGCTCACAACATGAGAGCGTTCTGCAGCAGGTGCAGGCCTTGATGCAAGCTTCTCTGGTTGGTTTGGGAAGTGGAGGAGATAAGACTGAAAGGCTGGGGAAAGAGAAGCATATCTATGAGTCTTGGGAGTGGGCACCAAGTGTAAATCTTGTATCCCATGTCAGTACTTTTTCAGAAGGGCCATTGAATGGCTAGATGTGCCGTTGCCTCTTCTTGTGGAGGTCACCTCAGTTCTTGGTCAGTCCATACATGCACCATGAGTCCACCAAGGCTGACTTAGCTATTTCTGCTGCTGAATATCTGACTGGTGCTGGACCCGTTTTAGGATTCCTTCCCCTGAGAAGACTAAACAGCCACTTGCAATTGATACACATTTTGGGTGTGAGTTTGCTTTTCTTGCCCACCATCTGAGGGCTCAGGGCTTACTAACACGGGCTTCTACGTAATGTTATTACTGACAGATTTGCAACAAAGGGTGAATGACCATGTGATCCAATTTTCCTACCATCTGTCCATCATCTAGAGCCAGCTGGCTTTTAGAAAAATTGAATGGCCTCTTAAAAGCTCAGCTACAGCATCACTTGGGAATGACATCTTATGGAGGATTGGGTGTTCTCCCTCAGGGTGTGAGCCATACACTGGTATATGATGCTATGTCCCCAATAACTAGAAGTCATGGTTCTAGGAACCAAAAGGAAAAATAGGATCAGCTCCTCTCACCATAAGTCCCAGGGAGCCCTTACGGAATCTGTGTTGTTGTCTCTCAACCTTAGGCTTAAATTTTTTTTTTAATTAAAGACCCTGGTTCCTGGAGGTTGGGGTTTATGCTTCCAACTGGCAACCTTGTGAAGCTTCTAGTGAACCCTAAGATATTCCTGCTGCCTCGTCATTTTGTGGTCCTGATGCTGATGGAGATGGACAGAAAAGCAAGAGTGTTGGTGAGGAAAACCAACCTACTTGTCATAGTGGGGAGGGTTGTTGGTACATAATGGAGCAGGGAGGTGGATGTCTGGGACTTTTGATTCCCTTGGGGGGGAGTCCCTGGGTGCTTCTGTGACTGGTGATGATGGTGAAGGAAGGTTGCAGCAGCCATGGCTGGAAAAGCAGCTAAGTGCCCGAGAATGATGGTCTAGGCACCCCACCGGCCAACCACCTGGACCAGTGATGGGGCTGGCCAAGGTGATGAAATGTCGAGTGAGGGGTGAAAGAGGGAAATGATGAATATCAGTTTCAGCCTTGGGGCCCGTTGGGGCCTGGTGCCTGAGGCTCGTTCCACGAACCCTCCCGAATGAGGTAAGAAGGGAAAAGGACAAGGTGGCCAAAGGCTTTCTCCTCCTGACGCTTTACTTTCTTGCTCTGGAAAGATGCTCTCCCAAGGTACTTCTATCCCTGCATCTCCATTGACCAGAATTGTGTGATGTGGTACATCTTAGCTGCAAAGGAGGCTGGAAATTGCCTATTTTTAGCTAGATACCTTACTCCTCTACATAAAGTCTGAAATCTGTTAGTACAGAAGGAATATGGTTCTTGGGTAGACAACCAACACTGTCTGCCAATGTGCTATTGTATCAGCTACTTTACTTTCTAGGCAAAACACAGCATTTCCTTTCTGTCGTCAGAAAAATTAAGATTCAGTAAGGTTGGAAGGCTTCTCTAAGATCACACAGCAAGTGGGTGACATCTGGTCTCCTGATTCTAAGTATTAATGTTTTATAAATCAACCATTTGTAATAGATCCTTGAAGCATTTTATGACAGCTGCCTTAAAATCCTTGTCAGATAATTGCAGCTTGTCCTTTTCCCTTCTTCTCGCCTGGGACTCAGGTGTGAGGTCTGGAGCTTCAGCAAATATCAGGCGACCAGGAGGAGACAAGCAAAGGACAAACACTGATGCGAGGGTCCTGAGGTGGAAAGACTAAGCTGTGCACCTGGGTTGACCTCTGAACCTCTAGTTATGGGAGAAAAATAAATTCCCACGTATTCTGGTTCTGCTAATGCTGCTGTGATGCAAAATACCAGAAATGGACTGGCTTTTTTTAAAGGGGGTTTATTTGGTTACAAAGTTACAGTTCTAAGGCCATAAAGGAGTCCAAACAAAGGCATCAACAATAGGGTACTGTTCTAGATTGCTAATGCTGCCAGGATGCAAAATACCGGAAATGGATCGGCTTTTATAAAAGGGGGTTTATTTGGTTACATAGTTACAGTCTTAAGGCCATAAAGTGTCCAAGGTAAGGCATCAACAATTTGGTACCTTCACTGGACAATGGCCAATGGTGTCCGGAAAACCTCTGTTAGCTGGGAAGGCACGTGGCTGGTGTCTGCTCTGGAGTTCTGGTTTCAAAATGGCTTTCTCCCAGGAGTTCCTCTCTAGGCTTCAGCTTCTCTCCAAAATGTCACTCTCAGCTGCTCTTGGGGCGTTTGTCCGCTCTTAGCTTCTCCAGAGCAAAAGTCTGCTTTCAAAGGCCGTTTCCAAAATGTCTCTGTAAACTGCAGTTCCTCTCTCAGCTCCTGTGAATTCTTCAAAGTGTCCCTCTTGGCTGTAGCAAGCTCGCTCCTTCTGTCCAAGTTTATATAGTGCTCTAGTAAACTAATCAAGGCCCATGCTGAATGGGCAGGGCCACACCTCCATGGAAATTATCCAATGAAAGATCTCACCCAGATCTTCATTGGAGTGTTGACTGATCACATCTCCATGGAAACATCCAGTCAAAAGTCTCCAACTCAATCAACACCAAGAAGTTTCCTACTCACACAAGACTGCATCAAAGATAATGGCATTTTGGGGGACATAATCCATCCAAACCAGCACAGGGACCTTCACTGAAGGACACTGATGGCATCCAGAAAACCTCTGTTAGCTGGGAAGGCACGTGGCTGGTGTCTGCTTCTGGGTTCTGGTTTCAAAACGGCTTTCTCCCAGGACGTTTCTCTCTAATCATCTGGGGGTATGCTCTTAGTTTCTCCCAGGCAAATTCTGGGCTAGCAAAAGTCTGCTTTCAATGGCCATCTCCAAAATGTCTCTCTCAGCTGCAGCCCTGAGCTCCTACTGTCTGAGCTCCTACAGGGCTCCAGTGATTTAATTAAGACCCTCACTGAATGGGCGGGGTAACACCTCCATGGAAATAATCTAAGCAATGGTATTGCCCACAGTTGGGTGAGTCACATCTCCATGGTAATAGTTAATCAAGAGGTCACACCCCAATCAGAAAGATTAATTAATCTCAGATTGCATTAAAGAGTATGGCTTTTTCTGGGGGACATAATGTATTCAAACCAGCACACCACATATTCAGGCCACTGTCAGTTGGGTTTTCTGAGCTTGCAGCTGAATGCATTCCTGATTTGATAAGAAGATGTGGATTGTCTGGGCCCGCGGGACGATCAACGGAAGCTCCAAGTCCTGCGAGGGAAGAATGGTATGGGACAAGAGACACGAGGAATGACAGCAAGACAGGTTTCTGATCAAGCTGCAAAACTTTATTGAAGAGGCAGGGTATATATGCCCTGGAGGGAGAGGGGGTGGCTAATAAGGACAGGTAGCGGTCTGGGATTGGTGATTGCTGTTGCTAGGGTGGATGGCCAATGGGTGGCTACTGTTTAGGCGCGAACTAGCTACTGCTTAGGCGGGAACTACTGTTACTTCCTTGAAGAAGGCTAATTATAGCTTAAGCTGTTCTTGCATCAGCCCTGGCGGCCATGTTGCATGTTACCGGTATCGCTGAAGGTGAGTATTATATATGCTACCTTAATTGTCCCCAACAGTGGATGAGAAGGGCACTGGCTACGTTTTATTCCGAGCTTACTAAGTGCTGGTTCTAAAGGAATTACACGTTTGACCACATTTAATCCTCCCAACAAGCAAAGGAGGCAGGTACCAGCACTGTCTTCATTTCAGAGGGGATTAAACGGAAGCCCGGGGTACGAAAGATACACAGCGTGTGAGTGGTGGATGGAAATGTGTACACAGCACTTTCCCGGGCCTGCTGCAATACCTACCAGTGCTTATTTTCGTTGTTGTTATGATCAGAGGATTTTTTTTTGTTTTTTTGCATGTGCTTGTATGAAAACCTCTAGGTCCCTGCTTATCTCCCTGAACGTTCCCTCCCTCCCTTCTTTCCTTCCCTCCTTCCTTCCGGAAGCCTGAGCTGTGTCAAGCTTTTGACAGGTGCTGGGGGTATAGGAGGAAGGCCAGGGGAAGCCTCCAGCGCTCCTCCGGGACATTCCCAGCCCTGGACGCAGGGCCCCCCACGGAAGCCAGGTGCCCCTGGACATCCTGCCCTGGCGGGTTCCCGGGGGAAACGCGCAGCGTGGACCCGGGCGGGGTAAGGGCGGCCCTGACAGCCCTGGCGGCCGCTGCGCTGTTTCCTGCCGTGACTCCTCCGCACCGAGAGGGGGCGGCAGAGGCCGGCGTCGGTGTCGCTCCCGGCGGGCCCGAGGGGCGTGGGGCGCGACCCCGGCCCTAAAGGGGTGCGGCGGGCCAGGGGGTCGTCCTGCCTGAGCCCGTGGGCGCTGCAGGCCGGGCCCCCGCCCCCGTCAGCGGCCCCTCCGGGATCCCGCTCCCCCGCTCCCCCGCTCCAAACCCTTCTTGCTCCCGACCCTCGGGGCCGCCGCCACCCCGCAGGCTCGCCCTCCTCCTCGGGACGCGGAGCCCCCGATGTCGCCCTCTTTGACCCGGTGACCCTCGTCGGAACCCCCCAGCCGCCCGGGGCCGTGAACCGGGGGCCACTCGGACCTTCAGAATCCCAGCTAAGCCACGAGGAGGTCTGGGGTCGGGCACCCGCCCGCACTCAGCAGGGCGATCCGTGGCGGTTACTTGAACCCTTCTGTGTTTTTAATGTCAAATTGCGGGGTGGGTGGGATGATCTCATTTTCCGGGGCCCTGCCTGTTCGCTGGCGGCCCACCCCGCTCCCCCCGCGAGGTCCATCGCTGGCCACGTCGCCGCCCCGCTTGGCTGTTACTGGGGCTTGCAGCACACTGGTGGGCTTCTTGACTCTCTGCTCCCCCAGTCCTGCCAGTGGAGTGACTGAGCCTTCCTGGGGTTGGGGTGTGGCAGAGCTGGGGTTGCCCTCCATCCCCCAAACCTGGGGAGCGAGGGTGCCCGCCTCCTGCCCACCTGGCCCTGGCACCTCCAGGGACCTCCCAACCCCCACGCGGGACCGCTGGGTTCTCCAGCCAAGGCTGCTCTCCCCTCACCCCAACCCAATCCCAATCCCAACCCCAGCAGCTGCTTGGGAAGGTGGGGACCCCAGCCTGACCCTCTCCTGGAGGCCTCTGCCTCCCCCTCCCCAGGACCGGACCCAGACTTCCCCGCAGCAGCCAGGAGGGGGGAGGTGGGGGAGGGGCCAGGCACTGTTTCTGGCTCCTGGGAGGGCCTGAGTGGGGCCTGGGCCCGGGCTTCCCAGGAAACTGTGGGAAGCTATGGGGTCTCCCTCCCAGCCTTGGTCATGTCGAGGCCTTGGTGGCTTCCTGGCCCTGCCTGGGGCCCTGACCCCTGGGGGGAGGGGGGGTGAGGGACAGGGCCGCTGTGGCTGTGGGAGCACGAGCTCAGGGCCCCAAGTGACAGCCCAGAGGCTCCTCGTCCCCTCGCACCCAGCACCTGCTGCACGGTGGCGCTCCCACATGGGGTTCTGTTCCTCTTACCCGGTCCCAGGTCTGGAAAACCCTATGACCTTTGCCCATGCCCTGGTTTGCTCCAGCAGGTCTGTCCTGATGTCTCAGCTCCACCCAGGGGGTGTTTGAACCCCACGATAAAGCGTGACTTCCGTGACCTAAGAGCTCCCAGCCTGAGGTCAAAGCCCATGGCCTTCCGTCGTCCACTCTGTGGGCACCCCATGCCTTCCTGCCAGCCGGGGCCTGGGCTGGAGTGGACGGAAGGGTGGTGGATGCAGCGACCGCTGACCCAGGGCAGGCAGAGTTAAGGGAACCAGCAGTCCTGGTGACGCGCCTCCGAAGCCAGCCACAGGGGAGCCATCGCCCCCTCGGCCTGCAAGGGGCAAGTGAGGGAGCCGCTTCCAGGATGTGGGGTGTGCAGCTGTGCGAGGGGCTGCTCCCCCGGGCCTGGGGTGGAGCGTGGCTGCAGCTGCAGGCAGGGAGGGACCAGATCCCGCGGCCCCTGTCTCCTGCGCTGCAGGCTCCTGCTGGCCGATCCCGAGGGGAAGCCTGAGGGCAAGGGGCACAGTTGGCACAGGCCGTGGGGGCAGGGCGTGTGGTCGGCCAACAGGGGGTGTCCTGCACAGACGTCACCCTGCGTTTCCTCGGGGCTGCCAGGTGTCCGGAGCCTGTTTCTGTCGTAAGTGATCTGTAAGTAGGCCTTGGCAGTGGTACAGCCGGCTGCTGAGTGCCTCCCCGGGCCCCCAGACCAAACCGGCCCCCTGGATGCCCAGGGCGTGCAAAGAGGAACGAGCTCTTGGCCCCTGTGCCCTTTATCTCCAAAGTGCCCGGCGTGTGGTTGGCAGGCAGCAGGCATTTGCTGAATGGATGAATACTTGGCGTCCTGGGCCTTGGCCTCTCATTCTAGGAGGAAGGACCCCTGTTCAGGATGGGACCAGTGAGTGGGCTCCCTGGAGGGTGGGGTGCAGCACCAATAGTCGAGCTCAGGGCACTAAACCCCAGGCCACGGGTCAGGCCTGGCCCCTCTGCACACTTCTGCACCTCAAGGGATGACACTGTGATGCCGATATCACCCTTGGCCCAAGGACAGCCTTGTGCTGAGTGTGACTTACATGGAGACACCCAGACCCCACTGCTGGTAACATGCCCATTTTATAGACGAGGAGACTGAGGCTCGGGGACGTTCAGGTTCAGCCAAGTGACCTTCCTGAGGTTGCTGGACACGGGGGCGGGGCTGGGAGTCCCACTTGGGTCTGCCTGGGAGCAGAGCTTGGTCTCTGGGCTCCCTGCTGCACTGCTCCTTCTAGAAGGCCGCACAGGGCCACTGCTGTCCCAGCAACTGCCTTGGGGAAATAGGATGGCTGAAGCCAACTCTGCTGGGCCAGATCCTAGGGTAGGAGTCACTTGGGCTCCCGGGCTCCAGGGCATGACCTTGTGCTCTCTCTAACACCCCATTCGAGGCTGGCCTAGGCCCCCAATACCCTTCTCCTGGGAAGTAGCCCCCTAAACACTCCCCGTGCTGCCTTGCTCTTCACCCAAACGCCCTACTGTCTGCTGGGGTGAGCTTCCTGAAGGCACAGCTGGTCCCTGGGCAGCTCTCCCCCTCGCTCGCCTTCCATGGCTCCTTAGGGCCTGTGGGTCCCCAAGCTCCATGGGCTGGCATTGGAGCCCCCCTAGCTCCCCCCCAGTCACCAGACGCTTGCTTGGACCGTGCTCTCTGGGCCCTGTCCCCCCTCTGCCCTAGCAGTGTAAAAGCTCACATCCTAGTGGGGCTGCCACAGGTTGGACCCCGATTCTTTGCCAACTGGAGGCAAGAACTGTTGTCCCAAAGGGCTGAGCTGTGGGAGGCGGGTCACCCTGCTGGCCTCCGTCGGTCCTGCTGCTGCCCGCGCTCCCGGGGCAGCTTCCTTCTGACGTCAGGCGGAGCCCTCCAGGCTAGTCCTGCTGCCCTCTGCCGCCCTCCTCTGGCCAGAGCAGGTTACTGCGGCTGACCCTGCAGGCCTGGCCGCACCCAGGAAGCAGCAGCCTTGGAAGTGGGGGGTGGGGATGGGGATGGGGTCGGGGGAGAGGTGGGGTGGGGTGGGGTTGGGGTGTTGGAGGCCTTCACACCACCTCTGCAGCAGGGGACTGTCCCAACCCAGATATCTGCTTAACCTGTCCTGGGCCCACAGGTGAGGCTCCCACCCCCACCTGAGTACCGGGGTGGGGGTGGGATGGGGTTATTTAGGCTGACCTGATCTTGAGTAGTGTGGTGGGGGGCCCCATACAGTCACTGATTTCTGCTGTAATGTTTATATGCCTTTGCTAAATGATTCAGAACCTCTTTAGGGTCTGGTTTCAACTTGATGGCCTTTGGAATCTTACAAGCCCCTGCTGGATGTCGCAGGCAGAATGCTTCCAGCTGTCTGGAGGCTAGATTCTGCGGTGGTTCCGCCAAAGCAGCACTTGCAGAAAATCTGGACTGGACGTTTCTACATGGGCGGCCCTCCCGGGAGCGGTTTCCCGAGTCGGGGTCGGGGGTGAGGTAGCTGCCCCCCAGGTGCGTTTAAGGCACCACTCATGAGGGGGCTGGGAGGGTCACCCAGCAGCTCCCTGTCCAGCAGGGATGGAGGCTGAGTGAGTTCTGAGCCTGGAGCCTCAGGGTCACCAGGAAGAAGCCTGGAGCCGCAGGTAGGATGAGTGACTGTTGGGGGTGGGGTGGGGGGTGACTGAGGTCCCTGTGATCGTCACTGTCACGTGGGTGCTGCTTGTCTGCATGGCAGGGGCTCAGCAGAACACCCACTTCAGTGTACAGGGGCACACGTGTTTTTCTGAACTCATTGAAAGGTTCTTTTAAAATGGGTGTCTTCTGTTGAATGCAAACTATACCTGTTTAAAGAGGACAGGTTGTCCCCGCTGGAGGTTTCCACCCCATCCTTAGAGCTAGTTGCAAATGCTAATTTTAGAGCAGAGTTTCCCAGGTTCCAGTTGGCAGGGGGAAGGAGTTACCTCTTAAAGTATTTCTCTGCCTTTTTGAGAGAACTGGACTCATCCCAGCCGTGCAGTAACCGTCCCTTCCACCAAGACTCAGATGATTAATGTCTGGCATTGAAAAGTGTCCATGGAGAGGAGACTTTCGGCTAGGAGCTGCACACCTCAACTTCTCGAGGTCAAGCCCCCATTCTTGTTCACTTCTTGACTCAAGCGGATTTCCTTTAGAAGCCAAGCAATGTGTAATTTGACAGTGTTTATGTTTAAAGAGTAGCTTGCTGTGGTCCTAGGGAGGTGTGCCATCTGTATGTCCATTCAAGAAAGAAGCTGCGGTGAAGCTGGAGGCGAGTGAGCTGGCAGCCTCCTCCTCGGGGACTTCGGGATCCTTGGTGGTGTCATAGCAGAGGCCAGCTCTGTTGGGGCAGCTCAAGACCGGGATGGAGCACAGCCATGGCTGGACTGGCCGCTTCTCCCCAGGGCAGGACCCGTGGGAAGGCTGGCCAAGGCTCTCCCTGCTTGGGCATCCTCTCTGGCCTCGGGTCTGAAGGCCCCCTCTGCCGCCGCTGCCTGCCGCTCTCCTCCTCTCACAGGTGCACCCATGGCGGGCGTCTTGCACGTCCACCTCTGCCATGGTGCAGGCTTCCCAGAACCCCTGAAGTCACATCCTTGCTGACCTCTTGTCTGTGTGTGGTCTGATGAAGAGTATGGAACCCAGGGCAGGTATTTCACACCAAGATGGACAGATGTGGGCTGGAGCAGTACTGTCAAGTGTTAATGGCGAATCTAGGTGGTGGAGCTAGAGACACTCACTTTCAGCCTCTCTGTTTGAAAATTTTCATAATCAAATATTGTTTAAAACAAACAAACAAACAAACAAACAAAGCCAAACCGTTTTCATTGATGGGGAGAAGCAGGTTGATTCTGGAATAACCTTTCCACCAGGGGCAGGGTTTACAACTCTTTCTCCTTGCTGGGAAAAAAGGAGGAGCAGCTAACTGCTCAGATTCACAGCATTTGCAGTGTGTGTGTATGTGTGTGTGTGTGTGTGTGTGTTTCTGTCTTGAACCTTGGTGCAGCCAGAGGTTGCGTGCTGGTGGCTCAAATGCAGCTTCTGTCCGCAAGTTGCTTGTACGTCTCACACATTGTTTTGCGACTTTGGAGTTAGTTACCCACATTTAAAAATCTGAAAATTTCACATAAGAATTCACATGTCTGGCTTTTCTTTGAAAACAGAAGATCTGGCAATGCTGGGCCTGCATTTCTTCATAGGGACAGCTGACCGCAGTTGAGTCAATTGGGGCATATACCCTCCCTGGTTTGCCCCAGACTCCACCACTCCCTAATGTGCATGTTTCCTGTCTGGCCCCTGAAGACATTTGAATTTAGGACTCTGGATTCATTAGGAAACTTCTATTTACAATGAGCACGTTACAACTATCCCTCTAAGGCCACATTTCTTAAGCTGTCGGAATCCACAAACCTTTTCCTTGGTGACTTGCCATATCCATGTGTTTCTTGTATTTACTTGAAATTTGAAAATGGACCCTTCATATACTTCCTAAGCAGTAATATCTTTGAGACCAAGAGTTTGTTGTGCTGGGTAGGATTTTTCTAACGCAGAATAAAGCATGCTTGAGCCTACAGCCTTGCAGAGTGTCTCTTGCACTCCAGAGGTGCACTGGAGGCAACCCTGATTTGATTGTGTGAAGGCAGATGGCCAGAAGGACTGACCCTGCCTCGTTAACTTCTTCCTTCCTCCCCCACAGTTGCTTTCCCTGAGCCTCCTTTTGCCAGGCCCAGGCTGCCTTGCATGGAACTCACTGGCCTCTGAGGTCCCCACCGCCCCAAGAGCTGCCTGGTGCCTGCTCTTCCCGAGACCTGGGTCTTCAGTGCTTCTTGGATTCAGCTCATCCCCAGTCTGCTCATGTTTGCTCAAGTTCATGTTTATTGCTTGAATCCAGAAGGTCTCTAACCTGGGCTTTAATTGAGAGCCATTCCTTAAGGATGGGTGTGTGGTGTGAGATAGGGACTTGGCCACAGAGACAGACGGGCCAGGACAGGAGGCTCTTCTGGGCCACAGGAAACTTTGATTGTCAGTGTCTTTGAATGTCATTGACTCCCCCTCTCAATTAACCCACAACTCCTTGATATCATTGTGGTATTCCTGCATTTACTGAGCACCTAACATGGGCTGGGCGTGTGGGCCCAAGAACACCGTGAGGGTGCTACTGTGACTTTGTCCAGTTTACACAAGCAAAGGTGACATCCGGGAGGTTAATACCCTGTATCTGGTAACCTGTATCTGGTAACCAGTGGAGTCTGTGCCCAAGTCCAGGGCCATTGACAGCCCTGCCCACACTCCTGATGACTTGCTGTTTGCAGGCATTTGATGCTGAGTCATTGCCTGTTTTTTTGGTGAGTTAATTCAAATCCCTTCCACCTTTGCTCATGGGTCAAGTGGCTTTGTTGTTTTTGGCCTTCCCTCTGGGTTCTCCACCTTTATTCTAACATGGCACCCTGAATCGGGCACAGTGTTGAGGAAATAGCACACAAATCAGCTTGCCCAATGTGGCCAAATGTTCCTGCCGCAGTGACGCTGCGTGTCCTCCCCGTAACTAGGTGGGAGGAAGCAAAGTCACACAAGTGGCCTCCACCCCTGGGAGGAATGAATTCCTCTCTACTCTGGCCAGCACCACAAAGTACCCTGGCAAAGAAGACAGGAGGTGGGTGTTCTGAAGTTCCTCAGCCCCTGTCTTCTCTGGCTTAGTAATTACCACTGACTCTGGGAGCTGGGAGGGCCCCCAGGGCTTGGTGTCATCTGCACGCGAGAAGCTGGGTAGGTCATGCTGTCCTCCAGCAACGGCTGTCCCAGTTGACAACTCCTACCCCCAGTGAGTGGGAGGCTCTGCTTTCCCACATGTGTGCCAACGTGGGTGCCATCCTTTAAATGAAATAGAGAATGGGCCAGAGACAGTTAATGCTGGCCAAATAGCCATCCACTCCTCTACATTTCCCAGCCTCCTTTGCAGTCAAGTTGGGGGTCATGTGATTAGTGCTAGCCAATGAAATGTGAGTGGAAGTGATGAAACACTTCTGGGATGAAGCATTTAAAAGTCACTGTACTTCCTCCAGCTCTTTTCCTCTGCCATGATAACTCTAGAGACCATGAGTTGCACACAAGGTGGGGAGGGACCTTGCACAGCACTGTGACTCGAGTGAGTGTGGTAGCTCGGCTCCAGAGAGGGCCCCCGATGAAATGCACCTCTGCATTCACACTCCTGCGTGTGCCCGCCCGTGCTGAATCTGAGCCGGCCTCCCGATTCCCTTGAACCAATAGGTGTGTCAGAAGTGAGTCTGTGAAGTTATGGGTCTGAGCCTTAACAAGGCAAGGCATCTGACCCTCATCCACTTCTGGGAGCCCCAAGCTGCTGAATGAGAAGTCCAGCTACCCTCCTGGACTTACCATGCAGTAGAGAGGGAGACATCCGGAGACTTCTTGGAGAGAGAAAGGTGCTCGTTGTCATCGTGTTCCAGTTGAGCCCAGCCTCCTAGCCATCCTGAGTGAGCCATGTCGGATGTTCCGGCCAAGTTGGGACACCAGACAACTGCAGTCCCAGTCAACATCGTGTAGAGCAGGGAAACCACCCTGCTGGACCCAGTCCATCCACAGACTCATGAGAGATAATAAGATCAGTTGTTGTTTTGAGTCCCTAGGTCTTGGAATGGTTTGCACACAGCAGTAGATAACCAAACGAGAGAGAAGCTGGTGTCACGTTAGCCACTGGGATTTCAAGGTTTGTCTATCAGCACAGCTAGCATTGGGTTCTCTGACTGTGATAGATGCTGAGTGCAACAGACCTGTCAGGAGGTGGCGGGGGCTTGAACTCTGGCAAAGCCACAAAGATTGGGAGGGAGTGCAGAGACAGTGGTGCTCCTCCTTACCCAACTGATTACATGGGGAAAATGAGAGGAGGAGGGGATGTTGACGGTGACTCTGAGAGTTCAGACCTGTGACAGTGAGGGGGGACATGCTTCTTAGGGGGGTCTGGAAACTCCAGAAGAGGAACAGATCTGTTTGGGGGAAGGAAGCAAGGAAAAGAAGGCATTCTGGTTTTGGATTTAAAGTGCTGTTGGAAAATGACCATCAGGCAGAGTGAACTGGACTTTGATCCTCAGGTAAGAGACCAAGGCTGGAAAGATGAGGGGGAAATGAGAGCTGACCCTGGGAGAAAGATATCCATGGGGAGGGTAGAGAGGGAGAACTGGGCTGAGGGGTTACTTATGCCAAATGGCAACTGGGGCATAAGCAGTCAGGTAAGGAGACTTAAGAGGAGCTGGGGAAAAGAGGTGATTCCTCAGAGCCTGGGGACAGAGAATGGCAATTAGAGGGTAGGGGTCAGTGGCATCAAAGACTGTGGCAGTGCAAAGGGGACAGCCTGAGAGGAAGTTGCCAGACTAAAGCCAGAGGTAATGGTGAACAAAAAGAAAGTAGAACATACTTGATATTCCCCCTTCCTTCCTTCCTTCCTTCCTTCCCTCCTTCCCTCCCTCCCTCCATCCATCCATTCATGCATCCATCCTTCCTTCCTTCCTTCCATCCATTCATCCATCCATCCACCTATCCATCCATCCATCCAGCCAGCCATCCAGCCAGCCACCCATCCACCCATCCATCTATCCAACAAACTCATGTTAAAGCCTGCCATGGTCCAACACTGATTTCACATTAGGGAGTAAAACAGAAGTGTTCCTGCATTTTGTTGGCAACAGTTACTCGCTCCCCTCAAACCCCAAGATGCTTGGGTTCAATGATCAAGTTCTCTCTTTGATCACATGAAAAGGTAATAGTAAAGGTAACAGCTACCATTCGTCAAGCACTTGTTTGGGGTGGATCTCTATGCTTTGTATGTTATGAACTTTCTATCATTTAATCCAGCACTAACACTATAAGGTAGGAACTGTCCAGAGGTGAGGTGATCCAGGCCGAGAGAGGTTATGCATTTTGCCAGAGCGTGCGGTGGTGCTGGGATTCACACCCAGCTCGTACATCCCCAAAGCCGATGGCCACTCACCGAGTCTCACTGCTTCAACCCATGTTCTCATAATTTTTTTCATTATCCCAAGGAGAGAGGAGTTCCCCTGTCCTAATCTAGATGTCAGAGTTTATTTTCTCACAGAAGTGATGCTGGAGATGATGTTGAGGAGAACTGGAAAGGTGAAAATGGTAATATATTTTGTGCACATTATTGGACAAAGATACATCTATGGGTTCTTTTTGGAACATAGTTTCTATGGGAAAATGCATTTTAAGGGCCAAAGGACTGACTTGGAAACATAGTCCTGGAACTCAGCCTGTGTTTAAATCAGGGACTGTCTGTAACTGTAAAATTGTTTGTTTACTTTGAATGTGGACCTAACTGGACTTTCTCTTTCTCACTCTTGTTCCTCCTCTGACTCAATTTTTTCATTTCATTATGTGGTGCAAAGACCCCAGGCCTCCTGTCCTAGCTAACTGGCAAAACCCACGCTGTCCCCAGCAGAGTATATATTTTCATAAATACCCCCTAGAGATTTATTTCATCACTACGGAAAATGAAATTCTGTTTTCCTAAGTGACGGGATGTGTTTATCCAGGGACTCCTAGTGGGCTCAAGAGCCGTGGCCAGATTGTTCTGGAAATTCTCTGTGTAACATAAGGAGCCGAGCCCTCCCTGAACATGTGACTTGCCACGGGAGCCAAGTCTGGACGGATGTGCAGCTGTGTGTTCTGCACACGCTGAGCTGTACATACAGCACAGATGGTTCCGCTCCTTGGATGTCTCAGGCGTTGAGGCGGAGGAGGGCCTGCTGGAGCTGCGGTTTGGCCCTCCTAGCCAAAGTCAGTCATGCCTGCTTTTAGCAGCCCACTCACACAGGTAGGACAGGTTTCCCACTAACTGCTCTGTGAATTCTGTGTCCCTATTTCTTACGCCAAATGGCTAGAGGAGCTGGGGACTTGTTGAGACTTTAACAAGGCTTGTGAGAACTGCAAAGGGGGTGAAGGGGAATGAGCCATTTTGGGAATTGCTGATGTTATGCCAGTGGCATTTGTCAAACGGTTTTATGGGCTTTGCAAGCCAGTAGATTGGAGCAGGGATGGCAAAGAGCAAGGCACTTGCCACCACCACCCCCTCTTCTACCAGTGACAGGCATGGCTGATTGATCATGATGCTTTTCTCTCCCTGTGCCAGGATGCGGCCTCAGACAGTGCCGTGATCAATTAGCCATGTCTGTCTCTTGGGAGAGGAGTGTGGGTGGCAGTGCTGATAGAGAATTTACTCATTGTCTAGCATTTCCTTGCATCTCCTTTACTGACAACAGTTTATTAGTATGTAGGGAGCATTTAATTTGGGATCCTTCCAAAGCAGAGCCTGAGGTGAGAACTTGAATGTGCAAGTCACTGACGTGGGAGGTGATCCCAGGGAGAGCTGGTACGGGAGGGACAGAGAGACAGGGCGATCGGACGAACAAGTGTTACCCCAGTCTCCCTGGGGACCCTCCTCCCAGGAGGCGAGAAGGCGGGACATCTATTTGCCACCTCCCTTTAGCCCCTCTCTCTGGGCCTGCCCTCCGAGGCCCTGTGTCTTCTTCTGTCTGCAGAAAGGCAGAGCCACCGGGGTATGGGGTGGGAAGGCAGGAAGAGGGGCATGCCTGGGGGCATGGGCTGGGCACAGTCTGCCCGAGAGGTGCAGTTTTCTCAGGCAGGGTGGGGAACTGGAGAGAACCCCGGGTCTGGGTTGCAGAGATCCGGCCGGAGCACCTGCCTGGCTGCTGCAGCCCTGGAGAAGATTCCCAGCGTCTCTGAACCCCAGCTCCCTCCCCTGTGACATGGCAGCTGCCATTCCTGCCTGCAACCTCCAGAAGTGCTTTGCAGATTTCAAAGATCTCTCTGAAAGTCTGTGTGAAGCTAGGTTGTGGCTACTTGTCTCCCTTTCCTTATAGTCTGATCCTCCATGTGATTTTGGACGATCCCCCTCACTTCCCACCCAGGCTGAGCCAATGGAGGTATCCCCTCCTCCTGGCCCCAGTGATTGGCCCAGTAGAAGCAATGGAGTCTCTCCTTCTCCCCAGAGATGGGCTCAGGAGGGGCATGTGACCCAAGCAGGGCCAATGGGAGTCTTCCCTGGGATTGCTGAGTGGGCACTGGGACAGGAGACCTCTGCTCCCTCCAGGAGGAGGCCGTTGTTTGCTGGGGTCCCAGTGTGTTGAGGAGAGCACCTGTGGGGAGAGCCAAGCAGAGCGGGAGGATGGAGAGAGGCAGAGTGCCCTGGTGGCCTGCACTGAGTGCCTGGACCCAGCTGTGGCTGAGACTGGTGCCACCCTGGAGTGCTCCTGGTGGGCAAGTCTTTGAGCCTGAGTCGTTGGAACTGGGGTTTCTGGGACACGCAGCTGAGACTGTCCTCCCTTGGGAGTAGAGGCATCTGGAAGTGACAACCAGCAGGCTGGACAGGCTCTGGGTTTTATTTGTTCCCACTGAAGGATCTGGAAGCAACTGCTGCCTGGTAACCAGGCATTAGCAGGCCCGCTGGGCACCACGGGGAGACCTTGCAGCTTGTCCCCCCAATGCTCCCGGGCCCTTATCTGCCCCAGCCCTGCCCCCATGTCCTCCAGGTCTCCTTTCCCTGCCCTGCCCTGGGCTGTTCCCATTTACTGGGTCTGTGATTCATCCCCAGCCTCCAGGAGGAACTAATCCCTGCTGGTGACTCAAGAGGCCTCTCCCAGGGGACACTTTGCAGCTTCGTAGTAAAATCTGCTCTTTCTCACACTTTCTCCCAAGTAGCCGGAATCGGGGAGGATAGTGAGTGAGCAGCCCAGATGTCAGGAGTCTTGTCTCAGTGGGCTGTGTGAAACTGCTTCGATATCTTAATGTAGGATAAATCCCTACATTTATGCAAATTTTTCTATTACATTGTATATTGCCATTTCATTTATCATTAAGTAATGTTTTCACACACCCCCTCCCCCCAGTTTTGGTTCAGCATTCCAAGGCGACAGTCTTGGTTTAGCCGTGAGGTCTTAGCCCACCTCACCCCTCTGGGTCCCAGTGTGACCAGCAGGGCCTAGGTCAGAGGGCTGGGAATTTGAGGCCAGGGGTGGGCTCCCAAATCACACCCACCTGTCTCCCTCCCCAGCCCAGGGACTTTACTTCTCTTCTCGCCTGTCTGCAAGACCCTCCTTCCCTCTCCTCTCAGAGGAAACATTACCCCAGGGCCCGCCCCAGCACCAGCTCCTGCCTGGGACCTTCCTGGGCTTCCAGCCAGACCAAGGGTCCCTGCTTGCCCCCCGGCCCTGCACCCCCATCGCACCTCCCAGCCCTCAACCCTGCTCCCCTCACGCTGCTGTCAGGGGCTCCTGCTGAGGCTGCTTTGTGGGGGGAGGGATGGCCATGCACAGAGCATCACGTCCCGCACACAGTAGGTGCTCAATAAGCAGCGGTTGGGTCTGGATGGCCTGGGAGACACTGGTGGGAACTGGGATCTGCTCCCAGGAAGGTGGGGCCTGGCCCCGTCCCGCACCCCACCTTCCGGGAAGGAGCGGCGCTCCAAGTTTGCAGAGATGTTCCCCAGCTGCTTTTCGTTTTCACAGGGGCCTTCAGAG
Source organism: Choloepus didactylus (assembly GCF_015220235.1). Classification (NCBI taxonomy): domain Eukaryota; kingdom Metazoa; phylum Chordata; class Mammalia; order Pilosa; family Megalonychidae; genus Choloepus; species Choloepus didactylus. Next base: position 130,504,960 of record NC_051315.1, on the reverse strand, counting down.
GAAGTGGGACCCAGCTGCAGCAGGAGGGGTCTCGGGTTAAAAGTGAAGGAGACGCTGCCTCTGGCAGAGACAGATGCTGGATGTGGCTTTTCTGGGGCCGTATGACGGGAGGGGGGCCCCTGGAGGGGGGGGGCGGGGGTCCCCAGAGATGGCCCCGGCCTCAGAGCTCAGGGGGTGGAGCCAGCACTTCATCCTCCAGTGCAGGGAAGTCACGAGGGTCTTCCCCGCGGCCCCACGTGCCTCCGCCTGCACCACCAGACTAGCAGAGGTGAAGGGGCAAGGGTGCGGGATGGGCTATTGGTCAGAGTTTCAGCTGAGCCTCTTTGGGGTTCTCAGGGGCTTGCTGGTGTGTTTGTAGCAGCGGCAGCCACAGTGGGGCTCGACAGCAGGAGAAGAAGTGGCTTCAGGGCTGCTAAGAGCTGAGGCTGGGGGTTTCCTTCTATAATAATGTCAGTTAACGTGTGCCCAGCACTGGGCGAGAGGCTCCACACACATCACTCATCTAATACCCTCAGTGGCTCTGAGAGCTAAGTTGGAATATTAACAAATTTTATGGATAAGGAAAGAGAGTGTTTCAGCAGAGCAGTTACCCCCTGGGTCTGCTCGAGCCCAGCGCTGTCCAGTAGAACTTTCCATGCGGTAGGAAAGCCACCAGCCACGAGTGCCACTGAGCACAGGAAATATGGCACTGTTACTGAGAAGCTGAATCTCTAATTTTATTTGATTTTTATTAGTTGACACAAATTTAAACAGCCCCAGTGGCTAGTGGGGAGCATTTGGGTCCCATGGAAGCCCTCTGTCCCAGCCCTCAGCCCAGCTTGAACTCGAGGCCCAGGCAGGAGTGGGGGCCTCACCTCCCCAGTCCCGGGGATTGGTCCCAGGTGGCCCAAGACCCAGCAGGCGCCAGGGTCCACCCCCACTGCCTCCCCCAGGGCGTTTGGAAGGGGAACTGAGAGAGAGGAGCCCTGTCCCTCCCTTGGGGACAGTAGGGCAGGGCAAGGGGCAGCCGTGGGCAGCAAGTCCTTCGAGAGCCGGAGCTGACACGGGGAGGCAGGCAGAGCCGGGGTGTGGGGGGCGGCCGGGGGAGTCCAGGCAGTGGGAGCCACGAATGCAGCCATTGGGAAGGTGCCGGGGAGCTGGGAAGGGCTGCCCAGTGGCTGAAGGGTGTCCCCCCAAGTTCATGTCCACCCAGGACCTCAGAATTTGACCTTATTTGGAGATAGGGTCTTCAGAGATGTGGGCAAGTGAAGATGAGGGCCTCCTGGGTGAGGGTGGCCTAGTCCTTGTAGGATGAGGACAGACACACAGATGCACAGAGGAGAAGCCCAGGTGGCTGTGGGAGCAGGGGCTGCAGTGATGCACCCACAAGCCAAGGGACACCTGGAGCCCTCAGAAGCTGGAAGAGGCTGGGAAGACCCCTCCTAGGGCTTCGGGGGGAGCAGGGGCTGCCGCCACCTCGGTTCCGGGCTCGGCCTCCGCGACTGTGGTGGGGTAAATGCCCGCTGTTTCACGCCACCCGACTTGCGGTAACGCGACACAGCAGCCCCAGGAAGCGAGTCCAGGCCTCCCTGCCGGGCCACTGCCTCGTTCCTGGTTTTGGCCTTATTGCCGGATAGTCGGCAGCCTGCAGGGAGGTGCTGGGTGCTGGGCCCCCACCTTGTTTATCTCCCTCATCCTTGGGCTCGCTGGCCAGTCGGTCCCTGACCCGCAGCTAGTGCCGGACCCCGGACACCCCTGCGCGTCTCTCCAACGATCACGCTTACACTTTTTCCAACACTGTGTCCCTGCCTTAAGAAAACGTCTTTTGGCACCAAATTATCAATTATACGCGTGGTATGAAAACTTCCCGAGCTGCTTCCCTCCGCGACTGAAACAGATGTGTCCATCGACGGAGGTCAGAACTCAGAGGGTCTCCGTCAGCTTCCAGTAGCGAAGCCTTCCACGGCCATCGGCACCGGGGGCGTGGGCCTGGCCAGGGCGTCCCTGCTGCCCGCTGTGCCCTGGCCGCTTCCTCTCAGGGGCGGCTGAGCCGTCTCCTCTCACTCAGGCGGACAGCCACAGCCCTGGCCAGGCCACCTCCAGGGGCCTCCGTGAGCCGGTTCCCCCGTACCCTCCCACCTCGCTTTCCGGAACATTCCTTCTCATTGCCTCAGCCTCGTACCCTCCCACCTCACTTTCTGGAACGTTCCCTCTCATTGCCTCAGCCAGGCCTCCGTGGGCCCCTCATGGTCCTCACAGGAGCTGCCCCACGTGCCCAGTGCTCCTCTCACTCACTTCGTTCCTTCCTTCCCTCCTTCCTTTCTCCCATCCTTCCTTCCTGTCCCCGGTCTTCTTAGCAAGGCCAACTCTAAACCCTCACTCCCGAGGGCAGTGCCCGGCGTGTGGAAGGTTCTAGAGACTGCTTGTTGAGCACATGGGGACAGCATAGCCGCTTTAGGGCATGAGAAGAATCGACTTTACCAGCGTGTGAAAGCAGCAGGAGGGTGTATTTCACTGGCTTGGGGATTCTGAGGGCTCCCTGAGACGCGAGTGAAGTAATGCACCAGACTAACAGCATTTGGTGAAACTGGTGGCAAAGCAGCGGCAGCGTGGGTGAGGGAACTGAGGAGAAAGACCAGGCGGCCTTTCCGATCCACACAGGAGCCCCTTGGGCCTGTTTGCCTCCAGTTGACTTGTGTAAACACAACACATTTTGGGCCCGGCCCCTGCTCCCAGCGGAATGTGTTGGTGCGGCCTGGGCCAAACAGGAAATAGTCTGGTTTCTGGAAAATGCTTTCTTCATCCTTGACAGAAGTGCTCACTTAGCTGATCTCGATGTGGATGTGGGGAAGCTGGGGGGAGAGAGCGAGGATTCTGAGGAGGCCACCGGCATGCAGGGCCTTTCTCAGGCTCACAAATGACGGACCACGTGTGTCCCTTACTGGGGTCAAAACGGGAGGCTGGAGCCAAAGTGCACACGTGCTCCCTCCTGCTTCAAGACATTTGGGAGGAGAGAGAGAGAGAGGAAGGGGGTTGGGAGGAGGGAGGGGGAGAGGGGGTGATGAAGGAGGGGGGAAAGGGAAGGAGAGGGGAGTTAAGGAGGGGAGGAGGGGGGCAGGTGGTCTGAGAGGCACCCCTGCCCAGGCAGGTTGAAGGCCCGAGCTCTGAGGGTCCCACAGGTCAAATCCCCACCCCGTTGTAGGGGAGGGGAAATAACGGGACAGTTGAACAAATAAAACTTCCCACTCAAAATGGGACACAACTTATCATGTTCCCCCCACCCCCCCATGCCAGTTTGGATGTATTATGTCTGCCAAATGCCATGTTCTTTGAGGCAGTCTTGTGGGGGCAGAGGTATTAGTGTTGATTAGGTTGGAATCCTTTGAGTGTTTCCACGGAGACGTGACTCAGTCAACTGTGGGCAAGACCTTTGACTGGGTAATTTCCAGGGAGGTGTTACCCCACCATTCAGGGTGGGTCTGAATTGAATCACTGGCGTCCTAGAAAAGTGTTCACAGGCAGAAGGAGGCACCGCAGCCAAGAGAGACACTTTGAAGAACGCACAGGAGCTGAGAGAGGAGCTGGAGCACAACCTGGGATCAGCAGATGCCAGCCACGTGCTTTCCCAGCTGACAGAGGTTTTCCGGATGCCCCTGGCCGCCCTTTGGTGAAGGTATACTTGCGCTGATGCCTTCATTTGGACATTTTTATGGCCTTCAGACTGTAACTTTGTAACCAAACAAACCCCCTTTATAAAACCGGTCCATTTCTGGTATTTTGCATAATGGCAGCATTAGCAAATCGCAGCACTGCCCCTCCTACCCTTTTTTTTTTAAGTGGAAGGATAAGTCTCCTCCCTCAGCCTTCTGCAGGGATGTTTCTCTCTCTTGCAGCCTGGGGAAGATCCGCTCGGACCAGGAACTGTCCGGGGACAAGAAGGACCACGTGCTCGTGGACAGGGCTGGCCGCTGTCCTCCGCCCCCACCGTCTGGGCCTGGGTGGGCTCCCCTGTCACGGGTCAGGGCTGAGACCTGGGGGTCCCTGGAGTCCGGCTGTCCCCCACGCTCACCCGTCCTCTGAGCTGACGCCGTGCTGAGGGCCCTTGGCGTGGGATGGAGTGTAACCAATGGTCCCTGGGTCCAGGCCTCCTGGGCATCTTTCTCTACTCGTAACTCAAAAGCCAGAGGGGCCTGGGGGCGCTGGTGCTTGGTGAAGCCCTCATCTGGGCCTGGGGGCCTGGGCCCAGCCCCTCCCTCCATGTTCTTCAAGAAGCCCCTCCAAGGGCAGGCCTGAAAGAAAATACTGGAATACGATGGCCCCTCCACCACCCTGAGAAACCCCACTGGCACCCTGTCTTGGGAGTCCTTCCTGAGGGCTTTGAGGGTCCCATGTCGCTTGTCCCCAGCCCCCTCCCCAGGGAGGGGTCTTGGTTCCCTGAGATACTGGAAGCGTGCTTGGCAAGGGTCAGCTCGGGGGACAACTGGAGAGCTTTCCTTCCTGGGGCATGCTGCCCTCGGCCATCCTGGTTGGAAGGGAAAGCGGGCCCAGCCCCTGGCCCAGGCAGGCTGAGGGAGCGCTGAGGGCACCTGTCTCGTGCAGTATGGCCAGTGAGCGCTCGGACGAGGTCAGGAAGCTCCGAGCTGCCTGTCGTCTTTTGCTCCTGCTGGAATGCCCACCCGGGAGGGCAGGGGCTTGCCTGCTTTGTTGACCCCTTTGTGCCCAAGGCCTAGAACAGGGCAGGGCCAGGGGTTGGGCAAGTGCTTGTGACTCATCAAATGAACATATGAACCATTTCTGTGCCAGCCCCTCGAGTGCCAAAGCATCGGCTCAAAGAGCCAGCCCGGGAGGATTAAAGGGCAGACCTTCCACTCCAGGTGGGCACCACCCCTTCCCGGCTGTGGGTCCAGGCCTGTTCCTCGACCTTTCAGGCCTCGGTTTCCCTCTCAGAGAAATGTGGGAACAAGGGGCAAAGGAGCAAGGGGCATGAGTGGGAACGCAACGTGACGGCCTGGGCAAATGTGGGCGCTCGTTTTTGGCTGGGGAAGCACGATGAGGGGTGTTTATCAGAAGGGCATGTTGTGGCACATTGCTGTGAAATTACCCAGGGCACCTGCATCTCCTCTTTGGAAGGCCCTTGGTGGAAAGGGTCTTGATGGTTTGTTGGTGGAGAGCTGGTGCCTACACCCCACCGCTGAGGGGCTCTGGAAGTGCTGGCCCCTGGGGGGATACCTGGAAAGCAGACCTGGAGCAAGAGAGGAAGGAGGAGAAGGGGTGGAGAGCCACTCAGGAGGGCAGAGCAAGGTCAAGGTCAAGGTCAATGCAACCAGTCACTGCTCTTCCTTGCATCCCATTTTGAAAATAAAATAGTCACACATGCAATCAAAGTCATTACATTCCAAGCATAATTTTGCTCTCTTTGATTAGTAAGCTGCTTCTTTTCCTCCCCCAAGCCATTTTTATTTCACAGGTTCTACGTTTCTCTGGAATCCTGGATATACCGAGTTTCATGAGAAAGACTTTGGACTTACAATTAGTAGTAGATGCATTTGGACTTTTTTTTTTTTGTCTTAGTTGGGAAAAAAAGCCTCTTCATTAAAAACCATAATATCGCTGTCTTAAAATAAATATTCACAGAGGCTGTTTCTTAGTACAAAGGATGTGATGGTTAATGTTAGGTTCAGAGCCATTCAAGAATTCACACAATGCAGTGAGTCAAAGTTTAAGTATAAAGTCTAACATTTATTAGAGGAAGAAAGCAGGTGGGAGCCAGCAGAAAAGAAGAAAAAGATAATGGCTCCCGCTCTCTATCTGAGAGCAGCATTCTTTAACGAAAAAAGGAACCCACGTTGGGGAGGGTGTCTGCTGTGATGTTCTGTGCCTCGGTTGGGTGAGTGCCTATCTAGTTTTGGGCTGATTGGTTGGTAGAATTCTGAGACAATATTCTTTTTAGGAAAGCAGCTGCGTTATCTAACTGGGGAGAGCAGGCCTTCTTGGTTGTTTATTTTATGGGCATCTCTGACCTTGCCTTATCCACCTTTGAGGGGACACTGTGGCTGGAACAGCCTTGAACAGCCTTCATTCTTTAGTTTATGGGGCACCTGTTTTCTTGTGAGATAAGCTGTGGGGCCCCTGAGTTAGAAACTCCTTCTACATGTTAGTTTCTTCTGGAATCTAACAGTTAAGTTCATGTGTCAGCTTGGCCAGGTCATAGTGTCCAGTCATTTGGTCAAATAAGCACTGGCCTGATGGTTACTGTGAGGATATTTCAGGATTTAAAGCACTAGTCGGTTGATTGCATCTACCACAGATGAGTGACATCTACAATCAACAAAGGAGATTGCCGTCAGCAAGGAGGGGAGTCCCCTTTCCAAACAGTCAGAGGTCTTAAAGCCAGAACTGAGGATTTCAGCAATTAGAAAGAAGAATTCCTGCCTTGACTTCAGCCAGCTAGCTTCTCCTGGGGAATTCAGCTACACCTTTGTCAGTTTCCAAATTGCAACCTGTTCTATCTAATTCGGACTTGCCAATCTCCAGAGTCCTGTGAGCCAATTGCTACACTAAATCCATAATACTTATGTACATATATATCTCCTGTTGTTTTTTTTTCTCTGGAGAACACTGACTAGCACAATTGGTTTCCGTTTTTCCTGGTTAGCCTGCCCCAAGTATTTCTCTTGCTTGCCGATGAAGTCCTTAGAGAAGAGGGGACTGTCTAGCTAACATTATAAGGTGAAAACAGTTTTATGTCTAGGTTTGACAGATCCTTGATGTCTTTGGCAATTAATGTGACTTGATGCTAAACTCTCATCTACAATAGTTGAATTCTAGATTAGCAGCCATAAATTAGGCTCTGTGACCTGATATCGCATCTCTTTTCCCCCTCCCTGATGAAGGAATGCTTTTTCTTTGGAAAGCCCAACAGAGGCATAAAAATAATATCACATGTAGTTCTCCTGTCACAAACCCTCTACTGAAAATAATAAAATTGAGAGTGTTCCCAGGGCTGTGGGTTATAATGGCTGCACGCATACTGAGTGCATAAAGCAATTTTATTTTTTGAAAGAAATAAATGATATTTTGGGAACGGATAGTTGCCCATGTGATATCAATCAAGCAGAAATATGAATATTTGTTATTCTAAGTTGATGAGTTACACTTTCCGTACTTTCAAAATCCCTGCTTCAATGTAGTAATTTGTCAAATTGAGAGCTCTGTTCATTCCTCCTTTTATTCTACAAATATTTTAGTGCCTTAAACGTGTCTTTCAGGTGTCAGGGGCTGGAGGCTGATGCACAGATGAAGATCCTGCTGCAAGGAGCTTATACTGTGGTGGAGAAGACAGCTGACAAACAAAGGAGCAGATTGCATCCGGAAGGTCGTTTCTGCTGGTGACAAGTGCCCCAGGGTGGTGTAGTTAGTGATTGGGGTAGGGGCTACCTGCTATGGGGGTTTCAGAGGAGGGGGCACTGGAGCTGAGATGTGAGGGTAAGAGGGTCACGGGCAGAAGATACAGCCGGTGCAGACGTCGTGAAGGGGGCCTGGCCTGCCTTCGGCTCTCCTGCTGCAGGAGCAGATCGTGCTCACGTCCACCAGTGCCCTTCCTGGTCCATGGCTGCATTCTTGCCCCCACTGGGGACTGAGCACATAGGGTACTGGTGTGGCCCATTCCTGAGGCTCGAGAACTTCCCTCTGGCCTGGCTGAGCCTCTCCTGAGGTTCCAACCACCCTGTCCTCTTTCCATCCCTGTCTCCTCTACTGGGTGCCAGACCTGCATCCCGGTCCAGGTGCTCCCTTCTTCCCTCTCCTATTCTCTCCCCTTTACCTTCCACAGGTGGCTCCCCCAATCAATCTCCTGCATGTTGTAGTGTAATAAAGAACTTGGCTGGTCTTTGTCCCAGATTCCTGGGCGGGAACCTCTACACCCTTGGAATTTCCCATGATAGGAATGTCTTTTGTTATTCTTGGTGGGCCCCAGACCACACCTGATAGTTCACACTAAGGAGAGGACTGAGGGTGGAGAGGTCAAGCCAGAAAGGTGATTAGGGGGCTGGGAGGTCATATCAGCCTGATCTCCTGGCAGAGGTGGGGGCTGGAGATTGAGTTCAACCATGGGGGCACTGACGTAACTGTTCCTGCCTACATAATGAGATCCCGTAAAAACCCGAGACACCTGAAGCTCAGGTGAGCTCCCTGGGTGGCCACGCACATCAGTGAGCCAGGACAGTGACACACTCTGGCTCCACGTGGAGAGGACATGGGAGCTCGTGTCTGAGACCCTCCCAGACCTCGTCTTCTGCGTCTCTTCTTTTGGCTTCTTCTGATTTGTCTCCTTTTTGCTATGAATAAAACCATTATTGTCAGGTATAGTGCTTTCCCGAGTTCTGTGAGTGATTCTAGTGAATTATTGAACCTGAAGAGGTGGTGGAAACCCTGAATTTGTAGCCAGTTGATCGGAAGTGTGGGTGGCCTGGGACCCCCGAGCTTGTGGCTGGGGTCTGGGTGAAAGCAGTCTCAGGGGGCAGTGCTCTCTCCCTGCGTGTCTTCTCTAACTCCAGGCAGCCGGACCCGGCACTGCGTTAGAGTGCGGTAGTGTCCTACGTTATTGCACATCTTGGCATCTGAACGTGAAAGACCCAAACTAACAGAGTCTGTTGGAATGAAATATGTATATTTTTAAAAGTGTCTCATGGCAGGGACATAAAAACGGCCATGGCTGGAGAACATCTGACCTACATCCATTTCAGAAGTTTACTGATGGAGGTTGCCCAGCTGTCTCCACATCATGTTTTATTGTCATGCTGGCATCCCAACAGAAGTTTCCTTCTTTTGTTTTCCTGTTACGGAATGCCGTTTGGGGTAAGCTTTCCCGGTCGTGGTTCAGATTTTGGTTCTGCCCGGGTCTTTTCTCTGTAGGGTCATCGGGCTCCCTACCCGGGCCTTTGAATACCTTTGCTCTAGTTCAGCTGCCCTTGCAACATTGTAACAACCCAGCCCGAAGGAACATCTGGGGAAATATTAGCTGGAGAGTCAGAACTGGGTGTTGCTTAATATGTGAGAAAAAATGCAGTGTTTTCTTCTCCAAAGAAGGCAAGCCACATGGCGCTCTGTCCATCAGGATTCAGGGAGGCCCTGGCCAGGGGTCTGGTGCCAGATCAGGCTGAACTCTTCTCCACTGCAGTTTACCCATGGGGACCCCACACTCCCCCAACCCCATGCCTTTGCCTGTGCGAGCCTCTGCATTTTGCCAGGCAGGAGGGGTCAGGCTGGGCAAACCAGCAGGCAGTCTGGCGCACAGGAAGCTGCCCAGCAGTCCGGTGACAGCAGGGGTGGCAGGGGCCAGTGGGACCCTGGGCAGGAATCCAGGGCGAGCCCCACCCAGTTTCACCAGTCGCCTCGGCTCTGGAGGGTGCAGGGCCAGCCGGGCTGCGGGGCTTGCTGCACCCGCCACTCACTACCTCTTTCCTTCATCAGGCACCTGAGTCTGTGCTGCCCACGGCAACTGCTGGTGAGAGGATGCCCCGGTGCCACCTCCCCGGCTGAGCTGCTCTGTACCCCTGCGATCCATAGACATTTGCTTTCATACCAATGCCCCGCGTGGAGGTGTCTATCCCATGAGGTGACTGTGCAGGAGCAAGTCACAGGGTGAGCAGGGCCCTGCCCAGTGCAGGGGTCCGTGTCTCCCGGGGCTGAGCAAATCCCCCCTGGATTCCCCACCCCACCCCTTGTGTGTGTGTACACAGTCCCTCTCATGGAATAGTGCAGATTCTGTTTCTCTGCAAAACTAGCAAAACCCCAATTGCCGGTGCATCTGAACTTGACAGACTAACAGAGTCTGTGTAAAGTGAGGAGAACATGAGGAAAGTTCAGAAATTGATCATTTAGCCAGAAACTGTCTTTTGAACAACTTTCCTCTTGGATGCTTGCATTATGGATCTGAAGGTTCCACTCGGATGTTCACTTATGACCTATTTCATGTGATGGAATGAATGATGGGCAATGGCGAGATCTGCAAATTTGTGGATTCAAGGAAAGTGTCAGGATGGAGCCCCTTTGAAGGATGAAGGCCGTGGACCTGAAGCAGGGGCTTAAGTGGAGGTGCACCTACTGATTCTCCTTTCCCCCAAATACCTGGCACTCAAACATCCCTCCCAGGCCACCCCACCTTCCCCTGCAAAACAAACCAACCAACCAACACAGGGAGAATGCTACTGATAAAAAAAATAGTAATGAGTTTTCTGGGGAGGTCTAGACGTTGGTGTGGCCTCTTTTGTGTGACTTTCCTCTTGGATGTTGATGAGGCATTTGCTGACTCCTTCCCCTGGGCCCTGGTCCTGGGTGACTATTTACTCCCAGTTTGCACGCCCTTCTGTGAGGTCCACTAGCCACTGGCCCCTCTTTCAACCCCAGGGCTCCCAAGCAGCTTTTTGTGCCTGGCTTTAAAAAGTGAACAGCCAGCCAGTGATCATCAGGTGTTTAAGGAAAACTGGAAATGCAAAAGGAAAGAACAAGGAAAACAATCAGATAAAAAATTCAGGGCAAAAGAGAATCCAGAGACAGATGTGGTTGCCCTGGAGATGTAGCAGCCAGATGTCCCTTCAAGAGCGAGCCCTCCCCCACAAAGCCCACAGCTTGCTGATGGGCTCTGGCTGAGGGTGCCTTCAGATTCTGCCTTGCTTTCAAGCTGAGGCCTAGGCTCCGTGGGCAGCCACCAGCAGAGGAGGGCAGTTGTACCATGGCTCTCCTTGTCTGGCCAGTGTGGGATCCTCCAAGGACAATATTCGTACTGGAGCTCCCCCAAAGGCTGGTGGAGGCTTTCTCAGGAATCCACCACCGTCTGAGGCTCCTTCTCCACAGTCTTCCTTCCTCCCCCATCTCCTGGCACAGGTGTCAGACCTGCCTTGCATTCTGAAGCCTCTCCCTGTCTTCTCCTGCTCCTTCTCCCCTTCATCTTTCACGGGATCATATCTCATAACTCCTTTGCATTTCTGTTTTTGCTTCTGCTTTGCAGAGGACCCAAGAATTGGGTTTAGGAACTGGATCGCCCACAGCCTGGCTGGCAAGGAGGACCCCATCCCCAGGGGTATGGATAATCCCTGGCACAGAGTGGTGGCACAGATGTTGATGATTTTAGTGGTGCTGACTTGGAAGGATGTCCCAGTGAAGGGAGATGCCCTGCCTAGTGATGAGTCCAGCTGTCGAAATGCTCATAAGCACAGTGGAAATGCAGCTGATTCCGAGTCACTGATGTCCTATGGAGGGATAATGGGAAACTGGGGGTGGTTAATAAACATTTAGAGCCTAAAAATGAAGGGCCTCACTGAGCTTGCACAGAGGCCCTTATCTCCTATAGTGGAGACAACACAGCAGAGGAGGAACTCAGGATCTTGTAATGGGGCTGCCGAGGTTCAGTGATGGTTGGCTGCTCAGTGGAGGTAGTTCAGGGCTGTGCCAGTTTGGATGTATTATGTCCCCCAAAATGCCATGTTCTTTAATGCAATCTTGTGGGGGCAGATGTATTAGTGTTTGTGATGGTTGGGTTCATGTATCAACTTGGCCAGGTGATGGTACCCAGGTATCTGGTCCAGCAAGCACTGGCCTAATCATTACTTCAAGGCTGGTTTATTAAATCATCAGTTGGCTGCAGCTGTGACTGATGACATCCACGAAGGGCATGTCTTCCACAATGAGAGTATGTAATCAGCTGGATTTAATCCAATCAGTTGAAGACTTTTAAGCGAGACAGATAGAGGACCTTCACTTCTTCTTCAGCTAAACAGTGAAGCGTTTCCTGAGGAGTTCATTGAAGTTGCCAGTTCATTCCTGAGAAGTTCATTGAACACTTTCATTGAAGTCGCCAGTTCGCTGCCTGAGGAGTTCATCAAACATCTTCACTGGAGTTGCCAGTTTGCTGCCTGCCCTACAGAATTTGGACTTGTGCATTCCCACAGTTGAGTGAGACACTTTTATAAAACCTTATATTTATAAATATCTCTTGTTGATTCCGTTTCCCTAGAGAACCCTAACTAATACAGTGTTGATTAGGTTGGAATTTTTGGATTACACTGTTTCCATGGAGAAGTGACCCAACCAACTGTGGGTAATACTTTTGATTAGATTATTTCCATGGAGGTGTGGCCCCACCCATTCAGTGTGGGTCTTGATTAGTTTACTGGAGCCCTATAAGAGCTCAGACAGAAGGAGCTCGGTTCTGGAGCTGAGAGAGACATTTTGGAGACAGCCATTGACAGCAGAATTTTGCTGATGCTTTAGAGATGGAGCCCAGAGTTTTCCCTGGGATATGTTAAGACAGGATCCCTAGGCGCTTAGAGAGAAACATTCTGGGAGAAAGAACCCAGAAAGCACAGGAGCTGAGAGAGGAGCTGGAACACAACCTGGGATCAGCAGATGCCAGCCACGTGCCTTCCCGCCTAGCAGGTTTTCCCAACACCTTCAGCCTTCCTTCAGTGAAGGTATCCTATGGTTGATGTCTTTGTTTGGATGCTTTTATGGCCTTAGGACTATAACTTTGTAACCAAATAAACCCCCTTTATAAAAGCCAATCCATTTCTGGTATTTTGCATAATGGCAGGGTTAGCAAACCAGAACAAGGGCCCTGCGTGGGAAAGCCTGAACGAGGGATGGGGAATTTTGGATGGATGCCCACAAAGACTATGGTTCTTGGGACTCCCCTGAGCCCACAGAGCTGAGATAGCCCACCTCTCAGGGGCTGCCCCATCTCCTCCCCTGGCTGCCAGTTCAATAAATAGGGTTAAATACCAGCACAACCAGGCTGGGGACATGCTGGGCCTGATAAGGGAGAAAAGAGATTGCACCATAGAGGAGATACAAATATCAGCCAGCAGATACCCTCAGAAGCACTGAGATAGAAGGTACTTGGGATTGAGCTTTGAAGGTGCTTGATCAAGAACCTAAGACTGTGTAATCAATGTTTATTGACTTGGGGGCACCTCTCAGGGCATAGGATTTAGACCCTGCCCTGGACACCATGGGTGGAGCAAACTTGCTGTTAGTGTGGCTTTTAGAGTCCTGGAGAAAGTGATGCACTATGTCGAGTGAAGTGAAGTCGAAATGTTGCCTGGAAGATGGTGGAGAAAGGGGTTAAAAGGCTCCTGGAAGTATATACTGTGATGCTTCCCTGTTTTATTTTTTTCTCCAAGAGACCTATGGCCATTTACTTGGGTGACTGAACACTGGATACAAGGGAATACTTTCAGAGCTATCTGACATAGAGTCTAAGTTGATCTTGATTCACAGAGACACAAGGTGTCATTGAGGCCCCTTGTTAGAGACCTGGTCAGAGTCCATCTGACAGCAGGTCCACTGGTCCAGGGGCCCACCCAGTGGTCATTTCTCTGATTCCGAATATGAAATTACGATTGATATATTTGGCAGTTGGTTTAACCGTCATGCTGGATCCTTGGAGTGTGGGATAAGAGCTATTGTAGAAGGGACGTCTAAGTGTAAACCTCTGAAACTGTACCCCCACTCTGCAGCCAAGACAGTGAGTCCAAACCAATGACCCAGTGGATGGGGGGAGGGGTGGTGCAGATCAGCGCTGCTCTTGGCCATTCTATGGAGGAAGGGGTGATGGACCTTCCCATATCTCTGTTTATGGCTCATATAGCAGCTAGGGTTCTCCAGAGAAACAGAACCAATAGGATATATGCAGATACATAAAGGTATCTATAAATCTGTTTATTTTAAGGAATCGGTTCATGTGATTGTGGATTGGGGGCTGGCAAGACCAAATTCTGTAGGACAGGCTGGAGGCTGGAAATTCTGGGAAGAGTGGATGTTGAAGTCTTGAGTATAAAATCTGTATGGTAGGTCAGCAGGCTGGAAGCTCAGAGAGGATTAGAAGGTGTAATCTTGAGATAGAATTTCTCTCTCTCTCTGGAACCCTCAGTGCTTTGCTCTGAAGGCCCCAACTGATTGTGTAAGGTCAACCCACATTATGGAGGGTCATCTCCTTTACTTCAAGTCAACGGGTTGTAGATGCTAAACACATCTACAAAATCCCTCCACAGCAACATGCAGGCCAGTGTTTGGTCAAACAACGGGACACCACAGCCTAACCAAGATGACATATAAAATTAACCATCACAGTCCACCAAGTCATAACGTTGGGTGTGCCCAGGGGCAATCCATTTTTACATGAGAGCAGTTTATCTGGGGTCAGCCCTGAGCAAGACCAGAGGGCATGAGGAAGCTGTGTGAGCAGGTATCCCAGTCTCCACGTCACCTATGACAGGTGGACCAGTGCCCCTCCCCCAGCTTGCATCTGTGGCTACATGGGTGGGTCCAATGTAACCTGCTGAATGAAGAAGAAAAAGCTCAGGCTTGGTTCACAGATGGGTTGGTTCAGAATCTGGAGGCAAGCTGGAAATCCTCCCTCCCTGTTAGTGTCACAGACATTACTGCCAATAAATTTCCTTCACTTCTAACTCTGTCATCAGGTCTGCTTTGCAGATGACCCATGAAATGCAAGAAAAGAAAAAAAAAAAAAAAACCCAGCAAGAATAAATACAGTAAAATGAAATAAAGCAAGAACTCAAACCAAAGCCCTGATTAATATCTTAAATGAATTAAAACAACAACAACAATGCATTCATGAAACAAAAAGAAACAGGGAAAATGGAAGGGAAGGCATTCTCAAAGACATAAAAAGAGGGAAAAAACCAATAACCTGCAAAGATATAAATATCAGACTGACAGAATTTTTATCCGTGGTGCTGGATCCTAGAAGACAAGGGAGTAAGGCCTTCAACATTGTGAGGGAAAATGATTTGAATCCCAGTATTCTGTATCCAGCAATGGTTTAGCTTGGTTCACCAACGGTCTTGAATCCCAGTGTTCTGTATCCAGCTAAACCATTGCTCAAGGGTGAGGGACTAGCAAAGACATTTTCACACGTTGAAGAGCTCAGGAAGTTTACCTTCCATGCACCTTTCTGTGGAAGTTATTGGAGGTCATACCCACCGAGGGAGAAGCAGGTAAACTAAGAAAGAGGCAGACCTGGATTCCATGCAAGAGGAGAACGTCCTCTCCAAGGAGGATTGCAGTGGAGCAGGATCTTAGTGCAGGCTGCCGGGATGCAGTAAACCAGAAATGGATTGGCTTTAACAATGGGGGTTTATTGGTTCACAGATTTACAGTTCTAAGGCCATGAAAATGTCCTACTTAAGGCATCAACAAGACGATACCTTCTCTGAAGAAAGGCCAATGACATCTGGGGTTCCCCTGTCACATGGGAAGGAACATGGTGATGTCTGCTAGTCCTCCCCCGGGGTTAGCTTCTGGTTTCCATAGCTTGCTCCAAAATGTCTTGGGCTTCTGTCTTAGCGTCTCTGAGCTCTCTCCAAAATGTCTCTGCTTTTTATCCTCGCATAAAGGACTCCAGTAAGAAGATTAAGACCCACCTTGAATAGGTGGTCACATCTCCATGGAAACAACCTAATCAAAAGGTCCCACCCATAGGAGGTCTGCTCCCACAAGAATGGAGTAAAAGAACATAGGATTTTCTGGGGTACATAATGGATTCAAACCAGTTCAATATTTCCCTGTTCTCTTTTCAAAAGGTGACTTTTTGAGAGAAGACAAGAATGGAAAAGTTCTTACTCCAGAATTGGAACTCCTCACGTGTTAATTTTGTTAAAAATGTAAAAATAAAATGCAGCAGGGTGCTCACTCCTCCCCACCCCTACCTGCTTGGCAGGGGATCACCACGCTCAGGCTTGGCCCCAAGTTCGAGTCCAGGAGCTCTTTTCTTTCCTCAGCTCGTGCTGTGACTGGTTGGCTGGCAGACCATGTCCCGAGGGCTGGAAGGCCTGTGTCTGCTCCCACAATGACCAGTGCCTTAGCCCGCTGTCCTGGGCTCCCGGGTCCTCCAGGGTGCCCCGTGGACTGGGCCTTCTCCTGGCCCGCCGACCTTGGCTGGTCCTGGGTGACTCTCAGGAGTGGGGTCCAGGCGTCCGGATCACCCTCAGCTCAGTGCTCCCTCCACCGACCCTTCCCCACCCCTGAAGGACCTCACACTTGGGTGGGCCATGGGCCTGGGGGCATCTTCCTAAGCATGGCTCCCTGCATGGGTCTACTGGGTCTGCTCTAACAAAGCCCCACAACTGGGTGGCCTAAAACTACTGAAATGTGCTCTCAGTTCTGGAGACCAGAGGTCTGAACCGAGGCGTGGGCAGGGCTGTGCTATCTCCGAAGGGCCAGGGAACACTCCGCCCTCTCTTTGTCCAGCTTCTGGTGGCTCCAGGCACCCTTAGCTTGTGGCCCCATCACCCTATCTGTGCCTCCACCTTTCTCTCCCCCTGTGTCTGTCTTTTCCTTTTCTGTTTCTTATAAATACACCTTCTGCCCCCTAATCCAGACAATCTCTTCTCAAAATCCTTCACTCAGTTGCATCTGCAAAGACCCATATTTCCAAATGAAGTCACATCCATGGGTTCTGGGCAGCTTATCTTTTGGGAGCTCCCATCCTACCCAGTGCCCTCCCTAAGCTCCCGACACTTGCCATTTTCCAACCCAGATCCCTGTGGAGTGAGTCCCCACCAGTGTCTTGTGGATGAAGATGGGGTGGGGGGTAGCTGCACTGTTGCCTCTCCAGGGGCCATTAACTGCTGACCCTAAAAGGGGGGACAGTGGACTGTAAGAAGCAGGGGGCACCTCCTAATTTCCCCTCATTTCACAGGTGTTTATATTCTGTGCAGCAGGGGGTGGGGGCTCTCTCGGGTGACATCTGGGACTCCTTGTGGGGGCTGCTGGTGCCTGAGCCCGTCTGCAGGATCGCGGACCCTCTGCTAGCCTCGCTCCCTTCTGGGCTGTCTAACCTGGAGGTTGACTGGGTTCTCCTGCCGTCCAGCCACGCCCTGAGCAGGTGCCTTCTGAGCTCCTGCTTGAGACTGATGCAGACCTGCTCCTCGGACACCCAGAGCTGACTCACTGCCCCTCCCGGGGGGCATTTCAACGGTCCATGCCTTTAGGCATGGAGGAGACCCGCATAATGGGGTAAGTCAGAAGGGGCCATCTTAGGGGGACAAGTGCTCCTTAAATTACAGAACTAAATACATACATGACCACTTAAAGGGAGTAGTAAAAATAACAAAGCAATGAAAGAGCAGGAGTTGAATTTAAAAAAAGGAAGGGGGTGGGATGGGGTGGAGGTAGTGTTCCAGAATCTCTGCACTAGTCCGGGGATCTTCAGAAGGGCTAACATTTTCTGTTTGGGGCCTGTTGCCTAGTGAAATTCCACCACTGGGACGTCATTCCTGCTGGATTCCAGGTTGTCCAGAAACCTTAAGAGACCTAAGTCATCTACTATTTTAATATATGGGTCAACGGAAAGCAGTTGGAAATCGGTGGTTGGCTCAAGTGCCACTGGCCATGCGCTTGTTTGAACAGAGGCATTGATAATTCAGTTAATGCTCTAATAAAATTGCACAGAGGAGCTGGCTAGAAAATTTAAGTCAGGATTTTTTCTTTGTTTTTTCCTTGGCTGGGGAGGAGAAGCAGAGGAATCAGGGGGACCTCCTGTTGCCTCGCCCCCTCGCTGTGTGCAGCCGGACACCGCAGGCAGAGCTGCGAGCTGTGCTTGGGCCTGCCCGCTCCAGCTGGGCCCCTTCCTTGTGGCTGCAGGTCACGGCCGGAGGCTTGCAGATGTGGTTTTCTCAAAGAGAATTTGCCGCAAACTTAAAATTCAGATTCCACACACAAAGTGAGACTTCTAGCCCCTCTTGAAACCCTGGCCTCTCTGCCGCCCTGGGTGGGGACTGTGTTCTGTTCAGGTGCCCGTGGCTCCCACCTCACCTCAACCTTGTGGAACTGTAGAAATGGGGTGCAGGAGGGGGTTCTGGAGAGGGCTGGGGCCGGAGGGAAGGAACCCCGAACCCAGGACTCCCTGGCAGATGTAACTGGAGCCCGCCTGGAGCCCGGGCTCACATGTACGGACCCCCTTAGGGGTGAAGAGGCAGGGGATGAACCCCTTCCCCTCCCAGGGAAGGGAGAGCACGTGACCAGCCCCGAGCTGCCGGCTCAGGGGTGCACCTGAAATTGCTCAGGGTTCCGGGGAGCTGCGGATGCCTTGATCGGACCTGGAGAGTGGATAGTCCCGGGAAAGGCGGTTTAGAGCCAGTCTCTGCACATCCTGATACTGTTTCCAATTAAGTGGTAACCTGATTAATATCTAGCTCATAATCTGATTTTTCTTTTCTAAAACGATTTGAGGCTCCATACTACACAGGCACTTGCGGCTTTATAAGTGGTTGTTCAAACAGGAAAATGAGAGGTCAGCTGGGAAAGGCTCACATGGTGCCTTGGATCAGGAGCAGGAGACGTAATTGTTTTTGTTGTTGAAATTTATAGGAGGGATTAATCGTAGGGTTTCTGAAACAAAATTCTTGTCTCCAAGTGCAGTTCTGTAGGAAATGGACTTCATTAGGTCTTTCCTTGGCTTGGACTCAAAGAAGCTGAGGGCAGGGAGGGCAGAGCTTTCCCCGGGGGCCGAGCTCGTGGAGTCCAAGGCCCTGTGGGCTCGGGCTGACGGGTGGGGGCTGGGGAGCCCCCCGCTTCCACCCCCCTCACCCTCCAGAGGGTGCCTGCGAATCCTCTACCCCAGATGGCTCGGAGAATCAGAAGAGGGGGTAGCTTATGATGACATTTTAAATTCCTTCTATCTGTTTGGGATTTTACAAGTAATTTTTAACACTTGTCCATTTCATCGTAACATGGTGTAATTATCGGCAGATTTGATGGAATAATGCAATGTGAAGACTCTGCTGTCGACTACCGTCAGTTTCAGTTCCTTACCTCTTTCTGATGCATTTTGGCAAAACTACTTAAAAAATAACAATCTCTCTCCGTAACAGGCTTGTCTGCAGGGTGGAGTGTGTCATAGGGGAAGGGCTGTGAGCTTTTCAGAAGGAAACCCCACTCCATAGCTTGGGCACTGTGATTGAGAGGAAACCTTAAATCAGCGGGACAGCTGATGCTGAAGGTGAAAAGCTGAAACGCTTTGCTCTGCAGCCAAGGATGCCTTTTGTATGGACACTTAGCCCCGGGGCCAAGGGCAAGCGCCACACGGGTCTGAAGAGCTCTGAGTAAAGACCCGCCGTCCCTATCTTCCCTCCCCTAGGGCTGTTTTGTGTTTAAGTAACACTGTTACGTGTCCGTAGAAGCCTGGTGTGCAGATTCATTCCAATCATGTTAGGTATTATTAGCTTAAACAAAGAGATGTATGACAAAAATAATCCAAATTATAGGTGTGCCCTTTCTTTGTCGTCCTTGAACTTTCCTTTCCGTGTTCAGTTTCACCAGGGCTGGGCCTTGCTCTCGGCTGGGTCGTGTAGCCGGCTCCGAGCCTCTGCCGGGCGGTAAATGCACAGCAATTATGCAAGAATCACCGACGTGTCACTTGGTTGCACCTCCGTGAACCCTCCCGTCCCTTCCGTATCCTGACGTGGCCTCTTTCAGGCGTTACCAGGACGACCCCAGCCGGGCAGTGGCTGGAGGACAGCAGCTCCATTCTCTCTGCCTCGCGGGTGTCCTCAGTGAGGTCACCTTCCCGCGTCTGAGATCCAGGAAGGACGCCCGTGGTTCTGCTAAGTCCACCACCCACGTGCCATCGGGGCTGCGGTGACATCAGTCCTGAGCTCCTGGTGCCGAGATTTGCCACACGCCTGGGTCCAGCTCCACCTTGGCCAACAAAGAGGGCGGACAGGCAGGGAAGCTTCTAGAAGATGTTCTGGGTCTTTCAAGTCATCGTTAGGTCCAGATGGCCTGAGAGGGACCACTTGTGAGACCAGCCCCACTTGAGGGCCCCAATTCTTCTCCCCTGGCACGATGGAGGGAGAGACGAGGCCTGAGGATGGACGGAAGGCGCAGGCTCGAGGGGGTCCCCAGGGGCAGCGGGAACCTCAGGCCACACGTGGTGGATGTGGCGTGCGCTCGCTCCTGCCACACGGGCCGCCTGCCGCCCTCTGCCCCCGCTGACGGTGCCAGGGCCTCGCCGCTGCCCTCACTGGCCCTCTGCTCGGGGTGCCCTTCACCCCACACCTCCTCTCCATTTGGATTGCTCCTACTCATCTTCCAGGCCCCATTCCAGCATCTTCTCCACGGGAAGCCTTTCGTGACTCCACCTTTCTGGGTGCTTGTTAAGGAAACACGTCCCCAGAACCTACCGAATTAGACTCTCAGGACAGAGGGGAGGGGCCTAGTAGTTTTGTCCCTTCCCCAGGTGATGCCCATCTGCCGCCAGCTCGGAATCCCTGCTCTGCTCAAAGCAGCCTGCAAAGACCGTCTGCGTTTTTTTTTGTAAGCTTCATTCAGTTCTTCAAACTTTCTCCCTGAAAATGAACTTTGAAAATCCCCTGAGATTTCAGAGAAGGCACTTCCAGACGAACGTGCTCAGTAGGACCAGTCTGTGCGTGGTGCGGTTCGACTCCGATTGTCCACGTGTCCTAGAAAATGGGCGGCTGAGTGAAGGGGCATCAGAGCCCCCTGCTGAACCGAGCTGGTGGCCCACACGCTCAGCTGGGAGCTGGGCCGGGCTCTGGCCTCGGCACTTTACCCGTGTTGACCCGCGCGATCCAGACAGTTCCTTCGTGGGCAGGTGTTACTAGTATCCGTACTTGACAGAGGTGGAAACCAAGGCCTGGGCAGCCAGCCACTTAGGTCCGGCTCCCAGTAATTGATGCAGGCTGTTCTTGGGGGGTCTCCTGTCATGGGGGAGGGAAACAGGAGAGGACTGGGGAGAAGGTGAGCTAGGTGTGGGTCAGGAGAAGGCAGCCACCACGGCTCTCCCAGGGAGCTCTGGGACGTTCCTTTTATCTGTCGTGCCTTGAGGCAAGGGGCACATTTTGCATCCTTGCACCTGCCAGTCTTTGGTTTGGGGCCTCCCCCGAAGAAGGGGACACACCCTTCTGGCACCTGCAGGGAGGCGGCTCCTATCACGCAAGAGCAATCCTCTAGAAGAGGTTGCAGGTGTGAGCCTTTATCAGCCACACCTGCAGCAGCTGGGCGGTGGGCCCTTCCCAACTGAAAAAGGAACCTGGGGTGCACAGCGGACACCTGCCCACTTAGCCCTGCGCAGTGCTGTGACCCATCCAGACAGCTCTGAGCCCGGCCAGGACAACTCTGGAGAGGGGGATGCGGCCCGGATTACTTTGTGCTCCAGGATCTTGACTACCACCCATGATGGGTCTGATCTCCAGCATCTCTCTGCAGCGGTGCCTGGAGGGGATCCTTGCCTTGGGAATTTGCACTGAAAATTTGCAAGCCCTCTCTCTGCATGGGAGTCTATTTGCACCCCTAGACCCCGGCAGGGTCTGGCATGCAATGGCTTCCACGGACCACTTGCTTCTATGAATGAATGCATGAATGAATGAAGTGAGGATGAATGCCCCTGGCCATGCTGCTGCCTGGAAATTCCTCTGGGGACACCAAGGACTTGGCACCTGCCCCTTCTGGTCTCTCTGGGGAGCAGGCTCCCAGCCTGCCTGCCTCTTCTCCCAGTTCGGCAGGTGCCTTAAGTCTTGGTTTTCCCCTCCAAGGGCTCAGGGCGTTTTCCCGCCTCTCCCTTTGGAACCCTGGACAGGGGTGTTGGTGGGACCTGGCTGGCCGTTCCTGGTGCCGCTCGGGGCTGGGGAGGTGAGCTGAGGAGACGGCGAGCTGGGGACGCCCACTGTGGTTACCCTTCCTGTTTACAGCCTCTCCGCCCTTGGGCAGCAGAGCCAGTGGAAAAAGGGCTTCATGCTCCCTGCAAACCGTGAATCAGGTTGCAGGCGGCCTCCCCGGTGGGCAGCTCGCTTGCTCTGCGGCTGGAGGGAGGGCCGAGGCGGCAGCTGAAACCACGGGGCGTCTGCGCCAGCTCCCCGCCGGTTCCGCTCCGTCTAAGATGCCTCATGGGTCCCGCCCAGCCCTTCCACCTTCCCGTGGGGGGCGGGCCACAGCGGATCGGGCTCTCCTGGGCCAGCCCCCCTGCCTTCCTCAGTGCTCCCCAACCTTCCTCAGTGCTCCCCCACCCACCTGCCAGGCCTTCTCCCAGGCCTGGGACAGCTCTGCAGGGGCCGTGCCCACCTTCCCCATTGGTCTCCCCAGAGCCTTCTTTATTCATTCCCTGTCCCCCAGAGAGTGACCGGCATTCTTTGGCTCAGGTATTCACCCTGTTTGTCAGGCGGGGTGCTGGGTGCAGAGAGGCCACGGCCCCTTCCCGGCCACGAGTGCACAGAAGTGAGGCCCCGTGGGGTGGGGCCCAAAGCACTGGACAGGGGTGGGCCTACTGGGTGTCGGGGGGGCAGCACCGAGAAAGCAGTCGGGAACAGTTTTTGAGGCAGAGAGCAAGGGAGAGAGCGTTCCAGGCAAAGAGGACAGTAGGAGTGGTGACGGGGTTCCAAGACTCTTACCTCCTTATGTCTGCTAGAACGTTCCGTGGCCTTCTAGACTCACTGACTCAGCTGATTCCCATGACAACTCATGAGACCAGAAAGATGGACTGTCCTTCTCATTTTACCACCGAGAAAACCGGAGCTGAGATGGAGTCACCGGCTCAGAGTCCCGTGGGAGAGCTGGCTGTAACCCTCGGCCGCCCCCAAGTCAGAGCTGGCCCGCCCAGCCCGCTCTGCCCCCCACTTCTCTGCTGTTCGGTTGATACCCAGGGTCTGTGATTTTATTTTTATGTTTATATTCATTTTAATATGCCGTTACATTCCATTCCATTCCACCTCAGTAAGTAACTGTGGCTATTTAAGAATGAAATAAAAATATTGTTTTTCTTTCACTTTTTGCATAGTATTTATTTATGTTATTTATTAAGAGACACCTTTTAGAGTTTTAGTTTTAAAGAAAGTTTCGCAGAAATTACACAGAAAATTGTACAGAGACCCCATCTATCACCCCCTATGAACATAGGGGGTCAGTGTGGCACATTTGTTACAGTTTCTGAAACAATATTGATACCTATTATTAACTAAAGCCCATGGTTTACATTAGGGTCTACTCTCTGTGTTGCACAGATTTATGGCTTTTGATAAACATGTAATGTCATGGATCTACTGCTGCAGCATCTTACAGAAGAGTTTCCCTGCCCTAAAAAATCCCCTGGGCTCCACCTATTCTTATCTCCCTCCCCCTGAGCCCCTGGCTCCCACTGATCCTTTTACTGTCTTTATAGTTATGCCTTTTCCAGAACATCATATAGTTGGAATCATACAGGGTGGAGCCTTTTCAGACTGGCTTATTTCACACAGCTGTATGCATTTAAGTTTCCTCCATGTCTTTTTGTGGCTTGATTGCTCATTTCCTTTTAGTGCTGAATAATATTTCATTGTGTGGGTGCCTCACAGTTTGTTTATCCATTCACCTTTTGAAGGGCATCTTGGTTGCCTCCACTTTTTGACAATTATGAATAAAGTGGCTAAAAACATTCGTGTACAGGTTTTTCTTTGGATGTGTATTTTTTTTCAAATGACCTCGAAGTTGTTAGGACATAAATATTTATTCAGTTGTTTGGATCTAACCACCTAACAAACAGAACTGTTAATTTCTTTTGGTTTGGGGACACTGAAAATTACTGACACACCAAAGATGCTGGGAATGGAGAAAAATTGGGAACCTCTGATCTTAGGTTTCTTGGAGATTCCAAACCAAAATTATCAGATCCAAGACTTCCTCATCCAAGTGAAAAGCTCAGGTCTGGCAATG
Source organism: Choloepus didactylus (assembly GCF_015220235.1). NCBI lineage: Eukaryota > Metazoa > Chordata > Mammalia > Pilosa > Megalonychidae > Choloepus > Choloepus didactylus. The sequence continues at coordinate 130,481,260 of NC_051315.1, read as the reverse complement.
GAAGACAGAGTTGAGGCGGTCAGGAGCGAGGGGGACAGATGGGAAGGAAGGGCGGGAGGTGAGGGCGAGGCCCAAGGTCATGGGTACGAAAGGTCCCAGGGGCCAAGCCTCTCTGGCTGGTGCCTCCCTCGCAAGATATGGGTGGGCTGAGGGTGCCGACAGCCGCCGTCACCCAACAGGGCTGTCCAGCAGCCTTGCCTGATGTTCCCACCAAGACGGGGACAAACTCAGTCTTATTTGGTGACTAATTGGAGAAGACTGTTTTGCCCCATTTCTGTATTGACTCTGCCTTCAATTTTCGTACATCAAACTTAGGCCATACCCATGTTCATTATCTTGGAGACCCCAAACAACTTTCTTAATGGCTGTGTCAAACCTTGAAATGTTCAAATCTTGGATGTGAGCTTGGAAATCTAGCAAGGAAGGGCAAAGAAAAGCCGTTACTTTCTCCATGAGAGTTGCAGGGATATGACTCAGCCATTCAGAGGATGTGGATGACATGAGAGAAAAACCAAGGTTGATTAGTTCTATGACAGAAAACTCGTCATACTGTATTTTCCAACAGAGCTCCAAATAGTGGAAAGTAGTCTATATTTTGATGCTGAAAATAGGCAGACTCAAGAAAAACTCAGTGTTCTTTTCAGGAAGTTTGTGGTTAAGGGTGAGGGACTCTAGCAGCCCACGGGAGAGCTGTGGCAAAGTCAGCAGGTCATCAAGAGGGACGTGGAGACTCGGGGGTGGGGTGGGGTGGGGGGCTAGGGAGCAGGAGGCTGACTTCCGGGATCTCCCAGTGACCCAGAGAATCTCCACATTTACTTGCCTCAGTTTCTTCATCTGCAAAATGAAGCATTTGTACTAGCTTGTCTCTCAAGGGGCCTTCAGTTCTCGAATTCTATAATCCTGTGGACTGATGCATTTTGCCACGAGGCGGGCCCCCTTCCTTGTACGAGAGGTTCAGACTTTATGGGAAATGAGAGGCTCAAGGATCTTTGGACTTGACTAGTCTGCAGAGCAAGCTGAGGGTTGCTCTTTTCTCCTTCACCCACGGACAATATCCAATTAAGTGGTGAGGAGAAGCGGTTTGGGTTGGCAATGCATTTGTCTACATGCTAGGAATTGAGGAAGCTTCATTTTCTTCCGGCTCTCTTACAGGATTAATCTCGGCAGATACTGTGTAATTTTAGAGGAGGCAGAAGGAAGACGTGATGAATGGGGAAGAGAGCAAATGAGGCGCTGGGGCGGTGGGACTCTCAGCCCGTGCCCGCCTGACTTCCAGGCACCTTCAGGGCTGAATGACGGGTCCAGGTAAGACTCATCTCCATCTTCCCACTTGGGAGGAAGAGTTGGGTTCAAATCTCAGTGTGACCACTTCTTTCCAAATGCCCTTCTTAATTCTTCAAGGTGGAAGTGAGGGCGCCCTCTTCTGGCCTCCCCAAGCATTACCCTGTCCTCCCCTGAGTCTCTTACTTCACCTTAGATCTCTCCCGAAATAGAATACAACCCTTTAGGAAAGTCTCCACGTCGGACTCATCTTGGCCTACCTCCGCTTCCTAGCACAGCTCTTTTTCATACAATAGCCTCTCTGTATGTGTCGGTGGAATAAATGAAGGAAGGAAGGAATTGAGATGACGTGCACACTAAAGCTAAAATAAGTAGGCATTTGACTTTATGCCTAAGAGAACAGCAACCCTAAGGCTAAGATATTTAATGAAAGAACAAACCCAACCCATTCTTCACAAATGGAAATTTATATTTCAAAGTGAAAAAAGAACAAAAAAAGAGGCAAATTGGAACTTTGGTTAATCCAATAATTACAAAATCAAACATCTCCTTGCTAAAATTTTTGCATTCCAATCAATTGCAAAAAAATTTCTTGGCTACTCTCATATTTGGGTTTGACATCCTTAAAATTAATCAGCTGAGCATAGTTTATAGCTCACAAAATTCTAGGAAGAATGCTGTATTTTAATCTGGACAATCTTATACCAATTTTCCTAGAGCCAGCTCAGTGCTGGCATGTTATATCTACTCAATGCAATCTTCTCGTTCTCCCCCAGTTGAACGAGGTTAACGTGTTCCCCCAAAAGTTTCTGATTCAAGATAAATAAAAAATTCCTGTTGTTAGAATTTTCTTTATTATGAAGTATTTCCCATATACTTAAACTCGAGGTCTTGCTTTAGGTCTGAAATTCCCCACATCACCCTCTGGATTGTTACTTGAGTGGATATATTCCATGTCTAGTTTACATTTCAGAATTTTGGGTCTGAATGCCGTTCAGTAACTGAGAATACACTTCCTGCCTGTTTTGACTGGAAAATATTTTTAAGAAAAATTTAAAGTGGGAGGATGGGGTTCATGGAATTGCACTGGTGATTATTGTAACAGCCTGACTGCTCTGCTGGGCTAGCACTTATTTGAGAAATTTGCTGTCTTTGAACAGTTTTTATTAGTGCATCAGGCAGGACTCCTTTGTAGCAAGTGCCAGGAATCTAACTTCGACTGGCATTGCAAATGAATGAGTTTGGCTCACATAATCAAAGGGACAATGAGATGGGAAGGCAGGACCAACCACCATGCAGGTACGGCCTCTAGGATGTCTGGAACCAGGAAGCTGATGGTACCTTCTCTCCTCTCCCGTCTGCTTCCTTCTCTCCGCTTGCTTCGTCCAAATGGCAACAAACGTGGCTGCTGCGGGCATCGCATCTCACAGCTTCACCGCCAGAGAGGGCCTGCGACTTGCTGGCTCTAGGCACAATCTAGAAACCCTGGGGAAGGGCTCTGATTGGTCCACCTGCCGTGTACGCACCCCTGGATCAACCAGTGGAGGTGGTGGTTGGTGGGAGATTCTTGAGGAAGGAGGCCGCTCCTCTTTGACACCAATGATTAGAGTAGAGAAAGGGCATTTCCAAGAATCAGGGAAGTGCTGGCCTATACAGATGACACAAGAGATGCCCCCTACTAGTAGGACATTTTCCTTCATAGATTACTATATTTATATCAATAGGCATCAGGAGCAGGGGCGGGGGCAGCTAGCCCACTGCATATTTGCTATCTTTGTCCCTGAGCTAGGGCTTGGGTGGGGCTGAAGCTAGAGTTGGAGAATCAGAAGTTACAGATTACAGAGACTAGAAATCTGGCAGAAGCTCATGTGGCTGGCATGGTTCAGACTCTTAGGGACTAGCTGGGCTGGTCCTGGGCATCCTGGGCAGGCACAGCCACCACTCATTCTGTGGACGGGGAAACTGAGCTGCAGGGAGCTCAGCTGAGTCACCCAAGGCTTGTGGTCAGTTAGCAGCAAAGAAGGAATGATGACCCCATTCCCAGACAGGCAGTTAGTTTCCACTCTGCCACTTAGGAAGACTCGACATGGGCACAGAGATGGAATAAGAAATCCAAGCTGGCTTCCTGGCTGTAGGGTCAATGGACACCCCAAAATCCTCCTCATCAGTTGGACCTACAATTGTTCCCCAGCCCTTCTTTTCTTGAAATAATAAAGTAGATTTGCCTCTCTCATGCATCTGATTTTTAAATTGGCCTTGGAACCTCACATACCCCCTCCAGGAGATGAAGCCCCAGCCTCATAACGACAAGCAAATCTGTTAGAGTAATTTCAGCTACAGATGCTGTCATGAGCTCTGAATGTGGCAAACTCTTCAGGCCAGCAGAAAAAGTCTTGAGAATCCCCCCACCCACCCATGCTTGGTCTCTTGTAGGACTTTGATTTTTATCTTAAAGGCAGAAATGCCCATTGACTTTCCTTTTCTCCCTTGCTCAGTGTTTCCTAAACATTGTCAAGTATAGGATTTAACCCATAGAAGGGACTCTGCAAACCCAGAAATGCTGCACTTCACTGGCAGATTAAGGGAGACCCCAGCAAAATTTTGGTCGGACATGACCTTTGATGGTTTGCCCTGACTTTAGAAACTTCCCTCTCTCTCCCTGACTCTCATCCAGGATAGAAGCAACCATTTGTCCTTTTAGTTACTGATTCTGTGAAAGTTAACATACAGCTGATGACAATTTTCTTCTTTTTGTATCTTAGAAATATCATGGCCTCTGTTTATGATCAGGCAAACTTATGTAGAACTGGGGTTCTTCTTTATGTTTTCATGTCTGCCTGTTATTTGCTGAATCTATTGATGCCTATTGGGAAGATTGTTTTGGTTCTGAGAAGTCTCCTTCGGGTTAAGAATTTGGGGGTGCTGGCTGTGACCCAGAAGAAGTCTTTAAATGTTGAAGGCAGCGAGGCAGCTCTCAACTCATCAAGGGACCATGAGCTCAGTGGAGCAGCCCCAGGGACACACATCTCTAAACCGGGACAAAGGCCATGATGGCCGCCTCGTGGCTCCATTGCTTCTATCAGTGCTTATTATGGCGTGTGGGTTGTTTGGGTGATGGGGATGGTGGTAGGAAACTGATTTGGGATGTAATATGGAAAAGGGCTTAGGCTATGTCAACTTCTGGAAGCTTACCCTGATGAGCTGGTCATGACCATTTGATCCCCTACTCCCAAGTTGCCTGCGAATGATATGTCTGAAGATTCCCACATGCTGGGTGAGCGTCCATCTTAACCAAATGCCATTTAACTCTTCCAGGCTTGTGTAGAAGCACAGTATTCTCATCTCCAACAGTGCGGACTTACTAAGTGGAATTAAAATGATCATTTTACATTTCCTTAAAAAAAAAAGAGTTCAAATTCAGTTCAAGTGCATCCTTCCGTTTTATATTGTGGCATAGATGAGATTTAATAATTCATTTTGATAGTCTGTGTATGTCCAAGTTGACTCTGTGTATACTAGCTTGATGTAGACTACAAATATAAGATGGAACGTATCAAAAGAAATGTCAAGAGAGGGATATAAGAAGACTGAAAACAGAGCCAGTATTTTTGAGAAAAAAGATGCAAAAACCAAGAGGCAGTTATGTCCCTCTGTGATTGAGCTAGAAGCCAGTTAAATATGATATTGTATCTACAAACCCTCTTGGGCTACTCTTATTTCCTTTTATCAGTCATGTGACATCTATAAGCCTAGATCATTAGGACACGAAAAAACTTCAGAGCTGATGTAATACGTCTGAACTAGTCAGGGTTCCATGTGGGAAATAGAAACCGCTCCAGCTACGGTGAGCAGAGAAGGAATCATCACTGGGAAGTAGGGAGAGGCCAGAGATGTGGGCTTGAGGCCCTCTGACCCACTCAGGAAGGCGGGGAAGCAGGAGTCTGCGCTGGGGAGACTGAATTTAGGAACATTCTGAGCCCAGCCCCACCCCCCACTGCCTCTTAACACCAGGAAGCTGGAGTCTCGGCGCTGGCTTCTGGGTGACTGGGGGTCTCTGCCTGAGTTCCCTTGAAGCAGAGCCTGAGACGGGGTTCTTACTGCGGGGAGCTCACAGGAAGAGCCTGTGAGGGGGTGAGGGGTGAGGGCAGCACGATGAGGGCAGGGAAGAAGGATGGTGCGTCTCCAGGAGAAGCCCGGCTGCAGCCTGGTCCCGCGGGGAGCTCTGGAGCAGGAGTTGCACTGCAGAGGTTGCTCTGCCTGGAGACGATGGGCCTGGGGTGCTGTATCCCTCATCTGTCAGTCACGGGCTCTAGACCACTCTCCAGGGAGACGGATGCAACTCTGTATTAGTTATCTATTGCTGAGTAACAAATTACCCCAAACTTAGCAGTGTAGAACCAATTTATTGTTTGTGGGTTGGGGGGTTGGCACGGCTTAGCTGGGTTGTGCCCTCAGGGTCTCTGAAGGTTGCAGTTCAGAGCCTTCAGGAGCTGTGTTTCTTTCTGGAACTTGGGGTTCTTTTCCAAGCTCATGTGGTTGTTGGCAGACTTCAGTTCTTTGCAGTTCTAGGCTTGGGGTCCCTGCTTTTTTGGTGTCAAGCAGGGTCTGCTTGCAGCTCCTGGAGGTCCCATATCTCCTTCCCCGTGCCTCAGTCACAGTCACTGTCCTGATATGGAGGCTTGCTTCTGCAGAGCTGGCAGGATAAGCTCTCGCTGCAGACCAAGCTGGGGTCTCAGTTGATGTAATCACTGGAGTGACTCTGCCATTACCTTTGCCATATAAAATAGCCTAATCACAAGAGTGACATCCCACCAGCTCTGTCATATTCTGTTGGCTGAAGCAAGACTCATGTTCTGCTCAGTCTCAAGGGGAAGGGGTGATGCCAGGGTGTGACTCGCTGAAGGTCATCTCAGAACTCTGTCCACACCACCTCCCCAGCCCCCAGCCTCTCCAGCTAGGGCAGCTCCCAGGGCCAAGGGCAATCGTCCAGAAGACAGGGCAGGTGTGCACCCTTAGCAGCCGGCACCCACAGTGTCAGCTCATAAAGGAATCTGGGAGGGGCACCCACAGTGTCTGCAGCACTGTGCCTGAGAAGCAGGGAAACTATCTGCACCTCATGCCCATCTGTCTGCAACACCAGTGCATCTAAGTGGGAACCCCGATTCCATCCAGAGCCACAGCCACAAGGGACCCTGGGAGATGTAGCATTTTCTAACTTTTGCAGTACAGGAAAGGATGCTAGAAGGAAATGGGATTCAGAGCTAAGGGCCAGTTCAACCCAACATTTAAAGGAAACTGAGTCTAGAGAGTCAGTGACGTATGAGGCCCTGCAGACAGTTGGTAGCCAGGAAAGACCCAAAACGTAGGACTCTTGATGTTGGTTTGGGGCTGATTTTGGAGGTGGTTTCCTCTTGAGACTAGGTGCCCAGAGGAACTGGAACTTTCCGTGAGAATCCCAAATCTGGGTGATTAAGTGAGGAACCTGTAGGGATACAAATGTTCTCTTTAGTGGAGCACAAAAGGAGGCTGTAGGGGGTTTGCCACAAGCTAGACCTGCCAGAAGTTTCCAGAGCCATAGGCAGCATTGGAGAGGGTCTAGATTCACAGCGATTAGTAACAATTACATATTAGAGAGTGGGGTCCCTTATTGGATGCAGGGTTTCTATTTTTTAAAGTTTTGTTCAAAATGATTTACCATCCTTGAAATTTAAAAAATAGTGATTTTTAATTCCAAAGAATGTACATTCTTAGCTATTTTGGAAACAGTAGTTGTGTTTGTACTTGAAAGAGGGAACCACTTTGGTGGGAATACACACTACATGCTCTTTCAGTTAACCTCAGCCGTGGTGAGCTGGGCGGCTTGGAACACAAGGCTGTAATCAAAGGTTGTCTTATTTGTAGGCAACGTGCCTTGGCGAAATTATTCCCCTTGTGCTGAACTTGCAAACTCTAACCAGAAAGTGGTAGCAAATGTCCCAGCGCTCTGGGGGCCCAAACCCAGGCCTGCCCTGTAAGAGGGGATGTGGGTGGCAGGGAGGGCTGGATCCCCCGGCTTGGGCACACAGCTTCCCATTCTTCACATGGCCAAGGTGGACCCCTGCCTGGAGCTGCTGCCCTCTTCTTTTCTCAGAGGCCACGGGCAGGGAAACACCACCATCCATGTCTCCACTTCTGCTCCTTGGCCCTGACATTCTGGGAGCTGAACCCTGAGGGTGCAGAGAAGGGGTGAAGCCTTTCATGTATGAGCAAAGAGGCCTTGGGACTGCAGGAAGGGAGAAGACATGTTCTCTTTTGCACCTTTTCTCCTCTATCTTAAACCTGAAGGAGATGATAATCCATGGGAAGAATGTCACAATTTCTCTACTCTTCAAACTTGGCTCTGGAAAGATCTCAAAGTCCAAAGTATTCTTTTGATGTCTCTTGATAGTTTGCATTAACTGAGTTTTCAGAGGCCATGTGATTGGGGGAGAAGGAGAGCCTTGGGGACGTACAGGGCCAGGGTTCTGACCTGACCTCTGCCACCAGTCCAAGCTGGGACAGTGGCAGGGCTGTTACGGTGCCCGCGAGTTAAAGTACGAGACGGCCAAACAGAATTTAAAGAGCCTTTATTAGCCGGCCGGCGACTGCAGCCTGTCACTCCAAGCAGGGAGTTCAGTGAGCAGCAGCAGCCCCGACCTGAGAGTGCTTGAGACTTACATAGGCAGAAATCACATCCTGAAAATGCAAGCAAGCTACTTGGACAAAAGCAGAGTTGGCGGTTAATTAGTGGGTGCTTAAGATCTTTAGCAAGCTTGAGAAATTTTCTCAAGGCCGGTGCAATGGTTAATTATTGAAACGGTTACGCTTGGCTAATGCATACATCCGCAAGTCTCACTCCCTAAAACGGCACAGTTTCACCCCCTTCCTCTCAGGGCTTTAATGTTTACTTTGCAGTCATTACCGGTTGAGGGGGAAGGGGACTCTCTTGTTACAGATTAAGGGGAGGGAGCCCACTTCAGGGCCACTCACCTTCTCTGAATATTGCTTTTCTCATCTATGGAATGGGATCCTAATTTCCTCCAACAAAAAATGACAGATATGTTTAAAAGGGTGGTGATGTTCATGATAAAAAGGATCATGTATTTCCAAGTGTCTTAAATTTGCAAAGCCTTGTGGAAACACCAATTCTTACTGAAGAATTTTCTGGAAAATCTGAGCAAGGTAACCCTTTCATTTCCCTTGTATGTATTCTAGAACCAATAATCCCACAATCTGAATCATTATGTATAGAACATTCAAAAAAAAAAAATGTAGTTCTCTTTTCTTACCTTTTCACAGGCAAACAGAGCTTTGGTTAAGGGTAAGCCCCGGCAATTTTAATTGCTGGTTTTTATATTTGAAAGGGGAGGCCATTAGAGAAGTCTCAATTCAGAAACTTCAAGAGAAATGGGAGGGTGTGGTGAGGGTGGAGGGGGGGAGTGCATTTCCTGTTTTCCTTTCAGATGATGTTGGAAAACATTGTAGGAAAACCATGGAGACTCACGAAGAAATTCCAAAATTCATTTTCTCTGCCACCAGGGGCCCAGCCCAAAAGGTGACGAGTAGAAGCGGTTGATTTTTTTTTTTTTTAAGAGTTGGGGTTTGCAGGAGTCCAGCTAAAAGCTCGTGGGGTGAAGACAGCATTTGGAGGGTGACATCAGCCTGCCACGGGGGCCAGAAGCAACAGAGCACTGGAGTCTGGTTTTCATTTATAGTTTGGGTCAGTCCCACAGTGAGGAGGGGAGAGGAGGGGTCGGGGAGGACGAGAGGGAGGGAGGGAGGCGGGAGGAGGAGCTGGAGGGAGCCCTGGCTGTCTCCCTGGACCTGGTCCAGCTGAGAGCTCAGCTTTCCACCAAAGCTGCTCAGTTCTCCAGGGCTGCAGCCTCCTGCAACATCTGCAGGGGAAGTCTCCTCCTCCTGCTCAAGGAGCCCCTCTCCTTCGGTGGAGACAGACGACAGAAAGCGGAGATCCAGCCGTGGAGAACTATGCATCAGATCCAAACATAACTGACTAGAGAAGTTCAGGGACATATAAGCCTTCGGTTTGCTCAGGGGTAAGTGCAATGCCCCCACCCCCCCGCCCCACTCTGTTTCCAAAGTTTGTCTGCAAGAAGGAAATACTTAAAACCTGAGCTGGCTCTTTCCAGGTGGCTTTAGCAGCTTTTATGTCTGCTCCTTTAGAGTCTGTTTCTGTACATGTTTTAGATCTCTGGAAGGTTCGGTTGGGTTTTCCTCTGTCCGTTTTGGCCAGGGTTGCCTAAGAGTGTAAGTGGCTTGTAGTTGTGGGTCGCCGTGGACTTTCTACACGTGGACTTTGCTTTCCTGTGTCTGATGCCCAATGTCTTCAGCTTATGATTTTGCTTAAGTTGTTTCCTCCTTCCCCAACCCAACTGGAACCTGTTTTGTTGGAAAAAGTGTCTTCACCGAGGTGTATAAGAACTATTTGCTGAGCAGCTACATTTGGAGATTTTTCTCTGTGCCCTCTGCTTGGTGACCTCAGGTTGGGACGTGCCTGGTGATTTTCTGCCCTGGGCCTTGCATTTGGAGGGGCTGGTGGAGCATTTTGTGGCCTTAATGGGGAGGGGGTGCCTTTGGCCCCAGGCTCAGGTCCCAGTGGAACGTTGCTCGGCACTCACCATCAGGGCTTGTGCCTTGGTAGGAACCGGAAGGCAGTGCTGGTGTCGGTCCTTTGGGGTTGCTGAAAGGAGCTGCAGGACTCAAAGGAGGAGGATTTTGGTGTCTGGGCACCCTGCCAAGTGGATAAGGCAGGGTGCCTGGGGCCTTGGGCGGCTCGTGCTGCCAGATGTGGTGGTGCCAAGCCTGGAGGCCAAGGCCTGTCCCGTGGCTGGGGATTCACGAGGGCAGACCCTGCTGGGAGCGGGCAGGCTGTGGGGTGGGGGCTGGGGATGGAAGGTGCTCATGGACCGTCCCAGCCTTTTCTGGGGACCTGTTTCAAGGGCCCGCAGTGTTAGAGAACCCCCCGGGATTGAAGCAGGGGTGGGGTCACTGGGGGGTCCAATGGGAGACTGGGGAGTGGCAAATGTGGACCCCCAGAATAAACTGCTGTGAGCTTAGGGGAGTGTCCTGCACCCAGTGGGGACATAGGGATACTGACCACGCTAGAAGAGAAACCTAGAATCTTAGAGCTGCTAGCGTGTTCAGGCGCTTTCCAAACTTAGATCCCTAACTTCCAGCTTCCCAATGTCAATACTTCCAACTGAAGAGAAGTGGCTTTAAAATTGAGCTATTCTCTGCTCCTAACCAAAATGACGTTGAAAACTCGTTGGCTGTTGACATTATCGGGACTTCTAAGCTCTTGGCTGGACTAAAGATACTGGAAGAGATTCTTAGTTGGAAGCCACTGATGTAGTCCCTCCCTGAGATGTTAATTACATGGGCAAGGTCACAGAACTAGTAGGCGGCCGGGAGGGTGGTAAACCCCTTACTATTGCAGGAGAGCAAGAAGGCAGATAAGCTGAGCAACAAGGGATCCCAAACTCATGGGCGTCCAGACTTGAGACATGATATCTGATTTGCTCCCCCAGAAGGCCATTTCCTCCTGTCACGTTCTATGAAGTGTAATGTGAAAACTGGTTTACGCTCCCCAAAGATATACCAACTAATGGAGGAAGAAGGGCTGGGCAGGTGAGCTGTCCCACAGGACGGAGCACTGGCTATGTGACCACATAGCTGAGATGTCATCCCACCGGTGGGTCACCTCTGGGGTCTAGGGGGCCTGAGGGATGGTATGTTTTGCTATGTTCTCTTGTGGACCTGTTGCAGAGGGTGAAGGCACAAATGGGGAGGTTGGGGGCTTTTGCAGAAATTGGAGATGTAGGAACGGCCATGTACATCCTACGTCCCCACTGGGTGCAGGACACTCCCCTAAGCTCACAGCAGTTTGTTCTGGGGGTCCACGTTTGCCACTCCCCAATCTCCCATTGGACCCCCCCAGTGACCTTGATATCTTTGTTGTTTAGGCAAGGTTTTTCATTACCTTGAGTTTATTTTTCTCTTGCCATCTGTCATGGCCTGATGGAGGCAGTGGAAACCCACTGAGAGGACACTGGGTGGGGAAGAGAACTTTGCAAAAAGATGCCAAAGCCGGGGCGGTGGAGTGTGGTTTTTTCCTAGCTGAGAATTGGAAGGTGTGGCTGGCACACCTTCCTGGGAGGCGGCTGGGGAAGCCTCTAGAATAGCAGCCCTTTGTCAAGACTCTTCTTCCAGCTTAGGAAGCGGATGTACCCCCCTGCCCCCCAACTATGGCTCCAGTGATTGGAAATTTGGCAAATGTCAAATTGATAAGAGCTCAGCATCTTCCTGAATAGGAGCTGACTTGACCTCTGTACCTCCCGCTAATTCCAAAGTGTTGAGGATTCCTTGTATCTCACTCTCTCTTTGTAAGTGACCTTCATGATTTTATATGTTAGAATTTAATATATCACTGTGATGAAGTAAGAAGAACCCTTTCCATTCGATCATTTGTGGTTCTAACAAGGCTTCCCAACCTGACCTTATTTGGGGTCAGGAGCCGGAGCCACCCATGCTTTCAAAGTCGGCCGAGAGTTTTTGCCGTGGCGGCTTCATTTATTTCATTGCTCAAAAGCATTCAGACAACTGGATGAAGTGCCGTTTTCACGAGCTGTCTGTGTCACCACCCACTTTTATGTGAAATTCCACATTGAGTATCTAAAATTCACGGGCAAGTAATGAATTCTGTTGCATTAGACTTTTCTTGCAGGTGTGTTAATGACTTGAGCCAAAAAGTTTTGTTTGAAAATCAGTTTCTGTGCCTGTTCTTTTTAGAAGAAGCTGAGTACTTGGTATCTCTTGGGGAAGAATCGTGGGCAGTTCCGGGAGGGAACCTTGTGCTCCCCACGTGGCTCTTCCGCGGGGACTTTCAGTAGTGCCCGAGCTGTGGAGAGCAGGCAGGAAAAAACCACCGCTGCTGCATAAATAGTTGACGATTTGAGGAGTGACCTGACATTTACCAAAATCTATTAGTAGCTCTAGCTAAGGAAATGAAAGCTCAGAATGATTCAAATCTTAAAGCAGGAAAGCTCTAAAACGTTCCTGCTTACTTCTGACAGCTATAAATACGAAAAAGGAGGTTCTCTTTATTCCTCCATTTCAAGGTATATTTTCTCCGTTTAGGTAAAAATTCTGGGAGACAATCCCATTGAAAAAAAAAAAGACGCCGCTTGCCGCCTCCAAAGCATGGGCAGGAATGCACGTCTCAGGAACACACAGAGCGTCCTGACTTGCAAAGCGGAACCCCGTGCAGGAAGTCTTTAATTTTAGAAAATATGATTTTTAATATCTTTTGGTCTCACATGTCAATTTTGGGAAAGAGATGAAATTTTGAGTTTCTGGAAATGCAGTCAGGTTTTATTTCCACTAGAGGGCAGTGTATCCCTCCCAGCTCCGGAAAGATCTCCAAGGGGTGCCTCGGAGCCTCCAGGGTGGGGCTCAGTTTGCAGCGAGCCTGCTGACGTCCGGTTCAACAGAGCTCGCGATGAAATTTAGGATAGACCCGGAGACTGTTTCAGTTCATCCTTTTTTTTTTTTTTTTTTTTTTTTAAATGTGGCTTTCATAATATCTTAAGTAGACGTATATTTAGAGTTTTGCTTTTCTTTTATGTAGAGATAGAGTGTATTGAGATGAAATCATGCCTATTGAAATGAGGTATTTTGTACTGTAAAACAATTGCATTACAAGGGTGTTAAGAAAACAGGAAAGTTAGAATGAAATATTTTACCCATCTCTAATAACAAAATTTAAATTAACAGTTAAGTTGCTTCAGAACCAAAGAGAGTTTGCATAATCATGCCATGCTGTTTCCACATAGAATTTTTGAATTTTAAAACTGGAAGTACTTTAAAATTGAGTGATCCAGTAGCTCCCAAGCTTTTCACTACTTGCCCTTGGCTATTTTCCTCTATTAGACAACTTGCTTTCAACAAATTTTTAAAAAATTCAAGCAAACTGTAATTTATGAATATCCCATTTTTATTAACTGTTAATAAAAATGTATAAGTGACTCTCAGACTTCTGATTGTTAGCTTGCGATACAGTTCCATCAGAATCACGAGTTATAGAATTCCAGCTCAGAGCAAAGAAGGCTAAGATTTTAGTTTGTCTCTTGGTGCACTGAGCTTGGGGGCCAGCGGTCGGAGACAAAAATGACCGTGACTTAGTGCCTGCAGGTCCTTCTGGATTTCTATTTGGCTGTTTGAAATACTGAAAAATTACTTCCCCCGTGGATGCTTTCTTCAGTCCCCTTTTGTTTCAGTAGAAGAAATGGAAACCCAGAGAGGCAAATTACGGGTTCAAAGTCACAGGGCTAGTGGTAGATGTGAAACCAGTATTTCCTGAGCTCTCCTCCAGCACAGCCTAATGCTTCCAACAGAAATATTACAACAGGCAGGTATCTGGGACCCATACATCAAAGGGAGGTACAGCCTTTAAAAGCATATCTTAGAATATCATGTGAAGAAAACAATTTCTTTTTACTGATCAGTCTTCTTTGGAATAGCACTTTAATTTCATTTAGCAGAGGGGTAATTTTTTATTTTTTCTTTTTAATCTGGAAAGAAAAGAGAAGAAAAATGAAACAAATACTAAAAGTTCTGCCAAACCCTCTCCCAAAGGCCAGTTCCGAGTCTCTTTTAGGGCCTGGTTGCATTTAGCATAGCATAATTCTGCTGTTCCCCTGAACTCGAAGACTCAGGGAACACAGAGATGCATTTGAGAGTTAGGAGTGGGAGGGAAAAGGACAATGGGAATTATTTCTGTGAAATCACCCGGGGTTGTTACACATTTGATTTTTGTGAACCCAGACCTTCGGGACTTGGCCACTGGAAGGGAGCTTATGGGTCAATCTCAAAATTAAAAATTGAACGGCAGCTGGAGATGACTCGGGTCTCAGCAGCCCAGTGCAGGAACCCGGAGCTCGAGCCAGCTCAGCTGAGTCCAGGTTGCCCGGACGGCAATGGGGTCTCAAGGCAGGAAGTAGGAAACCCACCACGGGTCAAAGCAGAGGCTAACAGGTTTTTTCACACACGAAACCATTGAGGCTGGGAGAGAGAGTCGCTGACCATTTCCGACGCGGGAGTAACAAAGTAGAATTTTTCCAGGCTATTAAGGTAAACTGAGTGTTGATGATAGTTTATCATGTTTCAACTCAAGTTTTTTCAAGTCATGATTTATTTTAAACAATACTACTCTCTTCTTCACTTGATTATGAATCTGATTAGGAAACCAATAAAACTGTTTAGTTTTTCCTTACAATGTGAGAGTATTTCACCCACTTGGTTTTAATACTTTTACAACAGAACACTGTGACTTTTGAGAGGTCAAGAGTGCTAAAATCAGTGGCTAAGAAAAGAAGAGAGAATAACTGCCGAGCGCTAATTTGGATCTGACAGCACAGCACGTCACGGGTTGGAATGGAATGGGTGTTTGTGCAATTTCTTTTGAAGCATTTTTAAACTGTGCTCTCTTCCTTCACATTAAAATGGAACTAATCTCTGCCTAATGTTTATAATGAGCAGTTTATAAACAGAGACGAAGTCTTGTCTGGTTGCCATATATTTACGAGGGCAGATGCCTTTTCCATTTGCACGTGGCGTCTAGCTTTTCAAACTACGGCAGATATGGAACATTCTGCTTCGTGGTTATTGTCTGGGACCCAGGGAATAAGGTTTTAAAGAAATTTCCAAATATCTGGGCATTCATCTGGAGGTTCTTAAAGTTGCCTTTATTGGGGGAAGGAAACTGACATTGGGGAGCCATGAACTGTGCTTGGCACTCTCTCACATGCCACCACATTTATGGAGACAGTGGCTAGGGAGGCTCAAACCCTCCCTTTCTTTATTTCTTTGTTATAATACACAAGCTGCTGAAAGGGTATGGTTTTATTTGATTTTACCAGGAAGAGTTGAAGATCCTTAGTCAGCTGCTCAGTGTCTCCCAAGGATGTCAGTGGGTGGCAGGGAGGCTGGGGAGTTGAAGGTCTCCATTCAACTATTGCTATCACAGGAAAACACATTCAGACTCTGAGTCAAAGAGACTATTGTTTACAGACATGTATGCATCGCTGATCTTTTCACCGCCCCTTCCCCCCCATGGAGGATTTTCATCAAATAGAAATGGCAGGTTGAAGTTGTAAAATAAACAGTAAAACAGAAATGAAAACTCCCTCAAAGGGTTTCTGATGTCTTTCTTTAGAGGGATTTTCTTAGAGTATTTCCCAATGCTCTACTAACTTTGGAGGAGCCCCCAAAAGCCTTTCAAACGGCCATAGCCTGTTAAATCGCACTCTCCTCCTTCCCGAACTGGAGGGCATGATAAATCCTCTCTGGGCTTCCTTTCTGAGGACAAGATGAGGATTCCTTTTCCAGGATTCGGTCAGGAAACGTGAGGGAGAGGAAGAAAAAGAGAACGTGGCTGCTCCAGTTCTCATGGTCAAGGCAAGGTGTCAAACCCAGGTGAGGACGGTGCTGCAGGTTCAAGGCCGCTGTGGCTCCTTCCACTCCACAGGAGATGTGCGTTGCTCTCTTCCTGCGGTTCTTTGACTCTTTCTGCAGCTCCCACAATGCATAATCGGACAGCTAGGAGTTAAGAGAAGTCTCAGCTCTTGCTAGGAGGAATGGCCCGATTTTCAAAAAGCAGTGCTTGCAGAAGACCCAACAAATGACTTCAAAATGGGAGCTCTGGATGCATTTAAGCCTTTGTTTTAAAATTATTTCCTTGTGTGCATGTGTAGGTTTTTTTCTTAAAAAAGATTTCCAGACGTGGAAAATGGAAAAAAAAAATAGTAAAAGCTTTTGAATAGGCTTAATGAAAACTAATTTTGCAAAATAGCTTGAGAAAGTCTTTGCAATATGATTGAATATGATTTCGAGAGCAAGGCCACGGAGGGCAAGCTTTATAATAAAAGCTATTGTTTTAAGTTACAAGGAGACAGCTGCTAAATGGAAAAAGACACATTGAACCCTTTTTAGAATGAGGCCGAGTAACAAAGGTATAAATAACGCTAAATAGGAAAATAAGAATGAAAATTGAACGAGTTCCTATTATTGAATGTGTTGCTTTTAGGACATAGACTATCTGAGACCCTTGCACCCCGTCGAAGAGTCTCAAGAAACCGATTTTGACTTCTCTTTTCCAGATTTGGAAGAGCAGTGTCAGACAATAAGATTCTGTTGTCACAGAATCTATGATTTGTCAACACTCACAAAGTCTATTATTTTCCCCCCAAAGACAGGGCCAGCTTCCTCGAGATCTTGCCCGGGGGTCTTCCCTTTGGGCTTTGGGATTGTAGACTTGGGTTAGGATTCTTGTTGTGGATGTCACCTTGGGCAAATCACTTCACCTCCCCTGCTTTCATTTTCCCCCTTGGAGACCCCGGACCGCTGGGAGGAGGGCGTGGCCCCACATCTGCGGGTTAGGCTCACAGACATCCTGAGCTGTCTCCTCTCTTCTCCCTCGGGCTGGTTGGTGGGTGGAGAACGAAGGTGGGTGACTGCGTACCCCTCCCCCATTAACATGGGAAAGCCAGGTGATCATTTGGGGATATGGTGTTCATTTTTTTCTAAATGAAAAAAAATTCTCCATGATTTGCTGCCAGAAAATTCAGTGTTAAAAACTGGGACTCTAGGACATGATAAATGGCAGAATAGATTTAATTACAAAGAAAAACACCAGCTGGGCTAGGAAGCCTTGAGCCACATGACTTCTAAGCATGATGGCAGAGAAAAAGGATGTGGAGACGAAGGCGTTTTTCCCACGTGGGAATTCAGCTTGGCCAAACCAGGCCTGTTGATTAATCAACAGTGGAGCCTGGACACTTCCTTACCCCCAGGCAGAATCTCCTGTCCTGCTTTTTCAGTTTGAAGAGCTGCTCCCCCTTCTCCTCTCCCCCTCCCCTCCCCCTCCTCTTCCCCCTCTTCCTTCCCCTCCTCTCCTCTTGCCCCTTCCCCTCCCCTACTCCCCCCTGCTTCCCCTCTCTTCTCATCTTTCTTCCCTTCCCCAACCCCCTCTCCCCCCGCCTCCCCTTTCCTTACAAGCTGGGCAGACTTTTGGAAAAGATAATTCCTGTGCACTGTAACAAATGTATATATTTACTTTCTGTTTCAATGGGAAGCACTTCATTTAGGGAGCTGCCCTTTTAAAGCTTAATATCTTGGAAGCAAAAATCGTCACATAAGATTTTCAAAGCATTTAAAACTCCTTTTGCTGAGGTGATGGTTGAAGTAAGCAACCAGTTGCTTAAAAATGCGTGACAGATGTCATCCTCCCCTGACTCGGATTGCGTTGGCTCTATAGAAGGCTGTGAAGTATTTGGAATTAATTGCTCAATAGTGACCCCACTCGATGTTTAGCATATGGCGGGCTGAGTGGGTTCAAAGAAATCAGATCTGATTCTGTGCGAGGTACAGGAGATAAAAAAACAATTTGCAAACATGGCTCAGCGTTTAACACAGATGTGCGGTGACGTCTGGAAAGCCCGATCCACCCCGTGTTCTGTCCGCAGAGGAAACTGCAGCACCTCCCGTTCGCCGCCAGCAGCGGTCAGGCGGCCTCCGCTCACGCCAGGTTTCTCCCACACAGGTGACATAGCCTGGGCCTTTCTGATGAGACTCTGTAATGTTCTCATGTTCTAATTCTCAAATACTAACATAAGAGCTTGCATTTTGTGCATGGGCCAGATATTTAAATTAACTGAACTGGATCCCTGGAAAGGATTTACGATAACAGCTTTGACTGGAGCAGTGGTGCCTGCACTTTGGGAGCGGTCTGGCATCCACGCCTTTTGGAATTGCACAAGAACGCGGACCCCAGCCCCAGGAAAATCCTCAAACACAGACAATTTTGCACACAATTGTGGGAGGCTCACAGATCCTTTGAATCTGTGGATCCCGTATTAACCAACTGATCTAGAACCAATCATAATATTACCAGTTGGTTTGGAAAGGACAGGCATCATTCCTGGAAAGAATTTGGTAAATTTCAGTAAAGAGGGCAAACCCAATTTTGCCATAAAAATAATGTTCTAGTAGGATGTTTATTCCTGATTTAAAAATCTGGTGTTCAATTTGAACAGAAAGACTGACGAATAGCACAGGTATAATGTACTTTTACATCATTCTAAAGGGTATATGTCATCAATTAATTGAGAGCACACACACAAAATCACAGGCATTGCATTTGCTTGCTTTCTCTTTTTTTTTTTTTTTTTTCCTCTAAGTAAAACTCAGGAACGCATCCAGCAGAGGATGGGGAAAGAAAGTTGGGCTTGATGGAAAGTCCTGGATGATTCCCAGGATACAGCATGGGGCTGTTGAATGCTGAGAGCAAACAGGGCAGGCTGCTGGGGCTATGCGCAGGGTGGGCCATCCGGGGTGCCTGGCTGGGCAGTGGGTTTCCACACTTCCTGGGGGAGTTCCACGAACACCGACATGGCCGAGGCTAAACTTTTGAACCTGAGCGCCTGGGGTTGAAGACGGCTCCTCTGTATGGTGTATCTCAGTGAGAAGCAGTGGTTGACCATTTCAAACCAAGACAATTGGACTGTACTTTAGCAGTGCTGCCGTTATCATCACTCACTGTTGATTTACTGCAGGAAGGAATATGTTCTTTTGATGACTGGTGTTCCAGTTTGCTAATGCTACCAGAATGCAAAACACCAGAGATGGATTGGCTTTTATAAAATGGGGTTTATTTGGTTACACAGTTATAGTCTTAAGCCCATGAAGTGTCCAGCGTAATGCACCGACAATCGGGTACCTTCACTGGAGGATGGCCAATAGCATCCAGAAAACCTCTGTTAGCTGGGAAGGCACGTGGCTGGTGTTTGCTTGTTCCCAGGTTGCGTTTCAAAATGGCCTTCTCCAAAATATCTGCATCAGCTTCCCACGGCAGTCTTCAAATGAATGTCTCAGCTCCTCTCTCAGCTCCTGTGCATTCTTCGAAGTGTCCGTCTTGGCTGTAGCAAGCTTGCTTCTTCTGTCTGAGCTTATATAGTGCTCCAGTAAACTAATTACGGCCCATGCTGAATGGGCGGGGCCACTTCTCCATGGAAATTATCTGATCAGAGTTCTCACCTACAGTTGGGTGGGGCGCATCCTCATGGAAACACTCAAAGAATTACAGTCTAATCAACACTAATATGTCTGCCCACACAGGATTGCATCAAAGAATATGGCTTTTTCTGGGGAACATAATGTATACTAACCGGCACAACTGGCCTCCTAAACATCATTATAATATTTCCTTCTCACTACTCAAACATTTCCAAGAAAAAGTTGTATGGACAGGTGGTTCTAGTTTGGCCAATGCCATCACATTTTCAAGCCCCCAGAATTTGAATTGCAGAGTAGGTTAATTCTGTCACAGGTGAAACTTTTTGTTGACTTTCCCTGGAAATCCAAAGACACGTCTTGGAATTCCTCCCCTCTTTTATGGTTTTGTCTTCCTCTCCTCCGCCGGTTTTTGGCAGGCCACACCGAGGGTCTGTGATCCACACCGAGGGTCTGTGGTCCACTCCTCCTTGAAGCTGGGCTGCAGGGTTTTGACTCCAGCTCCTCCTTCTGACTCCAGCTCCTCCTTCTGGCCTGACCTCAAGGAGGGAGTCAAGAGCCAGAAGATGGGACTGAGCCCCAGGTTTCCTTTGCATCCTCATGACCCCTGCCCTGAGGTGGCCTCACCAAGGGGCTGCGCTGTGCTCCCCATGGCCGTCTTTGCCATCTGGCTAAGCGGTCTGTCTGCACACTAGCCCCCTGCCTCCGGCCGGACAGATTGCTCCATGCCATTGGTCTCCAGGTGGCAAGGTTGAAAACACCAGATGGTCCTTCTCACCAGCTGCATTAGTTGTGGGAGGACATTGGAATTCTGGCATTGCCCAGTGGACCATGATGAGGGGAGACACACATCTATGGATTGCCCAGACCCTCTGAAGCTTGGTCCCCGCAGACAGTTGATGTCGAGCTCTGACCATACCACTTAGGGGAAGAGAGAGTTTTGTGCCAGGTCTGAATGTTTCATCAGATTCTTTTTCACTTTCATCAGACTCAAGTCTTCTTCCTAAAACCTAACATCTTGTTGCCATATATGTCTTCTCTTCTTCCTTTCCAAATTTTATTTAGAAGAAAGGCTGGATATCATGTTATTTAACTACAGTAAAGGGGTCCATGCATGTATGTGTTTAGTTGTACTTTTTTTCCCCTTTGAGCTTCCAAAATTGATCACACGTCCAAAAAAGAGATGCAAAGTTTATATCATTGCTGTTAAATTGGAGGTTACGTTTTTGGGGGTTCAGTGTTACCCCTCACTGGGTAACACTTTTCTTTGAAGACCTGGTGGGTGAATTTTCCCGGCCCCATTTCTTCCAAGGCTGCATGAAATCTTCCAGACTTCTCCACAGTTTGGGTGTCGTTCAACCACTTCATGTGCCCAGTTCGCTCCCGTATCCCCTAGCCAACCCCAGGGAAGAGCCAAACCATTTCCAAGGCAGGAGATTGAAAACAATTTATACACATTTAGAAATCTAGGATTATGAAATGGAAAAAAAATTACATTTGAAGAAATCCAACTTGTACTTGAAAACTAATGAGAAAGGTGTTTTTGATTTCTACTCATATGGATGCTGAATGCCTTTTCACGTTGTAATTCACTATAAGGTTGTCTTTTTAACCTTAAAACCAAACCATAACAGTGGGATATAAGTTATGAGGTAATCCAATCTCCCTAGAGTAAATGCAGCTCAGTTTTTTAAACCAGATGGAGTTTTCTGCTTAACTATAGTTTATGCTATATCATTTCCCAAATTGGGTAGCATTTCCTGAAATCATGCCCAAGGGAAAAATAACCGATAATCAACTAGCACCGTGAAGGTTTGTGCTGATGGCAGCAATGGTGCTGCCCCTCCCCGCACCCCAGAGCCCCTCCCCCATCCCTCAGAGCCCCTCCCCCACCCCTCAGAGCCCCCTGCAGTTGGCGGAGGTCTCTAGGATGAGACTTGGGTCATGTTCATAACCCAGGCCTCTCACCCAGTCACTGGGAAGGGGTGAGCTCCACCATCAAGGGACATGGATCCTGGGTCCCTCCTGGCAATTACAAGAGTCCCAGAGAACAGACAGCTGCAAACCCCCATGGCCTGGGTCAGGTGGAGTCTTGGGCAGCTTGCACTACCTTTCACTGATGCTACAGAATTGTGAATCCTTTTGCAAACTAAGGCATGGGAATGAAGAGCCTACTTCTCGCAAGGGGTGCTCTGTGCAACTTGTTTCATGGCAGCTTGTTTCATGGCATGTTAATAGGCAGTTTTGAAACAAGATTTATGAAAAATATGTTTGGGAAATGCTGGGTTAAGTAAAGCACAACAGGTTTCTTCTCAGAGCCAATACAGGTTAACACATGTTGTAACCCTTCCAGAAGGGGTTTGGTATCAGTGCCTCCCAAACTCTGGCTGCTCATGGAACCCCTTCCTCTTTTCCCTCAGAACAACTCATGGATGAGTGTTCCATGGAGGACCCTTTGGGAAATGTTGGAAGAGAATGGTAGTTGTAATCCACTAACTATCCAGTCTGTGTTGGGTATTTAGCAAACAGCCTGCCATGCGATCCTCACCAAAACCCGGCTAGGGAGGTTGTATTGCAATTATTGTTCTCATTTTATAGGTGCAGAAGCTGGGGTTTAGTGAGATTAACTGATCAGCCCACCAGGATCCGCGTTTATCTGACTCCAAGCGATTTGTCTTTCCCCAAGGTCATGGCTCCTTATCCGATTCCTAAACAACCCCAAATTCGGGCTACTGAACATGATTGATGTATTGTCATGGAATATTAAAAGTCTTTCCTTTATCCTCTCTTCTTAACTTTCCAAGGGTGGGTGCCATTTGCACACCGAGATGCCCCTGAATGGCCTTTTGTCTTGGGCCAATATCTCTCTGAGCCCCAGAGACTTCAGTGTAACCTTGGAGATTAGCATCTACTAGAAGGATAAAGCAAAGATCAGTTATGAACCTGGTACCTAGTAGGTGCTTCTGAAAACATGACATAAAAGACAGTGGTTTGATAATGTTCTGGCCTACTTGTGTTGTCAATGCACCCTCCCTCCATGCTGTTACCCAAACCTCTGGCCAGGGAACCCCTGCACAGTCTGTAAAAGATGCGTCACTGTTGAAAAGCTGAGGAATCGGGCAACAGCTGCAGCCATGGCCAGCAACACTGTGGGCAAGACTAAAAAGGGTGTGTATGTATGAGTATGTGTGGCTCTTGTCAAAAGTCATTAAGAATTTCAAAACAGTGACAGTAAAGCATTAACCAAGGGCAGCGCACATCTGTGTGAGGGGCTGCACGCCCCTGGGGTGGGCCCTGGCTGCAGCCCTTAGAGAAGTTGGGGAAGCCAAGAGCTTTGAGTAAAGGTGAGGAGGAAAGAGGTGCGGCCCTGGTAAGAGGTCCTGAGCCTGGAGGGAGAAATCCCACTCCCTGGAGGGGTCTTAGGATGATCCCAGCCCCAGGGAGCTCTCACGGACCTGGGGCTTGGTGGGGTAGAGGTGGACATGAAGGCTGGGGGATGGTGGTGCTTTTCTGATTTGGGGTGGGGCCAAGAAGTGTCATTTGCAGGGAAAAGTTTTCAGGTGACACAGGCCACATGGAATTTGAGCTCGGCCAGCTTGAAGTCCACTGGCTGGTGCGTGGATGTGGGAGACTGTGTGCAAAGAGCAGTGAGCCTGAAGTCTGGCTGGGCAGTCTGGCGAATTGAACATCCCTGGGTTTGTCCCTTCTGAGATCAGAGGTGGGCAAATAACAGGTTTTCACTGGAGGGAAAGTGCTAAATATTAATAGAGAATAAGGGGAAGATACAAAATAGAACCAGTTGCTGTGGTTAGGTCTCCACATGTTGAAATTTGGGTGAAACCTCTTCTCCCCAAGGAACTGAAGCTTTCCTGTGGTTTCCTTCAAATGTGATTTGCAAAGTGAAGCTGGTATGAGAACCCTTCCACTTTTTGTGCCTTGTGTACCTTCACTTCCGGCTTTATTTTGTTCTGACATTTGTTCAGAAATATTCCATTGCTGCCTGCCTCGGTTTGAGAGGAAAACAGATGTACTTGCAAAGTTTTCTGGCCTTGGATGGCCAAAGTATTAGTCACTAATTCAAATATTCTCATTTATGTGTTTAATCAAAACTATTTTTCATGAGAGATAAATCCTTGATTCGTTAGTTAGTATTGTTTAAAGAAAGAGAATATTTGTAGCAAAACCATAGTGAATATCCTTTTAAAAATATGTAATTGTCTTCTTTGAACTGTTATTTGGGTTATGTTTAAGAATGTTCAGCCAGAAGAGTGAGCTGAGCGGTCCCCGTCGAAGGGAAAGGAGGGTCATGAGGGTCTCGCTATTTACAGGAGGCCCCAGGTCTCAGAGGCAGAGCGTGCTCTCCAGTCACCTCTCGCGCATCAATCAATTTATAGATATAGTTTAGATATAAATTTATAGGTATTTATAGTCCTTCCTTCCTTCCTATTTTTCTTTATTCTATCAATTATGTATGTATTCATGCATCTACATATGTATGTATGTTTTATCATCTATACCTATCATCCATCCATCTTTCTATCATCCATTTTTCTATCTATCCATCTATCATCCATCCATCTTCCTGTCTATATCTATCTATCATCTAATTTATCTACTTATCTATCCAATGTATCTAACATCTATCTGTATCTATTTATCATCTATCTGTAACTATCTATGTATCTATGTATCTATCTATCCATCTATCATCTATCTATATCTATCTATCATCTATCTATCTATCTCAATCTATCATCTATCTATATCTATATTATCTATCTTCTATCAATCATCTATTATCTATCATCTCTATCTATCACCTATCTATATCTATCTATCTATCTAATCTATCTATATCTATAGCTATCTATCATCTATCTATATCTATCATCTCTATCATCTATCTATCTATCTTCTTCTTCGTCATCATCATTATCATCTATCTATCTATCTTCTTCTTCGTCATCATCATCATTATCATCTATCTATCTATCTATCTATCTATCTATCTATCTATCTATCTTCTTCTTCGTCATCATCATCATCATCATCTATCTGTCTGTCTATCCATTTGCTGCTTGTCCCAAGAATGATGGCAGAGAAAGCGGTGTTTCTTATCTCTGAGGGATTGTGCAGCACGATTCAAAAACTGATCATTCCTCTCTGCCTTGTTTTCCCCCTTAGGTCCATACTTGGTGCTTAGAAAAACTCAAAATGAGGAAGCATCGGCACTCGCCTTTGCTGGCCATCTTTTGCCTCTTTCTCTCAGGCCTTTCCTTGACTTGTGCCCAACAACAACAAGCAGGTAAGATCAGAAACATCTCTTACTTTCATAAAAAGAAACAGTTCTCTAAGTTTAGGTCTTAGACATCATGGAACATGTTTTCAAGAGATAGACAAGCCATGTATTACAAGGTATTCATTTATTTTACAGCTGTTTTCATTTACTTTATCCAGGGAGAGATGCTTGTTTTTCCTAAAACCTGGGTTTGCTATCTTGGAGTTGCTTTGCAAGTGGTTTGGTTTTGTATCGGATGTGAGCAGAATGCTTGTGTCTCAAATGTCTCATTATCTGAAGAGCCTTTCACATTGCCTGGCATTGGTTGGTCTCTTAACACATGAAACCATGAGAAAGTGACTATCAAGAGTAAAAATTCATTTCCCGGGGAAAACAAAGATCACCCTCTCTCTAACTTTGTACCCAGAAAGGCATTTTCTCATCTTTTTAGGCATTGGTCCTTTAAAAAACAGTTTCCCCAAAATGATTTTAAAAGATAGATTCTAATTAATCCTGTTAAAAGTTTACTTGCAGTATTTTAGAAAAGCAAGAAATGCCTTGTGCATTTAAAATGGTAGTTTATAAGCTCGAAATGACTGGCTGGGCCTCCCTCTTCCTGCCTGGAGGGCTGGAGCCTCTGCCAGGGATTCTCCTATCAAACCAGGATGGAAGGGAGGCTAGTCCCCCCCGATGGGGGTGTCACAGCAGCCCGAGGCGAGTGGAGTCCAGGATGTGCTGTGGACAGCTGGCCGCCTGCAGCCGCAGAAGGCCCTGCCCCAGGTCCGATGGTTTGGTACCCAAGCCTCTTGCTTCTACTGTTGAGGGAAACTACATTCATCTTTGAAAGCGATAAATCATGCTCAGTGTCTGTGAAGGCTTTTCTGCCTCCAAAAAACATGTAGCAACTAGAGAGGGTACCTTGTGCCATGCTCAAAAATCAGGGAAAAAGGAGACGTCTGCCCTCCTCCCCATTTGCACAGTTCTTCCTCACTTGAAGATGAATCTGGTACATTTATTTTTCTACCAAATTACCCAAAGCACAGGGCGTTGTTAATGTAAAACCGTAGTAGTTTTCACTTTTCCTTCTTGTCGAGGTCCAGTTTCACACCCCAACCTGAAGAATGAATTTGTAAAATGGTGGTTGGTTTACCTAGCATAAGATACCCCTCTGGTCTGATCAGGTAGGTCTTAGGGCTCAAACTACTGCAAAGAACCACACCTGAGTTAAAACACACCCAGGAAAAGGACTTGTTTTCTACTGTGGAGTGTGTTACTGGCTCGTGTTTAGTGGTCATTGCACGTGGGACTTGGGGCAGTGACTGGTGCCCTCAGCAGTTGAGCCCAGGTGTCACGTCCCTGCTGCCCAGGTAAGTAGTCTTCCTGTCTGCACTGTAAGTGACATGTGAGTTGTTTAGTCATAGCAAGCATCAGCCGAATTAATTTAGGAGGATTTTGGGCTGCTAGAAGGTGATTGCTTGAACAGTAGAAAATTCTAAACCAATGTCTTTTTTTAAAGATGTCAAAAATGGTGCCACGGCCGATATAATATTTCTAGTGGATTCCTCTTGGAGCATTGGAAAGGAACATTTCCAACTTGTTCGAGAGTTTCTCTATGATGTTATAAAATCTTTAGCGGTGGGAGAAAATGATTTCCATTTTGCTCTGGTCCAGTTCAACGGAAACCCACATACCGAGTTCCGGTTAAATACCTATCGCACTAAACAAGAAGTCCTTTCCCATATTTCCAACATGTCTTACCTTGGGGGACGCAATCAGACTGGAAAAGGATTAGAGTACGTAATACAAAATCACCTGACAGAGGCTGCTGGAAGCCGGGCCAGTGATGGAGTCCCCCAGGTTATCGTAGTTCTAACCTATGGACCCTTGGAGGACAGCCTTGCTCTGCCCTCAGGCGAACTTAAGTCCGCTGATGTTAACGTGTTTGCAATCGGAGTTGAGGATGCAGATGAAGGAGCGTTAAAAGAAATAGCAAGTGAACCACTCAATAAGCATGTTTTCAACCTAGAGAATTTTACCTCACTTCATGACATAGTAGGAAACTTAGTGTCCTGTGTTCACTCATCCCTGACTCCAGAAAGGTCTGGAGTCACAGAAACCCTTAAAGACATCACAGGTAATGGCGACACCGCCCGGCTGCTTCCTGCCCTGCTGTTCTCTAGAGATGAGCTTGGCGACTGCTGGCATTAAAGCAACACTGTGGCTAAAAGGTGGTGGGCGGATCAGGGAAGAGATGAGTATTCGGAGGTCTAAAAACAAAGGTTTGCACAGTCTTCTGTGGTTCCCTTCCAAAATAGAGATTTTCCCGTTCCCAAGAGGTCCTTCTGTGTCTCCTCCATGCCATAGCCATGGCTGTGCCCACAGAGGCTCTTCCAATTCTCATGGCGCCCATCAGTGACATTCTGGAAGTGTTGATAATGCGTGAACATTGCATCGACATGCTGTTTCACGATGGTATGTGTGGAGCTAGTTGTCTGACAAGTTATTTAACCAGTCAAGCCTGTTAGCTCCCTTTCCAGCACTATGTGCCTAAAAGGCAGATGGAGAATGAATTTGACGTGTTCATTTCAAGATGTACCATACTATGGCAATTTTAGGTAGTGTCTAGGGATAGGCTCACTCGTAAGTGGTGGGCTGGGAGGAGGAACCTCCTCCCTGTGTTAGAAAATGAGTCCATGCAGCCATTTGAGAGTTGAAGTCAACATATTCTGGACAGAATGGGCATGAAATTAGGGTGGGATCAAGGACATTGGGGCGGGGGTGAACTCCAGAAAGGAGAGTTGACACCTCCTCTGAGATGGAAGGAAGGGAAAAGAAAGGGGACTTTGTTTCCATTTTGAGGTGGATAAGAGGGAAGTTGCAACAGTTCAAGTTGAATTGACATCAGTCATCTCAAAGGAAGATGACAGAGGGAGGGAAGCAGTTGGGTTTGGGAGCTTGGAGGAATTGGAGTTATTTCTGAACAGTTACTACAGGAATGTGATGAAGAGTCACAAAACATTCATGAAGCAATTGCTATCTTGCAACAATGCTCAGCTGTTGGCAGAGAGTATGCTGTTGGTCATCTCCATTAGCCTGGCACCATGACTTTCTGCAGATATCTCAGCACTCCAGGAATAGAAGGAGTTACCGGAGAGATAAGAGGAAAATCTTCTTTGGGAGGAAGAAGATTAGTGGACAGACAAGAGGAAAATCTTCTTGGGGAGGAACTCTTGGGTGGTAGCAAGTAATCCTGAAGTAGCCCCTATGGGGTCCTGGCTGGGTAGGGAGCCTGCTGAGGAGCCAAAGGATGAGAGGTCAGGATGAGGGGTACGGGTCCTAGAAGGGCTGAGTTTGTGAGCAGGGAGGCCACTGCTGCTGCGAGGAGGGAGACTTAGGAGGGCAGACGGTCAGGGTAGAGGAGTTTCGGTGGTGCTGACATTGGGCCTCAGTGGTTGGAGGGCAATAGACAGAGGACAAGTGGAGGTGAGGAAGCTGAAGTCTTGGGAGGCTGGTTCTCAAAGGGGTGTGAAGTGTGGATGCAGGGAAGAATATGGAACTGAACCCATTTAGGAACGGTGGAGAACTTCTTCAGCGAACTCAACTGCCAACAGGAAGTGGAGGATTATTTGAACAACAGATGAAGAGTGGGTGGTCTAGCAGGCCTAGTTGGGCAGGCAGGACAGAGAAGAAGTGGTCATGATGAGTGAGATTTACAGTCAGCTGTTCTCTTACACTTGTAAAAGTGGTCACCATCCAGAGCGGTGCAGGAGATGGGAGTCAGGAAGCGAGTGGTGGAAGGCTCATTCAAGATGGCAGATGGAGCATGAAGAAGAAAGAGTTGGGGCTTGGAGATGCACATCGAGTAATATGAAGGGCCAAATGGGAGTGACCTGTAGAAGGGTGGACAGAGCAGAAGTCTGGGGAAAGGAGAGCCTTCTGGATTGTGATTTCAGTAGTGGGGGAGTTGCAGGGGAAGAGTACTAGGTGAAGTTTTTCATTACAGGGTTTCAGATAGCACACTGCTGGATGTCAGCAGAATGTCTTGAGCGTGGGCAGAATGTGGTTAAGAGAAGGGTTTCAGAATTAACCAACCCATGGTTTCCCAGTGGTTACCCATGATAGGGGCTTTGATGGGGTTGGAGGGCCAATGTCCCTACCAGCCCATCTACTTTGCAAGAGGAAGGAGGGAGAGCAACAGTCTGGAGGGAGAGCAACAGCCTGGATTATTTATCGCTAGCACTGAAAAGACTCGATAATTCTCATTTATAAGAGGGGAGGTTTTCTGCTTCCAAATGTCAGCCCTCGCGTCTGCCATTTCACACACGCATCGATTCTGTGGGATTTCGGGAAAAGAAGGTACGTATCCTGAGAGCATCCCAGACCAGAACGCCAGGTTACAAGGAAATGACAAAAGAGGGGTCTCTAACGACCCACTCTTTATTTCTGCAATATTCTTAAAAGCAGTAATTCACTGATCCATCACATTTTTGAACACAGGGACAATAACAAACACGTTGAAAGTGGTGAAGAGGATTGGTAGAGAAACGGGACATCTTTACTGATGTTTTGGCAAACTCAGGGAAAAGAATAGATGAGTTCGCCTTTATGTTTAACCACCATGTAGTGGAAGAATTTGCTTCCCATATTGAATGACAAATGAGCCAATCAACAGAGAAACTTTCCCACACAGATGATAAAAACCTTTGTTTTTATGCCAAGAAAGCATCTCTGTCTTCTAGTGTCCAAGCCACTAGCAGCACCATGGTGGACTATTAATCCATTTATGTTGTCTTCTCTAATTAACCTCACTCTGCAGTTCCTCCATCATGCCCCACTGCATGCCCCAAAGCAAAACATAAGATAATAGTAATCATGATGTCTCTACTTATGGTTTTTGGGAAGGGGGTTTTGGAGGGCACGATAGCTAGGCTAGCAGTTGGGGATCTTTTCTTCCCATTGGTTATCTGTTCATTCACTAGGTAACTTTTCCCATATATTGTAACTGATTATGAAACACATAAACACGTAAAAGATTAATACCTGCCACTGTTCTAAACGAACTCCACTTAAGTAATTGATCTCTAACGGTGATCAGTTGTGTGTTTTTAAAATTCCTTTGTTATTCTTTAAAAAATGTATGTGACTAGGGTATAGAACTTTTATAGTAAAGTGAAAGCTCAAGGTGCTATGTATTGAGTGAACATCTTGGCATGAGCTTTCGTTTGTCTGCAAAATATGAGGATTTGAAAAATTCATGAAACAGCCACTATTTAGAGTCTGCATAGGAAATAAGAATGCAATTTTTCTTTTTATAAGGGAAGCATCTCCTGAGGCCACACAAATGTGCTCAAGAAAATAGTGTTTCCAATGCTAAGGGGCCTTTGACTTTCCCGTAGACATTTTCGAAACATTTCCCCCATAGAAAATGCCATGAAGGGTGTGAGACAGGAGCCATCAATGGAGAAAACCAGGCAACGTCGACAGTTATTTTTGAGCGATCCAATTATTCTCGGCATTAATTTTGGTCACCGGTGTGCCCTGCCACAGTTCCCATGTCTGTCTGAGGCTCCGCTGTCCTGGATAACAAGCATGCATTTATGTGTGTTGCATCATTGTGTGTGTGGAAGACGGTGGCATTTTATTTTTCAGTGATGACAAATTATCCAACATTTTTCTATGACTTGCTATTGTAGACGCTCAGCCTTTCAGAAGAAAACGTTCAAGGATTTCCCCTCAGGCCTCTTTTATCTTCTTATTTTTACTACTGTAAATTGCAACCCCAACGTTAGGAATAAATTAGTAGGGATAGTGCCATCCTATGATTTAGATGTTGTTTTTCTTTTATTGACCCTAAGGCCATGGTTGTTCCTTCTAGAATGTGCTAAGTGGCAAATTCTCCAGGTCCTTCTGGGTCATTGGTTTGGGCCTCGGAAAGGTTTGGGTTTTGTGTCATTTTTAGAACCTCTCTCTGGTGCGGGGATGTGGGCCAGTTCTTTGGTCTGCAGCATAAGTCCCATTCCCTGGCTCTGCACCCTCCCCAAGATCCTTCTAGAAGCTCATGTTTTGGTCAAAGAGTGACAGATACCTTGGATTTCTTAGCGACGGCCCAGTCTTGCGGAATATTTTTGTGTAACAGTTACTGAGAACACAAGACCTTAATTACTGTAACAAACAATTATCTTCACATTATATCTTACAAAAAGATTGTAACAGCAATATTTCCAAGTTATTATCTTTCCTTATGTAAATAATTCCTCTGAAAAGATGTTGTCAGGAATTTTTGTGAATGTAAAGAGAGCAAGAGAGAAGTTCTGATGGTAGCAATCCCTGTTTCAGCTCATTTAAGGAGAGAGCTTGAGTAAGAATGTGATTTCACTGCAGCAAAATTACTCAATTTTAAGAGACAAGTTTTGTATCCTATTTCCACAGTGAAAACAAAAGCAATTTCATTGTAATAAGGGAAAAAAATGGTAAATATAAAGTATTCACTGTCATAAAAATGAGTACTTTATAAAGCATTCATACTTTAAAAAAGACCAGAATGAATGGTCTTACATATGATATTACAATTATAGCTTAAATAATGACTGGGATTCATTGACTCCTAGAATATAAATATCATATATTTCACATAAAACTTCCTCCTGTTGCTAACACACTTAAGTTATTAAAAATATTTACTAGAATTATTTTGTTTTTACTCTAGTTTAATTCAGTATGATTTAAACATTTTAGCTGAGCCTTTGATACATCCTTCTCTGGTTTGTAGATTTATTGATGGCTACTGTTTGCTCAATGCTCCGATGTAACCCCCATTCTCAGTAACAGAATGAAAGTTTCAAGTTTGCCATTTTAGGGAGAAGAGAGGTCTTAGCCATTTATCTGTCCATGGTGACAGCTCCAGGGTTAATTCTGATTAAAGGTTTATTAGATGCTCATGGTCCCACAAGACAATCAGTTTGGTTTGTCATAAAAA
Source organism: Choloepus didactylus (assembly GCF_015220235.1). NCBI lineage: Eukaryota > Metazoa > Chordata > Mammalia > Pilosa > Megalonychidae > Choloepus > Choloepus didactylus. The sequence goes on along the minus strand of NC_051315.1, from coordinate 130,449,623 downwards.
TAAGGTTGGATAATTTTGTCATGACTGGTTCCATGTCACCCTGTTTAACATCGTTCTGCATTATATGACTGAATATAGAGGCAACAGAAAAAAATGAATGAAAGAAACATCATTTATGACCAATCCCAGACCAGCTTTGGAGTTTCATACCGCTGAGCGTCACGTGAGAAAAGAAAATCAAACCAAAAATTCATCAAGGTATTCTAAAATACAAGCTTCTGATGTAGTATTAGTTCTTCCTTGCAGATTCACAAAGTCGCATGGGCTCAGGCTTTTGATTGTTAAAGAAAAAGAAAGAAACAACAATTATTCAAGGAATCAAGTGTTCAGCACCCTGGGGTGCTGAGTCACCAAAGCACAGATCTGAGATTCTGTTTTGCAGCTATGGGTTTGTTCTAAAAAATTCTTGTAATCACACAAGAAAGCTGGAGCAATGTCCAGACATTAGAACTCTTTGGAGTTTGGTTAGTTTACCCATTTATTTTCTCCCATAGGTGTGGCAATGCAGAATTCCATGCAACTGCATTTCCCTCTCTGACTGTGCTAGACATCTCCAGAATACGTACCCAAGATTTCTCCCTGAGAAAAGTGGAGCTGATGTTTTGAACTTTAACCACAAAAATGGCACAAATGAAAAGTTGATCTGAATGCTCCCATTTTACACCATAATTACTAAGAAGCTGCCTCTTATCCATTCAGAATGCAGAATTGAAAGAGAATTTCACATTCCTTAAACAACATGTGTTTCATTGTCCATATTTCGTGTTTCTTATTGGTTTCCAAAGAAACATGTCAGAACACTGAACAAATGCATGTGATCACTTGTTCTAACGCTTTCACGTTTTTTTGCATTTCTTTCTTTTAAAGCACAAGACTCTGCTGACATTATTTTCCTTATTGATGGATCAAACAACACCGGAAGTATCAATTTCGCAATCATTCGAGACTTCCTTGTAAATCTCCTTGAGAGACTCTCAGTTGGAGCTCAGCAGATTCGAGTGGGGGTGGTCCAGTTTAGCGATGAGCCCAGAACTGTGTTCTCCTTGAACACCCACTCCACCAAGGCCCAGGTTCTGGACGCGGTGAAAGCCCTCAGCTTCACCGGTGGGGAGCTGGCCAATGTTGGCTCTGCCCTTGAGTTTGTGGCTGAGCATCACTTCACCCGGGCGGGGGGCAGCCGAGTGGAGGAAGGGGTTCCCCAGGTGCTGGTCCTTGTAAGTGCCGGGCCTTCCAGTGACGAGATCCGCGACGGGGTGGTAGCACTGAAGGGGGCTAGCGTGTTCTCGTTTGGCCTCGGAGCCCAGGCCGCCTCCAGGGCAGAGCTTCAGCACGTAGCTACCGATGACAACCTGGTGTTCACTGTCCCGGAATTCCGTAGCTTTGGGGACCTCCAGGAACAATTACTGCCGTACCTTGTTGGCGTGGCCCAAAGGCACATTGTCTTGCAACCCCCAACCATTGTCACACAAGGTACGTATGCTCTTCTCGCCATCCGAATGGGTGGGGGGTCCTTTGGGTGTTGGTTTCCGTAGAAGTCAGGCGGGCGCTGGAGTGAGTCACCCCAGGAGAACCTGTAAGTACCCACAGTCCATTCCTTCCATGATGAACTCCTGGGATCCAAGTGCCTGGGGTGATGTTCACTCTTGTGGTTGTGTTTTTACTTCATGCCTGGGCACTTTTAAAGTGTGCATGGTCAAGAAAGTGAGCTTTGAAGGCTGACTCAAGCCTCTTGCTTGGAGGTTATTAGACCTTGTTGCATGATCTATGTATAAACCAGTCACCTTATAAATGGATTTGAGGGGCTCGTGACAATTCTGGGAAAATTACTCCAGGAAAATGGCAATGATTTCTAAAAGTCGGCATGCTCAGAGTGTGCTCAGACACAAAGAATCGCTTTCCAAAAGCTATGAAGAGGCACAAGGTGAGGGTGGTCACCTCCAAGTCCCTCTGTCCTGGAGTACTAAGAGTTGAACTCCTTCTGAAGGTAAGAAATAACAAAACACTCATTTGGTGGAGAATTTATGAAAATATTTTCCCTGTGATAATCAAGTTTAGGAGTCATTCTTTTGAACAGCAAGATGGTGGCATATATTCAAATGTAGGGTCTATGCAAAACAGCTACTAGGAGTGATTTTAAAAAACAAATAAACCACCGACTCACGTAAAGCATATACATGTAACAAACATGGGACGTGGGAGGTGCATTTGCAAAATTTAAATCAGAATCCAGTTGCACTTTATGCTGTGGCAATAAAAAATCAGGCAGACCCAGTTCTACCAATAATTTCTCCAACCATCTGAGACTTTATTGCAATGACTTTAAACATATTCCCGGGAGGGGTAAATTGGAGTTGATGTGACATTACATTTTGAAAGTTCTCTTGATATGTCTGGACATCCCTCTGCTTGGAATTATTTTAATCATAAAGTAACAAAAGTGCTTTCCCTTTGACTTGAATAACACTTCATGAGACGTGCTGGGGCATGGACCCCATTCCCAGTTCCAGCTGAGGAAACGGGGGCTCCAGAATTGGGGGGACTTTTAAAAATCCCACAGCCCCAGGGAGGCCGGCGGGGTCCCAGAGTAGGGTGAAGACCGAGTTCATCCCCAGCTTCACTGGCTTGGGGGGCCGAGGGGAAGGACGCGAGTGGCAAATGAGAGGAGGTGATGGAGACGTGGGAGGGGAGAAGGTGGGTGTGTGGGGTAGGTGGTGGGAGCTACCTCTAGGGCTTCTGTTTCGTCAGTGGGGGTTGATCCTCCTGGGGAGTGGCAGAGAGAGAGGCTTGAGCAGAGAGCTGAGTTGTGAAGTCGTCGATCGGGGGCCCGGGGAGGTGGCGCGTCCCAGGAAACAGCCTTCTCCCGTAGCCTAGTGCTGATGCCGCCAAGCTTGCAGGGCAGGAGCCTGGTTGTGCGATTTTCTCCAGAACCATCCACCTGACTGGGTGACACAAGGAGAAGCCCCAGGGTGCAGGCTGTGTCCGGGGAGTCTGGTGGAGGGAAGGGAGCAAGGGAACAAGGCTGTTTAAGTCAGAGATGTCCCAACGATAGCCCAGGGCGGGTGAGCAGCCCAGAGAGGGACGAGAGCTAGACAGGGCCTCACCAAGAGTGGGTAACCTAAATAAATTGGAGACCTCAGTGTGGCTGAAGAAATGGGGCAGTGGGAATGGGCTGGAGGGGAAGGAGGTCCCTCAGGGGTGGATGGGTGGGACGTCAGAGGGGGTGTCTCTGGGGCTGAAAGGCCAGATGTGGTCCAGGAGCAGAGTCTGAAGTGGAATGGAGAATACACTTTATTGGTGGGAAGGAGTTCAGGGAACGGAGATGCAGTGTTGGGCAGATCTCCCCAAGGAGCTGAGGGTGGTGGGAGGACTAGTGTGAGGAGGAAGAGAGCACTGAGGCAGGCTGAGGGTGGTTTGGAAGTTGGAGGACAATTTTGTAGGGAAAGAAGAGGAAGAGCAAGATCACTCCCCACCAATCCTGGGTCTTTGAGGGCCACGGGGGTCAGCATCCAGTGACGGGCAGGGGGCAGTCAATCGGGAGGTGAGGGCTCAAGGGGTTTATCCAGTGCCTTCAGTGAGCAGGGCCTTCAGGGTGACCTCCTGACAAGGGTATTTTCAGCCCAGTTCCAGCAGAGTGGGCTGGCATTCCACAGCAGGCTGAAGGGATTAGCGATGTGTCCATGATCTGGCTCCAGAAGAGGCAGTTGTGAGGATCACAGGGTTTTATAACCAGAATCAAGGAAATCCATGGTGCAGCCCCTTCATTTTACAGACGAGAAAACCAAAACCCAGAGAAATTACACAATTCTGCAAGGTCAGGCAACTAGTAAGTGACTGAGCCATGAAGCAAACATAGGGATTCAATTATTCTTTGATTCATTAAATACTTTTGGGGGGCTTATTATATTTAGTTAAGCACGTTTCTAGGTACAAGGATCCATTATCTCATTATGAATTCCCAGGACTGCAGATAAAATTAAATGTAAGTGACATCTTGCTTACCCAAAGGGGACCTCTGGCTCAGAACTGAAATCCTGAGGGGTGCATTTCCAAATTCATGGGGCTGATTCCAGGTCCCCCCAAGTTCGTGTTTCATCAGTGCTGGAACTCAGCCCTTCCCTTGGCCCGTTGGTAGATTTTATAGTGCCGTGGTGGCAGGAGGTGTTAGCATTTGGGAGGAGGAAAGGGTGATGTTTCCCAGTTCCCAGCCCACATGTTGTGTCACTGTTTGTACTCAGAAAGAATGATATAATGTGCTGGGGCCACTTGGTGTAGGGGCAAGAAGCTTCATGTATCTTGAGCTCTCAGGGTAATCATTATAGAGTGTCTATTTATTCTATGTTATGTACATGATAAATATGTACATAGTAGATACATGATATATTGTTCCATATGGAATATCTATCAATATCAATCTATCACCTACCTACTGATCTATCTACCTACCTACCTATCTGTCAATCATCTACCTACCTATCTTTCTAATCTTGTCTGTCTGTAATCATCTATTATCTTTTTTCTATCTATCTATCTATCTATCTATCTATCTATCTATCTACTTATCTACCTATCATCTTTCTATCTGTCTGTCTGTCTATCTACCTACCCATCTACCTACCTATGTATCTATCTATCGTCTCTAATATTATGTATAACGTGAAGAGCCCCCATCTTAGTTTCCTGGGGCTGCCGTAATGAAGTACCACAATCTGGGTGGCTTAAAACAACAGACGTCTATTGTCTCACAGTTCTGGAGACGAGAGGTCTGAAATTAAACTGTCAGCACGCCCTGCTTCCTCTTATGCGTGGAGGGGAGAATCCACACTGTTGGCCTCTGCAGTGGCTGCCAGCCTTCTGTACCTCAGCTGTCATGTGACTTCTCTCCTCTGTCTGTCTGTCTGTCTGTGCTCAATTTCCTCTTCTTATAAGGACACCAGGCACATTGGATTAGGATCCATCCCAGTCCAGTGTGGCCTCCTCTTAACTAATCACATCTTCAAAGACCCTATTTCCAGATAAGTTCACATCCACAGGACGAGGGGGTTAAGTGTTTTAGGAGGACACGGTTCAGTCTACAACATACCCCTGCACATCTGCACATCCAGGTTTACCTGCCAATATATTTTAAACCAAAATAATAAAAGGTGTGGCCCAGAGAGACAGCAAGTTCTCAACTAAAGGAAGGAAAGAAAGCTCAACCTAGAGGTTCATACCAATGACTACAAATCTTAAGAAAAGATTAAATGATGTTTGAAATATGCTGCTACTCTGGTGGATAACTGTGCTGTTGGTACTAGAGATGCTAGTACAGAGAATACAGCCTTCTGTTCTCTAGAACCAGGGTCTCCTCTCCGTGCAGAGAGTGCGCAGATGAGGGGCCACCTCTCTTCGAGGCAGGCATCTGCGAATCCATCCGTTACACTCACGGCCTCTGGGCCAATTCTAGAGGTGCAGTATAGGAGGAGCTCCAACTCCTAGAAAGTTCTTCACATTTATCCCAAACCCACCTTCCTTTGGCCATTGATCTGAGTTCTGTATTTCATTTGTTTTCATTTATTCAACATGACTTCAGCTATGTCCTTGCTCTCTTTGAGCTCTCAGTCTAGTGGGGAAGACGGGCATGAATGAAATCCATCCAGAAAGACACCATTCCAATCCATAGCCGGCTCTAGGCGGGCGCAGCACGGGGAGGAGGTAGTCCAGGGAGGGCTGCCCGGTCAGGAGAGGGGCTCCTGAGAAGCCTTTCCTTGCAGATGTCTCAGGTGCCTTCCTATGTAGCCTCATCCTTAGAACACAGCGCCCAGACTGTCCTCCAGACTTGCAGGGCACACTGGGCCCTGCCACTCGAGACGTCTCCCTGGGTCTCTTAGGCCAACTGGGGTGGGAGCAGGGGATGCGGGTGCCTGCTGAGCTCTGGTGATCAATAGGATGGAAATCGATCTATTTATCAATCATGTATCATATCATCTCATGTTGTATAGGAGCCTCTGCATTTATGGTGTCTATCTCAATGTCTATACCACCTATGGTATATAGGAGTGTGTAGATGAGGGTGTATATCCAGGTGTGCTCACTGTCTTTGAATGTGTACGAAAAGTACGTCATTAGCTGTATGGACAGCTACATATGTATTTACTTATCTTTTACCTGTACATGGAGAGAAGAGGAAGGCAGGGGTCTGTGGGGCTCAGTATCTAACAGCATGCGTGTGTGGCGAAAAGTCCACATGTCCTGTCTACCTGAGGAGTCTGAGGACCTGCAAGTCATTGTTTATACCATGATTTGATGCCAAAGCAATGGTCCCTAAGAGCCTGACCCCGGTCATTTTGTATCTGTGTGTGCATTTATAGATTTTCTCTTAAAGAGGAGAGTTTGGACCAATAATACTAAGATAGTCAAATCTCAAGTGAATTGAAGTGTTGCAAAATCTAATTGCTATGTATCAGATAGTAAAGAGTAATGGAGGACTACTGAATTCATATAATTATTTAGTAAATAATAAATAACAAACCACCCAGGTTTAACCATTTGTGTTCTTGTAAGTCTTGAGAGGTGTAGCAGGTCTCTGGATGGTGTTTCCATGGCCCAGGTGGGCTGTCCACAGCCTTGATACAGCATTTCTCTAGTTAGACAGAGGTTCAGTCGTCCCTGTCCGGCGGTGTCCTTGGTGCAGTGCTTTGCTATGTGATTTGTCTTTAAGTGATCGTACTCTCAACATGTTATACTCCTGTGGCACCTGCTGGTTTTGACGCTGATTTCCTTTTAATAAATTTTATGGTGCCAAGCAATTGGTGTTGCCTGACAAATGAAGACATGGAAAATAGAGCTGGAGGGGGTGGGCAGGTCTGTGCTCTTTCTGCCTTTGCATTTGGTGACATGTGTTCTTGGAACTCCAGACAGTAAAGCAGATGCCGTTTTCTCCTTAAGTTATTAAAACTGCAGCTTCATTCTGGCCTCTAATATCCAAGCTGTCTATTTATGGCTGAAAGAGCTTACTGGCTTTGGAGTGACAACATTGCTAAGCTAAATTTGTTTTAGTGCAACTATTCTGTAAAAAGGGCTGCTGTGGGTAGGATGGACAGGATGGGAGGGCACCTGGTTTGTCATTCCATGGGGAAGGATGCAGCCGTAAGTGGCATGTGCCTCATGACAAATTTCTTTCTGGGATTCCCACTGACTTCAAACTGGCCGGAGCTAATGGGAACATCCTTTAAACCGAGTTAGCTTTGTAGATTGTTGTTGAATGTGCTTGGTTAGGCCATTCTCCTGACCCTATAACATTTGCTACCTGCAGTCATCGAAGTCAACAAGAGGGACATAGTCTTCCTGGTAGATGGCTCATCGGCCCTGGGACCAGCCAACTTCAACGCAATCCGCGAGTTCATTGCCAAAATCATCCAGAGGCTGGAGATCGGACAGGACCTGATCCAAGTGGCAGTGGCTCAGTATGCAGATACCGTGAAGCCCGAGTTTTATTTCAACAGCTACCCAAGCAAAAAGGAAGCCACGGCGGCCGTGCGGAGAATGAAGGCCCTGGACGGCCCGGCCCGCTACACGGGCTCCGCGCTAGACTTCGTCCGGAACAACCTGTTCACGAGCGCGGCCGGCTACCGGGCTGCGGAGGGCGTCCCGAAGCTTCTGGTGCTGCTCACAGGTGGTAAGTCCGGAGACGAAATCGGCCAGCCCGCCCAGGAGCTGAAGAGAAGCAGCATCATGGCCTTCTCGGTCGGGAACAAGGAGGCTGACCGGGCTGAGCTGGAAGAGATCGCATTTGATTCCTCCCTGGTGTTCATCCCCGCCGAGTTCCGGGCCATGCCCTTGCAAGGCTTGCTGCCCGGCCTGCTGGGGCCGCTGAGGACCCTCTCCGGGACCACAGAAGGTAAGGTGGCCCCCGCTGCAGACACACAGTGCCGTGGTCTGGAGGCAGGACCATTGACAATGAAAAAAAGAGGTTTTATTTGAATTTAGCTAAGGAGAGCCTAGACCAGTCAACTGTCAAATGATGAAAGCAACAGTAAAACAAAACAAAAGAAAACCCAAACAATAAGATTTATTTTGGGGTTCCTTTCAGCCTGAGTTGAGAATTGTATGACTTAAAATTCTAGACGTTAAGAATTACATGCCTCAGACTGCGGGGCCATGGGGCCACCTGTTGCTGAAGCTTCTGGCTGAGAACGTTGCTTCTCAGTTCTTGTCCCTGGCCAGTTCCCAGTGTCTTCCTTCTCTCTTTTCTCTTCTTTCTTCTTCTTTTTTGATGGTGACAACTGTCCATCCTCCTTCTCCTACCACCAATATTCAGCCTGTCTCCTGCTTCTCCTGAGCTGGCCGTCCTCTTCTAAATGGCCCCCATCTGACCAGGGTGGGCTGCAGTGTCCTCAGCTCTTACCCCCTCCACCCCCTTCTCAGTCTTTAAGGGAAAGTGTATTAGGTGAGTGGGTGGGAAGATGAAAACCCAGAGGTTCTTCAAAGCCCTCATATAATATGATGATCAGTGGAAAGTTATCTTCAAAGACAATATAAAAGTTAATGAGCTTGTGAATTGACCATGTAAAATTGCCGTCCTTAATGAAGATGAATATCATGGAAGGGAGCTTGTCCACGAATTCTGAAGGATTGTTCAATGCATGAACTGTGTCGTTGCATGAGTGCATGCTTTCTCTTGAGGCCCTGGTCTTCTAGAAGCTGTATTCTCTCTCTCTCTCTCTTCATTCCTTCAAACTTCTAATCCAGTTGTGTAGCCAATGTTCAGTTTGAAAGAACATAGGATAAAATCACTTGTTAGGTCTAAATTTTAGCAAGGCATCAAGGGAAGAAGTGGAAAATTATTTTTTTTAAAGGCATGTGCTAAATATCTTGGGGGAAAACCCATGATTTGAAGGTTGTACTTTTTATTCTTCATGTATATAACCTTAGCCATGCATGGCAAACAGTCTCCTTGTATTGTAACTTGTCCCTGTTATTCTGTAGTCACATCTTGGGGGGATTCCCAGGGACACCCCATTGGATTATTGCCTAGCAATACTGTGAATCCCCAATGGCAGGGGAAGAAAACCAGTAGAGAAGGAAAAATTGGAGGTCCTAGGCAGATTTGAAGATGAGAAGAGCTTACTTATTTATTTATTTAGCTTTAAGGAAGAGCTTATTTATTTAGCTTTAAGGAACTGTGTCCTCCAGTTGACTTGGGTCAACTGCTTTTAAGCTGTAGATGGAAAGCTCTCTGTAAGTGTGCAGAGGTAAACCAAGGAGGACCCAGCTCTGCACATGCAAATCTGCTTGCAGTCTTGGGGTTACATGTGTGATGCAGGCAGGCCCAGCACCCTTGGAGAATTCGTGTTCCAGGGAAGGAATGCTCTCTTTCAGGGATTCTGGTCATTTGTGTTGGTTGCAAAAACTCTGACTTTGGCACTGTATCTCTCTGTGAGCCAACTTGGTTTCGTAAACTTGGCTATCAATATGCCTCACAAACACCGGCCACCACTAGCGGAAAATATGCAGCCGTCTGCCATATTTTATGAGATGGACATGCTTTGCCACCCTGGTTTTCTCTGTGTTCTGAATGTTGGCATGTGTGCACGTGTTGCAAGCACACATGAGAGCCCTTCCGCCGTGTGTATGTCTCACTTTGTTTTCTGTGCTCCACTGCAGTTCGTGCAAACAAAAGAGATATCATCTTTCTTTTGGATGGATCGTCCAACGTTGGAAAAACCAATTTCCCTTATGTGCGTGACTTTGCTGTGAACCTAGTTAGCAGCCTTGATGTTGGAAATGACAATATTCGTGTCGGTTTAGTGCAATTTAGTGACACTCCCGTCACGGAGTTCTCTCTAAACACATATGAGACCAAGGCAGATTTGCTCGCTCACCTGAGGCAGTTGCAGCTCCAGGGGGGGTCGGGCCTGAACACGGGCGCGGCCCTGGGCTTTGTCCATGCCAACCACTTCACGGAAGCCGGCGGAAGCAGGATCCGTGAACACGTGCCACAGCTCCTGCTCCTGCTCACGGCCGGGCAGGCTGATGACTCCTATTTGCAAGCTGCCAATGCCCTAGCGCGGGCGGGCGTCCTGACCTTTTGTGTGGGAGCTAGCCAGGCGAATAAAGCAGAGCTCGAGCAGATTGCTTTTAACCCGAGCTTGGTGTACCTCATGGATGATTTCAGCTCCCTGCCGGCTTTGCCTCAGCAGCTGATTCAGCCCCTAACCACATATGTTAGTGGAGGTGTGGAGGAAGTCCCACTCGCCCAGCCAGGTAAAGTCACCCTACCATGCGGGGATCCTCCCACCCCCTCCTCGGAGACCTCTCTGGAGGGCAATTGGCCGGTCCCAACTCAAGAGGGTCATGAACTCCACCAAGACGACTTGCTCCCATGGGTGCTTGAGACACTGTACCAGCACGTGGAGATTCTCTGCCTAGAGGGTGTTTGTTGATGAAAGGAAGTATAGAAATCCAGCTTCTGTTTTCCCATGTTTTCCCAACCTTTATTCAGAAGCTCCTCCATCCCTACCCCAATGCCTGTGAAGATTTCTGGAGTGAAAATCCAGATGGAAATGATGGAAATGAGAGAGAGAGATTCCATTTAACGCAAGAGTTGCATTGGAATCAGTTGAAAATTTTATTTTCTTTATATGACATTTTTTATGTTCAAGATCCACTGTATCTAGAAAATTATTTGTTATAAGCCCAACAAAGAGTATCTCTTTATGCAAGATGGTAAAATGGTTTCCAAATGAAGTCTGGATTTTTTACATTAACAAATTAATATGGCAGTAGATTTGGAAGCATTAGATCTACCAGCCCTGACGCCACAAATGGGTATCAAGTTTGAGCCAACTGAAACCTAATCAAAGTAATTTTAAGAACAGTTCGAACTGAAAATCATAATCATACTACATTGTATGGCCTCCTGCAGGCAGGCAGCTGTGCTTTCACTGACTGAGAACCCAACTCACTAACAGCAATGAGGGTACAATTTTGGGTTCTAATCCATGACCTCAAATTTAATGAGAAGATAATCCAATTAGAGCAGATATGTGACAATCGTTCATGAGTGGGAGGTTAACCGGTATCAGTTTGGTTTTTATCACTAGAGCTCAAGGTCATTTTTTAACCAAAAGTACAATAAGTATCACATTTTCAATAGTTTTATTTATAATAGTTTGACACTGCTCTCTGCTCTCCTAGAGAGAGAGCAAAGAACCCTCTGGGCAGTTTCCTTAGCTTGCTCTGTTTGCATGACACTAGATCGGATACAGCCATCTAGTCATCCAATTCCTCTGCAAATATGTGATGCTTTGAAATTGGACATTTCAGTGACAACCGCTGCAGGCTTTCTCTTCTCTTGCTGGTACAGTGGCCATCAGGTGGAGTTGTCAAAACCCTTGAGCGGAGGCTGGTGGTGCTGGGCTAATGTCAGCTGGAGATGTGGTGCTCCTATCCCTCACTGTGTCTACTTGTATTGCAGAGAGCAAGCGAGACATTCTCTTTCTCTTCGATGGCTCGTCCAATGCCATGGGCCAGATAGCTGCCATCCGAGACTTTCTCCATAAGGTTATCGATGAGCTCGACGTGAAACCCGACGGAACCCGGATCGCCTTGGCCCAGTACAGCGATGATGTCAGGGTGGAGTCCCGTTTCAATGAGCACCAGAATAAGCCTGAAATCCTGAGTCTAGTGAAGAGGATGAAGCTCAAGACGGGCAAGGCCCTCAACCTGGGGTATGCTCTGGACTACGCGCAGCGGTACATCTTCGTTAAGTCGGCCGGGAGCCGGATCGAGGATGGAGTGCTGCAGTTCCTGGTGCTGCTGGTTGCAGGGAGGTCGTCTGACAGCGTGGACGGGCCGGCTGGCAACCTGAAGCAGACTGGGGTGGTACCGTTCATAATCCAAGCCAAGAACGCAGACCCCACGGAACTGGAGCTGATCGTTCCGTCCCCCGCCTTTATCCTGGCTGCGGAGTCGCTTCCCAAGATGGGAGACCTCCAACCACAGATAGTGAATCTCTTAAAATCGGTGCAGAATGGGGCACCAACACCAGGTATGGTATAGGAATTCTGATTGCTTCTGCACCCCAATTTTCCAATGCATGAGCTGAAGGTGGGCAGCTGGCTCTGTGTCCTCAGATAGAAGCTTCCGTAGGTTTACCTGGCAGAGGAAACTTTCACAGGTGGTTTCTGCAGGAACAATAGAATGTAAAATTTCTCTTCCTGCTTTGACTGTCTTCCTGCTCTCTAGGTCAAACAAGAGAATTGGAGTTTATGTATTTTTAACGACATTAGAATATTTCATAATAAGATTCATTATAAAGATTTAGACATACCAGTGGATTCAAATCCCACTTTTACAAACACAACTTTTGCCATATGCATAATAAAAGCTACATGACACGGTTAAATTACAGCTAAACAGTCTTTCTATTCCCCAATGTCTTTATTTTAGGTGGACATCACTGTATTATAATGATGTTGCTGTAGCCATTAAAAAATATAAGGCATTAGGGGAGGCAGATAAATTTTCATCACAAACACTCTGTTAAAATTTTCAACGGCTAATCTACATTGTGATGGCTTTGTTTGATCAGTTTCCATTTCTTGATTAAAATGCTGTGAAAAGAATAATTTCACATCTAGTCCTTTTGATTAAACACTGAGCATCTACAGAGTATGCATTGACTACAGGGCACCGTTGCTGTAGGTTTCAGATTGTCACCTGGACATCCAGGTTACATTTTTTTCCCTGTTGGTTCAATCATGACTTGGAACCTCACTTTTCCATCTATAAAATGGTAATGACTATGGGGTCTCTGCCATACCATATCCACTCCTCCCTACCCCCAGTCTTCTTGAGTACACTGTTGAAAGTTGAAAGTTAACTATACTGTTCAAGTACTGAAAAGTTCTACAAAGAAGAGGGCTATATATTGGTGTATTCATTTCCTGTTCCTGCCATAACAAATTACTACAAACTTGGCAGATTAAAACAGTACAAATGTATCATCTTACAGTTCTGGAGGTCAGAAGTCAGAAATTATTTCAATGGACTAAAATCTCCTCTAGAGGAGAATCTGTTTTCTTGCCTTTTCCAGCTTCTAAAGGCAGCCCACACTCCTTGGCTCGTGGTCTCTTCCTCCATTTTCAAAGCCAGCAGCACAACATCTTCTCTTTTCTCTGACCTCTGCTTCTGTCCTTATGTCTTCTCTCTAGATATCTCTTGCTTCCCTCTTAGAAGGAGCCTTGTGATTGCATTGGCCCACCCAGAGAATCCAGGGTCCTTAACTTAATCCCATCTGCAAAGTCCCTTCCACCCTATAGGGTACATATTCCAAGTTCCAGAGGGTTGGCCCCAGGCATCTCTGGGAGGCTACCTTAGTTGGCCAGGGCTCCTGCAACAAAGGACCACAGACAAGTGGGCTTCAACAACAGGAATTTCCAGTCTTACAGTTATGGAGTCCAGAAATCCAAAAATCAAGCAGTCAGCAGGGCCATGCTTCCTCTAAAAGAAGGGAATCCATGCCAGGCCTCTGCTCTGACTTCTGGTGCGTGACGATCCACAACACTCATTGGCTGGCGACAGCATAATTCAAGCTCTGCCTCAGTCACATGGCTGAATCTCTCCCTGTTTTCCTTTTACTGAATGTGTCCAAATTTCCTCATCTTGTATATTGGATCCAATCATACTGTATTACAATCCACCCTCATCCAGCTTGGCCTCATCTTAACTAATAATGTCTTCAAAGACCTATTTCCAAATGGGGTCACATTCATAGGACCAGAGGTTAGGATCTGAACATGGGAGACACGGTTCAATCCATCACAGGGCCATTACCCAGCCTGCCATAATTGATATGACATTGTCACTATCTCACCCTGTGTGAGTCATCAGGGCTTCTTCGTCTCAGTTTCAGCCGAAAAGGACGTGGTGTTTCTGATCGATGGCTCTGACGGCGTCAGAAGCGGCTTCACTGTACTGAAAGAGTTTGTCCAGCGAGTGGTGGAGAGCTTGGACGTGGGCCCAGACCGGGTGCGCGTGGCCGTGGTGCAGTACAGCGACCGGACCCGGCCGGAGTTCTACCTGAATTCGTACATGGACCAGCAGGGTGTCGTCAACGCCATTCGCCAGCTCACCTTGCTGGGAGGGCCAGTCCCCAACACCGGGGCTGCCCTGGATTTCGTCCTGAGGAATATCCTCATTGCCTCCGCGGGCAGCAGGATGGCAGAAGGCACCCCCCAGCTGGTGATCATCCTCACAGCGGACAGGTCTGGGGACGATGTGCGGGGCCCCTCGGTGGTCCTCAAGAGGGGCGGGGCAGTGCCCATCGGCATCGGCATTGGGAATGCCGACATCACCGAGATGCAGACCATCTCCTACATCCCGGACTACGCCGTGGCCATCCCCACCTTCCGACAGCTGGCGACCGTCCAACAGGTCGTCTCCGAGAGAGTGACCCGGCTCAGCCGGGAAGAGTTGAGCAGGTTGCAGCCAGTTTTGATCCTTCCCACGAGTCCAGGTAAGGAGTAATTGTTTCTCATAATCATCTGTATCTGTTTGTTTGGACTGTGGGCTACAAATTTTGTTTCCTCTGCAGTAAGGAGCAAAAACTAGGGCTACACAAAAAATTCGGAACCGTGGGTCTTCTCTGGCCAAGGTGGCCAGAAATGGCAGAGGATGGGAGAGGTGCTTAGATTTATGTTTTGCTCAAATTTAGCTCTCGAAGGTGGACATATCGTGGTTCATTGTTTAGCCTCTGATGGCCACATTAGACATCCAGGTGTGCTGTCTGTCCACACTGCTTCCAACCTACTTGTGTAGATTAAACTGGCAGCCTTCTGTGGTCAGGGATGGGGCTTGACCACAGGGGATCTTTGAAACCTGGGCACAGTCCCTGAAATATTGCTGTTTTCAGAGTCTAAGTGGAAAGATGGTGCTTGCATTTGCTTGGTGCCGAGAAACAGTGTCTTTAACTGGCAGTAAGTGATTCCATTTCCTTCATCCTGCACCTTTTCTCTAGGCCTCAGGCAATAAATTAGGAAACATGGGAGCCCTGACTGCCAAGAGGGAAGGAGGCTGAGATAGACCCACTTCCTCAATAAATACTCCCCAAGGCTCCCTTGCAGCTAGGCTGGCTCAGGAGGTGCGTGAGGCAGACACGTCCTTGCTCTCTCATAGCTCGTATTCTGCAGAACACCATCAGCAGCCCCATGGCTCAGAGAGGGGAAAAAGAAGGAAAAGAGGAAGGGAGGAAAGAAAGAAAGAAAGAAGAGTCAGAGTGGAAGAAAAGTCAGATGCACTATACAGTGCCCTTTGGGGAAATGAGGGTGCATGGGGGTAAATGATATGGTACAACTGAGGGATGCTCACCTCCTCTTGGGAAACTGGGACAGAACATCTATAATCCTTCTCTCAGCCTTTCTTGAACCACCCTAATCAGGCTTTCACCCTGGCTCTTGTCAAGATCCCACTGCCTGGTGAAAGCCAATGGTTGATTCTCAGGCACCATCCTCCTTCCGACACAGTTGAGACTCCCTCCTTCTTGAAACACGAGGCACCCTCTCTTCCAGTTTTCCTCCTCCCTCAGGGTTACTCTTTTCTGTTTTCTTTGTTGGTTCCTCCTCTTCCCCCTGACCTCTAACATTGAAATGTCCAGGATTCACTCTGCTCTCACCCCAACTGATATTTTGTACAAACAGTGATTATTAGGATCCCTTGCCTATCAGGTGGTGACCGTGCAACAAACTGGGAGGTTATCCATTTAAGCTAAGAGTTTAGTGCCGACAAAGGTGAAGCCCATTTTGACATTTGATTCACAGATGTTGGTGGCAAGAAGGATGTGGTCTTTCTCATCGATGGATCCCAAAGAGCTGCGCCAGAGTTTCAGTACATCCGCACTCTCATTGAAAGGCTGGTGGAATCCCTGGACGTGGGCTTCGACACGACCCGGGTAGCAGTGATCCAGTTCAGTGAGGACCCCAAGGTGGAATTTCTCCTGAATGTTCATACCAGCAAGGAGGAAGTGCAGAATGCAGTGAGGAGCCTGAGGCCCAAAGGTGGGAGGCAAGTCAACATTGGGGGAGCCCTGGAGTACGTGTCCAAGAATATCTTCAAGAGGCCACTGGGGAGCCGGATTGAAGAGGGTGTCCCTCAGTTCCTGGTCCTCATCATCTCTGGGAGATCTGATGATGAGGTTGATGATTCAGCAGTGGAGCTCAAGCAGTACGGGGTAGCGCCTTTTACCATCGCAAGGAATGTAGACCAGGAGGAGCTGGTGAAGATCTCTCTCAGCCCTGAATATGTGTTCTCGGTGAGCACCTTCAGGGAGCTGCCCAGCCTGGAGCAGAAATTGCTGACGCCTATCACAACCCTGACCTCAGAGCAAATACAGCGAATCCTGGCTAGCACTCGCTATCCTCCTCCAGGTGAGACCTTTTGTTTTTTTCTCTGAGTGTTTTGATATAAAAATTAACAGGCTTAAGGACCATGGTGTTCATGATAAGTTAAATAAAAATAAAGGAATATCTGAAGGTGCTCATTCAGCTTTATATTTTCAACGTCTTCCAGCCCCAGACCACCAGGCCACACCGGGGTTGAGCAGGTTGGGTTATTGCTTCTTGCAGTGAGAGAGTACACACCCCATGATGAAGCATGGGACATCTTAGTATGGATTTGGACCTGTCATGGGTGATTTTGGGGAAGGTAATTTTAAGGAAGATAGGCTTTGCTTTAGGTTGGATGCTGTCAAGAAATGGGGCTAATGCTATGATTGGGTATCTTAATAAATCTTATTTAGGAGGAAAAACTACAGCGAGGCAAAGCTGTGATTGGTAAAGAAGCAGCAGTAGCTTATATTAGTCTGGATAAGGCAGTGTCTAGTTATTTTTTTGTGGTTTGGACAATGTTCTTCTTTTTGTCTGTGTTCAGATATGATTCTCCAGGGGTCTTGTTTCTGTCCTGATTCATCATGACCACAGAGTGGCCTTCTCTGATGTTGACTTGTCTGTGAAATTGCTTATGTCCAACGGAGGAACCCCAAGGCCCAGCTCTGTGGGCCATGCCAGCTCCCTGATGCCAGGGGCTGCTTTTCTCTTCCCCAGTGCAAATGGTTCAATTATACAACCCGCTCAGCTTTTGCTGTGCTGCATTTCCACATCAATAGCTCAGCAATTTATGAGACTAAAGACAGGTTGAAATTTTTGAGGGGCAACAAATGAGTAGTTTAATAAAACGGCATCTGAAAAGTACAATACTATATTTCTGACAAATGGGAAACCATGATTTTGTCTTTTTCCAGTATGTTTGGATTAACATAATAGTTAAGAATGGATTCATGTAAAGAAAGAATGGAAAAATGGTGAAAATAAAAGCTTTCTGTAAATATTAGAGATAAGTGAGCAAAAAGAAATGCTGTGAAAGACGCATCTGGGGAGACTAAATGTGGCTTGATGCATATAGAGCGTATGGTATTGTACTGTACGTATCTGCCCCTGTTGGGCGGGGGTGGCCACGAAGGCTGGGGAGATGTGGCATCTCGGCATAGAGTTGAGGTACTCAGGTGGTCACTAGCTAATGGTTGTGGACAAGTCACTCAAGCTCCTCTGGCCTCAGCTGACTCTCTCATCTTGTGGTAGCAACTGATCATGATTCTGTAATTGTGGTAATCCAGGATTAATTTCTCAATGCTGCTTAACTTTGAAAAATTAGTAGCAACCCAGACCACAAAGCCCAAATTAAAATAAAGTCAGAGACAGTCTTAGAGAACTTAAAATATTTAAAGAAGTAGAAATTGTCTTGATGAAAAAGGCAAACAGGCACATGTTTTAATGATTAATTTTAAAAAGCCTAAGAGATGAACAACACAGGTGTCTCAAGATATAATTTTAATGCTTATGAATTAATATTATGGTGTAATATAATGTAAAATTTATAATATAATGCAAATCTCAGAAACAAAAGCAGATTGAGTGCTAGTCATTCAGTTGAATTTTCCTTTTTTTGTTCCCTTACCCATAGCTGTTGAGAGTGATGCTGCAGACATTGTCTTTCTAATTGATAGCTCTGACGGCATTAGGTCTGATGATATTGCACACATCCGAGATTTTGTTGGCAGGATTGTCCAAAGACTCAACATCGGCCCTAGTAAAGTGAGGATTGGTGTTGTGCAGTTCAGCAATGATGTCTTCCCAGAATTCTTCCTGAAGACCTACAAATCCAAGCCCGCTGTGCTTGATGCCTTACGTCGCCTGAGGTTAAAAGGAGGCTCTCCGCTGAACACTGGCAAAGCTCTGGAATTCGTGGCAAGAAATCTCTTTGTTAAGTCTGCTGGAAGCAGGATAGAAGATGGGGTGCCCCAACATCTAGTCCTGTTTCTTGGTGGAAACTCCCAGGATGACGTTTCCAGGTTTTCACAGGTGATCGGCTCCTCTGGGATCATAAGCTTAGGGATAGGAGACCAAGATGTTGACCTGACCGAGCTGCAGACCATCACCAACAACCCCACATTGGCCTTGACTGTGCAAGAATTTTCACAGCTTCCCAACATAGAAAACAGAGTCTTGTACTCATTTGAACCCTCTGGAGCCACCCCTGCACCTCCAGGAGTGGACACACCTCCTTCTTCACGGCCAGGTACAAGCTGCATGATCCATGATTGCAGATGGTGTTGTCAACAAGCATTTGTTTTAATATGAATTAAGGACACCCACCGTGGTCCAGGCCCCTGTCCTTCCTCGGGCAGGTCTGGCCATCAGGAAGCACCTCCCTGTGACCGTAAAGCTATTTAACTAAAGCTTCTACCCTGTGTTCCTGGTTCTCACCTTTGCGGCTACCAAGAGCAAATCTAATCCCTTCTCCATGTGGTGGCTGATCGGGTGTCTGAAGGAAATGGCAAGGGCTGGTTTTCCGGGGAGGATCTGTGTCTCTGTGTTCCTGCTTGGCTCTTTCACTGTGTCCTTCCGGCATGGCTGTGGCACCCCTCATACTGTCTCCTGACCCCCCCCCCTCCCCACCGCTCCTGTCTTGATTGCTTGATTATAATTAGGAAATTATCCCCAAGTGCTGCTGATGTTCAGCAGGCTGCCACAAACCTGGCATACAATTTTCAAAGGTTTGTAGGACTCCTTCCCTTTTTCCAACCTTTTTCTCCCAGCTCTTCCTTGCCCACCACCCCCTACTCCTGCTGGAGAGCCTCATTTTAAAAAATTAATTAATTTTATTGTGGTAAGATATATAACATAAAATTTACCATTTTAAACATTTTAAGTGTACCGTACAATGGCATTGGTTGCATTTACGATGTTGTGCTACCATCCTCACCATCTGTTACCGGGACTTATTTTATCACCCCAAATGGACCCATTAAGCAATAACTCCCCATTCCCCTTTCCATATGTCCCCTGGTAACCTGGTAGGCTTTAATCTACTTTCTATCTCTATGAAGTTGCTTATTCTAGATATTTCACGTAAGTAGAATCATACAATATTTATCCTTTTGTGTCTGGCTTCTTTCATTCCGCATGATGTTTTCAAAGTTCATCCCCATTGTCATGTGTATCAGAACTTCATTACTTTTTACAGCTGAATAATACTCCATTGTAAGAGTAGACCATATTTTGTTTATTCATCCATCTGTTGGTGGACACTTGGGTTGTTTCTAACTTTTGGCTGTGACTCCCATTTATATTTGACTGAACAGAAATAGCTTAGTGGCCTTTCCTGAAACACCCAAGACCACAGATGGTCAATTCAGGCCCCTGTTGAATTCTTGGCATAATTCCAATTTGCGCGGGATACCCAGGGCTCAGTTTCTCTGAGTTCTTGTGTTTTCTTTCCTTTTTGCTTTGATGAGTCATCATTTATCTTTTTGTTTGTGGCATTTTTTTTTTGAGGGCTGTGAATTAGGGAACTAGGGAAGTATGGAAAAGAGCCAAGGTTTCGCTGTGAATAAGCTATAGCAAAGTCTCATTTCAATTGACCTTTTTGTATATTTTTGTTCCTGGTACGGAAACTGAATTTCTCCTCATTTTCATGTTAATCATTTTTAGAGAAAAAGAAAGCAGACATTGTGTTCCTGTTGGATGGCTCCATCAATTTCAGGAGGGACAATTTCCAAGAAGTGCTCCGTTTTGTGTCCGGAATTGTAGACACGGTTTACGAAGCAGGGGACTCCATCCAAGTGGGGCTGGTCCAGTACAACACGGACCCCACCGACGAATTCTTCCTCAAGGACTTCACCACCAAGCGGGAGATTATAGACGCCATCAACAAAGTGGTCTACAAAGGGGGGCGACATGCCAACACCAAGGTGGGCCTCCAGCACCTGCGGCTCAATCACTTCGTGCCCGAGGCAGGCAGCCGGCTGGATCAGAGGGTGCCTCAGATCGCCTTCGTGATCACGGGAGGGAAGTCGGTCGAGGACGCCCAGGAGATGAGCCTGGCGCTCACCCAGAGAGGTGTCAAGGTGTTCGCGGTTGGCGTGAGAAACATTGACTCAGAGGAGGTTGGGAAGATGGCGTCCAACAGCGCTACGGCGTTCCGCGTGGGGAATGTCCAGGAGCTGTCGGAATTGAGCGAGCAAGTGTTGGAAACTTTGCACGATGCGATGCATGAGACTTTATGCCCTGGTGTGACTGATGTTTCTAAAGGTAATCCCCTTGTGTGCTTATTTTCAATCCTGTGCTTTTGATAGTTGATCCTCATTTTGATATGGATCCCCACTGCTGGCTCTTTGATTCCTTAAGCAGTTGATTGCTTCTGATAGTTAGCTGTATCCATGTGGGTTGGTTCCTAGTGACCACCTAAGTCACTTGTTGGATGTTCTTGCAGGATAAGCATGAACAGCTTATCTTTTTTTGCCCTTATGACACTTAGTTTTTTCCTATCCCCTCCATTCAGATTTATTAATCCCTCTTTCTGTTTATAGGTTTGTTAGATCCATTGCTTGAGATCAGAGCATTTCAGGTCTCATGTGTGTTTAATTTCAAGTGCAAAGTTGGGATGCATCTAAAAAAGCAACTGAATATTATCATACCAAAATTAATGAACATGACGAAAAAGCAACCTTGTATTAAAAGACCTACACTTTTGTTCCCTGACATTAGCATCATTTTTCCTTCTGAAAGAAGCAGATTTAGTTGCTTCTCAAAGATTGTATTTGGAAGCCCTCATTTCATCCATGAGCATGATGTCCCAGTCTATGCCTTGGGGTTGTACTTGCCACGGGTGTAAGTAGAACTGGTCTCTGCAGCTTGTATTACAGCTCATTGCTTGTGTTTCTCCTTTTCAGTCTGTAATCTGGATGTGATTCTGGGATTTGATGGTTCGACAAACCAGAATGTATTTGTGAGCCAGAAAGGGCTTGAGTCCAGGGTGGATGACATCTTGAATAGAATCAGCCAGATGCAGAGGATTAGCTGCACTGGCAGCCAGGCACCCACCGTGCGGGTGTCGATCGCGGCCAACACTCCCACTGGGCCCGTGGAGGCCTTTGACTTTGATGAGTACCGGCCAGAGCTGTTTGAGAAATTCCGGAACATGCGCAACCAGCACCCCTACGTCCTCACTGCGGACACGCTGAAGGTCTACCAGAACAAGTTCAGGCAATCCTCGCCCAACAGCGTGAAGGTGAGAGGGGCTCCTCGTGCTTCAGGTGCTTTCTGGGAAGTTTCTGGATTTGTCATAGTAATTAGGAATACCTTGATGTCTGGAAGTGCTTCCCCCAGATTATTCTTATATAAATGCTCTTCATGGTTGACCAGGTTGATGACATGTATACGCAAAAGTCCTTTACTTACTAAGTGGTCATAACAGCCCGAAGTGTAATATCTCTCCCATTTTGTTGGTTTTACCTAAGCTCTAAATAGAATAAAAGTATCCTGAAAATTAGTAAGTAAGCTTGATTGAGTTGAGTTTGAGATTAATTCATGTCTAAATATAGTTTTATAAATTAAATGTTATGTTCCTGTTTATATCTCTCTCTCTGGGTGCGTGTATGTGTGTGTTCACACTCACATGCATACATATTGTATACAGACACACATATGATTTTCAGAAATTACAACACATAAACACGAGAATGAGATAAACTGCTTTTATCGTCAATGTTGGCTTTGTTTTTACTGTCAATGTTGATTTTGTTTTTTTAGTAGATCAAGCACCAACACATACACATTTATTTTATACCTCATTTATTGCATCATATCAAATAGCCCTGAACATGGGAAAATCATTTCTCAACCTTGGTCCTCAGTTTCCTGTAAAATGAGGATTTGATGAGATAATCTCAGTTCCCCTACAATGATCCATGACATTATTTCTTCTTAATATGGACTAGGGTTTGACCTAACTTTTATTTGCAGGTGGTCATTCATCTTACCGATGGGGTGGATGGAGATATGGCCAATTTACAAAGAGCGTCTGAGGAGCTCCGCCAAGAAGGTATGCATGCTCTGTGGCTTTCTATATGTGAGCAACAGACCTGGGGAGGCAGGGGGCACATCTCTGCTGGAGAGAAAGGACGCCACCGACAGTCCTCCAAGGGCAGGGCTTCAGGTGAAGGCCCCTCCACCCGGTGTCCTCGCCCTGCCTTGCCCGTGGGTGCTGTGTCAGTGCTGATCCCAGGCTTCTCACGTACCAGGCACAGCTTTATTCCACGTCCCGGGCACAAGCCCCACAGGGCTCAGACTCGTCCAGAGGGTAGCACAGCTGGAAATTGCAATTCATTTAGCTCTCTCATATAGACCAGGAATTATTCTACTGGCCAAAATATTGCTGTATTTTCTGTTTGCAGTCTCTACAGCTCAGCAATGCCAAATATGGAAAGAAAATACAGTTAAATTATATAAAATAAATAATGCAAGCATGCACGCCTTTGATCAGATGTAATGTTTGACTGCTGTTTGCTTGGAATTCGGTAGCATTGGCCAACAAAAGTGGTGGCCAACACCAAAGGTTTGAGGAGAATTTGTGGAAGTATAAATTATCGTAAGAGCATTATATTTATTAGCTTACTTTCCCTGAGCAGTGGAGATGAGACGGCCATTATTTGCTTTTGGAGGTGTAATGTTTCAATTCCTTCCACAGCATACCCACGCTGTGTGTGAGCTGAGCATGAGAATGAATGCACAAATACACTTCATGGGTGTCACTTGCTGCATTTATGATAGTAAATTTAGTTATTGACATATCTGAAACAGCCACTCAGCAGAGTCCAAAGTTTCAGAATTTTAGCTCTTCAAAGTCACCAATAGGTTTGATTAAAGTGAATAAAGAAAGTCCAGAAAAAAGCCATTATGGCTCTCAGGTGCTGAGGGAGCCTATTAAATGTACCTGTCCTCACAGGTGTCCAAGCGCTGATCTTCGTGGGCCTGGAGCGTGTGGCCAACTTGGAGAGGGTGATGCAGCTGGAGTTCGGACGAGGGTTCACGTACAACAGGCCCCTGAGTCTTAATTTGCTGGATTTAGATTACGAACTAGCAGAGCAACTTGTAAGTCTTTCATGTTCTTACGTTCAGATACCACACTCATTTGGTATTTCAAGATACTGAAGTCATTTATCACCAGACGGATGGGGTAGGAGTTTCTGGGTGGGTAATTTTAATTCATTTAATTCATTGGGATCTGCCTAATTGCCACATGGAGATGTCAAACAGCTAGAAAGACAGTTCGCTGGAAAATAAGTTGCTATTATAGCCTTTCGTAGTTGCCCTTTTAATAGCTTTTCATTCATAAGATTGCTGGGAATGCAAAGCATTGTGATGGCCATCCTCAAACAGGAAACAGTGTGCCCGGTGTTGGAATGTTCGGGAAGAGGAAGACCACTTCTGGGTGGGGAAGCACTTTATTGCCTTGTTCTTTAGTTTCCTGTGAAGCAATGGAGCCCCTCTGAGGCTTCCTAATTCCCACTGAGTACAGCTTCTCTCAGGTGGAGGAACAGCTCCTAAGGGTGGGCAAAGTCAGGACAGAGGTCAGGGGTTTTGGAATGGGGTTGGGTTTTTATGGGTAGGGTGAGGCTGTGTCTTGGATTCAGAGATCCTCTGGTGGTGGCAACAGTGGATTGTGGTTTTGTGAATGGAATGAATTGACTCTACCCCTTCCTTCTCTCCATCCTTCTTCCCAGGCTGGACTTAGGACTTTTCTTTCATTCTTTTTTTTTTTTTTTTTAAATTGGGTGAAAAGAAGTGATTTAATGAATAATCTGGGACATAGGAGAAAGTGAAAGCTGTAGGAAGCTCATTGCAAGAAAAAACATTTGGCAACCGCCAGTTTAGCAGATGGAAACATTTTGAGTGTGTGCTTACCCACGTAAGATCAGGGTCTGGGATGGGCAGGGAAGGTCAAAGGTGTCTGATGGGTGTTAGAGGCACAAGTGACCCAGAGTTTGTGTTTTGTGTGACTAAGAGGCTGTTCCAGAGGACTCCGCTAGGCTGGTGCCATTTTCTGTGACCCTGACCGTGGTTCTGAGGAAGAGCATGCTGTGTATCTGTATTTTGGAACTGCCTTCAGTCCTGACCATTTGAAATTTGTTTGTTAGGTTTTGCTCTTTACTGCTTAAAAATACGTAAGTTCTACTTAATACTTGAAACATGAATGTATGTTGGAAAGTTCTAGAAATAAGGCCGAGACCCCCTCCCCCTAGCCGCCAAGAGCTGAACCCTCAGCCTAAGCCAGTCCTTGATTTAATGCCTCCAGGAGTGACTTCATCTGTCCCTGTGAAAACCAATTTGCATCAGATTTTACCCCTCACAGCATATTTATGCTTTTTTTCCTAGGCATTTCCTGAGACTTGAACTGTTTTTTCTCATTTTGGTAGGACAACATCGCCGAGAAGGCTTGCTGTGGGGTTCCCTGCAAGTGCTCAGGACAGAGGGGAGACCGGGGGCTCATCGGCAACATCGGGCCAAAGGTACTGTCCCTTTTGTACCTGATGCCAACATTGTTGGGGTGGTTTCTCCAACACCGTGGCCAGAAGATGGATAAGGTTGGAGAAAGAATATTCCCGTTTGGTGGAATGGGAGACCTGAGGACCAGAACCTCACTGCTCCGAGGCAGGTCCCACTGTCTGCTGTGTACCCCCTTTCCATGGGATGTGTACCCCTTCCTTTAACACAGAGGTTCTTCATTTCCTCACATGACGCTAAAACAGCAGGTGTCGTACACTGGCAACCTCCATGCCCGAGGCCGGGCTCCATCCACAGTGTTTGCCTGAGTTGGTGGGAAGCTCCGACAGTCTTTCCTGGTAGAGAAAGCATTAGATGGAAAGAATCAAAACACTGAAGTAGTGCGTGGGAAACTGTGAAGTTCTAGGAAACAAAGCCATGATAAATTTTAGCACTACTTTACCAAATGAAGGGGAGCATGGAGATATTTAAATATAGAACAAAGAAGATGACAGTGTTTAATGAAGGAATTTCATTTGCATTTAGGGCATTTCTGGAGAAGACGGCTACCGAGGCTACCCTGGTGATGAGGGTGGACCGGTAAGTACAAGCTGTTTCGCTTATTAACTTTCTGTTCCCTCCTTGTCCTTCATATGTTGGGACTAAATTGTAGAATTCATAATCTGTTCAGTTTGCATTGATTTTCCCATTGGGAGAAATATTAATTTCCAACATCCCTAATTTTGCTCAGATTTCTACATTATGGAAAATAGTACGATAATCAGCGTGACAAATATGAATATAAGGTGCAGGGTTTTTTTGCTATTCGTTTCCAGAGGTAGAGATTAATGGTTTCTAAGACAGAGAGCCCTTCATTATGTCACATACCCAGAGTCTCTGCTAAATGAAGACTTCCAAGCAGGAGTGGGAGTGAGCTGAAGCTGGGGGTGGGGGTGGGGAGGTGGGGGGCAGGAGTACAGAGTACAGAGGGTATGACCTTCAGGAGACTGGATGGGGTCATGGGTGGCCTTGGGGTCAGTTGAGAGTGGTAGGGTTAGACACTAGCAGCAGATCCCAGTGCCTGGGACAGACCTGAGAGATGGTCTTGAGACATAAGATAAAGGTCAGCCCTGGGGTGGGGGTCAAGGGACTCCCAGGAGTTAGGTGAGGTTGGCAGTGCCCCAATGTCTGTGCCTGGTGTAGGGACTGGTTCTGGGCCCCGCTGGAAAGCTGGGGAAACCAGGGACCATGCCGAGGCCCCTCAGGCCCATGCCCTCCCCACACCCCAGGTTCAAGGCCAGGTCTAGCGTGGGGGCTGCTGTCACAGGCCTGGGGTGGGCAGGGGCCCTGAGAGGCGCCGCCTGGCCCATCGGCTGATCATGTTCCGTGCCAGGGACTCTGCTCTCTGTCACGTGCCTCTCGCAGCGATGCAGACTGTCA
Source organism: Choloepus didactylus (assembly GCF_015220235.1). Classification (NCBI taxonomy): domain Eukaryota; kingdom Metazoa; phylum Chordata; class Mammalia; order Pilosa; family Megalonychidae; genus Choloepus; species Choloepus didactylus. The sequence goes on along the minus strand of NC_051315.1, from coordinate 130,423,326 downwards.
GTGGAGCGCGTGTAACGAGCAGCTCCACCTTGCCAACGCCTTTGTTTCTCACGACAGGGTGAACGAGGCCCTCCTGGCGTGAACGGCACTCAAGGTTTCCAGGGCTGCCCCGGCCAGAGAGGGACCAAGGTACCCGGGGGTACGGGCTACCCTGAGTTTGGGGAGGGGCCCGCAGCATCCTGCCCCGGGGGCGGTGCCAGAGGCCTGTGTGGGTCCTGGGAGGGGAGCGCTGCCCACTGGCTGCTGTGACCCCAGCCTTCGGCTCCCGGCGGCCGCTTCTCGGAAGGCACCTCGGGGACAGGCTGGTTCAGCTGCAAGGCCCACAGCTGGAAGGGAGCCTGGGAGCGGACGAGGAGTTTTCTGTGGAAGCGTGAAGTGGCCAGGGAATGCTCACGAGGAGAGAATTTGGGGCCAGGGCGGAGAGGGAGCCTACGAGGAGTAGGTGGAAAGCTTTGGGAGGTTCTTTGATAGGAAACGCTTGGATTCAAGAGCTGAAGCACTTTGCCTGCCTTTGTTTGCTGATGCAAATGAAAGCAGATGCTGAAAGGAAGGTCCATCATGACGCAAGTCATGAAGTCGACAGAACCCACCTTTGTTGGCCTTTGGAGCCTCTTTCCCTGGCTTGTAGGGCCCACCTCTCATGCCCTTTCTCCCCTCTGGGATGTCCAGGGAGCCCAGACCACCTGAGTGCTCAGTTCCAGGCAATTTAGACGGGGAGAGAGGGAGCCAGGCAGATGCATTTCTAATACTGAAGTGTTGACGTTTCAGACACGATGGCAATAAAATTGGGGCTGGAGGGGGGAAAAGGCCTTGTCCTCGTCTGCCCCTGAGTGGTAGCCCTGCAGAAAGGGAGCTGATGGCTTCCCCTTTCCTGTTCTTTCCAGGGCTCTCGCGGATTCCCAGGAGAGAAGGTATTCAAGTCTTCCTTCCTTCCTTCCTTCCTCCCTCCCTCCCTCCCTTCCTTCCTTCCTTCCTCCCTCCTGTCCTCCCTCCCTCCCTCCCCTTTCCTCCCTCCCTCTCCCCCTTCTCTCTCTTTCTTTTTAATGCAATATTTGCTGGAATGTTTTTCTGTGCTCATCTGTGTGTCTTCCTCCCCCACAGGGTGAATTAGGAGAAATCGGGCTGGACGGTCTTGACGGTGAAGATGTAAGCAATTTTCACTCTTGGTCCAAACTGCTTTGAGTTCTGATTTTTCCAGTGACCAACCCCTGAGTCCCCTGTGGCAGTTGTGCCAGGAGTAAGATTTTGTCATTGGTCTTGGCAGGGAGACAAAGGATTGGCTGGTTCTTCTGGAGAGAAAGGAAGTCCTGGAAGACGGGTAGGTGTTTTTCCAGTGTTACTACTATGGAAAAAAAATAAACATTCATTTTAAGGACTGTCTGATTCCTTTATTCCTGTGTATTAAGCCCACTTCCTCCAGGCAGCCTTCCCTGACTGTCACCCTGTCCCAACCCCCAGCATCCCCTAGTCCCGGGTCAGCTTAGAATCATTACATTTTCTTGTTTAGATGGTACATCCCATAGGGCAGGGACTGAGGTTGTTTCACTATAAATAAATCCCAGAGGCTGGTACAGAGTGGGATGTCAGTAAATATTTGTGGGTTGACTAGTAAGTCAGAAATATCTGGAACTGATTTTATCATCATGGCAAGTGAGTAAATGGTATACAAAATTATGTTTAAGATTTATGAATTGAAGAACATGATTTTGAGAGTGAAATGCAAATTTGAAACCATAGCTAATCTCTGGCCTCCTCACCTTTTGTTCTTTATTAGGGTGACAAAGGACCCAAAGGAGACAGAGGAGAAAGGGGAGACGTTGGAATCCGAGGCGACCCTGTAAGGACCATCTCCTTATCAACAATCTTAGACTTGCCTCAGTGGGGGAGGGGAGGGCTGTGGGGAGCAAGGGGGAGCAAAGGAAATATTTTACTTTTGAAATTGCTTGAAACTTGTCGGTAAATGTGTGGTCCATCTTCTTCTGCAATCTCGGGATTGCTAGGGATGAACTCATTCTCCAGCTGCCAAGATGAGTGTTTGCAGGGTCTATTGTATGTAGACCTAAAATGCTTCTCCAAAATGTGATCTCAGCACACTTCAGATCTGCCTTTGGAAAAGAGAAGAGTTTTTTTTTTCCGTCCATGGCTCTGTAAAACTTTCAAGTTAGGGACCATCACGGGCAGCCTCGTTTCCTCCAGGCCATTCCATGCCTATGGCTCAGGACAAGGCAAGAGGGAGCCATTGCCCAGGGTTGGCAGCAGAGGGGTCCTCTTCCTGGAAAAGATGGACCAGTGTCCCCCGTTTGGGGCTCTGAGTGGTTTGCTGACCCTGTGTCGAGTTGGATGGCTGTTATCCAGATGGATGCGGCTGGAGGGCTGTCCCCTGGGAGCCCTATGTTTGTATGGTCACGCTGACCACCCAGTGCAGGCGGTGGCAGCTTTCCTGGCACAGGTGGCTCATTTCCCTGATCTGTGTTCTTGATTTCAGGGTGAGTCGGGACGGGACAGCCAGCAAAGAGGACCCAAAGGAGAAGCCGGGGAAATTGGCCCCATGGTGAGTTCTCCCTTGTTCCGAGAATCGCCTGTGTGGAGGGGCAAAGAAACAAAACCCGTGTTGGCTTATCGTCACTCAGAGAGGCCATGGAACTGGCCTTGACCCCTGTCGAGTAACACAAGGTTGGGGGCACAGGGCTTCAGTGAAGCGGGTCTGGGTGTGGGCGTGAGGGACGTCTCCAACGGGGACCAAAGCTGTCGCTACCAAATGGGGCCACCTTCTCGGCAGAGTGTGAGGCCTTAGATATTTACAGCGAATGCCTGTCGAGCCAAAGGCGTGTCAGGGTGTGAGTGTGCTGAAAACGGGAGCATCCCCACGTGACAGGCTCTGGATGCTGATTCTGATGTGACCTCTCTTTGCATGTTGGTCAATTTCCGGTAGCGTCTATGCAATATCCCAGATTAAGACATTCTTTTCTGTGGATGAGAATTTTAACGTCAATTTTTTCCCCTCACATCAGGGTCTCCCTGGGAGAGATGGAGTATCTGGAGGCCCTGGAGAAGCTGGGAAGGATGTGAGTGCCTTTTTGGGTGTTGGGGGGCTCTCAGGTGGAATCAGCAAGAACCCCATAAATCTGCCAGGGTGGCTCAGCAACTCTGAATGTAGGGAACTTAATGGCATTTCTGAACCATTGTCACCTGTATCTTGCTACTTGTATAAATTTTTTATTCTTGTAATTTACCCTGTTTTCCATTCCTTCTCCCTCCCCCAATCCTGTTCTGCAAAAAAAACAGAACGAAATGATTTTTAAACATAACATCTTTGCTGCTTTCGAATGTTTGGCTAGGTTTTATTCCACTAAATGTTTTCAAAATCCCAATGGAAATACCAGGGGAGTGAGGGCATATGGGGCAAGAAGGCTGGGGGGTTGTATATCTGTGGTCATTTTATAATTGTTCCATTTTTTTTGTGCTATTGAAACTCATTCAATGAAACTAGATTCACTTTTCTAGTTTATTGCATGTTGAAATTGCTTTTTCAAGACATTTTGGAAATGTCTGTTGCAGACAAGCTCACTGCATGCCTAATCTTTGAGACTTGTTGAAGAAATGCTAAAGCCAAAGTGATGTAAATGATCTTGATGATGCCATTTGGAAGCTTCCAGAACCAGGACACAGAGAACTTGGGCCTGAGGGTGGGGAGGAGATGGAGCCTGCCTGAGGAAGCTGAGGCCTGGGAGTCTGTAAATACTCCGGAAGTTTCAGGATGCTGGTGGATGCCTCGGACAGGTCTCTGCTCTGAAACTAGCCGAGCACAAAAGCAGTCAACTGGGCCTGTTCAGTCAAGAACTGGGAGCTCTGGCCACTTCCCGTGTGGCAGTGGGGTGACTGGGGCATCACCAGCTGTGCAGTCAGAGCGAATGCACTCAGAAGTAATTCCTTTTAAAAGGAATGATATGCCATGGACAGAATTTTCAGAAGAAAGCCTAAATTTTTAAATTTTTAAAATGCGATTCCAAAAGATGTGAGCATTATTTTTGAATAATGATCTTGAGCTGTAAAATGAAAAAAATGAGGAAATACCAATTGTTACCATGAGCTATTTCAACTCAGCTCATGAACCGAGTCAAACCTTGTTTTTGGGGAAATGACTTAAAATATAGTGGTGCATATAACTCGTTTCCATTCTGTGCACAGGGTAGAAATTTGGGCTTGAATTCAGTGCAGTTACGAGCTCTCTGAGCAGGGTGAGGAGGGGGTGTGGCCTTCTACCCCTTCCCTCAGGACCCCAGTGGTCCAGGTTCATGCCAAGATGAAGTCTGACCCTCCCACCGGACTGTGTACTCTTTACATCGTCCTTCGGAGCCTCCACGGGCTCATGAGCCGGGAACTACTGAGCACTGGTAGACTCTGACAGTGCTCCAGGATGTCTCCTTCCGGAGGAGCTGGGGCCAGGCGAGATTTACTCTGCATGGGACGGGGTGCCCCCACTTGTCCACGTGGGATCCATGGAAGGAGGTGGTCACTGCAGTGAAGAACGATGACGTGGTCACCCCAGAAGATCCCTGGGCTGGTCCCTGGGGGGCAGAGAGCCTGGTCCTTGAGTTGCTGCAGAAGAAGGACCCAGCCCCATAATAGAGGCAGCCTGTTACTGTCCTGGAATGGCCAGCTCCTGACCTTGGAAAGACATACCCAGACATTCTCGCATTCCCTCCCCAAACTTTCCACCACGCAGGAAAGAAGCACCGAGTGGGAATTAATGGATTGCTCGTGCAGCGAGCCCACCTTTGTTTGAACTCAGGGTCACCTGTGGAGCACCAAGGAAGATGTTGCCAAGTCATGAGTCCAACCTCAGGACATTGGGTCTTAAGGTTCACATATGTGCATTTTGGATACTTTTCTTAACTGAGTATGTGTTGTATTTGGCCAGGGCAACTTGGAAAGTTTGGAACTCCCATGATAATTATTGGGTTTCCTTCTGACAATGGTTAGGAAAATGGAAGAAAAATAGGTTTGACATTCTTGTTTCACATTCCTTTTTTGAAATCGGGTGGGATTGCACAGCCAGGAGAAATCGTCATTTTGCTTGGCAGGTCTGAAATCATTCTCGCATCTTTCATTTGGGTGATCGCAGAGGCAGCGTGGGGGCCAGGATTCTCCAGGGACTGAGGGCAGGAGGGGTATGGGTGCCTTCTCATGCGGGTGTCTGCAGGCTGACGAGCCACACAGTGGGCGCTCGGCTCAGGTCCTCTGAGCAGGTGTACAGGCGCGCAGGTGAAGCTGCAGAAACCAGCACCCCACCCTTGGCCCCCAGGGCCCCATCTCCCCCTCACGGTTTGTGTCACTTCTTCTGCAGGGTGGCTTCGGCCGGAGGGGACCAGCAGGAGCTAAGGTAAGCCTCTAAGGCCAGCACCTCTTCATTGTCATCACATGGAACTTGCTGTGTGTTCACGCGAGGGTGTTATACAGAAAACCCAGGTGCCGTTCGGACCGTACGTGTTAAAACACCCTCTCCTTAGGCTATCGAGGTTCTCGTAGCTCAGACAGCAGCCACCACCTTTTCTACCATCTTTGCCAATTTAACTTGTTCTCCATAGACTTGGGAAAATGGTTAAAGGCAGGCACGAGGGGAGAACTGGGGCACATTGCTTGAGGATGCAGGGTCCTGGGCAGGTGTCTCATCAACACCAAGTCACAACCTCTTGGCAACTCCATCTTCCCACCCGTGGAAGAGAGGATTGGGGCTAAAATATCCGTAAAGCCGTCCTAAAAAAAAAGGTGATGCCAAAGTGGGAAGCAAATGTCAGAGCACAAAGTAATGACTGGTTCCATGCTCTCAAATGTCTCCCCTGAGGGAGTTGTGTCGATCACCTGTCCCCACCTCTCCGAGCTTCCTTTCACCTGTTTCCCTGGTCCAGAAACGGTTGTAGCACCAAGAGCTGATGGTGATATGAAGCCTGCTGACCCCTCCCTGCACCTTCTCTCGCTTCCAGGGCAACAGAGGAAATCCAGGCCAGCCGGGCTTTGTGGGAGAACAGGGGACCAGGGGGTCACAGGTCAGTACCCCTGTGCGCTTGCATGCCTTGGGATATTTTCCAGGTGATGTCGTGCGTTTTTTAAAAATTGATATGAAATTCACAGAGCATACAGTGAGCTGTTTTAAAGTGGACGGTACAGTGGTATTTAGTGCATGTGATGCAGCTGCCACCTCTATCTAGTCCCAAAGCTGACCTCCTACCCACTAAGCAGTCACTCTCCCTCCCTCTCCCACTAGCCTTTGGTTTTCTGTCTCTCTGGGTTTACATTTTCTGGATATTTCATGTAAATGGAATTGTACATGCATTTCCTTCTGTGTTTAGCTTGTTTTTCCTGGTGTAATGTTTCTGAAGTTCATCTATGTTGTATGTTGTAGCATTTATCAGAATTTCCTTCCTTCTTACAGCTGACTAATATTCCATTGCAGGATACCCCACTTTCTGTTTATCTGTTCCTCTGTCGATGGACGTTTGGCTTGTTTTCACCTCTGACTATTGTGAATAATGCCGCTATGCACATTTGTGTACAAGGACTTGGTTGAACTCCTGTTCCCTGTATTTTTGTAAACTAACTTTCCCGTTCACGGCGTGGACTGAGGCGGTGGGTCCTGCAGCGGGGAGAGCGGGGACGTGCTCCTGCTGTCCTCCGTGGATGGCAGAAGCGAGGCTTTGCGCTCTGTGGACGCGTCTCGCCCGAGCACAGCTCTGATGTCGCCTCTTCCCTCTCCAGGGCGCCCCCGGCCCCACGGGTCCTCCAGGGCTGATTGGTGAGCAAGGCATCCCCGGGCCTCGGGTGAGTCCCCCTCCTCCGCCCGCACCTCTGAGCTAAACAGACCGGCACGTGGCCCGAGGGGCGGAGGGTCCCGGATGACCTTACTGTGGGCAGACCGTCCCCGTGGCCCTGCTCTTTGGTGACACGGACCCTGGGTCCAACCTCAGTCTCACGGTGTTTTGCTAACAGACCCCGATTCTTGGTTTTCTGGGGACTTTGAAGTCTCAGTTTTGCTCCCTCCAAATGTAGGTCAGCGGGGGGTAAGCAGGGAAGGAAGTGCCTCCTATCAGAAGTCTTAGGATGGAACCATGCAAGGCCTCGTTATAGCTACTAAAATTCTTAGATTATGCTGAGGTATGTCATAACTGGCCCTAGAGATAGCCCTGGGGTTAGGTGTTTTGTGTAGGGTGTTCCTTGTCCTCAAGTTCAGCACTGAAGATGTTCTTTAAGCTTGCCATGACCTCAGACATCAACATATGTCTCAGCAGTTAGCTATGAACAAGCAGAAACATGTCACTGCTGAGCTGGGGATCAGGAGCTGTAGCCTGATGAATTCTGGTTTCTCTCTCATCTGATACGGTATTGAGGGAGCCATCCTATCACTTGTTACAAGAAAATAGTAATGATGAATCAATTGGCAACGATCTGGCCTGTGGCTACATAAATGCACAAAACTATTTTACAATCAGAGCAGAAAGGCTTGCTTAGAAAATCATCCCCATCTTGAGCTGTCATAAATATCCAGTTTTAAAGAGTTTGTTTTTTAAAGCATTTATTTAACTTCTCATTAATCAAGAATTTCAGAATGTTTAGGTCCAAAGCTATTCAAATAGTTAACCAATAGCCCCAGAACCATTTATTAATTTGTACTTTCCCACTGTCTATTCTTTGTGACTTGTTAGGGCCATTTCTGGGCCACAAATGCTGCACAACCCCGTAAGAGTTATTTTCATTCACAGATTGTTTGATCCATTCAGCACATGTTTATTTACCAGTATACATCAGGTGCTTATTGTGAGGGGTAGGAAAGAGAGGGGAAACAAAGTCACATGAACTCTGGGTGCCTGTCATCTAATATCTGCAATATGCCTTGGTTTGTGAAAACCAGTGCCGGGAGGTGATACTAATATTTTAAATCTGCACAGTACCTCACAGGTTTACAAAGCCATGTCCACACGTGTCTGTGTTTGAGTCCATAGCACTTGTGAGGTCCAGGGTGCTGGGGACCTGGAGGGAGGACGGGTGCCTCCCCCAGGGGCTCTGATCTCTATGCAGGGGAAGAGGCAGCCTCCAGAGATGCTTTTTCCAGGTGGTGGAATGTTTCCCTGACAGCCTCTTCCCCTCTCCCCCAGGGAAGCGGAGGCACGGCTGGTGCTCCAGGAGAACGCGGCAGGACTGGCCCCCTGGGAAGAAAGGTTCGTTGAGAAAGGTTGAACTCACTTGCTCAGGACAGGTACCTGCTAGATGCCATGCTTGCTTCTGCCTTCTCCTCACCACTCTCCGCTGGCTTCGTGTCGACACCCCTTCTCCTCACCACTGGCTTTCCCACCCCAGCCTCCCCTGTTGATGCCAGCTCTGCAGCAGGACCAGCTTCCCCACAATGGGGGATGCACGGCTGGGGCTCAGCGGGTCGGCATTCTCATTGCCAGAACATTCCATCAGCTGGTGGATTATCTGATCCACTTGCTGGGATGGCCAGAGCGCCGTCTGGGCCTTCAGAGCTGTCTGGTGGCCTTTAGCCCAGTTTCTGAGTGTGTTGAACACACATTTAAAAAATATTGGCAGTGCACATGAAACAGCCCTGCTGACCATGCTCAGATATCCAAGACACCCAGACTCCAATTATTTTGGATAACAGCAAGTGTGTTGAGAATCTGCTGTTTGTTGAGACAGGAAGCTGCCTGAGAAGCTGCCTTCTATAAAACTACAGTTTTTTTTCATAACAAATCTGAAAAGAGCATATTTCAAATTGTCTTCTTAAGAAGTATGCTTAGCATACAAGGCCTTTTGGAGGTCCCTTTTGGTAAACCATATTGTTTAAGACTAGGGAACGTTTGTAGTAGTGAAAACAACAAACATATGACAAATGCTGCCTTTGATCTTTGTTTAAATATTTCCTCAGCAAAAGAAATGTGTTCATGGGCCCCCAAACCATCTTTTTTTTTTGTTTTAAATTCAGTTTTATTGAGATGCATTCACATACCATACAATCATCCATGATGTACAATCAACTGCTCACAGTACCGTCTTATAGTTGTGCATTCATCACCCCAATCTATTTCTGAACATTTTCCTTACACCAGAAAGAATCAGAATAAGAATAAAAACATAAAAATAAAAAAGAACACCCAAATCATCCCCCCCATCCCACCCTATTTTTCATTTAGTTTTTGTCCCCATTTTTCTACTCATCCATCCATATAGATAAAGGGAGTGCAATCCACAAGGTTTTCACAATCACACTGTCACCCCTTGTAAGCTACATTATTATACAATTGTCTTCAGGAGTCCAGACTACTGGGTTGGAGTTTGACAGTTTCAGATATTTACTTCTAGCTATTTCAATACATTAAAACCTAAAAGATGTTATCTATATAGTGTGTAAGATTGTCCACCAGAGTGACTTCTCAACTCCATTTGAAATCTCTCAGCCACTGAAGCTTTATTTCATTTCATTTTGCATCCTCCTTTTGGTCGAGAAGATGTTCTCAGTCCCATGATGCCAGGTTCAGATTCATCCCCGGAGTCATCCAAACCATCCTTTTGCCTCGGTGATGTTGAGGGTTTAATCGCTGATTTCAGTGCCCACCATTTCATGCCCTCTTTCCCCCATTCTCTCTTCCCCTTCAGCCAGTGTCCTAGCCATGCTGATGCAAAGAACAAACACAAAATTTCCTAGATTCTTTTCCAGGAGTCACACATGAATGTTGATATTTTAAAACTCATTCTACCAAACCCTAAAAGGGGAGCCTTGGTGGCTCGAGGCAGCCCTGCCAGTGACCTCACCTCGGATGGAAGCAGCACTTGAAATCACATTTTAAATGGGTCTTAGACCCCCGGTTCTCTCAGCCCTGCTTCTCTTGTCTAGGGTGATCCTGGATTACCAGGACCAAAAGGAGGAGCCGGGAGCGGCGGCCCCCGTGGGGAGACGGTAAGATCACAGTGTGTTCTGGGACCAGGTAGTCTCTGACTCTTTGCTGAAAGATTCAAGAAGTGAGGAGATGGGACCCCTCTCTGGGCCAGCTTTTTGTCCTTGCAAATTGGGGTTGTTGTTGTTTTAATGCAACTGTGTTTATTAGAACAAAAACATATGCACAGTGTCCAAAATTAAAATTATTTCATATTGCATGTAAATTTTACCTTCATTAGGTTTTTTAATGCCTTTATAGTCTATACTTTAAATAATTTGCACATTTGTAAACAAATCTTAGATTACCAAAGGTGCAATGGATTTGTTAGATACTGAACGTCAAAATTCAGGGATGGAAACTGATAGCTATATGCTACTGTACTGTACTAAATGTTTCTGTAGAATTCTAAGAAGAGAGAAAAGAGACCTTAAAAATTCACTTTAAATAAGGTAAGTTGCATGAAAAGATTTTTAGTAGCAAATACCACCAATGTTGAGAAGAGAATATTAAAAGCTAGAGGTGACTTGATTTCTGCTGCTTGTACCTATCAAGGATATAATTGAAAAACACTGAGATCTGATGCTTGTAAACAACAAATAAGTTTCATTTCATTGATGGTTCTTTCTTCATCTTCCTGATCAGTGAATGTGGTGATTTACTAAAGCTTCAAGCACTTTCATTTTAGGCCCTGCAACCATTTTTTTTAGCATGGCCCGATGGAGCTTTTTTGAAAAGAAATAAATGTCTTTGGGTTAAAATGGAACTAGATTTGATAAGGTTATACTCTAGAGTGAAACAATTTCTTTTGAATGAGACATTCTAGAAATAGAAATTATGACCCTGATAATTCATTTTTAAAAATGTTTTTTAAAAATACTCCAAACAGCTACTAACAATAATTTCACAAAATGCATTTCGATGTAGGAAAAATAAATCCACAGCACATTGGGGATTTGTTCTAGAATGAGTCACCATACCTGTAAACTACATAAATGGATGCGGTTGATTTATCTGTTATAATCCCAAAGTTTAAATACTTTTTCTTGTGTTTGTAACTTTTCTCCAGATAACTGAAGTTTAAAAAAAATTATTTCTGTTACTGTTAATCTCAGAAGCAGAGGGGAGAAAGTCAGATTTTGAAATCTATTCAAACCATTAAAGGAAATGTCTTCCTGCTTCTGTTCATATGTTAAAAACATATGAAGTCCATTTAAAAATGTGAATTAACTAGTTAGCACATTCCATACATGCTTTAGAGATATTAATTATATAAACATACACCATTCTGATTCTTTTGAGATGATTCATGGTGTCCAGTTCTGAGTGCCCCACATGTGAGCGGGATAGAGACAGGTTCGGAAATACCGGAGGAGGGCGTGTGGGGAGGAGAGTGTTCTAGAGGTGATGACATGGAAGGAAGGGAAGGGGCAAGGGGAAGAGGAGGTAAGACCTGGGTTAGGACTCAGGAGGGCTCAAGGGGTCGGTTCCAGTGATCTTATTTGAAGTCAAACACTTAGAGATGCGTAGAGTCAAGGTGGCCTGAAAGATTCCTTCCAAATCTAAGATTCCCTCATTCAAGGAGTATTTGGTTGTACATCAAAGCAATATCTTTACCAAAAGCTAGCAGTAGTTTCTTCATGTATTTAGTGCACCAGCACCGGTTTGCTAAGGGGGTCCTCTAAGCCCACCACGTACAGACAGGTTCCCATCGACACCTGGAGGGTGGGGCAGGAGCAGGGAGTGTTCCTGTGTCTGTACCCTGTTCCCGAAACATTTCAGGGGCTCAAGGACCCCCAGGTTCAGGGCAGCAGAAGGGCAGAGATGTCTGCAGACTGAGGGGTGCCCCATGTAATGCCATCTTTCCATTCTTAGGGTGATGACGGACGAGATGGTGTGGGCAGCGAAGGACGAAAAGGCAAAAAAGTAGGTATCTGCTGAGAGTTCCTGAAGACACACACCCTGTGGCCAGGAGGCTCCAAGGACAGCTTCTCACATGTTGCATTTTGGAAGAATTATTTCTGTGAATTTAATTGTATTGTAGTGATTTTTTTTCCTTTTGATGACTCTACAGATATATTTTTTTCTTCTCAAGATCAATTTATTTTAAATGAATTTAATTTGGAACCATATGCTGAGTCATTTATTTATCTTTTTTTAGGGAGAAAGAGGGTTCCCTGGGTATCCAGGACCAAAGGTAAATATTCCCCTGGTGGTAAAATATTAGCATGTTTTATGATAATTCTGGTATGTCCATAGACTGTGAAAATCAGAATATCTTGGATCTAGGCTTGGGTTTGCAGCTAATTAGCCGATGACCCTAGGAAAGTCTCCCTTCTCACTAAGATCCAGCTCCCTTGTCTGTTAAATGGACATGACAAGACACACTTATGGTGTTCAGGAGGATTAAATGAAATAGCACTGCAATAAAATTATTTTTAAATGTAAAATACTATAATCTCACTGTTATTTTCATTATTGGTTAAATAAAGTAAGGCTGAATCCGGAAATGCCACCAAATATACTAGTAGCCCAGCAGAAAAGTAAACAGAAGTTAACCGTTTGACCACCCCGGTAAAGGTGATCCTGACACCTTCTAGAGCTGCTTGCTGCCCAGAACCCCTTGGCTGGACCTCCCCATTCCAGAGCTTGATGTTCTGCTTCTTGGCTCTCTTCCCAGGGCACCCCCGGTGAGCCAGGGGTAGACGGAGCACCGGGACCCAAAGGGATCAGGGGCCGAAGGGTGAGTGTCCTGCACCTTGGCTGTAGAGGGGATGTGAGAACCGGTGTGGGGTGCAACTAACCGTGGAAGGCGCCACTGCATCCTTGAAGATTGTCTTCCTTGCATCCTGCCAGGAATAGTACCAGGTGGAAGGAAAGGATTCCTAAGGTCCAGGTCAACTCAGAGAAGCATGGAACCAAGTTTCCTTCCAACTGGCAGATTCCCTGCATCAATGAGTGTTTGATTATACATCAAAACAATATCTTTACTAAAAACTATTGGTAATTTCTTAGCATTTTTAGTGTGCTAGTGCCATTTTGCCAAGGGAGTCTTTCAAACCATGCACTTATAGACATGTTCTTACTTTGCACCTGGAAGATAGGGTTGGAGCAGGAAACATTCCTGCTCCAGTACCTTGGTCCAGAAACAGTGTAGATATCCCCAGGCCCTCGTAAGCATTGCGGATGGAACCTTGGTGGCTGTAGTCTCTGGCTGTCCTCCTTCAGCCATGCTCCCCTCACAGGGAGGCCCTGACAGCCCCTTCTGCTAACAATTTTCAGGGTCACTACCCCAAGGTCAACCCCCAGCTTGGTGCCAGCCAGGTTGAAGCCTCGGAGTGGGCCATGTTAGAATTCTGTGCTGTCACCATCAGCCATGCCTACCCAGTGGTGAGGCAATGAGGATTTATGAGGTCCACAAACTGCTCACTAGTGTACCAGGCTCACGGGACAGCCAGCCTGAGACCAGGGGCTCCCCATCCCCCGGCTAATAAGACTCTTCCATAAAGTCCTCTTGGTTCTGGATTAACCTCTCTCATGGATGTTGACTTACTCTACCAAGGTTTTACTGAGTCTTGAATTGTGCTGTAGATGCAGGTAAAAGTTGTGGACAGTTAACTTTAGCCTGAAACACAGTGAAAACAAGCCTCTCAATTATCCTGTTATTTGATCAGCGAAGACAATCAAACTAGATCATTTACTCCTCAGGTAGAGTTTTAAAACATTGAGTTAGTTATCTACATGCCCAGTTGTCTAGTTAATTTCTGGTTACTGATTCTCTTGTGCACCCACAGACCATCTGACTAATGGTTCTTGTAGTGGTTCTTGGCCTGCCAGAGAACATAGCTGCAAGAGATGCACTTCAGCTTTGTCAAGGTCACATGTCCGTAGTCTTGAAGTTTGGAGACATGTGAGCTCCCTTTAAGGCGGGAAATCACTCATGGTGATGGGGAGATTTAGACCAGGTCACCTTGACTCTGGCTTCCCACTGCAGGAGTTGAGATTTTACATCTTCTGCCACTATTTAGCAACCCTTGCTCTGCCCCTCTAGGGAAATGCAGGACCTGCGGGGCCAGTTGGACAGAAGGGAGATCCTGGCTACCCAGGACCATCTGTAAGTACTTTCCTTCTTCCAACCAAGCCATGGGGCTTTGTGGTGTGATGCATGGCCCCTGAAAACTTTCTCCTTTCCTCATAAAGAAGGGGTGCTACATTTTTGTTGTTGTTCATTTTTTTTTAAGCACTTCCTTTCTGCTACCCACAATAGGGAAAATGATTTTGGAGTTTTAGAGTAAACAGAAACTTTTTTGAAAAGTTGCAGGTGATGCTCTGCAGCCTAGGCAGGATTGTAATTTGCCTTTATAAGTTCCTGGTATAGGTTTATTTGAGGTTGGGGTAGAGGGAAAACAAGAGAGAGCAAATTTGAATGCCTCTTTCTTGCATCTGGTAGAAGTAGTAAAATTAAGTCAGAGCACTTCCTCTGGTCTATAAAATCCTCAAGGGAGCTCCTGGTTACTGGCTGAAACCCACCAGTCTTGCAGCCACCCGGAGCCAGGAGGATATCCTCACACAGCTCTTCGACAGACTCTTGATTATGAATGCCTCGGTTTCCATATTTTAATTTCCCACTGAAATTGACGAGGTTCAGAGAAGAATGGGAAACATAACTCTGGAGATGAAAAGTCACTCTGAGAAGGAAAGGATTACGGGATCGGCTCATCGGATCCAGGGAGGAGAAGGCTGAGGCCGCTTGAGGGAGTGAGGCGCTTAGTGGGGAGTGGTTAAGCCCGTTTACCACAGAAGCCCAAGCAGGCAGAAGTGGCCTCATGAAAGGACGCCCGCTGGCCCGAGAGCCGTCTGCCTGACGTCTGGGCGGTGATGCCTTGGACGAGACGCCGAGAGCTGCTGTGGGTTTAGCCCTGGATCCCACCGGTGGTGGAACCCAGCTGAGGCACTTTAGCCGCGAAGGTGAAGGGGTGAGCTGTGTGAGTCCTCGCTGTGCCTTCTTGAACAGGATGCACGATGCAAGCAGGTGAGGGGAGGCTTTTCTCTCCAGAGAAGTGGTATTTACACTTAAGCTTAAGGGTGCGATGTATATTGATTTGCAGCGAGCTTCCAAGTTTTCAGGGTGTGGAACCATTTGCAAAACCAAATTGCTTTGCTGGTGAAATACTTTTGTTCTCCAAGGCTCCTCTTTTTTTTTTTTTTTTTTTTTGCTCTTCGGGCAGTAAAGTCAAATTTATGAGAGTCTGCCATTCTCAATGATCAAGGTTTGCTAAAGTCCCGCTGCACTTCCTCTGTCTTGTTTCTTTGGGCCGGAGGCTGTTCTTTGAAATTCCTCCCCCGGGGCCTCTGCCATGATCTCAGCCTTTCCCCCTTGCTTTTACAGGGCCACAAAGGGAACAGAGGCGACTCCGTCGATGTAAGTTGTGTATGTCCCGAGCTGAATCGTTGCCTCGTCCGCCTTTTGTCTGCTCTTGGTAGTTATTCTTTTGTTTCTTTTACAGCAATGTGCCCTTGTCCAGAGCATCAAGGACAAGTGCCGTAAGTACCTGATTTTCTGTTGTCCGTGACAAATTTACTTTTTTACATTTGAAATTTCTGCACGGTAGACGTTCCTCTCACCGTTTTCCTTCTTTCGTTTATAGCTTGCTGCTATGGTAAGTTGATCGCAGTGGTTTGATTCTCTTCTGAGGAAAGAAAAATCCCTTTTATGTAAGTAAACTGTGTCTTTGAACGTCCCCTCCCCACTTCCCCCAGGACCCCTGGAGTGTCCCGTCTTCCCGACGGAACTGGCCGTCGCTTTAGACACCTCCGAGGGGGTCACCCAAGAAACGTTTAGCAGGATGAGAGACGTGCTCTTGAGCATTGTCGGCGACCTGACCATCGCTGAGAGCAACTGCCCCCGGGGGGCCCGCGTGGCCGTGGTCACCTACAACAACGAGGTCACCACGGAGGTCCGCTTTGCCGACTCCAAGAAGAAGTCCGCTCTCTTGGACAGGATCAAGAACCTCCAGGTGGCTCTGACATCCAAGCAGCCAAGTCTGGAGACCGCCATGTCATTTGTGGCCCGAAACACATTCAAGCGAGTGAGGAATGGATTCCTGATGAGGAAAGTGGCCATTTTCTTCAGCAACAGGCCCACGAGAGCGTCCCCCCAGCTCAGAGAGGCTGTGCTAAAGCTTTCGGATGCGGGGATCATGCCCCTGTTCCTCACGAGCCAGGAGGACCGGCAGCTCATCAACGCTTTGCAGGTCTGTGCTCTGTGGGCTTGGCCGACATCTCCCATCTCCCTCTCCGTGTTGGGCTCTGGGGAGGTTCTCAGGCCCAGCCTCACTCTCTTTGGCGGCTTCAGGTCCCCTGGTTTCTGAAAGGTCCTGATGAGGCTAGTCTGACTGAGAACTTCTCTTGTCAGATTCCCAGGTGTTTTAGTTTCCTAGGCTGCTCAAAGCAGATATCATGAAACGGGTTGGCTTAAGCAATGGGATTCATTAGTTTATAGAAAATGTCTAAATCAAGGCATCATCAAAGCAATGCTTTCTTCCCAATGACCAGCTGCCGGTGATCCTTGGCTCTTCTGTCACACGATAAGGCACGTGGTAGCATCTGCTGGTTTCGTTGCTTTCAGCTTCTTGCTCCCATGGCTTTCTCTCGCCCTCTCTGTATTTATTCCATTTATAAAGGACTCCAAAGTAATAGAACTAAGATCCATCCTGTCTGAGGCGGGTCAAACTGAAGTAGCCTCACCAAAAGGTCCTACTTACAATGGGTTCACACCCATAGGATTGGATTCACTTTAAGAACTTTTCCTAGGATACATACAGCTCCAGACCACAACACCAGCCCAGCTTTATGGCTCCAGCACTAGACAGACATCAAAAGCTCCATGCTTGATTCCCACCAGGACCCTCCTTACCTGTAGAGTTTCTTGCCAGATGGTAAAGCCCTGTCTCCTTACTTGTCAGCCAGATCAAGATTCCAGCATTGGTGGACACTTCCTGTCTACTAGCAGGGGTGGTAGTATGACTTGCTTGCTCTGTTCATGAGGTCCCCAGAAGTTTGGGTCCACTCTGGCTCCTCCCTGGGGTGATGGCACATCTCAGATGGCCTCAGAGGCTTATTCTGAGCTGCTTACATGCTGTGCTTGGCATTGGATTCTCAGAACAGGTTTGGGAAGTTTATATCATTACTCTTACCTTACAGATAAGAAGATCTGGGATTATTGAGGGTGTCAAACAAGTATGAAACCTGGCCTGTCAGAGGGCCATGTGCTCTTAACACCCCACCCCACTCTGCCCCAACTAGCCCTGGAGGAGAATCTCCCAGAGCTGCCCCTGCAGGCCCTTGGGTCTCTTAGTGATGTCCTTGAAACCTCAGTGATCCCGGCACCCCCATCTGCACCACTGTGTGAACCTTTCTTCAGCCAGGCTGGAGTCCGAGGGTCAGCCTGGGGAGAAGCCAAGGACCCCTTGCCACTTGCTTAAATAAATAAATCACTCAATTGTTACAGTCAATCAATTAATATTCAGTTCTGTTCACGGACTGCAGATGATGCGTGTGGAGGAAAAGCATCTGGCCCAGTGACCAAGAGTCTGGAGGTCTTGGGTCCAGTTCTAGTTCCCCCTTTCCAGCTTTGAGCCCTTTAATATAGCATGGTCATGTCACTTCTGTGTCTCAGGTTTCTCTTCTGTAAAAGATGAGCTGGGGCGACACGCTCCCTAAGGGCTTTCTTTCCAACTTGGATATCCTGTGGGTTTGCCATCACCTGTGACAGCAAGAGGCAGCTGAGTTACTGCCGCCATCTCTCAATGTTTATTCTGCCAAACTGCAGGTCTACTTGGACCCACAGAACCCTGGACTTGGGAATCCAGTCGTAAACTTGGACCTTAAGCTCTTGGACATTTATGTGCATCTTCCCTTGTGTGGGCCGAGTGACCCAGGCCCAGATGGGCTTCTTACTGTCGTAGTTTCAACAAGATTGAAAAATCATGCAGTCAATAATTACTGATTGTATGCCAGGCACTGTGATGGGTAGGGCTTTTATAATCTATTGGAAGTGATTTGTTATTTGCTTTGTCATGAAATCTCTTTCTAGACCTGGGAGAGCAGTAAAGGGATGGAGCCGACATTTGTTAGCAGCTATTTTTACTGTTAAAATGGATGATAACACTCAAGCCCCACTTTTTGCTAGAGGACATGCCAGGCACTTTACATACATTATCTAAATTTCTCCTCCAAATGATCCTCTTAGAAAGGGACCATTATCCCCATTTTATAGCTGGGAAAACTGAGCCCCTCAGAGATTAAATAATTCTGCTTTAGGTCAAGCAGGAAGTGCAGGGGTGGAATTTGAACTCCAGCTCATCTCATCAGAACAAATTTACGTTTTTCTGTTATACTCAGCACCCCCCCCCCCCCACCACAAATGGCTCAACAACTAGAAAACATTGATCTATTGGGAATTTACTTTATTGAATTGGCTCTGTTTGTCCTTCACTGTATTCTTGACCACACTCCTCCCACACATTTCCTTCTGTCTAACCCAGATCAACAACACCGCGGTCGGACACGCGCTGGTCCTACCCGCCAGGGGAGACCTCACTGACTTCTTGAAGAATGTCCTGACTTGTCACATTTGCTTGGGTAAGGCTTTTCTCAAACAGGAAAATCTACCCAGGTGCTGCTGCAAAAAGTGAATAATTACGATCTGTGTAAAGAGTACGAGTTAAATTAAGATGAATAAAGCCTTGAGTTTAGCAGCATAAATACTGCATGCATGCTGGGAGGTGAAGCTATGGAGCTAAGAGACACAGCCTCGCCCCCAAGCCTAGCTGTGCACCCACAGCTGGGATGGAGTTTCCGTATTTAAGTGGGTCCCCCACCCCCAAAGTGGGCCTTCTCTTAGATGAGAGAATGATGCTTTTCATAAACAAAAAAGCAGAAGGTGGTCTCTGCTCAAGTTTGACCTTGGAGTCCAGAATTTAAATGTCTGGCTTTAGTGACTTTTCTAGAACACAGTTCTTCCAAAAGGGGCAAAGAACTAAAGTAGTTTTTTTTTAAATGCCAGTACTGTCATATGCAAACAAGGATTTTAGTTTGTATATTTGTTTAGTCTAATGAGTGTTAGGTGATGAAAACTAAAATATGGCAGTGAGACAGGAAGAGGTTTCTATATTCTGTGACGATTTTAATTACCTGGTGCTCCCAGTGGGGTGAGGTGTGGCACCCTCTGTGAGGGTCACAGAATAAATGAGCTGCTGTGCTGCCTCCTAGATATCTGCAACATCGACCCGTCCTGTGGCTTTGGCAGCTGGAGGCCTGCTTTCCGGGACAGGAGGGCGGCGGGCAGTGACGTCGACATCGACATGGCCTTCATCTTGGATAGCTCAGAGTCCACCACACTCTTCCAGTTCAACGAGATGAAGAAGTACATGGGATACCTGATCAGACAGCTGGACCTGAGCCCAGACCCCAAGGCCTCCCAGCACTTTGCAAGGGTGGCAGCTGTGCAGCAGGCTCCCTATGAGTCCGTGGGCAATGCCAGCGAGCCGCCCGTGAAGGTGGAATTCTCCCTGACCGACTATGGCTCCAAGGAGAAGCTGGTGGAATTCCTCAGCAGTGGAATGAAGCAGCTGCAGGGAACCAGCGCCTTGGGCAGCGCCGTGGAATACACGGTGGAGAACATCTTCGAGAGCGCGCCCAACCCGCGGGACCTGAAGATCGTGGTCCTGATGCTGACGGGCGAGCTGCAGAAGCAGCAGCTGGAGGAGGCCCGGAGAGCCATCCTGCAGGCCAAATGCAGGGGCTACTTCTTCGTGATTCTGGGCATTGGCAGGAAGGTGAACGTCAAGGAGGTGTACAGCTTCGCCAGCGAGCCGAACGACGTCTTCTTCAAACTAGTGGATAAGTCGTCGGAGCTCAACGAGGAGCCTCTGATGCGCTTTGGGCGGCTGCTGCCTTCTTTTGTCAGCAGTAAGTCCTGCCCGGGATGGAGGGATGCGGCGCATGGCTGTGTGTGAACTCACACCCTTAGCTGTCAGGGACAGGGGGCACGGGCATGGGAAAGAAACCAGCGCGCCGGTGCTGACTTGTTCCTTCGTTTAGCAAATATCTACTGAGCACATGTGCTGTGCCAGACCCTAAGGTGCTGAGACAGCAGTGAATGACACTGCTCATTCACTCATTCATTCAGCCAGATTTTGCTGGGCACCTCTTAGCTATAAGGCACTCTCAGTGTCCCTGAGAGTTTACAATCCAGGTCAGCCCACTGGTCAAGTGCACATTTATTTATACAAGATGTGATGTTCTGGCATGTCAAAGGAGAGTGCATCTGGCGGGGCGGCCAGGGATAGCTTTGCAAGGGAGTTGTGTTGTCCTGGGCTTTGCCACTGCCTCAGGTCCCACGCCTGCCACAGCAGAGTACCCCAGCCTGGGTGCCTAAAGCAGTAGGAAATTTTTGCCTCTTAATTCTTGGGGCTGGAAGTCTGAGATCAAGGTGTCAGAAGGGACCTGCCCCCTCTGAAGTCTGTGGGGACGACTCTGTTCCACACTCCTGGAGGTGGCTGGCCCTCCTGGAAGTTGTTTGGCTTCCGGCACAGTTCCATCCCTGCCTCTTTGGTCCCAAGGCCGTCTCCTCTCTCTGTCTCTGACTGTGTGTCTCTTGTCCCCTTATGAGGACACTAGTCATATTCAGGTCCAGTCTCCTCCAATGTGATGTCACTCTGACCTGCTTAATTTCATCTGTAATGACCCTATTTCCAAACAAGTTCATATTCAGAGGCACTGGGGATTAAGACTTCAACGTATCTTTTTGGGGGACACAGTTCAACCCACAGCAGCCACGGACACTCATGTTTTTGGGTGCCTCTGGGCCCTTGCCAATGCAGCTCTCCCTCCCCAGAACGCCCTCCCCCCTGGCTCTAGCAACAAACCACATTCGTCTTTAAAACCCAGCTCCAATAGCCCCTGCTCCCCGTGGATGTCCTCACTCCCAAGGCCTGCTCAGCCCGGATCTGGACCCTGTGCTTTCCACAAGCACGGCACCTCTCGTGTGGCCGGCTGGTTATTCATTTATGGGTCTGGGGTCCCTGTAGACGCTGCTCCCTGAGGAGGTGTTTGGTTCACCAGTTTACTCTCCAGAGCCTGGCATGGGTGCACAGCCCAGAGCAGGCATGGGAAAAGAGGAAAGGGGGGAGCTTTATAAAGGATAAATAAACATGTATATGCTGAAAGTTCAGTGTTCAAGGGAAAGCTGAGGTCTGTGAAAATGGTATTTATGTGTGTGAAAGCCTAGTCCACTAAAGAATTAGGGAAAAAATGTGAAGAAAAGGTCCATTAGCGAGCTTACCTAAGGGCCATTATACCTGTCTTCAGAATATTGAAACAATAAAAAATAAAAAAAGGTTTGTTATAGAAAGCATTGGAAATATATTAAAAGTGATTTGAAGATAAATTGATGCTTAAGAGCTTGGAACTTGTTCAACAGGCAACTTGATTTTTCTTCTTTTCATGTCTTCTCCCACGTGATGAATAAATATTACCTTTAACCTAATCACTCAGCTATCACCAAATAGAAGATACTGGTTTCAGATATTTAGTAGATCAGGTAACATCACACTTCATGCTTAAAATCACTGGACTTAGCTTGTGTGGCAGAATTAATACATTAATTCAACAACTATTTATGGACCGTCTATTATGTGACCCATTTAACTCATTTAGCAGATTAATTTTAATTTGTGTGTGATTCAAATGCAGTTAACATGTATTGTTCTTATTTCCCTCTAGGTGAAAATGCTTTTTACTTGTCCCCAGATATTAGGAAGCAGTGTGATTGGTTCCAAGGGGACCAACCAACAAAGAATTCTGTGAAGTTTGGTCACAAACAAGTGTAAGTGTTTATAATCATTGTCTTCAAAAATTGCAGTGCTAGGAGGGACCCAGAGGTCCTCTAACTGACCCCTTAATTTATGGGTGAGGACAAGGAGACATACAAAATATGACTCCCAAAGGTTACTTGGGTCATTCTTCTCAAACTATCTGATGTATCAGTTAGTTTTTGCTGCATGACAAACTACCCCAAACTTGGTAGCTTAAAACAACAATCATTTATTTAATTTATAATTCTGTGTGCGAGCAATTTTGGGCTGGGCTCAGCCTGGAAGCTCTTCTTGTCTCTACTGGACTCACGTATTTTGGTCAGCTGCTGGTAGGCTGTGAACTGGTTGGTCTGGGATAGTCTTGGCTGGGATGGCTCACCTGTTCTCCATGTGGCCCGTGATGTTCACAAGGAGACTGGGCAGGGCTCCACGCGCACAAGGGAGGACGTGTGCAAGGCCTCTTGGGGCTGAGGCCAGAACCAGCACACGGTTCCTTCTGCCACATTCTATTGGCCCAAACCTGTCCCAAGGCCAGCCTAGGTTCAGGAAACCAGGCTTGATGGGAGAAGCTGAAGGTCATGGGTACACAGAGAGGTGGATAATTGGGGCCATTTGTGCAAACAATCGTCCGTATCTGGGGAGAAATGACTTCGTGTAGAGTGATTAGACACATTAGACCAAAAATGGACCCCAAATCTTAGGATTATTAATGTTACAATAGCACAAGTGATGATGTGGCGAGTGTTTAGGTAACAGCAGGGGACAACACGTATGTTGTACTAGGAAGACTGATTAACAAGAGGTCCGGAGGTGGTGGCCCTGTGGGACCCACAGCGATGCTGGCTGCTGAGTGTGCTCGTCAGCCTAATGCCTGCTCCCTTGTTGGTCCAACTCCAGGAGCCGAGAGGAGGGCAGCGTGGCAGGTGACGGGCTGGCTGGGGGGAACTGAGCCCCAGCAGCACGTCAGCAATGTGTGTCCCACTGTGGCATCTGGTGGGCATGGGGCTCGGGCCTTTGTACCCAGATGAGATGTGGATTCAATTTATCCTTGAAAAATGAGTATCTGGCTTCCTGCTGGCAGACCTCCAAATGGGGAAAGAGAGCCTGGCTGTTGCTGCTACAAACCTTTCCCTCTCTCGCTCCTTGGGTCCTCCAGCTCTTGTCTTGTCCCCAGACGGAACGGTTTCACATCTCAGCATATTCAGTCAAAAATCATTATTCGGGCAGCTGCAACGCTTCTCTGGGGTCAATGATTCTGGTCCTGCTTGCTTTAGAGTCATAGGTCTTATTTTTCTAGCCTTTAATTATCCTTATTATTTATTTCTCTGGAACTTTCCCTAAACTTGGGTCACTCTTCATATCACTAAGAAATCAGAATAGAAAAAGTAACCTAGTGTTTGAAGTTTTATGATATCAACTATAAACTATACTGTAGATGGCAGGTAACATCATATAACCATAAAATAATGAATTTTCATCTAAGAGCAACATATTAAAGTGTGGGTCTCTGCTGTTATGGCTATTGAGTTTACATTGCTATTCTCTTTAGAAATTGACTATAGACAAAAAATACAGCTCCACACACCAATAAACTCTGGAGTAAAACGGTATACACTTGACTTCATAACTTTCCAGTTCAGTGTGGCATTTTGCTGATATTTTGTGGATGCTTTCTTATAATAAGAGTAGCTATTAACTTTTATTTAATTTCTGGTATATATATTTCAGTTGGTTAGTTCTTATAATTAGAACATTGTTCAACTACTATTATTTATGACTGCCTCTTTTCCTTTATTTTATAAATTGAAAACAAGGTATCAGATGTATTTATAGCATGATGTAGAGTTCATTTTTGATGATTTTATATGCTGTTCAATATCTCTTCTGTGGTACAGATCCTAAAAAGAAGGCATTTGGTATATACTGTGCTACATGTAATACATAAAAGTAGTATGAGATGCATGTATTTTGCTAAAACAGCATGTTTCACGTAACTCACGGCGTCATGTCCATCTAGCTTAGATAGCAGGCAAAAGACCATAGTGACGGAGGTAATATAAATTTGTTTTGACAGAAATGTTCCGAATAATGCCACTTCCAAGCCTACACCCAAACCAGTGACCACGACGAAGCCAGTGACCACAACAAAGCCAGTGACCCCAACCACAAAACCAGTGACCACAACCACAAAACCAGTGACCATAACCACAAAACCAGTGGTCATCGTAAATCAGCCATCGGCGAAGCCTGCCGTCGCAAAGCTCGTGGCTGCCAAGCCTGAGGCCACCAAGCCCGAGGCCACCAAGACGGACACTGTCAAACCAGTGGCTGCGAAACCTGTGCCAGCGAAGCCTGTGGTGGCGAAGCCAGCAGCTGCAAAACCAGCCACCCCCGTGAAACCCTCCGCCACCAGGCCCGAGGCCACCAAGTCACAGGCAGCTAAACCGGCCGCCGTCAAGCCCGTAGGTGAGAACATCTTGGACGGAGCTGCATGACTTTGCATCGTCTTCTACTGCCTCAAGGGGTGTCCCTCGGAGCCTGTTTGTAAAGCACTGGAGCACTGGATATCCTTTTCTGGAAATCCAGTTGTCTTAGGCTCAGTGGATGAGGTTCTAAGTGGACATAGGGTTTGAGTTCTCATCTAGGGAATGAGAGAGCATGAAAGAGAAAGCCAGCTGGCAGCACACGGCAAAGCTTGTGTTTCCATTCTTGGGTTCAGGGGCCCGATGTGCAAACTCCATCCCTGTAGCATGCCACCCACAGAAAGAGATCCCAAAGTGTCTGCTCAGGCAATATCTGGGTGTCTTGGTTTAGCAAAGTGAAAAGTCAGAACCTGGTTGAATCAGCTCCTCCCCAAGACTGAGCCAAGTCCTAGCACTGACATGAGACAGATGCCTTCCAGACCGAATTAGATACGAGGGGTCAGTGAGTTTAATGCAACTCAAAGTATGTTA
Source organism: Choloepus didactylus (assembly GCF_015220235.1). NCBI lineage: Eukaryota > Metazoa > Chordata > Mammalia > Pilosa > Megalonychidae > Choloepus > Choloepus didactylus. Next base: position 130,398,567 of record NC_051315.1, on the reverse strand, counting down.
TTTTATTTTCCCCTTAAAGGTGGTAACAGAAGGTATTTTAGTGTATGGCAAGCTGTGCAGAAAGGTGAGGACACACATATGTGCTTGTGAAAAGAGGGAAAATGTCTTTATATTATGAATGGAAAGATATTAGAGATTCTTTTAAAATTATTTCATATCATGCTCTAAAGTATTGTGACATCTTAAATTACGGGACTCATTTTGAATGGAACACTTAACTTCAGATCACATGCTGGGCCTTGCATTTGCAAAGTATCTCCTCAATAGAAGAGATTTTCAAAGGGAAAAAATATGGTGACTTTGTCCTTGCTGATGAATAATTAGATTTTTAATTACCATGAATACACATTTCAGGTATGTTATTAAATCATAAGAATAGTTTCTCTCAGGAACTTGAACAAGAAATCAGTTCTTTGCCTCATCTAAATTTCAGAGCATCAACTGTGCACTGGCATATCTCCTCCAGGTTGTATCTCTTGCCTATGTGCTGCAGTCATTTAGAATTTTATTTTTATCCATTCTCCATCCTCTGATTTGTCCTCCAGTGAGGGGGCCCCGAGAGGTGCAGGTGTCTGACATCACAGAGAACAGTGCCAAACTCCACTGGGAGAGACCCGAGCCCCCGAGTCCCTACTTCTACCATCTCACCGTCACCTCGGCCCACGACCAGTCCCCGGTTCTGAAGCACAACCTCACGGGCACGGACCGCGTCATCGGGGGGCTGCTCGCCGGGCAGACGTATCACGTGGCGGTGGTCTGCTACCTGAGATCCCAAGTCAGGGCCACCTACCAAGGAAGCTTCACTACAAGTACGTACACAGACCGGTTTGCCAAAATCCAGCCTCTGATTTCCACATTGAAGATCAAATGGAACATAAAGGGAGCAATTCTTATTTACGAATCTATTCTGAAATAGCAACAAGATTTAAACCAATTCCTGGATGCTTTGGTTGCACCCCAACTTTATAAATCGGCAGAATAGAAAGTGTGATTCCACGTGGAAGGCTGCCCTGCCCTTGAGGTCCTGGGCTACCTTGTGGGGGAGGTGCAGCCCCTTTCCCCACAGTACTGGGAAAGGTGTCCTTGTCAGCTGTCTCGGGCTCTCCTCTGCCCACCACCCCTTCCATGTTTCGGAAGCAGATTTCCATATTTAGTGAGTGGAAAACACCACTGATGGGCACTGCCTTCTTGGGGAGTAAGCAAGGAGTCCAGCAAGCCTTCCCACCCCAGGGTTTGAAGCCCAGGGGCCCTGAGCCTTCAACACCACTGCAGAAAGGAATATGTGTCGTCTGCAACTTGGATCCATCTGTTAACAAACAAACTAAGAAACTCTCTGAGTTTCCCAGCCCTGGTCCCCCCACGTCCTGGCTCTGTCCTCTGCTGTCTGCTCCCCCTTCCCCAACTCCTCTGCTTCACTGGAGGCCCCTTCTGGAGCCCTTCCAGACTTTCTTAATTACTCATGGCCCCTTCTCTCTTCTATGTAAGTTCTTCTGGATTCTGCCTCCCTGTTCTCCTTGACCCCACTGCTCCTGGGATGTGGAGGGGAGGCGAACACCCTCTTCTTTTTTGGCCAGTGGGATTCAGATCAAGGGACTTTGCTGAGTAGAGGGAACTCCAACAGTCCCCATGGATTATGCCCCTAGAGACAGGAGTCCAAGATGCCCATCCAACCCCAGGGTTCTAGTGCCTTGCATGGCAGCAGTAGAGGCTATGTAGGAGATGAGAGGATTTTGTTCAGAGAGTTTCTTAGTTTGTTAACAGATGGATCCAAGTTGCAGACGACACACATGTAGTTGAAAGAAGGCACTTCTCAGGTCTCCGTTTCAATGGCCCACCCTTATATAAAACGTTGGTCATGAAAGACAAGCTTGCATCAATTGCTAGGGATTCTTAAGTCCATCTGTTTTTGATTTACACCCTAGCTGCTTATATTTTTCTTTTATAGAGAAAACTCAGCTTCCACCTCCACAACTAGCAAGATCAGCTTCTAGTTCAACCATCAATCTAATGGTGAACACCGAGCCTTTGGCTGGTCCTATAACAGGTGAGTTGTGAAAATATTAGGTCTGTTAATGGCACCAAAAGAAATATTTTTCAAAATATTATCCAACCTTTGAAGTCTTGATTCTGGGTCATCTGAGTTGTAATTCCCAGGCCAGGCTTGACTTCCGTGGGGAAAGTCCCCGGTCAGCCCTGTGCAGCCCAACCTGCTCTTACTCGGCGCATTCTCAGAGGTAAATGGTAACTTGCTTTGCCTGTCCCCAGGTTCTCAGGGAAATTGGATGGGACCAGCAATTCGTGTATCCATTAGTCATTTCCCTTAGGCCTCGTATTGGGACTGGAGTTGATTTGTGGTCTGCGATGCTGAAAAGTGTAGGGTTTCATCCCCGTAGTAATTGACTGTAATAAACAGCTGCTTAGATGCACACCAGACAGCCCAGATTGGAACCCATCACACACACTTTGGAATGTGACCCATGGGATGTTCTGGTCCTCATTCCCTAAACACATATCCTGGCTTCGTCTGTATTCCCACCATCTTATGTGCCTGACCCAGAGAGAGTCTGTGCCCATTTCAGATTAAATCAGTGAGAATTTAGGTGTGATACAGGAATGGAGGCTGTTATTCACCGTGGTTCTGGGACAAGTGCAACTCTGATAGAGACCTTCATTTAGTCCTTCATTCAGCAGAACTGAAGCTCAAACTGTTCATCCATGAGAAGCTGGTTATTTAAGTAGTTGAGATGTTTTGTTTGAGAGTGTTCAGCACAAGATGTTAGTACTTACCTGGTTTCCTAATGCTGCTGTTATGCAAAATACCAGAAATGGATTGGCTTTTATAAAGGGGGTTTGGTTACACAGTTACAGTCTTAAGGCCATAAAGTGTCCAAGGAAAGGCATCAACAATCACTGGAGAAAGGCCATTGGCATCCAGAAAACTTCTGTTAGCTGGGAAGGCACGTGGCTGGTATCTGCTTCGGAGTTCTGGTTTCAAAATTATTAGGGGCAAAGTTAAGCAAGGAGTGGGATAGCTTATACACAGATTTCTCTAAGCTGCAGCTGCGAGCTCTTTCTGCCTGAGCTCTTATATTGGACTTCAGTTACTACATCAAAGACCCATGCTGAATGGGTGGGGCCACATTTCCATGGAAACATTCAATCAAGAGGTCACACCCTTACCAAAGCTGTCACTCACAATTGGGTGGGTCACATCTCCATGGAAACAGCCTAATCCAAAGATTCCAACCTAATCAACACTAGTAAGTCAGCCCCCACAAGATTGCATTAAAGAACATGGCATTTGGGGAGACATAATTCATCCAAACCGGCATAGTACTTATGTCAAGGAAAGAAATTACATTAGATTTAGTTATATGGTTTTATAGACCCCAAAGCAAAAAAGTTTCCTCTCGCTATTGGAGTAATTTATTATTTTTTGTGTGAATTGGCCACAAATAGTAGGAAGAAAGCATATCTCTTTATTATGTTTACTTCTAAAATTGACAGTGATCAAGGCATTTGTTGAGTGCCTCCTAGATTTAAAAGCAGATATGCCCTTTCAAGATGTATTGCATTATAAGAAAGCCAAAGCACATCAATTTTGAGCTATCGGGCACGTCTTCCTCATTTTATTCTCCCCACCATCAGTTTTTTTTAAAAATGTTTATTCCTACCATTTCTGTAGAGTCTGCACCCTATTTCTTCTGTGTTTATATAAAATTAGGTGATTCTAAGTATTTTCTGACTCTACAGTCCCATCTCTTTGGGACTACTGGTGTGTAGAGCTCACCTGATGCTTCCAAATATTTCTAAAGCGAATGCTTCACTCCTTTGATGGATTTCCTTTGAAAATAGAACATAACAGAAATGTCTGTATGTCTATAGATTTGTGAGTATATATATGGCTGCCATCCCCTGGTGGGGCCACAACTTGGCTGACATTCGGCATCCAGAGTTACTAGAAAGCAGGTGAGCAAGTCAAAGCGGGGATAGGAAATGGTTATACACATAGATGTTATCATAAGGGCAAATAAAGAATGACTTGTAGAACTGAAAAAGTCTTGAAATAGTTTTCTTCCAGAAACAAGGTTAGGAATTCCTCTATTATAGAGGCAGTCATGTGTTTTTCAAACTCTTCTAGGCTTCCCAATGGAAAGATTGACAAAAACAGAAAATTCTCTATTCTAGATATAATTTATAGGAATGATTCAGAAATTTGTGGTAGATTGCATAATCAAGTTGTAACTTCTTAAGGATTGTATAAAAAGATTTTATAAAAACTCTGAATGTTATGATTTTCAACTCAAATTTTAAAATGTGGATATGGAGTGAGGGTTGGGGGTACAGAATGCTAAAGTCTCACTCATTTAATTTCTGCTTGTAAGTAGTTTTCTGCCTCCCACATTAAGGGACCATGGAGAAGCTTTATCCCCCTCCACTGCTGGTACCCTGTGGCTTCTGACCTCCAGCCCATTCCTGAATTACCACACTCAGGCTTCCCCAATATGGTGCTTAAGCTCGGAGAGGAGGTACAAAGAACATACTAGAATTTCCCCAAAGCTATAAGTCAGCTGGGATTCAACCCTAATTTCAGAGTCGTTAAAATCTGTGTATAAGCTTTCCCACTCCTTGCTTAACTTTGCCCCTAATAAAGAATGGGAAATGCAAAATTCCCAGCAAACTTGGTGCTTCCTTGGGAGAAACTCAGAGTAAACTAGGCAGCAAAATTTGGGTATGTTTCTGGTTCTCTTATGTGTGGTCTGGAAGGAAAAAGAATGTATACACAGTGTTTCATTAATATAAACAACCCAATCTTTTAACAAGAATCTGGTTGGGCTGCTTTTTTTTTTTTTTTTTTTTTAAATATTGAGTCACAAGGTTCACAATTAAGAAGGTGTTTTCAATTCAGACTTTCGCATTTAGGATTCCTCCATCTGGATGATAAGAGGAAAGAGTTTTGGAAAATAAGGCTCATGTTTATCTCAAGCCTACAAATAATTTGATACAGATAAATCTTAAACCTTTCTCTTTCATGCTGTTTGGAACATAACCCCCCAGTCCTGGACTCACATTTTCTTGCACCATTTCACATGTGTGTGCATGCCGTGTGTGCACGTAAATCTGTGTGACTTTCCCGCTCAGTGATACAGGTCAGTGCAAAGATACAAATCACTGCCCAGTTGTTTCTTAAGAATGAGGTCTGCATAATTGATCTCTGCCACCCACATGTAACAAAGCAGTGCTTTTTCTGGAGAAGGTGCTTAATACATAGTTTCTGAACAAGGACTATATGTAGGTGTTCACATATAACTGCCACGCTCAAGAGCCCTTTTTGAACTAAGTTAATTGGATATTTACTTTAGAGTGCTTAAAATTCAAAATGGATAAACAGGATTAGGAGATGAATGCATCCCCTACCCGCACCCCTGGTACACTACCCCATCCATAATGGACATAGAAAATTTTCCCCAGAGAGGGCATTTTAATAATTTTTGTATTTTTGGAGATAGAGAAATGACAACTAATCATTGTAAAACAACTTTTTAGACATATGGTTACTGCATTCTCACTCAATAATTGCAGCTATATTTGCATCTAAAGACCAACTACCACAAAATGTATTATTTTTCCATAGATGTATTTTCTAGACAATTCAGGCAAAAGTAAATTTTTAAACTAGCTTTTATATAGTAGGTGGAATCTTATGGACATGTGTGCATTTTAATTCCTCTTACTTTCTACATCACCAATTAATTAGACGAGAGGTTTATGCTTACAGAGATGTGTCCCTTTTCTAGTATTGAAGGTTATATACCTTTCCTTGCTTTCTTACCTCTGTAAATACAAGATTTCACCAGGTTTTGACTCTCTGAGGGAACTGTATTTTGTCAGTTTACCCCTTTGGGTTTAAAGAACGTGGTGACCAGTGTTTGAACCTAAGCAAGAATGTGAGGGCAAAACCCTATGCAATATCAAGTTCCAAGTCCTAGTCCTGTCTCATGCAGGGGAAGACGAGGTGATGAGTTTTAATACTTGAGGTTTCATTTACTTATATTAACATTTTCCCATTTCAAAATTCACATTTCACAGATCCTTGTTCATCAGGCATTTGGCACAGGCCCACAAGGCAAGGACTGTCTAGTTAAGGAATTCTTTATCCCCAAAACTAATTCTGCCCCATTTTGTTTGGGGCCAGTGTGTGGCCGTAGACCCATAGCTTTGAGGAAAGGGCTGATTGCCTGAGCAAGCAGAGGAGAGCATTTCTAACCATGCAGGAGTCCAGACTCTGCAGTATTCCGTGATTCAAGTTCAGGCCATCAAGACTTACATTTTTCTCAACAAAAGGAAATAAGATAAAAGCTCACAAAAAAGTCCCACTCCACTTTTGGCTGTCTTCAGCATGGAAAAGAATCACACCCCAGCCGCTTTTCTATGATACATTTGCTGTCTATAAATGGCAGCTAGCAGTAAGTTTTCACTGATTATCAAAACCTTAAAAAGTGTTGACTGGGCTAGGTGTTTTTGTAGCGTGCTGTTACTATCTCGGTTTTAAGAGTGCTGTGTATTTGCTATAAATTTAGTTTCAGCTTTTTGTTACCTCCCTTCATTTAATTTTAGGCTAAGGAAGCCCTATTAAAATGCATATTATTACTAAAGCTGAGACTCTTCAAAGTTTCTAAACAAATCTAACTCAGAATACTTACCTTTTACTTTTTACAAAATGGATCCTAAATTATTGGCTTATCCCTATGTGTTGAAGAAGAGTTCTAATTCACAAAAGAGCCAGCATAATTAGCAGAATGTAGAGCAGTCTTTTTCACTTATTTTAGAAATTAGCAATCTGTAGAACTGGCCATATCACTTTATATAAGCAGACATTACTGGGTCAGTTATACATACATAACTGTCATCTCCAAAGGAAATCAGCTCATCATCATATTACTTATTTTATTGATTCTAAGACGCATAGTTTTCCCTATTTTAATATCTCCGAAATTGAATGTGACTTACAACTGGTGATTATTGACAATGTTTTTTCTTACCTAATGGAACATAAAATAACAGTGCATCATAAAAGCAAGATGTCTTCAATTTGATGAAATACAGCATTTGGTTGGCCATGCTCCATTGTGAGTCTCTATCAGTGGTTAGCACAAAATGATGTAATAGGGAAAGACTTGACTTTAGGTTCATAATAATTTAAAGAATTAACTCAGCCCCACAGGTTGAAGTACATTAAATAGCTACAAATATTTGCTCTCCTTGAGTACGGAGAAATAGCCATCTTCAAGGCTGTCTGTTTATCGTTGTGTGAGAATGTATCTGTGTCAGCTGCAATGTTTTGGTTACAAAGATTCTCAAAGGCTATTTGACATTTTTTTCACTGTGAAGTATAATAGTTTTTAAAAAATAAGTCTATTAGTCATAATCTGGACAAGCAAAGGGTCCAAAACTTAACCACAATTACATTTAAAATAAAGTGAAAAAATATAAAAAGCTTCCTTGGTAACTTTTGAGCCAACCAAATGTTCAAAACATGGATGCAGGAAGGCACTTTTCTTTAGGCAAATTATACTTACTTTAAAAATTTGGAAGCTTTTTATATCATGTCAACAATGTCTGCTCTGAAGGCCATTAAACATTCTTCTTGTTTGGAAACCATTAAACCGATGAGAAACATATTTACATTGCAGCATAAACACTTTCCACCAGCCCCCTTTTTTGCTCAAGGAAGCACTCAGATGGCCAGAACTGGCTGGTTTGGAAAATGTCACAGCTGATGGCTTTAATCATGCTTTTAAACCCTACAGAACACTCAAAGAAGAAAAAGGCAAGATCTTCCAATTCAGAATGTTTTATGTTTCACAAAGTAATAGTTTTTTCCTGGTTATAAAATTAATAGGTATTCATTGTGAATAATTCAGAACATACAGAAAAACATAAGAAAATGTGACTTCCATCATCACAGTGTGGATGCCCATTGATGACTGCATTGAAGCCCAATGGCCCAATGCATATCCTTCTTGACCTTTTCCGTGACTGTCACTTGTAGGTGCGTGCACGCGAGTGCACAAACATTTCTTTCTTACAGAAATGGACTGTGTTCTTCCAGGGCCTTCCAACCCATCGCTGCTGATCTAGGAGGCTCTAGTGGGCCCTTGTGGCTTCTGTGAACACGTGGGATTCCAAGAACAGGGTTTTATCCAGACCTTACATTTGCATTAGTTTCCTTTTTGCATTTGGATGCTCTGAAGCTCAATGGCCAATAGTGAGGACGGTTCACCAGGTGTTGCTGTAGACGGTCATCTGAATCAGGCAGCCCTTCAAGTCTCCTTTAAGATGAAATGTGTTTGCATTTCTGTGAATTATACTCCCAGGCAAAAGTGAACCAGGAAAGGTTATTGAAAATTTTCACCCCCTCTTGTCTTTTAGGCTCCTGTTATGTTCTCAATATAAGGAGAAAAGTAATGAATATGCAGCGAAAGATTCCTCTTTTATCAAAGAGAAGACTCCAGGCTCCCTCCAGGGCTGTGTCTGAAGGGGCTCATTTTAGAGGGAAAACATGAACCATTGCTGTGTCCAAAGCTCGTTCCTGGGAAAAACCCAGAGGACGGTCAATGAGGTTCGAGCATCCCCTCTTTGGACGGCAGGACGGTTTGATTTATTTTTGGCCTTCAAACAGCTTAGGAGAGTCCAGGGTAGATAGAGGGTTGCAGAAGTCAAGATGAAATGGAGTTTAAAAATTATACGGCCTCTGAAGGACATAAAAGTTCTCATTTTCATGCTTTAAGCCTGGAGAATCTGGCTTTTGTCTTTGAATAGTGTGTGGCTCTTATTAATATTTTTCTCTTGGTTTTCCAGACACAGTTATCCACAGTAACAATGTCCTTCTGTTCCATTAGTAAACCTTACAGAGTCTCAGCAGTGACTCCTCTGGAATAAAGGATACAAAATGCTAGAGCAATAGTTTGGTACTGGAAAGTTGAGGGGAAAATAAAAAGAAGCCTGAAAAAGAAACCAGGGGAGCTGAGTGTCCTCCCACAGGGTGACCCACAAGCCAGGTTTTCTTGGGTCCGGGCAGAAGCACCGTGTCTGGGTCAAAAGAGCTTGCAGAGTTGGAACTAAGTGGCTAAAGACAGGCAGCCAGGACCAAAGTACACTCAGAACAAATAAAACCGAACAAAGATGGTCCGTTCGGTGAATGCTCTGGATAGGAGAGGGGACGAGGCAGTCATTTAGCCAGCACCCCATGCTAACTGGAAAACTCACCGGTAAACGAGCAATATGTTTTGGTGATGAAATGATCTTGCCTCACTCAATTCCTCCCTTACTTCCTTGAAAGCCCAGAATTTTCCTTCAATTCTTGGCACATTTGAAGGGAAGATGGTTGTTTTCATAAATTGTCCTCAGTGCACTGTGGCCTCATGTTCTCGTTTGCTAATGCTGCCGGAATGCAAACCACCAGAGATGGATTGGCTTTTACAAAAGGGGGTTTATTTGGTTACACAGTCTTAAGGCCATAAAGTGTCCAAGGTAACACATCAGCAATCCGGTACCTTCACTGGAGGATGGCCAATGGTGTCCGGAAAACCTCTGTTAGCTGGGAAGGCACGTGGCTGGAGTCTGCTCCAGAGTTCTGGTTTCACAATGGCTTTCTCCCAGGATGTTCCACTCTAGGCTGCAGTTCCTCAAAAATGTCACTCTTAGTTGCAGTTGGGATATTTGTCTTCTCTCAGCTTCTCTGGAGCAAGGGTCTGCTTTCAACGGCCGTCTTCAAACTGTCTCTCATCTGCAGCTCCTGTGCTTTCTTCAAAGTGTCCCTCTTGGCTGTAGCTCCTCTTCAACATGTCACTCACAGCTGCACTGAGTTCCCTCTGCCCATAAGCTCATTTATATGGCTCCACTGATCAAGGCCCACCCTGAATGGGTGGGGCCACGCCTCCATGGAAATATCTCATCAGAGTTATCACCTACAGTTGGGCGGGGTGCATTTCCACAGAAACACTCAAAGAATTACAATCTAATCAACACGCTGATACCTCTGCCCACACAAGATTACATCAAAGATAACGGCATTTGGGGGGACATAATACATTCAGACTGGCACACTTCATCAGACCTTTGAAGGCTTGTGGTAGTGCTGTTGGCCCTTCTGGAACTCTGAGAGGATCTGCACCCAGGAGATGATGAAATCGTGGAGGCACTGGCCTTCACCTTGGGTGACAGCAACTGAGAACATTGTAGACAAATTCTGAGTCCTCGATTCTCTGACACCATTCAGTCTTGTCTGCAATGGTTGACCCAAGCTCTGGTTCTTACCTCAAAGGTGACATCTGTCAGAGCTGTAGGGGCTCACCACCTCTGCAGTTCCGAGCACCTGGTGGAGCTGAAGATAAAGGCTAACTGGAAGCCGCAGTCCTTTTGTGGGAAGGCAGGATGATTCCTGCATGTTTCCTGCTCATGTAAACATATATCATTGTCAGTGCCAGGGAGTGTTTTTTTTTTTTTTTAATTCATTTTTATTGAGATATATTCACATACCATGCAGTCATACAAAACAAAGCATACATTCAGTTGTTTACAGTACCATTATATAGTTGTGCATTCACCACCAAAATTAATTTTTGACATTTTCATTACCACACACACAAAAAATAATAAGAATAAAAATTAAAGTGAAAAAGAACAATTAAAGTAAAAAAAAAACACTGGTTGCCTTGTTTCTTTTCCTTCCCCCATTTTTCTACTCATCCATCCGTACACTGGACAAAGGGGAGTGTGGTCTATATGGCTTTCCCAATCACATTGTCACCCCTCATAAGCTACATTTTTATACAATCATCTTTGAGATTCATGGGTTCTGGGTTGTAGTTTGATAGTTGCAGGTATTTACTGCTAGCTATTCCAATTCATTAGAACCTAAAAAGGGTTGTCTATATTGTGCGTCAGAGTGCCCACCAGAGTGACCTCTTGGCTCCTTTTGCAATCTCTCTGCCACTGAAGTTTATTTAATTTCCTTTCACATCCCTCTTTTGGTCAAGAAGATGTTCTCTGTCCTATGATGCTGGGAGTGCCAGGGAGTTTTGTTGGAAGGTTTGTGTTTTTCCAGCTTTCAAGTAACAGTTGACATCAGTGTTCTCCCTTCCCAGCATATCCTGAGGATTACCAGAAAACCTCATAAGCAGAACAAACACAAGTCTTACTCCATGTGAACCTAAACTTTTCTCTCCAGGCAGTGAGGGTCTGTAGATCTTACTTTGCAGCTGGGCTCCATCAAAAGTGTGCATTTAAAATATGAACTTCCTTAACTGGAAAAAGAATGCTCCTCTTTCTTCAAAATAGCTTTGCCATGTGATGTTTTAGCCTTTGTGAATTTTATATGAGTGTTAGTACTTGTTACTTGCTTGTTTAATTTGGCAAGCCTCACAGGCTACACACGCACAGACACTCCTATAGGAGTTGTCTTCTCCACTTTTACTTTTATTTTCAATCTGCTTGGCTTGTAGCGACTATGCAAGCCTTATTTGTTAATTATATCCTGACAAGATTTAATTGCCATTTGCCAAGGAGTATAAAACTCCAAGACTTTAAAATTCAGCTTCTTCTCTGGGATTTAGCACTAAAGGACTTAGCAGGCAAGTGCCCCGATGATTGGAAAGAGGGAAAACTTAGATCATTTCCTTTTTATTGTCCAATAATGACAGCAAATATTTGTGTTACAATCGGCAGTTTATGAAGTCCTCTCATTGTATGATTGTACTTATTCCCCACAAAGCCGTAGTGGTTAATATATCCATTGGACAGGGAGGACACTGAGGCCGAGGGAGGCCGAGAGACAGTTCCCCTCTCGAGACCCTCTTCTCTTTCCCCTCTACATCAGCACTGTGATCAGACCGTCACCCCCTAACACCGGAAGCAGAGTAACGCACAAGTTCTCATTAATGTTCTTTTCTCGCCTCGTAATTAAAGATATATGTAAGCTTTCAAAAGAAGAAGGGACTTGCCGAGACTTTATTTTGAAGTGGTACTATGATCCGGAGACCAAAAGCTGTGCAAGGTTCTGGTATGGAGGCTGTGGTGGAAACAAAAACAGATTTAATTCACAGGAAGAATGTGAACAGGTTTGCATTTCCGGTAAGTGGTCATTCTTTTGTGTTTATGACTTGCAAATTAGCTAAGAGATCCAGGTCAATAATTCACCTTTTAAAAAAATTTGAATTACGATGGTTATGATTATTCTATGAGGAAGTTAAATTGTCTCCTCAGATATGGAAGATGTTCAAATAGAGCACATGAAATTCATTTGATGAATCATTACTTTGTTTCCTAAAAACATATTTGTATACTTTTATTTTTGCTGATGAAGAAACACATGGCAGACAACTTGTCGCTCTTGGGAAGTGTTGTTAAGTCTTGGTTAGTCACAAAACATTGTGCCAAACATAATTATTAGGAAAATAATACAGTGAACATTTATAGATAACACCAAAGGCAAATAACCATCATATATTCATCTTTAAATAATTTTGCTTCTTATAAATAATGTTTGTACTGGGACCATCCAATATCTCCATTATGTTGGCCAACTCAAATGGTAAGCAAATAAAAACAACTTTATTTGTGAGCTTGGGCTAGCACCAGAATAAGGAGAGTTCAGTTTGCCTAAACGCCCAATAGATGAAGTTGGGTGAAAGAATGGACTCAGATTGCATAGAGAGCCGCCAGCTCCCAGCCCTGCAAGTGATGGGAACCATTGGCGGTATTTGCATGGGACAGTAGATTGGCCATGAAAACCAGAGGCAGTGCAATAATTTTCATGATAAACTCATGTCCTTGTCAGTCCGTAATGTGACTTTTTCCTCCCCTCTTCTCTTCCTGCCCCTCCACTAAGGCTCAGTACTTGTCAACCCTGGAGTCATCAGTGCGATAGAAACCTAAGGACGGCTGCCAGCCACACATACCTCTTAAAGAAGAAGGAGTCAGCCATTCCCAACTCATCCGTGTAGAACCCAGCATACATTACCTTGCACTGTACCATTTCCTGCTTTGATTGACACTCGAACTTGGGAGATCTCCTGCTGCATGACTTATCAATATGGTGCTAAATGTGTCTGTGGACCCCCCGCTGTTTGTCTCCAGGCAGTTATATTGTATACTTGGAACGTTGTGTAATCGTTATCCACTGCTGGTGTTTATGTGAACATTTCTATAAATTCAGATTCCCTCTGGAGTTTCGTTTCATGCCTGTTTCAGGCAAATGTAAGGTCTAGAAAGTAACCTGAAATTCCACAGCTTCTCTCTGTGCTTTAGCTTGGCTCATTTTCCTCCTTCTTGATTAAGCACGGCGTTAGATGAGCAGCCTGTGTAGGATGGATAAACAAAAATCCAACTTCTTTTATTTTTTTTCCATTTCTTGGATTAGATTTCGAGCTAATTTTCTGCTTTTAAAGCTTGTAACATATGATCTAGTTAGAAGGAAGCAAAGTCTCTTAATCTGTTTGCACTGTTGGGACCAATGCCTTAATTAAAGAATTTTTAAAAAGCCGTAATACCGAATATTTTTGGCATTCCTCTAATGTGTGTTGTTATTTTGTTGGGGAGGGGGGTGTTTAATTTTAATTTTAAAATTTTTAGGAAATTTATACAAAGAAACTTTTTAATAAAGTATATTGAAAGTGTTGTGGGTTTTGTCTTCTTGGCTGTCTTGTTTCCATAACAACGGTTGTCAGAACCACCCCTTGACCGGGGACGTTGGACCCATCTTGGCCCATGGTCTGGGGCCCCATCCTTTTGGGTCCAGTGGAGGGGGACGAGAGAGCTCCATTAGTCTGCACTCACGGGGCCCTGACGGTGCAGGTCCTGGGCCTGTGGATTCAGCCCCCACATGCTCCCACGTCCCTTGGCTGAGAGGACCATGCTGCCATTGAATCCTGGTTTGCAGAGCCAGAATGGCTTTCCATCCCCTCCTCTGTTCTGGTTGGACCCCAGAGCCCTGGCCTCCTTCCCTGTCCTCCTCTTTAATGTGAGGCTCTCTCTGGGGTTCACCTTGCCCCACCCACCACAGCTGAGCAACGAGATGCCGTTTCCCCAGACCCAAGCCACCTGCCCCCTCTGGAGTCTCAAAGACAAGGCATAGCTTTTTCTTTTTCTGAAAGACCTTTTGTTCCTGTTTTTGGAAATAACACCAAGAAGAGAAGATTATATATTTAGGTGGCAACTGGATTCCACTTAGGAAAGAAACTGACTTTGAAAAATATATACACTGACAGATGCTTATGGTGGAGATGCAAGATCTAGGGTGCAGGTAGAAGTGTTGACTGTGAGATTGGGGGATGACTTTGTCAGCTCATCCATTGGGAGGGAGAGAGGAGGAGAGTGAGTGTGTAGATACAGGGAGATGAGGGGCAGCTGTGAGATACAAAGACACACCTGGTCATAGTCACCCAGATTCTTTGGAGAAATTTCCAAATTTTCAGACTGCTCCAAGTGAGTGCAACTCTAGAAATTAGTGAGAGAACTGAGCTCTGAGCTCCGTCAATGTGGGGGCGAATCTGGACCACAGGGAGAAGTGGAAGGATGCTGTGGGCAGACGGGCCACTGCTGGGAATGTGCTGGAATCTTGGTGAAGACTTGGGACTTCATGATGCGTGATGGTGGGGATCTGCTTCCACTGCAGCTCTTTGGGACTGGGAAGGCTGAACACTGGGGTGGCTGCAGGGAAAGTGCAAAGCTTTGGGGACTCCTCGCCGGTTCTCACAGTCAGGCTGCCCTGGACGTCCTCTGCTCCCACGGTCTTCGGAGGCCCCTGGCAATCCTCTCTCCATCACAAACCGTCCCTTCCTTCCATAGGCCCCTTCTGCCCTCTAGGCCATGCTGACACCCCCCACCGACTTAGAAGGCCTCCCCTTCTCAGCATGAGGCCAACCTAGTGGACCCACAGAGTCCAGTGATGGCCATGAATGCCCTTCAGAAACCCATTTGTCCTGGGTGGGAAATGCATGTCCTGGAACTTTCTTGAAGTTCCCCGGACCCACAGGAGCAGCCTCTTGTCTTGGTACATACATATATCCGCACACATCCCTCAGGCTGCTCACACTAAGTTCCTCACATTGGAACAAAGACCTGTTTGTACTGGGGCTAAGGAGGGGGACCATCACTGAATTGGTAGGGGGTAGATATAAAACATGACACAATCGCAGCTTTTCCAATACCTGGAGCGTGCTTTGGTGCTCCACCACTAACTGCCAGGTTGCAGCACCACCAAAGAGACCTTGGCCAAATTCCCTTACTTCTTAGTCACCTTGGTTATTAGAGCTAACTCTTTTGGGCCTTAAGGCTAGGTCCTGGTCATTGTAGAACTTACATCTCAGACCCTCTTCAAAGCCCTTCTGCTCTTAACCCAGTGCAGGCTGGCTTCGTGGCTCTGGATGGAGTTGGGGGCGGGAGGAAGGGGTTGGCTTGCTCTCCTGCACCTTCTTCTTTTTAATCTAGGCCTGTGGGGGTATGTACTGGTACTCCTTACTGGATTCCAGAGATAAGGTCTGAGTTCCATTCTGTTGGCTGCTGCTGATGCTTTCACCTTGACCAGCCCTTGGCTCGTCTCTCACCTTGACCAGCCCTTGGCTCGTCTCTCACCTTGACCTGCCCTTGGGTGCCCTCTCACCTTGACCTGTCCTTGGCTCTCCATCTGTGACAGGTTTCCACATGCTGACTCTCTCGTGGGCATAGATTGGTTTTCTGGAGGAATCTGTGGGGACCCAGCTTGGGCAATCTGGGTTTGGTAACCTCTTTCTCCCATCCTGAACCTCCTGTTGGGGAGTCCACCCTACAAACTCTTGGTGCTGGGTCCCTCATCCAGTAGACCACCTTCTTGAGGTAAAGCATAAGCAAGCTGGCTCAAGCCCAGCCCTCCTGTGGGTCATGTAACCCGCAGGAAACCTACACACTCTTGCATGCTGACTGGCATCTCTCTTTCGGCTCAACCAGGGCACTCCTTCTGCAGTCCCAGTGTCAGGCAACTTCCGGTCAAGAGCTAGTCTCCAGGCCCTGACTTGGAGGTATGGGAAGGAATGATTCAGAAACCCCTAACTTTGAGTGTTTCTCTTAGGGCCTCATCGGGCCTTGGCTTCAGGGAAGGGACTCACCTGACTGACTCTCCCAGCATCCATGGGGAAGTGAGTCCCTCTTTCCCATGGGGAGGTAATGGAAGAGGATGGCCTCTTTTCACAAACTCTGTGTGCCTCAAAATGACCATTTCCCCCTGGTCCTCCTATATCAGCTGTGGTTGTGGGGTGCTCAGTGCAGTGTGCCCTGGTGATCGGCTCTGGGGAAACAAGATCCAGCCAGGGTCCAACACCTGCATCTCACAGGAGCTTGCAGAATACTGAGCTCTGAGTTGAATCCCTTAGTGGGGGGCTGAACCCTGCATTTTCCCCAGTGATCCCCCCTGTTGATTTTTCCACTATGCCCATAAAATGAGCATCACAACCAGGTGTTCTTTTGCATTTCTGCAGAAGCAACCCCTAAGACTAAGGATTTGAGTGCAAGTAGTTTATTTGGGAGGTGAAGGAAACCACTGAGCAACTGAGTCAGGGGAGGAATAGCAATTAAGAGTCATGCAGTCAGCTGTCCTTGTGAGTACCTGAAGCTTCACCCCACAGGTAAACTTGGGGAGCCGCCATGGCCCACTTACCACAGCGGACGTACCCAATCAGAGTTGAGAGGGAGCTGGGGTATTTATACACCAACTCCTATAAGTTGCTGGCTGCTCCTGGGAGTTAATTCCCTGGTTCTTTTAGTCTACAAACACACTGGCAAGGTGGCCTTCCGAGGCATTGGAGAAAGCCTTCCACAAAGAGGGCACGTGAAAGTCTCTGGAGCACAGGGAAGGGGTCAGTTTCAAGGTATATGGGTGGGGCACCCACAGAGCCCGACACAGGCATATTACAAATATGGCTGGGGTGGGGCCCATCATGGGAGATTTGCTTCCATCCACTCCAGACAGGACCCTTCCTGCCCCCTCACCACCTCCAATTTCCAGCTCTCCCACCCTACAACCTGAAGTTGGTTGGTTCTCTTTCTGCACCTATCTCTGGGCCGCTGAGGGCTGCTGGGAAAATCACACCAATGTTCTCACCTGAGTTAGGATAGAAATTCCAGGTGGGCTGTCAGAGGGCTGGCTGCAAGGCGGTGACCGAGGGGATGGCAAGCTGCTCTTGGACAATGAACAGTTAACTGCAGGCAGTGGGACATGTGGCCCTGAGTAGGACCAGTCTGCTATGGGTGTTGTGTTGCTGAGAGTGAAGGATGGGAGGGGAGAGACATGTGGTCTCAGGAGCCAGGTCCCAGTGAACATGAGGAGGGACAACATCCCGAGGCATGAGGGGAAGGTTTAGCGTGTGTTACAGGAGGGGCCATGGCCACTGGCTGGTGGATGTGGAAGTGAGGAAACAAGGAAGCTCCTATTCCTAAATAAAGAACGAGGTGTGGTCATGGGCCGAGGGAGGGGACTGGTTGTGGGTGATGGGAGAGGAGGCGTGGGTCTGGATAATCCTTTTGGGGATGGGAAAGCAGACTTAGCAGGCTGATGCAGCAGACTTGCAGGCATGACTTTGAAGCAAAGCCAGATTTCTTGGTGGTGGGATTTCCCCCAGCAGTTCTGCACAGACATAAGAAAGGCAGGTGGTTGGGTTCCACCAGGGTTGGGGTTTCCCCAGGTGGATTCAATAGAGAAAGAAGAGGGCAAGGCAGTTGTGGGATTGCCAAGGGAGTGGTCGTGAGATGGCGACTCATAGGACCATGGAGATGGGAGGTGGGTGGTTGGTGCTGAGGGCCTGGGTGATACCAAGCTGGGTTTCAGTTGCTGGTGCCAATGCACCGCAAGGGGCAACCACAGATGCACGTGACTGAGTCAGGGTACATGGAAGGTTGTCAGGTGAGGAGTCCCAGAGCTGAGAGGACAGGATTGGACGATTGTCCCTATGAAAGCTGAGACAACTGTAGATGGCAGTTGGAGAGGAAGACGGTGAACAGGGAGACCGGGAGGCTGGCTGATCTGGGTGGGAGGAGGAGTAGCGGGTGGAGGTTTAGCTGAGCTGGACAGCATGAGTATCAAAGAACCTGGGGTTTGGAAGGAGAAAGGAAGAGAAAGGGTTTGGAAGCAAGAAAGGGAAGCAAAGAGGACACCCAGCCCAGTGCTTGGTCTGTGGGATGCGGGATTGTGAGAGGATGTGCAGCCGCTCCTGGAGAGGACCATGGCACCGATGGGGGTTACTTTCTCCAAATGACCACAGGGAAATGTCTGAAGTCCTGTCTTGCCTGGGGGCCTTCTGTAGCCTGGCTCTGCTCACCTCCAGCCTCACCACTTCCTCTTGTCCTCACCTTGCAGTGCCCGCCTGGCTGACTGCACTAGGTGTCCCTTCCCAGCACCTTAGACTGTTTCCCTCCTCGGGGTCCTTGCACACACAGGTCCCCCTCCTCCGCAAGCCCCCCTCCTCTGTGGGCCCAGGGAACAGCTCAGGTTCTTCTTGCCTCGTCCTCCCCCACCGAGCAGAATTGTTCTGTCCTTCCATCTTTTATCCATCTTAGCTGTTCTGACTCAGCAGCCAACTTCTTTCCCCCCACTAGATGGAAGATCCATGAGGGACAGGACAGGGCTCGGTCACCTTTATGTAACTCAGGTGTGACTGCTCACCTGTGCACTGCCTCCTTCCTTGTCCCTCGCCCTCCTTGGGGGAAGACTCAGCTCATCGAGGCATCACCCAGCAGACCCGCTTCCACCACACAGTGCGAAATGGACATTATACCGAAGACTACTGGAAGGGAAAGGAGAGTTTTATCACATACTATGTGGTTTGATTTCAATCAAATGCCCTTTAACAAGATGTTCTCAGCCTCCAAGTTCCTTTCCGCCAAGATCCTTTCACCTCAAATCACTCCCTCCTCTTCTCTCACCCAGCTTACAATCTCCATCACCCCTGGAAATTCCAGTCTTGCCCTTGGACTCAGCACTTGACTTGGAAAACAGAAGCCCAGGGGACGGCTGTCGGACTTCTCCTCCTTGTCAGAATGTTCACATGGGGGTTGTTCACTGTATCAAAGTAAAAAAAATCAACTTTATATATGGTAAAATGTATTTTGGAAATGCTTTACATGCAATTAAATGCACCCATTTTAAGTGTACCGTTTGATGAGTTTGGCAAATGAATACACCTGTGAAATCATCACCACATTCCAGGCATGCGGCTTTTTCATCATCCCATCTGGCGGTGTGCACAACAACATTTAGAGTTCTTAACTCTTGTCCCAATAAGTTTGCATCTGGGAATGCATCCTTGTGAAACAGAGACACACAGATTGTTCAAGGATATTCATTACTCAACGCTTGCAATGACAAAAAGGAATTGAAGATCATTAAATGGCCCACAGGAGGCCATTGCTTAAGAACAACATGCTTTATCCATGAAATAAAAGCAAAGTAGTCCATAGACATATTATAATGTCAGCAGATGGTCCATGCAGTTAATCAATCAATATTTATGATAGAATGTTAAAAAAGAGGATACAAATCTGTATGTTTAATATGATAATCCAATACATATGTGTACATGCACACATAAGCACACCTAAACATATGTTGCTCTTTTGCAAAGAAAAATTACTGAAAACAAATACAACAAAATTTAGACAGTGGCTATTTCTGGTGTGATGATTTAAATGTTCTTCTCTAAATGCTTCAGCATTTAAAATTTTTTTCTACAACAAACATATATTACTTTGGTCAAACAGGTATTTCAAACTTGCTGATATTTTCCTTTAAGAATTATACTCCTTGTAAATTTAAATTGCTTTATAATCTGTGTGTATGAATATATTTAACCATTCATTCATTCATTCACTCATTCCTCCACAAGAACTCACTGCATGTCTACCACATCAGATCTGGATCTGGGCACTGGGATTGCATTTCTCATGGAACACTGACCTAGTTGGGGGGCATCAGACAAAGCACCTTTAAAATATGAGGAGGTCAGAAGCAGCCAGGCAGCCTCTCCCATTCACTGTTTTTTTATCCTACCCTTATGCAGTTTGCATGTGGCAGTCCAGAGGAAAAGCAAACCTGAACCTTAGGGGTGCCCAAGGGCACATGCACCTGTCCTGCCCATATCTATGCCTTATACCCCTACAAAGAGATGCTCAGACATCAGGGTTGGGAGCTGCCGGGGTGGACTGGGGTCATCAGAGGCCGCTCAGTCATGAACGCCCCAGAGCTACCCTCCGACCCCTCCCCTGTGCCAGCCGCAGCCCCTTCCCTGCCCTTGTGTGTGGACCCTAATCCCAAAGCCACCCCTTACCCCAGCACGAGTTATAAAAAGGGGTGCAGGGCTGATGAATGGGTGAATACTCAATTTTATCTGGAGGCCCCATTTCCACGTCATTCTATTTTGTTTTATTTTTTCCAATAAAGACAATTAATTGACTATGTTACTTTATTCCATAGATACTGAGTGCATGTGTGTCAGATGCTCTGGGCTTTGGGGATTTCACAGCAAGCAAAGCAGACATGGATGCCTGTACCCCAGGAGCTTACATCCTAGTGGAGGGAGACGGACAAAATGCAGTAACCTTGACAAACGAGCAGATTATACGCTGCCGTGGGAGGTGATAACTGCGACAGAGAAGGCATGGCGAGGAGGTCAGGAGAATTGACAGAGCTCTGGGTGGGGCTGTCACCACTCGGTCACCAAAATTCTGAAGGGTGACATAATTCAGGGGACCCCAAGGGGGTGACTGAGAAAACACCTGAAGGAGGCGAGGGAGGTGTCCAGCAGGCATCTGGGGGGCAGGGGAGTTCTGGCAGAGGCAGGCACTGGAGCCAGGGGTGCCGACACCAAGGAGGCTGGGCTGCATGGTGCCGAGCAGGGGAACGGGGCAGAGGGTCACTGGGGGTCTTGGAAGGAGACTGGCCTTTACTCCAGAAAGTGGGAGCCATTCAGCGGCTTGCTCAGGAGGACTGACATGACATGACTCGGGTTTTAAAAGGCCCCCGGCTGCTGTGCGCAGAGGAGATGACTGAGTCACAGAGCTGAGCAGGGCCAGCTGTCACGAGGTGGAGGCAGTGGGTGGTGGCTGGGACCAGAGGGCTGGTGCAGAAGCGGGGCCAGGAAGTGGATTCTGATCTATTTTGATACAACATACGCAAGAATTGATTCAATTTTTGCATTTAATTCAAATTTTCACATTTTTTTTCCTACAAAGAAAACAAAACCCTTTGTTCATTTACATGTCCCAACTTAGGGTGTGGAAAAGCCTGATTTGAGTTGCAGAATCCCTGACTCTCCTCTTCCTGAAACCTATCTGGTGCCAGACATTGCCACCAACTCTGTATCCTTCCCTGAACCCTGGCTTGTTCCTGACCCCGACATCCATACCATTCCCTCTGGGGCAGCCTCCAACCTGGCCAGGTGGAAGGTGACTCGCCTGTTTTGGATTGTGTAGGTAAGAAATAAACTTCTGCAGGGGTAAGGCCCTGAGATCATGGGTTGTTCTAGCAGCTAGGGTTACCTCAATTCAGACGATTAACCCCAGCAGCAGCTGTGTGGGGGCACTGTGCTAGCTGCTTCCGGTGCACTAGCTCAGGTCACACCACCCAGACGTCATCCTGTCCTTGTGTTGCAGATGATGAAACAACAGCTCCAGGAGGGCCAGTTCACCCAGCCACTGCCCAGCGGAGGCTGCATCTGAGCAAGTTGTCACACCCAGAAGCTCTCCCAGGGCTCCCAGCATTTTTTGGTCCCTCTGAGACTCACATTGTCCTTCACCCAAGTCTTCTGACTGTTTCTGGAAGTGGGTTGAATTAAGGCTCTTTTCTTCCCGCACAAAGCATGCCTGGTGGTTTGTTTCTCCAGACCCTGTCTGAGACCTTCTGTTACTCTATTCTTCCCCTTTCCTTGTGTTTCAGTCTTCCCCATCCCTTTTTCATTAGACTGAGGAAGGGATTTGGAACATTCGAATGTCTGGAGCATGGTTAGGAGCTTTATAGAAAGTGGCTTGCTGAGGCCAAGTCACTGAGACATCTGTTTGGACTCAACTTAGCACATTTCGATCCTTTCATCATCATCATTGTTATCTTTGTGAATATAAGCGCCTTCTACTCTTTTTTCCCCCTCATTAAAATTTTCTACATAATTAAAAAGAAATCACAACCCGTGTGAATGGCTGCCAGCCTTTCTGTAGGGGGCCACTATCGTGAACCCTCAAGATCAATTTTAAATTTCTTTCCCTGAGATGATTCATTTTCAGGGAATGGGTCTTACTTTCCTGCCAATATTCCGTTGTAGTCAGATTTCCAACTGGATCAAGCTGTTCCTCAGGAGCCAGGCTCCCTGAGTACCACCCATCCGGGCATGGCTTCTGGAGAAGTCGGGGGCTGCTAATGGTCTGGAGCATTCCGGCCATGGGCCAGTGGCTTGCTGCCCCCCGGTCTGCTCCGTCTACGACTTGGGTTTGCCAGCCTGAGCTTTGATGCTGCCTGGCCTGCTGCCTTCCCTTGGAGCTGAAGTGCTGCTGGTGACCCGATCTCGGATCACTGGATCCCCAGGGGGGTCTCCCTGTTTGCTTGGACTCTCAGAGCTGGGCCACCCTTCAGAGGTCCTGCGGCCCAGCTCGGGTCCAGTTCACGAAGCCTTTTCCACATGATTAACGATTCTGTGACCAATGTGCTGGATGTGAAATTACTGAAGAACTAAACAACAGAGAAGTAGCATTTTAAAGTGCAGTTGTGGTAGCCAAAAGACATCTGGGAGTGGGTGGTGGGAAAGAAGAAAAGAAGAGTGAGCCTCTGAGTCTTGGGAGCACCTTCCTAGCACTACTCGAGCTGGAGAACAGACCCCCTTTTCCTGCTGTAAGTCGCGGTGTCTGTGAACACCTTCTCACTGCTGTTGCCAAAAATTGCCTGCTTGAAGACATTTGGGCAGTTGCAGAGGGAATCAGCCAAGCGTGTTTGAATCCAGGAGGAATGCTGAATTCCCAGTGTTTGCATGGATTTTCCAGGTGATGTTAGAAACAGAAATAGTTAGCATAATAAAAACAGGGTGGAGCCTATATACTTGAAAAAATATATTTCTGGTTTTAAAGACTCAATTTAGAGCACTTGCATTTGATAAAAGAGTTTTGGTTTAAGGAATTGGCTGGTTATTTGTAAACTACACTTAGTGTGGTTTTGCATCACCCCCCCTCAACCAAAGCAGACCCTGACAAGGTTTTGGTTGCAGCTAGTTGGTTTGGGAAGACATCCTGAGAAGCACAAGTAAGAGAACTGAGAACCAAGATGGAGAAGTGAGAAAAGTCTCTAAAATGTGCATTAATGAACAGCTTACCACTTTAAGCAACAGGAGCTCAGTCCCCTGGGGACCCCCGTGGATCTGCTGAACTGGAGGCTGGGTGTTTATCTACTGACTTTCATCAGTTTAACACCTGTGGGGGTGGTAGATGCCCAGAGCCCCCAGGATGGCTGCATGCACTTGCTAGAGAAGGTCCTCAGGCAGAGAAGCAGGGAAAAGACACGTGGGCCCAGGAGGTGGGAGCTGTGGGCACCGCTGGAACTGTCCGTTACAGCTGCAGGTGACCCCTGCAGGTGCAGGGCTGAGGAGTGGCAGGGCGCAGGCAGCACTGGCTACCGGCCAGCTTGGACGTGAACCTATAGAAATTGAAGTGGAGGTATAATCAAGTTGATGAGTGAGGGCTGTCCATATGACACTATAATAGACATTCTCCTGGCCACTACTGACTTACTCCAATGGAGAGAAGTGGGGACATTCACTTTTGGAACAAATATTCTTACCAGAAGCTCACTTATGCCCAGTACTCTATTAGTTGGGGTGAGCAAACTTTTTCAGGAAAGGGCATATCCAAAAGCCAGTGGTCCAGGGGCTCCAGCGAGAGCAATGGAACACCAGTGGTGCAGCTGTCCTCTGGCTGCTCAGCAACCCTGGCTCCTGCCCATTTTTGGAAACTGGTTTATAGCCCTCCCATTGTTGCTCCAAGCTACTAATAGCTTTCCCAATAAAATGTTATTGGAAACCAGATGTTAACAGAGTTGCTGTTGCTTGCCACCTAGATGATAATTCATTCAATTGACCATTCATGAGACAAATATTTGCTGAGCACCTAACATGTGCCAAGCATTATACGAGATGCTGGGAATTTAGGGGTGCACAATACCCATTGCCTGCTCTCCTGGAGCTTGTATTCCAACAAAGGAGATGGTTGGCAAACCTGCAGACCACTCAATAAATGATGACACATCAGCTGCAGCATAGAGGATCTAGTGAGCTACTGGTGGTTAAGACAGGCCTTTCTGGGGGGTTGACTTAGAAGCCAAGATCCAAAACACAAGGAGGAGCCAACCTTGGGAAGATTCCAGAAAGAGAGAACAGCTGGGTCAAACGTGGCAGGTGGAAATGAGTTTGGCATGCTTGAGAAATGGGGAGATGGCCAGCGTGGCTGGGACAAGACAAGTGAGGGTAGGTGTTTTAGAAGTTGAAGTCAGACAGATCAACCAGATCAGTTGACATGAATGTGTCAACCATGCTCAAGAATTTGTGGATTTTACTCTAAATGTGATAGAAGCCATTGGAAGTTTTAAGCAAAGAGGTGACATAAATTGATTTGTGTCTGAATAAAAACATCATTTAAGCCACTAGTAGGTGTGTATCATTTATAGAGGGTGAGAGAGGACCCCAGAGAGCAGGTGGGAGGCTATTGCTGGAACTCTGATTGGAGAAGATGAGGCTGCCCCAGAGTGTTGGCCTTGGGGATGGAGAAGGGAGGAGGGATTTGGACCTATTTTGGAAGTAGAGTGAATAGGGCTTGCTTGTGAATAGACATGTGAGTGAGGAAAAGAAGTCAAGTGGTTGATGATGCCTTTTAATGAAAGGAGCTAAAATGGGGAGGAATAGTGTTTTTTGCATGCCTTGGAGGTGGAGTGGTGTAAGCAAGAATTCTGTTATGTACATATTTAATTTTGGAGGCCTACTGAACTTCCAAGTGGAGACATTAGGAAGGCAGTTGAAGTTCTAAGGAGAAGCTAGGGCTAAGACTACTCTTGGCAGACTTGGAACTTAGACTATCTTCAGCCATGAGTCCTAGTTTGAGATGTAGAGAAAGAAGAGAAAGGGCATCACCCGAGAGCTCTCTCAACCCACTAGCATTTAGAGGTTGAACAGAAGAGACAGACCGAGAAAAGAGGCTGAGAAGGAGCATTTGGAGAAATGGAAAGAAAATCTAGGGAGGAAGGTATCATGAAAAGCATGAAAAGAAACCATTACAAGAAAATGTAGGGGTCCGCTTTGTTTCATGCTGTTGAGAGGTTTAGTAAGATGAGAACAGGGAGGTAGAGAGATGTACTCATGTGAATATTGGTGTAACCAGGAATTGAAACTCCATCTCAAATTGGCTTAGACCATGAGGACATTTATTATCTCCATTTCACAGGAAATGCAGAGCACAATCTGTAGAGTTGGCCAATTAGATGCTCGATGATGTCAAGGACCCAGGCTTTTTCCATCTCTTGGCTCTGCCCTTTTTCAGTATGGGCTCCATCCTCAGGCTGGCAACAAAATAGTTTTACTCAGGCATGGCAGTATTTAGAGGAAGAAGGAAGACCTTCTCTTTCTGTGGCTCTCCCAGAAGAGAGAAAGCTTCTCCCCAAGCTCCCAGCAGATATCCGCTGGCATTTTACTGTGTAGAATTGGGTCTCATGGTCTTTCCTAAGCCAGTCACTGACAAGATGAAGGGATTACTCTGGGGTACAATCAGCCCACTTCCCCATGGCAGAGGTTTGGTGACTGGCATGTCAGTGGGGCCCTGGAAGGAGGATGTGGGCTGAGTCCTTTGCCAATGGTGCCCATTACTGAGTGTGACTGATTTGTATGTGTGCATCTGTGATGTGCAGCGAGATGCACTATTTAACATGTTGCGTGTAGTCCATCCAATGGTGTCATCTTTCTTCTACCCAACTAATCCTCTTGATATTTTTATGAAGCTCCTAAGGGAAAAAACACACAGAGCAGAAAAAAAGCTTTTACAGCTTTTGTTAAAGGGAAGCCCTTGAGCTACTGGGACCGGTTCCCTCACTGCAGACCAGGAAAACTGGGCCCTTCGGTGACTCCTAACTCGACCGTCTCAACTGGGCGCCAACTTTGCTGCATCTCTGGATTTGGACATTGGTGGTCTGTGCCCAATACTCCCGGCCACACCCAGTCTCCCACTTTCTTGATTTTCTGGTGGCCTTCATGAGTTCCTGGGCCAGATCTAAGGCTTGTGACCAATGTCAGGGATTTGGAAGACATTATAGGGTTGAGTATGAGTTTAGGTCTATGTAAAAAGACTTCTCAAAAAAATTTCTCCATTCTGGTTTTTCTGTGCACGATAGTTTGTTGAGTCTCCCACCTTAAGGGAATTAATGCATCTCATAATAAGACTTCAGGATAGCAAAAATTATTAGCTATTTTCAGATACCAAGACATATGCATCTTTTTATGTTATTTGAAATAAAGTACAAAGTTAGAATATATTCTTATTCTATTCTATTCTATTCTATTCTATTCTATTCTATTCTATTCTATTCTCTTCTTCTATTCTATGATTCTATTCTGTGATTCTATACCATCCCATCCCATCCTCTCCATTCCATTCTATCATAGAACATATTCAGAAAACTCTTTCCTGAGGTTCTCCTGGCAAGGCTTGTGCTGAGGCCTGAGCCTGTTTAGCATCAAGCTCCAATCAACTGGCCAAACTGCTTTGGGATGTACAGTTAAGTGTTTAAAGGGTATTTAATGAGGGGCTCTAGAGTTCCCGCCACAGATGAATCACTTTAAGATTATCTTTTCTCAGGCCACCAGAATGCAATGTGACTATTGGCTCAAATCCTTGTCCTTATTTGAGTTTCAAAATGGAAATGCATTTTCACATAAACGATGTTCATGAGTAGGGGGGTGGGGTATATGCTAGTTCATTTTTTATCCTCCAAGAGATCTCTAGGATGGAAACCACCCCCTCCCACCCCAGGGTCCAGGCTCCCATCCTTGTAGCCGTCCTCTTTGACTTTCTCCGGCCTTTTAAGGAAACACCCTCTGCCTCTGGAAGCATTTCAGCCACCGCATTCCAGCTTGCACACATGGAACCCATTGCCTGCCATTTAGCGGGGGAATCTGCCAGCGTGGCAGAGAGGAGAGCTAAAAATAGCCGGGCGTCTCTCAGCAGGCTCTGCTGCGGCAACCGTTTTCATCTGCTGCTAAGATAGAGGAGCTGGCTGCTGGGTCTCATCGGGATGATGCTATAATTCCCTTGTTTGGCAGAATCTGTGATTCATACCCCACCCTAAATGAATCTTTGGTTTCAGAAAAATGGCACCAGCATGGAGTGTCTCGAGCTCTCCCTCTAGAATCTCCCTGGTAGTGAAGCTCATGCCTCCTTTGGCTCCAGGGCTCAGGGGTCCTCACCTGTCTCACCCGAGAAAAGGCAGAATGAAACAGCACCAAGGAAATGTATTAGCAGCCACGGCAGCCTCCCAAGTCTCAGCCCCTTGGGGTTCTTTTGGAACTCATTTGGGATGCTTGATTTAGATGGGACCACAGACTCAAATGTCTGCAAGGGCTGGCCAGTTTTTGTAAACGAGTAAGGCTAGAGGGGTAAGGCAATTGCTAATTGAGGCAAATTAGAGAGAAAGATCCAAATTAAAGACATTCAGGTTGGAAGATTTAAGTCTATCGCTGACAGATAAATTGTCTTCTAGGCAAATCTGGCCCTTGGGCACCAGTTGGCAGTCTCTGCTTTAAGGCACTGAGCTAAAACCGATTTATGAGTACGTTTTGCTGCATCTGATCTGCTATATACAACTTTGTTGGTTTGGACCCCCCTTGGTTGAACGTGATCCCGATGAGAAGGACTGTACAAATGACATAGTCTAGAGGTTTCATGGTGAACATGTACCAGTATATAAAGTTTGCTGACATTGTTTAAAGGCCCAGTTATGTTAAAAACCAGAGAACCTGACACAAGGCAGGTGAGTGTCCTGAATGTACTGAATGTTCAGGCCAAAAGGAAAGAGGAGACCAAGCAGCAACATCAACCAAATGCCGAAGAAGTATTCGTAAATGAAGAGCCTGGGGAAAGAAGCTTCTGGTTGTAAAGCTGCATGCAGGCCAGGTCCTCCTCAAACTGGCCTTGGGGGTTGGGCTCTTCTGGTAATTGTCATATCTGGTCATTATGAAATCCAGGCAGATCTATGCACAGTCATGAGAGCACAGATGAGTGCACATGAGAAGGTTTCATGTCTAAGAACTCTTTTGGTGTTTAGTTGGCAAACACTCAGTGCTGGGAGCTAGGTGGCATTTGCTGGATGTCACATCTGCAATGGTCAATTTGATAGCTGTTGTCTAGTAGTGGAAGCATACGTGTAAAACTTAATTGGAGTGACAAGGGCTTTGGCAGAGGCAAGCCCGTGACCGAGAGGTCCTCTGAACTGGGTAGAGTGCAAGAAAATGAAAAGATCTTGGCCCTTGCTCTTAAATGGCATTTAGAGATAGCTCTGCAGACAAGTCAATACAGGACATTGTTTGCTGCAGTGGAGGTGTGTATCAAGAAGAGTGGGACTTCAGGAGAAGCACCAGGGGAGATTTAGTAGAGCAGCTAGCATTTCAGCAGAGACTTGAAAGATGAGTCGCTTCTGCTTGGTGAGGCTCCCGAGAGTGGGCGGTGTTTATGGGACGTGAAGTCTGTTACTGCTGGACTCCTCTGGGGTGGCTGAGATAAGACTGGACTAACATGCAGAGAACAGATCTTGACAGGCCCTGCCTGTCATGGAAAGGAGTTTATGTTTAATACAACAAAGGAGGAGGGACATTAACTAAAAAGTTTAACCAGGCAAATGGTATGATTATAGTTCATTACAGCGGAACAATCTACTCCCACTTTCTGTTGTAAGGACTATTAATTTTGTGTCAAGGGAACGGGGAGGCAGGAAATGAGGCCATTAACAGTCCAGCCACAGAGAGACGATAAAGGCCTAATTAGGCCGTGTCTGGGAATGGAAAGTAGTGGAAGGCTTCAAGAGATGCCAAAGAGACAGAGTGAGGACCTGGTGGCTGGCTTGGTGTGACTGGTGGGGAGAGGGATGGGTGGGTGGGGGTTTCCCACTGTCTGGTTTGCCTAACTGGGTGTGTGGTGGAGCCGTTCCTTGAGATGGGGAGCACATGATGACTTAGAGATGGGGCATGAAAATAACAACTCTGAGAAAATAATGGTTTTGAGATTCTCATGGGGCATAAGCCAATAAGCAGGCAGTTAGATCTGTGCATCTGAAGCTGGGGAAGGGAATCAGTGGTGATGAAGATTCGGGAGAAATCCTTGTACAGTTGAAGCCTTGGATTTCAATGCTATTGCCAAAGAGAAGCAAGGTTGGGTGCTGGCGAACATCAACAATTAAGGAAGAACCTTCCCTGGAGATTGTGGGGAGTGGGGGGTGGGAAGCAGGAGATGGGGAGGGTCGATTCTGGAAACCAAGGGTAGGCAGGGGGACTTCAAGGAGAAGAATGTTGTCGGTAGCGTCTTTGGCTCAGTAGTCACTAAATAGGTCCTGATTATGTATCTTGATACTGACTATGATTCTGCAGCATCATTTTAATAAACTCACGATCTTCTATATGCATGTACCAGTCACGCCATCTCACTAGGTTTTTTTTTTTGACATCTACATTGTTCTACTTTCTCAGTATTATAAACAACCCACTGATAATTAATCTTATGCAGAGATATTTACACGGTTATCTGATTATTACTTCAGAGTAAATTAGAAGAAATGGTTCAAAGGGATGCACATTTTTCAGCCTCTTGGTAGGTATGATCAAATTGCCCACCAGAAGACTATACCAATTTATGCTCCCACTAGACTTCTTTGAAATGTCTCATCTCTCTGATAAGGATATTTTAATTTTATTAAATCTTTTCTAATTTGATATATGAGAGATAATGTTGCATTATTTTAATTTCTTTAATTAATAGTGAAGTTAAAATTTCTAAGTGTATTCTAAACACTTGCAGAAAGATGAGCAGTAACACAGAATGGCTTCTCTCTGTCAGGGACTGCACTCCTTGCTGAGCACATATCTTTACATTTAATCACCCTAACCCCGAAGGCAGCTCTTCATTTTGGGGCAACCGAGGCTCAGAGAGGTTTTGTAATTGTCCTGAGTTATGTAGCTGTGTGCCAGTTTAGATGCATTATGTCCCCCAAAATGCCATGTTCTTTGATGCAGTCTTGCTGGGGCAGAGGTATTAGTGTTGATTAGGTTGGTATCCTTTTATTGAGTATTTCTATGGAGACATGACTCAATCAACTGTGGGAGAGAACTTTGATTGGATAATTTCCATGGAGGTGTTACCACGCCCATTCAGGGTGGGTCTTAATCGAATCACTGGAGTCTTACAAAAGTGTTCACAGACAGAAGGAGGCACCGCAGCCAAGAGGGACACTTTGAAGAAAGCACAGGAGCTGAGAGAGGAGCTGGAGCACAACCTGGGATCAGCAGACACCAGCCACGTGCCTTCCCAGCTGACAGAGGTTTTCCAGATGTCCTTGGCCTTCCTTTGGTGAAGGTACTTGTGTTGATGCCTTCATCTGGACATTTTCATGGCCTTCAAACTGTAACTTTGTAACCAAATAAACCCCCTTTATAAAAGCCAATCCATTTCTGGTATTTTGCATAACAGCAGCATTAGCAAACCAGAACAAGCTGGTGAGAGGTATATAAGGCTTCTGAATTCAATACAAAAAAGTATATGTTCCCAGTGTGTGCCATTGGTATATTTTTCTTTGGGCCTGTTTATCACTGTATTTTAAAGAGTATCGTTTTATTTTAAAGAGTTCTTTACCTATTAATTAACTTACACAAAATTGCAAAATTTAAAACTTATCATTTACCTTTTATTTAAAATTTTTATGAACTCAAGTCTATTAGTTTTTTCCTTACAAATGTCATCTCTGCTGCCATGTTCATAGATGCCATCTCTACTTCCAGGTAAAAAAAATGGTGTAGTAGACACTGTTTGGGTATCTTACTGGCTCCTGTGCCTTTTGCCCACCTCCACCCCCATATGTAGGCTCCAGGCCCAGGTTTTGTTTTGTTTTTTTAATTCAATTTTATTGAGATATATTCACATACCATACAATCATCCAAAGTGTACAATCAGTTGTTCACAGTACCATCACGTAGTTGTGCACTCATCACTCCAGTCTATTTTTTGAACATTTTCCTTGTATTGAAAAAAGTGAAAATAAGAATAAAAAATAAAAGTAAAGAAGAACACCACAAACACCCCCCTCCCACCCTACTTTTCATTTAGTTTTTTGTCCCCATTTTTCTACTCATCCACCTACAGACTGCATAAAGGGAGTGCGATCCACAGGCTTTCACAATCACACTGTCACCCCTTGTAAGCTACATTGTTATACATCTTCAAGAGTCAAGGCTACAGGCTTGCAGTTTGATAGTTTCAGGTATTTACTTCTAGCTATTCCAACGCATTAAAACCTAAAAAGGGTTATCTATATAGTGCATAAGAATGTCCACCAGAGTGACTTCTCGACTCCATTTGGAATCTCTCAGCCACTGAAACTTTATTTCATTTCATTTCTCATCCCCCTTTTGATCAAGAAAATGTTCTCAATCCCATGGTGTCGGGTCCAGATTCATCCCCAGGAGTCACATCCCGTGTTGCCAGGGAGATTTACACCCCTGGGAGTCAGGTCCCATGTAGGGGGAGGGCAGTGAGTTCACTTGCCAAGTTGGCTTAGCTAGAGAGAGGGGGCAACATCTGAGCAACAAAGAGGTACTCAGGGGGAGACTCTTAGGCACAATTATAAGCAGATTTAGCCTCTCCTTTGCAGTGACCAGCTTCATAAGGGCAAGTCCCATGATAGAGGGCTCAGCACATCAAACTGCCAGTTCTCAATATTTGTGAGAACGTCAGCAACAATCCAGGTGAGGAAGTTTACCACTTCTGCATTTTCCCCCAGCTCCTCAGAGAGGCCCTGAATATATATTTTTATTCTCTGTACAAATTATCTTGAGATGTGTTGCTATTTCACACTAACCTATGCAAACCTACCAGGTCTCACTTCCTATTAAAAGTTCCTTGTAAATATGTTATTTGAACAAACTGTGTGAGTTAAATTGTTTAGGAAATATAGATCTTGCACCAACTAAACATCTCTTCCCTGGTCTCACATGGAATTTGAAGTTTTAACATACTCAGTATTGTCCTTTACCCTTTGGCCTGATTTGCCCTAGTACTAACCACATCTGCTTCATTCCTATCTCTAGTTGAAGTCTGGATTCTTTTTCAGCTTTCTTAACAGTTGCTATATGTGCTAATACTGACATTCATATCTGACCAGGCTAGGTTTTACACAAAGAACCACAGCAAGGGGCAAAATCCAAGGGTCAGCAGTTCATCACCAGAAGCAAAGTGAGTTTCAGAGCTCATCATAGGCAATCAGGGAGCCAGGAGCTGCTGTCACTCAGAAATCTCTGGCTGTGGCTCAGAAACCGTGGATATTGTAACTGAAACTGAGAGGCAGCTCCCCAAGATCTCAGGGGGCTCTGCTGCCTTGCAGCCCAGGTGTGGTGAACTGGGGACCCAGGTTTCTTGGCAACTGTGGTGGTTTGAAGCTGCATGTATTCCAGAAGAACATGTTCTTATATTTAATCCATTCCTGTGGGTGTGGGCCCATTGTAAATAGGACCTTTTGATGAGGTTATGAGGCTACTTTAGTTAAGGTATGGCCCATCTCAGTCAGGATGGGTCTAATCCTATTACTGGAGCCCTGTATAAACAGAATGATTAGAGAGAGAGAGAGAGAGAGGTGGGGGTACACCAGGAGACACCGCCATGTGCCTTGCCGTGTGTCAGAGGAGATAAGGATTGCTGGTAGTCGGTCTTTGGGAAGAAAACATCATCTTCATGATACCTTGATTTGGATTTTTTCACAGCCTCAAACCATGAGTGACTAAATTCTCATTCTTTAAGCTGACCCATATCATAGTATTTGCTGGAGCAGCTGAGGAAATTAGAACAGCATCTCCCGTAATCCTTGGGCCCAAGAACAAATGGGCCAACCCCAGCTCTAGTGGCCTGCTAATGGAGAAAAGGACAGGCCACCAGGAATTGGGGCACAGCGGCAGTAGCAACACAGTGGAGCATTTGTCACTAGCCATGCCATCCATGGCAGGATGCCTGGACCAAGATTGTTTCCTACCCCTTCCTTGGCTGAGATACGGGAAAAGTGGCCATGAGTGCCATGCCTGACTTTTGCTCCGTGATCCCCAACACCCCAGGGTGTAGGCATGCTTTCCTTTCGTTAGGGTCTGGAAGTGTGCTATATTTGGTTGAAAAATGCAGGCAGTCTAGGAGAATTGAATTATGACTTGCAAGCTGCCCAGAAGCCGCTCTGCAATAGCTCTGGACTGGTTAGTATGCAGCTAATCTGGGCGTTTACTAAATGGGAGGTTTTATCACAGTTGTCCCAGCCTTGTTCATCATGCCCAGACTCTCCCCCGACACTGCTGTTTACATCCTCCAGTTAGACTCTATCCTCCACCTTCTCTCCCCTCCCACACCTTTCCCCTGTGCTTTCTGAATTGCCTCTATGATCAGCTGACTCTCCCTGTATTGTCAATAAAAATTTTCAGAGTATGAGTAATTTTTTTCTCCCATTTGCCTTTCTTGAAAACTGACCTTCTGCTCAGGGCGCTGCTCTTTGCCTCAGCCGCTTCAAGGGTTTTCTTTGAATCCCAGCTGGGCCACAAGATTGGGCTGCCATCTTTGTTCCCCATCTCCAGTCCCCAGAGCTGTCACCTCCCACCCCCAAGCTCGTGGAAACTCCTCTCTCCATTTGCGTTGTGGCATCTGCCCACCTCTTTGTCATTGGGGAATTACAGTCTCCTTCTTCACCACAATGCCTGTTTCCATTCTCAGAGATGGCAGCATAGACTTGGCTAGCCATCAGATAACCTGGAATCTCCATTCCTTGACCTTTTTATCACCCTGGAGCCTTCCCTTAATTTCACTTATTCATCCACACCTACCATCACATCTTGGGAATTGTTACCACCAGAAAACTTACCTTTTTAAAAACTTCAATTTCAAACATCCCTCTCCAGTCTCCATCTTCCAACCCTGTAGTTTACTTGTTCAAGTCTTTCCACTACCACAATCCTTCTCACCATTAAATACTCCATTTCTTTGAAACATTCCCCCTCTTGGTTCTTCTTTATCTTTCAGACTGCTTTGGTTTCCTCTTTCTTTCAACTTAGCTTCCATGGTCCATCATTATAATCATTCCATTTTTGTATCAGTCAGGTCAGAGTGGGTTATGCTGCACTAACAAATGACCCCAAAACCATGTGGCATTTATTTTGTACTTACTCTCCATGTCATCCATAGGGTGGCTGTGACTCTATTTCACATTGTCTTTACTACAGAACCATGCTGGAGACAGGACCCAGGCTGATGGTGCAGCCTTGCTCTGGAACATTGCCAGTCATAATGGCAAAAAGGGAGAGAAAACATGGCAAGCATAGGTTGACTCAAAAGGCTTCTGCCTGGAAGGGATACATGCACTTCTGTTCACAATCATTTGACAGAGGAAACACATGGCCAAGCCTGATGATGGAGAGGCAGTAAGTATAATCATCCTCCAAGAGTAGAGCTGGGAATATTTGGAAACAATGAGTGTCTACTATACTTCCAAAACAATCACTACACCCTACTTCTTTTTCCTTCCAATTTAAAGCAAAATGCCAGCTTCTTCCCTCTGTCTTCTTCTGCCCCCTTTATATTTCTGGAGAAAATCATAAAACCAGGCTGCATATTGAGATAAAATTAATGCCCCCAGTTGTCAAATTAGTACCCAAGGGATGCCTATCAATCTGTGACTCTCTGATAGGTTTAATTTACTACTCTGTATAATTGTTATTTCATACCTTCTGATCTTCATCTACATCTTCCAAATCCTTTCTCCTTTCTCATTCTCAGCTGATGAATTTCAGAGACAGAGACTGTGGCATGGGGCTCGGTGGTGGGAGAGAGAGGGGGAGGGACAGGGAGTGGGAAAAATTGAAAGAAGGGAGGGGAAGGGAAGGGAAGGACAAAGAAGGGAAGGAAAGAACAAAGAAGGGAAGAGAAAGGAAGGACAAGGAAGGGAAGGGAAGAGAAGACAAGGGAAGAATTGTCTTGATTTCTCAGAATTTTCCCATCAGATCTGACTTCAGTCCCTGTGGGGCCTCACTGCAACTACCTTCCTTTCACTCAAAGAGCAGTGACTGTATGTCATAAATTATAAGAAATTCCTTTTTTACACTCATGTAGCTTGAGTGTTTTTCTGTTATTTGTAGCCATAATAGTGTCGATCATATAAAATAGTCACCTACATTTTCTTCTAGTATTTTTTTTTCAAATTATTTACCTAAGGAATGTGGATGTTATTTTGGTGTGAGATGTGAGGTATATAAGATATAAGAAAAACTTTATTTTTCCCAAATTCTTAGGCAATTGTCTCAATATCATTTGTTGGTAAGCTATCATATAATCTTACTACAAATAATAGTATTTTTGCTATTTATTTTTGCTATTAATTTCCAACATTTATAGCTGCTATTTATTTTTCTTATTTTATTAAACTGCCTCATATATATAGATAATATGCACTAATGTACATAAGATAATAAATACGTCTGTCTTCACTGGAAAGGTCTCATTCATTGTTATTTAAAATTCGCCCTGAATTTGGATTTTTAAAAACCATGATATACATTTTTTTTTTAGTTTATAGAATTTTTAAAAATTAGGAATAAATGTTAAATTTTATCAAAAGTCTTTTCTTCAGCTTGATAATTACAGTTCAGAAAATTTCTTCTTTATTTCTTCAGTTTCTTTGGAAATTTGTTCTTGTTTATTCATGTCCTCTCCTCAAGGCAGGATAGTTTTTAGTGTGATTTATATTCCAGACCCTCCAGTGGATAAGACCAAGGCTAGACTTTATCAAGGACCATAAAAATGCATAGTAATACTATGCAACATCCCTTTATTTGACTTTCCAGCAAGTTAATGGAGATGGTCATTTTTGTACAAGCATTCCAGAGATTCATCCATTTTTCCAGTGGCCTCTCTTAGTCCTTTGAATTTGATATGTTCTGCTGTGAGCCCTGATAATATAATTGGTTTCTTTAATTTTTCTCTTTTTCAATTAAAATTGGTGTGATGGTTAAGTTCATGTGTCAACTTGGCCAGGTTATATTAATAGTCCATTGTTTGGTGAAGCAAGCACTGGCCTGAGTTTTACTCTGAGCTTATTTCATGGATTTAATTCACCAGTAAGTTGATTGCATTTATGCCTGATTCCATCTACAACCAACTGAGGAGATTGCCTTCGACAATGAGAGACATCTCATCCAGTCAGCTGAAGGCTTTAAGAGGAGAAGTGATGATTTCAGCAGTCAGAAGGGAGAATTTCCATCTCTTCTTCAGCCAGCCAGCTCCTTCTGGGGAATTCATCAAAAACCTTCACTGGAGTTCCCAGCTTGTGGTCTGCCCTATGGAATTTGGACTTGTCCATACCTACAATCATATGAACCAATTCCTGTAAAAATTCTCATGATATTTACATTATATAGATACAGATATAGGTAGATAGATAGATAGATTGGCATGTATCTCCTGTCAGTTCTGTTTCTCTAGAGAACACTGACTAATACACTGGTATACTGGTTTCTGTGATTTCAGCAGTCCTTTAATATCACCAGTAGACAAAAATCCCTTATCCTATGCAAATTTTAAAATTTAATCTCACAATTAATTTGCATTGTGTTTGCATAATGTAATTGAATATTAATAATGGCCCCAGTCAAGAGGAGGATGACATAACCAGACGTGGCTTGCCAGCTTATGACAACTGCAGCTATCCAGCAGAGAGGAGTGATTGGTGGGGGCTAATTTGATAGCTGGTTAGTTCTTTAATGAATAATTTCTGATTGGGATTTTTTTTTTTGCCTTTCTGTGCAACTTTGTAGCTGAGAATACTCTGATGCTAAGAATCCACACAGGAATGAGGAAGAAAAAAATGTTTTCTCTGGAGAAGCTGGTTTGAAAACTCTTTTACGTAAATCATGACCCTGGGGCTTAGCCTATGCAGGGAGAAAGCTACTTATATCAACAAGGAGACCAAAACAGGCAAAATGTAGTGGAAGCTGAGATGTGCTGCCCAGATCCCCCCTTCAGGACCCAGGTACTCATCTCCCCAGCTGCTAGGAGTGCTAGCTCCTTTCAGCTCCTAGCTGAGAGCCCCTCTGGGAGTTGCATTCAGCCAAAGGGAGCTCCCTAACAAGATTGTGCCCCCTCCCTGGGAACAGCCTTCATCCAGTCACCAGCCATTGGTGGGTACAAAGGCACAGCCCCCTCAATTTGGAACAATTCTGAAGGGTCACTCCAGCTTCAGAGCTACTTATGGAATTGGCTGCAACTGCATCACAGCCCAGTCTTTCTCTATTGTATTTTCTTTCCCTGCTGCATTCTCTCCTTCACAGGTGTTGATCCTGAGTGCCTGTCCCAATAGGCTTTCTGTGTGCAAACCTCCATTTCAGATTCTGTTTCACTGAACCCCATTGGTGGCAGTAAGGAATCACCCGGTGGCTGGGTGCTTTGAAAGAGATCTGGAAAGTAGGTGGTGAATTGGGACTTCACCAGCAAAAGACTATATGTAACGTACATATGGCCTCCTTTAACTCCATAGACTGCAAAAAAGGGACCTCTCTTACGTAACTGATTAGTTCAAAGTTGGCATGAAACCAAAACAAAGTTATCCTATGCAGTTGGGAGAAGATGGAGGCAGGAGGCTAATGGGGTGAAGAAAACAGGCATTTGAATTTCAGTAACTTTTCTACATAAAATAATAACTTTTATCCCTTATTATTCCATGAAGCCCTTGAGAGCAGGTTTTGGTTTGGTTCAT
Organism: Choloepus didactylus; assembly: GCF_015220235.1. NCBI lineage: Eukaryota > Metazoa > Chordata > Mammalia > Pilosa > Megalonychidae > Choloepus > Choloepus didactylus. The sequence continues at coordinate 130,360,496 of NC_051315.1, read as the reverse complement.
GTCTGTGTCCCTCACAGAACCCCAAGGCCTCTTGCACATTGAGTGCATGGATGGACGTTGGCTACTAGGTGGTGAAGGGTATTAGGACACTTGGGGCCATGCACCAAAGGTCTACCAAGGGCAACCTCTTGCCTCAGCTATAAAGGCTGTGGGCGTCCAAATCCTTTCCTGAGTAAGGCAGGAAGTTCATTGGTTTGATGCAAACTTGAGGACAATGCCTGGCTTCCCGCTAACTTGGAGATTGGTGGTGGGGGATGGGGTGGAGTTGGGGGAGGCATGCGGCAGTTCAGTTCTATTCTTTTATTCCATAACCATGTCTTTAAGTTATTTTTATTTTAGTCCTTTTGGATCGTTTTACAGATCTTTTAATCTTTTAACCCTTTTTTAATGCACCTTAAATGTTCATAACCCCAGTGTATGCTACTTCACTTCACCTCTCTAAATTAAAAAATTTTTTAGATTGTTTAATCATTTTCTTCAAATTAGCTTTGTAAACTTCAGGCCTTGTGTCCTTTAAGTTTCTTTTTATTGCTATTGTAAAATTGGTACAGTATTGTTATCTTAGCTTATTTTAGCTTATTTTCTTTAAAGATTTTTATTTTATCATAAGACAGATGGAATTGGCATGTGGGGACCAGCTGTGAAGCCCATGTGCCCCTTTGGTCCAACAGACTTGATCCTTATCAAACTCCCTGTGGAGATAAGGAAGATGGAAGGAGCCTGGGACAGGCCTTAATGCAGCAGAGTTACAGGAGAATCAGTGCAGGGTTCCTGCAGATTTTGGAGCTTCTCCTTTTGGACATCACCAGTTAGCCACACAACCTAAGTTACCAGTCAGGACCAGGCATCACCCAGCTGCCTGGCCATAGAGTTGGGGTGTCCAGAAGCACTCCATCACTCTGTGGAAGAAATGGCTTGGCCCAATCAGCATCTACAGAGGCAAGAAATTGGCATGAACAAGCAGCTCATACTCTCAGGCTGTCTACTTCTGCCTAATGCTCCCCTTCTTCAACCCACACCTATGACCAGTTTACTGAGGATAAACATGGGACATGCATGTGGGTGTACACAACATAGAGGCAGGGGTGCTGCAAAGAAGTGCCAGCAGCCCTCCCCCAATCCCAGGGACTCATGAGTGCATGGCAGAGAGGGACAGTGGGCCATTTGAGCTGGAAGGTGAGACATGAGCTCTGCAGCCCCAGAGTTCTCCATCTGCAGACCCAGGAATGGCCAGGACCACTGGGTCCTGAAGTGGACTCCCTGCCAAACTCAGGGCATGACCCCACCCATAGGACTGACATTTCCCAGTGCACATGGAAAATTGGCACACTGATTGGACCCCCATATGGATTGGACTCCTATTCAGTACATAAATGAAGTTGAGGAGAACTGGCTTAAGGGTAAAAGGTGGCTCAGGAGCACCATCTGATGGTAGATCAGGAGAGTGCATTCCACTAAGTTGTAGCTCTGTCAAATTACAGTTAAATGTTCTAATAATCCTGCATACTCTAAAAGAACCCTATCAAGATAAGCAAATGTCAAGAGGCCAAAAACAACAGAAAATTACAATGCATATCAAGAAACAAGACGATATGGTTAACCCAAACATCCAAATGCAAAACCCAGAAGAGACACAGAACATGGAGCAACTAATTGAAGAAGTACATTCAAACATGAATATAATGGCTCAGGATATAAGGACATGAAGAAAACAAGAAGAGCATAAAGAAGAATTTGCAAGAGTAAATTTAAAAAAAGTGGATCATATGGAAATAAAAGATACTGTTGATCAAATTAAAAGTATTCTAGAGACACATAACACTAGATTTGAAGAGGTAGAGGACCAAATTAGCAAACTTGAAGATAGGGTGATGGAAAGTGAAAGCACAAAAGAACAAATGGTGAAAAAAATTGAAAAATTTGAAATGGATCTCAGGGAAATGATGGACAATATGAAGCACATAAATATAAGAATTATCAGTGTCCCAGAAGGGGATGAAAAGAATAAATAGCTAGGAAGAATATTCAAAGATAATGTAGGGGAAAATTTCCCAACCTTTCTAAACAACATAAATATGAGAATCAAAGATGCCCAACAAAGTCAAAACAAAATAAATCCAAACAAACCCACTCTGAGGCATATCCTGATCAGATTGTTGAATTCTGAAGAGAAGGAGAAAGTTCTGAAAGCGGCAAGAAAGAAGCAATTCACCACATACAAGGGAAACAATATAAGATTGAGGACTGACTATTCATTGAGGACCATGGAGGTGAGAAGGCAGTGGTATGATATGTTTAAATTCTGAAAGAGAAAAACTGCCAGCCAAGAATTCTTTACCCAGCAAAGCTTTCCTTCAAATTTGAAGGAGAGCTTAAAATTTTCACATTCAAACATATGCTGAGAGAATTTGTTAACAAGAGACCTGCCCTATAAGAACTACTAGAGAATTCTACTGGCTGAGAATAAAAGGAAGGAGAGAGAGTCTGGAGAAGGGCACAGAACTGAAGAGTCTTATTAAGGGTACCTTGAAATAAAGAGAGAGAGAGTAAAAATAGATCCAACAAATAAAAACCAAAGGATAAGATGTCTGATTCAAGAACAGCCTTCACAGTAATAACATTGAATTTGAATGGATTAAACTCCTCAATTAAAAATATATAGATTGGCAGAATGGATTAAAAAATATGAACCATCAATATGTTGATTACAAGAGACTCATCTTAGACCTAGTGACACAAAGAAATTGAAAGTGAACGGATGGAAAAAAATATTCCATGCAAGCTACAGCCAAAAGAAAGCAGGGGTTGCAATACTAATTTCAGATAAAATAGACTTTAAATCCAAGGATGTTATAAGAGACAAAGAAGGACACTATATACTAATAAAAGGGACAATTCACCGAGAAGAAATAACAATCGTACACATTTATGCTAAGGTGCTCCAAGGTATATGAGACAAATATTGACAAAACTGAAGGAAGCAATAGATGTTTCCACAATAATTGTGGAATACAACACACTATCCTATAGATAAATCATATAGACAGAAGACCAATAAGGAAATTGAGAACTTAAACAACGTGATAAATGAATTAGACTTAACATATACATATATATACATATATAACATTACATCCCAAATTACCAAGATATACATTCTTCTCTAGTGCTCATGGAACTTTCTCCAGGATAGATCATACGCTGGAGCATAAAACAAGCCTCAATAAATTAAAAAGATTAAAGTTATTCAGAACACATTTTCTGACCACAGTGGAATGCAACTAGAAGTTAATAACTATCAAAGAACCAGAACACTCACAAATATCTGGAGGTTAAACAACAAACTCTAAAACAATCAGTGGGTCAAAGAAGAAATTGCAAGAGAAACTGCTAAATATCTAGAGAAGAATGAAAATGAGAACACAACATGTCAAAATTTATGGGATGCAGCAAAGGTGGTATTGAGAGGGAAATTTATAGCTCTAAATGCATATATTAAAAAAGAAGAAAGCTAAAATCAAAGATCTAGTAGAACAACTGAAGAAAGTACAAAATGATCAGCAAACTAATCCTAAAGCAAGTAGAAGAAAAGAAATAACAAGGATTAAGGCAGAAATAAATGATATGGAAACAAAAAAAGAGAGAACAAATAATACCAAAAACTAGTTCTTTGAGAAGAGCAACAAGACTGAAAAGCCCTTAGCTAGACTGACAAAGTCCAAAAGAGAGAAGACCCAAATAAACAAAATATTAAAAGGGGGGGGGGATATTACTATGGATTCTGAAGAAATAAAGAATATAATAAGATGATACTATGAAGATCTCTATGCCAACAAACTAGATAATTTAGAGGAAATGGATAGTTTCCTGGAAACACATGAACAACCTTGACTGAATAAAGAAGAAATAGAAGAACTCAACAAACCAATCACAAGTAAAGAGATCCAATCAGTTATCAAAAAGCTTCCTACAAATTAAACCCCAGGCCCAGAGGTCTTTACAGGGGAATTCTACCAAACTTTCCAAAGAGAGCTGACACCATTCCTACTTAAACTCTTTCAAAAACTGAGGAAAATGGAACACTACGTAACTCATTTTATGAAGCCAACATTGCTCTAATACCCAAACCAAATAATGATGCTACAAGGAAGGAAAACCACAGGCCAATTTCCCTAATGAATATAGATGCAGAAATCTCCAACAAAATACTTGCAAATCAAATTCAAAGACACATTAAAAAAAGTATACACTCTGACCAAGTGGGGTTCATCCCAGGCATACAAGGCTGGTTCAAAATAAGAAAATCCATCAATGTAACACAACATATTAACAAATAAGAAGGGAAACATCAAATGATCATCTCAATAGATGCTGAAAAAGCATTCAACAGAATCCAGCATCCTTTTATGATTAAAAAAAACCCAAAACACTTTAAAAGTTAGGAATTGAAGGAATCTTCATCAATATGATAAAGGGCTTATATGAAAAACCCACAGCCAGTACCGTATTCAATTGTGAGAGACTGAAAGCTTTCCCTCTAAGATCAGGAATGAGACAAGGATGCCCACTGTCACCACTATTATTCAATAATATGCCAGAAGTTCAAACCAGAGCAATTTGGCAAGAAAAAGAAATAAATGACATCCAGATTGTAAAGGAAGAAGCAAAACTCTCATTATTTGCAGATGATATGATCTTATATTTGGAGAACCCTGAGAAAATAATGACACACTTACTTGAGCTAATAACAAATTCAGCAAAGTGGTGGGCTATATTAATGCACATAAACCAGTAATGTTTCTATACAGTAAAAATGACATAACTGAAGAGAGACTCAAGAAAAATATCACATTCTCAATAGCAACTAAAAAAATTAAGTACCTAGGAATAAACTTAATGAAGGATGTAAAAGACCTCTATACAGAATATAACATAGCACTACTAAAAGAAATAGAAGGAGACCTAAGGGATGGAGACATATTCCTTGTTCATGTATAGGAAGGCTAAAGGTAATTAAGATATCAATTATACCCAAACTGATCTACAGATTTAATGCACTTCCTATCAAAATTCCAACAATATACTTTGCAGTCTTGGAAAATCTGGTCATAAAATTTACTTGGAAGGGAAAAATGCCTCAAATGGCTAAAAATATTCTAAAAAAGAAAAATGAAGTGGGAGGACTTATACTGCCTGACCTTGACACCTTCTATAAAGCCACAGTAGTCAAAACAGAATGGTATTGGTACAAAGGTAGACATATTGGTCAAGGGAATCAAATTGAGAATTCAGAAATAGACACCCAAATCTATGGTCAAATGATTATATACATACATATATATAATATATGTGTTATATTTATATTTTTAAAAACTTTATTGAAATTGTTCACATACCATACAATTATCCAAAGACCCAAAGTGCACAATCAATTGCCCATGGTACCATCATACAGTTGTGCATCCATCACCACAATTAATTTTTTTCAATTTTTAGAACATTTTCATTACTCCAGAAAAGGAATAAAGACCAAAAAAGAAAACTCAATTCCTCCCATACCCTTAACTACCCCCCTTCCATTATTGACTCATAGTATTGGTATAGTACATTTGTTACTCTTGATGAAATAATGTTAAAATATTGTTAACTGTAGTACATAGTTTGCAATAGGTATATTTTTCCCTATATACCCCTCTATTATTAACTTCTGGTTATAGTGTCCTACATTTGTTCTAGCTCATGAAAGAGATTTATATTTGTACAGTTAATCATGGACATTGTCCATCACAAGATTCACTGTTTCATACATTCCCATCTTTTAACCTCCATCTTTCCTTCTGGTGACATACGTGACTCTAAGCTTCCCCTTTCCACCACATTCACATATCATTTGGCACTGTTATTCTCGTGATAACTTGCTACCATCATCTCTCTCCACTTCCAAACACTTAAGTTTAACCTAGTTGAATGTTCTGCTCATAATAAGCAACGACTCCCCATTCTTTAGCCTTGTTCTATATCCTGTTAACTTATATTTCATGTCTGTGTGGTTACATATTTTAATTAGTTCATATCAGTGAGACCATGCAGTATTTGTCCTTATGTGTCTGACTTATTTCACTCAATGTAGTGCCCTCAAGGTTTCTTTAACCCGTTTTCTTTTTAAAGACAGTTTTGTTGATCCACTGTATTTCTGTCCTAAGTAAACAATCAATGGTTCCCTGTATAGTTATGTATTTATGTATTTGTTCTAGTTTGCTAATGCTGCCAGAATGCAAAACACCAGAAATGGATTGGCTTTTATAAAAGGGGGTTTGTTTGGTTACACAGTTACAGTCTTAAGGCCATAAAGTGTCCAAGGTAACACATCAACAATGGGGTACCTTCACTGGAGGATGGCCAATGGCGTCCGGAAAACCTCTGTTAGCTGGGAAGGCATGTGGCCGGTGTCTGCTCCAAGTTCTGGTTTCAAAATGGCTTTCTCCCAGGATGTTTCTCTTTAGGCTTCAGATCCTCAAAAATGCCACTCTTAGTTGCTCTTGGGGTGTTTATCTTCTCTTAGCTTCCCCAGAGCCAAAGTCTGCTTTCAAAGGTCATCTCCAAAATGTCTCTGTAAGTTGAAGCTCCTCTCTCAGTTCCAGTGCTTTCTTCAAAGTGTCCCTTTTGGCTGTAGCCCCTCTTCAAAATGTCACTCTCAGCTGCACTGAGTTCCTTCTGTTTCTCAGCTCATTTGTATGGCTATAGTGATTTAGTTTAGACCCACCCTGAATGGGTGGGTAACACCTCCATGGAAATTATCCAATCAGAGTCATCACCCACAGTTGGGTGGGGCACATCTCCACAGAAACAATCAAAGAATTACAATCTAATCAACACTGATATGTCTGCCCACACAAGATTACATCAAAGATAATGGTGTTTTGGAGGACATAATACATTCAAACCAGCACAGTATTCATATGGTTGACTTATTTTTGATAAGACCCCAAAATCTACTGAATTGGGACATAACTGTCTGTTCAGCAAATGGGGCTGGGAGAATTGGATATCTATATCTGAAAGAATGAAGGTGGACCCCTACCTCACACCCTATACAAAAATTAATTCAGCATGGATCAAAGATCTCAATATAAGAGATGGCACCATAAAACTCCTAGAAGATAATGTAGGGAAACATCTTCAAGACCCAGTAGTAGGAGGTCATTTCTTAGACCTTACACCTAAAGCATAAGCAATGAAAGAAAAGATAGATAAATGGGAACTCCTCAGAATTAAATGCTCTGTACCTCAAAGGAATTTGTCAAAATGGTAAAGAGACAGCCAATGCAATGGGAGAAAATATTTGGAAACCATCTCTCTTATAAAGAGACTGATATCTTGTATATATAAAGAAATCTTACAACTCAACAACAATTGTACAAATAGCCCAATTATAAAATGGGTAAAAGATATGAAAAGACATTTCCCTGAAGAAGAAATACAAATGGCTAAAAAAACACATAAAAGGATGTTCATCTTCACTGACTGTTAGGGAGATGCAAATCAAGACCACAATAAGGTATCATCTCACACCAATAAGAATGGCTGTCATTAAACAAACAGGAAACTACAAATGCTGAAGAGGATGTGGAGAAATTGGAACTCTTATTCATTGCTGGTGGGATTCTGGAAGACAGTTTGGTGGTTCCTCAGAAAAGTAGGTATTGAGTTATCCTTCGATCCAGCAATTTCACTTTTCAGTATTTACTCAGAGGACCTGAAAGCAGAATAGATATTTGCACAAAGATGTTCGTAGCGGCATTGTTCACAATTGCCAAGAGATTGAAACAACCGAAATGTCGTACATCAGATGAGTGGATAAACAAAATGTAGTACATGCCTGTGATGGACTACCACACAGCAGTGAGAAGGAACAAGGTCATGACGCATGTGACAACATGGATGAAACTTGAGGACATAATGTTGAGTGAAATAAGTCAGATACAAAAGGAGAGACATTGTATGTTACCACCACTGTGAACTCTGTGAAAAATGTAAAACAAGTGTCTGACAATGTAGAATATAAGGGACCTAGAGACAGACAGCAGCTAGTGAAGGGGGAATGATAATCTAATAAGAACAGGTAAGATATCGAGGGGAATCTTAATGAGATGGGGAATGCTCAGGAATGACTATGGTTTGTTAATTTTCTTGGGGTATGGTAGGAGCATATTGGAAGCAATGAAGTTATTTCAGGATATTTATTTTTCCTATTCCTTTGCTTTATTTTTTTTTTAATTTTTTGATAAATAAAGTTAATAAAAAAAGAAAGAAAACATGGAGCATAATTTATAGATGTCTCTGCAAGGTATGCCGATATCCCATGGAAGTGAATGGAGGCAGTGTTGAGCCTTCAGTGTTTAGCCCTTATTCAGTGCTTCTCCTGAAGGATAGCAGGGAAGGGAAAAGGCTCCCAATGGCTATGTTGCATGGATTATTCCTAAGAGTGAGGATAATGGCAACTGGCCATTGAATGCTTTGGACCAGACACCTCTCATATTAACTGCTTTCATAGTAACCAGAGAGAAGAAATGCCAAAGAAATGAGGATCTATACCAATTTATGGGCCATGACAGGAGAGGCAGGCACTCAAAAGGGGCCAGACTGGGTGGTTGGGGTAAGAGGCTGGACCTTTTATAAGAAGTCCAGAAGTTGAGAATATTCACATTCCAAATATTCACATTCCGAGTAATATTCATTTTCCCAAACTCCCCACTGCCTGAGAGTCTCTTAATAATCAGGTGGATGAAGTGACTCACCCTTGCCTCGGCCACCGCAAGGATTTGATGAATAAACTAAAAGCCAAAGTGGCCTTAGGAATGAGGATGAAGACTCTATAAGTGATTAAGGCAAAGGCATGGGCTCTACTTCATCAAGCTGGCCTGGCCATTGCTGCTGTTGTGTGGCCAACCTGCCAGCATCCATGACCAGCCCTGGTTTCCTGATGGGGCACCTTGAAGGGACCAACCCACCACCTGGCAGCAGGTTGGTAACATTGGACCCATTTCTCCATGAGAGAACAGTGATTTCTCTTATTGGAATGGACAGAATCTTGGGTTTGCTTTCTCAGGCACCCTGTTTCTGTCAGTACCAGCATCCATGGGAATATTTACTACCTTATTCTTCATCATGGGATGCCACACACGATTGTGTCTAACTGAGAAAATCTCTAGTGACCACTAGACTTACTAGGCACTCCATTGTTCAGAAGCAGCTGATCCTGTAGAAGAAATGATGAGTCAGTCAGGATGGGTTAGGTTGTGAAGTAATAAACAATTCTGTTTCATTTTGCCAGGTTGCTAAAACAAGCACCACACAATGGGTTGACTTAAACATCAGGAAATACTGGTGCACGGTTTTGGAGGTTAGAAGGCTTGTTTCCTCCCGGGAGCAGTAGTGTTCTGGCTGGTTGGCAGTCCTTAGTTCCTTGGGTTTCCTATCACTGGTGATGTCCTCTCCTTTCTCTTCCTGGTTCCTGCTGATTTCTGGTTCTGGCTTTTGTCCATGGCTTGCTTCCTTCCCTCCCTCCTTCCTTCCTTCCTTCCTACCTTCCTTCCAACAGAGAGAGCTTTAATCTATTCATCAGTGGGGACAAGTAGTAAAAGGAGAGGGAAAGTTAGAGGGGTATACCAGTTTGGATATATTATGTCCCCCAGAAGCCATGTTCTTTAATGAAATCTTCCACTTATAAAGGGCTCCTGTCATCTGGATTAGGTCCTGACCTCATTAAGTTGGGCCACAACTCAACTAAAACAATACCTATAGAGATCCTATTCACAATGAGTTCACACACCCAGGAATGCAGATCAAGGCCAAGAGCATGTGTAAATTCAATCCACAACAAACCCAATTACAACAAATATTTATTCCTCATTTCAATTTTCAGGCCTGATGCAGCCTGGACTCAGGCTGACTGAGACTTCATCTGGACAAATTCCTCTAAAATCACTGAGGTAGGAAACAAAGTGAGAGTGGGGTATCACTTCCACTTCTATGTCACTGGTCAAATCAAGTCACAGGGCCAAACTTAACTTCCAGTGGGTGAGGAAGGGCCTTCCTACAAAGTTCTGAAAGGACTACAGAATCAGAAAATGTGTCATCATCCTAATGACTAACATAAGTGGCTTACTGATAACAGATTCTGTGCCAGTTTGAACGTATTACGTCCCCCCAAATGCCATTATCTTTGATGTAATCTTGTATGGGCTGATCTATCAGTGTTAATTAGATTGTAATTCTTTGAGTGTTTCCATGGAGATGTGCCCACCCAACTGTGGCTGATGACTCTGATTGGATAATTTCCATGGAGATATTGGCCCGCCCATTGGGTGGGTCTGAATTAAATTACTGGCACACTATATAAGATCAGACAGAAGGAGCAAGCAAGACACAGCCAAGAGGGACACTTTGAAGAAAGCACAGGAGCTGCAGATGAGAGACATTTTGAAGACAGCTGTTGAAAACAGACTCTTGCTCTGGAGAAGCTGAGAGGACAAATACCCCAAGTACAACTAAGAGTGACATTTTTGAGGAACTGCAGCCTAGAGAGGAATGTCCTGGGAGAAAGCCATTTTGAAACCAGAACTTTGGAGCTTCCTAGCTAACAGAAGTTTTCTGGACACCATTGGCCATCCTCCAGTGAAGGTACCCGATTGCTGATGTGTTACCTTGGACACTTTATGGCCTTAAGACTGTAACCGTGTAACCAAATAAACCCCCTTTTATAAAAGCCAATCCATCTCTGGTGTTTTACATTCTGGCAGCATTAGCAAACTAAAACAGATTCCATGCCGGTTGGGGAACATCTCCTGATTCTGTGGTGTTGTCCTACAGGCTGCACTACACACTGAGTCAAGGATGAATATAGGGTGCTGCTCCTCCCATATTAATAAGTATGGGTCCAGGAACAATGAGATGGAAGAGGACGTGGAATTTCCCACAAGGAATCCCTGATAACCCAATTGCAGTTTATCTCTTTCTGATCCCATAACTCTGGGCTCTTCTGGATTAGAGAATTTAGTCCTCTAAGAAGGACCACCTCTACCAGTCTCACGGCAGTGCTCTCATCTGCCAAATGAAATAATGCAGCTACCTGGCCATAGAGGGTTTCTCATGCTACTGAGCAAACCAGCAGAAGAAGTGGGTTATAGTGCCCGGGTGACTGATCCTGAGACCCCAGGGTAACTAAGCTGTGACTCAGTTGGGGTGAGCAGTAGTACAGATGGAGCCTGCAGGATTCCCTGCTCTGCCTCCCTGGACCACCAAGCCCAGTGGTGAGTGCTTCCTGGAGTCTACTGCACTTTCACAGGGCCAGGACCACCAAAGGCACAGGCTCCTTAGCCGTGAAAGACCCCCGACAACTGGGATGCAGGCAGGGGAACCATTTCATGGGATAGAGGGAGGAAGAGGGGAAGTCAGAACACCAGCTGTGGCTTCCTGACCAGAAATGAGGACTGGAGACTTTACCAATATTTTTTCCCCCTTTCTGTGTTACGTATTTACCTGTTTGTTTTAATTGATTTTTATTCCTCCTCCTTTCTTTCTTCCTCTATTTTACATAAAGTGTGATGATGGCAGCTAAATTTCTCTTGAGTCCATAGTTTGCAGAATATTGAGATGCAATCATTATAGAACCAGCGAAAGACTGGGCACCTACAAGACTCCAGGCTTGTAGCTGGATTCAGTGGCCAATGGGACTTGGGCCTCTCCTTTTGTTTGGGAGGAAGTGAAAGCATTTTCAGTTGTAGGGAGAAGAGTTGCATTGGGTTGGATGGTTTATTTTTTGGCATTTATCACAGGACACAAATAATTCATTCCTGAAAATCGGATATTCTGAATGAAAATGCCAACTGGGTGCCCATTTATCATCATTTCAAGTGGAAGAAAATATGACACGTTTCATGTCAAAAGAAAATCCCCAAATAATTTCCTGAAATAGAACTAAAACACAATGTAACAGGAAAACACTCATGTATGAGGAACAAACCATCACACTTGATTGTAAAATGGTCAAAACACCACTGCCTGATCTCAAATAACTCTTTTTTTTTTTTATTAAATTCAGTTTTACTGAAACACATTCACACACCATACAATCATCCATGGTATACAATCCACTGTCCACAGTATGATAACATAGTTATATGTTCATCACCACAATATATCTCTGAACATTTTCCTTACATCAGAAAGAACCAGAACAAGAATAAAAAATAAAAGTGAAAAAAGAACACCCAAATCATCCCCCCATCCCACCCATTTGTCCTTTAGTTTTTATCCCCATTTTTCTATTCATCCATGCACTAGATAAAGGGGGTGTGATCCACAAGGTCTTCACAATCACACTGTCACCGCTTGTAATCTACATTATTATACAATTGTCTTTAGGAGTCCAGACTGCTGGGTTGGAGTTTGGTAGTTTCAGGTATTTACTTCTAGCTATTCCAATACATTAAAACCTAAGCGGTGCTATCTATATAGTGCATAAGAATGTTCACCAGAGTGACCTCTCGACTCCATTTGAAATCTCTCAGCCACTGAAACTATTTCGTCTCATTTTGCATCCCCCTTTTGGTCAAGAAGTTACTGTCAGTCCCAAGATGCCGGGTCCACATTCATCCCCGGGAGTCATATTCTGCATTGCCAGGGAGATTTACATCCCTGGGAGTCGGGTCCCATGTAGTGGGGAGGGCAGCGAGTTCACCTGTCGAGATGGCTCAGTTAGAGAGAGAGAGGGCCGCATCTGAGCAACAAAGAGGTACTCAGGGGGAGACTCTTAGGCACCATTACATGCAAGTTTAGACTCTCCTTTGCAGTAATGAGCTTCATAAGGGCAAGTCCCATGATCGAGGGCTCAGCACATCAAACCGCCAGTCCCAATGTTTGTGACAACATCAACACCAGTCCAGGTGAGGATGTCCAACACATCCACACCTTCCCCCAGATCCTTGGGGCTGGGGAGGGGGAGGCTGTAAATGTATTTTTTATTGTCTGCCCAAATTACTCTGGGATGTGTCACTATTTCACTCCAGCCTATACTAGCCTACCGTATCTCACTTCCTATTCAAAGTTCCATGCAATTGTGGTTCAAACAACTTTTTTAATGTGGCTGTTCTCTAACAGCTTCTTTGCATTGTGCAATGCTTTTTGTTACCAGCAATAGCTCCGCTGCACATCAACTGTGCTGACCCTCAATGTGCCTTTTCAGGGCCTTCCTGTGATTCTAACTGTTGTAATAATTTATTTAGAACATAAATTAAGACTTTTCCTGCACACCATTTGGTAAAAATGTTTTGTCGTGTTTGGGGGATGTTCGTACTTTATAATTTTTTCCTACTTAAACATGGACTGAAATGCATTGTAGTAAAAAGTGCAATATGAAGTCTGGCTGTCAAAAACCAAATGCTGTTCCAATGGGAAAGCATGAGCTGGGCCTGCATTCTGTGGAGAAAGCCTGTATAAAGGGCACGTAAGTGCTGGGCAGCCCAAGAGCTTCACTGTGGTGGACAGTTGCCCCTTCCTGGCTGCCCGGCACCCTCTCCTTTCCAAACACCAGGCCTGTGTCTTTGTTCTTGGAAGGCAAATCTGGTGCCGACCTCCCTCCACGAAGCCGGAGGTGCCGGGACCTCTTCTCACTGCCCTGGTTCAGCTGGAGAACAGGTGGGATAGTTGTTACGGCCACTCATGGCCATTCCAGCTCCTCTCCTCCAGGCACATGGTTGAACAGCCCTTCCCTCCCCGTGTCGGGCAGGCGTGGCCATGTGTGACCAGCTTTGGCCAGTGGCGCGGTGAGTGGACTGGCATGCCCCGCTCGGGCTGGAGGTTTCGTGGGCTAGTTGAGGAAGCGAGTGGGTCTTTGAAGGTCTAGGATAGCAGAGCTCTCTGTGAACTCACACTGGAGGCACAGTGTGAGCAAGGGGCAAATAGTGACGGTACTAAGCTTGGAGGATCAGAACCACAGCAACTCAGCCTCAACTAGTAAACCATGAGACCGAGAACACTTTGAGTGACGAAGGCTGATTAAAGCAAAACCTTGAATCAAGGATCAACCAAAGTAGGCTGTCACTCCCATTGTATAGTAAAAGATATATATGCATGTGTATGTGTGTGTTTGTGTGTTTGTGTGTGTGTGGGGGGGAAGCAGGAAGACTCACATTAGTGCCTTCAGCTGTGGGGGAGTGGGTGCTTTTTGCTTCTTCCTTGCACTTTTCTGTTGCTGGATCCTGCCTTTATTTTGATATTGTGTTCATCACGGATTTCTTGGCATTACTTTTATTTTTAAAAATATTGCATTAAGTATGCATATCTTGATGGCTGAGTTTTTGGTGGCCTCTTTAATTTCATACCCCAGGTGGCTGCCTACCCACCTCACCCTGTGGCCAGTGGCCTTGCAGCCTGTTCATCTCCCAGGTGGCAGAGCCAGAGCTCCCTGTTACCTAAATACCACCTGCCACAGCCCCTGGTACATTGCAGGAACTCAGTGAACCTTGTGGATAAGTGCACAGATTATTCTGTAATCAGAATAGAGAACCAGCTCAAATTCCCAAATAAATAAATAAAACCAAACACAATGTCCCGGAGGTAAAAATAACGGGGCTGACAGAGAAGTGGGGGTGTGGCAGGCAGGGTGCTCACCGAGCCCCTCCCTTCTCAGCCCCGCCCAGCTGTGCTCACCTTGACCTCCTCCCTTACCTGGTTCAGCGTTCATTCTTCCTGGGCCAGCTCTGACCAGGGCAGGAGGGTACCGAGTTACACTTCTGCTCAGTATCCAGGCCCTGCCTCCCCAGCTTCGGGGGTGATCTGCTCGGTGTGACTGCCCTTCTCCCTCTTTCCCTGCCAGCTGCTCCCTTGCATCTGGAGGTCGGAGGTCAGTCTGTAGCCCAGTCGACTGGCCAAAGCTCTCATTCTAGCTCGGGTCCTACTTGTCCCTCCAGGAGGGCTGGGTCTTGGTTCCTCTGAGCCAGTTTCTGGCTGCAGAGGTCCCTGCCAGCTCCTCCCATCCAGGGTACCTGCCGATACACTGACCCACTGGCCTGCTGGCCCTTCCTTGGGAGGCCTCACCTGCTGGGACACGTCTCAGTGGACACTGGACAGCAGTCTCCCTGACTGCCTCCAGCCATGTCTGACGCCTCCCTGACTCTACTGCCTTTGTGGTCAAGAGAGCAACCTCCAGCTTGCCTTGTCCTCTTGAGTAAAAACTAGAAAGGGAAACAGCAGCAGTGTGGGTCCATGTAGGCATTTCCAGTAATGGGAAGGAGGAGGTAAGACATGAGTTTAGAAGTTGGAGGCAGTTAGGCATACTGGAGAGAGCCTGGACTTTAGCAAGAAAAGCATGGGGGAAACCCTGGGTTTGAATTACAGCTCAGGCACTGAGTAGAGGCATATCTTGGAGTTATTGCAGGTTTGGTTCCAGACCGCTGCAATAAAGTGAATATTGCAATAAAGCAAGCTGCAGAAATTTTTTATTTCCCAGTGCATATAAAAGTTATGTTTATGTTTACTGTATTTACTATAGCCTAAGTGTGCAATAGCATTATGTCTTAAAAAGTCAACCTACATACCTTAATTAAAATGTGAAACAAAGACATGAAGTGGGTACCTGTGGTTGGAAAAATGGTTCTGCCAGACTTGTTACACACAGGGTTGCCACAAACCTTTGACTTATAAAAAACACATTATCTGTGAAGCTCAATAAAGCAAAGCACAAAAATCCAAGGTATGCCTGGATCCACATAGCATCAAAGAAGTGTCCTAACTCCTCTAAGTTTCAGTTTTCTCATCTGCAAAATTGAGGTTCATTGAGCCGATGTAGGTGAAACATTCTTCATAAATTGCACAGTTCTATGTAACTTCTTATTTTACATATTTAATGAATATTTACCTTTGATATTATAGAATGCTGTTTTTCCTCATTATTCAAAAGGTAATCTAGTTTTGACATTGAAGTGGCAGCCATGGTACATTTCTGTTATTTAATATTTTTAAAGAGTGAGTGGCCTCACTGTACTCTGGTTTTAAATGACTATTTTTATCTTAAGTTTGGGAGTTTTGTTGCTGCACATCCAGAGAAGTTCAGGTATTAATTCTGAAGTGTTTATTGATTCTAGAAAGTTTTCATTTTTGACTGAAAGTAGATCCACCTGGGGTTGTGATCTAATTACTGGAAGTGCTGACACCATGATGAATCTTAAGTTTGAGATCAGAGAGAATGTTCAAGCATCCGCAGAAGCCGGTCTTGTACGAATTAGGCGTGATTCATTTTACGGAAAACATTTGTTGCTGTGTTAGTCATGGAAAATCCTGTGGTCTAGCATGGTTTGGGGGTTGGCTATTTCATGTACATTATTTCACTTAACCCTCACAACCATCACATGAAAAAGGTACCACGATGAAGAAGGTTCTATGAACCTACTTTACAGAGGAGGAAATTAAGCTCTGAGATGGTGAGTCAAGGTCAAGGCCGTGCTTTGGGGAGTGAGGAGTGCTGGTCTTCTGCCTGTAATCCTCTCACCCACCACCTCGCACCCCCCTCCAACAGCAGCCGTGTGTTTCAGATGGGAGTTCTAGAAAGCACACGCTTGTCCTCCATACTGGTCATCACTTTGGTTATTGAGTGGTGCCAACCAGCAGGTGCCTTGCACAGGTACAAGAGCTCCTGGATGGTCTGAAGCCTGCGAGGGCAGGGATGTTGCTTTGGCATATCCTGCAGCTCTGAGCATGGGCCCATACAGACATAAGGGATCAAAAGTATCCTTTCCATGTGATTGGCTAACTCCTTTTACTTTCTTTTAATAAACCATCCCAAAGATGCTCAAGTACTTTCATTAATAGAAATTGGGTTGCAAAGTATGAAACTTGTTCCACTGAACTAAAGTAGGACTAACACTCTCTTGGGATTAACACTCTTAACGTTTTCAGTCATGTCAATTGTACTCGACCTCAAAGCTGCCCATATCGAGAAGATGCACTTTGAGGGAAGTCATTGCAGATAGAACTTCCCTGAGGTTCTCACAGGGATGTATGATGTTCCTGAGCTATCTGGGGATATTGGGGTGGGGGCATGAAAGGATGTTGTCATGATTGTCTCAAATATACAGCACCTGAGAGTGTGTTTGTGGTTTTCACAGCCCAAGCTCATTATCTCAGATAAATTGATCCTCAACATAACCCAAAGAGACAGGCCTGCAGATACTGTGCTCATCTCATCTGCAGAAAACCAAGGAAGTGCTGGGTCTTATTCAAATGCATTTAAGGCAGACCTGGTCTTCTGTGTCCGACCCTAAGGGAGATAATTGTAATTATTTGTAAGGTGACTAGCTTGAAGTCATTGCCATCACTGTATTTCACTCAATGGAAGAGCTGAGGAAAGTAACCGCTCTAAGTACAGCTGCCATTATCCTCAGATCCCATTTCCCTTCTTGACGGTAGCTGAGCTGGGAATGCGTGGACAGAGCATATCATCTGTTCTTCATCAAGGCACACGGGAGAAATGTGGGCGGAAGCTGGTGGAGTTGGATGGATTACTAAGTGGTTTAGGGTCCAAAGGAATTGGTGACTCAGTAACCCAAAGGGAGGATTCTGGCCCTGTGTTGCAGAACTCTATCCTTGATTCAAGACTGTTTCACAGTCTTATCAGGGTCATGGACAAAAACATAGAATTCACATTTATAGATGACATGAAACTGGGAAAGCTGATTCTGAAAAGATATATTTTAATAGCCATAACTATAAATAAATACCTTTATTTGCTCAAATCCCACAAATAAACTACTTTCCATTATAAGATAAGTAATAGCAGTATATGGCAAATATCATAAAGATTTAAATCCATGTTACTATCAGTTCAGCATGAATAACCGCTGCAGTGGACCCACTGAAGAACAGTTTGATCCCCTATAAGTTTATAGGAATATGGTATCTAGATGGAGGCCTGATTAGACTGCATCTAATGAATTGCCAACTCTTTAAGGGGCCCATAGGTAAACGGAAGTATGTGTAGGAGAGTTTGTCCAGACTGGGGAGGTGTTGCAAGCCTTGGGCCTGCAAGAAATGATCAAAGGAATGAGAGCTCTTCCATGTGGCAGAGAGAGGATGTGGGGTAGGAGGTCATTGACCATTTCTATCATATACATGAGAAGTTTTCATTTTTCATATTCTCTTTTTTCCTAGAGCTTAAACCAGATGGGTAGATGCTTTAAGATAAGATGGGCTACACTGGGCTGGGAGTATCTCTTTTTCCCAGATGCATTTAAGTCCAGATTATACAACCACTTGGAAAGGGAGACTGCAGATGGGAGTTTGACCACATGAGTTTGATGTCCCCCCTGAGATTTACTCAGGAAATGCTCCGTGATCAAGATGAAAGTCACACTGGGCTTTGAAGAATGAGGCTTTGGATACAAAGATGCTACAAGTATTTCAAGAAATCATTCAAGAGGAAGAAAAAGGAGCATAGTAACCATATGAGAGGTATGAGAATGTAAGGGTTATGGATATGAGCTTTATAGTTAGACTTGTGCTTGAATCCAAACCCTAGCTATGCAAACTTGGTCTTGTGGATAGAATAATGGCAGGCACCCATGACTGAATCCCTAGAATCTTGAATATGTTACATTACATGGCAAAAAGGAATTAAGGTTGAAAAAATTAAAGCTGTTAATCAACAAATAGATTATCCTGGATTATCCAAGTAGACCCAATATAATCAAATGAGTCAAAAATGGAAGAGGGAGGCAGGAGAAGAGAGTCAGAGGAAGGGGTGTGATAATGGAAGTTGGGCCAAGAGCTGAAGAACATGGGCAGTGTTCAGAAGCTGGAAAGGGTAAGGAAACTAATTCCCTCCAACAGCCTCCAGAAAGAAATGTAGCCCTGCCCATACATTGATTTTAGCCCAGTGAGAGCCATGTTAAGACTTCTGACCGGCAAAACTGTAAGATAATAAGTCTGTGTTGTCTCAAGCCATTAAATTTGTGTGTGTGTGTATTTTACAACATAGAAAACAAATAATTTTGGGTTAGTTTGGCTTCTCTGAGCCAGTTTTCTCATTTGTAAAATAGAGATGCCAATGATATCTACTTCCGAGAATTTTTGCAAGTAAAGTCCATTTTGCCCTACTTGACATACTGTTGTGTCCAATAAAACGATAGTCACCATCATTATTATGGAAGTCAGCATTATGTGCAATTTTCCCCCTCAACATCATTTAGCTACCACAAAAAGTCTGTTAATAGTAATCAAAACACTCTTCCTCCACCTTGAGGGGACCTCCTAATACATCCCTTGCTTTCTTGCTGTGCCAGTTTGTATATATTACGTCCCCTAGAAAAAGCCATATTCTTTAATGCAGTCTTGTGGGAGCAGTTGTATTAGTGTTGATTAGATTGTAACTCTTTGATTGAGTGTTTCCATGGAGATGCCACCCACCCAACTGTGGGTGATAACTCTGATTGGATAGTTTCCATGGAGGTGTGGCCCCACCCCTTCAGCATGGGCCTTGATTAGTTTACTAGAGCACTGTATAAGCTCAGACAGAAGGAGTGAGCTTGCCACAGCCAAGAGGGACACTTTGAAGAAAGCAGAGAAGCTGAGAGAGGAGCTGCAGATGAGAGACAGTTTGAAGACAGCATTGAAAGCAGACTTTTGCTCTGGAGAAGCTAAGAGAGGACAAATGCTCCAAGAGCAACTGAGAGTGACATGTTTTAGGAGCTGAAGCCTAGAGAGGAACATCCTGGGAAAAAGCCATTTTGAAACCAGAACTTTGGAGCAGACACCAGCCACGTGCCTTCCCAGCTAACAGAGGTTTTCAGGACACCATTGGCCATCCTCCAGTGAAGGTACCCGATTGCTGATGTGTTACCTTGGACACTTTATGGCCTTAAGACTGTAACTGTGTAACCAAATAGACCCCCTTTATAAAAGCCAATCCATTTCTGGTGTTTTGCATTCTGGCAGCATTAGCAAACTGGAACACTTGCATAAGAAAATATCACCACTAGGATAGAGTCCCACAACTGCCTGACTTCCTCACCCCAACTTCCAGGGAAAGATTGGCCCCGCTGCCCAGTTTGGCTTATATACTTACTTACCCACATCTGACCAGATCAATGTGTGAATACTACAAAAGGACAATTTCTATAAAAGCAATGCTAATCAAGTAGTCCAATGGGAGTGCATTAGAGTCCACTGGTTAGCCGTCCAGTGCCTGCATTTGCATATGCACACTTGCACACACAGTCATTGCATCTAGAGATGATATCACAGAGCCGCTTCTCTCCAAGTGCACGATCTTTGGTCAGAACCATTTGTCCCTGTGCACAGTCTCAATCTGGTCCAGGTGTGACATCTCACAGCCTGCAACACAGGCACCAAATGCCCATCCCCTCTGATGTGAACTGGTGGAGACAAAATAAGGTGATGATTGGAAAGCACCATGCATTGGTCAAAGGTCTAGAGCACATATTGTTTTCTTCTCCACAGAAAAAGTAACACACACCTCTTTGATCACTCATTGCCTTGGAAGTGGACTGAACTCCTTGGTAAATCCATCTAGTGGCTGTAACTTCTGCCTGGTTGAAGGATTTCCTTGGTTCAAGTGCCCTTATTGGTTGGGGTTAAGAGAGACATTGTAAAAAGAAAGATTTTCTTGGAGATGTGTG
This sequence comes from Choloepus didactylus, assembly GCF_015220235.1. NCBI lineage: Eukaryota > Metazoa > Chordata > Mammalia > Pilosa > Megalonychidae > Choloepus > Choloepus didactylus. Next base: position 130,339,803 of record NC_051315.1, on the reverse strand, counting down.
GACTATTTATCAGTCCAATTTATTCCTGGGTATTTAGACCTAGAGACTGATGAAAAAGCCTTCAATACCCTTTTAGTTAAGTTTGAGTGTTTTCTGGTGACATAACTACCTTAAAATGTTGCTAAGATTCCTTTCTCTTTTACTTTTGGAGTATATATTTGTGAATTTTCACTGCCAGAAATGTTGGATAATCATGATTTTTAATCAACAGGTCCACTAAAGGAAACTGCCCATGCCTGGCCAGCTTTGGGGTGGTTGATCTCCTTACCTGTGAGTTAAATGATCTGAAGGAGGTATGTGTGGCAAAAATAAATAGGGGTGTGAGTCTTGGTGAATTTAGTCTCTAATATGCCTGGATGGTAATCCAAGCCTCTTCAGGCTATATTCTTTTCATATTTTATTTTTTAAACAGTTTTATTCACATACCATACATTCCATCCTAAGTAAAAATCAAAGGTTCCTGGTATAATCACATAGTTATGCATTCATCACCACAATCTATATGAGGGCATTTCCATTTCTTCCTCAAAGAAAGAGGAATAGGAGAAAAAAAAAAGAAAAAAATTTTAAAAAAAGATGACAAAAAATAAAATAAAAAAATAAAAATAAAATAAAATACAATAAAAGGTCAGACAACACCACCAACACCAAGAATCCTATACCCCCACTCATATCCCCCTTTTATAGACATTTAGCTTTGGTGTATTGCCATTACAATTAATAAAAGCATATTACAATGTTACTGTTAACTATACATTCTAATTTGCATTGATTGTATTTTTCCCCATACTGTTCTTTCTGGTTTGCTAATGCTGCTGGAATGCAAAACACCAGAAATGGATTGGCTTTTATAAAAGGGGGTTTATTTGGTTACACAGTTACAGTCTTAAGGCCATAAAGTGTCCAATGTAAGTCATCAACAATCAGGTGCCTTCACTGGAGGATGGCCAGTGGTGTCCAGAAAACCTCTGTTAGCTGGGAAGGCACATGGCTGGTGTCTGTTCCGGGGTTCTGGTTTCAAAATGGCTTTCTCCCAGAACGTTCCTCTCTAGACTGAAGCTCCTCAAAAATATCATTCTTAGTTGCTCTTGGGGCATTCATCCTCTCTTAGGTTTTCCAGAGCCAAAGTCTGCTTTCAAAGGCCGTCTCCAAAATGTCTCTGTAAGCTGAAGCTCCTCTCTCAGCTCCTGTGTATTCTTCAAAGTGTCCTTCTTGGCTCTAGCAAGCTCACTCCTTCTGTCTGAGCTTATATAGTGCTTTAGTAAACTACTCAAGGTCCATGCCGAGTGGGTGGGGCCACACCACCTGGAAATTATCTAATTAGAATCATCACCTAGAGTTGGGTGGGTCACATCTCCATGGAAACACTCAAAGAATTACAATCTAATCAACACTAATACCTCTGCCCACACAAAATTGCATCAAAGATAATAGCATTTTGGGGGACATAATACATCCAAACTATCACACCATCCCATTTTCAACACCTTGCATAGTTGATATTCATTTGTTCTCCCTCATGTAAAAATGTTCTTATATTTGTACATTTAATCACAATCATTAACCACTCTAAGTTTCACTAAGTTATATAGTCCCAGTCTTTATCTTCTATCTTTCCTTCCGGTGGTATACATACCCCTAACTATCTTCTTTTGACTGTACTCACAGTCATCTTTGTTCAGTGTACTTACAATATTGTGCTACCATCACACAGTATTGTGCTATCCATTTCTGGATCTATGCAATCAATCCTCTTGCACATTGTCCCAGTTTGTATATATTATGTTCCCCAGAAAAAACCATATTCTTTAATGCATTCTTGCAGGGGCAGACATATTAGTGTTGATTAAGTTTGAACCTTTGGATTGCGTTGTGTCCATGGAGATGTGACCCACCCAACTGTAGGTGATAACTCTGATTAGATCATTTCTATGGAGGTGTGGCCCTGCCCATTCAGCATGGGCCTTGATTAGTTCACTGGAGCTCTATAAAAGCTCAGACAGAAGGAGCTCACAGCTAACTGGAGCTGAGACAGACATTTTGAAGACAGCCATTGGAAGCTGATGCAGACATTTTGGAGAACTCCATTTTGAAATGCAACCTGGGAGCAAGCAGACACCAACCATATGCCTTCCCAGCTAACAGAGGTTTTCTGGATGCCATTGGCCATCCTCCAGTGAAGGTACCTGATTGTTGATGTGTTATCTTGGATACTTTATGGCCTTAAGACTGTAACTGTGTAACCAAATAAACTCCCTTTTATAAAAGTTAATCCATCGATGGTGTTTTGCATTCCAGCAGCATTAGCAAACCGGAACACAAATTCTGTACTCCTTCAGCATCAAATGCCTGATCTCTACCCTCTTTCTATCTCTTGATATCTTCATTTCTACACTCTTCTCCAAACCTCTCTCTCCTGTGTTTTTCTATCTGTCTGTAGCACTCCCTTTAGTATTTCTTGTAAAGGAGGTCTCCTGTTCACAAACTCTCTCAGTGTCTGTTTATCTAAATATTTTAAACTCTCCCCCATTTTTAAAGGACAATTTTGCCAGATATAGGATTCTTGTTTGGCAGTTTTTCTCTTTTAGTATCTTAATTATATCATACCACTGCCTTTTTGCCTCCATGGTTTCTGCTGAGAGATCTGCATTTATTCTTATCGAGCTTCCCTTGTATGTGATGGATTGCTTTGTCTTGCTGCTTTCAGAATTCTCTCTTTGTCTTTGACATTTGAAAATTTGATTAGTAGGTTTATTTGGATCAGCTCTGTTTGGCATATGCTGCACTTCTTGGACCTGTAATTTTATGTCTTTAATAAGAGTTGGGAAATTTTCATTGATTATTGCTTATTATTCTTTCTGCCCATTTTCCCTTCTCTTCTCCTTCTGGGACACCCATAACACATATATTCCTGTGCTTCATGTTGTCATTCAGTTCCCCAAGATCTTGCTCATATTTTTCCGTTCTTTCCCTATCTGTTCTTTTGTGTGTAGGATTTCAGATGTCTTGTCCTCTAGTTCACTAATCCTTTCTTCTACCTCTCCAAGTCTGCTGTTTTATGTCTTCATTGTGTTTTACATCTCATCTATGTGCCTCTCATTCCCATAAGTTCTGTCATTTGTTTTTTCAAGCTTACGAATTCTTCCTTATGGTCATCCAGTGTCTTCTTTATATTCTTCATCTCTTTTGTCATATTTTCTTTCAATTCGTTGATTTGATTTAGATTTGTTTGAAGATATTTAATTCATTGTTTCAACTCCTGAATCTCAGTTGAGGTGTTAGTTTGTTCCTTTGACTGGGCCATATCTTTGTGTTTCCTGGTGTGGCTCATGATTTTTTGCTGTCTAGGCAGCTGATTTTCTTGATTAGTTTATTCTGGAGGTTGTTTTCTCACTTTTGTCTAAGGTTTTCTTGTTGGTTGTCTTTGATCTCTATCTTTTCTTTGTTTTTCTTGCTGGCCAGTTGTCATATTGGTTCTGTCCCCCAGTCTTCCCCCCCAAATCAGGCACCCACTGTGTCCTGCCACAGGGATGGGAGGTAGGCACTGGGCCCCCCAGCAAGCTCACTGTGTGTGGTAATATACATCAGCTGGCTTTCAGTGGTGCTCTGTTTTATGCTGGCCAGCAAGACCTGGGTTTGTTTTGGGGTCCTGCTTTAACAGTTGGGTCTTCTGTATTCCTCAGCCAAAACAGGGCCGGGTTTCTGTAAAGGTCATGTAGACCAGCTCCTATGGCCCTAAGAAAGGGTCTGGAGCATCTTTTTAAAGGTGTTTCTATTCCCTTGCACCTTCCAGACTGACAAGAAGATGGCAATGTTTGGTAACTTAACTGTACTTAGAGTCTGCTTTGCCTTTGAGCACAGGCTGCATCTATACAGGTGAGCTGAAACTGCAGGATTCCTATGCCCTTACTTTGCTGGTCAAAATTCAGCTTGATGTGGGGCTACCCCTGTGGCAGAGGATTCCCTCAGCTGACCCAGAACTCTGGTCATCCCCAAGGAAATGGCTGTTGGCTGCTGCTTCCCTCAGGGATGGAGAAAGGGCTTTCAGACCCAGGGCTGGAAACACAGTCTCTGTCCACATTTTCTCAGTCTCTTTGTTCCTCACTGACCTGGGTCTTGAAATGTCCTCCCCTGTACTTTGGGTCTTCAAATGGTGGGGGTATGACTCACTGCTGTGAGAGATTTTATAGTCTGTGTCCCTAGTGGGAGGGACATCTGCTGATTCTGTGCCTTTCCCACACTGAGACTGAGTGAAGGGAAGGGTTGAGGCTGGTTGGTCCAGGATGGAAGATTCCTACCTGACATTTCTTCTCTTTCTTCTATTTGGCATTTACAGGGTCATTCTCCAGTCTATATCTTCCTCCAGAGTTTCAAACAATTCAGAATTGTCCTTTCCTTTGTTGAATCTCTGGAGAGAAGTTTTCAGTGGTTGTTTATATCAACATGTTGATGACCACTCTTCTAGGCTGCATTCTAATCATATTTGCTTATGTTCATTTTTTCTTTATTAAATGGAATTTATTGAATGTCTAGTAAGTTCCAGGTATTGTTGTAGTTCTTGTGGCTATAACATTGAATAACATAGACAAAGGTACTGTCTTCAAAGAGCTTCCATTATAGTGGAAGGATGCTGGACAGAAAAATCTAGTCTCCTCCTCTTTGGACACACTCCAAGACTCCATTTGCCAGTGTCCGTTAGAATCATGTATGGCCATGTAACCATGTCCTTTCAATCAATTAAAGGAGCAAAAATTATATGTCCCAATTATGGACCTAGTCAATGAAAACCTCCTATGTACATCTCTCCATGTTTTATTACCTTTTGTTTACTTGATTCAGGGGATGATAGAGCCTCAAAAAGAAATGACTACATGGAAGAGAGTGGACCTGCCAACCTGAATACCTACATGCCCAAGAAATAAAACTTTAATTGTGTTGAGCCATTACATCTGAGTCTATTTGTTGTGCTATCAGTTTAGCCTATCCTAAATAGTAGACAAATAAATATATGCTAGGTGGTCATAAGTGTTAAGCAAAAATTATATAGTATTGTAGGAGAATTGAGAGATGCTTGTGTGTGTGTGTACATGTGTGTGAGTGCATGCATGCATGTGTGTGTGCACATGTGTTTTATAAATGGTGCTAAGGGAAGGTCTTTTAGAAAGGAAGCCATCTGAGAAGATAACTGAAGGAAGTGAAGGTACAAGCCAGCCTTGAAGACAGCTAGCAGGGAGGAGGGGTGCAGGAGATGAGGGAGGATCCCAGGTGAGAGTAACCACGAATGCAATGTCTCTAAGATGGGAATGTGTTTGGTTGGTATCTACAGGAGCTAGCATCTCACATTCCTCTGACTCTTCCCAGATACCCTCATTCCAATCACGAGAATCTCTTATTTTCCTTTCCAGTACCCAAACTTTGGCTTTAGAAATGGGTGGCAGAGAGTTTCCCTTCAGCAGTTTAGCAAATATCATGTCTATCTGAAATACAACAGTATTACATTGCTGGCAATAGGGAGAAGTTCCCTTAACAGATAATAAACGTGTCCTACTGTTCTTTCGTGGGTTTCAGGCAGTCACCATGGATCTTGTATTGTCTTTCAGCTACTTTCTAAAGGCAGGAAGGAGTCAAAACATCTTGATACCATGTTATTTGTCGCCAAGGATTCTAAAGCACCAGCCCAGTAGGCACATGTTCTGAGCTCCAGGAGACAACAGGGATTATCTGCTTTCCTTCCCAGAATGGAGGGATCTCCAGGACTACCCACCCCAACTCTACTCATTCAATTCCATATGTTAGAGCCAGTGGCTTGCAATTAATTTTTTATTTTTTTTAGTTATAAATCTTTTGCTTGCAAATACTAATTAACCACTAAGCAGTAGGTGTTTTTTGGACACCTATTGAGATGGCTCATGGAATTCAAAGACTAGAGTCATGGGGTGAACATCTGGGCACTGTCTGTAATTTCTGCTTTACTTGGCACATACGTGTTTCACCATGATATTTGCAACCACCTGAGATTTGCATCCTCCTGGGACACAGTAATTGTGGCACAAATTGTATTAAAGAAGCAAAACTAACAAGAAGATATTTGCAAAATAAGAGAGAAACTGAAGAAAGAAAGAACAAGCTGGAGTGAATGACCAAACTTCCGAGGCAAGGATGGGAGAGTAGAAGAGCAAGAATACTGATGCCAACAATATAAAAATGCAAAACACCTGTGCATCATTTTTTTTGCATTGCACAAAATAATTATCAGCAGCATTGTATATGGGTTAAGGCAGAGGCTTTGGAATCAGATTGACTAGTGTTCAAATCCCAGCTCTAACACTTAAGATATGCACGTCCTTGGGAAGATTACTTCACTTCACAGACTCGTAAGGATTCAAAAAAACATAATGTTTATCAAGTGTGTGCCCCAATGCAAATTGCAGATTGCAATGTCAATGATGTCTCACAGGTTCTTTGTCTCCTATTTGTCCCTCTTCTTAAAGGCTCACTGTCTCTTACCTTGATTCTAGGAAGGGAAGAGGTAATGAGGCTGGGAAGTACGCTTGATAATTTCCTCTTTATGAGCCTTGGTTTCCTTTCTGTGAACATACATTGGGATTCACCAAACATCCTACTAGCTCCACACATACCTCATCCATTTTGCAGGTAGTGGGTCCAGGTGATGAGTTCTGGCCAAGAGAAAGGGATAAGTGCTGTTTCCTGTTGTGATTGCAGAAGCCCATGCTCCTTTCTTCCACCTTTTTTAATCTGCGACAATGAACACGAAGGTCTGGTTCTTAATGGAACAGCCATACGATTGTGGAGGCTTTGTCAGCCTGGGTCCTGAGTGACTGAGTGGAGCTGAGGCCCCTGCTGTCCCATAAGGGATGTGTAATGTGCATAAGAAATGCATTTTTTGTTGTATTAAGCCCCTTTGGCTTTAAGATTGCTAGTGATTGCAGCACAACCTGGCCCTCTCTTACCAACATACCTCTTGAAAAATGATGGATGTAGACTCGCTGATCTCTAACATTCTGAGATTCTACATTTTTACAACGTGCAAAAATTGACGAGAATTTTGCTCTAATCTTTACATCTGTCTCTGCCCTGGCTCTTTTTGAGGGGAGAGAGATTATCTGAAGCATCTCTTTTGCCCCAGCATCTGGTGCAGAGTTTAGCACCCAGTAAACATCTAGAAAGTGCACTGACATTTCCTTATGTTGATTATTGCCCAATAATATATGACTATGGAATTTTACAGGATACATTACCCTTTACCTTATTTCATGTTTTCATTCTCTTATTTAAATTTCTCTGAAGTTACTGATATTGTGATGGTAGGAAAAATATCTGATATACTTGGTTGTTTATTAGATAAAAATATTTTGGCATATCTATTTTATATCTCCTAATATGTAAGTAAGCCAGTTAAGAGAAATCTATGCATGTTGTGAGTGCCTGTGAAAAATGGCAAATTGGAAGTTTCAATTCCACATAAAGGAATTTAAAAACTTTTGGAGATTTTACTGTAAACCCAGGCAATGCAACACTGAAACATACCAGAAGTACTAAGAAAAGAGATGATGTTTGGAAGGATTTGAAAATAGCTACTATATTTTCATTCACTTACCTTTTCTCTGCTTCAATGTTCCCATCTTTGAAGTGGGGGATAATTTTACAGCTGAAGAAATTAAGAAGCAGTTGAACCAGGGCTTACAGGCATAGACTCTGATGCTAGACTGTCCAGCTTCTGTTCACAGCACTGACACTTTCTGTGCCTCAGTTTTCTCAACCGTAAAATGGGGTTAATGGCATCTATTTTGCAGAGTTGTTGTGAGAATTAGATGAATTTACATTTCAAGCACCATCTATCTCATAGGTATTATTATGTGTTAGCTACCTCTTCTTCTGAAGCATTTGTTTAAGGTGTCAAATATCATAATTTTAATGCAGTATATATACACATATACTTACTGCAAATTTTCTCACTATATTGTAATAGACTCTTAAGTTTTACCTAACTCCGATATTAATAACAATTGATGTAAACGCCTTATCCTAGTAAATTCCCCTTTGGTACACTTCTCAAAAATAAAAATTGAGAAAATTATCAGCTTAGAAGATGGCAGCCAACTCAAAGTGACGTGGAAGGGGAGCAGCTCTTCTAAAAAAGGAGATACGCTGAGCAAACAGTCTCCAAAGCGGCCCTGAGTGTGCTCCAGATGAGTAATGATTTATGAACGGGAAATCTGGGTCGGCTCGGCTTCGGTTAAACAGTGTGGGTAGATGGAAACCAGATGTTTAACCGTCATCGCAGAGGCCAGCAGAGCGAGCGAGAGGGAGGACAGGAAGCGAGAGAGCAGCAGATGAGGAGATATTGGAAAGCCCCAAGAGGCACACAGCTCACCCAGAGAGGCAGGAGGAGGATGGGAGAGAGAGAAAGGGAAGAGAGAGAAGGGGAGAGAGACAGAGAGCGCACGCCAAGGTGGCACTAATGGAAATAAAATGCGCTCTAGAGTCGACTCACAAGACGTTCCAGCAGCCAGGAACCTGGGTGCTTGCTTAGGATATATGTTCTGTTTTAACATATGTTCCCTTGGAAATGAGCTGAAAAAGTTCAGATGTCTTTATTGACTTCAACTATTTGGAATATAGAGTATATGTGTGTGTGTGTGTTTAAAAATATATTTCAATGAAATACCTCTTCTCTTTTAAAAAATTAAATCTCTGAAAGAGTCTGGTTTCCTAAAAGCTGAAAACAAGATTGGCTTTTAATATAAAAGTTTTCTTCTTTTTTAATATAAAGAAGAAAACTTAAGGGTGTATTCTTCTTTATTGCCAAACTGTCCAATACAAAGGAAATCAGAGGTCTGGATCAGGGGTCAGCAAATCAACATCCGCGGGTCAATTTTGGCCCACAGTCTGTTTTTGTACAGCTCCCAAGCTAAGAATGTTTTTAAAATACATATATATTTTTAAAGAGTTGTAAAAAAAAAAAAAAAGAAGAGGAAAAAGGAAAAGAGGAATATGCAGTTGGATCCCGTGTAGTCCACAAAGTCTAAAACATTTGCTGTCTGGCTTGTTACAGATAAAAGCTTGCTAATCTCCAATCTAGTACATAATGACATTGTCAGTGCAGCCAACACATACAATAATGGGTCAGCTTGATAACAATTGCTGTAAGTGAAAGAATTCTTAGAAATATCTTCCTGGATCATAGAGCGCTGGGTGGGTTAACGTTCATGTGGTCCTCTTGCTGAGCCACCGTGTCTCAGCCCACAAACGGGAAGTGCTAACAAGTAGCACACGTTCACGGAAAAGGCAGGGCTGGAAAAGGCTCTCCCTGGCTGCATCACGGGGAAAGCACATGATGTTCTTGGTCCATGAGGAGCTGTGTCAGCCGCCAAGTTCAGAGCTGGCATCCACCTTGCAGAGCTCATAAAGAAGCCTGGGTCAGGAGCCCTGAAAAGTCACAGAAAAATGCAACTGGGGCTTTGGAAAGACCCATAGAATAAGGAGCCCAAAGGGAGGTGGTTAGTGGAAAAGTGACTCTGATTAAATAAGGATGAGAGTAAGAGTGAAATACACAAAACAATAATTATGCTAATGGCAACTCCACGTTATCGGTTGTTGAGAGTGTGCTAACCACTTTGCAAAGCAATCCCCTGCCCTATCCCATGTAATCCACATGCTGACCTCCCGAGAGCAAATAATTAAATGTCTAACGAGCATAGTCTAAAAAGAGTATTGGGAGCTGAGCTGGTATGTAAGTCTCCAAAAGAAATTGAAGGTTGTGGCTACTCAGAAAATGTACCTCTTAGGCTTCTAACTACGAGGACCTTAATGAACTGATGTCCTCAGCCTCTGTGCTCTGAAATGTAGCACCACGTTGAAGACGTGAATCTCAATATGTGTCTGGGGTGTGTGACTCCTCTGATAGGTGACTTTGGCTCAAGAACTCCCCATTGGCTCTTCCAAACTTTCTTGGGCCTGCGTTGCAGTCTATAGCTCTCCCATCAGCTCCATTCATTTTCTTCTTTGACAGAGTCAGACCTGATTTGTCGCCTGACGATCCTCCAGCCTCCTCTGGCTCCTTCCCCGTTTCCCTCACAAGCATTTTCCCTAATAAACCTCTTGTGCATCTAATCCTGGCTTGGAGTCTGCTTCTTGGAGGACACGGGCACACATGGTGAGCAAGCGTGAGTCAGGAGGATAGAAGGGGTTTAGGGTTGAGTGTTCCAGGCAGAGGGAATGATATCTCCAAAGGTCCAGATGGGAGAAAGGTCACAGAACTTTCAAAGCACTGGAAGTGATCTGGAAGATTTGGAGCTGAGTTAGGGAGAGAGCGGAGATAGATGAGATGGAAGGAGGGCAGGGCAGGACCTGATGCACCATGCCAAGGATTTTGGTCTGTATCCCGAGAAAAATGGCAACCCATTGAAGGATTCCATGTAGGAAAGTGACATGGACTGACTTCATCTTAAAAGATGTGATGGGTAGAATGGATGGATAAGGGGTCAAAAGTATCTGCATGGAGACCAGTTAGGAGGCAATAATAGAAGTTTCATGGCAGAGATAATGTCAGATATGGAAGAGAAAAAATGGGCAATATTGGACAAATATGTAAAAGTTGAGCGAAGTCAAAGGTATCTTCAGATGTTAGTCTTGAGCAAGAGGCTAGATGAAGTAATAGGTGAGAAGAACAGTTCCTTTGCAGGGTTGGGGTTGGAGAATGAATTCAGTTTTGAGCATGTTGGTTTTGAGATGCTAGTTAGACATCTAAGTGAGCTGTCAAGAAGCTAGTGGGATTTTGTGGGTCTGAAGTTCAGAAAGAGGTGTGAGCCAGAGAGAGAGAATTTAGGATCTTCAGGGCTTAGGTGGCGTGTGAAGCCACAGCACGGATGAGATTGCACAGGCAGAGAGTGCAGCTTGGGGAAAGCAGGCTCAGGCAGCCCTGAGCGACTCAGGCATTATAGGTTAGAAGAGGTGCAGCTGGAAAAGGAGACAAGTGGCTGCCAAGGAGCTGAGATAACTACCTGGAGGGCAGGTCCTGCGAACTGAGGGGTCATTGAGCTCAGGAGGGAGCTCCTAACCCGGCTTTGGGGTTGGGGGTGGGAAGTCTGCTGAGTCTTTGAGGAAGTGAGCTGAGCGAGTTACTCCAATGCAATAGCATGATTGGAGCAGAGGCAGTGCAAGTATAAAGCAGAGACGGGCATGAGCACGAGCTACGTGGGAATCTGCAAATTAGGAAGAATAACGGGAGAATTCTTAATTCTAAAAGGAATTAATTCTAAAAGGAAGCAGGGAAGCCAGCTCATAAAGGGCTCTGTGTTCCATTTTAGGAAAGCATGGACTCTGCTGAAATCCACTGGGCTCCATTTGAGTATTTTAAGCAGGGACAAAACATGATCTAATTTGCATTTTAGGAAACTCATCCCAGCAGTCCTATGAAAATTTGATGACAGGGGCTGAGGCAGCAGAAAAAAGGAGGGTTCTGTAGGAATGCAGGCAAGAGGAGATGAGGACCCCCCCCCCCGCCCCGCCAAGGCAGTGACTGTGGAGACAGTGGACGGAAAAGGTAGATTCCAGGGATACTTAAGAAGCAGCATGGACAGGAATTAGACACCTCATAACTTCAGGTATCACATTGAGAAATTCCCATCATGTAAACATTGTTCTTAAAGTAATAGATTATGAATTTACACTCTTGGTGACAGTCCAGATGTAATTCATAAAAGTGGGAATTTTATTCCTTTGAGGTTGTGAGTCACAGGTGTTTGTTACATGTTGGGGTTGCGGTAGCTCTTTTTGGAAACCACTGCAGATCCAGCCCTGCTCCATGGGCTTCACAGACAAGGGATAGCCAAAATTACCAAATGTTTTTTTTTTTTTCTCCCCAGCCACCATGGAACAACATTTTCAGTATTAATATCATTACAAGTGGATTATCACTGAATACAAGTACCTTGGCAATGTGCAAAGTTACTAAAAAATTCTGTCTTCCCAAGTTGAAAGCACCAATCAAAATAGCTACAGCACAAGCCATTAATGCTTATAAACAGATTGTCTTGATACAACCCAATTCCATGCCAAAATGTGCAAATTGAGTCTGATTATACTCAAAGCAAAAAAAAAAAAAAAAATGCCAGAGTGAAGTATGAAGTTATGGCATATAACAGCGTTTGCGAAGGCAGTGTAGTCAAAATGTGATCACCTGCTATCATTTGTGGCAACAAATTCTGTGAAACATCCTGATATAACAGCAAACATTACCACATTACTTGAAACACTAAACATTATCCATTATTTTAGGCTGATTAAAATGAAGGCCATGAGTGGGGTGGGGGATGAGTGGGGATTATCATTCTCGTCCTCTCTGGGAGGGTTATGAGAGGACTGACGGACAAATGGACGAAAGTGTCCTCCCTTCTGGGGCCTCCATCTTGGATCAAGACACACTGGGGTGGGGTGGGGCTGAAACTAAACACCTGAAAACACCCAGTCATCATCAGTGGCTCTACCGCTTGTCTCAGCGCTGCTCCAGGGTAGACGGACAGTGTCTCCAACCTCCACACAGCTCCCCACAGCTGCAGAGTTAACCACTTACGACTGATTCACACTGGCCTCCTGCAGCAGGTGGGTCTTCTCTCTTCCCGGCTCGTACTGTTTCTGAGCCTCCATGTCAGTGCTCATGATTAAGTGAGAGGTTTGCATCTTTATTCCTTCCTTTCCTCCTTTCTTCCTTGTTTTTTCTTTTCCTTCTTCCTCCCTTCCTTCATTTTCTCCCACTCCCCCCCTTTCTCCCTTCTTCCCTTTCTTCCTTCTTTCCACCCACAAATATTTGACCATTTTTTATGCCCCAAATACTGGGGAGACACTAGTGAACAAAGCAAACAAAAATCCCCACCCTCGTGGAATTTGCTTTCCAGTATGGGAGGCAAATCAATGTGATCATTAAGGAACTAAACTTAGGTGTCTTTTGCCTCACAGTGGAACCTGAAACCCTGTGTCGGAATCTTCACTCTGGCCATTTTCTATGTGATTTGAGTCACTTCACTTCTCTGAGCCTTGGTTAACAGGACACCTGTGAGGATTTTTTACAAAGTGGGCCTTGCACTTCAAGTTAATGTATTAATGTAAACTTTAGGGCATTTAAAGGATGGTTGGATTTCTAAATCCTATAATCCGGGATCTTGCTGTGTGGTCTCCCTCCCTTTGAGATGAGACATGAGTAATTCCCAAATCGAGGTCAGAGAACTTTGAAATGCTCTTCCCGGGATCACCCCCAAACCAGCCTGTCTTTGAGAAATCCAACCCTCTTGAAGTGGCTGAGTCTGTGGTCGCCGGGGCCTCCAGTTCTTTTAAATTTACTCCCTTGGAGACTGTGCCAATGACCCAGCCAAAGGCTTATCATTTCCATCACTGCTTATGTTCTCAATAAGTCAGGCCATTTGGGAAGCAAAATTACGTTATATTTTACATTGAAGCTTTCTTAGGAAAAGGAAATTTCAGTAACTGTGAAGCTAAGGCAGGACTCATATTACAAGCACAATTAGGGCATGGCTTTTGTGGTTGTCGTTTCAGTTATTTCAAAGTTGAGGTCATTTCCTTAGGATTTTGACTCTATGAGAGTGAAAGATGTTGATAATTTTCTTTAGGCTCCTAGCAGTTGCTTGCCTAAGAACCCCTCCCTGTTCCGGACTTTTCTGGGCTGTATCTTTAACCTGTTCCCCCTCTTGTCTGGCCAGATTTGCTCCACATCGTTCTGCCCTGTCATTGCCGCAACAGCCTGAGTCAATGAATATGTCTGGGTTTTGCCACCACGGTGCCAGACATTTGGGTGTGCTGCTTTTAAAATCTCTCCATTTGCTTTCTGCTGTGATTTTATGTAGATAGAGCAACAGTGATTCGCTGAATGTTTGATTTTCCATTTGAAAAGAATTATTATTATTTTGTGAGGATGGAATAAGGCAAAACCTTGAATTATTTCAATCAAATAGAATTTCAATGTTATTCATTATTCAGTTTTAGAATAAAAATAAAATGAAAACAAGATTGATATTGGGAATTTCTTCATGTATCACAAATTTATTGTGTACCCATCAAGAGCAAGATATTGGGTTAGGCAGTAAGAAGACAGTTGTGAGCCAGGCAGACGTGGCTCCTGTCTTCATGGAGCTTGTCTCACAGCAGGGCAAAACAAGCTTGGCAGTGAGGCCAATTCCACTCGGGCTCAGCTCCAAACACTCACGCCCGACCCTGAGCTCCTGAGTGCCCCAGCAAAAGGGGGCTGAGAGGTAGGCCCTAAATTGTGTTCCCAATGAATGAGAGTAGACAAACATTTTAAACACTTTTAAACACAGGGTAAAGCTAAAAGGTTATTTGATTTACCCCCGAATTCAATTAACCAGAACTCCATTTCTGATTTATGATTTATTCCAGTTAGTTCAGGTGTTACACGGACCATCAGGAGAGACCAGACATACCTTCCGGAGAATGTTCAGGTTTGCAAAGACATCATTGTATAATATTTCCTCTGAGCCCCCGATAACCTGGTGAGGTTGGCAATAAGGCAGTATGCTGCTTGTTTTACGTTGAGTCAAAACACAGCAGTTAGTATTTATAGTGTGCAGAGAGCCCTGTTCTACTGCTCTGGGGTTTACAAATGAAATTGAGATGAAAGGGGATGGGAAAGGGTGGCCAGGAGTATGTTGCTAAAAAAGGGAGTCTCAGAAAATTCCAGTGTGTGGGATGGAGACTGTCCAGAGGGTGCTGCTCCCAGCCAGACATGTCAGAGTGACCTGCCTGCAATCAGCTGGTGTGATAGGGCCAAGTTTTAGTCCCAAGCCATTGGTGCAGGTGCCAAATGAGTTCTGCAAGATACAAAGATGGTGGATTCCCGTGCTTTGTACTGGGTGCTGCTGGAGATATTTCCTTTCCAGATGAGATGATTCTTTGGGAGAGGTTAATATGATAGAGTGTGGGGGCAGGGTCTCTGGTATTCTCATGTATTGGGTCTTTGCAGCTAGATCAGCCCACTCATATACAAGTCAAGTTATTAATTTCCTCTAATTTAAAACATGTACTGTACAGATTTTTTTTTAAAACAAATAAAACTCAAGTGCAGGAATTTATATATCCATCCTTTAAATTCCATTGAGCTGGCTTTGGCTCCTTCTTCCGGTTTCCTACATTGTAAAAAGGGTAGGTTAGAGCACGGACTAAAAGCCTTCACAGTCCTAACTTTCTCCTCTAGGATTAAATTGCTAGGCTGTGGCTGTGTCCTAAGCTGCTTTTTGGAAGACTGTCTGAAATTCAGACGAAGCTCTGTCGAAGTACCTCAGGAGGCAGCAACGAGCAGGGACTGTAGGGATCTTAGCAACAGTGATGGTGGAGTGGGAGCCAGCGTTCAGATTTGGGGGGCAGGGAGAGGTCAGATGGGGGGTCCCCATGCCAACTTAAAGCCAAGGGGACCGGACTTGGTGTGCAAATACAGGTTATGAATATGATATAGGCTGCAAGTAAGGGGCCACTTGGTATTTGAATACTCTGCAAAACAATTCTAGAGCAACAGTTACCAGGTTATTGTGCAGCAAGCATTTCTCCTTCTGGAAAATTGTTCTCTCAAGAGGCAGGTCATGAAATGTGTCACTGATCAGCATGTTGGCGAGTGTGACACCGGGCAGCGAGAAGCACTAGCCTCCTTTGTCTCATTCAGAATTTAACTGCCAAGGGGCCTGTTAACAATTGTCATGTGATACTTTAAGATTAATGTCCTATTAAGGGCTTTTGCAAATCAGATTATCATCACAAAGCCTCAAGTTGGAGCTGTCAGAACAAAATGAAAGAACCAAAAATCTAGGGTGAAGCTTTGTCACTCAGCTCACCGAACAAAGCTGGAAAAAGTGAATTCATTTCACCAGATATGATGAAGCTGTCACATTCATATTGACATCACATCATCACTTTTAACAATATAAATCTACTTCTTACTGAAAATAGCTAGAGGATATTCCAGATTCTGCCCTGCTCTAGGGCTGACAGAGGAGAGGTCTACGGCTCCGATCGGTTAACACAAACTTTACTACCAGCAACCACAACCCCAATCACAGATCAAGAACACAACACTGCCTAAAGATGCTTGCATTTAGTAGTTAGAGGGGCTGAAGGGCCAGGTCAAAGTGTACATTTTCAAATACCTATCTACCTATGGCATTTTGTGGAACATTTTTCTTGTTCCCATATAAGTTCCTGAAAGCAGTTAGTCCATGAATTCATCCTAATTCATTTATTTATAATTACTCAAATCCTTCACTTAAGTATAAGGATTTATAACCATAAACTAATCAACCTGTCTATCGGGATCAACATCCCAGTTCCCAGAAACTTAACCATGTAAGTTCTGAACAATTAATTTATAAATCCTATAAATTTGCACCATTACTTGAAAAGCATAACTGTATGCAGCCCTGTTCTCTAAGCGAATGTAGTTTCCCTTCCGTACGTCCACATGTGTTTGAGACCGAAGAAACACAGGTAAGTTTCTGCTCTCTCAGTGGTGCATGGGGGGCTGAGCTGGTGTTTTTACCCCCATGCACAGCTGTTTACGGCTTTGAAAATTCCCAGATTGAAAGAATGTAGGTGTAGGAGTTCCTAATAGTGAATATAATTCAACATCCCCCATGAAAGCAGAAAGCACAATCGATAGCCAATCAGGAGACCTAGGATCAAATTTAGGCGGAACCCCAGGTATAGCTGTGCTTCCGTGGGTGTGACCAGCTAGTTGCACCCTCGGGGACCCTGTGACTCGTGCAGCTGAGCGAGTTTCTCTCTTCCGAGGCCGGGACCCTCAGAACCACCCGTCACCACTGCGGGCAAGTGTGGGGGTCCTCAGACGCTACACTGCAAGTTGTTGATTTCAATCCTGGGTCTCCTTATTTCCTTATTTTTCTTTTCCCTCTTATAATCGATTGTTAATTCGTATACTGCGTAAAAAGAGGAAGGGGTTGTGAGGAGAGGGCAGGAGTGCTGCACAATGGGAGGGAGGAGATGTTGAGGGGGCAGGGAAAGGAGGAGAGGAGGAGGGGAGAAAGAAAGAGAGGAGAGGGAGGGAGGAGGAGGAGGATGAAGAGAGAGAGAGAGAGACAGGGGTGGGGAGGGGGAGGGAGGAGAGCAACTCTCAGATGCAGGGTTTCTCTGATGCCCCCGTCCTCCTCCGAGGCCCCCACATCTGACTCCGAGGCCCTCATTCTCTGAGGCCCCATTTTTTAAAAAATTCAGTTTTAGTGAGATATATTCACATAACATACAATCATCCATGGTGTACAATCAACTATTCACAGTACCATCATATAGTTGTGCATTCATCACCAATCTATTTTTGAACATTTTCCTTACATCAGAAAAAATCAGAATCAGAACATCCCACCCTATTTTTCATTTAGGTTTTGTCCCCATAATTCTACTCATCCATCCATACACCAGATAAAGGGAGTGCGATCCACAAGATTTTCACAATCACACTGTCACCCCTTATAAGCTACATTGTTATACAATCGTCTTCAAGAGTCAGGGCTACTGGGTGGAGTTTGGTAGTTTCAGGTATTTACTTCTAGCTATTCCAATGCATTAAAACCTAAAAAGGGTTATCTATATAGTGCGTAAGAATGTCCACCAGAGTGACCTCTCGACTCCATTTGAAATCTCTCAGCCACTGAAGCTTTATTTCGTTTCATCTCACATCCCCCTTTTTGTCAAGAAGATGTTCTCAATCCCACGGTGCCGGGTCCAGATTCATCCCCGGGAGTCACATCCTGTGTTGCCAGGAGATTTACACCCCTGGGAGTCTGAGGCCCCATTTTGTCACACCAGCAGCGGAGGCTCACAGAGGTCTGCGAGTGGCCCCAGGCCATGGCTCGGTGGCAGGCACCCTCTGGGTCCTGCCCATGTGGCATCTGGGTCCCAGTGTCCTTGCTCTCCACCTCTCTTGGTGCTGAGTCATCCCAGGACCCGGCATCTGGCTGCCGCACTCTCCTCCTCAGGTGTCACCGCAGCCTCTGCAGACCCTGGGCCCTGGTCCTGCCGTTTGCTGCCCTGGGCCTGCCAGGTACCAGCGGGCTCCTCACCTGTGCTCAGGTGGCCTCCTCTCTTGGAACAATCTCTGAGAAGAGATTCAGCCTCAGCCCTGGAACTGCCTCCTTTTGAGAAGTCTTCCAGGCACTGACACGGTGATGGGGACGGGGGTGAGAACCACAGCGTGTGCCTGGGCACCCTCTCCGGGTCTTGGTTTAATGCACCATGAAGCTCTGAGATGCTCAGACGGGGGTGTGCTTGTCTCCATGTACCTGTCCAAGGGCCTGTGGGAAGCCAGGGGTCCCCGGGGGAGTGTGAGAAACTGCCTCTGGATGTCACTGTCACCAACCAGGTGCTGCTACGATGGACTGATTTCCCCGAGAGCCTCAGCGTTGTTGGCACGCGGCGGGACAGGCAGGCAGAGCTGGGGGACCCGGTGGGGAATGGCTAAACCGGGGCTGGCGTTTGAAGGGCTCCATCCACTGGGCTTCAGCCAGAGCCGCCGGGTCAGTAGTTTCCAATGGCGCGAGGCCCTGTCTCGCCACAAATCTACACAACTGCGGGACCTGGAAACAGAGCCCCCAGTTAGGAAAACTCTGCCGTCAGAGGCCTGAACGCACGGAGGTTTCCGCGGCCGGTCTCGGCTGAAGATGAGCCCAGGGCTCCCCCAGCACATCGCTGAGGGGTAAGCGAAGTCTTCTGGGCCCTCCTAGGCAGCAAATCCCGAGTCTTAGTGGCTGGAGCCGGGGAGGGAAAAGCGGGGTAAGCGTGCACCCCTTCAGCAGGCCGGCGCCCAGCCCCGCGCGCAGAGCCGTGGAGGTGGCCGGGCGTTGGCAATCTCGGTGCTGGAGGGCAGCGGGGTGCTGTGCAGTGGGTTCGGTGAGAGCTGCTGGGACGCACCGCTGGATAATTCGATTTCAAACTCTGCAAAGTACATTCACGAAAAGTCTTTGAACTTCAGAAAAAGGAGGTAACGCTCTAGGAAGACAGACGCCGCGGAGGCCGTTTTGCAGGGGAGGCTTGGAGAGGGGCAGGGGTGCTGGGGGTGGGGGTGGGGGCGGGCCGGGGTCGAGTGTGAGTCGGTGCCAGCCGGCGGCGCGGTCCCCACGTCCTGCGCCTGGGCTTCCCGCACGGGGCGGCTCCCTGCGCCTTCCCTGCCGAGGGTGCCAGGGGGAGAGACGCGGGCGCCACGGGCTTTGCTTGCGGTCCGATGGGCCCAGTGCGCCCTCCCTCTTCACGCCCTGCATCCAGACTTTGCCCCCTCCCCGGACTCCAGATGCTGCCCCAGGGGTGGGGGCAAGCCTGAACCCGCGGGCTTTGCGGGGTGAGGGCCGCCCCCAGCCTTCCCTCCCCAGAGGGCCCCCAGCCCCCCCCCCCCCACACACACACATCAGCTGGCGCAGAAGAGACCCGGAGCTGAGTCCTTTCCCTCCTGGCAGACAACTGCCCAGTATGGAAAAAGAATTCAAACCTCACTTACGAGGTTGCAGCCAGCGTTTTACAAATGAAAGGGCAATGGAAAAGCCAGAGGCGGCGGGGAAGCCCCTTCGCCAATTCCCAGAAGGAGAGGTCCCTTACAGTGGACATGCTGTGTTTCCCCAGGGGCTGCATTTTTACAGTTATGATTGTTCATCAGCCAAAGGAATAAATATACAGATCAGAGCACCTGATAAAAATGATCCCACAGTGATGGCAACCACCCAGTAGATGACATTTAATTTGTTTATACCCAACAGCCTGCTTGGGGCAGATGGGCTCAATGCGTGGAAAGGGCCTTGAGCAGCAGATGGGAGGGCCTGTGGGGGGAAGGCAGCCGGGGCGCAGGACCTCTGGGGGCCTCACTTGTATTTATATGGGGTCGATAACGCACATTTCAGATGAGTGCCCTAAGATTAAACTACGAATGTACATAAACGTCTCTAAGGAGGCGCTCCGCAGACGGCTGCTTGGTCCTTTCCAACCAGGGAAATCTGAGGGCTTTATCTCCGTTTTTGCCTCCCCGCAGCACTTCGCCCGGAGCAGGGTCCCATCGCGTCTCCTTTTCCAGACAAGGTGGTGGCTTGTCCGAGATGGAGCCACCAGGAAGGGGGAGCTGGGACGACCCAGGCAGGGTGAGCCCAGAGCTGACGGAGCCTCTCCCTCCGGGAGCTGAAGGTTCTCTCTGTGGTTGGGGACTGAGGGGCGCGGTGTGTGGGGGACAAAAGACAGCAAGGGTGAGGGCAGGGGCCGAGAAGCGGGCAGAGCTGCCCCGGGCTTCTTGGGAGGAGCCGGCGGGAGGAGAGCAGGAGGAGCCAACACAGGGAGGTCCTTGACTTGACAGGGTCCCCACGGGGCCGCCGGAGCTGCTGGGAGCTGCTGGGAGCTGCTGGTGCTCGGCGATCACGTCCACACGATCCCTGCAGCCAGAACAGCTCCTTCTCCTAAGGCTGGATCCAGGGTGTCAGAATTGACGTTCCCATGATAAATGAGATGAGGTCTGGAAACTTCCAGAAGAGGCAAATGCCTTACTCAAGCTGACAGTTTCTGAGTTATTTTCTTTGGCAGACTGTACTTTGTAGTCACTCCAAGCTCACCATCATCCATTCCTAAGAATTTCAAAAAGGGCAAGAAGCATAGAAGTGACATTGAACCTGGGCAGGCAGAGTGCTCTCTGAAAAAACTATTTCCACAGAAATAGATTCTTTACCATAGAAACTGCATGAGGTCACTTAGGAAGAGAACCCTTTTCACCTTATTGGATCCAGAATAAGGGAACTATTAGGCATTTGTCAGTTGAGAGGAGAATGAAAAACATTGTTTTTTGTTTTTGTTTTTTTTTGTATGAGGATAAAGTGCATAAAGAGCTTATTGCACTTTTGTACCTTAGTGATGCCAAAGGAAATTGCTAATCTTTTTAATGCAGATTGAAACATAGCAGATGAACCTTAAAGGAAAATGAGATGAATGATTTACAGGCTGAAAAAATATACTATTTGTTTGGTGAAAAAATCTATAAACATATGAACAGAGGAATTTGTTTCACATTATTATGGAAATTTTGTCCACATTTTTTCCAAGGGCTCTCTTATTTTTTTTTTTCATAAAGTATTGGTGGCAAAAACTATTTATAACAATATTTTTATTATAAAAGTAATAAACCTTCATTGAGAAACTCTTGGAGACTAGAGAAGAGTATAAAAGGAAAAATAATATCCAGCTATGATTCCACAACTTATTGTTAACTGTAGATGCCATTTTGCCATCTCTCTTTTCACCCTTTATTCTATGTTTTTAAACAAAAGTATAATCATTTATTCACTTTGTTTGCTTTTATTCTCTTAGGATTATACTCTGAATATTGACACCACTTTGTCTACTCTTTATTCTATGTTTTTAAACAAAATTATAATAATTTTATAATTTTAAAGAAAATGCTATATTATTTAATTTTAATTTATAAACATTTTTGTTTTCCTTTACGTAATATTAATGTATAAATATTTTCCAGATTGTTAAATCAGTTACAGCCCATTACCAAATGGTAACCACATTAAGATGTGGTATAAAACCTTTGAGTGTTTGTCCATACATAGATGTGTATGGAAATGTACTGGGGACTAGGTGGGGAAATATTTCCTCATGCCAGTACTGGAATCCCAGTATTTGGCTCTTCAGTGGTTTATTTTTTTATTTTGGGGCATGTTGATTTCTTCCAGTTTTTCATTATGGTAACTGTGAGGTGATGAACAGCTTCATCTACGTGACTGCCCTTTGAGAATAATTTCCAAGAAATCTTTCAGCCGCGCTGGAGAGCCTGGGACCCTGCCACTTGCTAAAAAGCTTAAACCCAGCTGCCTTCTCCCAGCTGGAAGGCAGTAACTCTCCTCCATATTTTTCCAACAAGGAGTAAAGTCTTCTTTACATTTTTCATCTAGTATTTTGGAAATGACAGTCTTATTTATTTTAAATTTCAATCATTCGATATGCTAAGTACAAACACTTTTTAAGGTATTTGTTGGTCCCTTGAATTTCTTCATTGTAATTTCACAATTGAATATTTTGCCCTTTTCTTTCCTTTTGGAGATATTTCTTTCCCTTAATGATTTGTAAAATGTCTTTGATACAGTAAGCATGTCAAATCTTTGCCATTTATTTTGGAATGATTGCTTGCCACTTTGCTATTTGTCTGTAAACCTGATTTGATGTTTCTAGATAGGCAAAAAGTTTTTACTTTCATGTAGCAAATTAGTTCTTTATGATTTTTCCCGAGGTTTTGCCACCCTCAGCTATTAATACAAATTCTCCCATAGGAAATTTATGCTTTAATTTTGATATATTTAGTTATTTGATCTATTTTATTTCATTTATTTTAAGATAGAGAGAGAAGCAAGAATGCTATTTCTGGGTCTAGCATGAAATTGGAACATTTTTTGGCAATTAGTTTTTCTGGTAACATCCTTTATCGGATAATTTTAAATATCACATTTCTTCCCTTTCTGTTTATGTGGAAAACAGATTCGTAGCAGAATGGCAGAGCAGGTGTGACCTGGGTCTTGCTTTCTAGTCCCACCCCAGCCTGCACTGACCCCTTTCCTGGGAGAGGAGTGGAGGGGAGATGAGGCAGGTGAAGAGTGAGCCAGAGACAAACTCCAGCTTTCGATCAGAGCCAATTCTTACTTTACCCGACAAGCTGCATGGCTTTGGGAAAGTTGTCTCTTTTCTCCAGCCTCTCCATCTCCAAAACCGAGAGGTGGGACACGAAGACCTCCAGGTTCCTTTTAGCTTTCAGGACCCTGGAGCTGGACCTCAGTAAGGAAGGAGCAGGCATTGAAGTGTGGGCAGAGTGTGGCTGGGCAGCTGGTGGGTCTGTGAGCCAGCACTGGGGCACAGGTGCCAAAACCAGTAGCTGCCAAGGCTGCTGTGAACATCGGCTCCAAGGATGCTCGGCTGTAGCATGGGAACAGGGCTGCCTTGTCTTGCCCCGTACTGCTCGATCCCCTGAGCATTTGCTGGGTCCCAGGCATCATTCTTCTAGGAAAGAGGGGGCTCTGACTGGGGACCTGCAGGTCACCTCCCACCACAGGAAGTGTGTCATTTGTTCTGCCCAGAGTTGGTCCTCAGGGTGATTTGTTGTTGTTGTTGCTTGTTTAATCTATAATTAAATTATTTGCCGAGTTCAAAAAGCCAAGAAATCTTGATTTTGTGTTTCCCTTTAAAAGTCGCAAGATTCTGCAGACATAGTCTTGTCCCATTACAGCACAATGGCCTGATTAGTGGGCTGTGAGCTACTGGTTGGCTTTGGTCCCCACCACCCTCTATTGTTTCCTACACCATGGTGGGCAGATGCCATTGATCATCACCCCTGCACTGTTTCCCTTGGAGTGAAAACTGGAGTGAAATATTTCCTATATCCTCCTTGTGCTCTATAAAAAATGCAAACATGAAAGGCAGAAGAAATGGACTGTAGGCTCCAAGCAGAAAAGATGAGAGCAAGCCAATGGACAGGTGAAACTGAAAACATATTCTATATGTTTCCTTTATGAACCAAGTGTATCTGTGCAGAAAGATTCAGCTCAAGACACGTCATGGACCAGATAATAGGAACATGATCTCTGATCAATAGGAGGAAGAAATGCATGGTGATACATTTAATGAACTGTGAAAGGAAACCGTTTCAGCAGGTCTTAGTTCTTTATTTCAATAACTGATGTAGTTGAGATATGTGCCTATAAATTAAGTGAAAAGAATTGCTCAGTTTTATGAAGAATATCCTTAAGTGTACTGGAAATATTGTGTTCTGAATAGAGACAAATATCTGGGAATGTAAATCTAACTGGAAATGCTGCCAGTCAGTCTGGTTAAGGACTTATAGGACAAGTTATGAGAACAAGTTAATCATTTGTAGCATTAGTTTCTTGTAACTGTTGAGAATCCAGATATAGATAGTGCTTCTCAGTAAGCCCTATTTATTCCAGGTGACATGCGAATCTTTGCAAGTATAGAACTTTTGGACCTGTGTTGCAAGAAAGTACAGACATCAAGGAGTTGACTTCACTTGAGATGTTGAGAAAAGTCTTAGGGTTTAACCTAGACTCATCAAAATCAACATATGTGACTATGAACCATATTTGCATCAAATGCTGAACTTGGGAGAAAAGTTCAATCCCCTGTGGCAGTGTTTTCTCCAAGTCAGGTGTTGTCGGGAGGCGACGCAGAACGTAAGAAACAGAGTAACAGTTGCAGCAAAGATGGGAGCAGGGGACTCAGAGCCTAGTTGGTCAAGAGTGCCTGCACTTGTTCCACGTCATATTTATTAGCTTCATTTTATCACAGGAAATAGGGGAGTTAGGAACAGGCCAGAGAAGGCAAGATAGGGAGTCAGAGACGGGCCATTCGAGACTTGCACGCTTCTTGCATAAACCATGCGGGTGCTGCCCTGGACAGTGTTCCGTCCGGGCAGTGCTTGGTGTTCCAATGTCTGCACCCTTGAGTATGTCAAAGATGCATTCCAAGCTCAGGCTGTTTTCCCATATTTCCCCTTTATTGTTTTTGTATGGAGAAGAAAACTGAGCGAGCTGTTTCCTTTTGCATTAATTCGTAGACGGTTTGTCTTGTGCATCTGAGAACTAAGCATAAACCAAGTAATGTAATGCAGATAGCATAATCCCCCCACAAACCCACTGACTATGCTCTTAACCCAATTTATAGGGTTAAGAGTTTGGATTCCATCAGCAATGCCTGCAAATGTTTCTGATGAGGACAAAACTTGCAGATTTGCTTGTTGCATTGCAAGCACATCAGCTTGTAACTGATTAACATCAATACTAAGATTTTCCTTATGTCCTAACGGGTGGCGTTTCACTGATTCCCATAACATGGCTGTCTGATTGTAAGCGTGGGGAGTGATACAAAAATTAGATGTATTCCAATCACATTTTAAATGCAGCTCCATGTGTATATTCTGGACTTCTTCTCCCAGCAATAACACAGCATTTTCTAAATCCACCAGGCAATTATTTGCTTCTTTGTCTATTCTCAACTGTTCTCCCCATACCTGACTGGCGTTCTTATGCCATTGTTGCACAAATTCTGTTGTCTGAATACTCTGATGCAAGGCGGTCTCTGCCACCGCTGCCGCTGTAGTTATTGCAATAATGCCTAAAATTAGTGCAATTAGCATGCCAATAAAGCACTTGGTATGTTTGGTTATTTTTTGAAAAATAGTAAGTAGGATATGCATGTCCGGAGAAGACTTCTATGGTCTCTACTGAGATACCAGCAGCCATATACCTTTTCTCCAAAGTAGTACAAGAACCATAATGTTGGTACTATTCAAAGTGGAATTCAAACAAGTATATAAACAGCAGCTTTTATTAGCTGTGCAAACTACCTCTGACTGGACATATTAATTGATAAATTACCAACCGAAAAGAATATGGGTCACGAACACAAGCTTGTATGGTAAAATTGAGGAAAGACATGAATTCTATCGAATAATTTGTGTGGTGGTTGATAAGTGCCATTCCATAACTTAACTTGCTCCAAGCTCAAGGGAATTTTCCAGATGCTATCCTGAGAGGGGCCCACTCCTAGCGTGGGCCATGGTGGGAACATGCCCGAACCATGCCAAGTAAGGGGATGTGGTGAATTAGTGACAATACTGGTATGATTATACTGGCTGATATGCCATCTTAGTTTTTCATGTGCTGAGCAAGACTCATTCGTACCACTGCAATTCTGAACTGTGCACCCCTTGGGGGACCAGTCAGTGACTATCCCATAGGAATTATTCAATAGTAGTACACTATTAGTCCCTCAACATGTTTCCCAATAAATTCTATTTAAAGCTGGGTTGATAGTAAAACAGCAGGAGTATATTTTGTGAATTATTAGACACATACAACATTGAATATTAATTACTGCTTTAGGTGGTGGTTAGAATATTTAATGCTATTTTGTTTTAGAAAACCACTTTTTTGTTCTTTAAGTTGTGAGGTTCTATTGTTAAGCAGTTATTACTATTTTTTCACCATTTTTTAACTTTGACCACAGAAACAATTGTTTCCATAAACCTTTTACAGCTTTCTGTATCTATTTTTTTACCTTGATTACAGAAATAAATTTCCCACTTCACAAACCTTCTACAACTTCCTGTATTCATTTGGGTTTCATTCTATATTCTTAAACAATCAGTCATTTAGAACTATTTTCTTTTTCCTTTTAATTAGAAAAACATTCTTTATACCTTTTATGCAACATGTTATTACCACCAAAATCAAACTTGTTAGAATGATACTAAATATTTAAAACATTTTAGTTAATGCACTTTGAAACAGTAATAAACAATCTTTTTGCAGGGATTAATGGAATGTATAGGTGTTATATTGTTCTATTACAGGATGCCGAGAATTGTTAGGAATAGGAATTTGTTTTTTGTGTTGCTCGTCCTGCAAAAGCGGAGGAGGTGGAGGTGGCCAATCTTCCTCCTTTTTAATTACATCCTTTTTTTGGTCAGACTCCTCAGGGGGAGCCCTGGGCTAAACGGAAGATTGAAGGGGATATAGGGCAGTACAAACTAGCCCCCAGGTCATTAAGGTTGAAACTAGTATTTTGCTTCCTAATTCGTTTCTTCTTAAGGACATAGCTGACCAGTTAGTTCCCCAAATTCCAAATCTAAAGTGCCTTGTTGAATAGACAATAGCTGGGGGTGGGGGGGCTCCCGGTACAGGCGGGGGAGGAGGAGGAGGAGGTGGTGGAAGTTCCTTAAATTGAGGCGTGGGAGCGGAGGGAAAACAATCCATGGGCAATGGAGAGTGTGGCTTAAGGGGGAGAGAATCCTCACCCTCCGGGTCCACCGGATCATCATCATCATTCTCCTCCTCATCCTCTACCTGGAGGGGCTCCAAAACTGACTTAATCAAGGTCCAAGTGGACCAAATGGTGACTGGCAAAGGGACACCCTGTATACGCAATTTCTTCAACTCTTTACCCACCTTATCCCAATCACTAGATTCCAGGGAGCCAAGAGAAGGAAACCAAGAGCAATAGTTTTCTACAACTTGCAAGAGCTCTAGAATATGAGATTCACTAGCCTTAGCACTGAGCTGACGGAGGAGACAAGCATAAGGTCGATACTTAGTTTGTTGTCTCCGTTTCCATGGTAACCCTGCTTTACAGAATACTCGCGAGTGTCCTCACCTTTGAGGACGTAGAAGGACTTCAAGTTCCACCCGAGGTCCTGTGCCGATATTGTAACCACGAATTCGCTTGCCGCGAGCCTTCTGCCGGGCTATCTGTGCCCCACGTTGGGTGCCACTTGCTGTCGGGAGGTGACGCAGAATATAAGAAACAGAGTAACAGTTGCAGCAAAGATGGGAGCAGGGGACTCAGAGCCTAGTTGGCCAAGAGTGCCTCTGCTTGTTCCACATCATATTTATTAGCTTCATTTTATCACAGGAAATAGGGGAGTTATGAACAGGCCAGAGAAGGCAAGATAGGGAAGGTAGCAAGATAGGGAGTCAGGGATAGGCCATTCGAGACTTGCACGCTTCTTGCATGAACCATGCGGGTGCTTCCCTGGACAGTGTTCCGTCTGGACAGGACTTGGTGTTCCAATGTCCGTATCCTTGAGAATGTCAAGGACACATTCCAAGCTCAGGCCGTTTTCCCACAGTCAGCACTTGGGTTGTCCACAGCATCATTCCCCAGGAAATGGTTTGTGCTGAAATGTGAAATAGGACCTGTAATGATTAGGTTCATGTGTCAACTTGGCCATGTCATGGTGCCCAGGTGTCTGGTCAAACATGCACTGGCCGAATTGTTACTGCAAGGGCATTTGGGGCTAGTTAATGAACCAGAAGGCTGGTTTATTAAATCATCAGTCAGTTGGCTATAGCTGTGACTGATCACATCAATGAAGGGCATGTCTTCCACAATGAGAGAATGCAATCAGCTGGATTTTATCCAATCAGTTGAAGGTTTTTAAGCAAGACAGATAGAGGACCTCCACTTCTTCTTTGGCTAACCAGTGGAGAATTTCCTGAGGTGTTCATTGAAGTTGCCAGTTCGTTCCTGAGTAGTTCATCGAACACCTTCATTGGAGTTGCCAGTTTGCTGCCTGCCCTACGGAATTTGGACTTGTGCATCCCCTCAGTTACATGAGGCACTTTTATAAAATCTTATATTTATAGATATCTCTTGTTGATTCTGTTTCCCTAGAGAACCCTAACTAATACAGGTCACATCATGGACATATCCTTTGCTCAGCCAATCCGTACGCTCCCGTGGTCGAGCTCACTGATGTTCAAGCTTTGGCCGTGGAATTGATGTGCTGCGTGATCATTGGCTGGGCACTGGGAAGGTCAGGCGCCTTAGCTGTGGGCTGGTGCTGAAAAGATGTCTTAAACTGTTAAAAAGAAACCTCTTTCAAGGAAAAACTCTACCCGCAGCAGCAAATGTGTACTGAAAGACTCAGCTTTTTCATAAATTCAAGTCTATCTACACACTTGCATTATTTTTTCCTCTCCTGGGGTGTTCATGACTCGTTACACAAATTCATGATTCAGTTCATTTGTTCTGAGTCCAACTGCCTTTGGGAGACTCACTTAGAATGATAGGACCCATTTTCCTTTGGTCAGCCTGAAGTACAGTCCCCAAATTGTGGAACTGAGAGCTGAAATCTAGAAAAGGTTTTCCAATTTCAAGCTTAATGAAGATGATCTCACATTGTTCCTTCTGTCTTCCTTATTTAATATGGCAGTGGGAATGGAAAGTTATAAATGGAAGTTATCAAACTGCTGTGCCAATAGCACATAGAAAACTAAATTAAGGATAAATCTGGAATACCAGAATTCCATCATCATATTGTTAGGAAAACCACTGTGCAAAGGTTACTCTCAGTTCTGAGGTGCCCACATTTGTGAAGTGAAACAAAAGGCCTGTTTTTGACACCTTAGTAGAGAAAAAGTAAGGAGTTTGAATCCAAGTCAAGACAGCAATAAGTTTAAAATAAACAGTTGAATAAAGGAAAATTTCTCCTTTTGATTTTTGTAATTTTTTTGAATTTTGAATCTAAAATAAAATCTTTAATATCCTGTTGCATCATGGTTTGATAAAACTAAAGTTTTAATTTATTCTTTGACCGTTGCTTTCCTAATCCACTGCCCCTTCACTTATTTATGTTCCTACCTGGCCTGTGGGAGCATTGGAGTTCATGGCCTCTGAGCTATGTGCTCTTGGGGGAGAAGTTTCCTTCTCACGTAGGGTTGCAGCCAGGAACCAAGCAGTTGGGAAACAATGGTGGAAGGTATGAGTGTGAACCAAGAGCCAGTTCCTGGCTGATGAAATAGGTGATTTAGTTTATTTTTTAAAGAATAAACTTAATTTTTAAGAACATTTTGAGATTTACAGAAAAGTTGCAAAGATAATATAAGGAGTTCCAATATACTCTACATTCAGTTTCCCTAATTATTAATGCCTTACATTACTATGGATTTGTTATCATGAATGAACCAATACTGACACTTTATTAGTAACTAAAATTCATACTTTATTCAGATTTCCTCAGTTTTGCCCTAATATCCTTTTCTGTTCCAGGAACACATCCAGGATACCATGTTACATTGAGTCATTGAGTTCAGTGAACCTTATGAATTGGTGTAATGGAGAAATTTTAGAAGAATCTGGTTCAGCCCTTTAGTTCACAATGATAAATTCTTTTTTAAGTTGTAGAGACAGAAGTACATGGGATGCTCTTGGCCAAAGAAGAGCTCCTCGTCTCTTCCCTATTCACTCTCTTGCCCAGTCAGGACTTTTCATCAATTCAGGGGTGAGAGGGAGATTATAGTCTGGCCATTGAACTTGTCTGGTCTGCAAGTTATGCCTCTATTTTTACTTTTTCTCTCCTAAATATGTATATATTCATATCTGCCCAGTGAGGAGGGAACAAATCATCAGTTATCTCTAAGGTCTCTGGGTTTCCGCAGTTTCAAAAGATCCTTGCACGGAGTGGGAGTAGATACCCAATTAGTTATTTTATAAAATGTAGAGGACTAGGTTTATCATTGTAGAACAGACTGAGGATGAGTGTTAGAAAGTAACTCTTCATCAGGGAGGATTGGCTAGCATGTTATTTTCCCATCTCCCACCACAACTTTTCTACCCTCTAACTCCTGTTGCTGTTGAATCTCTCCAGGCATGATTTTGGAGAAAGCTGTTGGTTTCTTCCTCTTTTTTCTTGCTGTTGAATCCCACAGAACACAAAACCACCAAAAAAGTTTTTCATGCTACAAGCCACCTGTATCCTTGCCTCCCAACTTCACCTTATGTTTCACTTTATATTATTTTATTTAAAGCAGTCTGAAAGATTTAATAGTACATAGTTCCATATATAATGAGTCTCATGTAAGTTACAGTACTAACTTCAGGATTGTGAGAAACCAACCAGCCAACCAGCCAGCCAGTCAGGCAGCCAACCAAACAGCCAACCAACCGACCAACCAACCAGCCAGCCAACCAACCAGCCAACCAGCCAACCAGTCAACCAGCCAACCAACCAGCCAACCAGCCAGCCAACCAGTCAACCAGCCAACCAACCAGCCAACCAGCCAATCAACCAACCAACCAACCAACCAACAGGCCAACCAACCGACTAGAATTTGTGTCAGACGCCAACAGATCTGAGGTGGAGTTGTAACTACTATTACTAAGAAATGACTCAATCTCTCAGAGTCCCAATTTCTTCATTTGCAAAGGGATATGAGAATACTGAGAGTATTTAGTGTTTATGAAAATACCTTACACATAGAAAATGCAGCTTCCCTTCCCTGACTTCCTCCTTTCCCTCCTCCCTCCTCCCCTTGTCTCTGACATTCTCCCCATCTGCCTCCCAGAGGAAATAAGAGAATTTTCTCCAGAGAATCCTCAGACCTGGGAAATAAGATGCCTTTGTGTTCTGTGATGGCCACGGAAATCTCACCTGCATACGTTTTACCCAAATGCTGCTAATAAAGCTGCTCCTGCGTAAGGCAGCTCTGGGACATGCCTGTCAGGAGCTAATAAAGCTGCTCCTGCGTAAGGCAGCTCTGGGACATGCCTGTCAGGAGCACTTGCCTGAATCATCAGACTTTCTTCCAGAAGTCTAGAGTTGTGAAACCATATATCAAAATTTGACCCAAGTTTTCCTTTCTTGTCTTTTCTTTTCTTCCAAATTGTGACATCAACAATGTTAACAGAAATAATAAGTTGAACTTAGAGCCTTTTGTTTTTCATCTGGAAAATATGGATATTAACACTTATCTGCCAGGTGGAATTATGACAATAAAATAAGACAATAAATGCAGCGCCAAGCACAGGGCCTGGCACATAGGTTTCTTTCCACTTTTCCTTTTATAGGCAATAGTGTTTTGAGGAGAAAAACACACATTTGAAAATCTGAAAAGCCAACATTTGAATAAAAACATTCTTCTCACATAATTACAATTTGAAACATATTCCTAATTGATTTACACAGGTGGTTCCTGCATGTCTTTTGTTCTGCTCACATTCCTAAAATAGCTTCATAAAATAGTATTTAGAGGCAGGGCTCTGTCTTACAGGATGTACTATATGCTTTGAATCTGAGATCCTGGTAGTTAGGTCCAAGAATGGGTCCAAGAATTGAGGGAAGGGAGTGGCTCCTCTCATTATTACAGTATTTTTGCCTCCCCTCCCAGTAATTTTGAGCTCTGCTGACTTGGCAATTGTAGGCTCCCCAGGGGTATTGCTTCCACCAGGAGATGCAGCAGTAGCTCCACTGAACTGGAAGATGAAACCTCCACTTGCCATTCTGGGGTCCTTAGACCACTGAACCAGCAGCCAAAAAGGAGCTACTGTACTGGCTGGAGTGATTCATCCTGATTACCAAAGGGAACTTCAGATGCTGCTACATGGCAGAACTATATCTGGAACCCAGAGGGTTCTCTGAGTACCCCTTCACACTTCCATGTAAGTACTAACTAGTGTAACGGTTAATGGGAAAGTAGAGCAATCAAAGGAAATGCAGGGTGACCAAGGACTCAGACCCTTGGGGAATAAAGGTTTTGGGTTTCTCCCCCAGGTAAGGAACACTGAGTGGCCGAGGTTCTGACTAAGGGTGGGGGAAATATGAAATGGATAGTGGAAGAAGGAATCCGTAGATACCAGTGATGGGCTCATGATGAATTAGAGAAGCAAAGACTATAGAAGCTTTGTGTATTTTCTATTTGCTTATTACATGTAACTGTCTTTTTATATTCACCATTTTCTTCCTTTACTTTTTCCCATTTTTATTTTATATTCAAATTGTTGGAACTCAATTTTATAATTTATGAAGCAAAATACTCAGTGAAGCTGTGGCTGACTTTGAGGAATAATTCATGTAGCCAGCGATTGACACAATGGTGGCTCACACTGGGAATTCTCACTTGGGGAAAGGGTAAGAACTTCACTTGTAAGAGAAATACATATATCTTATTAGGCAGAAATATAGAGTTGTTTTCTTGTTGTACAGGAGTTCAGATGTGTGTAGAAGGGTGCATATGGTAGCTAGCTAAAAGGGTGAACTGTGCCAGTTATCCATCTATTACTTTCAGCTCCAAATTTACCCTTCATTGCCTGCTCTGTGGAAATTGAGATGGGCCCTTTAAATATTTTTCCTTTTCCAGCTGGCAGGATATTAACATTTTTTCAGTAGAAGCTACTGGAAAGACATTGCAGGGGGGAGGGGTTTCCCTCCTTGTTTCCAGAGTGATCTGGGCAGGCTCTGCCGAATCTGCGACTTCTCCGGGTTCTGGCTCCTGCCGTGCAGGTCGCTTCTTCAATGTCTGACTTTTTCAGCATGTGTGGCTTCCCCAGCACCTGTCTTTTGCTTCACAGGTGGCTTCCCCAGCTCAGACTCCTGCAGCACACTCAGCTTCTCCAGTGCTCTGGCTGCTGAAGTGGGGTTCCCCCCAGCACTTCCACTTTGCATGGTTTTGTGGCATAATGCCCCCATGAACAGCCTTCCCTGGCACCCTGAAGGGCATATTTCTAGCAAGTTCTAGAGGAACATTTCTGGCAAGTTTCCACTGGTGCGGCACTACGGTAACTTCTCTGTGGCCATGTCTTCTCTAACAAGGGCTGGCCCTCAGCCCTGGGCGTGGGCTTTTCCTTGGGTGCTCCATCTTAGCCATAGGGCTAGTGGCTGTTCCTTATATCTGCTAATCCTGTCTTCTTTTGAGTGTCCTTCACATCTTGCTAGTCAATCCCTTGTTACCCCTGCTTTAGATAATAACTCTTTATATTAAACTTTCCTTATTCAAATTACTGAGTCGTTTCTGTCTCCTTATCGGATTGTAAAAGATACAAGACCATTATCTTTTGTTGCAAAAAAAAATACAAGTCTGACAATTTTCAAAAGTAACACTGCACAGAGCAAACAATACATTGCAATTCAGTTATTGCCATTTGAAATGTATTCTCAATTGATTTATACTTTTGGTTCCTGTGAGTCTTTTGTTCTGCTTGCATCCCTACAATAGCTTCATAAAATATTATTTAAAACAGTCTTAGTGCTCCATTTTCTCCAGGATCAATCCTTAATGCCTAAAATACCTCCATATCAAGACCACATTGGAAGCTGAATTTCTCCGGTGCTTGCCAGGCTACGCTTGGTCAAGCTGTAAGCCATCTGGGCCTTAGGACTGTTTAATAAGGGGATGCAGATGATGTAATTGTAACAAATGTAATGTGTGCATGGTTGTGAATTCCTCATGTCCCATTTTCTCACCTCAAACTGTAATCTTTAATTAAAAAAGAAAAAGAAAACCAAAAATAAAAATGGGACTTCAAAGGAAAATTGCCTTTTAATTTCTGGGTGGAATGGCAGTAAGACCAAAGCCCTTGCAGCTGGACCGGATATAATGTTGGAAAATCATTCACTCGTGATATCAACCTTTCTTCAACTGCAGCAGACAGAATGCAGCTGAGGTTAGGGCACATGCCCTCGCCCGGGCAACCAGACTGGGCAAGACAGTCTGCTCTTGATCTCTGGGAATTGCCTTTCTCTCAGCAAGGCTGGCTGCATTTTCTTGTCTGCTAAAGAAAATATTATCTGGTTACCTAAAAAAAAATTTTTTTAAAGGGAGCCGTGTTTCTTGTTGACAAAACGAGAGATTTTGAATTTGCCTGCTTGAAATGCCCCCAAGTCCTCTCCTACCCTCCCGAGCGGCTTAAAGTCCCTTCCACGTCTGCATGTGTGGATTGAGGGCTGGAAGCATGTGTGTATGCTGTGTCCATTCATGAAGATTTGTGACATGAAGATGTGCAACTAGGGAGCTAACTGAAGTTAAGGACGGAGATATCACCCTCCTGGGGAAAATCAGCAAAGTTGCAAACACACGAGATTTGCTGTAGAATTGTCACCCCTCCAAATGAGTCTGGAGTTTCCCCAGGGGGAAAAAAAAGGTGTGGTGTGTACGGGGAAAAGTCTGATATTTCACTCTGTGGCTAACTTACCGTATCATCTTGGGAAACCACTTCCCCACTCTGGACCCAGCTTCCACCCTGGTGATGTGAGAGTGTGGGATTCCTTCAACTAAGGAATGTTATCACCTGAAGTTTCCTTGTGAATGTAAAGATGGTGGCAGGAACAAACTGTGGGTTCCTGTGCCAAGTGTGTGCTTAGCTGTGGGATGTGAGAAGCGCTGCGTTCACCCGCTCTAGCCACATGAATAAAAATGGCCATGTTTTTCAAAGAGTGTTCCAGAGAATACAAGTCCCACAGGAGGG
Organism: Choloepus didactylus; assembly: GCF_015220235.1. Lineage (NCBI taxonomy): Eukaryota > Metazoa > Chordata > Mammalia > Pilosa > Megalonychidae > Choloepus > Choloepus didactylus. The sequence goes on along the minus strand of NC_051315.1, from coordinate 130,304,979 downwards.
TCTGAGAACAAAGAGCAGGAGAAAGAAGAAAAAAGCTTGGGAGGTTAAATTGCTGGAAGGTGCCCAGCAGGTGAGGGTGGGGGCTGGGGAAGGGGTGAAACTGACCACTCAGACCCGAGTCCAGCTCGACTGCAAGGGAGAAAGGCGAGGGTGGGATCTTGGCAATTCCCACGTGAAGAAATGCCCCCTTGGGATTTGGGGATTTATCCCTTAAACCCTAACAGGCATCTGGAAGGGGGCACCAACATTCCTATGAGATGGCAAAACCCCAGTTTCTGGGGAACCACTTACAGTGTGGCCCAATCTTGCCATTTTCCAAAAATAAATCCAGGTTATGTAGCTAGGTGGTTGGGGAGCACTGTCTCTCGATCCACAGGCACGTCGGGAGAGGCTGCCCCTCCATCACCCACCTTCCCATGTTCTTATTCCCATTCACTCTGCTCTGGTTCCAGCTTTCTACAAGCTCTGGATCCAAACTCATGAGCAAAAACCTTGGTACTGGGAAATGTGTGGTCCTGTGGGGAAGGTTCGGCTCGTTTCAATGAAGCTTTCTTGAGCCCCACGTGGCAGACGCTATGCCTGAGCTCTGGGCCTGTTGGCTGTGTGATCCAGGGTGAACTTACTCTTAGCTTTATCGTTTGTGGATGGGAGACGCTACTAACATCCTTGTTGTGTTGTAAAGAATAAATGAGGCAAGGCTTATGGGACTAGATGGGTACATTAAAAACCTGCTTTAAAATAGCTCTTGGACATTTGTTCATGGATTTAACCAACTTTTATTGAGCATTCACTATGGACCTGAGACTGCAGACACCGGGGATTCAGCAGAAAACAAGGACACGATGCCCATAATCAAAACCCTTACCTTCTAGTGACACAAGCCGCACAGCAATGCTATCCAAGTTCCATGAACAATGCATATGGCTTCTAAAGGATTTTTAGAGGCTACAAATTTAGAAATGGTTCTAGGACTAAGATTTGGACTCATGGGGTGCTGGAATCTTCAGTATCTTTTTGTGACTGTATGGGCTCTTTTCCTAATAAAACGGCAATTGTGCTTGCTTCTCTCAGTTCCAAAAGGAGGGGTTAGAGAGGGTTTTCGATAGAAAGTTTCCGAATCCTTGGGCATGCCCGCTATTCACTATTACATTTTATTATATAAAAACCTGCTGTCTTTGAAGGTTTGAGCATTTAGAAACACAAATCAACCATTTAAGGTTGCCTTAGCTTCTACCTAAATTTAAGGTTTTTATTCGCATGTTTTCTGGTTCTCCTGATGCAACACATAGTTTTGTCTGTGAAAGGAAGAGGAGACCCATACACAGTTAACAAAACAGACACGGTGGCCAAATACCAAAGTGACTCCTCAGCATCCGGAAATGTTAACGGGCGTTTGCTCCCACTCCTGTCTGAGTCGTGTCCCAGGCTCTGACAACATTTGGACTCCAGGATAACTTAATATATGGGCAAGACTTCCAATTAAGAAAACAGACTCAAGAGTGCAGTTGGTTTGGAATTTCCATGGAAGTAAAAAGCCAATACGTATTGTTTGGTTTTAGGGCCTTAGAATCGCAAGCTTATTCCTGGCCTTCATGTTTCTTGGGAAGCTTTATTTTTTGAAAAATGGCAAGGCAACTCCCATTTAAACTCATAACATTTGTATATTATCCATCATTAACCAAGTGAGGGTATTTGTTTCAAAAACCATAGTGAACGTAATCATGGATACCTTAGAAACAAACAAAAAATAAGACATCCATAAAAAATTCCAAATAAAGAGAGCAGAATAAATTGATTCTGGTACATTGAGTTCTTTAGAAGCAGAGCACTTGACCTTTGATTAGTAACAATCAAAGAGTTCGTCAAAGTACTGTTTAAGATGGTGTATTTCCAGAGATTATCTTTCACTCAAGTAAGTCTATTTTGAGTGTGAATTTCCAGTGCAGTAGACTCAAGGGTTGTTTACTCTTCAGGTGGTTTGTGTCTAGTGAAAATTTTGGTAATGTCTGTGGGTTTCATTTTCTAGAGGAAACACCCTTTAGGAGTTCTAGTCCCCACCTAGTCCAATATAGATTTTTTCCTAAACTCCTTTGTCGTTACACTCGTAACTTTTCATTGATTTGTAACTTGGGGAACATATATAGGAATTGAATTATTATTCATAATTTTGCTGCACAAATTTTAGTTTGCTCATGATTTAAGTTGTGATTTATAGAAACAGTAGAATTCCATATAAAACTGGTCTAGGGGGTGAGGGAAATCATAAATTAGAGCTCATTTGTGGATCATGCAACAGGTGGCAAACTCAGTATGTGCTCTCTCATTTAATTCTATGACAATCCTATGACATGGATTCCTAACCCTTTAGCACACCCTTAATATCTTAGTAAATATTTTCCAGTGCCCCTGGGCCAAAAGATACCAAATGGTTTTCTGTAGTTAGGTTCAGCTAACCCAAGGGGCTCTGATAGATAACTCTGTGGTTACTTTGAAAATTTTAAATATCCCTGGGCATGCTTGTGAGCTGTCTGTGGCATCCTGGGGGGCCTCAGCACACAATTCGGGGACCCTGGCCTCATGAAATAAGCCCTATTAATATCCTGATTTTACAGATGAAAACTGAGTTTGAGGGTATTTACGTCCTTAGCTAAGATTAGATAGCTGGTAAGAAGTGGTGGAGCAGGGGGTCAGACCTCAGATGGTTGATTCTAGAATCCACGTTTAACTTCTACATTCAGCACCCCACACATGCCCTGCTGTGGAAAGAATTTCAGGATCTCCAAACCGGAATGGCATAAGTGGAAAGAAGAATTTGGGATGGATATCAATGATGTCTGAGGCAAAGGATGAACTCGAAGCAACAAATTCATTGAATTTTCTTTATCTTTTTCCCATTCATTGTATTCATTTCATTCATTCAAAAAGACATTCGTTGCCCGGTACTTGGCTGAGGCGCATGGAGCTCATAGTCCAGTGGGAGGGAGAGAGGAGATGAGGGACAAGAGCTTTGCCAGAAGGTTCTCTGGGTGCAGGGAGCCCAGAGCTGGGGCCTCTCTGCCAGACTGGGCCAGGGGGGCTGAGGACCTGCCGGGCTATCAGCAGCAAAGATCAAGCCAATCAAACAGAGCAAAACCATCAAAGAACAGACCAGCTGTCTGGAGACGTGGCACAGCTCAGCCAAGACTGTACTTAACATTTCCCGACCAGAACTGCCTGCTCACGGCTGCCTCTTTTGCATTGCATCACTTGCATCACACTGCTTTCATTACACATTTATTGAGTTTAAACTGCCATGGTGAGCACAGCTTCTAAGACCTGCATGCTTCCCTTTGTTTAACGGTGGTGAAATTCACAGTTGTCTCCATATCAACTCTGAAAATAGAAAGCCAGTGCCTTAGAAACTCTTACTTAGGTTTACATTTGTGTTTTTCCTTTTTAAACCCAGTAAGTCATGGACTACTATGCCTTTTGCTCAAATAATGCCTGACTTTACCTTATCTCTAGAATCATTTTTTCCTTGGAGGAGGTCAGATTTTGCAAATGCAGCAATTCAACAAGCATTTATGGACCCCTACTTGTAAAGCGAGGCAGAAACAGTCACTACCCCCACTCCAGGCACAGTCTGGTGGGGGAGAGCCAAGAGGACCTACAGATGCAAGGTCCCTAATTGAGGGATGTGGGATTGAGCTATGTCTTTAGGAATAAAGAAGAGCAGGGAGACAATAGGGGCAGGATTGCAGCCAGAGGGAGTGCCATGTTCAAAAGTCCAAAGGCCGCTGAGTGGCAGGACAGCAGATGGCAGAAAGAGAGCATCTGGAGACGATACAGAAGGCGGGCAGGGAGCAGGTTATCCTGAGATGGATTTTCTTGAAGACACTGAAGGATTTTAAACAGAAGATGGCGAGAGCCTCTTGAATGCAAAGTCAGACTTTAGTATAGTTGGCACCATTTAAAATAAATTTTATGGCCTTTATTATTTCCCATCATCATTCAAAATTTATTGATTAAACTTCTTCTATTGCACGCTGGTCTCCATTTTGAGCCTGGTGTTTGGGGGTGCCCTTCTCGTTCAGGGGGACTTGAGGGCAGTTCAGCACTAAGCAGGGAGCCGTTACCCCTCCAGGCTCCTGCTCTCACCCAGCCTCCCCTTTCCAGCTCATTGCCAAACAGGAAGAAAAAAGGTAAACAACTTCAGGATGCTGGTGACTTTTATGCAAAACCCCTTGACGATTTTTGTCCAAATTGCAGGGAGATTCTGTTTGTTTATTTCAATGGACCAGGATGGCCGTGAGTCACCATCTCACACAGATTACATCTTGTCCTATGGCTTAGAAAATAAAACCAAACAAAACCATAAAACAACCCCACACCTATCTGCTTAGAATGTATGTAAAAACATTTAAAGAGGACATAAGAAAAATTTTCTTTTTTCCTAAGGAGGGAATGAAGTGGTTTCTTCCTATCGCCAGACTCAGAGAAGCCCGCTTCTCTGCCCTTTTTCCTTGACTTTTTCACATTCAAAAGTCCTGATATCCGTGTGTGTGCATGTGTGCACATGTGCACGCTGGAAAGAGAGTTCTAGAAGTTATGGGACCTCCAGCTTGCTGTGTGCCAAGGTAGGTGAGGTATACAGGGGACCCCCTTCCCGTATTTCACCCAGCCCCTGACCTTCATAGTCCACATCAAGAGGGCTGCTTGCCCTCTGCCAGCCAGTAGGGTTTCGTCAACATGAGGCACAAGCAGCAAACTGGAAGAGGAGAGGAGAGTAAAGTCTGAGTATTTGTACCCGGTTGCTCACCTTACAGGTCTCCCTGGTTTGGCTACACCCCTCCACCAAAGACCACAGCTCCCAACTCCCCTTGGGTTCTGACACCCCTCCCTCCCCCTGCTCTGACAGGTCTGGGGTGGTGACGGCTTCTGAATCCTGCACTATCTGCTGTCCGTTGCCCAAACCCTCCTCAAATTACTCTATTTTGCACCATTGCACCATTTGTTTGCTGCCAGGACTCTTCCTAGACAGGGAGAGCGGAACTGCACTGATGGAAAAGGGGGAGTTTAAATCACGTCTTCTTTGCTCACAGATGACTTCTCACAGGTGGATCTTTTGTAAGGAGTGAAAGAAGTGCTGATGTTTTACCCTGGAAGGTGAGGACTCAGCCGTGCAAGTGGTTGCACTAGACATTACAGTATACACTTTTTTCACTTTTAAATATTAAGGTATAATTGACATACAATAGAATACATCCATTTTAGTTAACAGCTCTGAGAATTTTGACAAACATAAATTTTGAATTTACCACCAAACTACCACCAAAATCAAGATTATACCACCAAAATCAAGATTATAGAACAGCTCTAGTGTCTGTCCCCCCGCCCCAATATTTCCCTGTTTCCCCTTAAAGTCAAGGTCTCCATCCACTCCCAGCCCCAGGCAACCAGGCATCCTTTGTCTGACCCTGTAGCTTTCCCTTTTCCAGAGTGTCATATAATGGAATCATAGTGTGTGTAGCCTTTTGAGGCTGGTTTCTTTCACATAACATAATGGATTTGAGATTCATCCATATTGTTGAGTGTAACAATAGTTGCCTTTTTAAAAATAGATGTTTTATTTTAGAACAGTTTTAGATTTACAGAAAAGTTGTGAAGATAGTACAAAGAATTCCCATATACCCTACAGTCTGTTTGCCCTACTGTTAACATTCTACATTAGTATGGTATATTTGGTACAATTCATGAATCAATATTAATTTCTAATTATCAACTGTCTATATTTTATTCAGATTCATTTAGTTTTTACCTAATTTTCATTTTCCCATCCAGGATACCATATTGTGTTTAGTTGTCATGTTCCTTACGGTCCTCTTAGCTGTAACGGTTTCTCAGACTTTGTTTTTGATGACCTTGACCGTTTTGAGGCATACTGGACAGGTATTTTGTAGGCTGCCCCTCTCTAGGAATATGTCTAATGTTTTTCTCATGATAAGACTGGGTTTATGTGTTATGGAGGGAATATGCCATTTTTATCACATTAGTCAAGCGTACACATGGTCAACATGACTTATTCCCATTGATGTTGACCTTGATCACCTGACTGAGCAAGCATTTGCCAGGAATCTCCCCTGTGGAGGTGTTCTTTTCCTCCTGTACATCCAGTAGAAGCTCTTTGGAAGGAAGTCACTACACGTAGCCCACACTTAAGGAGGGGAATTATGTGCCACCTCTTTGAGGGTGGAGTATCTACAGATGTTATTTAGAATTCTTCTGTATGGTAGGTTTCTTCTTCCCCATTATTAATATATTCAGCCAGTTATTTACAGCAGTATGGACTTATGGTTATTTATTTTATACTTTGGGTTATAATCCAATACTTTATTTGTTGCTTAAATTGTCCCAGCTTTTGGGACATTGGGAGATCTTTTGGTTGGCCCCTTGCTCCTTTGGTATACTGCCATCAGTGTGTGTGTGCATGTGTGTGTGCTTTAGCCATTCCTACTTTCTGGTCCTACAAGCTGCTCCAGGCTCATCTTGTGTGTTGCCTGCTCTAGTCCCAGCATCTCCTTTTATTGAGAATGGCATTAGAAACCAACTTCTGGGCACTGCATATGCCCATTGCTCCTGGGTTACCATTTCTTTTAAGCTATTTAAGCCGACAGAACAAATAAATACATGCATATATTCACATATCAATAAATATTTCTGTGTGCAACCATCTTTATGACATTAAGCTATACATGAGTTCATACTGATGACTCCAACTCTAGTTCATTACTGCATGGATCATTCTAGCCCCTTCCCCTTGCTCATCTATAAATTCCAACCGGGAGAAACCTGGCTCCCACCATTCACCACCCACTTTCTTAATTGTTCAATCCTAGTAGATGTATATTGCAGAATTAGAATTGTTAACCTGTAACCTGTGGGAAACAACCATCAACTAGAGTACAGTGTGTATGTGCAGTGTATTTTGCCTTTAGTCTCATAGACTCTTCTCATTTCTAAAGTTACTTAGGTCAGCATCTTTACCCCGAACCCCTTCTCTGAGTTTTGTGATACAGGGAGATTTCTTGTCAAGTCTGCTTTCCTTCCTGGGCTCCACTGACCTTCTAAATGACTTGTAACACTTCGGAAACATTAAGATTCATTCTTTGTGCTATAAAATTCTATGGGTTTGGCAAATGCTTAATGCCCTATAGCTGCTGTCACAGTATCATACAGAATAGTTTTACTGCCCTAAAAACCATAGTGCTTCCCCATGTTTACCCCTCCCACCTCCCCTAGTTCCCCTGGCACTCGATCACTCTACTGTCTCCATAGTTTTGTCTTTTCCCAAATGTCACATCATGGAAACATACAGTCTGTAGCCTTTTCATACTGGCTTCTTTCACTTACCAATATGCACGTAACATGCCTTGGTGCATTTTTGTGATTTGATAGCTCATTTCTTTTTGTCACTGAATAAAATTACATTGTATGGATGTCTCAAAATTTGTGTCAGCTATTGAAGGATATCTTGGTTGCTTCCAGTTTTTAGCAATTATGACTAAAACTGCTGTAAACATTCACAGGCAGGTTTTTGTGTGCATGGTAAGCGTATGAGTCATTTGAGAAAATAGCTATAAACACAATTGCTGTATTGTACAGCGTTCCGGTTTGCCAGAGCTGCCGTTATGCAAAATACAAGAAATGGATTGGCTTTTATAAAGGGGATTTATTCAGTTACAAATTTAAAGTTCTAAGGCAACAAAAGTGTCCAAACTAAGGCATCAACAAGAAGATAACTTCACTGAAGGAAGGCTGATGGCGTCCGGAACACCTCTGTCAGCTGAGAAGGCACGTTGCTGGCATCTGCTCGTCCTTTGCTCCCAGGTTGCATTTCAAAATGGCTTTCTCCAAAATGTCTCTGGGTCTCCCTTAGCTTCTCCAGGGCAAACTCTGGGCTTCATCTCTTAGCTTAGCATCTCCAAATATCCTTCCGTCCGCATCTCCAAGCATCTCTAAGCAGCTCCATTGTCTTCCAAGCATCTAATGTCAGTGTGCCCTGGCTTAGCATATCCCAGGATGTTTTCCTCTTCCTGCTCTCTGTGTGAACTCCCTTTAAAGGGCTCCATAAACTAATCAAGACCCACTCTGAATGGGTGGGGCCACACCTCCATGGAAATAATCTAATAAAAAGTATCACCTACATTTGGGTGAGTCACATCTCCATGGGAACTCAAAAACAGATTCCACCCTAATCAAAAGACTAATAAATCTGCCACCACAAGATTACCTTAAAGAACATTGCTTTTTGGGGAACATAATCTATCCAAACTGGCACATACAGTAGGATAATTTTAGCTTTTTAAGAAACTGCCGTACTGTATTCCAAAGTGGCTGTGCCATTTTGCATTCACAGCAATCAATGAGAGTCCCTGTTACTCTGTATCTTTATCAGCCTTTGTCATTGTCAGGTTTTGGGGATCATAAAGCCATTGTAGTCAGTATGGAGTGGGGTATCTCCTTTTCACTTGCATTTGCTATTCCCTGATAACAAATGATGTTGAACATCTTTTCAAATGCTTATTTGCTATCTGTCTATCTTCTTTGGTGGGGCCTCTGTTCACAGCTTTTGCCCATTTCCTAACTGTGCCTTTTGTTTCTTATTGTTGAAATCGAAGAGTTCCTTTTATATTTTGCATACAAGTTCTTTATTAGATACGTGTTTCACAAATATTTTCTCCCAGACTGTGACTTGTCTTTTGATTCTCTTCACACTGTCTTTCGCAGACCCCAAGTTTTTAGTTTTAATGAAGTCTAATTTACCAACTTTTTCTTTTTCCATGGATCATGCTTTTGTTGTCGTATTTAAAAAGTCATTGCAAAACCCAAGGTCACACTGATTTTCTCCTGAAAGTTTTGTAGTATTATTGTGCTTTATGTTTAGGTCTATAACCCATTTTGAGTTAATTTTTGTGACAGGTAGAAAGTCTGTGTCTAGATTCCTTTTGTGTGTTTTTTTTTTTTTAAATATTGATGTACAACTGTTCCAGCACCATTTTTGAAAAGACTATCCTCTCTCCATTGAATTGCCTTTGCTCCTTTGTCAAAGATCAATTGACCACATGTGGGTCTGTTTCTGAGCTCTCTCTTCTGTACCAGTGATCCATGTGTCCATGCGCTCACTGATACTGTGCTGGCTCGATGACTGTAGCTTTATAGTAAGGGTTGAAGTTGGACAGTGTCAGCCCTCTAACTTTGTCTTCTTCTTCAGCGTTTTATTGGTTATTCCGGTTATTTTACCCATCTATATCAACTTTAGAATCAGTTTACCAGTATCCACCAGATAGCTTGCTGGGATTTTTATTTGGATTGTATTGAATCTGTAGATCAAGCATGGAAGAATTGACACACTGACAATATGTATCTTTGAATCCATCAATAGAAAACATACCTGAATTTACTTAGATTTCTTTGATATTTTTATGAGACGTTTATAGGTTTTGCATATGTCCTTTATATATTGCTAGAATGTTTTTTGTTGCTATTGTAAATGGTGCTCTTCATTTCTTATGCAGATTTGAGTTTCTGACCTATATCATTCTCCTTGAAGAAGTTTAACATTTCTTACAGTGCTGTCTGCAGTGAATTCCCTTGGCTTTTGTTTGTCTGAGAATGCTTTTATTCACCTTCACTTTGAAGGATAGTTTCACTGGATTTAGAATTCTATTTTTTTTTTTTTTCTTTCAATTCCTTCAGTATTTTGTTACACTCTCTTCTTGCTGGCAAGGTTCATGAAAAGCATTCCCCTGTACCTCTTGTCCTTGCTCCTTTAGAAGTCAAGTGTTTTTCCCTCTGTCTCTTTCAAGGTCTTCTCATGGTCTTTGGATTTCTGAAGTTTGAATATGATGTGGCTAGGTTCCGATTTGGGGGTATTTATCCTGCTTGATGTTAGACTCTGAGATTTCCTGAACTATGGTTGGAGTATGTCATTAGTTTTGGAAAAGACTCAGCCATTATTATTTCAAACATTTTTTCAACTCCATTCTCTCATTATTCTCCTTCTGATATTCCAATCACGTGTATGTTACACATTTAAAAATTGTCCCCCTGTTCTTTGATATTCTGTTCCCTTGTCTTTCATTCTTTTTTTTCTCTTTGCAATTCAGTTTGAGAATGTTAGTGACATATCTTCAAGCTTATTGGCCATATCTACCTATGAGCCCATTTTTCATTTGTTACAGTGTTTTTATTTATAGCATTTTTTAAATTGTTTCTTAGAGTCTCCTTCTCTCTGTTTACAGCAACTGTCTGTTCTTGAATGTTGTCCACTTTTTCCATTAAAGCCTTTAACATATTAATCAGAGTTATTTTAAATTCCTTGTCTGCTAATTCTAAAACCTGTACCATATCTGAGCCTGGTTCTGATTCTTTCTTTACCTTTTCAAAGTGTATTTTTTCTTACATTTTAGCATCCTTTGTAACTTTTTGTTGAAAGCTGAGCATGATGAAAACTCACATAATAAGAATTGAGGTAAATGAGTTTTTGCTGTGATGTTTTATGTTGATCTGGTTATGAATTGGGCTGAGTTTAATGTTTGCTTTGATTGTAGATGTTGGAAGCTTCAATTTCCTCTGGTGTCTTCGTTTTTGTACCTCCTGTTTTCTTTGAGTTTCCCTAAAAGCTCCTTCTTCAAGATAGAGGCTGTGCCTTTCTGTTCTGTTATTGTACTAGAGCCCTGCTGATGTGGACAGAAGGTGTGGGGAGGGAAAGCCTGTGTCCCTGGGATCTGACCTTCACAAGTATGTCGCAGCTATCGTTTTCCTCCTTAGGTTAGATATGAAGGTTAGAGAGGACTCGAGTTGAGTAATTTCCTTTTCTCCAAATGGCTAAAGCTCTGGTAAAGCTTTTTCTTTTGCAGAGTAGGACTTTATTATGGAAAAGGCTCTGGGAGTATTTAAGAATGGTTACTCCTATCTCTACCCGCACCAGAAACATGAGGGGTTTTTCCTTGTCCCTACCAAAGTTGATCGGTTTCCTGGAGGTAGACACCACAAAAGGGTGGAGGCCTCCTAAGGCCAGACTGAAGTCCCCCAGGCTAAGCCTCCAGTAAAGTCACCATTGTATTGTCCCTACTGGTTTATGGCTCCAGTGGCTTCTGCTCCAGGTACGCCGATCTTGGCTTTGATTCTTGGTTTTCACTTTCTGAAGAGTAGGGTGGCAGTTTGCCCCATGACTTCAGTTTTCTGAGGGTTCCAAGAAAGGTCATGGATTTTCAGTCTGTTCAACATTTTTCTTGTTGTAAGGATGGGGGTGGCAACTTCCAAGCTCTTTACATGTTGCAGCTGAAACCAGAAGTCTAGTTCATTCTCTTTTCTTACTGAGTAGTATTCCATTTTATGCATGTCCTACAGTTTGTTTATTCATCTCCCAGGTGAGGGACATTTGGGTTATTTCTAGTTTGCAATGAATATAAATCAAGCTGCTAGGAACATTTGCATACTGATTTTTACATTAACATAAGTTTTCATTTCACTTGGGTCAATACCTAGGATTGCTGGATCAGATGGATAGTACATGATTAAGTTTACAAAAATCTTCCAAACTGTTTCCTAAAGTGTCTGTATCATTTTTCATCCCCTCCAGCAATGTATGAGAAGTCCTGTTGCTCCACATCCTAATATCATCTTATTGTGCTTTAATTGCATTTCTCTAATGACTAATGATAATGAACAGCTTTCCAAGTGCTTATCTGACATCCATATATCTACTTTGGTGAAGTTTCTGTTCAAATCCTTTGCCCATTTTTTACTTTTTTGTATTCATAGCATAGAATTTTGAGAGTTCTTTACATGTTCCATATACAATTCCCTTAACAGATATTTGATTTGCAAATATTTTCTCCCAGTATATGTCTTGTCTTTTTATTCTCTTACCAATGTCTTTTGAAGAACAAAGAAGTTCTAAATTTTGGTGGAGTCCAAATTAAGAATTTATTTCTTTATGGATCCTAATTTTGGTGTCATATCTAAAAAATTTTCACCAAGGTCACACAGATTTACTCATATGTTTTTTTCTAGAGGTTTTATTGTTTTAGGTTTTACATTTAAATCTATAGTTCATTTTGAGTTAATTTTTGTATGGGGTATGAGGTATGCAACAAGGCTCCTTTTATTTTGCAGCTGGATGTCTAACTGTTCTGATACCATTTGTTTAAAAGACTTTCTCCATTGAGTTGTCATTGCATTTTGTTGGAAATCGATTGACATGTATGTGTGGAACGTGTATGTATGTTCTGGAACTTCTGTTCTTTTCCATTGATTTATACATCTGTGTTTATGCCAGTACCAAAATGCCTTCATTAATGTAGTCCTCCAACTTTGTTCTTCTTTTCCAAAATTGTCTTAGCAATTCTGGTCTAATTCTCTTTTCATTTTTATACAAATTTTTGAATCTGACTGTTGATTTCTACAACAAATCCTGCTAAAATTTTTATTGGAATTATGTTGAATTTATGGATCTTTTTCGTTTGTTTGTCTGAACATGTATTTATTTTCCCTTCGTATTTTAATTTTTAAATTTTTTAAAATTTTTAAGCAGTTTTTTTTAGATGTATTCACATATCACACAATCTATCCAATGTGTACAATCAATGGTTCACAGTAGTATCACACTGTTGTTCATTTATCACTACAATCACTTTAAGAAATTTCATTACTGAAAGAAAATCCCCAAACATCCCATACCCCCTAATCCCCCACTATTATTGACCTTAGCATTGGTGTAGTGCCTTTGCTACTGTTGATGAAAGAATATTAAACAATTACTGTTAACTAAGTCCATAGTTTGCAATAGGTGCAATTTTCCCCATACACCACTCTGTTACTAACTCCTTGTAGCAGTGACATACATTTGTTCTAGTTCTTGAAAGAGCATATTTATATTTGTACTATTAAGCAGTCAGAGTCCACCACAGTGTTCACTATGCTATACAGTCCCACTGAATTTGTAAATCATCTTGATGATAAATTGACAGCTTAAAAATATTGAGTCTCCCAATGCATAAACATGGTATATCTCTACATTTATGTAGGTCTTTGATTTCTTCTTCCTGTGTTTTGTAGTATATAACATACACATCTTTCACCTGTTTTGTAATGCTTACACCTAGGTATTTTATGCTCTTTTGGTGTTATTAGAAATGGCACTGATTTTTTATATTAATTTCTAACTGTTCCTTCAAGCATATAGAAATGCAGTTGATTTTGGATGTTGACATTGTATTCTTTGACCTTGGTAAACTCACTGTGGTTGATTGAATTGCAGACCCCAGTTTGGACATGTTCTTGGTCTCGGTCCACATGCTGGTGGGAATGGATGCTTTGTAAATAGGATATCTTAAAGATGTTATTTTGATTAAGGTGTGGTCCAACTGTATAAGGTTGGACTTTAATCTGGATTACTGGAGTCCTTTATAAGTGGACTGAAATTCAGACATGAAGAGAGAAAACCAAATGGAGGCACAGAAGCTGGAAGTCAACGTAATCCAGTGGAGAAAGGAGATGACATCCCCGTGAGCATTGCCATGTGACAGAAAAGCCAAGGACCAAAGAGAAAGCATTGTCTTGCTGATGCCTCAATTTTGGACTTTTCCTATCCTCAAAACAATGAGCCAGTTAATTCTGGTTATTTAAACCAACCCGTTCTATGGTATTTATTTTAGTAGTCTGGAAACTAATACACTCAGTACCTTTCTTTTCAGAATTCTTTGGGATTTTCTATATAGACCACCAAGTCATCTGAAAATAAAGATAGTTTTACTTCTTCCTTACCAATTGGATACCTTTTATTTCTTTTCCTTGTCTTATTGCACTGGCTAGGACTTCTAGTATGATGTTAAATTTCTAGATCCCTTAGTAGATGGCCATGTAGGCAAGGCTTGATAGAAGATTTACGGTTATATTTGTGGCAGTGATGTAGGGTCCTTCACCAAGGTGCTGACCTCACCTTCTACTAAGGGGCCCCAGTCCTAGAACTGGGTGAGAGGCCAGAATTCTCTGTTGTGTGACTCAGTCATGTTTCTACTCATTGGACCCAGAATTTTGTCTAGTTTTATATAGATAGATATGAAATTCCCAAAGGAAAAATATATATATATATATATTTCAAGTAATACTTTAGTAAGCTTTTCAGCTGTTTGATCTACAGGGAACAATCAGTTTACATCACCATAGCTTTCTGCAATGTAAAATATATCACCACACTGTTCCTGCAGTCCAATATAGTAATTGTATCACCTTGCTCCTGATTGTGAAATACTGCTATCTGGCCTCATCACTCTGGGATACTGTATTCCTTTTGAATTGAGGCCAGTGAGACCATTTGAAAGCAGCTTCTCTCCTTTCACCCCCACTTAAAGAGGATGCTATAGCAGAGATGTTCAAGGATGTTGGTTTTCAATTCCTCAGTGAGTATCCTTTGGGCTCACCTTGAAACAACATCAAGGCAAAGGTGAGTGGGCTCCATGTAATAAAAGCTACTTCTTTATAATCATCTTCCTAAGTCTTTGAATTAATTTCTCCACACTATGCCATGGAAGTTCTGACATCCTGACCTCACTGAATGTAGGTCACCATTGAATCCAAGTTTTTGTCAACAAAAAAAGCCAACTATTAAAACCATTCCAGCTGCACAAGCTAGAACATTAAATCCTGATCTCATCAAAGTGTTCTCATAGTGGCAAGTTCTGCCTGATCCAAAGTTATATCTCATCCTCCTTTCTCTGATATCCTTAAAATACACATGTCCCTCAGGTTCCTGCCAATACAGATAAGCAATATTTTGTAATGTTTTTGGTGCATAAGTCATTTCCTTCTACTTAAGACCTTCCAGTGTCCCCTGGGCATGCTGGATATGACTCTAGTTGTAGGACTGGAGGTGGTGACAGGTGGTGAGTATGGGTCCCGTGGAGCACAGCCACCAACTGCCCCCAGTGAGGTTATCATAGGCTATTTAAACTAGGGAAGGATGATATTCTCTGACATGAGGAAGGCCTAATTCCTCTGGTAAAGGGGACTCATGGAGATCGAGGGTCAAAGATTCTCAGCCTCTTCCAACTTTATCCAATATCTCTATCCCAAGTCTTAGTGTCCCATTTCTCCCAAATAAACCCCTTTTCTGTAACTTGAAGATTGCAAAGTCTGTGCTATCAAATTGTTTGGAATTCTATAATCCTCATAATTAGATCTTGTGACTGAATTTCATCTATATCAATCATTTGGACACAAAAATAAATAGTTCTTTTAATTCCAACAGAGAAAAACCTCTGTGCATATTTGAGTTGAGAGTTTAAAGTTCTGAGCATGTCATTTTCCCTTTGAAAGCTCTCTAGCACAGTCAGAAGCAGCCATTCCACCTCAACCTTGAAAGACGCAAGCAACTGGAGGGCCTAGAGGCCTGTAAAAATAAATAGAAATATATCCTCTGGCAAGTCAAAGAGTCAATAACCCATGATGCATATCCAACTATGATAGGTGTCAGGGTGGCCATTTAATGGGGAAGTGGTACCGTCTTTACCTCCACGTATTGTCAAGACACGGCTGAAAGAATGACAGATTCAGCTGGGAAAGGAGCGATGAGCCCTTGGTAGATGCAGACAGATTATTCCTTCAAGGACAGCAAAAGCAAGATAGCAAAGGGGCCGTTTCCCCACACTCCTGGTTCCACAGGATGACACCAAAACACCAGAGACCAGATGAGTGCATATGAGGCATTGCACCTTACTGCTGAGAAGCTTATTTCAAGCTGTAGCTAAGCAGTTTTGTGGACTATAGCCCTAGAGGTGCAGGAAGAGGGTGAGCCTCACACCTCATCTGAACCTGGGAGAAACTGTCTCATGAGTGAGAAATGTTCTGGTAGCTCCTCCCAAGCCTCTTCCACCTTCCAGCCTAGAGCAACGTACTCCTTTATCCAGGCCCAACCCAAGCAACCAAGCCCAGAGACCTGGGTACATGGTGGAAGGATCCCAGGGTTCGTCTGGCTGTGAAAAATGTTTGCATGCACTCACTCTTGGGTCTCTTAAACATAGAAATGCATACTTAGTTCTGTAGATGGCTGTTTTTAAACCTAAGATTGCTAGTTATGTGACAGGCTTTCTTGATAAGAATATAGAACATCTTCTTAACTCCCTTGTCCATCCTTGGCCACTGACCTGTCCTAGTTTGCTAATGCTGCAGAATGCAAAACACCAGAGATGGATAGGCTTTTATAAAACGGGGGTTTATTTCGCTAAACAGTTACAGTCTTAAGGCCACAAAACGTCCAAGGTAACACCTCAGCAATCAGGTACCTTCACCGGAGGATGGCCAATGGCGTCCGGAAAACCTCTGCCAGCTAGGAAGGCAGCTGGCATCTGCTCCAAAGCTCCGGCCTCAAAACAGCTTTCTCCCAGGACGCTCCTCTCTAGCAAACTTGCTCCTCTTCAAAACATCACTCCCAGCTGCACTCCGTTCCCTCTCTCTGAGTCAGCTCATTTATATGGCTCCACTGATCAAGGCCCACCCCTAATGGGTGGGGCCATGCCTCCATGGGAATATCTCATCAGAATCATCACCCACAACTGGGTGGGGCACATTCCAAGCAAATCCAACCAGCACCAAAACTTCTGCCCCACACAAGACCACAAAGATAATGGCATTTGGGGGACACAGTACATTCAAACTGGCACAAGTCCTATGAGATTTTTTTAAATATTAGAGTTCCTACACAGTTTACCCACTCTTCCAAGGGGTGACAGGGTGTATATATTCTCTTTACTACATTATCAACCTATCCATATTTACACCCTTGGCAACTCATAGAAGTAAGAAATAAACACCAAAGTCATTGTGGGCTCTTGCTGGACTTCTTGTTGTCTGGGTCTCTACTGCATATGGTGCTTCATCCTGGCCCTGGACTCCAGGCTCCATACTTGGTTTCTGATGCCCAATTCTGCCCCCTTGCTGACTACCTGTGGCTTTCCAGATCTCATATTTCCTTATAATTATTTGACCCATTGATTTCGGGCCACTTCCTTTCTTCAGGGAGTCTTACCATCCAGAGTACCGAATCCCTCTGACCATCACTCCTGTTGGCCCTGGCTTTGCACCAGGCAGGCAAGTCATAAAAAAGTGGCTAAGCTGAAGAAATACTGAGCGGGTGAAGAATGAAGCAAAAACCCAACTCCTGGTGGATACTTTTGGAGAGGTGAGTCCTGCTCTTGGTTGCATTGGGCTCATGCAGAACCAGCAGTTTTTTCAGCCCATCTCTTGAGATGGGCATTAGAGAAGGGTCCTCTTTTACTTCACTTTTACTGTCTGATATTTGGCAGCACCCTCTGAGACAACGGGCTTGTTTCAGATACACCGAATCAGAGAATAAGAGGCTGATGTGGTGAAACTTTGGCTCAGAGCTAAGAAGTCAGCATACCAGGTGTGCACTGGGACTGTGGGCTCCAAGGAGACTCCAGGCAATGAATGGAGCCAGTGGGAGAAGTGCATGGCAGAGAACTCAGCAGAGAATGAGATACCATGTGTCTGAAGGAAAAACAGGGGAACAATTGGGGGCTGAAGTTTAAGCCTTAACTATGGCCAAAAAGACTTTCTGCTGTGGCCAAAGGACATTGGGCAGGCTTTGTGGGAAGCCAGGGCTCAACATGTTACCTCTGATGGCTTTTAGTCACACCCAGAATCCTGCTCTATGATATGATGCTCTATGCAGTGATGGGGAGCAACAAAAAGGATAAGAAAGGAAAGGAAAGGAAGAAAGCGAGTAGGAAATAGGACAAGGACAAGGATTAGGAAAAGCAGGAGGAAGAGTCTGCTATTCTTCAAATTGATGACTTCTTTCCTGTCCCTTCACAGATACATTTCTAGGAGGTGTCATCTACCTTTGATGTTCTCATTTCCTTACTAGCCTTCCATTTCCCAATACCACGAAAACTGGATTCACTTCACCAAAACTGCTCTTTTCAAGACCCCCTTTGGCAAGTCCAATGACCTGTTCTCCATCTCCATCCCATCATAGCTGCTACACAGTTAACTCTAGTGCTCTTCCTCCTTCTTGAAACTGTTCCGTAACATCAGTGTCTGTCATACCATGCTTTTTATGCTATCCGATTCCTTTCCTCTAAAGGTCAATTCTGGGAAAGAGACAGGTTTGACCCACAAGACTTGACAAAGGGCATGGATGGGGAAGGGGAAGCCTTATCTACCGTTATGATGCCTGGAGTAGACCATAAAGATGGAAATCCATGTTCAGAGAAGGAGCTGAATGAAGGAGGCAAAATAAGTTATCCTGAAAGAAGATGTACAATGAGAATGTGGTGGTGAGTAGGATAAAATGTGAACAAGGAGTAGTGGGGATTATGGATGGGGATGCTCCGTCTGTACATGTGCCTCTGGCTCTTTATAGCCCCTCACCAGCCCCCCAGCTCTATTGTAGATAGAAGAAGACCTGGTTCTCACCACACCCTTTTATGTTTGGGTGAGGGAGGTTTGTGCTCATTTTCCTGGTCTTAGGGCTGTATATGCTCAACTCCATATTTAGGCCATTATAACCTCTGAGATGTTGGGTAGCTGTGGTCTCATAAATTCTGCTGCTGATCTGAATCAAAGTCCTATAGTCTGGAAAACTGGAGTATAAAACATGCATATAGAGCCACTTGTGCAGGCAGTAGAAACGTTCTGTGTCCCACATGTGGTGGGTGGGCTTGAACAGCCAGTCACACGTGTTCTGCAGAAAGGTATGTGTGCCACAAGGAGGTGAGCCTTTCATCTTGAGAAGGACTTGCTTGGGCAGTTCATCCTTCAGCTCCTTTTTGACAAATCATCATCTTACAACTGAGCATAGGAGGCCAAGATATTCCGTTCTAGCTTCTGCCCAAAGAGGCCAAGTCCAGTGGTTCGGTATAGTACCAGGCTCTTTTCTATCTCCTTCATCCCCAGCACATGTCTTAGGTGGTTAGACACCTCTGGGAAGAAGGTGCAGGTAGACAAGGTGTTCTATCAGGGAACTCATGGAAACCTCAAGAAAAGGGTTGTTGGTTTGCAGGAAGGGGTCCCCACCACTCTTGAAGAAATAGTCCAGAATCAGGGGAGAATGGGGCAATTATCACCCCTGGGGACAACTCTTAACCTGCTGAATGAGATCTAATGGGTAAGTGCTTCTAATCGAGTCTCAGAGGGACAATTCTGAGATGCATTCTACATGCTCCTCAGGAGGTCCCAAAAAGTCTCAAACCCCAGTTTTCCACAATGGTGGCCTCTATAATGCATGTTTCTTTTTTAAACATTTGCTTCAGAAATCATTTTAGACTTAAAGTAGCAAAAATAATACAGAGTTTCTGTACACCCTTCACCCAGCTTCCCCTATAGTGAACATTTTATATAATGCAATTACATAGTGCAATTATTAAAACTGAGAAACTGACATTGGTTCAGTATTGTGACTACAGATTTTATTTTAATTTTATGTTTTTTTTTTCATTTTTTTCAGTTCCAGGATCCAATCCAGGATTGCATTTAGTTGCCATGTCTCCTTATGCAGTCTGCAAAAGTCTTCAGTCTTTCCCAGTCTTTCATGACCTCGTCATTTTGACAGTTATTTTGTCAGTTATTTTGTGGAATGTTTCTGAATTTGGGTTTATCTGATGATTTCTTATGTTTAACTTGAGTTTATGCATTTTTGCAAGAATACCTCAGAAGTAATATTCACTTTTCTGCACATAATATTAGAGGTATATGATGTTGATATGTCTCATTAGTGGTAATATTCACCTTTACTTTGTTAAGGTGGTGTCTGTTGGGTTTCTTCACTTAAGAATACTATTTTCCCTTTTAATTAATAAATACCTTGGGGAAGATACTTTGGGGCTGTGCAAATATTCTCTTCTCCTCCGAATTTGGTCCACTGATTTTGTTATCTATCATTGGATCTTACCTGCAACATTTATTACTGTCTTGTTTTGATGGTGATTATATATATCCTTCATATATATTCTTCTTTATTTACTAATTGAAATTCTTCTAAAGGGAAGAGCTGTCCTTTCTCTCCAATTTATTTATTTATTCAATTATTTATATCAGTTTAGATTCATGGATATTTGTTATTATTATTATCGTTATTATTATTATCACCATTATTTGCTAAAATTGATCCAGTCTCTCTCAGCTTCTCTATTAGCTTCTCTCAGCTCCTGTGGGTCCTCTTTCTTCTCCCTGGGGCTTCTCTCTTAGCTTAGCATCTTCAAATATCTTTCTGTCTGCCTCTCCAAGCATCTGGGTCTGTGTTGGCTCTGAGTTCTCTCTCCCTCTCCCTGAGTCCTCTTAAGACCCACCTTGAATGGGCAGGGGTCACATCTCCATGGAAATAATCTAATCAAAAGGTCCCACCCACAATTGGGTGGGTCACATATCCACAGAAACAACCTGATCAGAAGATCCCACCCACAATAGGTCTGCCCCACAAGAGTGGATTAAAACAGCATAGTCTTTTATGAGGTACATGATGGATTCAAACCAGCACACCTTGTTATTTCCTTACTACTTTATTGAGATATAGTCACATACAATACAATCATCCAAAGTATACAATCAATTGTTCACAGTATCTTCATATGGCTGCAGCACGCTCTTTTAAGCTTGATATTTCAGCTATTCTCCAATTCTGTGAGCAAATTTGTGTTTGGGTTGAATTCCTCAGAGTCAATTTTTTTTTTGGTTCTAGCCAAATAATCCAAAATGATAAAGACCCTTTCCACTCTGACACTCTGATTTCAAGCATCAGACTGCCATGACTTGGGAGGGGACATTAGGCAGCAGAAAGTCTTTTTGCCAGGGAAATTGTCCTGGAGATGGGGTCCCAGTGAGGCTGTGCTCTACCTTCCCTTTGAGTTCCATCACAAACCACACCCAGGTATCAGCTGCCGTTAGTTATACGCAAGTTTCAGCTGCCTAATGGGGAAGGCTGTAGTCTTAGAGCAGTTGTTTTAGGTTTTCTTGGCCTATTCAATTCTGTAGTGACATCTTTGGGGTTAATTTGGGAGAGGGGCGAGGGGGACTGGTTGGATCTCCTTGCTCCTCTGCCACTTAATCAGACTATTAGTATTGCTCCTCCTTTGTCTGTTTTATATATTTTCTGTAAAAATTATTACTTGAAAAATTGTATTCCCTTACTAAAAAACACATTTTAAAAACCATTGCTTTGAAAGATTCAACTCTTGAGAGTTTTCCCAGATGGAAACTCACAGAAAGTCTGGTTCTACTTTGTCATGACCACAGGTTCCTCAGGGTTGATGAGTTTCCATTGGCAAAATGCATGTGGGCATGGAAGCTATTTTCTGAAAAATCTGAGCCGAAAGCTCGCTTATACTGTGTATGACCATGTGTCCAAGCATGACTCAATAATGGATAAAGTTAATGGAGTAAAAATTTCTGTAAAGGTATTTCCAAGAGACTCAATGAAAAGGAATCACTTCTGGAAGTACCCTTGAAGCAATGTTGGAGAAACCCAAGACCCCAGGGTCGCTGGGTGTTGTGTGTGACCTGGGACAGCTCACATGAATGCAGGGTGCCCTGCCCCCCACCACTGACAGTTCCACCTTGGGGCTGGCCCTGGACATTGTCCTGCAGGAGCAGAAGCACCAAAATGGACAATGGTTCAGGGTGGCCATGGTGAGGGGTGGGACAGACACCGAAGGAGAGCAGGCATTTCAGGCATGTTGAGTATGATGGTTAGAAGCTGTATGTACCCCAGAAAACCATGTTCTTGAAGTTAACCCATTCCTGAGAATGTAAACCCGTTGTGAGTAGGATCTTTTGATGAGGCTACTTCAGTAAAGTTGTGACCCAACTCACTTAGGGTGGATCTTAATCCTCCTATTGGAGTCCTTTATAAATGGGATGAATACAGAGAGAGAGAAAGCTACAAAAACAAGAAGCAAAAAGAAACAGAACCTGGAAGAGAAGGGAGAGACCAGTAGATGCTGCCATGGTGCCTTTCCATGTGGCAGAGGAGCCCTCGATCGCCAGCAGCCAGGCTTTGGGAAGAAAACATCACCTTGATGATGCCTTGATTTGGACATTTTCTTGGCCTCAAAACTAAGCTAATAAATTCCCATTGTTTAAACCCAACCCATTTCAAGGAATTTTCTTTAAGCAGCTTGGGAAACTAAAGCATTGAGGCTAAGGTGATTGAGTTTGTAAATGAATGATTGGAGGAAAGAGGAGAGTGCAGAATCTAATTTGGGAATTGTCAGTGCCAAGGTGATGGAGGAGATGAGAATGTGTGCATCCTTTAGGAGTGAGAGACTAAAAACATGAGAGAAAACGTGAAACTGTATTATTAAAGTGGATTGTTTTAGGATGATGGCTTAGGCAAGGTGGAAAGCGGTTCCTAATTAGTGATCTAAAAATATTATAAATCTATAAATCTATGTATTTATAAATTCATAAATATTATAAAGATTCCATTTTTCAAGCATTAACCAGTGCCAAGCATTACATTTGGCACCTATCATCCATTATCCTGTTTTATTCTTGAAACAATGACAACAACACACACACAAGATATAGGTGGGGTGGGTGCCATTTACAAATTTATTTAAAAAACACACACACAAAATCCTGGCAACATTCAGTGACTCATCTAAAGTCACACTGCTAATAAGTGGCAGATGAAATTTGAATTCTGGTCTTGTTGATTCAAAGGTTCTTACATTTTTACCTACATGATTAATAAGAAGGTGACAATTCTAGTATTATAAATAAAAGGACTGTTTTGAAGTACTCTCAAATTTCTTTAAACCCTTTCTAACCTAAAGAAATAAGTAACAATATATCTTAGGCAAACAATGGGAGTTTCTACACAAATTATAGACAGGATATGTGACAAATTTTATTCTTGTCATAACTTAACCTCCAGCAAATTGAAAATCTCCCATCCCTTTCCCATTTTAACCATAAAAAATTAAATTATTCTGTATTGGAAATGTCTCTCAAAACTTTCCACTCCATGCCATCTGCATCTTCTGCTTGGATCACTTATATGGCCTTTTAATTAGTCTTCCTGAATCCAAATACCCCTCCAAATAACCCTCACACCACAACCAAAATAGTCACTGATATATTCAAAGTGCTTCAGTGCCTCCTTATTGCACATTGAATCAATTCCCAAGGCTCTTCACAATCAGGGCCTGGATGACTTTCCAACCTATTTCTCTAGCTCCAGTTTTAAAACTGTTACATAGGGGACTGGTGGTTTGATGGGTTGAGCCCTCGACCATGGGAATTGCCCTTGGCAAGACTGTTGCTGCAAAGGAGAGGCTAGGCCTGCCTATAAATGTGCCTAAAAGCCTCCACGAATGCCTCTTTGTTGCTCAGATGTGGCCTCTCTCTCTAGCTAAGCCAACTTGGCAGGTGAAATCAATGCCCTCCCCCCTTTGTGGGATCTGACACCCAGGGAAGTGAATCTCCCTGGCAACGTGGAATATGACTCCCAGGGAGGAATTGAGACCTGGCATCATGGGATGAAGAACATCTTCTTGACCAAAAGAGGGATGTGAAAGGAAATGATATAAGCTTCAGTGGCAGAGAGATTCCAAAAGGAGCCAAGAGTTCACTCTGGTGGGCACTCTAAAGCACAGTATAGACAACCCTTTTTAGGTTCTAATGAATTGGAATAGCTAGAAGTAAATACCTGAAACTGTCAAACTACAACCCAGAACCCTTGAATCTTGAAGACAATTGCATAAAAATGTAGCTTATGAGGGGTGACAATGTGATAGGGAAAGCCATAAGGACCACACTCCCCTTTGTCCAGTGTAGGGATGGATGAGTAGAAAAATGGGGGAAAAAAAGGCACCCAGTTTTCTTTTATACTTTAATTGTCTTTTTCACTTTAATTTTTATTGTTATTATTTTTGTGTGTGTGGTGGTGAAAATGTTCAAAAATTAATTTTGGTGATGAACGCACAACTATATAATGGTACTGTGAACAACTGAATGTACACTTTGTATGACTGCATGGTATGTGAATGTATCTCAATAAAAACGAATTAAAAAAACTGTTGCTGCTCTTCTTTTTCAAAGCTCTGCATTCCTTTTTGGATGGGGGATGTTTAGTCCAATCTGAGACAGTGTCCACTTAAACATGATGCCTCTTAAAACAAGAGGGTTATTGGCAAAATGCACAGGTTCTGCCACTGCAGATGGTGAACCTACAATTAATATCTATCCTCTCCTTTTCTACTACCCGCTCAATACTTTATTACCCTACAGAAGCACTTTGGTGGGTCTGGGTGGCTTGTCTAGCAGGGTGTTTTAGACCTGCATCTGGGGGGGTCTGAGTCCTTAGTAGACCTCACTTGCTGGGTGGTGGTGGCCATGATTGTCCTGTTGTCCTCTCTCGGCATATCTAGGGAGGGATGGAAGCATCAAGATGCACCTGAGTGTAGCTCCTGGGTTCCAAACACATCCCTCCCTTCCTCTATTGTGTGGAACAGAAGTTCTCCAAGTGTGGTCCACAGACCTCTGGGGATTCCCCCAAGACCCCTTCAGGGTTCTGCAAGGTCAAAGCTACTTTCAAAATAACACCAAGAAAATCTCCATCAGAATTCCAAATAATTTGTGGCCATGCTTCTCCACTGAGAAGGTGGAACATAACTCCTTACTCCTTAAGGGAGGGCTGTGCATAGTGACTTTTTGCCAAAGAGTATAGTATGAAAGGTGGGGCACTGTAAATCCACAGTGAGAAAACTAATAAAATACTTCAGCTGGGTCATCCAAGTCAACAACAGTGATGAGTCAAGTCTGCAGTATGGACCCTTGATGGGATGTGATGGGAATGGTGTTTGCCTCTGCGATCTTTGCCCCCAAAACATGTAACCCTAGTCTCGTTAAGAGAAGACAAATCCCAACTGAAGTGCATTCTACGAAATGCCTGACCAAAACTCCTCAAACTCTTCAGGATCATCAAACACAAGGGAAGTCCAAGAAACTGTTGGAGCCAAGAGAAGCCTAAAGAGATATGATGACCCAGCATCATGTGCTATCTTGGGTGGGATCCTGGAACAGAATAAGGGTATTAGGTAAAACTAAAGAAAGATGAATAAAGTCTGGGCCTTAGTTAATAGCAATGTGTCAATATTGGTTCACTGAGTGAGACAAATGTAAATGTAACACCACATTTGTTAATAGGGGAAACTGAATGTGGAGTACATAGGATCTCTCTACTGTCTTCACTTCTCTATAATCTAAATAAAAATTTATTAAAAAATACACTAAGACAGCTTTCACCTTTTTCCTCCACATTGACTTTTTCCCTGATAGGGCAAAAGTAATGGTGCTGGCACCTCGGGAGGAATCGAGGCGGTGACATCCAAATCCATTAGTGGTTCTTGGATTCTCCATTGCCATCCACTGCAAGAAAAAATGCCAGTTTCGCTCAAGACCATAAAGTGATGAAGCAGCACAAACTGTTGGTCTTATTAAATCTTGGCTTTTGCATACCTGCATTTTGAATAATGAGTAACAAAATGGGAAGTACGCATAAAGAACTTCATTAACTTGCTGAAGCATAAATGTCGTCTTCAATAGGAGCACTTGTGTGACCTTTTGAGTTGTGAGCTGAGCTAGTCTTTTTTCTCGTGGAACACCATTTCACTTAAGGAAAAACTGACAAACTATGGTTATTCAAACTTAGGTACTTGGTAGGCAGTTACTCAAAAATGAACAAAGCAAGCATGTCACTTCAAGAAAACAACTGACAGCATTTGTAGCCAATGATAAAATCCAAGCTTTCAAGCACAAATTAGAATTTTATTGTCATTAACTCAACTGAAACCCAGGAGTTCTGAATGAATCTTGGTTGATGGGCACATTTACCTGCCAAACTTATTTTCAACTTCTTAATTTTCCATGGTTTCCTAACAAATAAATATCATCTTATAACTAATATCTGAATGGCCTTTAAATATCTGAATGGACTTTTTAAACTATAGCTCACCTGTAGAGTACTTTCTTTTCCTATTCTCCAAATCCAATTGAGTTTATTAACCTGGGTTTGGTGAATGCTGATAATAATTCCATTGGAGGGCTGGGGGTGGAGGACCAGCAGCTATTCCAACTGCCTTGAGTGATAGAATATGGCCAAGGTCATTACAAAAGGGACAGGAGTCGATTATCTATATGGAAGACTCTAGAGGGGCTCAGTGATCCCTGGAAGGATGAGCCCAAGATGGGGAGTGTCGTGAAAGTGATTTCCTGAGGGAACACTGTCAGCAGAGGGGAAGTGAAGGATGCAGGATAGGGTGAGGGAAGGAGCAAAGCGAGCTGGAGGTCTGGCCAGGAGCCTTGCTTCCCCCCGATCCCACGGACAGCTGGAGCATGGGTTTCACCACAGAGTCGGCCCCACTTTGGGGAAAGGGGACTGGCCTTTTGTGCCTTGCACTGTGTGTGGGGTGTGACCTTCCGGGTCAGGTAGCTCCCACTATCCCAAGGGCACTTCTCTGGAAAGGGCGTGGCTGTTAACCCTAAGCAGTCAACACGCAAGCAGCTGGAGTATGGTGATCAGCGTGTCCGCCAGAATAAATGTCCACAATCCCAGATTTCAGAATGCCTGGGGTGACCCATGGCACGCTCGCCCCAGTGTGTGCATTCATCCTAGGGGGATTCCAGCAGAGACCAGCTGCGGCCCTGGCAGCAACTCAAGGATGAGTTAGATCTGGGAGCTTTGTCATGAGAGCAAGTCTTGGGATTGAGAATTCCTTTAGACGATGGCTACTTCAAAGCCATCCTGGAACTATGTGTGTGTGTACATGTGTGTATTTACATGTGTGCATGTGTGGTGTGCAGGTGTGTGTGTGCACAGGTGCAGGACTTGCAAATAGATGGCTTTCAGTTTATTTCAAAAATTCACAAGACTGTGTGGAGCTCATGTCAAGATGTGACCATGCACTTACACAGAACACACTTACGGACTTATATATTGTTAGAACCTACTAGGAAAGGTCTTTAAGGCTATCAACAAAATGAGAGGATAAAAGGCACCGATGGGGAATGAATCCCCTAAGAGCATTCTCTAGATGGTAAGTAATCTAGATGGATTGGAAGGGAAATTTTAGGCAGGGTCCTTCAGAAAGACAAAGGGATATTTCTGCTTGAACATCAACCGCAGGGAAGCAATTCTTGGAAGTGTGCTGGAAATATTGTCTGATGGACAAACCCAGAGATCCACCTCGGGGTTGGTTTGTTTTCCTGGTTGATAACTTGAAAGCAACGCAAGCCATCTGGTTGGTACACCTCTGAGAGGAGGGTTGAAAAATTAAACATACACTAACTTCACACTGTCACTCAGATTGCTTGGTTTTAGGGAAACTGAGGAAGCAGTAAGAGCTCTTTCTGGACAATTTGTTCTCCAGTCAAAACTCAGGTCCCCAAAGAGCCCTCAGCTCTTTCCGTTTTGAGAACTAATATTGGGATATTATTGTTTTGGTGAAACCAACCTGACCGTAAATGAACTTATCCTAAAAGGTAAACTTACGCCAAGATTTTATTGTCTAGAGAATAACTGAATGTAAAATGTTAAATCAGTATTTCATCAAGCCAACCCGTTTTTCATGAGACAAAAATGCTGTGAAACAAATATTCTGTCTCAGTAGTCTGTTTTTTTCACCCAGTAAGATAAAAAAATATTTTCTTCATGAGCAAAATAATCATTTCCCCAAGCACTTTATAAACAGGAAGTGAACCATCTGTGGTTGCTTTATCCCCCTTCAGTCAGTAATCCACCTGCATTCTAAACTAAATTAGATTTTTGTGATTTTGTCACACATGTTAAGGGAACGTTTGGCATTAAATATGGATATTTTGTTAAGAGATGACAAGCTACTAAAGATGCCAATTCAATATCATTGTCCTTTTGTTTTAAGAAAGAGAAAAACATGTCTTTTAAAAGAAACAATTTAAGTTTGACTAGGTCAACCCCTCAATTTAGCAGAATTAGGAAGACTGATCTTTATAGCTAACATTTACAAGCATTTGTTTCGTGCCAGGCATCGTGCTAAGCGCTTCACATGCGTTACTGCGTTTAATCTCGACGAGTCCCCTATGAGTCAGGCAGTCTTGTGATTCTCGTTTTCAAGATGAAGAATTAAGGAACAGATGCACTGCCAGAAAGTGGCAGAGCTGGGATTTGAACCCAGACAGGCTGGGTCCAGTGCTCATGTTGGTATTCAGCTCCTCGGTTCACGGCCTGGGATCTGACCCTCAGGTGAGCAGGAGTGGTGCCGCCTCCTCCAGCCCCTCCCTGCCTGTCTCTGTGTGCCAGCACATTTGGGGTCTCATGGGACACGGCCTCACAGAACAGGAGCCTGAGACATAGAACAAAGCCACATTCTTCTCTTCCACACCCATGGCAGCAGGGAACAGCCACTGACCACAGCATCGAATGCCACTTCTCCTTCTGGGCAGAGAATGGGTGGGCCAGGTGGGGAAGGTAGAGCCATCGTGCCCATCAGATGGAGAGCCTGGCTGAGAGGAGGAGAACACTGTGCTGGGGATCAGGGACGGATGGGGTCCCACCCGAGCTCCCCCCACCCCGTCCCATACCAGCTGTGTGAATTGCGGCAAAGCACATAACTTCTCTGGTCTTCATTTTCTTCATCTGCAATGAAAGAGGTTTGGTGGACAAAATAGATGTATATATAAATAGAGGTAGCAGCAGACCAACACAGTGAGAAGAACATGAGAAAATTGGTCTCATTATCAATTTGGAAAGGACAGATTGAACATTATATAGTATTGAGCAATTAACGGGCTATTTGAAATGAACTGAATTTAGGTCCTTACCTTATATAACCCTATAGTAAACTCTAAACATATTAAAGAGCTAAATATAAAAAGTGAAATCTTTAAGAAGCAACACAAATTATAAGTAAATGTTAATTTCAGAATGGGAAAAGACTTTATTCATATAAAAGCAAAAGGATAAATCACAAAGGATAAGATTTATAGTAACACCTAAATGAAATTTTAACAAGATAGAAACTTAGGAGAAATATTTAACAGGAAAGTTGATGTGGCTTGCCAGTCTTTTAAATCTTTCTTTAACTGATAGTAGTTCTCACCTATCTTATTATTGATTTTATATGCAGCTCTTTGAAAAGGCATGAGGTTGAACCTTTCCAAGGATTTGTTCTTCTCTTAAGTGTCTATCCATACCATTTAAAATATTTGAATCCATTTCTTATCCTTTATGATTTCAGGCTTTGAAATCATTCTACCTCAATATTATTAAATGTTTCATCCAAAATTTTTCCTCATACTTTTATGATTTTATAATTTACTTTTACATATTTTATAATTCTGGAATTTATTTGGACATGAAGAGTGGGCCAAAGATCCATCATTATTTTTTCCAAATATTCCCAAAATGTTTATCAAATAATCCACTTTCCCTACTAATTTGAAATGATACTTTTATCACAAATTATATTCTCACATACTTATTTCTATCTCTTGACTCTCTTTCCGTTCCATTGATCTATTTATTTCAGTGTCAATTTTATACTCTTTTAGTAATTGTCATTTTATAAGACATTTGAGTATTTGACAGGAAAAAGTGAATTAATCGCCTTCCTCCCCACCCCAGAATTTTCTTAACTCTTCTCACTTGTTTGTTCTCCCTGTCATGCTAACATGCTGAATTTCCATTGGAATTTTTATCACATTAATTTGAATTTATGGATGTATTTAGACAAAACTAACATTCATAATAGAGACTTTTCTTTGAAAACAAGTCATGGGTCTTATTTTAGACTTTTCCTTTAAAAAATTTTAAAAATTTAACACAGCATATGCACACAGGTTAAAAAGTAAAAAGCCAACTTCTAGTTTCCAGTCCAATATGCAAAAAGTTTGAAAGTCATCACTCCCATCCTAATAACAAGAAAAAAAGCTGAAAAGCTGAAAAACAGTAACTCTTAAACCCATCAAAGTATTGAGGTCATAAGGCAGGCTGCTGCCCTCGAATCTGGGGAGACAGGGGGATACAGAGACTCCCAGCTCACTGGGAGAAGGCCAGGATCAGAAACCAGCCTTCTGGAGCCAGTACACGCAGGACTGCTCAATCTGCAATTGATGAACTGCTAGAGGCTCAGCGTAGACTAGCTTGAGCTACAACTCCCATCTTAGGGGGCCCCCGTACTTTTGTGAGTTTTACCTCCGTGAGCTGTGCCAGGTTTTTACTGGAGACCAGAGAAAACTCCCCTCCTGCTTCTAGTAGGGGGAGGAGAAAAGAAAGCATTTAGAAATGTGCCCAGAACATTTTGTTCTCCTTAAAAAAGGACAGCTCCCCAAAGAAGCCATTTTACCAGAGCTTAAGGGACTTGGGGAGGGGGGGAGAGAAATACCCACCTCACTCCCCTCCAGCGTAGCTGTCTCACCTAAGCCCTTGTGAAGGCCACAGCCCAGGGGCACAGGCTCACTAAGAGACTGAGGCATCGCCATAGGATTTTAGATGCTTCCTCTCTCAGCCCTTTACCACCACATCCTTTGAGCTCATGTATAATAACAAGGGATTAGCAGGGAAAGAATTGAGAGGCTCAGACCTTATTTAAGAAGTAAGTAGAAAAGCCCAAAGACAACAGGGAGACAAAACCAAGAACACCAGAAGAAATTTTATCCTCTGACACTGACTGCCACACAAACAGTAAACATAGTCAAATTCCTAGTCAGAAAAACATGAAACCTCACGCTAAAGGCCCATTTACCTCAGTTCCTTTATACCTCGTACATCATGTCTGGCTTTAAAAAAAAATTACAAGGCATATAAATGGCAAAAAGGAAAAAAGAAACAATATGAAGACATAAAGCAAGCATCAGAACTAAACTCAGATGTGACAAAGACATTGGAATTACCAGTCTGGAGTTTAAAATAACTGTGATTAGTATGGTAAAGGCTGTAATGGAAAAAGTGGCCAACATGCTAAAACAGATGGGTAATGCAAGCAGAGAAATGGAAATTCTAAGAAAGAATCAAGAGGAAATTCTAGTCTGGAGATGGCCAAGGAAACAATCAGTCAACTTGAAGATATATTAATAGAAACTCCCAAACTGAAATGCAAAGAGAAAGAAGAATGGAAAAAAAGGGAACAGAATAGCCAAGAGCTATGGGACAATTATAAAAGTTGTAACATATGCATAATGGGGATATCAGAAGGAGAAGAAAGAGAGAAAGGAGCAGAAGAAAGATTTGAAGTAATAATGGCTGAGAATTTTCCAAAATTAATGATAGACACAAAACTACAGATCCAGTAAGCTCAGAGAACACCAAGCAGGATAAATGTTAAAAAAACTACATCTAGGCATATCATATTCAAACTGCAGAAAGACAAAGACCAAGAGAAAAATTGCGGGATACTGATTACGTGCTTCAACTTGGCGGGCCTGGGCCAGGGGACCGGATCCGCCCCTGGGGAGGGTGGTGGGCACGGGTAACAGCGCCCTCCACAGCCCCCCAGGCCTGGGAAAGTGAGGCCGGAGGCAGGCCCCATTTCCTCACCCAAAATACCACTGTTAGGGGAGGCTTGCCGGAGGGAACCGCCTTTTCCCCACCCCCTTATCTTGCCCGGACACTCCCCGTTGCCAGTGCAACTCCCATCACCACCAGTGCACATACATTGTTGCCAGACACTGTTGCCAGAGCAACTCCGCCCCTTTTCAATCAACCTCCGTGCCCTCTCAGAACCAATCCAAGCCTTTAACCTCTACAGCTACCCCGCCCTCTAGACCGCCCGATATAAGCTTGTACTCTCCCCTAATACTCTCTCTTGGTTTCTTCACCCTAAAAGAACCGTGTCCCGCCTGTTCCTTTCTCGCCGCCCTCCATACTTTGCACGCCTCCGCCGGGGACCTGGCCAAGTCCCCCGCCTCGCCCTCGCCTCCGGGAAAGAGCCCCCGCCGCCGGTACCCTCCGAGCAATCCTGAGAGCCTAGGATTTAGCAACCAGCCGTCACCCCCCCCCAGACGAGTCAACTGCGACCGCAAAAAATCTTGAAAGAAACAAGGGGAAAAGGCACCCTACCATTAGAGAAACAAAAATAAGAAGTACAGAGAAATGCTTGTCAGAAAATATGCAAGCGAGTGGAGTGAAATATTTAAAGTGTTGAAAGAAAAAAAGCCCATCAGTCTAGAATTCTGTATCCAGTGAAATTATTCTAAAGAGAAGGTGAAATAGACTTTCTCAGACAAATAAAATTTGAGAGAATTTGTCACCAGTAGGCCTGCCTTGCAAAAAATGTTACAAAATTTTCTTAGAAGAAAAAAAAAAGGAACATGATACAGGTCAGACACTCAGATCTGCATAAAGAAAGGAAGATCATTGATAAGAAGTAAATGAAGGTAAAATAAAATGTTTTTGTTTTATTTAATCTTAATGGATCTAAAGTTTGTTCAAAATAATAATAGCAGCAGTATATTAAATAATTATAGCTTATGGATAAGTGAAATGACTGGCAGCAATGCAAAAATGTTACAGGGGACAAGAGGGAGGAACTGGAAATATTCTCTTAAAAGCACATGTGCTATCCGTGAAACAGCAGTTTTATTAGACAGTGGACACTGATACATTGTAAATGTATACTGCAAACTGTGGAACAACCATAAAAACATTTTAAAAAGAATTATATTTTATATGCTAAGAGGTGAGAAAATGGAATCATACAAAATGTTAATTAAAACTTTAAAAGGCAGAAAAATAGTATAAAATGGAAAAAAGAAACAAAGAACAAGGGCAACAATAGAAAACAGCTACAAATATGGTAGATATTGATCCAACCACACCAATAATCACTTTAAATGTGAATGGCTCAAATACACAAATTAAAAGGTAAAGACTATCAAGGTGGATTAAAAAACAAGACCCAGTTATAAGTTGTTTACAAAAAAACCCATTTTAAATATAAAGGCACAGACAGGTTAAAAGTAAAGGATAGAGAAAGACATACATGCTGGTACTAATCAAAAGAAAGCTGGAGTAGCTATATTAATTTCAGACATAAGCAACTGTCTGAGCCAGGAAAATTATCAGGGATGAAGATGAGTATTACATAATGATAAAGGGGTCAATTCTCCAAGAAGATGTAACAATTTTTAGTGTATATATGTGCCTAACAACAGGCATCAAAATACACAAGGCAGAAACCGATAGAAATGCAAGGAGAAATAGAAAAGCCCACATTATAGTTGGAGACTTCTACACCCCTCTGCTAGTAACTGACAGATCCAATGGGCAGGAAATCAGTAAGGACACAGTTAAACCAAACAACACCATCAATCAACTGGGTCTAATTAACATAAATAGAATACTTCACCCAACAACGGGAGAATAGACAATTGTCTGAAGTTCACATGAAACATTCACCAAGATAGACCACATCCTGGGCCATAAATCACATCTTTAAAAACTTTAAAGGAACAGAGATCATACAAAATATGTTCTCAGATCACAATGGAATTAAATTATAAATCAACAACAGAAAGGCAGCTAAAAACATCCCCAAATATTTAGAGATTAAACAACACACTTCCAAATAACAAGTGGATCAAAATAGAAGTCTCAAGAGAAATAAAAACAATATTTTGGTCTAAATAGAAATACAACTTAAAAAAAAATTTGTGATGCAGCAGAATCAGTGCTTAGAAGGAAATTTGTAGCATTGGATGCATATATTAGAAAAGGGAAAAGACCTATTTAAGAGAGCTAAGAGCCGACACAGATGCTGACACTGATGCTCGGAGATGCTTGGAGTTGTGGAGAAGGACGTTTGGAGATGCTAAGCTAAGAGATGGAACCCAGAGTTTGCCCTGGAGAAGCTGAGAGGACCCCCAGATGCTTAAAGAGAAACACCCTGGGAGAAACAAGCAAGCACGCACAGGAGCTGAGAAAGGAGTGAAGACAGAAGCCCAGAGACATTTTGGAGAAAACTGTTTTGAACACAACCCAGGAGCAAAGAACAGCAGACGCCAGCTACGTGCCTTCCCAGCTGACAGAGGTGTACCAGACACCATCGGCCATTCTTCAGTGAAAGTACCCTCTTGTTGATGCCTTAGTTTGGACACTTTTATGGCCTTAGAACTGTAAATCTGTAACCAAATAAACCTCTTTATAACATCCAATCCATTTGTGGCATTTTACATAACAGTAGCATTAGCAAACTGGAACACATAGAAACCAGAAGAAAAGAAATAACAATAGCTAGAGCAGAAATCAATGAAATTAAAAACAGGAAAACATTAGAGAAAAGTGATGAAACCAAAAGTTGGTCCTTTGAAAATAAAATATAAACCTCTTGCCAGACTAACCAAGAAAAAAAAAAGATGACACAAATTAATAATATCAGAAATGAAAAAGAACCATCACTGTTGATACTGTTGACATTACAAGGATAATCAAGGAATATTACAAACAACTCTAGGCCCAAAATTTGGCAACTTAGATGAAATGGACAAATTCTTTGAAAGACACAATCTACCAGTACTCACACAAGGAGAAAAAGATGATCTGAATAGGTCTACAGCTATTAAAGAAATTGAGCCAAAATTAACAACCTTCCAAAACAGAAATAAATTTGAATGGTCTCACTGGTGAATTCTACCAGATGTTTAAAGAAGAAATGATAGCAATTCTCTATTATCTCTTCCATAAAACAGAAGCAAAAGGAACACTTCCTGACTCATCTTATAAAACCAGTATCACCCTAATCCCAAGACAAGATGAAGAATTTTATAAGAAAGGAAAATTACAGACCAGTATCTCTCATGAATATTTATGCAAAAATCCTCAACAAAGGTTAGCACATCAAATACAACAATGTGTAAAAAGAATTGTACATCATAACTAAGTGGTATTTATTCCAGGTATGCAAGGATGGCTTAAAACTCAAAACTCAATTATTGTAATGCATTACATCAACAGGCTAAAGAAAAAAATAATATGATCATACCAATAGATGCAGAAAAAGCATTTGACAAAATCCATTCATGACAAAATGTCTCAGCAAACTAGGAATAGAGGGGAACTCCCTCAATAAGATAATGAAAATCTACAAGAAAACATACATCCAATATTGATTGTACATAATGGTGAGAAACTAGATATTTCCCCCTAAAACCGGGAACCAGACAAGGATGTGCTCTCTCACAACTACTATTCAGCATCATCATGGAAGTCGTATATAATGCAATATGACAAGAGAGGAAATAAATGGTATACATATTGGGAAGGAAGAAATAAAACTGTCTTTGTTAACAGATGATATGATTGTTTAAATAGAAAATCCCAAAGAATTGACAAAAACTCCTGGAACTAAAAAGTGATTATAGCAAGGCTGCAGGATAAAAGGTTAATATAGAAAATTCAATTGCTTTCTATTTAGCAGCAATGAACAATTGGAATTTGAAACAAAAATACAACACTATTTTCATTAGCATAAAAATGAAATACTCAGGCATAAATCTAACAAAATATGCATAATATCTGTTGAGGAGAACTACAAAACTCTTATGAAAGAAATCATTGAAGATCTAAATAATTTGGGAGATATTCCATATTCATGCATAGGATTACTCAGCTTTATTAAAATGACAATTTTTTCTAATTTGATCCATAGGCAATGCAATCCTAACCAAATTCCAGCAAGTCAGTTTGTGCCTATTGACAAATTGATCCTGAAGTATTTGGAAAGGCAGAAGACTCAGAATAGCCAACACAACACTGACGAACAAAGTCATTAGTCCGACACTACCCAACTTCAAAATTTACTATAAAGCTATAGTGATCAAGACAGTTTAATTTTTGAAAAGAGATAAATAGATCATTGGAACAGAATAGAGAGCCCAGAAATAGATCCAGACAAATACAGTCAACTGATCTTTGACGAGGAAGCAAAGGCAGTTCAATGGAGTCTTCTCAAAACAAAGAATAGTCTTTTCAACAAATAGTGCTGGAAAAACTTCAAATCCACGTGCTAAAAAGTGAATCTAGACAGACCTTACCTCTCTTAAAAATTAGCTAAAAATGGATCATAGACTTAAAAGTAAAACACAAAACTATAGAACTTCTGAAAGATAACATAGGAAAAATTCTAGGTGACCTAGTGTTTGCCAATGACTTTTTAGATACAATACCAAAAGCAGGATCCATGAAATTAAAATTTGGCTAATTGGACTTCATTGAAACTAAAAACTTCTACTCTGCAAAAGACACTTTTAAGGGAATGAAAAGAAAAGCCATAGACTTGGAGAAAATTTTTGCAAGACACATATCTGCTAAAGTACTTGTATCCAAAATATACAAAGAACTCTTAAAACTCAACAATAAGGTAACAAACAGCCCAATTAAGATATGGATAAAATATCTGAACAGACACCTCACCAGAGAAGATATACAGTTGGCAAATAAGCATATGAAAAGATGCTCAACATCATATGTCACTAGGAGATGTCAAATTAAAACAACAATGAGATACCACTACATGCCTGTTAGAATGGCTATAACCCAAAACACCAACAACACCAAGTGCTGGTTAGGATGTGGAGAATAGGAACTGTATTAATTGCTGGTAAGAATGCAAAATGGTACAGCCACTTTGGAAGACAGTTTGGCAGTTTCTTACAAAGCCAAACATAGACTTATCATAGGATCCAGCAATCTCCTAGTTATTTACCAAAATGCAGTGAAAAGTTAATGTTCACTCAAAAACCTGCATATGCATGTTTATGGCAGTTTTATTCATAATTGCCAAAATTTGGAAGCAACCAAGATGTCTAATAGGTGAGTGAGAAACAAACTGTGGTACATCATTCAAAGGAGTAATATTCAGTAACAAAAAAGATGAGCTATAAAACCATGAAAAGAAATGGAAGAACCTTACATGCAAATTGCTAAGTGAAATAAGCCAGTATGAAAAGCTCCATGTTCATGATTCCAACTTTATGACATTCTGGACAAGGCCAAACTATAAAAGCAGTAAAAAAGTTTCTGTGTGTTCTGATTTTAATTTATCTGTTTCCTTTTTCCTACCTTCTGATGGGTTACTTGAACATTTTTAGAATTCAATTCTGCTTCATTTATTGTTTTTGAGTGTATCTCTTAGGATTTTTTAGTTGTTCTTGATGTTATATTATACATACATAATTTATCACTGTCTATTGATGTCATTATTTTGCCAGTTCAAGTAGAAGGTAGAAAACTTACCTTCCTTTATCCTTCCCCATTTATGGTATTATTGTCTTCAATCTTTTCTCTACATACATTTAGAACCACATCAGAAGGCATAACGATTTTTGCTTCAATTGTCAAACATGATTTAGAAGACTCAAGAGGAAAAGAAAAGTCTATTTATTTACCCGTATTTTTTCTTACCATGTTCTTTCTTTCCTTTCAGATGCTCCAGGTTTTCTTCATTTTTATTCTCCTTTCTGTTTAGAGAACTTCCTTTAGCCATTCTTTTAGGGTAGGTTTGCTGGCAACAAATTCTCTTAGTTTTCCTCTCTGAGAATGTCTTGATTTCCTCATTTTTCATGAAGGGCATTTTCACTAGTTATAGGGCCCTGGGTTGCCAGTTCTTGACTTTCAGCCCTTGAAAAATGTCGTGCTACTTTCTTCTGGTCTCCATGGTTTCCAACGAGACATTTTCTGTCATTTTAATGGATTTTCCTCTGTAAGTATGATATCACTGCTTTCAAGATGTTTTCTTTGTCTTTATCAGAAGTTTTACTATGCTGTACCTTGTTGTCTGTTTCTTTAGGTTTATCCTATTTGGGGTTTGCTCAGCTTCTTACATCTGTAGGTTTATGTATTTTGCCAAATTGAAGAAATTTTCAGCCATTATTTATTGGAGTGCTTTTTCAGCCCTTCCCTCTTTCTCCTCTCCTACCAGGGTTCTGATGACAAGCTAGATGTTTTTTTTATAGACCCACAAATCCTGAGGATCTGCTAATTTTGTTTCTCAGTCTGTTTTCTCTCTATTATTCAGATTGGGTCATGTGCCAGTTTGTATATATTATGTCCCCCAGAAAAAGCCATATTTGTGGGTGCAATCTTGTGGGGCAGACATAATAGTGTTGATTAGATTGGAATTCTTTGAGTGCTTCCATGGAGATGTGACTCAATCAACTGTGAAGGAAATGTTTGGATAATTTCCGTGGAGGTGTTACCCTGCCCATTCAGGGTGGGTGTTAACTGGATCACTAGAGTCGTATAAAGGAGTTCGCAGACAGATGACTTCAGAGCAACTGAGAGTGACATTTTGGAAAAGCTGCAGCTTAGAGAGACATTTTGGAGAACACAACCCAGGAGCAAGCAGACGCCTAGAGAGGAATGTCATGGGAGAAAGCCATTTTGAGACCAGAACTCCAGAGCAGACACCAGCCACATGCCTTCTGAGCTAACAGAGGTTTTCTGGATGCCATTGGCCATTCTTCCATGAAGGTACCCGATAGTTGATACCTTACCTTGGACACTTTGTGGTCTTAAGACCGTAACTTTGTAACCAAATAACCCCCCTTCATAAAAGCCAATCCATTTCTGGTATTTTGCATAATGGCAACATTAGCAAACTGGAACAGGTCATTTTTATTGCTGTATCTTCCAATTCACTTAGTCTTTTCTCTGTCTCCACCATTCTGCCTTTGAGCCCAACCATGGAGGTTTTATTTCAGTTACTGTGTTTTTCAGTTGTAAAATTTCCATTTAGGTCTTCTTTCTATCTTCTAGTTCTTTGGCAAGGCTTTCTATTTCTTTGCTGAGTGTTTCTTTATGCTAGTGTTGTACTTATTTCAAATGTGTTTGCAATTGCTTCTGGAGTATTTTTCTGCTGTCTCGTTTAAAATCTTTGCCAGCTAATTCTATTCTCTTTCCTCTTGGTTTTGGTAATAATTTATTGTCTTGTAACATTCAGCTTGAGATTTTCCTGGTTCTCTGTGTGAAGCATGATTTTCAATTGAAACATGAATGTGTTTGGCATTATATTATGGAACTCTGGATCTTGTTTAAATTTTCTGTTTTAGCTGGCTTCCTCTGACACCACTCCAGCAAGGGATGGGACAGGGGTCCTGCCTCATTACTGCAAGTTGGGGGTAGAAGTCTACCCAGTCAGCTTCTTTTGAAATCTGAGAGATGGGGCCCCTCTTTACTGCTGGATAGGGATGGGAGTTCTGGCTTTCCACTAAGCCTCCTCTGACACCATGGGGCCTTGTGTTTCAGTGTTAGGGTGTGGCTTTCACAAGTGTTTCTGTCCCTCCTCCAGGGGTGTATTTCTCTTTCCCATGTCACCTATTCCCTTCCCTAGCTGCAACATTTGCACTGTATATCCTTGAAGCCCTGTCCTCTATTGATTTTTTTTTCTTCAGATGAGATGAGAAGGCTGGACCTGGGGTGGAATTGCCTTCTCCCAACTGGAATAAAGTTTCTGAATTGTTCTCTGTTGAGTTCCTTCCCACTGGGGACTCAGTTTGTGTTAGTGAGAAGAGTCTGGGTGGGTTAAGATGGTTACTCTTCTCCTCCCCCAGCCAGGCCAGGAAGAGAATCTTTCCCAGGTTCTCACTGGGAGAAGCTGGTGGATTCCTAGAGTGAAAGCCTAAGGAAGGGCAGGGACACCCCAGTGACTGCTCTCACCCAGAGTGCTCACTCTCAAGCAAGTCAACACTCACCTTCCAGCAACTTGTCAAAATAATCATTTAATTGTTTCTACCAGTTTGTGGATTTCAGCCACTTCTCTGGGTAAGTAAATCTCAAGAACAGTGTCTCTCTGGATATGCCTGTCCTTCCAGATTTTAGGGTGGTGGTTTTCTCTGCAGTCACTTTGATGGGTCAAAGAAAAGGTATTGGTTTTCAGTTTGCCCAGCCTTTTCTTGTTATAAGGATGAGAGTGATAGCCTACAAGCTCTTTACATGCACAGAACTGAAATAGGATATCACCCCCAGCTCCTGCCTTACCTTCTTTTTCTGCTGCACCATTGTCCTTGAGTTTGAGTCTCCCTAATTCAGCTCTACAAAGACTAAATATCTCATCTCTTTCTGGGGTTGGGAGGGGTGGTCTCTCAGCTTTGGCAATGACAGGAGAGCATCTAGTAGACCATGTGTTCTTTATCGACTTCCTACCAATCCTCTTTATTCAGCACTTCCCTTCACTCCCTCCTTCAGAGGGCCCTGCATTCTCCAATTTCTGAGCCTTCCAGGGGTTTGTGACACAGAGTGCTTTACTTTTTGTGGGCCTCTCTCTTTCAATCTCCCTAGCATTATGTCACACAAGGGAAACTCTAGGTAAGTCAGTTAATAATGTCCAGTTTCCTGCCTCCCCAGAGAGCATTTATCCTCTATTTTCCCAGTTTCCTTGGCAATGCACTTGTATGACATTTTATTCATTTTCTGTTATTTTAATGGGCTTCAGCCAGGAGCAGAGATAAATGTGCATATTTATACTGAGAAAAATAATGCCAGCGCTTCTGACCAACAGCTAGCTTTGATAAATCTTAACATTTTACTCCATTTACTTCAGATATATTTTTTAAAAAATAAGCATTATAAAATTGGTTAAACTCCCCTTTGCACTGCTTTCCAGTATCAGAGCTCTCCTCTTCTTCCTAGAATAATACTTGAATTTGGTGTTTCTCATTCTTATTATTTTTCTATAGGAACATTAACAGTATGTGGAATTGTTTTTTGTGTCTTTAAATTTAATACACATGGCTTTCTACTATACATATCTTCTAAGAATTACCTTTTGAATTCTGAAATATTTCAGTCATAAAAAAGTATATAAAACAATATCAGTCTCCTATGAACCCACCACAAACATTAAATAGATGTTAGAATTTTGTTTAATGATGTCATATTTCTTTTTATGGAGTAATAAAATATTTGCAGCTTCAGCTAATGCCTCCCCACTGCAATCCCTTCCTCCTTTTCCCTCCTTCCTTTTTTCTGCGGAAATAGCCAATATCCTGATGTTCATATATATTATTCCCATGTGTGTTTGTGTACTTTAACTACACATATACTGCTGTATTGAGTTTTTTTAAGTAGATCATCTCATTCTGAATGTGCCCTCTTGAAACTTAACCTGTTCTTTAACAATTACGTTTTCGATATTTGTCCATATTAAATCCCATTCATCTATGTCCATCCTGCCCAGTGCTGTTGCCACAGCTCCGTGTGATTATTGACCATTTGAAATATGGCTGGTCCAAATTGAGGTACACTTTCAGTATAAAACACTTGCTGGATTTCAGAGATTTAGAACACAATAATTTTTAAATCTCGTTAATAGTTTTATGTTGATTACATATTGAAATTATATTTTGGTCATAGTGAGTTAAGAGAAAATATTATCAAATTAATTTCACCTATTTCTTTTTACTTATTTTAATGTAGCTATTGGAGAATTTAAAATTACATGTTCAGTTTTTCATTATATTCCTGATGTACTATGCTGGTCTAGATGTTTCCTTTTTACCACTAAATTTGACTTCTAGTGAATGAATAAACCTGTTCATTTACGTCCCTTCTAAGGGGGGCAGTTTTTCCTCTCTGCAGCTATTTTAAACAAGGTACAATAAACTTCTGTATGATGTCTCACTGTGCCCTTATGGAGGGTTTCTGAGTGTTGACTCCCAGAGGGATGAGAAGCAGAATTTCTGAGTCATCGGGTCCTCATGTCTTCAATTCTGTGAGGCATCACCAAATGCACACAAAGAAGCTTTACCAATTTATATCAACACCGATGACGTGCAGTTCTGCCCAGCACTTGCCACCAAAACTTGTTCAGACTTACCGATTTTTGTTGTCTGATGGGTTGAAATTACAATTCATTGATTTAATTAGCATTTCTCCCCATGATTAGGAACTTTGGGCATTTTTTCAGAAATCACCTCAGGTCTTCTTGGGTTGCTTATCTTTTTTTATTTATTTGTAAGTCATCTTTATATATTCTGTATATATAATCTTTGTTAGTAATTTGCATTGCAAATAGGTTTTCCCAGTTTTCTACTTGTCTTTAAGTTGGTTTTGGTGTCTGCTATGCAGTTCTTAATTTTTAGGTGGTTCAGTTTATCAGTTTTGTCCTCATTAGTTCATGCTTTATACTTTTTAAGAAATTATTTTCTTGGTAATTGTATTCATTACAGTGTTGCTCATTATTGATTTTGTCAGCCTTCTTTAGGGGATAATTTAGTTGTTATTTCATTAATATTTTGAG
This sequence comes from Choloepus didactylus, assembly GCF_015220235.1. Lineage (NCBI taxonomy): Eukaryota > Metazoa > Chordata > Mammalia > Pilosa > Megalonychidae > Choloepus > Choloepus didactylus. The sequence continues at coordinate 130,262,710 of NC_051315.1, read as the reverse complement.
CTCAATGCTTAATTTATTTTGATTCTTTCTTTACTTTTAGCAAGAGTTGTTTAGGAGGTTCTTTTTACTTTTTCAATTTCCAAGTGGCAAGGCTTTGATTGTTTTTTTATTTTTTTTCCCCTACTTAGATTACTACAGTCATTTTATTACATGTGGTCAGAGAATCCAGTCTGTATTTGCATCTTTCTCTAGGCTTCAATTTAAATTGTGGGGTCTTATCACGTTCCGCCACCTGCATGGAAAGATGCAAAGACATGTCCCCTGTGTGTGCGCTGCATGGAGAGAGAGAACGGGCACTGCCAGGTCCTGAGGGTCGTGCCCAGCTCCCAGACCCTGCCGGGCAGTGTAGAAAAGTCTCATGTCCATGCCTGACCTCCTAAATCACAGTGATCCCGCCTGCCCCAAAGTAACCCAGTTCCTTTGGGTTGTAACCCAGTTCTCAATTCCTTTGGCTGACCGGGCTGGAGAGTCATCATCGTTCTCTCCCCGTATCCATTTTTGCAGACCACCAGTCTGCTGAGAACAGCACAGCAAGGCCCCTGAGAAACCTCTGTGAGGGGAGACAACAGGACGTGAATTAAGTCACTGCCAAGTGTGCGCCACTCACCAGCTGGGAATTCACCCCCAACACTACTCCTGGTTTGTATCCTGGTTTGTTGGTCAGTCTGGCTCACACAAGGGTTGCATGATGAGCTCCACATGGTGGTAAGAGTCTAAATAATCACAAGGCCTGAAATAGGAAAGTAGGTAGTTTGAACCTTACTAATTCTAAGTTTCCCAAGAGGAATTCTAGCCTCACCTACAAACCCTCCTCCCCCTTGCGGTCACTGGGAAATGAATGTCCTCAAATGAAATGCCCCTCCCCCTAACCTCAGAGATATGAAAGCCTCTCCCCAAATCACCTCTCCCCAAGCCCCAGTAGACCCCCAGTCCGTTGACATCTCCCCGTGGGGTTGCAGCATCTCCAGCTCGTCCTCAGGCCAGGAGGTTCCAAGCCCAGCAGACAAGACGTAGATGTGCCTGAGTCATTCACTGTGTTCACACCGTCTCTAGGATACCATATTTTCCCAAGGTCCTGAACCCAGCAGAGTGATATATATCCTGTTGCTTAACACGTATTTATTGAAAGTTAATGACGATAAGCAGCTGCTTCCTATGTCTGCCAAGTGATCCATTTTCATAATTCTCTTCTGTTCTGAAAAACAGTTGCTGCATCTGAGGAAGGTGTCCAACTGTAGGATGTTGGAGCAAATGTTCCCTGCATATTGTAAAGGGGTATGTTCAAACTTCGCTCAGTTACTCCTGCTTTAACTCAGCCACAGCGTCTCCCAGAGCTGTGCATCCAGATCCCACAGGACCGTGATCAGAATGCAAAACTCTCTGAAGACATTTTTTTTTTTTTGAAACTGGAAGAGAGCGTGACACTGCATGCCTTAGGATATAATGCGGGACACTGATTACGCGCTTTAACTTGGCGGGCCTGGGCTGGGGGACCGGATCCACCCCTGGGGAGGGTAGTGGGTACGGGTGAGTGCGCCCTCTACAGCCCCCCGGGCCTGGGAAAGTGAGGCCGGAGGCAGGCCCCATTTCCTCACCCAAAATACCAATGTTAGGGGAGGCTTGCCGGAGGGAACCGCCTTTTCCCCACCCCCTTATCTTGCCCGGACACTCCCCGTTGCCAGCGCAACTCCCATCACCACCGGTGCGCATACATTGTTGCCGGACACCGTTACGGGAGCAACTTTCGCCCCTTTTCAATCAACCTCCGCGCTCTCTCAGAACCAATCCAAGCCTTTAACCCCTACAGCTACCCCGCCCTCTAAACCGCCCGATATAAGCTTGTACTCTCCCCTAATAAACTCTCTCTCTCTTGGTTTTCTTCACCCTAAAAGAAGCGTGTCCCGCCTGTTCCTTTCTCGCCGCCCTCCATACTTTGCGCGCCTCCCGCCGGGGACCTGGCCAAGTCCCCCGCCTCGCCCTCGCCTCCGGGAAAGAGCCCCCGCCGCCGGTACCCTCGGAGTAATCCTGGGAGCCTAGGATTTAGCAACTGGCCGCCACCCTCCCCCAGACGAGTCAACTGCGACCGCAACTGGCGCCCAACATGGGGCCCCTGGAATTAAAAGTCCTCTCCACGCAGCGGTCCAGTAAAACCACCCGCTCGCCCGGACGCCTCTCCAGCTCCCCTTCTCCTCGCCTGCAAAGTAAGGGCCGCCTCTCCCTCGCCACCCCGCGGAGCCGCCCCTCCCTCGCCGCTCCACGTCTGGAGCCGCCCCTCCCACGCCGCTCCGCGCCCGGGCCGCTCTTCCTTTCCCGCATTAACCTAACTCTTGCCCCCGACTACCTTTCGTCTTCTCTTCCTATATCCCCCACATTCCTCCTAACACTCTTCCTCCAGTAGCTTTCCCTCTTCCCCTCCATTACTTTGCTGTGGTCCTCTGTGTCTTTGTTTCTTTGTTTCGCGCGGTGTGCCTCTTTGCAACCGCCCCCCCCCCCAAACTGCTCTCGCTACTGGAGGCTCCTGCCTTCTATTCTCACCGTCTCCTTCGGCCTCGCTGCCACAGTTTACCTCATTTTCTTTACTCAATAATCAACCCCCCTTTTTTCTTTTCTCACTCCGCTATGGGTAATCGTCTATCTGCACGCCAAGCACCCCAAGTTCGTGCTCTGGCTGGTCTCCTAGACACACATCGCTGTAAAGTGTCTGTCCGGCAGCTGCAGGTATACTGGGACCTCCTGCTGCCCTTTAACCCATGGCTCACCACTTGCCATCTTTGGGACCCTGTTACTTATGATCGCCTTATTGATCGGGTCACCAACGCCATGGAAGATGAGAGCAAGCGCTTCCCTCCCGGCTTGCTCCCCACCTTAATAACCGTCCGCTCCTGCCTTCAAGGCTCCCTTCCCCCTGATCGAGGCCCCATTAAATCCAAGGAGGCCCTATCAACCCAGTCTACAGATTCAGACAGCGATACTAATGTAGACCACGATTCGGACACAGAATCCTTAGTCGAGCAAATTAACAACGCGCTCGAAGTCGCCCCCCAAAAACAAAGCAATACTAAGCCTCGCCAAGATGGCGAACTTCCTCCTTCTTCTTCCATCGAGGGGAGGAAGTGCTCCGGCGATGACGTCAGCCCTAAGCTGGGCCGGAAACCGCATGCGCTTTACCCCGCCCTTCCACAGGGCGGAGCTAGTCCGCCATCTTATGCCTTAGCCACTCCCACCGCGCCGCCGTCTTGCGACGCTTGGGGCCTCCCACTTCCGCCTCCCCCTCCGGCGAGCTCCCCCTCGGAGCCGCTACCGGCAGCTGCTGCCGCTCCTCCCACCCTGCCGACTAACAACCCCTGGCTGCCTTCTACACCTCAAGACAACCCTTGGGGCAACGCTCCCCCTACCCCCACTCCCGCGCCAAGCCCTCTGCAAGCGCGTCCTCCTTTCTCTCGTGCTTTTCGCTGCTTTCCTCTTAACCTTACCCCCACACCACAGAAACCGTATGACTGGTATCCCATTGACTCTGATACTATCAAGCAGCTTCGCAGGGCCGTCAAGGAGGACGGGTTAGGTAGCCCATACGCTTCCCAATTACTGCAGGATATCGCCATGGACTTTTGCCTCCCCCAAGACTGGGCCTCGCTTGCCCGTTCCATTCTTAACCCCGGCCAGTTTGTTGATTGGCGTGCTCACTTCCAGGCGGAAGCAGCTAAGCAAAGCGAGCAAGACGCAGCCACTGGAGTCTATCATCACCCCGAAGCCTACTTGGGCACGGGAGCATTTATAAATGCATCCGTCTATATTAATGCGCCTGCCGCCTTTTGGCCTATCCTTCGGGGAATCGCCTTGCGAGCTTTTGCCAACTGTTCCGCCTGTCGGCCTACTAAATTCACCAAGCTCCTCCAGGAGCCAAATGAGCCTTTTGCCACCTTTGTCTCTAGGGTTGAGGAAACCTGCGCTCGAAAGGTTAATGATCCCCAGGCCCTACTGGCTCTCGCTCGAGAACTCATTCTCGAGGGAGCCAATCCCCCTTGCAAGCAGGCTATTCTTCCCTTGCGGGAGAAGAGCCTATGCGATTGGATACTCGCCTGCAGCGCCTTTGACCCAGCTGCTGCGTCCCTAGCCCAGGCTGTCTCTGGCGCTGTCACTGCCGCCTTAGCCGCCACCACCGGTTGTTTTAAGTGCGGGCAGAGCGGTCATTTTGCACGGGAGTGCCCCAATGCAGAAGTCAACCGCCTACCTTTCATGCAGCGTAATGGGCGCCCCCCTCCCACTCCTTGCCCACGCTGCCAGCGTGGCTATCACTGGGCGCGCGACTGCAAGAGCAGCCCCAGAGATCTTAGCAAGAATAGCTTAAAAAACCTCTGCTATCCCTGGTGCCCTGACGGCAGTCAGCGCCAGGGCACTGAGCAAGCTTTAAACTCCAAGCGGGGCAAGCCTCAGCCCCGCCCCTAAGAGGCAGCGTGCCGGCCGGTTCTAATAAAACTAATCACTTCACCGGCAGTAAAACGCTTCTCTGGACAGTCCCTATCACCCCAGAAAAGCCTACTCATAAGTTAAGAATAGAGGGGCAATGGTACACGGGCACGCTCGATTCAGGGGCAGAGGTCTCTTGCATGCCCGCTCAGTATGCCACCATGTGCATGGTTCTCGATGGTCCCTCGGTAGTGGGAGCCACTGGTACCTCCACCTCTCTCCAGGCCATAAGGCCCATTAAGTGGGAGGATGAAGAGGGCCACTCAGGCACCTTCTGCCTGTTATTTCTACACACCATAGACCAAATTTTATGGGGCCGTGACATCCTCGCTGCCTCTGGGGCAGTGCTTACCACGCAGCCCCCCCAATAATGTGCGCCACTGCTCGTTTAACACCTCCAGCGCCCGTTCCTCTGCAGTGGGATACTGAGGAACCTATATGGGTGGAGCAGTGGCCCCTTCCCACGCATAAATTAGTAACACTCCAAGCCCTTGTCCAAGAACAATTGGACGCTGGCCACATAGAGCCTTCTACTAGTCCCTATAATTCGCCAGTGTTTGTTATTCATAAAAAAACCCCTCTGCCATTGGTCCCAATAAAGTCATTAACCCCCTTTTTCCACAGCTCTCCAGCCGCACCTCAGCTCCAACCAGCCGCACCTCAGCCGCAAACGGCGCGTTGCCAACACCACCACCCCAACCTCGTCCGCCCCCCGCCCGTTACTCCTCTCCCCTCCTCAGCCTTATCCAAGCGGCCTTCACCTCAGTGAATTCCTCCAACCCCAATCTTACCTCCTCTTGTTGGCTTTGCCTCTCCACTTCCTCCCCCCTGTATGAGCCAGTTGCCTCCAACCTCTCCTTTTCAGAAAACACAGAGGACAGCCCCTCGGAATGCAATTGGAATACCTCTGCCGTCCCCCTAACCTTTCATTCAGTCTCCTTTACAGGAAAGTGCATCCGCCCTCACTCAAGTAACTCTCCCAACCTCACAGCTTGCGCCGACTACTCATCTCCCAGCAGCTCTGCAAAATTTCTCATTCCTCATAACTCCTCCCAATGGCTCTGCTCCTCTACAGGGCTTACCCCCTGCCTTAACGTGCAAACCCTCAATACAACTAATGAAACTTGCCTCCTAATTGTCCTCATCCCTAGGGTCCTATACCACAGCGAGGAAGACTTCTTCCTCCGCCTGGAAACAACTGCAGCTTCTGCCCCACTGCAAAAGCGAGAGCCCATCACCGTCCTCGCGATTGCCTCCCTCCTAGGTCTTGCAGGTGCTGGCACCGGAATCGCTGCACTAGCCAGTCAAGGTTCCGCCCTAACTCACCTCCGGGCGGCTGTTGACAAGGACATTCGCCACCTACAAGACGCTATTTCCCATCTTAAAAATTCTGTCAATTCCCTCTCTGAGGTAGTGCTCCAAAACCGCCGAGGTCTCGACCTTCTCCTCCTCAAAGAAGGAGGCCTCTGCGCCGCCCTAGGAGAAGAGTGCTGTGTATATGCCAATTCCACAGGTCTCACCGAGGACAGCCTAAAAAAGGTCCGAGAGGGACTAGAACAACGCAAAAAAGACCGTGAAGCCACCAGCTATTGGTCCCACATCTTTACCCCCCTCCTCCCATACCTCCTCCCTCTCCTCGGCCCCCTACTAATGATTATTCTAGCTCTCACCCTAGGGCCCTGCATTATCCGCAGAATTGTCCAGCTTGTAAGGAAACAAACGGATGCTATTTTTTCCTCGTTCGTGCAAGTCCAGTACCAGCGACTCGCCACCTCTGACGCTCCCTACTCCGAGATGACAACCAACCCTCCGCGACCTCACCGCCACCGGTCAACCCGCCGACCGCGAGGCCCTTCTCGATCGCCTGAACATCGCACCAACCTCGAGCTCCAGCTTCTCTGAACCTCCAACTTTAAACCCCCCACCCTCGTCCATCCCGCAAGCAGCAAGGCCCCTGTCGAGCGCCCGGGCGCCACACCAACGCCGAGCTCCAGCCTCGCTGAGCCACCGTCAACCCCTTTTCCCCTCCCCGACCTCCCCCCTTCCCTCATCCCTTAGCGGACCTCTCCGGTAAGCTTCTTCCTTTAATTAGAAAAGAAGGGGGAAATGCGGGACACTGATTACGCGCTTTAACTTGGCGGGCCTGGGCTGGGGGACCGGATCCACCCCTGGGGAGGGTAGTGGGTACGGGTGAGTGCGCCCTCTACAGCCCCCCGGGCCTGGGAAAGTGAGGCTGGAGGCAGGCCCCATTTCCTCACCCAAAATATACCAATGTTAGGGGAGGCTTGCCGGAGGGAACCGCCTTTTCCCCACCCCCTTATCTTGCCCGGACACTCCCCGTTGCCAGCGCAACTCCCATCACCACCGGTGCGCATACATTGCTGCCAGACACCGTTACGGGAGCAACTCTCGCCCCTTTTCAATCAACCTCCGCGCCCTCTCAGAACCAATCCAAGCCTTTAACCTCTACAGCTACCCCGCCCTCTAAACCGCCCGATATAAGCTTGTACTCTCCCCTAATAAACTCTCTCTCTCTTGGTTTTCTTCACCCTAAAAGAAGCGTGTCCCGCCTGTTCCTTTCTCGCCGCCCTCCATACTTTGCGCGCCTCCCGCCGGGGACCTGGCCAAGTCCCCCGCCTCGCCCTCGCCTCCGGGAAAGAGCCCCCGCCGCCGGTACCCTCGGAGTAATCCTGGGAGCCTAGGATTTAGCAACCGGCCGCCACCCTCCCCCAGACGAGTCAACTGCGACCGCAATATAAATGTCAGCAAATATCTCCCTTCACTGTCTCTGCCCTTTCCCAGGGGGAAACTGCCACATTTTCTATTCTCTATGCCTCCCAAACACGCACACACGCGTGCACATATATACAGCATTCCAGATCTTGGATCCCAGCTCCTCCCCCATGCCCCCACTGTGTCTAAATCCTCTCTGCTTTCAGCCTCACTCAGCAAAACAAAAGCTTGGCGTGTGTATTAGCTTCTTGACCAACCAATGGAATGACACATTATGCAGGTACATTGCATAGTCATAATTACCGTGTGAAAATCCATAAATAAGATATATATGTCTGTGTGCATCACTGGAGCCTAACATACTTTTTTTCAATGAGTTCAACATAATCATTTGTTTCTCTAAGACTGAGCATCAGATAAAACAGTTGAAGGCATAAAGCGGCATCCTGCTAGAAAAATATATGTCAATAAATGGGAGCATCCACTCAGTGCAGCAAGAGGGTCACACCTGAGACTGAGAATTGAATGTCACACTGGGGAATGAGACTGACAGCAGTTTGCACACTCGGGAGTGCACACGTGTTATGCTGTCAAGAGGAAGGACAAGAGGCATTTCTTCACATAATTGCAATGGCTTAATCCAAATGCATGTATGATTTGATTGTGCCATCTTTTATTCTAAGCTACCCAGAGGTCCTTGGCTCATTTTGCCACAAATAGCAATGGGCTACCTAAGGAAGGTATTTGCACCATATGATGCTCCTGCTGTCAATTTCTAAGATGCCAGGTTTTCAAAGACCGCATGGGGATGGTGCCGTGGGCTGCATGGGATCCCTCGGGATCGTGCTGCTGAGGAAAGGATCCACTGGCTTGGCTGTTTCTCCACACTGACTGAAATTGAACTTGCTAGACAGAGGTGGTGGCGAGTTCCCTCCAGAACATCAGAGCAGGACCTGGTTGTTACTTGTGACCCAAATGGGGTGGAGTGAGTGCAGATAACCTTATAACTAAAGAAGGGCTGCCAGACCAGAGACCCCAAGTTTTGGGGAGACTTCATCTATAATTCTGTATTGGGGAAACGAAGCCAGAATACAAAATGTGTGCCGAGTACAGACTGGATATAAAAAGTTTACTGAAAACAACACTTACCCAAGAGAAATGAAAACCAGGACAGTGACTGCAGGTGTTTTATGCTTCATTGCAATTGTGAATACATTATTTCCTCTTTTGTTTTTAGAGTTACCATAGTTGAAATATGAGGTGGCTCTTGGGGGGATATTGTTTTGTAACTTGATCCCTTATGGAACTCACTAGTCCTAATTCATTTTTAGTTCTTATTTTATTTTCTAGGAATAACTAGCCTCCACAAATTTCTCCAGTTGGCCTTTGGAATTGAGCTTGAGTCCCTTTGGACTGAATTTTGGGATAAATCAGGGTTGGAAGGACCCATCAAATATGATAATAGGAAAGAGGATGTCTTGAGCAATGAATTGGAAAATAAGACCACGTCTGTCCTTGAGAAGGGGGAGTAGATTGCACTCGTTTCATTACCTTCCCTCTATGTACGCCCATCTCAGTGCCCGACATGGCCCTGTCACATGGCAACACTTCCTAATGAAGAGTGACCGATGTAGGACGTTCCTTGTGGAATTCATTATATTGTTTAACCGTGTGTGACAAAGCAATAGCCATGCATTTCCTCTCTCTATCAGCATTTGGATCTAATTTCACCAACCCTCTACAGATTTTAATTGGCACACTATTCAAATGACTTGCACCTTCTGGGCCCACAGATCAAGGTTTATTTCCCAGCCTAGGGACATTCTTGGTTAACTCTTGCATTTGGCTCAGAATCCCTGGTGTCAACATACCTTAGTTTGGGGAACAGATTTCTCATTTCTTGACCTGGTGGTGGGTGTCCTTGCAAAGAATAGTCTGTCCCTTTCCATGGGTCTTCCATGAGCAGGCCAGGACAGTCTGTCTTTTTGAAATTATCATATTCTAAACATGTCTCTCCCCACCCATAGGTTGTAGTTTTATTACTTCCCCTAAAAGAAAAATGGTCTGCATTTAATTATTTCGTCTAGGTCAGAGGAAAGATGGTCAAAAGCAGTGATGAGGATTATTTACCCTTTTCTGGAGGGGATTGTCTAGACCACCCAGGAGCCCTCTCCTAGAGCCCACTCCCCTGAGCACATCGTCATGGGGCGTTCAGCCTCGCCTCTGGGGGTTCAGTCCTGCAGGTGCACTGGAAGGCCTCTCCATGCCGGCACCGTCTTTGGGGTCTGCAGTTTGCCCCTAGGCAAGCCTTCCTTTGGCTGAAGCACCTCATTCTCCTGTGCTCCTCGGGGGCCATCTATGGTTTGGTCACACTGATTCCTCAGTTGACCTTGCAGGGATGTGTCCTTGAGTTTTCCCCATGGAGGACACGGGGTGCTGTGGAGAAGGCTTGGGGGAGATGGGGATGTGGGGGAGACCGAGCCCGGGGCCCGCCTACTGTCCTGAGAACGCAATTGCCAGAAGAGGCTTTGCTCTCTCCTGTCCCCTTTGCCAGAAGAATGAGACCAAACCACCACCAGGCTAGACGCTCAGATCTTTTAAAAAAGAGCGTTGCTATGTTTTTCCAGTGCCATAAAGGGGAAAATAAAATCAAAAGCCATGGATGACTTTCGAATTGGAGCATGAGTGAGCTGCTAATCAAAGCCATGTGCATGGAGAGCGCGATTACAACTTAAAAAAAGAAAACAACTTCCAATCTGTTAGCGAAGATGAGAGGCAATTCTTGAAACTTGTGTGGATCCCACCAAGATTGCTGCAGGGACACTTCCAGGTCCTTGGTGGGGGGCCCTGCTGGGGACACCCATGTGTTCTTCTGGCCTTGGCAACATATGTCAGTTATTTTCAGAAATCATTTCCTCTTTCTTTTAGGGGGGTATTTTTTGTATAACCGCTGCCTTTGAGGTTTCTCTGGCATGGATCATGTCTATATCATAGCACAAGATAAAACCAAAAGCCTCTACATAGGAGTCTTTGGCTTTCTCTGAAGGTAGAAAGCAGCCAGACATACCACTGAAACATACTCAAGTATCAGGGGACAGAGCAGAGCTTCCGTTCGTGCCGCTGCAATGTCTGGGCTGAAGGTCACGGCCGCGAGGGGCTTGCCAAGATGCCACAATCGTGCTCCTGGCATAGCCCATGATATTCATGGACCTATCGATTACACCAAGCAAGGGGGGTTCTTTCCAAGTCACAGACCTTATTTTGCAAGCTCTGCTGGGGCAGCACTCCACTACAAGTTTTACTTAACAAAAGGAAGACTACAGCCACCTTAAAGCAGAGCCTTAGATGCTGCAGAATCATGTGAAGGGTAAGACCCCTGCAATGCTGGGAAGACCCAAAAGGAACCACGTGCTCCTGAACCACACATTTCCTGCTGCCTGAATCTCTACTTCTGCCCACTCTTCATCTTTGTGCACAAGGCGTCTTGCAAACGTCTCCTGAAGGTTCCTGCTAATTATGCATGCTAACATCATAATCATTTAATCAAATAGATTATTACAATATGGTTAGTGATTAATATATACCAATTGTATGTAACTGGATGAAATGAAACTACCTCTCCTTTCCTCCTGAAAAAGAATCTGGAAAAGAGGGCTTATCCAAGCCCTCACCAGGAGCAATTGCACAAGCAGTTTGCAGAGAGTTTGATGTCAGTTGTAGCTAGATCTTGAGGGGCAGGGTAGCTCTGGCTGCACGCTGAGACTTGAGTCTAGGACAGGGTGTTGTTGCTGTAACATCACCAATCCATCCTGCTCGTCAGTCACATTTGGCCTTTCATGGCCTAGTTCCCAGGCCCGTGTCCCACAACTCATAGGAAACCATCCCATCTTCCCATTCTGCTACTGGACTATGGAGCCATGTCTTAGTCTGCTAGGCTGCTATGACAATACCACACGCTGGTTGGCTCAACAACAGGAATTCATTGGCTTAGGGTTTGGAAGACTAGAAGTCCAAAATCAAGGCGTCAGCAAGGCCATGCTTTCTCCCTGAAATCTGTAGCGTGCTGGTGCTGGTCTGCTGCAATCCTTGGGGTTCCCTGGCTCGCATGTCTGCCTCCTGTCACATGGCGATGTCTTCTTGTGTCTGCTTTTCTGATTTCTGCTGACTTCCAGCTTCTGGCTGTGAGGCCTTCTCTGACTTCTAGCTTCCAGTTTCTTCTCTTTATAAGGTCTTAATTAATATGGATTAAGGCTCACTCTGATTCAGTTGGGCCACCCCTTAACTAAAAATAACATCTTCAAAAGGTCTTGTTTACAATGAAGTCACATCCACAGGGAAGCAGATTAAGACCCAGAACAGGTCTTTGAAGGGTATATAACTCATTGTACCACAATACTCTTGAATATACACATGTATATAGCTTTTTACAAAAATGGGGCAGTATTTTGCAAAAAAACTTTACCGAAAGGTTTTGTAACCCTTTAAATTGAATTGAAAATTTTACAGACATCTCTCCATGCAAAAAATATGCTTCAACCCCGTGCTGTCCCACATCTGCCTGCCATTCCATTGCACAGCTGCTCTGTTTACCTATTCAAGTGAGACGGAGTTACGGGGCCAGCTCCCTAAGCTTAAGGGTCAGGACCTCTTACTTCATGGACCCTTCCACAGCCTATTCTTAATTCTGTATTCCTAATTTTTTATCCTGTTTCTTAAATGTATCAACCTCAGGCCTCACAGAAATGTTGTTAGGGCCATTTATGTTTACTTATCTGCACCACTTATTTCCCTTTCATTCTTTCTCCTTTCTCTATCTCTATCTCTATCCAGGCCATCCTAGAGACATCTCTTTAGTCTAACTGAGTTTAAAAAAGGAAGCAGTGGCTTCTGCTGGCAATCAGCCTCTGCCCACCTGGACCGGTTCAGTCCCTGCTGAAGTAACGGCACCAAGGATAACACAGAGAGCCCTGTAACCCCCTCCAGGGTAAGTAAAAAACCCAACATGTCTAATAGGAGAAAGTCATCTACCTAGAGGCTGCAGGGTCGAGTCTTGCGATGGGTGGTTTTGACATTGGCTCCTCTTGAGAATCACCTGGGGAGCTTACAAAATTCCCAATATCCAGAATCTCTGAGGAGGGCCCAGGCATGAGCATTTTAAAAACTCTCCAAGTGATTCCCTTGGGCCGCCAAGGTTGCCACCCACCCTCTAGAGGGAGACTCACAGGCTGCTGAGGAGAAGGTGGCCCTCAGAACCAGGCCAGGAGACAGGGTCCTGGAATGGTGGGGAAGGGACAGAGGCCACCGCAGAGGGTCCCCGACCTGGTTCTACTCCCACCGGCTGAATGCCCCTCCCCAGTGTTTTCTAAAAAGAAAACCAAAGCTTTGTAGGAGCTTTATGTACACAGACCACCACCTCCTGTATTTATGTACACTGACCACCACCTCCCGTGTATTTTTGCAAAACTTAGGATTTTGCTAGGTATTAACAACAAGGACAGCCACGTTCCAGCTTTTGGAGTTGCAAAATCTGGTAGAAAGCTCAACAATTGCAATAGATTTGACTTTAAAAATCCCACCTAGATTTATGGGTTTCTTTCCTTTGGGAGAACCGATTCTCAAACAGCTTCTGCTTTGTTTTAATCACCAGTGGCTTCTCCACTGGCCACCCTTCCAGGCCTTTCTCTGAGGATAATTAAGAAGCAGTCAGGGTGGGCAAAGCCCATGGGGGAGATTCCCTTCCTTTTTATTTGTTATCGTTCTGTTGTAATTGGATGTGAGAATAATAATTCAGTCCTGGCTCAGGGACCATACTCTAAGCTGGGCATGCTACTCAATACTTTGATTTACTTTGAGTTTCTAAGGGTCATTAAAAATCAAATCCAAAGAGAAATAAATACAGTAAAATAGGATTCTTTCTGAAAGAATGGAAATCCTCTAGGTGTGCCGTTTGAATTTTACAACTGAATGCAGAACTTTGTTTCCAGCCTCTGTGGACGGGGAAGGTGAGGGGAAAGGCTTTGAATTACAAGGGTTTTAACGCTGGTGGCAGAGATTCGTGGGGAGCACGGGGGCCAGCTTGGGAAGAAGGGGCGCGTTTCCCTCAAAGCTCCACCCGAATTGAAAACATGTGATAATGGCTACTTTTCATCTCCGTGGGTTTCGGGCTTTTTCCAGCAAGGAGCTGGTTCAAGGTGGTTTTGTTAGCAATAAATTAGGACTTAGAAATAGGAACAGATGAAGTTCGACAGCAAACATTTTGGTTGCATTCAGGCGAAGTTTTAGGAACAATCAAAACCTGGCCGAAGGGTGAGGGTTTTCCTTTTCCTTCTGCGGCTTCACTGGATTCTCGCTGGAGGGAAGAGAAAGCCCAGCTAAGGACGCCTGGGAGGTGACTGTGGCTTCTGTCCCTGCCTCCTTTTGTCATGCAAATTCAGATAATTACCCACCCCGGTCCCAGACAGCTGTGGTTTCTTCCTACAGAACTCCCAGAAGTGACCCAGAGCTGCAGTTTCACAGAACACTGCTTTCCCTCCGCTCTGGGATCCCTCCCGCGCCTCCAGCCACCCCACCCCAGCCCCTGTGCAGGCACAAAACCCCCTTCCTTGCAGAAATGCTTCATTTCCTGGCAGGGGGCTGAGCCAGCAGAGCTGAAGCTCCAGATGTTAGGCAGCGCACACACAGAAACGGCCCGAAGTGACACGCCCTGCCCCGAGCGCCACTCGAGGCCCCCGATCTGGGAAGATGCAACTGGCTTCACGAGGCACATGGGAGAGGCTGCTGGCGGGGAGCACGACAAGCATGTGATTCCTTAATGCTTCCTTCCTGACAAACAACTCCATTCTAGCAGGGATTTACTTTTTTATTGCTGTCTCTGATCTTTTCCTCCCCCCAGCCTTTGCCATGTCTTAAATCAAGGGGTGTCACCACTCGGGCTCAGAGACCCTCCCTCCCAGATGTGCAAGAGCAAGGAAATGAGTGCGCATGGGACTCTCGGCTCACAACAGAGTTTGCAGATAGTTCCAGACATCTGGAGGACTACAGGAGCTGCTTGAAAAACAGCGAAGGAAACGATGCCGTGCAAATCAAGTGGGCATATCCCAGTGCCCCGAACACCTGGGAGCCGGCCCCGGGCTTTCCAGATGCAGCCAGTCTGCTCCCAGGTGTGGCACAGCCTGAACCGCTCCGGGGACATTGCAGGACCTTGTGGTGTCTGAGTCCACGGCTGTTACACCAAGGCCCAGAAGTAAACTTTGCAATGTAACTGGGCAGCCAGTGTGGTTGGCAGCAGGTGACACCCTTCTCTCTGGCAAAGCGGTCTTTCGTGGGCTGTTAGAAAGTTAGCCGTGAGTTTCAGTATAAAGGCCCAAAGTGCACCTATGGGCTTGGGGATTATGGTAGGCTGAAAGCTCCTCAAAAAATATCCACATCCTAATCCCTGGAACCTGTAAATGTTACCTTATACGGCAATAAAAGGGGTCTTTGCAGATGTGTTGTAGCGAGAATCTCTAGATGTAGAGATTGTCCTGGGATATCTAACTGGCCCCTAAATGTGATCATATATATCTTTATACGAAGGAGGCTGAATACTTTATCTCACACACAGGAGAAGCGACACTATTGTGACCACAGAGGAAGATACAGAAGTATCTGTACCAAGGAATGCTGAGTCCCCTAGCAGCTGGAAAAAGCCAGAAAGTCTTCTCCCTGGCGCCTCCAGAGGGACCGTGACCCTGCCAACACCTTCATTTCAGCCCAGTAAAACCAATTTTGGACTCTGGCCTCCAAAACTGTGTGGGAATAAACATACGTGGTTTTAAGTCACCGAGGCTCTGGTAATTTGTTACAGCAGCTACAGGAAGCTGATATGGGCATCAAGGAACTGGTCCCAGGATGGAGCTTTGGGGACAAATGGGACATAGGAAAAAAAGTCAGAGTAGAAAATAGAGAAGCCAGAGACAGAAAAGAGAAGTGGGACTAGGCTCTCTGTCTCCAAGGGATCCTGCCTACAGCTGTTGATCCCTCTGCAGCATCCCCTTCCAGATGTTCCTGGGAACCGGTGATGTGGGCTCTGGCTGCTCATGTCCAAATCTGGGCTCCACCTCCACCCAGCTGCTTGACCTCTGCCGAGATACGTACCCTCCCCAAGCCTCAGCTCCACTGTCTGCGATGCGGCTGATGATGCTGTTAGCTCTCGTGTGTTCTTACTATAAGCCAGGTGAAATGGCTAAGAGCCGCAGGGAAAAAATCTACACCCCCCCCCCCAATCTTTTTGAGATGGATACCACGATGTGGTTTAGGGACACTGAAAGAGACGAAAGTGTTGATGGCTTCACTGTAAAGGAGCAGGAGGCACGGTGGAGAGGTGGCCTTGGCTGCTGAGGCCACTTCACCTACAACCTTGTCCAGAAAAATCTTTCCATTCTGCTGCATCCCTCATCCTTTGGGGTTGGGGAGTGAAGACCTCAACCCATCCGTATGAAAAAAAAAAAGGCCCCTGTGGACCACACTGCACTGTCCCAGGTTCTGCCTGGCTGATGCTGTCAAGGAAAGGAAACATCCAGTGTCCGCCATTTTCTTTTGTGGTCCTCAGGCTTCATTCACTAAGGTGCAGCTACTGATCTCCTCCTCCTCAACGGCATGGCAAGAGTGGGTGGGTGTGAGAGGGAAAGACCCACGGAAAGGGCATTGCTAGTCTTTGGGCATCTTAGAAGTGGGCATGGCTGGCACTGTGGCTGCAGGGTGACAGATCTGTAAGCCGGGTGCCATCAAATGGTAAAGATTCATGGACATCTGCTTTTGTTTGCCTGAAAGCCAAGGCCATCGGAGCCTGTTGCCTCTTGACTTTCTCCCATCCCTGAAACTCCAAGAATCTGCTCTTTGCCCCCTTTATTCCCTGGTGCTGAATTGCCTGGGAGCCTCCAGCAAAGGAGCTGAGAAAATATTCTCTGATTCCCAGAGTTCATGGAATAGCCCACAATGTCCCCAGAAGCCTGCATGACTCTTAATTCAAATACCAACAATATAAGCATTTCCATTTTCTGGGTTGAGAATCTTCAGAAGCAAAAATAGCTATTCCTTAGGTCAGCAGTCCTTAGCTTGCGGTTGCAACCCCCAGTGGGAAGTTCCAGTCACTTGTGGGGTGGGAGGGGGCGAGAAATTAGGAACAAATGGTCTGGCTGTGTGGACTGTCAGCATTCCGGAGGGACCAAGACGTCCGTGGGATTCACAGTTTGACTCATCCCAGGGACAGTGACAATAACCCCACGGCTGTGGCCAAGAGGTGGGGAATAGGGGAAAGCTCAATCTCGGGGCCTCCTGCAGCCTCAGGCACCCCCTCTACCCACCACTTCCTGGTGATGGGACAGCCCCACATAGAAGGGCCACAGACTGTAGTTCCCAAAGTTCCAAGAAAGTATCCATGGCTTCAGAATGAGTCAGAGCAGGGCAGGAGGGATGAGTGTTTTCTGGTGACTGTTTTTTTCCCTCCAATGTTGAATACTTGCAAGTTGTGAGCTCAGCCTTGGCCAAATCAATCCAGATCAGTAAGAAATGGGAACGTTGTCACTAATTTTATTTGCATAACTCAAATAAGTCTTGTATGCAACAACCTTGGGAGGACTGTGTGGAAAGGAAGACCGTAGAACTTTCTAGAACTTTCTGGAAACTTGAAAAATCATCAGCAAAGTGAGTAAAGACAATGCATCCTAGGGAGTTCTCAGGTCCCAGCAGGCTCACTGGTGACAGTTGTCCCCTGACTACCTGCTCACTCCGTGCATTTGTAAAGATGCTCATGAAGCATCTCAGAGCCCGAAGAGTAGTCAGGGCAGTTCTCTGAATTTTACTGGGCTGAGTCTTACCTGAAAACTTATGCTTGGGGAAAAAGAAGAGAACAAAGGGAAATGGTGAACTAGGAGAAAGACAAGTCCACTCTTGGCTTATCCTCTTTTCCCTCGTATTGTGTCTCTTGCACCCACCATGGTTTGGAAGGAGCAGAGGCCGGTGTTAAGTCATGGGGCAAGCATGGGGCTTGGAGACTGGAAATGGGGCACCTGGCCTTGGCCGTCTCCCAAAGCCTCAGTCCTGGGTGGCTCAGTTTCTCTCCCCTTCCTGTCGCCTGCCAACGAGATGGGGAGGGCAGTGCTACCCAATGTCCCTTCCTGCTCTGACCCGGGGGATGGCACCGCCTTTTCATCTTTGATGCCTGCTCGGAGCCATGGTGGTCACTCCCTAGTCCCTGTGGTGAAGCAGATGTTGTCTCAGTTCAGGCTGCTCAGAAGGAGACCCTGCAAGAAGTGGTCATTAAGGCAGCGTTCCCAGGGGGGACGAGAAAGGAAGCTGACAAAGGGACAGAGAAGGAGGGAGGAAGCCAAGTGAAGGGAAAATCTCAGGCCAAGTCCAGCCGAGGGCAGCGTCCACCCGACCCTGCTGGAGAACTCCGGAGTGCGTGCCCCACTCGAGGCCGGGGAGGGGACCTTGCATACTCCTGGAGTCACAGGCTACAGGCCACCCAAGTGGGCAGTGACCGCCAGGGACTCCCGGCTCCAGGAGCCAGGAGCAGTCATCGAGGCAGTAGGCGGCATGGGGAAGCAGCAAGCGCACACAGAAACGGGAAGAGGCAGCCACATGCAGAGAACAGGGGATCTGAGGGTCTCTGAGTGGGCAGTGGGTGGTGTCTGCTGCAGATTTCAAGCCTGGCGTGAAGACTACAAGACAGCTGTGTGCCTCAGGGCGGTGGGGAGCAGGGGCCGCCCAGCGGCCAGACACTGGCCACCTGGCCATTGTACTTTGATTCTCGGCCCAGGCCTAGGCCGACCTCAGCAATGTCTGGTGGGAGGATGCGTCTTGGCTCTAAGTCCTCAGAGACTTAAGGCAGTGAGAAAAGGCTTCAGCAGTTCTGCCTCTCCTCCCACATCTTCTAGATAATGGATTCACATGATGTCATCTCAGCTTAAAAGTATAGTTGCTTCTTAGCAGGGCTGTTTGAAAAGGCATTATCCCTTAAAGAAAACAGCTCGTGTTATCAGTGGGTATTTTAAACTCTTAACTCAGTATTGCATGCAAGTTGTAAATGTTGCTATTTTTAAGGGATCATAATTTCCATGAACTCAAGGATGACACATGGGTAAGAAAGTAAAAAAGGGAGAGTGGGGTGCTACTTCCCATTTCCCTTCACTTTTAATCTGGTAGAGAAATGTATAATTTAGAAAAGGCAGCCATAAGAATTCATCCCTCTGGTGCAGAAATAGAATTAGAGACTATAAGTCTACTCTTTTAGTTTCTCTGATTTCAAGAGAAAAGGAAAAACAGAGAGAGAGAAAAAAAGAAAAAACAAAGAAAAAGAAACAGAGGAACTAGAATTCCTTAAATTAATTCTTTTAGTTCTAGCAAAGTAGTCAGAGGCTAGAGTGAGACACAAACCCCCAGGAAGATTTTGAGGCCAGGCTAGCCCGAAAGCCCTTTCCTGACAAGGTTCAGATTATAAAATGACAACTCATGGTGATTAAAAAGCATCATTATAATCAAGTTTGGGGATAAAAGTAGTGTAAGACTAGGCATGTGATTGAAATTGGTTCAACTTTAGAGAACAATTTATCAACCTGGGTTACATTCATTAATTTAACAAATATCTATGGAGTATATATTCTGTGCCAGGAATTGTTCTAGGCACTGGAAATCAGCAGCAAAAAGACAGACAGAGCCCTGTCATCACAGAGAGGACCGCCAGGGAAACCTAACTTGATGAATAAGTAAACTTCAGTCCTGCCTGGGTCTCACACAATTCCTTCAGACATCCCTTTTCTCATTTACAAATAAGATAAGTGGCCATTGAATGGGCCCTGTTGTCTCATCCACTCTCAACATATGGTGCCTAGAATTTGTTCCCTTTCTAAATCTAAATGAGACTGGAGAGAAAGGCAAACCTGGCCTTCTCACAGCTCAGTCGGAGATGAGCGTTCCCTGGGCATCTGCTGGTTGAGGCTGTGCTTTACGCCAGGCCCTGGGGAAACACCGAGAACAAGGCTTACCAGTAGTCTGCCTGCATGGAGCTTCTGTTCCTTAGGGGAGACTTGAGGACGTAAATTAATAAACAAGATCATGGTAGACTGTGATCATTGTTGTGAATGGAAGTAAAATGGGGACCAGATAGAGAAGGCTTGGGGCTGCTAAGTTTGGTGTGGTCACGTGAGACTGCTCAGGGAAGGGCCCTCTGGGCTGAGACTGGAGGGATGGGCAGGTGCAGCCTCGGAAAGCCTGAAAGCTGGGGGACAGCTGGGTGGGAAAGCCCATTTCATCTCTGGCCACCTTTTGGCTTCTCGGGGAGGTGGACATGGTCAGGGAGGGAGGGTGTGGGCGAGAGGCAGGCGGAAGGCAGATGCAGGCCGTGCAGGGCCTTTGGACCATGTCAAGAGTCTGGGTTTTATTCTAAATGCAGAAGAGTGACTCTGGTTGCTCTGTAGAGGGTGGATTTTAGGGAGGGTGACCCTGCATTTAGGTTTGGGGGCCCAAGCCCGGTTAGAACCTATTGCCCTGGTATATCCATCACCGTGGCCCCAGTTCACCCAGGTGAGCGGTGACAGCAGCCTGGACCATGGAGATGGCCTTGGCTATGGAGAGAGATGGGACTCTGTAGATCAACCTACAGGATGCACTAATGCATTAGATGTCAAAGATGATGGGGAAAAAAGCATCGAGAATATTTCCTAGATTTTTGGCTTGGGCAATTGTAAATTATAATTATATGAGCAACAAAAAGAGAAGTTGGTAGAGAAAATGCTAAAATATTAATTTTTAGGTTTGGTCATTAGTCCTTACCAAGTCATTGATGATTCAACATTGCCACTGTTGGCCCTGGCACCCTTTTGGGAAAAATACATTACAAGAAATATCATATGTTTTCCCTTGAAGTTGAAACAGTCAAGATTAATGTTTAAACTATGTCTCTATGATAATTAGCCAAGTCATGAGTCACTCTCCTAATGAAAAGCAAACATAAAATAAAAGAGGAAACCCACAACCTTCCATTACTATTGCTTGACTTCTTCACTTATATCTTTCTCTCCTAAAATCAAAGCATCAGTTTGATTTCTAACTTGAAGTAAAATTGACTGTTTCAGGCACATCCTTCCACTAGGTAAGTTAATAAACAGTAAGAGGGTCCAAACTGAAAACAGAAGGAGAGGGTGGAGATGCACCAGGTGAAGTCCTGGATGAGTGATGGCGAATTGGCTGGAGCATTGCCCTTGTTGTGTTGCCCTTGTTGTGTTGTCCTCATTGTGTTGTCCTCGCTGGGTTGTCCTCGTTGTGCCGTTCTTGTTGCGTAGTCTCATATGCCTCCAGCCCAGTAAGCAAACACCTTCTCCTTGGTAAAGCGTTGGAAACACTCCTGCTGACTGCTCAACTTAATGAGGAGGAAACGGCATGGAAAGAGGAAGACATGATCTGGAGTTGGGCAAAATGCATGGAATTTGAAACCAGAGACACTTATGTTCAATTCTAAGCTCCACCAGTCATTAGTTATGTCTTTGGGAAAGTAACTTAACTTCTCTGCACTGCATCTGAAAAATGTGGGTTAGATAGTAGAAATTATGTGCATTTTGATGTCCATACGAGACATCAATTATGAGGCCTTCTGCCCTGCACCTGCCAGGTGTGGACTTCCAATAAGCATCCAGATTCCATTTCAGTCTCTCCAAAGAACTGTGACTGTGATGGTTTGAGGCTGCCAGTACCTTCGAATAGATAATGTTCAGTAAAGTTCGGCTAATACTTTCCTGTGGGTGTAGACCTATCGTGGGTGGGACCTTGTGGTTAGGTTGCTTTAGTTAAGGCATGCTCCAGGGAGATCCTAATCCTCTTACTCGAGTCCCTTATAAGAGATGAAATTCAGAGAAAAGATACAGAAAAAAAGCCCAGAGACGCTGAGAGAGAAGAGGACACAGAAGCTCAGAAACAGACCAGGCAGCCAGAAGCTGAAAGCAACAAAATCTGGGAGAGAAACAACAGCAGATGCCACCATGTGCCTTCCCATTTGCCAGAGGAGCTGACGACGCCAGCAGCTGGTCTTCAGAATCCAGGTTTCGTCTTGATGATGCCTTGATCTGGACAGTTTCATGGCCTCAGAATTGTAAACTTGCAAGTTAATAAATCCCCATTGTAAAGGTTAAACCATTTCTGGTATCCTGCATTTCATCAGCTTTAGCAAACTAAAACAGCAACCTAATGGTAGAAGCTCAGAAATACCAGAAACATGGAAGTGATGTTTTTTTTCATTCCTTTTTCTGAAGGGAAACGTCCTTCTTAAAAAAATTTCATAAAGAGCTTAAAAGAATGTACATATAGCATCATCCAATGGAATAAAAAAAATGTTTTGAAATAAAAAAGTAGGGACATTGGTTTTTTGCCATGATTCAAGAACTTTATGAAAAATATGGATATTTTATAATTTTTGATGTAAAAATAAGTTCTTATTCTTGAAGTGATTGATAAAGGATAGAAATCTGTTGCTCCCAAATTCTATGTTAATTTTTAAGACTTTCTTTATCACTTAGTTTCTGCTGATTAAATACTTGACTAATTCCATTATTTTAATTTACTATATCTCCTTATGTTATCTCATGAGCAGAAGACAGAAGTACACAGCAAATGGACAGAAATGCATACACAAACAAATTAACCTTGTATCTCAGCTATTAAGATACAATATCCAGCATGTCCCTAAATTTGTTCTTATTTCCCACCTTCTCACCATTTGTTCCACATGAAAAGGGAAAGGGTCAGTCTGACGTAACTCCTGGGAGCAGGAGAGGTAGATCTTTTGTGATAACCATGTTTTGTAGTTTCCTCCTTTCTGTAAAATATGGCTGTTTTCAAACTGAAGATAGTAGATCTTTACTACAATATTGAAAACATATATTTGACTCAAGATTAAATACAAGGATAACCATTTGTGAAATGTTTTAGGCACTCTCAAATGAAGCCCATGGATTAACATGGGTGTTATTTTTATAATTGGGCAAATTGAGCAAAAATAATTCATGTGGAGCACCTTCTGGACATCTAAATCTAGGAAGAAACTTCCACAATACCTTTTCCCTCATAATTTGTGCAAAGGCACAGATTAATAATCTGTTCCTCTGTTGCCTCTACACCCTCTCTAAGCTTCAGTTCCCAGCTGTACTCCAGAGACAACTGTACCCCAAATTTGTGTTGATTTCCCACTTCCATACTGCTTACTCCTCATGATATAACTAAAAGAGCATGGGGTTTGGAGACAGGGAAAACAATGTTGGGATTTAGACTTCTCCTTGACTTTGGCTAATTACATAACTTTTGTATCAGCTAGCTATTGCCACAGCGATGCTGCATAACAAATCACTCCAAAGCCCAGTGACTTACTACAAGCATTCACCCTCATGATCGTAAACCTCTAGGTTGACTGCAGTTTAGCTGCTCAGTTCTGGGTTCAGTGGGCAGTTCTGCTTCCAGCTGTGGTCAGCTGGGCTTGGCTCTGGCAGTTGGTCTCAGGTCTGCTGCAGGTGTTCCATCCTGGGGGCCAGGCTGAAGGGCCAGCAATGCCCCAAACCCCAAGGCAAGCTCTTCTAATGGCAGATCTGAGAGCATAAGAGCCAAGCCAAACTGCTCAAGCACATTTAACTTGTGCTCATGTCCCATCTGTTCACATTCCTTTGGCCAAATCAGGTCCCATAGCCAAACCCAACGTCATTGTGGTGGGAAATACACTAGTCCCATGGATTTGGATGGAGGACAGGTGGGTGAGTGTTTGCTGAATAATAGTCCAAACCACCAGACTGCCTAAAGCCCATCTGTGAAACTAGGAGTGACACTTCCCACCTCTTAGGGCTGCTGTGTGTGATCAACAGATGTGTCTGTCCGGTGGGTGAAGTCAGAACTCAACTAGTCTGGATCTCCAGACTCAGGGGTAATGACTCAATCTTCCTATACACACAGCTTTCGCTAGCTGGCTTCCTGGGGCCTCTCAAAGGCATACGTAGGTGGCAATGCTAACAGTGCCCTCCTCTAGGCTCAACCTTTTGGCACGGCCCCCAGGGACTTTTCCTATGAGCTCTTTCACTTTGTTTATTTCTCCCTACCTGCCTGCCTCACCCTCTGTTGGCAGAATGGCTTGATACCTGAAGTTGCTTTTCCACTTTCCTTCCTAGGAGCTGAAAAGACCATGGCAGATGTTGCTTCCTTCCATCTTTTTCTTCTCCTAAATCCACCGCTAGTACAATTCTTATCCAAAATACACCTTTGATAATTTGCCAGGAATTTGACGCCAAAGTAAGATTCTTAGAGAATTTAAATTACCATTTTAATAATGGAGCATTCCACAGTGATTCCCTTAAAACATGTTTGGCTTAATTCAGAGTGGTTTGAGAATAGAGCTGCTTTTGAAATGGACCACCTCGCAGTCAGCCGCCATGAAAAGGACTGTGTGCTCCTTGGTCTGGAAACCTGTGAACTCTGTTTTATGAGGATGGTTGCCTCATTTAAAGGACAAGAAACTGTTGTAGATGTGCTGGTGTGCCAATGAAGAAGGATATTTCTGATGGCTCTGTGATCAACAGCAGTTAGCAAAGAACTTCTTTGTTTGCAAGGAAGTAGGGGGTTCTGATTTTGATATTGGTTCTATCACATTCTGGCAAGGAGGTATGGAAAACTTTGCTGTTGCTGAAGTCTTGTCTGGCCAGCTGCTTTGGAAAATCTAAAATCAGGAATAGATGCAATCCATTGATAGCCCATTCACAAGTGGCGATGTTCCTCTATTCAAGCAAAGAGAATTAGGTCTCCTTGACCCCCTTGAGGAGTGAAAGTTGAGATGCCATATGGTCGCATGGCAAAGAAGAAGGCTTTTGAGGCTGGAAGGCTCCAGTACTGTCTCCATCAGTTGACACTGTGTGGTCTCATATATGCCACTTACTTGCACCAAGCCTCATCTCTAAATGAGCATAATAGCACCTCCGTCTCACCAAGTTATTGTGTGGATTTGAGATAATGCAGTAAAACGGCCGCTGGTGTCGCCCAGCTGGGATTGGGTCCCAAATCCATCTCCTACAGGCTGTGTGGTCTTGGGAATGTTGCTTCATCCACCTGATCCTGTCTGAGTCTGTAGAAAGGTATTGTCTGCCTCATGGGTGTTGGTGAGGATCGGCTGAGATGAAGAGGCAGTTAGGTGTCAGGCAGGTGCAAGGCACATGGTAAGTGCAGGGGGGCCCCTGAAATCCAGCGCTGCCTGGGGACACTGGCACAGCCGATGTGTCAGAGGCAGGACCAGGGCTTGGAGGTGGCACATTCAGATTGCACTGTGGACCCCATGCCCCTGGTTGAAGACAGACTTAATTCAGGTGACCAAACAGGTTCTTGAGAAAGTCCTCTGCAGGTCACACTGTGGACTGGAGGCTGAATGAAGCCAGTTGGCTCAGTCCTGTAAGCCACACTTGTCTCCGGTGCAGAGTCTTAGCTTACGTGGCAGGGCTGTGTGGCATTGAAGACAGGCTCCAGAGTGTAGTGGAAGGACGTCTGCACATTTTGGACTGAAGGCAGGTATCACAGCTTGCTTGGGCATCTGTGAGGAGTTGGGCATAAATCTGTAGATTCCCCATATAATAGGTGAAGCAGCCTTAACTGCTTTTCCACTGAGATAGAGGCTGGCAGAGTCTTCCTAAACTTTGATGTCTTGTTTTGGAAAAGTCTTTCAGATTGTTTGTTTCTCCATTTTCCATTAAGAAAGACCACTGTCTTTTCCCCCTATTTATAATTTTTTTCCCAGTATTTATCCTCAGGCAAAACACAGCCATGTGCCAGATGCTTGGACGCACACTGGAGGTCTCAGCTTTGGGGGGTGGGGGGTGTGCTAAGAACTGGCCGTCCCCATGGTGGGGGGTGGGGGAAGGGCTGGGACAGCTGGGGAACCCCAGGAGCCACATTTGGAGCCCCTGGAGCCCTTCAGGGGCAGGAGGCCAACCCTGCTGAGGATTCTACAGAGTCCCTAGTGGGTCCCAATTCTCTTGCTAAGTGTCACCCTCCCAGGGCAAATGCACCAGGCTGCAGCGGATCTTACTCACCTGCTATTTTCAGAGTATCTGCTGTGTGCCAGGCAAGACCACCTAGTCCCTGCCCTCTTGGAGGATAAACATGAATCAAATAGTCATACAAACAACATACCAGTCAGTCCTGGGAAGAAAAGCCCAGAGGGCCCTGGATTTATCTACTGAGGGCCTGAATGATTTCAGGGAGGCAGAGAGCATTTTCCTGAGAAAGAATTTCAGCTGAGTCCTTGAGGGTTCATGTGTTCACTCAGCAGGTGTGCTAGAATGGGCTCTCTGGACACGCACCCTAAGACTGTGTGCAGAGCTCTCCTGGGAGGCCTCTCGGGAGATGTGAATGTAGGGACATGGGGAAGGCAGGGTGGGACACAGGGAGAAGCTGGCCCCTGAGGTCTCAGACAAACTCACAGGTAGCTCCGTGGTTGGGGTGGTTCTTCACAGTTGTCCCAATTGAGGTCAGGAGATCAGGCCTCCATAGCCCCATGCCAGCCAGTCATTGGCCATGGAACACCTTTGGGGCAGGAAAACCCTGGACCAGATGGCTCCCTGTGGCTGGAGCCACTCCCAGGAAGGTACACAGCCAGGAGCCACTGGCCTGTATTCCCAGCTGCTGTGGGATGGGTGCCTCGGCCCTGAAGAGGGAGGCTGGGCAGGGTGCCACAGTAGCTCTTCCATCCAACAAGCCTTCTCTGAGGGCCTGCTGGGGGCCAGGTGCCCTTCTAGGGGCCGTGAATCCACAGCACCCTAGAGAGATGCATTGCCTGCCCTCACGGAGCCCACATTCCAGGGGATGAGTCAGAACAACAGACGCAGGCAACAAAGGATACTGGCATCCTATACGGGGAGAACCACATGAGTGCAGATAGGGGCGAGGAAGGAGGCCAGGATGGCTGGAGCCCAGAGGAGGGGGCGGGAGAGTCACACTAGGGCGGGTTTGAATGCTGCTCCTAGACCTGGTGGTTCCTGAACCAGCGTGAGGCCTTAGGACTGAGTGTATAACTGGTCCTAATTGTCCCTGACACACCCAACCCTGCTGAGCTTTCTTGACAATCTGAAGAGGGGGAATGTTCTGGGGGTCCCCCAAACCACCCTCTGATTCAATGATTTGTTAGAAGGACTTGCAGAACTCAGAAAAACTGTTACAGTCATGGTTATGGTTTGTGACAGCAAATGGAGACAGGCTGAACTGACAAAGGGAGGAGGGTCCTGGGGCAGGGTGCAAGGGAGTGTTGGCTGCGAGCTTCCAACTGTCCTCCCCCAGTGGGTGTTGTGCAGACAGAGCTTACCTGTCCCAACAAGTGGTGTGATAAAATGTCTGGTGCATCCACAACCAGGGAAGCTCACCTGAGCCTTGGTGTCCAGAGCCATTATTGGGGGTCTGTCAAGGAGCCATGGCTGACCCCTGTGTAGCTGACCTTAGTCTCCATGCCTTCCAAAGGTCAAGTTTATACCTCCTGGTCCAGGGTCCCCAGGTAAACAAATACAGGACATTCCAAGGTTTTAGAGGAGCCTGAGGCAAGGGCCAAACCCTTCTTTGGGCAAGGTTAATGCTTGACTGCACAGAAAAAAGAGCTCTTGACTGAGCAGCAACTCCTACCTCTGATCCTGATCCCAGGTCAGAACTTTATGGGTTGAGGTCTCTATGGAGGCCTCCAAAAGAGCACAATTCTTTCATGCTCAGATCCTGGGAGAATTGAGAAATAAAATCAAGATAAACTATGGAAGCCAATAGGTCACTTCTATTATTGGTTAGGGGCAAGCTGGAGATATTGCGTGGCACGAGAACCAAACACCTGCGGATAGAACGCTGGGACTCGGCAAACCTGCCCTCGGAAACTTAGCAGCTCACGACAGGAAGCAGAGGGGATAGACCTCTCCAGGCAGCCAGCACCCCTGAGAACAGTGGGGCAGAGCCAGGCCTGCCCAGTTATACCCAGTAAGATGAGTCACTCCAGCCTCTCCTGGGACTGAGGGAGAGGAGGGTGGAAAAGACCTGAAGTTAAGCTAAGTGAGCTTTTGTCCTAGGAGGGGAATCTCAGGACACATAGCTGAGCTGTTCTGCTGGGAAGGAGGTGACTGGTGTTGGACGTGATGCTGATGTTCAGGTTCTATCTGGGAACTTCACCTGTCTCACTGGTTGAAGAAACTGTCAGGAAAGAAATTCCACAAGCCCCACTGCCACGTCTCCCACCGACCTGCACCTGCAGCTGCGCACTTCACTGTCCCTCCTGTTCCTAGCTAAGGGCAAGCTTGCCACTTATCCTTTCACCTGCTCAGAGACACCTCCAAGACAGGAATTCTCTTCTGTTTTTCTTGCATCACAATTTTTCTTACTATATGAACCTGTTTGCATCAGTATACAAATATGTGTTATCCCTCCTCCCTTGTTTAAAAGAACTTCTCTCTGGCCACCTCCAGAGGGCTAGATTGTTCAACTCAATCAGCTGAAAACAACTAAAAATTCTGGATAAAATATTTTTACAGTCATAAATGCATGGACGATCCAACAACATTGTAAGAAATTAGACTAAAATCTAAGGAAAAGCAGAACCCAGAGAGGGAAGCAGAGAATTGCTAGTAGGGACAACTTGAAGTCATTTGAGGAGCAGGAGGAGGGGCTCAAAGCCCACGGGCCACTCAAGGAGACCCTCTCCCATTTTGGGGATGCAACGGACCCAGGCTCAAGCAGAACTGAATTCACTGGCCCAACCCACCTCTAAAATTTTATAGATGCACAAGGGCCAAGAATGGCCTAGATACTCTTGACGAAGATCTAGTATTTTGGAAGACTTGTTGCATTGTGGTTAAAATGTGATCAGATGTGTATTAGTTTCCTAGGGGGACCATTCAAAATACCACTAACCAGGCAGGTTGAAGCAACAAAACTGTATTCCAGTACAGCTCAGGAGACCAGAAGTCTGAGATGAAGGGGTTGGCTGGGTTGTTCACCCTGGAGGCTCTGGGAACAACCTGTTCCACACCTCTCTCCAAGCTTCCTGTGGCTGCCGGCCTTCCGTGGCCTTCCTAGGCTCGTGGCAGCAAAACAGCCTCTGCTTCCATCTTCAGGGAGACTTGTTCCCTAAGTATCTCTGTATCTTCTCCTCTTTTTCATTGGATTTAGGGCCCTTCTAGAATCCCAATTAAAGCAGTAAGATTCCATTTGCAAAAACTTAAAAACAGGCAAAACCAAGCTGCATTAAGGCTGCACACAGAAGTGGTAAGAGTGTATAGAAAAACTAGGAAATGGTTATCAGAAAAGTGAGGATGTAGTTAGTCTCCAGGGTGGAGAGAAGGGCTTGCAAATGGAGAGATGAACATGATGGGCTTTCAGGGTGCTGGAAATGATAAAGGTGTCACTTTAAACTTATTCTGTAATTCCAATTTGTGCATGCTGTATGTTATGTGTCATGCTAGATTTCAGTAAATAAACACAAAGCAAAGAGGTTATATTTGACACGTCTCCTTCTCCCTCTCCATTGAACATCCTGTATTTCTTGAAATAGCTGTCAATACTCACTGTCTTTAATTCCTATACTCCTATTTCCTCTTGAACACAATTCAGTCAGGTATTTGCCACTGTCTCTGGTCCTTCCAGGAGAAAATGACTCCAACACTGCTAAACCCAGTAGTTGCTGTCAGTCTACATCTTCTCAGCAGCAGTTGGCACAGTTGATCATTTATTTACTCCACTTTTTAGCTCTTTGTTCGTTTGACTCTCTGTATGCTAATCTCATCTGGTTTTCCTCCTACATTTCCTTCTCTGCCTTTTTGTCTGTGCATCCTCATCGCCTGATCTTAAAATATTGGAGTGAACCAGGGCTCAGTCCTGGGACTTTGTCTCCTTTCCATATACTCTAAATATGTAGATGACCTCATCAGTCTCATGACCTCAAACATCATCAAATGTTGATGGCTCTAAAATCGAACCCCATCCCACTCCTCTCTCTTGATTTCTATGCCTGTGTAACCAACTGTCCAAATGAAAGTTCCTCTAGATGGAACAGTCACATACAATAAATGAAATGTGCTAGATGGAACTTCTTATCTTCCCTGCTTCCCAAAGTTGCTCTTCCCATAACCTTCCCCATTTCAGCTAAAGGCGAATTCATTCTACAAGTTGATCATATCTGTGCCAGTTTGGATATACTATGCCCCCCACAAAAAAACATGATTTTTTAATCCAGTCTTGTTAGGTGGAAACTTTTGATTGAATGTTTCCAAGGAGATGTGACTCACACAATTGTGGATAAAAACTTTGATTAAACAATTTCCATGGAGGTGTGGACCCCACCCATTCAAGGTGGGTCTTGATTGGTTCACCGGAGTCCTTAAGAGAGCTCAAGAGCAGACACAGATGCTTGCTGATGCTTAGAGATGCTTGGAGTTGTGGACAGAAGGACATTTGGAGATGCTAAGCTAAGAGATGAAGCCCAGAGTTTGCCCAGAAGCTAAGAGAGACCAAGAGATATTTTTGAGAAAGCCATTTTGAACACAATCTGGGAGCAAAGGACCAGCAGATGCCAGCCATGTGCCTTCCCAGCTGACAGAGGTGTTCTGGATGCCACTGGCTGCTCTTCAGTGAAGATATCCTCTTGTTGATGCCTTAGTATGGACACTTTTATGGCCTTAGAACTGTAACTTTGTAACCTAATAAATTCCCTTTATAAAAGCTGATCCATTTCTGGTATTTTGCATAACGGCAGCACTAGCAAACTGGGACAAGGTGATAAAGCACCTGCTTCCAACCTATCACCTCTACCTTTGTTAGAAGTCCAAACTGTGGCCACATCTTGCCTCCACTGCCACCACCTCAGCCCAAACCTCCATCAGCTCTTCCCTTCTTCCCTGGATTATTGCAGTAACCTTTTAACTAGGTACCCTGATTCTGCGCTTTCCCCCATCAGTCTACTCCCTATCCAGAAGCCACTGTGACCCTGTTAAAATACGTGCCAGTTGATGTCCCCCCATCTTACTCAGAGAAAGCCAAAGTCTTCAGAATGATCTCTGTGATCTTTCTCCCTCCAGCTCCCAGGAACTCTGCTCTCATCTCCAACTACTTCTCCCTCACTCACTCATTTCAGCCATTTTGTTCTCACTGCTGTTCCTCAAACCTGCCAGGCATGCTTAGGGCCTTTGCGCTTATGTTTCGTTCTAGAATGTTCTTTTCCCAGCCATCAGTGTAGCTCCCTTTCTCACTGCCTTCAGGGTATTTGCAGAACCACCTATAGTGAGGTCCCTTGCTTCACCCTAGCTAAAGCATTAGAACTCACCCCCTTTTCCTGCTTGCATCCCCCCAGCACTCACTATAGTCTATTGACTACCCTACATATATCACATCATTGTCTTATTTATTGAGGGTCTCCCCTATTAAAATGTAAATTCCACTGAGGGAGGGCATTTTAAAAAATGTTGTGTTCTCTATTCCCAGAGCCTAAAAGAGTTCTTAACACATAGTAGTTTTCCAGTAAATATTTGGTGAATGAAAGAATAACTCCACCAAAAACATCTCTCTGAGGTCAATCAAATTATTTGTGTTGAGCTCAGTATTCCTGTGAGCCAGTCCACAGGTGTCTACGGCAGCCACACCTGAGCCTGGAGCTCTGCCCTCACGGTGCCCCCAGCCCTGTCAGACACGCAGAGTTTTGTATGAGTCAAGAACGTCCTCCCTCCCCTTTGACTTTTGGTGAGTAGCACGAGGTGCGAATCGGGCTGCCTTGATTACTTGTGGATTGACTTAGAGTTGACTCCATGTTGAACTTGGACCAGGTGGAGCCCAGATTTTGTTTGAGTAAAATCATAAACAGAACTTAAAGATATGTCCCATCCTCTTCTCATTCTGCTTTGTAGAAGGAGGAAGATAAAATAGGGAGGCTGAATTTCCAAGCCTGTATCTGATCGTTGGAGTGCTAAGCCCTGGGTGGTACAGGAGTAAGAAGGAGGGGCCGCCTGGGGGATGGGCTTCCCCCTCCCCTTTTTGTCGAAGGCTGATCTCAGTCAGAGATGAGGCCAAAGAGCCTTGAAAGGGAGAAGATGTAGAAGTGGGATCGGGACAGCCCGGCCTGCAGTGGTGATGGAGTCCAGGGAAACCTTCGCTGTTCCGGTAGCTCAGCTCAGATCCAAGCCAGGCACTCTGTCTTCAGCTTTACACAATCAGAAAAACAGATTCAGTTAGCACGTGATATGCATGTGACATATCACATGCATTTTTAGTTATGAGTATTCTCCAAAGTAGACCATTTTCTGTGGTTAAATAAAGAAGTGGAACTTGTCAGTTTTTAGGTGAACTCTTCCGTAAAAGCTTAATTTGCAAGCTTAGACATACATGTTTAAGAAGCAACAAACCGAGGCCCAGCCAGCCGGGCTTGTAAAGAAATCCTCTGGGCTAGATTTATAGATGCTTCTTTCCCCTTCTTGTCAGCAGGAGAAGTCTGTAGTTAGGTGCTCATGCATTTCATGAGGATGAGTATCAACCTCCAAACTTTTATTTTCTGGGAGTCTGTCATAACTACAATTATTCTCAAAACCTATGAAGTTAATTACTCCAATTTGTCTGGCATCCCGTAAAACAGAACTGAAATTAGATACAAAGGCGACCCAAAGGTGTACAGAGAATGGGAGGGGAGCTGCCCCCTAGCCCGGCTGGAGGACAGAGGGGGCAGCTTCCCGGAGAAGGCAGCTCCTCCAGTGGGCCCTGAGGGCTCGGGGCCGAGCCTACCACCCAGGGAAGCGTCTGCCCGTCCGTGGTCTTCCAGCTGGGATGCTCACCTCCGCCTCCTGGCAGCTGTGCTCTGTCTACGTGGCTGCGGGGCCTGAGGGCCTCCAGAGCCCTGGGGACACCCCGGCTGACTCGGCAGCTCATCTTGCTGTTAGGGGACGCTGCCTCCCCTCCCCATGTGTCCCCGAGACCCAGCATCTTTGCCTCTCCAGCAACTAGGAGCCAAGCCTTGGGAAGATTCTGTTCTGATCTTGAGAACAATGATAAAATGTGGAGGAAGAGTCCCAGGCGAAGCCCAAGAAGAAAGTCCTGGATGAGGATGCAAATACTTGAGTGCAACCCTGCAGAGATGGCTCGAGAAGGAAAACGAGCCTGGCTCCCTTGAACTACGCTGGGGTCTAGGTGAACAGTTCCTGTAGCTTTTCTCTATACGTCTTCCCTCCATCTGTCCACTGCTGTGAATTCTTATGAATAAACTCTCAATGTTCCAATCCCGGAAGCGGTTTTCACAAAGCACCTAAGGGAGCCCAGTGGACATCTCTTTCTTCAGAGGTGAGTCTGGCCACCTCCTCCCAAGCAGGGCCCTTTTGTCCACCAGAGTCTGGGATTCAGTCAACAACAGGGGAGAAATTGTCACCTATCTCAGTCACCTCGGGAAGGTACAGTGGATTCAAAGACACAGTTCTGGGCCTCCAGGCATTTAGACTCTGGATTTCCAATGTGGCGAAAAGCTCAGGCCTAATGTTCTTCTATAGACGAGACACAAACACGACCCTCTGAATCTTCCCAGCCCCTGTGGAGAGATGATCCCTAAATGGGCAATTTGGCTTCTGTGAAAAGGGGAGATAAGGAAGATCCAGACAGTGCGACTTGCCTAAAATAATACAGTGAATCACACAGAATAAGAAAGAAAATATAATTCCCAGCCTGCAGGCTAGTTTTCAGTCCATGAAAATATTTCCCTTTTCTTATTAAAAGAAAGAGATGGATTACAACCAATCCTCATAATACTATAAAGTCTTACTTCACAGAGAATACTGTTCTATAAAAAAGCACGATGGGTTGTCTCAAGTAGAGAACTTGCCAATCTTTGAATGTATTTATAGAAAGTAAACATGTGGATTCCACAGGTGAAAAATATTTTGTATACCTAAAGCCTGGTTAAATTTTTATTTATTCACGTAAGGCATATTTTCAACTTCCTTCCATACATTAAACATCATATGCATAAATGACTGTGTCAGGACTCCTTTTCCAAATTATTAGCATTCACCTTCTAAAAGGTGCTCAAATCTGTAAGCCAAGAATGGAAGAGGGGGCACATATAAACAAAATTAGCAATGAATTGAGAAAAATAACCATAGAAAGAGAAGAATTTTTTAAATCATAAGATTATTTTGCAAAACTCCATGCAAATAAATTGATGTTAATATGAAGTTTTGGCCTGAAGAATTTTTTATCCTGAGGAAATTCTGAGTAGAAACACTTTTATCAGTTATTAGTGAATTGATTGTGCAGTCTTATCTAGAGTGAATTCTGTTAGATAACTATAATTCTTTGTTCAATTGGCTATGTATCAAAAGTAAATATTTTTAAGTATTTTTCATTTTTTTTTTACTGGTATAATTTCCATCAGATCAATTTTCTTCATTTATAAAGAAAAGTATATAACAAAGATAAATATCTGAATCTTCAATTAGCATCATTTCACAAGTCACTGCTTCTGTTATTATAAGTTTTTCTTTTGTGACCATTATCCACTATTTCCACCAAGTCCAATTTTCCTCTAAAATTGGGAACAACTGAATTCTGGCAGTAAGATTTTTTTCCTTGCCAAATTTTATCAATAACAACTTTTTCTCTGTGCTGTTATACTCATTACCAGTTGAATTTTGTATTGATTTTTTTCTATGAATATTATGAACTATGAATTGGGTGAAAGGCTTTATGATTTTGCATGATCCATGAGAACATTTTGAGGAAGTGTTTTGGTGAGAAGGACAGTGAGAAAAAAATAGCAAAAGAATGGAAAGATAAAAGGAGAAAACAGACAGAGGGAACTGGAGAAAATGAGACCCAACAGCTTAGATTAGAGGAGGACAGAAAAGCTGTAGATGAGGTTAAAAGTCTTTAGAGTTAAAAGGATAGTCATGGGGATGGCTCAGATATTGGAGTGGAAAGGTGGGGTTGAAAAAATGGGATCAAACAATCCTGCTTCACTTTTGTCCACTCCATGCTTTTATAAGTACATTCTTTCCTTAGCTTTTGTGATAACATATTCGCTTGCTTGACCTTTCACTTTTATAGTCACTTCTCACTTTCCCATGTAGGCTCATCTTCCTCTGCCTAGGTATTTATTGTTGAGATTCCTCAAGGCTTACTCCCAATTTCTCTCCTTTTCCAAACCTAGTTTACCACAGGTGAGCTCATTTACATTCGCAGCTGCAAATAGTAGTGATTTTACCTGAAAACATCATTCAAATTGACTTAATTCTCTTCATTTCCACCAGTATCACCCTGGTCAAAATTATCCTGGCCATCTGTGTTGGTTTGACTCCGTTATGTACCCCAGAAAACCCTATGTTCTTTTAATTCAATCTTGTGGGGCAGACCTATTGTGGGTGGGGGCTTTCGTTTAGGTGTTTCCATGGAGATGTGACCCTGCCCATTCAAGATGGGTCTTAATCTCCTTGCTGGATTCCTCTATGATAAGATAAAAGGCAGAGGCATTTTGGAGAGAGCCCAGAGAAGCTAAAATATGTAACCCAGAGTTTGCCACCAGAAGACGCTAAGACAGAAGCCCAGAGACATTTTGGAGAAACCCATGGAAACCAGAAGCCAAACCTTGGAGAGGACCTTCAGACGCTGGCCATGTGCCTTCCCATGTATCAGAGGAACTCCAGATGTCATTGGCCTTTCTTCAGAGAAGGTATCATCCTGTTGATAACTTAATTGGGATGTTTCAGTGGCCTTAGAACTTGAAATTTGTGAGCTAATAAACCCCCATTGTAAAAGCCAATCCATCTCTGGTATATTGCATTCCAGCAGTTTTAGCACACTGAACACCACCTCTCACTTGGACCCTAAAATAATGCCCTAATGTACCTACTTACATTTAGTCTTGTTCCTTCCCTCCCTGTCTCCACCCATCTCTTCTTCATAGGGCAGCAAAATGATCTTTTCTAAGAGTCCCCTTTAGCAACTCCAATTATACATATATTGGAAAAAATATTTGAGGACATAATGGACAAGCATTTTCAAAATTGGAAGAAAATTGAAATCCAAGAATCTCAGCAAACCCCAAGCACAAGAGACATGAAAAGAAGTACACAAAAATACTTCATGATCTAATTGCTTAAAACTAGTCATTTTTTCCTGTTAGGCATAATGATCTTTTATTTTATTTTTCATCACTTTCCCAGAACCACATTTAAAATTTACTGAACACGATAGCACCTTTACCCCCAATATTATTTATAACTGCTTCTTAAATAAAAATGTACCTTAGGAAAAAATAGGAAAGTGAGTGTTCCTTTTTAAACAGCTGCCTCTAAATATGAGAATTGAAGAGGGTAGGGATTAATTGAAAGTACTAACAGTGAGAAACTGGGAACAAGAAAACTGTGAGAGAGATATGAACCATTTCACTTTGGTGCTCACATCCATCTCAGTGTGAGAGACAATAGACTAATAACTTTAGACCTGACTTTTTAAGAGTCAGAAATGATACCTATAAAAGGCTTTGCGTTTCTCCATCTCTGTGATTTGAAGGTGAGTGTCTTAAGCATCAGGTGATGTGTGATGCTCTCTACATGACTTACCATATTAAATCTTCAAAACAACTCAGTGGAGAAGGTATCCCCACTTTTTCAGATGAGGAAATTGAGGCTTGAAGCAATTCAGAAACTTGTTGAAGGTAACGCAACTGAAAGTGTCAAAGTTTGGGTGAAAACCGAGATCTGTTGACTTAAGGCCCTCTACTTTTGCTCTAAAAACAGCATGTCTTAGGATCAATCCCATAGAGATGTGCTTTCTGGTGCTCTCTTCAGTCTTACAACTTTATACTTTTTGGGCATGTATGAGAAACAAAGTTCTATTCTGGAATATTGGTTAAATTCAGTGTGGATAACAAGCTTTTAATAGCAAATATTCTAGTTCAGGTTTTAGAAAGAAAGCCTAACAGCCCTTTAAATTAACCCAAGTATTACTGTCTCTTTGTGTTCACACTTCATTTCTTTCTTTACATCTTGTTCTTTATTTTATGGATCTCAAATGAGGAAAATGAATCAATTCCTGTTCTCTATTGGACTGAACAACAGTCAGCATTCTTGAAGAGTGGCCAATTTATTTTCTGACTTGAAGCAAAGATCTTTTTTCATTTCCTCAGTTTGGATACTCCTGGAGAGAAGAGTGAATCCATGTGTTGGTACAATTTATTCTGAGATAAAGGGAGTAGAACAGATGGAAAGAGTTTGATAGGAAAGCGGTTTATCCTTTCTGGGCAGCACCGAGGCAGATCATTATTGGTGGGACTTTTACTTTGGCATTTTCAATATCTATTCCTCACCCCAACTGCTTTTGTGCTGCTTTATCATCTGCAAACTGTGGCTCCACTTCCTTCCGAGGCCGGGAGTTTGGTGCTTTCTCTCATGCCCCTGGCCTTTCAAAACCTGATTTCAGAAAAGAAAGCCTGCTCCCCGTTGATTAGTGTGGCTTGAAGAAAATATGCCTTTACTCCCTTTCCCCATGAATCTGGTCAGTTGGTCAACAGTTTTGTCCTCTGTGTAAACAATTTAGCTTTCTGCTAATTAGAGGAGTGATTAAGTGCACTAATGGTGGCCCTGAATGCATTTGGTAAGTGCCTTCTCTTCCTGATTCCTTAGTGATTGAAAGCGGAGGGAATCAGAGGCCACTCACATTACACCCTTATTCTAAATCTTAGTATATTTAAAAATATTGACCTTGAGCTTTCCAAGGGCAGGAGATCACATGGCACACCACGTTGTGCCTCCAGAGCCTAGCTCGGGGCCAGCAGCACACTGAGCCATAGAAGCACTAGGTTAAAGGAACTGAGCTCCTGACCCCTAAGAATCCCTTTAAGTAGCAGACATGAGGCGCAGATGGGATGCAACCTCTCCTTAGAAACAGAGCAAAATTATCTGCAGGAGAGGTACACTGCAGAGATGTTCCTCCAGGCTCTCTTTGCTTCTGTTATACTGAGGGAAAGAAAAACTCACACCATCTCCTGAAAGTTGATGCCTGGGTCAGATGAGGATGGAAATCTTTGATTCCAACTGACCCTAATGTTGTGGCCACAAGGACAGTACTACATGGATTCCCAACTTCCCTTTAACACACGTGCATGGTCCAGGAAAACCAAACACCTAAGAGACGGGATCAGAGATTTCTGTGGGAAGGAGGTGGGAAACTTCAAGGGGAACGGGCTGGACTTTTGTCCAATGCTGTGACAGCAGATGGGCTTGAGCACTGCAAGCTGAGAAAAGATGAGGGTATGTTAGCTGCAACCTAAACTCAATCAATTTACACTCGCTAATTGTTCCTGGTTTCTTTACGTATTATTATACTTTTTGATTACATTGCAAAGGAGGAGAAGTGCTGTGCTATAAGGAAAATCTGGGAAATATCTATGCATTCACACAGCATTCTCATGCCAAATGCCTTGAGATCTCTGGATTCCCTGGAAAAAGTGAGTTCTTAGAGTCTCCATCTTAAAGTCTATTTGTGTGTTTGTTTGAACAATAAGCACTTAAATAGCCAAACACAACTCTAAGTGATTTCAAATATTAATTTATTTAATCTTCAGAACCACTTAATGTGATAGATGCTATTATTATAAGGAGCCCCAAGGTCTGGATTTTCTCTTGCTGGTGCATAAATCATGGTACAAACCTATCAGCTCCAGGAATGATTGTAGATTTCCCCACATCTCTTGGCTTGAGGAGCGACCAAAATGCTTCTTCTGAGATCTGACCCCGAGAAAGATGCAAACCTTCTGCATGACACTTGTCTTACCCGGCTGTGGTTTGCTCCCATGACTCTCATACACAGTTTCCTTCAAACCCCAAAATTTCCCCTTTAATGTCCTAGAGGACTTTAGGAGTGAATCATCAGCGATCTGAATCGTCCAATCTCTTACTACTTTTGGGGCCCTCTTTTGATGACTCTGAACTTGTGAGCAAACCTTGTCAGGCAAGGTCTCTGTATCTATGTTCCCGTCTGGATGCAGGTCTGTGCTAAATCACCCCTCCAGTAGGGCAGACAAGACCTGTTTGCAATATCCAGAAATTAGAGCACCTTATCTGACAAGTGCTACTTAATCCTCAATAATCCATTGTAAAACTCAAAGTGCCAGTTGGAGCATCATATAAACACACACAGAACGTACCATGATGCAAAATGGCAGCCACCACAGGCTTGGAGAATTTATGAAAACCTTATACAGCCTTAAAATAAAATGTGGACTGAAATACCCAGAAGCACTCCCTTTGTAAGATTTATGACAAAACTTAATATGAATGAAGTTGATAGTTGTGGTGGAGTGGTGAACCCTAGAGCTGTATCAGTGCTAGCAAAACAGCAGGATTCATGAAGCATCAAAGTTGTCCTGCAAGAGCTTTGGTGCTGAATGAGGCTTAAAGAAAATATGAAACTCCCTCAGCTCCCTTAAGGGCAGTGTTACAGCAATTAATCAAAAAGGAAAACCATAGGCCTTCCCCACACCCCATTTGATTTAAACAATCTTCATTTTCCAGAGTAGTAAGTTTTTTAGATATTTCTTATAGACCTCAAAGTACTGGAAAGGATGAACCCATTCAAAGACACTTTATCTTAAGATCCTGTAAATGATACTAATTTTTTGTCCATTTGAAATATGTAAGTTGTGCTATAACAAACAAATAAAAAAAGTGTCTGTTCTCTTTCCACTAAGAGGGTCACCCCATAAGGGATAGTATTTCCCAGTGTTTCCTATAGGAGTCCAGAAAGTGGATTTTTTTTTTTTAATTTAAAGGTTTTGCTTTTATGACTGTGGTAGATTGAATAAGTATGGTCACAAAATTTTGCAGCTCTTCCCATCAAAAAGTAAAGTCTTTTTCTCTGCCCCTTGAATCTAAGCTTGGTCAAGTGACTTACTTTCACCAACGTTATCACTCACTAGCATGACATAAAAGAATCTGGAGAGGTGCCTGTGCATTGGGGTTTGTCTTCTCTCGCTGCCTTTGGAACCCAGAAACCATGTGAAGAAGACAGAGCTAGTCTGCTGGATTCTGG
Organism: Choloepus didactylus; assembly: GCF_015220235.1. NCBI lineage: Eukaryota > Metazoa > Chordata > Mammalia > Pilosa > Megalonychidae > Choloepus > Choloepus didactylus. The sequence continues at coordinate 130,223,437 of NC_051315.1, read as the reverse complement.
ATATGTGCAGCTCACGTGTCACCCAGTCAACTGCCAAACATGGAGGGAGGTCAGCCAGGACCAAAGGATGCCCAGCTGACCAGCTGCACAAGACAGCCTCAGCAAGGCCAGCAGAAGATCCACCCAAGGAGCTCATCGCAAGCTGCCAAACCACAGAATTACAAGCTATAAATGTGTTGCTTTAAATCACTGCATTTTAGGGTGGTTTGTTACCCAGTAAAACCTAACTGAGGCAATGACAATATAAAGAAATTACAAGTGTATCCTGGAGCACATGTTTGTCACATGATTTTTGTTCCCGTGTTTGAGATGTGTTTATGATCTTATTATATGTTTCAATATTTAAATAAACTAGTGAGAAAAGAGCATCTATTCCAAGTGAAGATAAGTGAAATTCTGGCCCCTTATATAAATGAAGGTTAAATTGGGGAAAATTGGTGGAACACTGAATCATAACTAGGCATACGACCCTTTCATCAAATCAAGACCATGAAGCCGTCACAATAATGAAATTTTGTCAGGATGGTTTTCTAGTGGGATTTCAACATTAAGCATAAGGAATTGATACATATACTTATGCTTATTCTTTACATATTCATATACTCAAATTACATTATAATAAAACACATATTTAAATAGCATTAGAGTACAAATAATTTAATTCTCCCTGGGAATCAGTACCATTTTTTCTTTAAAAGCAGTTCATACTTTAGTCAAAATTGAGTAGCACTGGAGGCGGGGCAAGATGGCGGAGCAGTGAGGAGCAGAATTTCGTCTCTCCCCTAGAGCAGCTGGCAATTACCCAAGAACTATATGAAACAGTGTTTTCGGGGTCTCCAGTAACCAGCCACACATTGGACGCAAGTTTGGAATTGGAGGAAAAGCTGAGATCGCAGCGAACATTGTAAGTTCCCCGGACCGGGGGTCTGGCGCCCCTCCCCACCCAGACCTCACAGACTGTCTTGCTGCCGGCTGCCTGAAAGGGGGGAAAAAAAACAAAAAACAGCGATCTGCTGAGGGCAAGAAGGGAGGCTCAACCCAGCCTCAACTGCAGAATTAATTAACAAATTAATTAACTAACTTTGGGAGCTGGGGTGCTAAAGAAGGGCTGGGCTCCGAGAAGTGGGGGCACGTAAAAGCGGGCACCCATTCCCAGACTCCAAAAAAGCCATTTTTTTCCCCCTACATTTTGTCCCTTCCAGCTTCTCACTGATCCCTTATCTTTTTGCATTTCAGTAGCCCCCAGCAGGGGTGGAACTGAAGCTGTTGGAGAGTAATTATCAGACAATAGCCCAAAGCATATCTTTCAATGCTCTATTCTGACACTGACAAAACTTCCAGGCTGGGGAAAGACTTTTATAAGAGACTCTTTTTTTTTTTTTTTTCCTTTTTTTCCTATTTTCCTTTTTTCTTTTTCTTGATTTCTTTTCTACTTTTTTTTTTTTTTTTTAAATCTAAAGGTAATATATGTGGTTATTTTCTATTGGAAAGCCCAGGTTGAGGGACTAGACTAGGCTTGGGGGGAGACAGAGTACCCACAGCGTCTTTGAATTCCGTATTCACTACTGAAGGCCTCCACCCCTGTCTTTAATTGGCAACTCAGGCTGACCAAGGAATCTACCTGGAGAGGCCCCAAAGAGGAGAGAGGAGAAGGGAATAGTGCCCCTGAGAGACAACTGGAGTTCTGAGGATTGGGAGAGTTGAGGGAGGTCCAGCTCAACTGGCAGTCCTCCTGGGAACTCAGACCCCAGGGACTGGAATTCAGATTCCGGCTTCAGTCAGCCACGCCCCCGACAGGATCAGAGTCACCAGGAGAACTAAAGGCTCCACATCTCCTTACACTGGTAGGGGAGCTGTGGGCTGGCCAGTGCCACCTGCTGGACAGGAGAGGAAAAGCACCAATTCTAAAGGCCTCATAGGAGGGTCTCATTCTCAGGAAAACTCCATGTCCTCCCAATGAGACCTGGGCCTCACTAGACTGGGAAAATCTGACTAGGGTCGACCATATCTGAGGAGGCCCACTCACAAAAAGGTTACATAGAGGCAGAGCAAGAAACAGAAAAAACAAGAGGGGAAAAATTCTGATCAACTAAATAGAACCTAAGTTAGAGGTCTAGAATGAGCTGAACTGAATAACAGAGGCCAGAGAACAAAGCCAACCAACAAGAAAACCACTAGGTGAAAGACAGAAAACAAGCTCCAAAATAAGCTAATCAAGAAAATCAGATGCCTAGACAACTTAAGATAACAAGCCATACCAGGAAACATGAAAACATGGACCAGCCAAAGGAACAAACTAATAGCTCAGCTGAGACACAGGAGTGGAGGCAACTAATGCTAAATAAATTCGATGAAATGAAGGAAGATATAGCAAAAGAGCTGAAGGATATAAAGAAGACACTGGCTGACCATAAAGAAGAATTCATAAACTTAAAAAAACAAACGGCAGAACTCATGGGAATGAAGGCCACAATGGAGGAGATGGAAAACACAATGGAGGGACACAACAGTAGATTTGAACAGGCAGAAGAAAGGATCAGTGAACTGGAAGACAGGTCATTCAAATTCATACACACAAAAGAACAGATGGTGAAAAAAATGGAAAAATATGATCAGGGTCTTAGGGAGCTGAGTGACAACATGAAACGCACAAATATACATGTTATGGGTATCCCAGAAGGAGAAGAGAGGGGAAAAGGGGCAGAAAGAGTAACAGAAGACATATTCACTGAAAATTTCCCAACTCTTATAAAAGACAGAAAATTAGAGATTCAAGAAGTACAACGTACCCCAAATAGAATAGATCCCAATAGACCTACTCCAAGACATTTACTGTTCAGATTGTCCAATGTCAAAGACAAACAGAGGATTCTGAAAGCAGCAAGAGAGAAGCAATCCATCACATACAATGGAAGGTCAATAAGACTATGTACAGATTTCTCTGCAGAAACCATGGAGACAAGAAGACAGTGGCATGATATATTTAAGCTACTGAAAGAGAAAAACTGCCAACCAAGAATTCTATATCCAGCAAAACTTTCCTTCAAAAATGAGGGACAGATTAAAACATTTTCAGACAAACAGACACTGAGAGAGTTTGTGAATAAGAGACTGGCACTGCAAGAAATACTAAAGGGAGTGCTACAGACTGATAGGAAAAGACAGGAGAGAGAGAGAGAGTTGGAGAAGAGTGCAGAAATGAAGATTATCAGGAAAGGTAAAAGAAGAGGAAAAAATAAGATATGACATATAAATTCCAAAAAAAAAAATGGTAGTAGAAAGTACTGCCCTTACAGTAATAACACTAAATGTAAATGGATTAAACTCCCCAATAAAAAGACACAGACTGGCAGAATGGATTAAAAAACAGGACCCATCTATATGCTGTCTACAAGAAACTCACTTTATTTTTTTTTTTTTTTTTTTTTTTTGTTTCTTTTTTTTTTTTTTTTTTTTTTTTTTAATCATCATTTTATTGAGATATATTCACATACCACGCAGTCATACAAAACAAATTGTACTTTCGATTGTTTACAGTACCATTACATAGTTGTACATTCATCACCTAAATCAATCCCTGACACCTTCATTAGCACACACACAAAAATAACAAGAATAATAATTAGAGTGAAAAAGAGCAATTGAAGTAAAAAAGAACACTAGGTACCTTTGTCTGTTTGTTTGCTTCCCCTACTTTTCTACACATCGATCCATAAACTAGACAAAGTGGAGTTTGGTCCTTATGGCATTCCCAATCCCACTGTCACCCCTCATAAGCTACATTTTTATACAACTGTCTTCGAGATTCATGGGTTCTGGGTTGTAGTTTAATAGTTTCAGGTATCCACCACCAGCTACCCCAATTCTTTAGAACCTAAAAAAGGTTGTCTAAAGTGTGCGTAAGAGTGCCCACCAGAGTGATCTCTCGGCTCGTTTTGGAATCTCTCTGCCACTGAAGCTTATTTCATTTCCTTTCACATCCCCCTTTTGGTCAAGAAGATGTTCTCCATCCCACGATGCCGGGTCTACATTCCTCCCTGGGAGTCATATTCCACGTTGCCAGGGAGATTCACTTCCCTGGGTGTCTGATCCCACGTAGGGGGGAGGGCAGTGATTTCACCTTTCAAGTTGGCTTAGCCAGAGAGAGAGGGCCACATCTGAGCAACAAAGAGGCATTCAGGAGGAGACTCTTAGGCACAAATACAGGGAGGCCTAGCCTCTCCTTTGCAGCAACCGTCTTCCCAAGGGTAAAACTTATGGTAGAGGGCTCAAGCCATCAAACCACCAGTCCCCTATGTCTGTGGTCATGTTAGCAACCATGGAGGTGGGGTAGGCGAATACCCCTGCATCCTCCACAGGCTCCTCAAGGGGGTACTACATCGTTTTTTTTTTTTTTTTTTTTTTTTTTTTTCCTTGTTTGTCTTTTTTCTTTTTTTTTTTTTCTTAACTTTCCCTTCTTTTTTCAAATCAACTGTATGAAAAAAAAAGTTAAAAGGAAAACAAACATACAATAAAAGAACATTTCAAAGAGACCATAGCAAGGGAGTAAGAAAAAGACAACTAACCTAAGATAACTGCTTAACTTCCAACATGTTCCTACTTTACCCCAAGAAAGTTACATACTATAGCAACATTTCAGTGAACTTGTTCCTACTACATCCATCACAAATTAACAGACCATAGTCATTTCTGGGCATCCCCAGAACGTTAAATAGCTTATCTGTTCTTCTTGGATTATTGTTCCCCCTTCCTTAATTGCTCTCTACTGCTAGTTCCCCTACATTCTACATTATAAACCATTTGTTTTACATTTTTCAAAGTTCACATTAGTGGTAGCATATAATATTTCTCTTTTTGTGCCTGGCTTATTTCGCTCAGCATTATGTCTTCAAGGTTCATCCATGTTGTCATATGTTTCACCAGATCGTTCCTTCTTACTGCCGCGTAGTATTCCATCGTGTGTATATACCACATTTTATTTATCCACTCATCTGTTGAAGGACATTTGGGTTGTTTCCATCTCTTGGCAATTGTGAATAATGCTGCTATGAACATTGGCGTGCAGATATCTGTTCGTGTCACTGCTTTCCGATCTTCCGGGTATATCCCGAGAAGTGCAATCGCTGGATCGAATGGTAGCTCTATCTCTAGTTTTCTAAGGAACTGCCAGACTGACTTCCAGAGTGGCTGAACCATTATACAGTCCCACCAACAATGAATAAGAGTTCCAATTTCTCCACATCCCCTCCAGCATTTGTAGTTTCCTGTTTGTTTAATGGCAGCCATTCTAACCGGTGTTAGATGGTATCTCATTGTGGTCTTAATTTGCATCTCTCTAATAGCTAGTGAAGCTGAACATTTTTTCATGTGTTCAAGAAACTCACTTTAGACACAAGGACAAACATAGACTGAAAGTGAAAGGTTGGAAAAAGATATTTCATGCAAACAACAACCAGAAAAAAGCAGGAGTAGCTATATTAATATCAGACAAGTTAGACTTCAAAAGCGAAACAATTAAAAAAGAGACAAAGAAGGACACTATATATTAATAAAAGGGTCAATTCATCAAGAAAACATAACAGTCATAAATATTTATGCTCCAAACCAGAATGCCCCAAAATTCATGAGGCAAACACTGTGATCACTGAAAGGAGAAATAGATACCTCTACAATAATAGTTGGAGACTTCAATACACCATTGTCATCAATGGATAGAACATCTAGACAGAGGATCACTAAAGAAACAGAGATGTTGAATTGTATGATAAATGAACTAGACTTGACAGACATTTATAGAACACTACATCCAACAACAGCAGGATACACTTTTTTCTCAAGTGCTCATGGAACATTCTCTAGGATAGACCACATGTTGCGTCACAAAGCAAGTCTCAACAAATTTAAAAATATTGATATTATACAAAACACTTTCTCAGACCACAATGGAATGAAGTTGGAAATAAATAAAAGGCAGAAGGTCATAAAATTCACAAACATATGGAGGCTAAACAACACCCTCTTAGAAAACCAGTGGGTAAAGGAAGAAATTACAAGAGAAATTAGTAAATACCTCGAGGCAAATGACAATGAAAACACAACTTATCAAAACTTATGGGATGCAGCAAAGGCGGTGCTGAGAGGGGAATTTATTGCCCTAAATGCCTATATTAAAAGAGAAGAGAGAGCAAAAATTGAAGAGTTAACTGCTCACCTGGAGGAATTAGAGAAAGAACAGCAAACTAACCCCAAAGCAAGCAGAAGGGAAGAAATAACAAAGATTAGAGCAGAAATGAATGCAATTGAGAACAGGAAAACAGTAGAATCAACAAAACCAGAAGTTGGTTCTTTGAGAAAATCAATAAAATTGATGGACCACTGGCTAGGCTACCAAAAAAAAAAGAGAGAGCAGATGCAAATAAATGCAATCAGAAATGGGAAAGGAAATATAATTACCGACCCTGCAGAAATTAAGGAGATAATGAGAAGATACTATGAGCAACTATATGCTAATAAACTAGACAACTTAGATGAAATGGACAACTTCCTAGAAAAGCATAAACAACCAACATTAACTCAAGAAGAAATAGATGACCTCAACAAACCAATCACAAGTAAAGAGATTGAGTCAGTCATCAAAAAGCTCGCAAAAAGGAAAAGCCCAGGACCAGATGGTTTCACATGTGAATTCTACCAAGCATTCAAGAATGAATTAGTACCAATCCTGCTCAATCTCTTCAAAAAAATTGAAGAAGAGGGAAAGCTACCTAACTCTTTCTATGAAGCCATCATCACCCTAATACCAAAACCAGGCAAAGATACTACAAAAAAAGAAAATTATAGACCAATTTCTTTAATGAATATAGACGCAAAAATCCTCAACAAAATACTTGCAAATTGAATCCAGCAGCACATTAAAAGAATTATACACCACGACCAGGTGGGATTTATTCCAGGTATGCAAGGCTGGTTCAACACAAGAAAATCAATTAATGTAATACACCACATCAATAAACCAAAGCAGAAGAACCACATGATCATCTCGATTGATGCAGAAAAGGCATTTGACAAAATTCAACATCCTTTCCTGATGAAAACGCTTCAAAGGATAGGAATAGAAGGGAACTTTTTCAATATGATAAAGGCAATATATGAAAAACCCACAGCTAACATCACACTCAATGGGGAGAGACTGAAAGCTTTTCCTCTAAGATCAGGAACAAGACAGGGATGCCCACTATCACCATTGTTATTCAACATTGTGCTAGAAGTTCTAGCTAGAGCAATTAGGCAAGAAAAAGAAATAAAAGGCATCCAAATTGGAGAGGAAGAAGTAAAACTTTCACTATTTGCAGATGACATGATTCTATATGTAGGAAATCCAGAAAAATCTACAGCAAAGCTACTAGAACTAGTCAATGAATACAGCAAAGTAGCAGGCTACAAGATCAACATGCAAAAATCAGTAGTGTTCCTATACACAAGTAATGTGCAACAAGAGGAGGAAATCAAGAAAAAAATCCCATTTACAATAGCAACCAAAAGAATCAAGTATTTAGGAATAAACTTAACCAAGGACACAAAAGACCTTTACATAGAAAACTATAAGAAACTGCTAAAAGAAATTGAACAAGACCTGAAAAAAATGGAAGAACATACCATGTTCATGGATTGGAAGACTAAATATAGTTAAGATGGCAATTTTACCTAAACTGATTTACAGATTCAATGCAATACCAATTCAAATCCCAACAACTTACTTTACAGAAATAGAAAAACCAATAACTAAATTTATTTGGAAGGGTAAGGTGCCCTGAATAGCCAAAAATGTCTTGAGAAAGAGGAATGAAGTGGGAGGTCTCACACTACCTGACTTTGAAGCATATTACAAAGCTACAGTGCTCAAAACAGCATGGTACTGGCATAAGGACAGATATACTGATCAATGGAATTGAATTGAGTGTTCAGAAGTAGACCCTTACATCTATGGACAACTGATCTTTGATAAGGCAGTGAAGCCGAAGCAACTGGGAAAGAGCAGCCTGTTCAATAAATGGTGTTTGGAGAACTGGATATCCATTTCCAAAAGAATGAAAGAGGATGTCCATCTCACACCTTATACCAAAATTAACTCAAAGTGGGTCAAAGACCTAAACATTAGCACCAAGACCATAAAACTCTTAGAAGAAAATGTAGGGCAATATCTTAAAGATCTTGTGAAAGGAGGTGGTTTCTTAGACCTCACACCCAAGGCACGAGCAACCAAAGAACAAATAGACAAATGGAATCTCCTCAAAATTAAACACTTTTGTACATCAAAGGACTTTGTCAGAAAAGTCAAAAGGCAACCTACACAATGGGAGATGATATTTGGAAACCACATATCAGATAAGGGTTTAATATCCCGAATATATAAAGGAATCCTGCATCTCAATAACAGAAAGACGAACAATCCAATTAAAAAATGGGCAAAAGACATGAACAGACATTTTTCTGAAGAGGAAATACAAATGGCTCAAAAGCATATGAAAAAATGCTCAACTTCACTGGCTATTAAGCAAATGCAAATCAAAACCACAATGAGATATTGTCTCACACCTAGCAGAATGGCCATTATCCAAAAAACAGAAAATGACAAGTGCTGGAGAGGATGTGGAGAAAGAGGCACACTTCTTCATTGTTGGTGGGAATGTAGAATAGTGCAACCACTCGGGAAGACAGTATGGAGGTTCCTCAGGAAGCTAAATATAGATTTGCCATATGACCCAGCTATTCCATTGCTGGGTATATACTCAGAGGAACTGAAACTTAAGACACAAACAGACATTTGTAAACCAATGTTTATTGCAACATTATTCACAGTTGCCAAGAGATGGAAACAGCCCAAATGTCCATCAAAGGACGAGTGGATAAACAAACTGTGGTATATACACATGACGGAATATTATGCAGCTGTAAGACAGAACAAAGACATGGATCATGTAATAATGTGGATGAACCTTGAGGACATTATGTTGAGTGAAGTTAGCCAGAAACAAAAGGACAGATTCTGTATGGTCTCACTAATATGAACAGACATTAATGAACAAACTTTGGGAGTTAAAAGCTGACAACACAGGTGACCAGGAGACAGAAAGAGGGCAGAGATCAGCCATTTGATGCTGAAGGACCACAGAATGTTTAGGATTGATTGCATAGATCCAGAAATAGATAGCATAATACTGTGTGATGATAGCACGGTATTGTAAGTACACTGAACAAAGATGTCTGTGAGTAAAACTGAAAGAGGTGGGATAGGAGAATGTATGACACCAGAGGTAAAGATAGATGATAAAGACTGGGACTGTATAACGTGGCAGAAACTGGAGTGGCCAATGACTGTTACTAAATATACAAATATAAAAATGTTTTTGCATGTGGGAAAGCAAATGAATGTCAACCATGTAGAAATTTGAAAAAGGGATGGTATTCAGGAAAAAACATAATCAAAGCAAACTGGAGTCTATGGTCAACAGTAACATTGTAATATACCTCCATTAAATGTAACAAAGGCAATATGCCAATGCTAAATGTATATGAGAGGGGGATATAGGGGAGGAATATGGGATTCTTGGTAGTGGTGTTATTTGCTGTCCTTAGTAGTATATTGTATTGTATGACATGTTATTTTTCTTTTTATCATTTTTTCTTATTGCTAAAAAAAAAAAACAACAATTTTTCTTGTAGTAATTAGTATGTTCAAGTGCTGATTGTGGTGATAAATGTACAACTTTATGATGATACCATGAACAACTGATTGTACACTGTGGATAAATGTATGGTATGTGAATATAACTCTATAAAATTATAGGAAAATATATATATAGGAGTAAAAGTGTTGGAGAAAACATGGTGAAAGGGATGATGCCTCACCAATATGGACTAACTACAATGTGTAAACTCAGAATTGAATCTTAGAACATAGCCTAATGTGGACACAATAATTGTAATAGTCCCTAGATTGTAAGCTCTTACAGCAGTTAACTCTATCCCTGAATTGTAAGGCCTATCTCTAAACTTTGAGATGCTGATCCCCTAGTGTATAACCTGATTGGTCTCTGGAACAATGCATATCTCTGAGACACCTGAAACTCAGAGCTAGAGCTCGGCAGATATGAATGTCAGTATTAGTGCATACAGCCACTGTCAAAAAAAAAAAAAAATGCTGAAAAAGAGCCCAGACTTCAATTAGTGATATGAATGAAGCAGGTCTGGTTAAGACCAGGGCAAGCCAGGCCAAAGGATAAAGGTTGAAACTGATTGTGTTTTAAAACTTCAACTTTCATATGAGACCAAGGGAATAGATATCTATTTGGTACAGGATCTAAATTTTCTGAGCGGTACAACTCTACAGTCGATTTGTTCAAACACCACAACTGCATGGAACTTTGAATAGGAAGTGAGATACGGTAGGTTAGTATAGGCTGGAGTGAAATAGTGACACATCCTAGAGTAATTTGGGCAGATAATAAAAAATATATTTACAGCCTCCCCCTCCCCAGCCCTGAGGATCTGGGGGAAGGTGTGGATGTGTTGGACATCCTCACCTGGACTGGTGTTGATGTTGTCACAAACATTGGGACTGGCGGTTTGATGTGCTGAGCCCTCGAGCATGGGACTTGCCCTTATGAAGCTCATTACCACAAAGGAGAGTCTAAAGTTGTATGTAATGGTGCCTAAGAGTCTCCCCCTGAGTACCTTTTTGTTGCTCAGATGTGGCCCTCTCTCTCTCTAACTGAGCCATCTCGACAGGTGAACTTGCTGCCCTCCCCCCTACGTGGGACCCGACTCCCAGGGGTGTAAATCTCCCTGGCAACGCAGAGTATGACTCCCGGAGATGAATGTGGACCCGGCATCGTGGGACTGAGAGTATCTTCTTGACCAAAAGGGGGATGCAAAATGAGATGAAATAGTTTCAGTGGCTGAGAGATTCCAAATGGAGTCGAGAGGTCACTCTGGTGGACATTCTTATGCACTATATAGATAACACCTCTTAGGCTTTAATGTATTGGAATAGCTAGAAGTAAATACCTGAAACTACCAAACTCCAACCCAGCAGCTTGGACTCCTGAAGACAATTATATAATAATGTAGATTACAAGGGGTGACAGTGTGATTGTGAAGACCTTGTGGATCACACCCCCTTTATCTAGTGTATGGATGAGTGGAGGAATGGGGATAAAAACTAAAGGACAAATGGGGTGGGATGGGGGGATGATTTGGGTGTTCTTTTTTCACTTTTATTTTTCATTCTTGTTCTGGTTCTTTCTGATGTAAGGAAAATGTTCAGAGATAGATTGCGGTGATGAACGCATAACTATGTTGTCATGCTGTGGACGGTGGATTGTATATCATGGATGATTGTATGGTGTGTGAATGTATTTCAATAAAACTGAATTTAATAAAAAAAAAATTTAGTAGCACTGCTATATTGTGTGGAATTTAACCCAGGGAGTGGGGAGAGGTTAAGAGGGCTCTTCCTGGATGGGGCTAAGACCTGGGCTCCCTTGGCTACATTTCATGTTTTTATTGGGTCTCTCTTGGCTTCTCAGTGGCTTTTAGAGTCAAAGATGCAAAACCTATTGCTTATATCTGCTCATTGTCAGCTGCTGATTAAAAAATCTATAATAGCTTCAATATGACCAGTTCTCCAACCTCTGTTACATTTCATGGTCCCCACTAAATCCAGCATCTGCCCCATTCACTTTACAGTTAAAAACTGGATTTTCTTCTGTGTCCACCGTGGTGCTCTAAATTCTTTTTTTTCCCAAAACTCCCGTGATGCATCAGGCCCTGTGCTGTGGACTCTGCCCCTCGACCGTCCCCAGAGTGTTCGCTGCTGACCTCCCTCCCCAGGACAGGGATCCCATAGCCTGCCCATTTCCCTCTGCATCTACGGGATTCTCTCCTTTCTCTGCAGTTGGTCTATTGTCTGAGCCCCTGAAGCAGCTGGAGTCCTCTCCAGTTCCACAGGCTCTCCTTCACGTTGAGGACAAGGTGTCTCTTCAACAACCTCAGGCATGTGCTGGGACCCTTCCTTGATGCTAAGTGCCTCCCTCCACTTGGACTGCCCGTGGTCCACATCTTCCTGACAGCTTCTTCCCTGGCCCCCTCTGATCTCAGATCTGCTATTGCTCACAAATCAGGGCACAGGCCAGGCTGCTTTTGTGCCACTTTTGCATCTTATTTTGTGCCAATACATTGTTTTAGAAACATGCTTCAGGTTTTCTTTCATCCCTAAGGTAATGGATATGAAGCCAATGAGATATGGGTCTTCCAAAACTAACTACTGTTCAAAAAAGCCATGCCCATCTCCCCTTGCAGAGCAACCCAGTCTAATGCCTAACCCAGACCCAGACTTGATCTTTTCTGTTCCCTTGGACATTGGAGGCATTGCACCTCCTCCAGGCCCTGCTTAATAACTGACCCATTAGGGCAGGATGACCATGTAATTTATTGCCCAAATCGGGACACTTTGGGTGTGAAAGGGGGTGCTATTGATAATTATTCTGTGTCAACAGGCATAAATGAAGACATAAAGTCATCCTCAGAACAGTATGTCACCCCTATCTTCCAATCTCCGTAACACCTAATTTCATTCCTTCCTTTGGAAATGACCAATAAATATGAGCGTATCCTTCACTGACTGTTCTGGTTTGCTAACACTGCCGTCATGCAAAATACCAGAAACGGATTGGCTTTTATAAAGGGGGTTTATTTGGTTACAAATTTACAGTCTGAAGGACATGAAAATATCCAAATTAAGGCATCAACACAAGTATACCTTCAGCTAAGGAAGGCCAATGGCATCCAGAAAACCTCTGTTAGCTGGGGAGGCACATGGCTGGTGTCTGCTGATCCCAGGTTGTGTTCCAGCTCCACTCTCAGCTCCTGTGCGTTCTTCAAAGTGTCTCTCTTGGCTGCAGTTTCTCTCCAAAATGTCACTCTTAGCTGCTTTGAGGTCCTTCAGTTTGTGAGCTTTTCATAGGGGTCCAGCAATTAAATCAAGACCCACCCTGAATGGGCAGTGTTCAAGTTTGCTAATGCTGCACGGATGCAAAATACCAGAGATGGATTGGCTTTTATAAAAGGGAGTTTATTTGGTTACACACTTCAGTCTTAAGGCCGTAAAGTGTCCAAGGTAACACATCAACAATAGGATACATTTGCTGGAGGATGGCCAATATGCATCTGTAAAACCTCTGTTAGCTGGGAAGGCACGTGGCTGGCGTCTGCTCCAGAGTTCTGGTTTCAAAATGGCTTTCTCCCAGGACATTCCTCTCTCAGCTCCTGTGCATTCTTCAAAGTGTCCCTCTTGGCTGCAGCAAGCTCGCTCCTTCTGTCTGAGCTTATATGGTGCTCCAGTAAACCAATCAAGGCCCACGCTGAATGGACAGGGCCTCACCTCCATGGAAACCATCCAACCAGAGTTATCACCCACAGTTGGGTGGAGCACATCTCCATGGAAACAACCTAATCCAGACGTTCCAACCTAATAAACAGCAATACACCAATATGTTTGCCCCCGCAAGACTGCATTAAAGAATATGGCTCTTTCTGGGGGACATAATATATACAAACCAGCACAGGCGGGAATTATATCTCCATGGAAATAATCCAATCAAAGGTCTCACCCACAGTTGATTGAGTCACATCTCCATGGAAACACTCAATCAAAGGATTCCAACCTAATGAACACTAATACGTCTGCCCCCACAAGGTTGCATCAAAGAACATGGCATTTTGGGGGACATAATACATCCAAACTGGCACAGTGACCATCCAGCTCCCTCCTCAAATCTGTCTGAGTTTTCTGCCCAAGCCTGTGTCTTTATTGCAGTTATAGGGGGACAGGAGGAATTCTCAGTTACCTTTTTTAATCAAGGTAAAATTTATATAGAGTGAAATGCACATATCTTAACTGTACAATTCAATGACTTTTGACAAATGAATACGCATCTGTGTAACCAACACCCCATCAAGATAGAGACCAACTCCATCCATCCAGAAATTTCCTTCATGTGCCTTCCATTCCATCTCTATCCCATGGTCAACCTCAGTTCTGATTTCTATCAGCATAGGTTTACTTTGTATTTGAAATATTTGATGATTTTATAGATCTTTCATTTACACTGATTTCTAACTCAATTCTTTTGGGATTAGAGAACAGTCCCTATAAAATTTCACTCTTTTGAAATTTATTTTGACATTTCATGGCCCAGGATAGAGCATTTCTTGGTAAAAATTACACATGCACTTGAAAATAATTTGTATTCTGCAGATATTGGGTGACGTTCTATAGATGCTAATTTATTCAAGTTGCTTGATAGTGTTGTTCCAATAATCTATATCCTTACTGATATTTTTTCTGTTTTTTCCATGATGTCAGATTTTACTCATAAGAAGAGCAGCTGTTCCTGGAGTTTAAGGTTCCTGAGTGAATCAACCCATTCAATTTCCATTCCTTGTGCTTACATTTATTTACCTTAGGCTGTAGAATTATGCCAGATTTTAGTCGTGTCTGTTGGGAATGCACACACAGAGATGGCCAGCATTCAAAACTTCCAATTCCTGGACCACCTGCTGTCACAGGCAGTCATCTGAAATGAATAGACATCTGGATCTTGCTGTTTCCAACTTCTCCCCTCTAGTAACCCTTTCAAGGGAGTGATTCACACAAGGATCAATAGCTAAGTGGGAAGGAGAGTACTCGTTTATTGATGGCTGAGCAAGTGCCCGATGACTTTCTTCCGTACCCTACACAAGATGCAGGCTTCTTTGGTTCACACTGAGTTGGAAGATAGGGCTAAGGAGGTCTCAAGTGAAGTTTTTGCACCACACCTCACACTTGTGTCTATAGAGCAGACTCAAAATCCACTTGACCAGCTGGTAGGCTGAACAGAGCTGGGAGCCATGATAGAAGCTGCCTGGTATGCCTAACACACAAGAAAGAAGTCTTTGAAAGGCTCGGGAGAAAGCAGCATGATGGCTGACTATACCACAGTGACTCCTTTGAGCTACAAACATGGCCCAAAGAGAGTGAGGCTCTGACCAGGTGGCTGACCCCACCCTTCTTGGAGAGCAGCTCGTGAGGGAATGGAGAGGGGAGCTGACTCTTCCACAGTGGATAGAGGGCCAGAGCCTAGTGCCTCCATGGAACAAGATGGAAACGTGGGAGAATCAGAAAGTGGTTAACCCCCCGGTCCCCCAAACTCCCCTGATTGTAGGGAATCACTGAGCCTAACACCAGCTAATCTTCAGTCACTGGTAGGTCTGAGCTTCCTTCTGCAATGAGCACCCATCACTTTACAGACCAGTCCTGCTCCCCGCCTCCTACGCCGGCTGATGCAATCATAGCTCTCATTCTGGCGTAACTTCCTGGGACCATTGTGAGGGGTGATTAGTGATTGCCATCAGAACCTTCTGAAATGAGTCAAAACAAGACATTCATTAATCTTATGTTCAAATTATACCCCAGGCCCGAATTTTACTTCTATTTTTTTTTCTCAAATTATTCCTTGCCACATAACTCAACATACATAGAGTTGTACTGTGCAGTGGACCCCTTGGTGCCCTGCCTTGCACATTCTCAGCCTGACTTTTACCCAACACGTCCTGTGGCAGGCAGACTTGAGCAGGTGCAATCACTCTCTCTCCATTCCTACTTCACATTTATTGGACTTTCTGTCCTAGGGCTGCTCTGGAAGGGTGTGGTGTGCCTGTAGGAACTTGACTGGAATTCATCTTTGCTCAAACCTTGACCTGTGGGGAATGGAGTTGATGGGTAATGTCCCCTATACCATCTCACAAGCAGGCAATTCTGAGGATCATTCTACTGGCTTCTCAGAAGCTTTGAATCTCAGTTGCCCATAGTGGTGACCAGGTTAATAACCCACCCACCCCTTGTATTTTCTTCCCCTTTGCAGTGGTAGGGAGAAACCCACACATCTATCCTCACTTCTGACACCAGCTGCAGGGTTCAGGGATCCCCAAGGTCACTCTCACTCTGACTCCAGTTCTAAGTTTAGGGGTCTCCAAGGCCACCCTCAGATTTGAAAATTCAGTAGCAGGACTTGAACTCAGAACTCAGCAAAAGCTCTTATACTCCTGATTACAGTTTACTGCAGTGAAAGGGTACATATCAAAATCAACCATGGGAAGAGATGTCTGGGGCATTGTCTGGAAAAGTCCCAGACACAGAGCTTCCAGTCATCCTCTCTTCGCAGAGCCATGGGCAATGTTACTTTCTCAGCAACAGTGTGTGCTAATACACACGGAGAATTGCCAATCAGAGAAGCTCACCCAAACCTTGATGTGCAGAGCCTTTATGGGGGCTCAGTAATGCAGACATGATCAACTGTGCACTTGACCGACATCAGTGTCCAGCCCCTCCAGTGGTCAAGCTGATATTGCATGACACCCCCAGGTAAGCAAAGACACTTTTATCAGGCAGAACATTCCACAGGATTAGCGATTACCTTCCAGGAACCAAGGGCAAAGGCCAGATCTCTCTTTGGACAAGGTCAAATTCTTTGTTACACACCCTCCTTCCCTGTTTCTCTCTCCCCTGTCATCTAGTACTGTTTCCAGGAATCACATTCTTGATTGAACTACCGAAGCACAGCCCTTGTCTTAATTCTGCTTTCTGAGGGGACCCAGGTTAAGACATACAGTGATGTCAAATAACCATAATACAATAAAGAAAGTCCCTTATTTGATTAAGGGGAATCTTCTCCTGTCATTAAGTCTCAATTGGTAATCAAAGTCCAAAATGAAACTCCTTCACCTTACACATCAAAAAGCAAAGAAATTCTGTCCTCCCTTGTTGTTAGGAAACTTGCTTTTGGAAAGGTTTGGGTTTCCTCTTTAGCACCCTTAGAGAAAGCCATCATCCATAAAATGGATGTGGCTTTGTTGGAAACTCCAGAGTGGTTTTAATGCACCATTTTGCTTTAGTTGTTCCTAGTTACTTTGTACAGAGAAATATAATATAACAGGTATAGCCGAGGCACACCCATCCCTTCTCACACTTTACCTCCCTCTCAGGGGAAACCAATTTCTGAAGTTGCTGTATATTATACCTATAAGTAAACACTTCGTATATAAAAGGTAGGAAGTGCATCAGTTAGGGTTCCTGGCAGGAAACAGGTTGGATACTATTATGTGTCTACTTTTCCTAAGTTTCCAAAAGTTAATAACAAATATGAAATTACCATGAAACCAATACTTTCTCAATTTGCCAGTCTGTCATGGCAAATACCACACAGTGGGTTGGCTTAAGCTGGGAGAATTTATTGGCTCATAGTTTTGAGTCTAGAAGAAGTTTGAAATCAAGATCTCAGCAAGTCTTGCTATTTGCCTGAAGACCAGTGTTCTCTGGTGCTGGCTGCCGGCAACCCTTGGGGTTCCTTGGCTTGTATTTCTGCCTCCCATCATGTAGCAATGTCCTCTCCTTTCTCACTTCTGTGACTTCCAGATTGTCTTTATAAGGCCTCCAGTAATCCAGATTATGACCCAAGAGGTCCCATTTACAGTGGGTTTGCACCCACAGGAATGTAGATTAAGATTAAGAACATGTCTATGTTGGGGTACATAATTCAATCTACCAAAAATACTAGGCCTTCATGATTTAGAACCAAATTTGAGCTGTGAGACAACAATATTTGCCCCACAAAATGAAGTTCCGTGTTGCTTTTGCCATTCATGAATAATAGCAAACCTATGATTGTTAGAAGGAGGCTAGATAAGAGACAAAAGGAAAAAGAATCTTGAGATGAACACTTGGAGGCAGTTGTTTAAGGCCAGTTTTATTTTTTTAATTGCTAAAACCTTCCTTTATTCAATGTCACAATCTTTACTTCCTACTGAGGATTACCATAAGTAATATGATTTAAAGAACACATTGGTTTTGACCGTATGATACCTAAGGAAAACTGATAAACAATTTCTTAAATTTAAAAGCCAAAAAACACACCTCTTTTCAGATACTGCCTATAACTCAAATGAAGTGAGTTAAGTTATAATACCAATTGTATTATTGTATATCATATATTGTATTATATATGTATTATATTACAGATACAGACATATATGTACATCATATCATATATATAATATACATATAGTACATGTGTTATATTTTCTATAATGAATACAGAACAACAATGTATTTTCAGCAAAGCATTTTATAATCATAAACCAATTGAACATTCTTAACTACCTATGATTACATCTTATTGTATCCATACTATAAATAGAAAAACAGATGCTGAGAAATTAAAAGATTTGCCCAAGATCTTAAGAACAGGTCAGTAAGGCACTAGGATAACAGTGCTGAAAATCTGCACATTAAGGCCTCTCAGAAGGGATTTTTATTGCTGTTTTTATCTTAGTTACTTAATATTATCTGTAAGGTATTTACTAAATCTATAAGGGAAAAAGGTGCTAAGTACTTAATGCTGAATGAGACAATTAAAGATAGACATGGGTTCTGTCTGCTTAATAAGAAGCCCTTGCCTTCTTTACTAATTTTCGAAAACTCTACATATGGTACTACTTCTACTTAGTACTTTAACATCAAAGTAAATTGTCCAAATTAATCCCACTCACTTAAAATAATAAATTGCATTATTCCCATTTTACAAGTGAGAAGCCAGGCACGAAAACAGAGCTATTTGTCCATGGGTCGTACACTAATTTTGGGGGAGGTTTGGTGTTAGAACATGTTGTGTTCTTGGCACAGAGCAGGGTCATTCCTATTAGTTACCTTGTACCAAAGTCACTTGGGCGAGCACATGCTTTTCAAAAAAATACATCCTGAAATTTACAGGTGTAAGGAATATATCAAACGTTTTGATTTCACTGTACTCAAGATTACAATTCACAATGATTCAAGTTTTAAAACTGTTCATATACCTAATTACTTCAACGTCATGATTTAGAAATTCTACTGAATGAGATACTGATGATTTGCCCAGAATTAGTCTCATGGTTCCATGGGAAAAACTACAATCTGAGAAAAATTAAATGAAGAAGATAAAGGGTGGTCCATATTAAAATATATTTGGTGGCATGGAACTTGCAAGATAAGACATCACTTTTCATCCTGAATGATGGCAGAATAGACGGGCAAGAACACAATCTTTGAGTGCACGTGATACGTGGTAACATACAGGATGGATTCCTTGCAAAGCTCTTGCACTGGGTGGGCAGCTGGCTTGTCTTGATGATTGGCCAATATTAAAAAGGGTAAAGTGCATAACTGGGTGCTGAAGAGCTGAGCAAAGTTCATTTCCAGTAGTTTCTAAATCATCTTCCGAAAAAGCACCACGTAATACAAATATTTCCCATTGAGATCCTGGGTAATAGCAGCTCCAGTATTTCCAGATATTATCAGCCCCTCCAAGTTCTCTTACATTCAGGATGGCACCCTGGAATGGCAATGCTTTTATACGAATGCCTGTGGTTGAGCCGACATTCTCAGGACTCTGGCTGCAGAGCTTTGGCAGCAGACTGGCCTTCCCAGAACCTGTGATGCCTGTGCAAACCGGGTCGTCTCCTGGCATGCAGGTGGTGGTCCTTGCAGCAAAGTGCTCAAAATCCCAGATAATCCATGCACAGGAACACCTCATTTACTGGAGATCAGACATCTGGCAGCCTAAAACATCCAGAAAGGCGCCTAACTTACGAAAAAAAATGGCGTCTCTCCTCAGGCCAGCTTTTTGGAATCGCTCAGTGAATTCAAATCCAAAAAGAAGACTATCCCATCAATAGGGAGATTTTGGATACTACATCTCCCTAATCTTTGTGACACAATATAGCACCTATGTGTTCTGCTTCCTTCCTTGGAGCATGTGGGACAGAATTTGAAATTACTTCCTACCAACTCTTCAAACTAGCTGAAATCTATTAGCATTCTTCAGCCCTTTCAGAACTGAGATAATGTTTGCCAGTTAACATTAAGCTTGGATTCTTGATTACCAAATATGGGAAAGGAAAATAACAGCCATCACAGCAAGAACAATTTCACCCCAGCAATGCCTAAAAGGCATGTATATAAACTCTGAATATTGTGAAACGAACCTTAATTAGAACTAAAAATCTTTCTCTCTGATACTCTTATTCCAAACTTGGCCCTGAGAACAGGGGCTGCAGCCCCTTCAGAAGCCTTGGGATCCCCACATGGTCTTCTGGCCGTCAGCCACCTCCTCTGCATAAGCTCGCTTGACCCACACGGAGCTCCAGTATGCGGGAGGTCCAAGTGAGGTCTGTGGTCTAAATTTTACAATTACTGACCCTCCCCTACAGGACTTCCTGCCAGGAGAGGGAAACAATGGTTCAGAACCCAACAGGGGGCAGAATCCTTGTTGGTGAGTGACTGGTCACCCCCTCCATCACTTCTTTCAGCCCACTCCCAAAGGTGACGTCTGGCCTCAGCCTGCTCCTGCAGGAAGCTCTGGAGCGTGAGTTGTGTCACAGAGTTCACCCCTCCTTGAGACAAAAGAGGTGGGATTTTGTACCCCATCCCCCCACTCTCAGTCGGTAATTGGCTGTTGGTGGCTCTCAGGGAGATGTCAACTGTGAGGCTGCTCCAATTGCCCAAGGGCAAGTGTCTGGAGAATGCTACATGTGGAGCTGTTGGAGCAATGCAGGCAGCTGCTGACAAACAGACACACTGCACAGGCAAAAGAGGTTCTGGGCTATGGGCAGGGCATCAACTGCTTCTGAGCAGTCTAAGACAAAGACAGATGTACGGGTGTCATTCCAGGAGTAGGAGGAGCGAACAAGTAAGGAGGGAGAGCAAATACAGTGATCCATTTGCAAGTTGGCCACTGCAGGGGCTGTCTGGTTTTATTCTCCATGGGACCTTGCTCAGAAGGGTGATGGAACGCATCTCAGAATCGTCCTCCTGAGAAACGAAAGGGGCCAGCATGTATTCTTCAGCCCTCGTGCCTGCAGTCAGGGCTTGCCCACATGGCATCGGCTCTTCTGTCCATGCAGATCTTACATGTGTCATCCCAAGTGAGTCCTGAGACACTTGGGCGCAGCTTGTCAAAACCTGGTGAAAGTGTCTGCAGCAGCTGTGGCTGGAAGACGAGGTGAGATGGTGAGATTTGAAGCCGGGCGTGTGTTATTCCACGCACATATTCTTTTGTTTTTCCCCATACTTGTTTGGCAGGCCTTCATCAACCTCCTTGTGGTGAACTGACTCATGTATCCCAACAGAGACATGTTCTTAATCTTAATCCGCAATCCTGCAGGTGTGAACTTACCCTAAATAGCACCTCTTGAAGATGCTATTTTTAGTTAAGATGTGGCCCAACTCAATGAGGCTGGGTCTTAATCCAGATTACTGGAGGTCTTATAAAAAGAACATGGAAGTCACAGAGGAGACAAATGCAAGGACATAGCCATGTGACAGAATACAGAAATACAAGCCAAGGAACCCAAGGATTCCTGGCAGCCAGCACCAGAATGTACAGACTCAGAGAAAGCAAGTCTTGCCAATCTCTTACTGTCAGACTTCTGGCCTCAAAACCTTGAGCCAATAAATTCCTGTTGTTTAAGCCAACCCAATTGTATTTGTCATAGCAGCCTGAAAAGCTAAGACACTCCTATCCTGGTTCCTTGCTCTTTACCTTAATTCTTCTAAACTTGGTCCAAGGCATTTCCTTGCCACTCTGCACGTCTCTCTAGGTGATCTCATGAGCTTTCATAATCTCAATTAACAATTAACGTCTGTATACTGACAACTTCAAAACTGATACCTTCAGCTCAGATCTGCTTTTTGTGGGTTTTAAACTCCTGTTACCAACTGTGTGTTAGACTTCACCGTTCAGTTTACATCAACATTAAGCTCATTACTTGTATGATCAAAAGTGGTTTCATCATTTTCCCTCCAAAGCTTCCAGCATTCCCTGCCTTAGCAGTCAATCCCATATTGAGTTCCTGTGTCAGGAAATTGGAAGTTGTCACTAATCCTTCAACCTTCATATCTAGTCAAACACTATAAACTATTGGTTCTATCTCTGAGTATGTCTCAAGACTGTCCACTTTTCTCTCTCCTTACTGTCACCACCCAGTTCCCAGGCACATCCTCTTTCTCCTGGGGAGCTCCAGCAACATCATATCTAGTTCCCCATGGCCAAGCTTGCCTCCGGGAGCCCAGTGCCTGCACAGAATCCACAGCAACTTGATCACATCATGCCTGGGCTTCCCATCACTTTTAGAATAAAGGCTAAAGTCTTCAATCTTACCACTGAGGCCATGCACGGCCCATCCCCTGCTTCCCTCCCTAATGCCATTACCTGTGATAATCTCTAATATTTCCTTTGCTCTTCATACTCCAGACTCACTGCCTTCACAAGTTCCCAGATGCATAGCTCTGCTTTCTGTCTATCATCCTATTTCTGCCAATTATTACATCTCCCTAGCTAATTCTTACTTATCCTTTGGGTCATAACAATCTCCCTGCCTTGGCACATTAAGGACATCAGGTCCATCTTAAGAATTTTTGTGTCGACCTCTTATTTTCTTCATTGCACATATCCCCACTGTAGTTAAGTAATTACTTGAATCTAATGATGGTCTCTCATTCTAGGCAGGTACGCTCCAGGTGTGTTTCAAGTGTGCTTCAGGTGTGCACCAAGCATCACTGGTGGTTCAGGCAGTCTGACTTGTGGACCATAGGAAGAATACTGGTTTGGGAGGAAAAAGTGACAAAATAATTCTTTACAAGCATTTTCTAAATACCAAATATAAGTTTGTGATTTTCAAAGAAACTCTCATATGTACTTGTCAGTCATAATGTACTTAAAAGTTGCATGAGGCTGCAAAAAGTGCAATGGTCTCTGTCTCAGCTGAAATTTGTTAACGTGCATTTCACATGGGCTAGCATGGATTCCTTTGCTTGCTTTTAATTGTGTCTTTAAATATCCATTCTTCTTGCCATTATTGTGCTGCATTGTATACCCAATTTACCAAAGTGGATCAGTGGCTCAAAATTTATTCAGTAATATATTAAGGTAGTGATGATAACAGTAACATAAATACTGCAGTTCAGAAAAATATCATAAATGTAAATTGTGGGCAGGACTCCATTTTGAACTGCAAAATAGGAATCTACATGAACTAAACAAAGAGAATTAGGATGATGACAATTTCCTAATTGTCCTAATCATGGCAATTTTCTATAAGTATGAAAAGGAAGAAAAATGTTGAATATAATTTTTATTAGACTTTCCAGCAAGTGGTCTATTATGAAATATGAAGTGGGAGAGGATCTAAGGAACTAACAGAAAATAATATTTTGGTATGCATTTGATCAACTTTGACACTAAAGACAGAGAGGAGACTAAAACCACAGAGGAATCATTCAAAGTGCCATTTTCATAGCAAAAGAGATGCCAGTTCCATAGTTCCCAAGAAGCTTGCACAACCAGGGACGAAGTCAGTGAAATTTTGCTGAGACAGAAAGCTGAACATTTCCCACTAACAAAATCCTTTTATCAGATGACAGCATTTAGTGTTGCATAACATTGACGGCATATTCTAGTAAGAGTTCTGCTTTATAACTTGATGAAGCCCGTGGTGTGCAAAGCGTCATCTGGCTCTTGGCTGCTGTATGGGAGGGAGAAGTCTAGCGTGATGGCTTGCTCTTTTATCACCAAAACCCCAAGGCTGTGCAAGCCTTGATGTGGACTGAAGAACATGGTTGGGAACCAGTTCCAAGAGCACAGTCTGCACTGGTCTGCAGGGAGGAGGGGCTGTTTGATTCACAGAGGGGACCCTCAATGGCCAGCCCACTGCTCCTGAGCTCATTGAAGCTCCTGCTCTCTGCTCGGTGTTAAAGAAGTGGCAAAGTTGGAAAATAAATCCCAGCCACCGAGTGAATGTAGTATCAGCACATAGTGTGAGGAAATGGGTAGAGAGCAAAGAATCTGCTTTCTTCTACCTTTCAAGGGGCAAGTTGGTTGCATGAATTTTTGAAATGAGATTTGAAACCTCATTTTCATACCTGAGAAGTGCCAGGACAAATCATTCTGTGATTTCAAGTAACTTGATTGATCAAGTGGTGTATTTCAGCAAAAATTCAGGGTCTTGAATAGCCTAAATGTAATACTTCAGGGCTCTTTCTTTTGGAGACAAGACATCTAGATTTGTTCAGGAAGGTGGTCAGTGGGCAAATGGAGGGAATGCCAGTAGTTTGTCTCTTTCTCTGCTCCTCACTTGTCTTACTAGCTGTGAGTAATAGCAATGAGAAATCGTTAAACATTAAGAACCACATCCAAATGCTGCAACCAAAATGAAGAAACACTTCCCAGAATCGTATGGACCCAGAGAGTGGATTTGAAGTCTTTACAAAAGTTATATGTTTTCTTGGCAAACTTTTCAAATATAACATAAATAAAAATGAACTCCCTCCCCCCAAAATCCCTCTTCTTAGAGAGTCGTTCCTAATAATGTTCAACGTTTCATTCAAGCTTTTCTTCTAGGCACATGAAAATACTCACATACATATAAGTGAACTCTCACACACGGAGACATGGAAACCAGAGGTCAGAAGAGGCAACTTGTCCTTTGAGATTCCAGTGAAATTGGCTGGGGCCTCATCCCCCGTGCTGTGGGAAGTCCATGCTCCTTCTAGCCAGTCGGGGGATGCGGGATGAGTTAACATTTTCCCTGGTCCCCCCTGCTTTTTAGTTCTGGTCTTCACCAAGTTAAGTTAGAAATGTTTGCTTTGCTCTCCTGAACATCCTCATGGTTTTTAATCCAAAAGTACAGAAGGTTGAGTTAGTTACACTCTTTAGTTCATGGGCCATTATCATTAATCATTAGTGGTAGTGGTCCATGCTAGTTCCCCCTGTCTTTTTTTTTCTATTTGTCTATCTGTCTGTCTGCCTATCATCTCTTTCTAGATATTTCTATCTATGTATCTATCTATCATCAGTATCTATTTGTCTTTCTGTCTATCATCTCTCCGTCATCTATCTGCCCCTCTGTCTATCCATCCACCCACTGATTCCTTTTTCTCACTAAACCCCTCTCTTATTCCCCTCCCTGTTAGACCATTCTTTTTCTTTTTCTAATCTATTTCTTGTTGTTTGCACATGTTATTACAAAATGTATGTTTTTGCATCATATGTAAACATTTTTAATTTCTGTAAGTTGTGCTAAATTTTTATAACTGTTTTTCCTTGGTTTCCACTAACTCTTTTTGCTAAAACCTCACCCATACAGGCCTTTGTGGGATCAGCAGACTCACTAACCAGCAGACAGTTGAGGAACTTTGTATGTCCTTGTTGCCTGGCCCGATGTCTTCTTCCAAATCTCTGATCTTTCCAGTTTTCAGGGTCTTGTCCCCATGGGTTCTCCTCAGAATCTCCACCCTCTCTTCCACTTGGAATCATGTGCACTGTGTGTATGATCACATCTATTCAAAAGTCTCATCAATGATTTGCTTAACAGTGGCCCATCTGGGTCTCTCTCGATCCCCTTGGGGAAAAAGTGGGAGGTGTCTGGAAGATTCCCTGTCCAA